>NC_088798.1:16082634-17298468 GCF_011386835.1 Chrysemys picta bellii
CATTTGGTCCTGCCATGCGGGCAGGGGACTGGACTCGATGATCTCTCGAGGTCCCTTCCAGTCCTAGAATCTATGAATCTATGAATCTCCATCCTTAGAGGTTTTTACGGCCCGGCTTGACAAAGCCCTGGCTGGAATGATTTAGTAGAGGTTGGTCCTGCTTTGAGCAGGGGGTTGGACTAGATGACCTCCTGAGGTCTCTTCCAACCCTAATCTTCTATGATTCTATCATTCAATGCTATGAAAATCCCAACTGTACTTTCCAGGCAAGATGTGTGACTTCAGATTCAAGCAGGGAACAAATGTCACAGGAGAGAAAAAGGGAGAGCAGCAAGCCCCCCAGATGGGACATTTCTAGATGGGGACATAGTCTGACTCTACCCCACTGCATGATGGAAGGTTGCCGCCAAGGAGTGTATACATAGGTTTGGCAAAATTCAATTATATATTTTATATGTACACACAATTTCCACGGATAATACTGATGTTTATTTTTAAGTATTTTTTTAGATTTTTATTTATTTACATTTTTGTGGTTGCCCCCAAATTATGGTTTTTAGCGGCTTTCCTCTCCCTCACTATTTTTATCCAATTAAATTTTCACAATTACAGGAAACTCTGAGGGATTCAGACAATTATTTAATGACAGTAGATGCTGACATTCAAAATTTAAAGCTTTAAAATGGTTTTTAAAATGTTCAACATCACATCTCAAAATATACAAAGTAAATGTGATGTCCCAGGTCTGGGATCCAGGCTTGTGAGTTCCTAGGCAGCCATCGCATCCTGCCACCACCCGACATCTGCTGCAACATGGCAAGCTGAGGAGCTAGTAGGACTACAGCCTCAGCCAAGACACCACCCACAGGAGCCCTGATTGGACAGTTGACTGGCTCCACCAATTGGTCCAACCATGCTATTTAAGCCAGAAGGAAGCACAGGAAGTTGTCTGAGCAACTAGATGGTTCTATTGCTGCTGCATTGGACCCCACCTGTGCCCGCATTCTGCACCCAACCCTGTTCCTGATATCTGCTCTGCACCTGACCTGCTCAAGGCTCCTGCCTTGCCACTGCCTTCACTCCTAGTTCCCACTGTGCTCCTGCTCTGTGTCTGAGTCTTGTCTCTCCTCTGGTTCCTGACCTTATGCCTTGCTTCTGACCAGCGGTTACCAGTCCTGGTTCTGTCCCCTGGCTCCGACTTCTGCCCCTTGTCTCTGGTATTTAGCATCTGAGTCCAGCTCTGACATCCAGCTTTGATTTCTGGCTCAGACTCTGACTTGACCCCCAATGCTGGTAATCAGAAATCGACTCTGGTGCTGACCCTGGACTCCGTTCCCATCACCTGCTCCACCCACTAGCTATGACTCCGACTCTGACCACTAGGCAAGACTGCTTACATCCTGGTCCATAACAGTAAATATCCTTAAATCAAGAAATCATACCTGTTTTTATTATTCATTTGCCAGTCCGTTTGTAACAAGCCTAATTCAAATGTCTAAATAACTGGATTTTGACTCTAATAAATTCTCATGTTCTCAAGCAGCATTTTTCTCACTTTGCCTATCTGTAAATTTGTTATTAGGGACATATCTTTTTGTCAGTCCCCGTGTGTACTGTGAAATCTACACTTTACTGACAAACATCTAATCCTATCTGTACTTCGCCTTTTCACAAAGTGCAGCGGCGGCCCACTGGTAAATATGTTCACCCCATCACTGGGGTGGAGGGATATAATGTCTCTAGTGCACACTGCACCTCTTTCTCCAACCTCCACAGATTGATTCTACCTTCAGTATTCTCAGTTGGATCCTTATATTGCATTGTAGCCTACCCATAAGTGCTCAGGCTGGGGACCTGGGGCAAGGATCTATGGAAGAGATCTAGGTGCTGTTGAAGTCAATGGGAGTTTGGCTACTGACTTCAGTAGGCTCAGGATTTCACCCAAAATATCAGACCAACAGCCCTACTAACAAAGAATTACTAGTCAAGGGAAGTCCCAATAATTTATTTCTCTAACCATATGCCTTCTATTTAACAAAAGTCAATAAGAAGAAAGGTCTGGGATTTATATGGCTACAAAGCTACCAATGAAATGGAGAGATAAAGTTTATTCTATTTCTTGTTGTTTGGTTTGGTGTTTTGTGGGGGGGGGGCGGCAGTTGTCTTTTATCCATATTCAAATCCAATGTCTGGAAAAACAAGATCTCTGTGGAAACAATATCCATGCACCTGCCTACAAATATTTTCAAAACCAGACACTTTGAAATCAGACAGCTACCACCAATCTCTTATTGTTTCCCAATACACAAATCAAAGAGAAGCAGATACTAACATAGTTCCTGATGCTTGCAAAAAGCTTAGCTCCAAACATCGGAGTCATCCCATTAGCTCGTGGGAGTAAAATTAAACATGAGAACAAGTGTTTGCAGGATCAGGGCCTTGATTGGGTCTGTGTTTGAATTTTCTATGAACGAAGAATGGACTAATCTAAAGAGAGGTGTGTTCCTAGACACTATCATTTTTATTTTTTCTTAAACACTTTTTTCTCGATTGTGTTTTTCCATAAAAAATTTTCAAAGTGAATTTTGAAAAATAGCCATAAATCTTCTGTGTAACTACCAACAACCCTATCCATTTTATAGACAATCTATCTGATAACATATGGGTTGGCACTGTTTGTGAGTGTACGTATTTGGGGTGGGTTTTTTTCTTTCATGAAACCAACACAATTTAGAGTGATATTTTAATTTATTATTATGAAAGGGATGGCAACTGGTTTTTAATGGTTGCAGAATGGTGACTCACAACACGGTCCCAGATGCTGTCACTGTCGCTATGAGAGCAGATTTGCAACATCTTGTCATAGGCACACATCAATGCCCATGCCTGCTGCCTTCATCCCAGAGGACAGTCTAACACCTGCTGCTGGCAGCGCGCCGGGCCTTCAGGGAACAAATGTTCTATTGCTGCTGGGTGATAGGACAGGACAGACTCTAGATTTCAAGTGAACTGGCTAAAGGCACCCTAGGGCTCAGGGAACCCACTTCTGCACCCATATGGTTCCTATTTCTATCCGAAGATGACACACATAGTGAGTGATGTGGTGGGGGAAGCTACATTCTGTAAATACAGGACAAAATAAGTAAAAGTACCCTTCCTGGTACTCTTCTTAGCATTAGATGTAATTCTTTAGAAAAACACTGTTTCTGAGTGAACATACTGTTGGAGTAATATGCTCCTCTGTGCTTATGACATTATAAACTTAGGAAAGAGCATTATAAAATTTGTTAGCAAAACATAAGTACAGTGACACTTGCTAAAGGATAATGTGCATAGTTCTGCTGGAGAATATACTTTACACCCGTTACAGCACTGGAGAAAATAAACAGAATTGTTATTTCCTACAATGCCTACCAAGCTTTTAGCTGCTGTAGCCTTGTGTTGCCAGATGGACTGTTTTAAGATGACAAATAAGGACAAAAAGAAAGTGGGTAAACATATTTTGCAGTGGTTTATTTTAAAAGAAATGTTTTTGTCTAATATAACTGCCCTACTGCTACTTTATTTTTTTTTAAACGTTACAATTTATGAAACAGCAGATCCTTGAAACAGAAGGCAGTTATAGCCCCACTGTCGCCATTTAAGGGCCCGATCCTGGAAGTGCTAAGCACCACCTGCTAGATCCTGAGAGTCCACATCTCCCACTGAAGTCACTTCTTAACTGTCTGTACTGGGCTAGCTTGATTATCACTTCAAAAGTTTTTTTTCTCTTAATTAATTGGCCTCTCAGAGTTGGTAAGACAACTCCCACCTGTTTATGCTCTCTGTATGTGTGTATATATATCTCCTCAATATATGTTCCATTCTATATGCATCCGATGAAGTGGGCTGTAGTCCACGAAAGCTTATGCTCTAATAAATTTGTTAGTCTCTAAGGTGCCACAAGTACTCCTGTTCTTCTTAATGAAAGTTGAAGGGACTCAGCAGCTTGGATAAACAGCTCAGTATGTTGCAGGATCAAACACCTAGGATCCTAAGGGGCGCACTCCTTTCAGTTAATTATACCAACTTCGTGTCTGCTGTGATGATAATAGCAGTATTATCACTTCAAGTGGATGAATAGCAAACTGAAGGGATAAGGGTGTTTTTCTTTTCAAGGGTTACACCCGCATTTCAAATGAGAATGTTTTATTCTGAACTTTTGAGAAGGCTTTTTGTAAAAAGTGTTCCCAGATTCTACTTCAAATACAATGGCAAGTACTGAGAAAGATACAGTATAATAGCCAGCACGTTAAGAATTTGAATAATAAAATAAAGCGATGGAGCACTTTTCCATCACAAGCTTTGCACAGGAATTAGATACCTGTGAAAGTGAGTTCTCTCTCTCTCTCTCTCTCTCGTGCGCTAACAACCCCACAGATTATTGGTATATTTATATGGTTGCAAAGAGATAGATTGTAGCTTCACAGGCCCTTGAATCCTCACACTGTCTTCAGGGGGACTTAGGTTAGGCCCAAACTGAGGGCTTGTCTATGCTTACACCATTGCAGTGGCACAGCTGCACTAGTCTAGCACTTAGGCCTCGTCTACACTTACTGGGGGTTCAAAGCGTGGTGATCGATGCATCGGTGGTGATTTAGCGGGTCTAGTGAAGACCCACTAAATCAACTGCAGATCGCTCTCCCATCGACTCCTGTACTCCACCTGAACAAGAAGCACAAGGGGAGTCAACGGGAGAGCATCTCCAGTCGACATCATGTAGTGTGGACCCCGTGGTAAGTAGATCTAAGTACGTTGACTTCAGCTACGTTATTTACGTAGCTGAAGTTGCATAACTTAGATTGATCTCCCCCTGTAGCATAGACAAGGCCTTAGTGAAGACGTGACGTCTGCCAACAGGAGAGCTCCTCCTGTCAATGTAGGTGTTCCACCTCCCCAAGCGTAGGTAACTATCTCAATAGGGAAGACCTCTTGTCGATACAGCGCTCTCGACACTTGGGGTTAGGACAGTATAACAACATCGCTCAGGAGTGTGGATTTTTCACGCCCCTGAATGACATCGTTATACGGACATAAATTGGTAGTGTAGATCAAGTCTGAGTGTGCATTAAAATGAAGCTCAGGGAACATTTCACTCTTGCTGTAATATACTGTACTCTTCTGCAACAAGTCAATATAGTCTGCATCACAATACATTGATTGACTTCCCAGACTAGCAACAGGAGATTGTAGGATGGTTTTCAACAGCAGCACAAAAATCCTCTTTTGCTCATGTCAGGGCTGTTAACTGCTGGAATTTACACGCCTAAGACCGTATTCAGAAAAGAACCACCTCACGTAGAGCCATGACAGAATTCATTATCATCCGCCATTCCTCTGTTTGCCTCTCCACACATATTTCTTTGTCATTTTTTCTGACAATCTAGATTATGAATCCAGGAACTCCCAAATTCTAATCCTGGCTCTACCAACAACTCCTCTTTGGTCCTGGGCAAGTCATATATTTCTGTGTCTCAGTAGTCCCTTCCGTAAAATTGTGATGATAATATCCACCAAAAGGAGATGGTGAGAGAGTCTATTGGTTTGTTTGCACAGTACTTGGAAAATGGAAAGCTTTTATATAAATGTTAGATATTATTGTTAAAGATTAAGGGCTAAATTCTGCCCTCAGAGGGACACATGCAACTGCTGTTGTAACTTCATTGACCATATTGGCACTAGCAAATAAGTATTTGTTTATGTGCATTCAGACAATGAGCATAGGTTCAACACTCCAGCTTTGCTAGAGCACAGATGGGTTTTTCACATGCGGACAGCTGACATGCAAATTGTTCAATCACAACACAGAGCCCTTTGAAAACTTGGACCAAAAGATTTCTCTTCATCTCCTGTTATATGAACAGTTTCTTAACTCTGGTGAGAAAAAACATCAAAAAGCAGGAAAAATGCCTACAATGGACACTTAACAAATCTACTAGTTCAAAGTTGCAGTGACAAAAGTCAGGCCATTCTTGGTGCATAACAGAGGTCAGGCTGAGCCAATCTTGTCACACTTAGGACATGTTTCATGAGTAATTTCTTTTGCAAGCCTTCCCCCTGAGTTGTGAAATAGCCCTGGCTATGATCTAGGAAATAAACCACCTACATTCCATTCATCTTAAAAGGTGATGCTACTCTGACTGTAAACATAGCATGGTGGGGTTCCCTGATATTCTCTCTCAAACATTCCATTTCTACTTTGCTCAAGTTAAATGACATTTTTTTCTTATTCCCGGCTTGTAAACTCATCCTGAGAGCTGAAGGCCAAATTGTGCTCATTCTGGCTGTGCCATATTTGCATTGTGAAAGATTTTGCCCTCAATAACATTTGTGCAGCCACATCGTCTTTGATGGACGGTGTCCAGTGGATTGACACAGCAAGCCAGTTTCCAGGCAGCTGCATAGGGGCTTAAATGACTCTCTGCTTTTTTAAAGTTTAAAACAAACATGAGGAAAAGAGACAATCTTTCATCGAGACTTTATTGCCCATGATCACAGAGGACAGATTCGGGATGGCCCCTGAGGAGTGTCTCTTAATTTGCTAGCCAGGATTACAAGCAATTCTCTGGCCACCCCAGATGCAAAATACAAGGCTAGATTAGCTACGTATTTTTTAAAAAGTCTACGACAGCGAACAAGGATCAGTTGTGCCCCTCTCAAATCACCTCTGAAGTTCAGCAGAACTGGTCACTATAGGAATCACCTGCATATTGGAAAAAAAAATTATCCATGGCCTGACCGACTTTGATGGTGAATAGTTGAGATGCGTAGATGAGATTCCCCTGCTTGAGCACTGCGGATCAGGTTGGGAAGATAGTGATAAATGCAAAGGCATTTACCACCCAATAAAATATTTGAAATGTTAGTTTGGATTGTTATAAAACGGGATCATCTGCCAACAGTAAATCCTGTTGTCCTCCTGTATTACCTTTACAGAGCCACACTGAAGGAGTTCAGGAGTACTTGTGGCACCTTAGAGACTAACAAAGAAGAAGTTGTGTACTTAGCCATGGGACCAGGGAATCATTATGAGCAGTAGGTGGCACCCCCGCACCCAATTTTTGTAGATGATTCCACCGTCTTGGCAAGGCACAAGGTAATCCAACCCCAACAAAACATTTGACAAAACAGTAAACAACAAATCTTAAGACTTTAGAGTCTATTCTCTACCTAGCTGATAAAACTACTTATGAACTCTTTACAACTTTGTCTATGCAAGTCATATGTGGGAGAAATGGTGACATTGGTCCAGCAGCTACTGTGGGAGGCAGCTGTAAGAAGTATTACAAAGGATGGTGTGTTTATTCCCTCAGCCTATGCAATGCAGGGCTCAAGGGAATTATGTATGACCCCATAACTGCCAACTACTGCTCACAATGCTTCCAGACTCTGTAGCTGCATGGTGAGACACGATTGCATGTTACAGCATGTGGAGCCAATGTGGTGAAGGAAAAATCAACATCTCGCTGCAGAAATGGTCACATTTTTCACTGAAAAACTCCATGGAAAGTCAGGACCTTATACTGCAAATCCTGGGATCACTTAATGTTTTTGATCCATGTCGTGCAACTAGGGCCAGGCAATAAAGGTCATCCTCTAGCATTCCTGTGTGTCATATCCTTCCAAAACAGTATTTGCCCCTTTACTATTAGAAAAATTATAAATGTATAAACCCTTATATTGGTGTTGAGTGAAATCAGGAGTGATAATACTTAGTTCTACTACAGCATCTTGTACCTTCAAACCACTTTACCACATAGTAGGCCTGATTCTCCACTGCTTTGCACCTTATGTACCCTTTTACCCTTGTGCAAAGTAAGTAAAAAACACTACTATTCTGATCTGGTAGTAGTTCACTCTCATTTTGCACGGGTGCAAATGACTACACAAGGTACAAGGTAATAAAAAATCACCTCCAGTAACTCTTTAATAGTTATGCTATCAACTTACTTAGAAAGACGGAAGGTCATCAGTGGAATTACTCCAAAGTTACACTGGGATATATGAAATCATAGTGTGGCCTTCAGTCTCTTGGTCCCAGAGTGGCAGAAAGAGGTTAACCCCATATATTATTGACAAGATACATGATCAGACACAAGAAGAAAGTATTCTAACATGTTAAGTAAAATATGTTTTGACTGACAATTGTTACTGTAATGGAGTCACAATTTTACATATTCCTGCTAACGAATTGGCTTCTTTTATAAAATGTTCTCACCATGGAAACCTTATTTAAGCATCTAAAACCTTATTTAAGCATCTAAAATATTTAATAAATTTAAATTGATATTCTATTGTTTAACAGTGTGATTAAAACTGTAATTAATCATGTTTAATTTTTTTAATTGCAATTAATTCTTTTTAGTTAATCACGTGAGTTAACTGTGATTGATCTACAGCCCATATATATATGGACCGAGAGAGAGGGTGGTATCAGTCTAGTTCCTAGGTGTACACATCTCATCATCACTGCACCAGACATAAGGTTGTACCCTTTGTACAGCAAAGGTGAGTGAAAGCTTCAAGAATTTCTGTGACTTTTCAGCTATTTAGGCTATTTCACTTGTCTCTTACATGCACCCCTTTGTTTGTCCACGCTATTCCAGCAGATGAGTTTATTAGCTGAAAGGTTTGCCAAAACAGAATTTTAAGTGAAGTTTCCAGAAGATTTCTGAAAAGCACATTTTATTTGGCTACCTACGTACTTTCACCAGAAATCTGAGTTATGGTCTTCCACTCAAGGAATAGAAACGTGATTTATGTGCCTAAGCAAAACAGTTCCACTACTTGCAATGGTTCGTGAACAAGAATTATTCAGACATTTGACAAAGTTTGAAGAAAGTCATGATCTCATTGTGGATAATTTATTAACAGAAAAATAGCACTGCTTGTACCACTCCCTCCAGCTTTTCAATTGCCCTGCATTGTACAGACGTAACCTACTTGCTTCTCAGCTCTGTTGCCATCACTACAATAGAGGTTAATACTGAATAAGGAGTTGTGGGGAAATTATGAGAGGTAGTTATTAAACTGAATAGTTGAATGGTTCTTATAGTTTCCTTATGTCTCTTCACACAACACTTGAGTCCTTGGAAAATACTGTCAACACAATAGGACTGGTGAGTTCTTCTCTTGGCAGAATGCTTTACTATTCTAGGGACTATCTCTATCCTTAAAATAAATTGGAAAGTTAAAGAGATTTGGGGCTTGATAGTTGTGAAAGATACACACTATATCATTCATACACAAGAGACTTAATTCTTGCAGGGTCGATGCAGCTTTGTCTTCAGATCCAGTTGTTATATATCAGGTGGATATTTCTGCTTAAATAACCAACAGTGGAATAGGTAAACTATGTTGACATATTTTCATCTTTAGGTTTTAGAGTTATTCATTGAGATGAATGGGGCTACTTTCACCACTGAGACCTATTGTTTCGGGCAACCTACACACTCAGGAAGGCACCCTGCATCAGTTTGCTCTCCGTTCATGTGTTCAAGGTTTCCCCTTTCCCCACAGCGCAAATTTTTTTTTTAAAGTGAAAGTTTAGATTTTGGATTTTTTTTTTTTTTGGATGACAACATGCATTAGTGAACACATTGACAATCATCAACACAGAGAGTAACATTTATGACTTACAATTTTAAATCAAATGCTAACACGTTAAATTTAAAGTAGCCTGTCTCAGAATTTTCTACAATTCAAAGCCCAGTGAAGTCAATGGCAGTCCTCATTGATCTCATTGGGCTTTGGAATATGACCTGATTACTTTGAACAAAGTGATTAAATCAAAACTAAATGAGTCAGTTAACTGTTAGGTTGGTAGGATGTTTCCACTCTGCTGGCCAAATTAATAAATCAGAGAGATGTTTAGTCTTCTAGGTATCTTATACAGCATCCACATGTGAATTATAGAATATCAGGGTTAGAAGAGACCTCAAGAGGTCATCTAGTCCAACCCCCTGCTCAAAGCAGGACCAATCTCTAGGTAGATTTTTACCACAGATCCCTAAATGGCCCCCTCAAGGTCTGAACTCATATCCCCAGGTTTAGCAGGTCAATGCTCAAACCACTGAGCTATCCCTCCCCCCATGGTGTATTGGCTAGGAATGTGCTGTAGTATGTGCTGTAGTTTGTATTACCTTCAATATCCTGGAGAGATTTCCCTTTCTCTATATAAAGAGTTACATTACATCGCATTTTTTCATGCGGCCACAGCATAACCAGTCGAAGAACTCAGCTAAGAGAAGGCATTATAAAATGTGAAACTACACTGAAATGCCCTTGTAGAAGAAGAGAACGTTTATGGGGTTCTGTAAAAAGTAAACAGAAAGCTGAATGTATTTCATTTTCCATGACAGTGAAAGGTAGGTGCTGACCCTCGTGTTAAGTACATGAAATGAAATCCATTTGCCATAAGTTCCCAAGGAAAGCTATTTTAGACAAATTAATTAAGCAATAAGATATGACAGGGTGAGAAGCACTTGGTAATGATTTATGCCTATTGTGTTGTTAGGCAGAAGGCCAAAGGCCACGTGCTGTCAAAACACCTAGGTGTAAATTATCATTTGATAATTTGAGCCCTGGCATGCCTTGTAACTAAGAAGGGTTTTATAGTAAAATGTTGTTAAATAATTTTATGTTTAGCCAATTCTAAGGCATGTTTTGATACTTGTAATCCTGTCATTAAAAAAACAACTTTATTTTTTGTAGGATGTTTCATACAATCTGTATCCTAGAATGCTTTATAGGATTATATGCTATAGTACAAGACAGTGCATGGCACAGAAACCAGTGGCAAATGACACTGTGCAGCGACTAAATGACAGCATGCGTTCATAAGGCCAGTTACAGACACTTAGGAAACATTAGAGGCTAGGGAAAGGTACAAATTAAGACGAGGTTTGAAGAGAGATGGCAAGTCCGTAAGGAGGAGTAAGACTGCTCCAGATGGCTTTTGTACCAATAGTGGAGGGCTGGGTAGAAAGAGGCAGGCGCTGGGTGAGCAGAGATAAGAGGGAAGATGACATATTGAGCCAAACTCTACTGAACTGGAGCTGTGCCACCACTACTCACCTCACTAGAGCGACAGGGTTGTATCTGAGGCCATATGTCAGCCTAAGATCTGTGGGGAGCAGCTCTATGGTATTTACTATAAACAAGGGAGTTGACTGGGTCCTGAAATGAAGGGAAAGCATGTGGAATACAGGGAAGATGTAGGCCTGGTCTACACTAGGAAGTTTTATCTATGCCTATTATGAGGGTGAAACAAACAAACAAAAATCTATCCCCTAGCTACTATAACTATATCAGCAAAAGCCCTAGTGTAGACACAGTTATGATGGCAAAAGAACTCTTCCACTAGTATAAACTGCACCTGGCTAGAGGAGTTTGCTGGTATCCCTCTATGGGTATATTTACACTGGAAAACCCATTTAAGTGTTGAAAAGGCCATAGATATGCTTGAATTTTTCATGCTCAGCAACAGTATTTCTTTTCAGAGATGTCCATTTGAGGTTCTGGTACTTGTGTAACCCCCCTCACACACACACATCATTCAGTGCATTTAATCTGTCAGTTACACATCTGTATAAATCACTGGAACCATCCACTTGAGAACAGCATTAGATTCATTCCGCTACAGCAGGATGCAGCTGTATAAGTTTAGCTTCTGTATCAGAATCTGCTTATTCCCTTTAATTGTTAGGTTGGATCATTCCATCTGTATATTACTCAGTGATGTAATTCTAATCACAGAATTAACAAGCCTTGTGTGTATTAATTCTTATGACACACTTGGATTGACAAAGGGAGGGATCCTTTTAATACCTTATACTTGAACTCACTTAAAATCTCTCTTTTAGATTTAGTTAAATAAACTAGTTTTAATTTGTAATCAGAATTAATCCAGTGTTGTGTTTAAACTGAATTGTTTGCTAACTCCAATTAAAGTAGCAGATTGTGGTCTATTGACCCCTTATATCAGCAATGGATCTCTAATATCTAAACTGTCTAGGAGAGGGCTGGATGGAGCAGAACTCATGTTTTGGGGGGAAATTTGGGACTGGGAGCATATGGGGGTCATCCTGCAGGTAGTAACCCAGGCTGCTCTTAGAGTGTAGCTGGTGAGTTCCTGCCAGGCTGCTGGGGTCAGAGTGGCTGACAGACACTCAGGGTGTGATGCATGCTGTTTGGCTATTTGCGAGCAGCCCAGGTTGTGAGGCACCCAATGTTGCAGAGCAGGTGGTGACACAGCCCCACCCTGGTCTGGATTGCATCCCAGCAGGCAACACATAAAAGGATTTGATCAATGTCATCTGGCTCTTGGCAACAGTAAATAAAATAAAATGGTGACGCCAAACCAGCATTCCCCATTTAAGTGGAAAGCAGGAGACACATGTGAGGGTCCTCTTTCACAAATGAAGCAGCAAGCCAGTTCAAAACTCAGGGGAGGAGGGATAGCTCAGTGGTTTGAGCATTGGCTTGCTAAACCCAGGGTTGTGAGTTCAATCCTTAAGGGGGCTGCTTGCGGATCCAGGGCAAAATCAGTACTTGGTCCTGCTAGTGAAGGCAGGGGGCTGGACTTCATGACCTTTCAAGGTCCCTTCCAGTTCTAGGAAGTAGGATATCTCCATCATTTAAAAAAAAAAACTCATCTTCTGGGAAGCATAGGGGTAATTTGCATTCAGTCTCTGCTATAAGGGACTGATCCAATATTCAGTGATGGCAATGGAAAGATTCACATTGATTTCTGTAGGCTTTGGATCAGACCCTTCATTTTTGTGGGTGAATAGAGGGCTTTGTTCTACAAGAATGTCAAGCCATCAACTTTCAGAGCATTAGATTCACTCAGAGAAAGAAAACTGCACCATGTTGGACCAGCCATACCTTCAAAATCAGCAAGGGATCCCCTTGTAAATGGTGTAGCTGTCAAAAACAGTGTAACTCCTCAAGTCCATACTGCAATCATGTTATAGAGTTTACTTTTACTTTCTTCTTACTGATGATATATGACACTGTTTTGGTTGGGGGTTTTGGATGAGAGGAGAAGAGGGCTTCTCTAATTTTTCTACCTTCATTTCATATTATCACAAAGACTACAGCACAACCCACATTGCCTTCTAATCAATCAGCAAGATTAATCTAGAAAAACAGTTGATTTTACCATCAGCTCATATTAGTAGGTTAGGTTTTGGAAAACTGACAGAGAAACAGATGTTGGGATTATTATATGTAGTATAAATATAATGATGTACAGTTGTCAGAAGCTTCTATTTTCTTAGTTTAAGAAGATGATTATTTCATTTGGGAAATGACTTTATTTTTCACAAGCGAGGGGGGGGGGGAGAGAGAGAGCTCTCAGGAAAAAAATATAAGGAAGGGATGATGAATGTTTAGTCTGGTCTAAACGTATGTTAAGAACATATGCAATTCATGAAGATGTTTATGGGAATAATCTTCGTTATGCCAGATACCCTAAAAGGTGCAAGTCTCACAAAATTAGAAAGCAATCTATATTTTTAGGACTTGTGTCACCTCAGTCTTCAGTCAGTGCTGAGGGGATCTATTCATTCCTTGACAAAGCCTATTAGCCTCAATAGGAATCATGTATATACACAATAGAGGTCCAGGAGACAACAAACCATTTATTGCCAGCTTCGTGTATTGATTTGGATCATTAATGGAATTTTCAGATTTAAAATATCAAGGTCAAGATTTTCAAAACTGACAGGTGATTTTTGATGGCTCACTTTTCAGGTGCCCAAGCCGAGGTACTATTCATAAAGAAATTGAGTGGTAACAAAACATGCCATCCTGAGGACCCAGCAACACCTCTGACAGTAAATAGTCCTTCCCATCTTCTTTTCCTCCCCACCTTCCCCAATATCGCCTTGTAGTATGAGGTCTGAGTAAGAATCCAAAGCCTGCTGTGAAAATTATATTGGTCCCCACTACTGTAATAAATGAAGTCTTGAGGGCACTCAGCACTTTTTGAAGGTACTCAGCACCTGGCAGGATTGAGCACGTTGGACTGTAAATAACCTGATTAGTCACCTCCTCCTTTCATGAAACATGCCACAGAAGTCAATAACAAAATTTGGATTGATCTTATTGGGAGTAGGGCCTAAATGAATAAACTTACAAGAAAGTAGTATATGGAGTTACATAAGGCAGTACTAGCTGAAATACAGTGTGAGAAGCTTAAACAAATGAAAAGATGGATGTTCAGTCTAGGGGAAAACACCTGAAAGGGACTAAGAACAGAAAACTTGCACAAGAAGGTATAGACTAGCAATCCCCCTGAAGGAAGGTTATATAGACTTTTATTATTGATGTTAAATATTCTTTTGTTAAAGGCATAAATCTTAGTGACGAAATAGAGTTCTACCTCTCTAAATTTATACCCTTAGCAGAGGTATAGGTCTTTATGGATTCCTCCTTCTAATCTAATATATCATAAAAAACTATACATCTAATAAAGTCAATATATAGTTGATGTAACATTTGAATTTAGACCTACTTTTTAGGTGACTAATCAGGTTATTTACAGCCCAACATGCTCAATCATTTAATTATAGGATTATGACATGGAATATATAGTATAGCCTCTGTACATTCATCAGGAATATCTCCCTTTGATTTATTTACCCAGCCAGTGGTTCCTGACCCATACAACTTAGTTCAAAGGCAAGTGGGAAAGGGTGTATCTGATAGTAAACTTAATTTTTATTAAGAGATTTAAGCACCAAAATTTGCATTTTTTTCATGCAACTTTAATCAAAACAACACAGTTCAGTTATTTTTAAATAGCAATGCTGATTGCCAGAATACCATAATTTTACCTGATTAATCAGCTGATTAAAATAGTCACTTCTTGTTTATCATTCTATTCTATTTCTCTTTAAATATTAATTTAATAGGTATAATTCACGATGCTGAACAACATTTTTGTATTGTATTTAACAAAATACACTAGTCTCATATCTGCTTGTCTGAATGAAATTTTGAGAATTCTTGTCATATTTACAGACCTAGAAAAAAGAGCTAATCTATTGCACACCGTGGCCTGATGCTGCTCCCATAGAAATGAATTCTTAACATCCTACAATGCAAGTTCATATTCCAAACTAAAGATAGGTTAGATATTAGAGACAGGTTCAAATGAAAACCACAGATCTGAGCATACTTTAGCCTTGGGGAAGTTCTGATCCACATCCAAACTTCAGCAGCTTGCCCCTCTCTCTCTCTGTCATACGCTAAACCGAACTCCTGGATCTAAATCAACCCAAGATATTGAAGTAGCTGTTATAGTTAAGACCCATCTCTGTTAGCTGCTGTGTAACATACAGCTACTAGCAAAACTGACAAACACAGAAACGTTTGTGGGCTTTTTGTGTACATAATAAAGGTGCCAATGGCCTACAAATCGCCATTGTAGGACACACAGGGATTCTAAGGTTGTGAACATTTAAAATATTTTGGAAGTGTTTTTGTACTTGTAATCTGATTAAACTAAATTCCATAGGAATGCAAGCAAGCTTGCCGTCAAAGACAGGAACTGCAGCTAACAAGAAATAAATTAGGAAAACTCCAAGCGGATGATTTTATCCTGAGGGTAGATGGGTGGGATAAATTGCCTTCCTAGACTAGTGTTTCCCACACACACACACACACACACGGAGGAATAACCAGAATAATGTAATTGTCTTTATGGTGTCCAGTTTAACATAACAAGTTATGGTGTTTTATGGTTCTTTCAAATAAGAAATCTGCACTGGGAAACATTTAAAGATAGCAATCAGCATAATACAGTGATTCTGTATCTCTGCCCTTGTGAGTTTATTTTATAGCTGAACTGCTATAAAGTGAGGTTTCCATCAGACTTTTAGACAGGCATCCAATTTCAGTTCTGCTCTCTTGTACTATTTGTGATCAATTCTGAAATAAGATTTTTAGGGATACAAAGTGAGCAGCCTCTATCCCCAGGGTAAAGTAAGACTGTTTCACAAGTTACTTTATGGACCATATGGTTATGATTGGTTACATTCAGTGACATAACATCACATTAAGCAACTTAGCCTAGTGTATCCAGACACTACGCAATGCAAGTGGAGCAGTACGTTAGAGCTTTAAAGGAGCCTCCTCTTTTCCCCCATGGGTATACAGTGTTGAATATAGTTGTTAGCCATGATTCCTATAAGCCTTTAACACTCCAGCTACTCAAACTAGTTTGTAACCAGTCAGCACAAGGAAACTAAAGCATTCTTGGGGGGAGGAATAGCTCAGTGGTTTGAGCATTGGCCTGTTAAACCCAGGGTTGTGAGTTCAATCCTTGAGGGGACCACTTAGGGATCAGAGGCAAAAATCAGTACTTGGTCCTGCTAGTGAAGGCAGGGGGCTGGACTCAATGACCTTTCAAGGTCCCTTCCAGTTCTAGGAGATGGGATATCTCCATTAATTAATTCTTCTCAATTCATTCTGAAACAGAAAATTAAGTGATGACTAGTTAAAGGGAACACTTTACAGTTTCATATATCCTTTGTTAAAATGACAAACCATCCCTGATGTGCAGCTACCTGCAGCCCTACCTCAACCTACAGAAGTCACTGCAAAGACTCCCATTGAGCTCTGGATCAGGCCCAGTGTTAAGGTATTTCTGAACTCTAATCACTATGGCATCTTAGAACCACCTTGAGGCTAAGCCCTTCACTCTTGGAAATGGCAAAGACTGGAAGCATGAGATAAGGCAAGGAAGACACAAAAGTCTTCCCAAAAAAGGAATAAAGAGTTAACCCTGACATGCCCAAAGGTGACTGTATTACCCAGCATAACAGATTATAATTGTCCATTGTATACAAGTCTGGTATGATCCTGGGGTAAAGTGTTTCTCTGACCATTGTTATCAGGAATGCTTTAACCCTGTTTATCTAATTGGATTATGTGTGTGCTTAATTACATCCTGGCAAAAACATATTTCTAATAGCATGGCTAGAATATTCCATTCTATATTTAAAATGCATTAACTTTGGACAGGAATATTGTATTTAGGTACATTCCACCTTTGTTATAAGGTCTCTCTATTGCATGCAAAACAATAGAGCTACTATTCATTATCTTGGCTTTCAGATCATGGACCACCATTATAAACTCTTTTTATTACTTGTAACAATGACAGTGTTATACAGAAGATGCGATGTATGCATAATTACGGGCAAATAGATATTGACGCTCTTCATAGCTTCTGCCATTCATGAGGGAATGTTTATTAATGTCATAATCACAATCTCCCCTCCATAAACAGAAGCAGCATTTCATGCTGGCTTCACATTTCTGCGTTCACATCTGCTGATTGCTCTCCAATCTTCTGCTCTTGTCACCCTCCAATCCAGCCTCATGGTACGTTGACAAAAGTTACAATGTTTGGTTGCCAGCAAGAAAATTTCAGCAGAACAATTCTGAATCTGATTGTTCTCAACTAACATGCTGCTCCAACAGATTTCAGCCCTTTCATAGGAGGTTGCTTTTTGCTACGTCCATCTGTCTGATCTCCAAGCTTTGCTCCCAAGATTTGACATTTTAGGCAGTTCTGATTCTGTCTCTTCTCCTTCACTTTCAGTTTTTAAGAACAAAAACATACTAAGAAAGGCTATTGGGAAGCGCTGTCCCAAAAGTACTTTTTTTGCACTGCTCCATACCAACAACAATAATGCCTAGCACTTGCATGGGGTTTTACAACTTCAACAAATTAGTCTTCATATAACCCTTCCATGAAGCAAGTAATTAGTACCCACTTTACACATGGGTAAACTACAAGGACATGCAGTAGACCAGCATCAACCACAGGAATAGAACTTGGGAGTCCTGGCTCCCTGTTACCTGCTCGAACCATCAGACAGCACTCCTCATCATCATGTCAGTCTGATTCTGGAGCTATTTCAAGTTGCTTCTTAAATCAAGGAACTGAAATATCGATATGCTGAGCACTAATCTGATAACTCCATTCAGTTAGAAGCAAGAGCTTCATGTGTGTAAGCGGTTAAAAGCTGCTACCCCAATTTTCAGGCAATGAATGACTTATAAAATATAATTGCATTTTAACAGACACGGACACTCCGAGTTAACGGTGAAATAAGAAATTGTTAACAATGGTTTTGTTCTACAGAAAGAGGGTTATGCTGGGAATGTATGTCAAAAATAAAGTAGTTTGCGCCTAATTTAAATGCATTGTCATTTTTTGCAACATATGTTCATTTTTTAAATACTTGCCTTGCCAGAAGCTAAGGAACCGGCCATAAAAATAAATTAAACCAGACAATGTCTGGTAAAGTTTAGAGAAAAAAATTGCTTTAAGATGTATTGCATTTTTGTAGTTGTCCCTACTGTACTGTGGAAAAAGATATAGTTATATCAAGCTGATTAGG
The DNA here is from genome assembly GCF_011386835.1 of Chrysemys picta bellii. Classification (NCBI taxonomy): domain Eukaryota; kingdom Metazoa; phylum Chordata; order Testudines; family Emydidae; genus Chrysemys; species Chrysemys picta. The sequence goes on from NC_088798.1 coordinate 16,101,096, forward strand.
TTAGTTCAAACATGCTAGATGAAAATTACTAATAGTATTGAAAAAGACTTCTGCTTATACAAGAAGACAATGCTTGAGGGGATTGGTTAAAACCAAACATCTCCATATTTGGTGTGTTTCCTTGTGTCTAGTGGTGACAGGTTTGAGACAAGCAGAACAAAGTGACTTTTTCACTTTAGCCCCCATCCAGTCCTAGTAGGAATTGTATTAGGGTGACCAGACAGCAAGTGTGAAAAATCGGGACGGGGGTGGGGCATAATAGGAACCTATATAAAAAAAAAGACCAAAAAATCAGGACTGTCCCTATAAAACTGGGACATCTGGTCACCCTAAATTGTATACTCATTCAGTATAGCCATAGAAATTATGGGATGACCAAGAGGTGTGGGTGCCACCTAGCATGGATGATACACCAGGAGCTGAAGGAAGCTAAAACAGCAGGGGATCAGGCAGGAAGTGCAAGAAGTAATCAATAATAAGGAAAAGGAATATGGAAGTTAGAAAATATCAGTTGTAGAGAGAAATGGAGGGGAGGAAGTTTGCAAACTGAGATTAAGGAACTTGAAACAATAATAAGAAAACTTAAAGGCTCCCAGTGAGGAAAGGCAAATCCTTAAAGAGTTCAGGCAAAATTTCTACATTAGACAAGGACTGGATTCATTACATGGATAACGAACTGCACTGAATAAATCACTAATCACTGCACTGTACTTACTTCAGTGTCATTACTCCTGAGCACAGCCAGGCCCTCTTTCTCATTTCCAGTGTTCCTGGATGAAAGCAGATGATTGTACCCCTGTTTTTCATAGATACCTGTTAGTACATGGGCAAAATCCATCCCTACTGTAAGCAGGTACCATGCCATTCAACCCAACGGTATTCTATCCAGTTACCCCAGAACTGAAATTAGCCCTGCATGTTGGTGCCACAGCATACATGACCTCAAAAGAATACCATTTGAGGAAAGGCAGCCAAAGTGCAGTAGCCGCAGAGATGATGGCAGCTGCAAAGTGCCAACAGACCCAGCTTGGGAGCAGAACGGCCAAGACTCAGCTTCACCATGTGATGACACAGATTCCATGACAAATGCACAGTGACATGGAAAATGTTTCCTAGCGATGTCCAGAATTCACTAGTTAACTCCTCTGATAGCTGCTCTACCATGATTTCTATGGTTATCCCAGCTGCTTCTGTGGCTCCTGTTCAGAAGAGAACACTGGCAAAGCAGAGGCATCATTAAAGAATCAACATGAGAGGGCCGGAGGAATTGTAAGAAGTATGTGTGTGATTAGTACACTAAGAAACATATTTAGCTATTCTGTTTTTTGTCGGATGGTTGGCCCTTTGTGCATCAAATTGATCTTAGAAGTCGGGAAGCACTCTGGGGTATACAAAAGCAAACACACAGATCCCAAACTTGGCAATACAAAACAGCTGGAAACTCATCAATTCCCCCAGAGGGGAAGTTCCCAGTTAGTGAGTAGAGCCAATGTAACATTTCTACCTTACATTACACTCCCTCTTGGCTTCCAGTGTCGGGGATATTCTTAGGGAAAAGGATTTTGTTCAAGGTGCCCTTATGCCGGTGATCCCCAGCTGCTGAATAGCCCCTTGTGGACAGACAGACATAAATTAAAATAGTCCTAAGGCTTATGTGGGAGGCCACCCCAGCCTCAGGAAAAAATGGCATAAAACCACCTTTACCCTTCCCTGGTCCTGCTCCAAGTGTAAAATGACTAGATTGCAGAGTCAAGGCCTAACAACTTCATGTTTCCAGAGGATGGATGTGAATCTTCCCATATAATTTTAGTCACATTCAAAACCAGAAATAGGCCCAATTTTGCAACTGTGTTTCAGATTGTGGTTGAAATCTAACAATAGCTGATCTGAAGAGCTCATGAAGTTTTATATTGTCAAATCTCAGTGGCAATGTGACAGAATCAGGGAATAATAATTGGAATGTAGCAGAATGGGTACATTCCTCCTTTATTGTAAGAAAGGGCTGTCAGCTGACTTTCTTGGCAGGCTTGAACACCTATACCCCCGCTCCCCCCCCCCCACCTCTCCTCAGTGTGTCTGTAGGTCTGCATTAGCATAGGTGCCTGTGGTAGCATAAAGAACAGGAGTACTTGTGGCACCTTAGAGATTAACAAATTTATTAGAGCATAAGCTTTCGTGGACTACAGCCCACTTCTTCGGATGCATTTGAAGAAGTGGGCTGTAGTCCACGAAAGCTTATGCTCTAATAAATTTGTTAGTCTCTAAGGTGCCACAAGTACTCCTGTTCTTTTTGCGGATACAGACTAACACGGCTGCTACTCTGAAACCTGTGGTAGCATAGGGTCATGACATAAAATAACTTTACACTGCTCCTTTAGAACTATCGTACACCTCCTTGGCAGCATGACAAGGCAGAGGATTTCACTGTCTTCTAAGCAGTACTTTATATTCCCAGGAAGAGACGCCTTCTACCTAAACCCATCCATCTTTTTAAAATAATCATTTCAAGAGAGTCTAAGGCGTGGCCATATTCTAGATACCCACCACCCAAGACAAACTCCTTAACACCTAATTCCAGCTGGGATTCCTCTAATATTCTTCCCCATTTGCTAAGCCTCAGATTTCTAATTTCCATCAAAAAGATTGCCTGCAGCAGTTCTCAGTTTGAGGTCTCAAATACCTTGTTCCTCCCATATTGCTGAATAGGAGTGGGATTCCAGCTATATCTCAGTTAGGCAGGAGGTGGAGCCTGAAGTGTCTTCTGTGAGAAAAAAGGATTATGACACGGAAAGGTTTGAGGATCCCTGTCTACATATTTGTCAGTGGTGGCTCTTAGGTTTTCATCTGCATTTGGGTGCATGATTTCCAAAGGCAATAGGTCCGATATCTTCCGCCTTGCGCCTTGTGTAGCATTTAGCAAAGGAGATGCAAAGTGAGTGTAAAACACCGCCATTGTAATCTGGGCCTGATTGTGATCTGCCAACACTTTCACATGCCTGTCCCTATATGGACACCAATGTAGTTATTCTTGGTTTACACTTGTATGGCAATGGGGGGGGGGGAACAACGTGTCACTGGCCTTTCCCCGATTTCTTACTCAAAATATAAACACTGCTGGCCTGACCACCGGTGACTGGCCGATTGGGAAGGAGCTGGTCAACTTCACATCTGCCCATACCCATACCTTAAGCATAACAAGTACAGATATAATGCTGGAGTTTTGCTACCTCCTCTGCAGTTTGGAAGGGGAGTTTGAGGGGCAGTTGGGGGATCACCTAGAAGTATGTGGGTGCTGTATGGAATGTTGTCCATGGCTATGAGGCATGGCAGTTCTCTTGCTTGAGAAGACCCCTCTCAAAACTCACATTTGGGGTGGAGCCCCCACAACAAATGCTTCCTTCCCAGGGGTGAATTTACAGGAAACTTCACATATTGAAAATTGCGGAGTTTTCCCTCCGTTATACAGCTACTTCCTGTGCATGAGAGAACAGGGCTACTGCATCACTGATTACTGACCAGAAACAGAATGTCACTGGCTAAGTGAAATAAAACTGCCATAAAAGAGAGAATTTTAATTTTAAAAGGCATACCGCTGGCTATCTGAAACCTGTTTGTCTTTCATGATAGCTAATCACAGAGCTAAGAAAATATGCAACCATATAAGTTTGGCTGCAATCCTCTCTGATCTTGCAAGTTAAATAGAGCCAGACCATGTCAGTGTTTGGATAGAAAACCTCCAAGGAAAATCTGGTGATTCAGTAAGTGACACTGTTGCTGAGAGTTAAATCAACCCAAGACCCAGCCTGGTGCTAGGGGCGGTGGTGGTGCTGTTTTTAATATGACATGTAAAACATCTCCTGGCACTTTTCACAAGAGTTGAAATGTTCAGCTCATCATTTTGGTAATTACAGTCTATCTGTAATTCTACTCTGTATTTTCAATTGGAGGTGGCTTTCTTTACTTCATGATTTAAAGTGTTGGATAATGATTTTTGATCACTAATAAAAAACACCCACTAATGTATTCCACAGTAGAGGTGGCTGCATTTCTGCAGTGGGAGAAGTAATTCCTGTTTATATATAGGTTTGCAAAGCATTTGTAGGATCTTCAAGCTGAAAGGCAACAAATAAAATGTATAATGGTTTACAGGCTGCTTGGAATTTTAAATCTTCATTCACTAGCATCAGTATAACAAGGGGCTAGAGGTTAGACTCTAGGGATCCTATTCCTGGTTCTGCCACGGACTCACTGCATGATCTTGATAGAACCAATTAATTCTTAGTGCCTCAGTTTACCATTTTTTAAAATGACGATAATCCTCACCTACATTGCATCATGAGATTTAATTCATGGACATAAGCCTGCATTCCATGAACATCTAAATTCCACTGATGGCTGAGGGAGCTTTGGGTACACAAGGAATGCAGGATCAACCCCCGTGTATATTAAGAGCTTTGAGATCCTTTGAGTAGTTGTCTTCTATAACTGCTATGTGTAACACAAAAATGCACTCATACTATTACAGCAAGAACAGATGACCATTTTTGCAGAGGTCAAAACATAATTTAAAAATGTTTCACTTTTTACAGTTTGTGTTTCTAATAAGATTTCATGGCATGTCTAAATCATTATACACAAAGGTCTATTCTAATAGCAGCAGACTCATAAAAAACAGGACCAAATGATCAGCTGTCTCCTGACCCATATATGTATTTACAGTAAAAGTACTTTAATAAAGGTAGCGACATTCTCTAGATCCCCAGACCTTTATTTGAACTCTTTGCTGTAGCATAATTGATGGATAGAATTAGAGTGGATATTAAGACCTGGAACTGAACTTTTTCCAATAGGCTCAGCTATACTCACATTACTCATAATATTAAAAAGAAGCTGCCATGATCATATTAAATGATTCCATCCTGACAGAGTATGCAATTATATTTAAATGCTGTAATTGGAACATGCTGTTAAGTGCCTACTGTCAGTCCTGCATTCCCCTCCAGGCAAGTAAGCCACTTCATCCTTTGCTCTATACATTTAAAGCCTTATTCTCCATCCAGAAATAGCTGATATTTCATCAGGAACACTTCATTTACTTCAATTCACTGTGAAAACACAGAACTTGGGAACACTCTAAGGGGTTTATAAAAAAAGGGGTGGGGGCATTCTGGAGTTCCATGTGTATTGTTTTACATTGATTCCATAACAAATTTGCTTAGTCCTGCAAACTCAGCCTGCAATCTAAAAGCCAAACTGAGTTAATTCATTCACACATATCATCACTGTTAAAGATTCCGCATGCCAGATTAGGCCCTTGGTTACAGCTGTGCAGTTCCCACTGACCTCAAATTATGCCCACAATCCTGTCTGTGCTGTCCTCTTGATGAATAATGGCGCTGCACAGGTGTAACTGAGGGCCTAATATGACCTGCAGAATCTCTATTATTTGGGATGATGCATAAGAAGGAAAGAAGCCATCTTGACTTTCAGACTCCAGATTGTGATTGCAGGGCTTGCAGTTAGGGGGAAAAGAACCCTTTGCACTTTTAAAGTGAGATCTGATCAGCCACAAAGTGTATGACTGAAACCCGTTACAGAGTGACTCATCACAGTACAGTCTCACTTTGAATGTCTACAGAATTTACTGTGTATGTAATAAAGTTGATCTGCATTAATTATCAGTCAATTGCTTTACTGGATTGAGTGAGGATATGGCATAGCTCTAGCTGTGACATAATTGCTTATGTCTGAATCCGTCAAGGTTTGTTTACTTCTCTATCAATCAAGTCCTAATTATTTCCTATTATATCAAATTGTAATGGTTTTGGCTAACATTTAATAGGATTTCCAGTAAGTATTACTGCTCAGAGAGTATGAAGAGTGACAAAACAATGACTAAAGTATCAGGCAAAAAAAAAATCTCATGTTTCTGAAAGATCTGGAATGACTGAAGAACGAAGCCCCATATTTAACAATGGAACAGCCTGGCCATGAGCGGTAGTTTCCCTACACTGTCTTGCAAGAGTGTTTCTACCCAGAACACTTCTAAGGATGGAATATACAGTTGTACAGTCTCCCTATCAATGCAGTCTTTGACAGGGCTGGATTTGAGGCAGGCAACCCAGGCGGCTGCGAGGGGTGCCAGGCTTGCGGTGCTGTTTTTGCTATTAGCAACAAAAGGGAAAATTGAATGTTTGAAGTAAAATGTTTCAGGTTTTCCGTATGTGGATTCATTTTTCACTAGCCTCCTAGAATGTTCTGGACCTTTGTAGAATCTTGTGGAAACCTTTCAGACTTTCTGAGAACTACATTTTCCTTCAGCCTCCTAAAATGTTATTAGCCATGCCCTCGTGGGCGGAAAAGGGGCAGGGCATCGCCAGTCAGTGAGATATTTGAACGAAGCAAGAGCCCAGCTGTGATACTGCGAACCTTGTTTTATTGTGTAATTGTGAAAGTGTACTTGTGTTTTAAAGACTTGAAGAGTGTAAGTAGCGACTAATAAAGGACGTATTTAATGAGACACCAGAGATATCTATCAAACCCCTATCTATGCAACCTTATAAAAAGAAAATTTCTAGTCTCAATTGTGGTTTGGCATGATACAATGTTTACTCGGAACAGGCTGAGAATAGCATTACAAACTCAGTAAAAACCACTACTACTTTGATGACAAGCTGCCTTGAGTTCTTTGTGTCTTACAGAGTCAATGGATTTGAAGATGCCATCACTGCTGCCAAAGAAACAGTGGAAAACTTAGGAGTTGATCCTGTCTTCAATTAAACTTGTATTCATCGGAAGAAGAGACAGTTTGGTTACGAGGGCAAAGATGAGGTGATGGGAAGCTCGGAAGAAAGATTCAAGAGGAATTTTTTTGCTCGCTCGTTGACACTGCTCGAGTGTCCATCAAAGAAAGGTTTGGATAAATGAAACACCACGAAAAGACATGGGGAGTTTTATAACCTTAATAAGATGCCAGCGGACAGGAAAACACTCTTAGACAATTGTACGGACCTTCACCGGAGGCTGAAACACAGGAAATGTTCAAACTTCAGTGATAAAGACCTCTATGTTGAATTGAACAATATCTGTCACATTTTGCAACACAGGAAGCACTCTCCACTCCAAACTCTCCAATTAATTCATGATGCAGAGCTGAAGGACATTTTTCCTAAGGTTTGGAAAGCTTTGAGGATTCTGCTCATGCTCTGGTCACAGTCACGAGTGGTGAGTGCAGCTTTTCGAAGGTCAGACTCATTAAAACATATCTTTGATCACCGATGGCCGACGAGAGACTGACATCGCTTGCTATTTTATTGCTTGAAAATGCCATTGGCCAGTCTTTGGATCTCTCTGATGCTGTGCTTCAGTTCGCAAGGGCGAGAAAAGCGACCTTTTGAACTAAAGGACTTAAAGTTAACATTCTAAGGTTTCAGAGTAGCAGCCGTGTTAGTCTGTATCCGCAAAAAGAACAGGAGTACTTGTGGCACCTTAGAGACTAACAAATTTATTAGAGCTTTCGTGGACTACAGCCCACTTCTTTGGATGCATATAGAGTGGAATAAATATTGAGGAGTCAGCAGTCTCTCCTTGGAGTCTGTTTTTGAAGTTTTTCTGTTGTAATATAGCCACCCGCAGGTCTGTCATTCAATGCGGGTGGCTATATTACAACAGAAAAACTTCAAAAACAGACTCCAACGAGAGACTGCTGAGCTGGAATTGATATGCAAACTAGACACAATCAACTCAGGATTGAATAAGGACTGGGAATGGCTGAGCCATTATAAACATTGAATCTATCTCCCCTTGTAAGTATTCTCACACTTCTTATCAAACTGTCTGTACTGGGCTAGCTTGATTATCACTTCAAAAGTTTTTTTTCTCTTACTTAATTGGCCTCTCAGAGTTGGTAAGACAACTCCCACCTGTTTATGCTCTCTGTATGTGTGTATATATATCTCCTCAATATTTATTCTACTCTATATGCATACGAAGAAGTGGGCTGTAGTCCACGAAAGCTTATGTTCTAATAAATTTGTTAGTCTCTAAGGTGCCACAAGTACTCCTGTTCTTTTTGTCATTCTAAGGTTGTCACTTACTGTAACACTATTTAATACTGGTCCACCCAATGGTGATGCACAATTCAATTTTTTAGGTTAGTGTTTCTTTCAGTTATTCTTAAAATTAAAAAGTTTCTATAAGCTTAGAGGAAACTAATGTTTTTATTTGCTTATATATGGGATGAATAAATCCAGATTTAGATATCCTAGCATGTAAATGTATCATCTTATATAACAGGGATGAATCATGCATGTAAATCATGCAAAGTCATGAAATAGGCTACAAATGCAATAAAAAATAAGGTATTCAGAAGTTTAACAAATAGGGGGCGGCGGGCGCTGAAGACTCTCCTCACCTGAGGTGCCATTTGATCTAGGGCTGGCCCTCGTCCTTGATCTCTCTGCTGAGGCTGCTAATGGCATGTTAGCTGGCGGCCCTTATGCACAATGGTGGGTTTGTGATGCAGACTACTGTCCACTAAGGATTTGATCTGAGACCACTAACTCATTTCACATAGACCTTGTCTACACTTGCAGTGTTCTGTAGGGTACATATAGCTACATGCCACAGTGAAAGGCAGTACTCTGTCCACAGATTAGTGTGTACTTACACATGGCATTGAAAGACTTTGGCAGGAGGGAGGCAGCAGGGAAAGGCTCAATCAGTGGGGAAGCAGCAGGACACGACACTGCTAAAAATAGCAGTGTAGATGTGGGAAGCCTGGCGTGGGCGTGGAGAGAGCCACGCAGGGTACCTATCCTAGGGTTCAGGTGCGTAAGCACTCTACTCACCTAAGCTGTGCTTCATTGCCTACACCTCTATTTATAGCTGTGCTATCAGGGCATGCAACAAGGTCTGTACTTTACAACCACCGTAAGTGTAAACCTATGCAAAAGCCACAAAGAAGCAGTCAGGTAGTAAAATATTGAGTTCATTTTGGAACAAGGCTCTTCCAACAAATGGGTGACTAGGAAGAGAAAGGTTTTATAATGGGATAAAGAGCCATCTTAGGCCCCCGTCACAGTAGTATTGGAGCGCCTCACAATATATTTATCCTCACCATGCCCTTGTGAGGTAGGGAAATACCATTATCTTCATTTTACAGATGGGGAGCTGCTAAGTGACTTGCCCAAGGTCACACAGAAAGCCTATGATGGAGCAGGGAACTGAACCTGCTTCTCCCAAGTCCTAGGGGAGAGCCCTAACCATTAGACAATTCATCCTGTCTAAGCCAGTGGCTCTCTCCTGATTCCAGAGTGATTAGATGTGTCAAAGAAATGTATACTCAAAAAGAATTTGAAAGATCATTATTTTTCTAAGTTACAATTAGGATCAAAGCTATCACTTTGAGCCTACTATATAACATTCATTTTCACAGCAGGCTGGTGTGCAATTAGATGCACATTCTCAATGGCAATTTCTGGTGTTGCTTGTCTGATTTTCCAAGTACAATACCAATGCTAATGGCATGATATCTAATGGCTAACTTTAATAAATTAAGGCGACTAGTTAGGGAAGTGGATTGGACTAACATATTTATGGATCTAAAGATGGAAGGCACCTGGGATTATTTCAAGTTGAAGTTGCAGGAGCTGTCGGAGGCCTGTATCCTGAGAAAGGGAAAACGGTTCATGGGCAGGAGATTAAGACCAAGCTGGATGAGCGAGCATCTCAGAGGGGTGATTAGGGAAAAACAGAAAGCGTACAAGGAGTGAAAGATGGGAGGGATCAGCAAAGAAACCTACCTTATTGAGGTCAGAGCATGTAGAGATGGAGTGAGAAAGGCCAAAAGCCGTGTAGAGTTGGACCTTGCGAGGGGAATCAAAACCAATAGTAAGAGGTTTTATAGCCATATAAATAGGAAGAAAACAAAGAAAGAAGAAGTGGGACCGCTTAAGACTATAGATAGAGTGGAGATTAAGGATAATCTAGGCATGGCACAACGTCTAAATGAATATTTTGCATCGGTCTTTAATGAGGCTAATGAAGGGCTTAGGAATAGTGGCAGCGTGATGGATGGGAATAAAGGAGGGGGGGTTGACATTACCGTATCCGAGGTAGAAGCCAAACTCGAACAGCTTAATGGGACTAAATCAGGCGGACCGGATGATCTTCATCCGAGAATATTAAAGGAACTGGCGCGAGAAATTGCAAGCCCATTAGCGATAATTTTTAATGAATCGGTAAACTCGAGGGTGGTACCATTTGACTGGAGAATAGCTAATGTGGTTCCTATTTTCAAGAAGGGGGAAAAAAGTGACCCGGGTAACTACAGGCCTGTTAGTTTAACATCTGTAATATGCAAGGTCTTGGAAAAAATTTTGAAGGAGAAAGTAGTTAAGGACCTTGAGGTCAATGGCAATTGGGATAAATTACAACACGGTTTTACGAAAGGTAGATTGTGCCAAACCAACCTGATCTCCTTCTTTGAGAAAGTAACAGATTTTTTAGATAAAGGAAATGCGGTGGATCTAATATACCTCGATTTCAGCAAAGCGTTTGATACGGTACCACATGAGGAATTATTGGTTAAATTGGAAAAGATGGGGATCGATATGAAAATCCAGAGGTGGATAAAGAACTGGTTAAAGGGGAGACTGCAGCGGGTCGTAAACTGGAGTAATAGTAATAGGATGAAATTGAATAGTGAGAAGTGTAAGGCATTTAGGGATGACTAACAAGAATTTTAGTTATAAGCTGGGGACGCATCGGTTGGAAGTAACGGAAGAGGAGAAGGACCTTGGAGTCCTGGTTGATCGCAGGATGACTATGAGTCGGCAATGTGACGTGGCCGTGAAAAAAGCTAATGCGGTCTTGGGATGCATTAGGTGAGGTATTTCTAGTAGGGATACGGAGGTGCTGGTTCCGTTATACAAGGCACTGGTGAGACCTCATTTGGAGTACTGTGTGCAGTTCTGGTCTACCATGTTTAAACAGGATGAATTCAAACTGGAACGGGTACAGAGAAGGGCCACTAGGATGATCCGAGGAATGGAAAACCTGTCGTATGAAAGGAGACTCGAGGAACTCGGTTTGTTTACCTTAACCAAAAGAAGGCTGAGGGGGGATATGATTGCTCTTTTTAAATATATCAGAGGGATAAATACCAGAGAGGGAGAGGAATTATTTCAGCTCAGTACTAATGTGGACACGAGAACAAATGGATATAAACTGGCCGTCGGGAAGTTTAGGCTTGAAATTAGACGAAGGTTTCTAACCATCAGAGGGGTGAAGTTCTGGAACAGCCTTCCGAGGGAAACAGTGGGGGTGAAAGACCTCTCTGGCTTTAAGATTAAGCTTGATAAGTTTATGGAGGGGATGGTTTGATGGGATAACGTGATTAGTCAATAGGTCAATAACGTGCCATCGCTGGTAATTAGTAACAATGGTCAATGATGGGATATTAAAAGTTACTACAGAGAACTTTTTTCGGAGGGTCTGGCTGGAGAATCTTGCCCGCATGCTCGGGGTTCAGCTGATCGCCATATTTGGGATCGGGAAGGAATTTTCCTCCAGGGTAGATTGGCAAAGGCCCTGGAAGTTTTTCGCCTTCCTCCGCAGCATGGGGCAGGGGTCGCTTGCTGGGCAGGGGTCGCTTGCTGGAGGATTCTCTGCGACTTGAAGTCTTTAAATCATGATTTGGGGACTTCAACAGCTGAGTCAAGGGAGAGAATTATTCCAGGAGTGGGTGGGTCAGCTTTTGTGGCCTGCATCATGCGGGAGGTCAGACTAGATGATCATAATGGTCCCTTCTGACCTTAAAGTCTATGAGTCTATATCTATGGGCACCAGAACCCTTGGAAATCCTGATATAATCCTTTCTGTTGAAGCAGAGGTTCTAGTGAGAAAACAAATTCTATATCGGTAGCTTTATTGAGAAATGCACTGAGATCTGAAATGAGAGACTGAGCAGTGCAAGAACAGTTTACTCTGCATTGTCTAAAATCCTCCTATTAATTGATTTCTGCTTTCTGTTTCTTGAAAACACATATTCCTCTGTGAGTAAACATCACTAGCCATCACAGAGGGGGCCTTGTCTCCTCTGTCGAAGCACGGATCTTAAATGGAGTATTGTTTTCACAGTACGGAGAATGCTAGGACCTCACACAGAGACTCATATGACATTGGCTGAGACCCGTCTATGAGATCCAGAAAAGAGTCTAGTCCAATTAATGCAACTTTCTGTTAACTGCCAGGGTTGCAAGAATAGCCTCATCTTCCTTGCCCCCTTCCCAATATGGCCATGCCGGTATGCTGCTTTTAAGCATGGCTACTCTCTGAGATGCCCAACAAGGGCAACTATTCTTACATGTGCACTGTGATGCTGGCAGGTCAGGTGCCAGCTCACGCCAAGGGCCCTAGGTCTCATTGAACACTGATTAATGCATCGCTGGGAACCAGTGTGATTCACCTGTGTCCCAGCATTGTTAAAATAGATCTTATATTTATAAGAATGTGTTTAGACTTTATGAAATGCTTCTAAGTTGCTGCATGCATTAATCTCAGAATACCTGTATCCTAATGTCATAAGGTAATATTTAAGTGTTTGCTCTGTAAATATAGAAGTGTTTGCTCAGTCAGGAGAGAAGCATTACCAAGTGTGAAATACTAGTTTACCACAAGAGGTGCCATCTCCTGCCCAACAAAAGAAGGCCTATAGACATCAGACAATTCATTGAGCAACCTCAGTGGACAAAAGACTTTGTTGATGGCTCCCTCTCACACCCATGAAGTGGAAACATGCACAAACCCTCCTCCCATCAGTTTGAGCTATGGGGGAAGGGGATGAAAGTCCCTGTCAAGAAAAATTATCATTGTGCTGCTTGGAATTTGGAGAGGACAATATTTCTAAGCATAAGCAAGGGATCTTCAAACTACTTAGCCCTAAAGGACATACAGAGCCTGCATATTACAGCAGCATCTATTACCTTTTAGAAAGCTAACACTGTAACTCATTTGTGTGTGCATATTTACCTGCTTTAACCTTGTAAGTAACTCTCATTTCTTTTTCCTATTTAATAAATCTTTAGTTCATTACAGGATTGGCTACAAGCCTTGTCTTTGGTGAGAGATCTAAGGTACAGTTAACTTGGGACAAGTGACTGGTCCTTTGGGACTGGGAGTAACCTGACTAGTGTTGTGGGTTTTTAGTGTGAGGGACCATCTATCACAAAGGCAGCTTGCCTGGGTGGCAAGATAGGCCCGAGTGCCCAGGGGACTGTCTGTGACTCCATTTTAAGGCTGTTGTAGTGCTTGAGGAGTTCACACTTGATAATTGGTTGGTGAAATCTAATTATAGAACACACAGTCAGTTTGGGGTTTGTGCCCTGCTTCTTGACAGTCTGCCCTAAACTTGGCGCTCACAGTCGTGAACCACTCCAGACAGCCTGATGTGTACATTTTTAATTTAAGAAAATATTCTTGTATAATGTTTGAAATTCCCACATACAGGCATAATTGCTTGTCACACTCTTCCTTTCCCACAGATACTGTGTATTCTAACATTCTGTATACTAACATGATATCTGAACTGAGATGGAAGATAGAAGTGATTCAGGTGCTTTATTGGAACACCTTCTAAACAGGATCTATGGCCACCCACAAACAGACACCCTGGGTTAAGCAATGCCTCCTCTGCATGTTACAATAGTGTAAAGTGGTCTTAGGATAAACAAGAATCTGGTCTCAAAAGCGAATGTCAATTAATATGATACTGGGAATAATATAATTATTAGCATTAAAGAACTAGTTTTCTTCTTTGTGCTGATCAAGAAGGGAAAATGCAACTTCGTCATATCCACTATTATGACAGTCAGTGCTTGTGCACTCACAAAGACCTTGGTGGCAAGGCAGTACAGTAACTCCTCACTTAAAATTGTCCCGGTTAACATTGTTTCGTTGTTACGTTGCTGATCAATTAGGGAACATGCTCGTTTAAAGTTGCACAATGCTCCCTTATAATATTGTTTGGCAGTTGCCTGCTTTGTCCATTGCTTGCAAAAAGAGGGGAGGAAAGAGGGGTGCTAATGTCAGGGTGTCCGCCTACTCCCCCATCTCCTGTACCTTATCTCCACGGGGGTGGGGGGGCACTACAGGGCTCAGGACTGAGGAAGCTTGCTGGCAGCAGATGCTGTCTCAACTTGACAATCTACTTAAAAAGGCAATGTACTTACAGTGAGGTCAGCATACTTAAAGGGGTAATCCGCGTCTCTCTCTCTCGCACAGGGTGTGTATCTCTGTCTCCGTCTGCCATGCTGTCTCCCCTCCCTGCATTCGTGCTGCCTTGTAGAGTGTGAGGCTACATTAACAACAATGTGTTAACTCTTGAGGACTCAGCCAAGTGCTAGTTCATCATTTATCAGTAAGACATTCCTTGGGACAGGGATTGGCAACCTTTGGCGTGGCCCGCCAGAGTAAGCCCCCTAGCGGGCCAGGCCTGTTTGTTTACCTGCTGCATCCACAGGTTTGGCCAATCACAGCTCCCACTGGCTGCGGTTTGCTGCTCCAGGCCAATGGGGGCTGCGGGAAGTGGCAGCCAGCACATCCCTTGGCCCGCGCCGCTTCCCGCAGCCCCCATTGGCCTAGAGCGGCGAACCGCGGCCAGTGGGAGCTGCGACTGGCCAAATCTGCAGACATGGCAGGTAAACAAACCACCCCAGCCCCTGGCGGGCCACATGCCAAAGGTTGCCGATCCCTGCCCTGAGAAATATCCCACCCTGTGACTCACTACACCACCTCAACCAAGCTTCACAATCATCATTGCTGTGTACAATATTAAATTGATTGTTTAAAACTTATACTATATATATATATATAGTCTTTTGTCTGGCAAAAAAAAATTTCCCTGGAATTTACATTCATTCTTATGGGGAAAGTGGATTTGCTTAACATCATTTCGCTTAAAAGTAGTATTTTTTAGGAACATAACTACAACGTTAAGCGAGGAGTTACTGTAGTTTTAGACTAACATTCAGTATGACTGGGAATCCCCACAAGTCCACTCTTCAGTCTCAGGCACCTTTTCCTCCTTCTATCATCCTATCTCCCCTTTCGTTTAGCACCATCTTTGATTGCTGCATTTATCCTGTACTGGAGGCAGCCTCCTTCAGGTCTACTAGCTACTAGAGAAGGTAAAGTTAAGCTCACTCTCAGCTTGGATGCTGTGCATATCCCCTCTGTGATAATCCTAGCCCACACGCCTATAGAACAAGATCTAGAATAGAGCTTGGCTTTAGGTCTACTACTGTTGCCCTCTCCACTGTGTTCTTGAGCCAACCAAGGATCATATTTTTTTTAGATGTTTCTGCTCTGTTGTACTTGATAATCAGCTTTCTCAAGATTCCTATTAGAACATGCACAGTGAAATTCTGGCCCTACTGAAGTCCATGGCAAAACTCCCATTGTCTTCAATGGGCCAGGACTTCACTCGTAGAATTAAAAATTAGAAATACAGGCCAAGAGGCTACAAAAACACTAATGGAGTCATTTTCAATCTACTGCCACAATTGAAGCTTCTATTTTGGAAGTGAGACTTAATCCCCACATTAGGCAACAATGCGTCTTTCCAAGGAATGGGTGGTAGTGACAGTGAGACTTAGAGGTTGTGACAGGCCTGCTGTCCTAATTAATAGCTTGTCAATCTTCAAATGGAGTCAGGCTATTCTATCAGTGCAGGCCTCTAAACCTGGGTATACACAAAGGCAGGGTTAATTGAAGTTGTGTACTAATTTAAAACATCATGAAGTTGGGGGGAGGGGATTGAAACGTTTGGTATAAACTTCTGATATGCAGTCATATCTCAGGACCTTTAGTACTGCTTTTAGCAAATGGTCTGCCATTGCTACATAGAATAAGCCAGACATTCCTAAATCCTGTCATGGGGACAAAAGGTGAAGTATGTGTGCCTAAGGGAACAATTATATCTTGAAGCTATGTGAATTTAGCAAAACAAACAACTCTCAAGGTTCTCTCTCTCTCAGTCAAACTGGAATTGTTGGGAGATCTCAATTATAATAAATAGGAGAGGATGGACAGCCTAAAGAAGTGAGGTATAAAAATGATGAAAAATATTAAATACATTTCATGTGCACTCTGTAAATGAATCGGAGATCATTCTTGGGAACAATTTGTATGAAAAGGGAAGAATGCAGAGACACAAGGAGTTGAGTAAAGGCACAGACGGTAGTGGGTCAAATTCTGCCCTCACCTATCTATCTGGATAGATCTTTCTGTGAACTCTCTTCACCAGAGTATCTGATGTCTCACAAACATTGAAGAATTATCCTCATGACACCCATGTACATTAGGAAATGATTATTCCCTTTTTACAGATGAGGAACTGAGGCAAAGAGATTAAATGATTTGACCAAGGTGACACTGTAGCAAGCCAGTAACTGAAGCCAGATTGCCTGTATCCTAAAACAGAGCCTTGACACATGAATATAAGGGTAGAATTTGATCCAATACAAGAGTACAACTAGCCATCCCAGTAATCAAAAAAAGAAGTGCTTTGTGCTGGTGAGCCAGCCAACATCTCTTTCTGTTTGGTGTCAGCGTGATAGAGATAAAATGACTTCCCAGATATTTTGGGCCACATTGCAGTGCACACACTACTCTCAGAAGACTGATTTCCATATCTAGACTTTAAGAACTTTCCTGAAAAAGTTACATCAGAGATGGAGAGTAGCTCTGCCCTCCACTGATCTGTAGGAAAAGTCGGGAGCTGAACTCGGTGGCTCGTATGTCTCCATCTACAACAGGCCAGAATTAATAACCCAAATCTGAAAACCCTGAATTTAGGGAAGTTCAGACTGAGGTCAGAAATTCTTAGCTCCAACCCATCTCTAAAGTATATCAAAATTATGGATGGAGTTTGCACATCTTAAAAAAAAAAAAAAAAGCAGAGGTACTTATTCACTTTCAACTTTTAATCACTGAACACCTAGATGGCAACCTTCCTTCTCCAAAGATGATGGTGTAAGCATTAAAGCAGCTCAGTTACTATGCGTTATGCTGCAGCATCATGAGTAAAAGTCCAATTCTGGAGCAGTAGTCTTTGGTACAGCAGTAAAATATCAGTAGAGACAAGATCACTGATTTCCTATACAAAAATTGGCTTCTGCTAACCCATAACACATTTTACTCGGGGGCCCAAATGTTGGGAAAGCCCTTGGAACACCTTTTAATTTTAAAGCAGCCAGATCAGTGGGTCCAGCAGCGAAGGGATTGCTTCCTTTGTACTAGATGTATTAGGCCCCTTGATCTCACCTTGCGTAGACTGTGATTCCTGAAGAAGCTTCTTGATTTAAAAGAAGAAGACTGCCCCCAGGAGAAAACACAAGGTGGTAGAGGATAGAAGAAATGGGCTGCCACATGAAGTAGAGACAAACCATCTCTCTTGGTGATTCCCATATCACCTGTCCTTCCATATTTAAGCTCCTTTCGGGAAATGTATTTAGAAGATTCATCGCAACATTATAGCAACCAGCCAGAAGGGGGCGCTGACACCCAGGTTGTAAAAGCTCAGAGGGCCAACTTAATCCCGGGTGTAATTCCACTGATAGTATGTAGAAAGGATATATAACAGCCTTGATATGTAGAAATAGAACATTCGGCTTCATTTCTTACACCATGAGGCTACTGAACACCAGGGACAAATTTGGCCACAGTCTGAGAGAAGCTGTTGCTAGATATATTAAGTGCTAGGGGAAAGGAGAGTTATAACTAACAGACTTGAATTATGTGTGCAGAGGAGAGTGGATGTTGGAAAGTGTTGGGAGGACACAAGGGAAGCATTTGGGGGATCTGAAAATTGCACCTCCCTCAGGGAAACTAAAACAGGTGGCCAGATGTGAGAAGCCAAGTAAATGGTAAAACGTAACAAACTTAAAGGAGTTTGTGTTATATAAATACATTGGACTAGGTAAAAATATGGAAGTTATTTGCACTTATTTGTGGAAAATTGTCAGATCTGTCAGCTATGACATCATCCATGAACTTATGAAAATAAATTCTATATTTCCATCCAGACCATTATACATCATTTCCATACACCACAGAAAGGGTAAAGGAAGCAAAATGTCAAACCTTTTAAGCCATCAAGGCTACATGTTCGAACCCATACGTTCAGTAAAGATATATATATATTAATCGCCTGCTGCCTTGGCATGTTCTCTTTCGTTTCTGACTGACGTTTTGTATTATTTGTTGACTGTTTCAGAAGTCTTTTTCCCCCCTCCCAGAGGTTTAGTGTTAAAAATCATACTGTTTCATAACAGGGCTTGAAATGAAAGCAAAACCCTACATGGGGCTTGCCTAATGCTCAGTGTGGAAATTTGTAAACAGATGCCAGTACTAAGTGCTTACATTAGATAATAAATGGCACCTATCTCCCGAATGCCTTGCACGCCATTTACTCTGTGTGCAGCCTGGGAATTTTTATTTATTTATTTTATTGTGCTTTTAGGATCTTTTAGGCAAGCAATTTGCTTGTGAATCTTGCACAACTGTCACTGGTTTCATACAGGCTTAAAAGGGATTAGTTCTTTTCTAAAGGGTCCCAGGTGGATTCTTTATTAACCTTTTGGGTAATAAACATTTATCTCATTTTTACAGCAGCATTTAACACTATCTATTTATGGCCAAATATCTGCAAATCCATTACATGAGCCGAAAATGCACCTGCTTCTTAAAAAAAAGGCTCTCTGGAGAAGCCTCGGCAGGCGCTGATAATTGTAAACAAAACAAACAAGAGCCCGTAAAATAAAAATGAAAGTATTACCCTGAGCTCTATGTCTTACAAAATGACTTCACTTTGAACGTAAACCCAATTATTATCATAACACGGCTATAAAAAAAAAAGAATGAGGGAAGATTGAATGAGTCAAACTGAGGAAGACAGACACATTTGCAAGCCTGAATGGCTTTATCTGTAACACTGTGCGTGTGTGTAATCAATGCCTGACATCCTATTGTGCTGTTCATATATTACACCCAGGGTCTATAGGGACCATAGTCTGTCTAGTCTATTATAATTTTATAGCACCCAAAATTGCACAAGGTACTTCAGAGAAAGAACTAACACAGTCTCTGCCCCAATGAGCTTACAGCCTCATTGTTACATTTGAAAGAAAGAATGAGGGTGACTTAAAGGAAGGAGGGGATGGAGTAAGGGACAAGGGGTACAGCAAGGTGACCTTGTGGGTTGATGTGTGTGCACATCTTGGTGGTTCTGCAAATTTGGTACACGGCCCTACATATCATATGGAAGATAAAGAAACAAGAGTGGCTGGTCCTGACTCACTGTATAGCAACATCAAAAAGTTTGGCTCAGGTAGAGTGTGCAATTAGATATCTCACTCCTCAGACCAGCTGGGGCTAGGATTCTAATGAGGGAGAATTAAACAATATCGGGTGGGAATTAGGGCCGTGGTGAGGAAAATGGTAGTCACTGTCCATGTTAAAAACAAAACAAAAAAACCACACCACACACAGAACAAAACTGGGACCTATCTAAAGGAACCTATAGCACTCTAGTGATCAGAACTTCTTGGAACTTTAACATTTTGAGTTCAAGTTAAAGCAAAGATTTGTATTGTATCCAGCCACGCTTGCCCCTGTTCCATAGTTACCCACGGAGATGCCACCTATCAGTATGTACAAGATTCTGAGAAAAAGTGACATTTCCATATTATGGATGCCATTCAATTTTTAACACTTATCATGCTTTCCAAGTTTATATCAGCTTTCATTACATCACATGGTGTTAGTTACCTGCTGCAGTGAGATAATATAACACACGTCACACTGTGAGGCACGTTGGTCTCTTTCTTGTTTAAGAAGTAAATCCCAGTGGATTATTAGCCTAGCATGGCAGGTGTTTAGCCCACATACCTGCTAACAGAAACAGTGAGTGAGTATTCCACTAGCAGTGCTAACTTCCCCCCCACACCAGTATGATAAAAATAAGGGTCAAAGAAATTACATCATTGTGGCATGAAAGAAAGCAGCATTCCTTTCGCTAGGCTGATCAAATTAATTATGCTAAATAGCTGAAAACAGAGAGAAATGAAACAGAATTAGCCCTTCAAATGGTGCTTGAGGCAGAGCCAGAAATGAGACCACTTCGGAGTGGTCCAGTGATATTTACAAATCAGAATCTCATGCCGGTCCCTCTGGCTCTGACTGACACCAGTTTCAGTTATCATTATGTATTTCTGTAGCAGAATCGCAGCATACAGGAGTGCAGGGTGCAAGCTCTGAAGTTCTGAGCTGCTGTTATCGCTAGAGATGCGATTTTCTTTAAAGAACTTTCAGCAATTATTAATGCTGATTTTTGATTCAGAAGTTATATGTCATTTGTAATGTCATTTACATAATGTGATTTTCGTACAAGGATAATTCATTCTGAGAGTTCTTGGATCTGCATCCAATAGACACACACATCAGGACAAATTCTACATCATTTACACCTGTGCAACCCAAATGAAGTTACTCAGCTGAAGAATTATAACTGAGCAAAGAATTTGAACCAACGTGTCTTATTGTTTGGGTATTATTTATTTTTAAATACACCACTACCTCGATATAACATGACCCGATATAACACAAATTCGGATATAACACGGTAAAGCAGTGCTCCGGGGGGGTGGGGCTGCGCACTCCAGTGGATCAAAGCAAGTTCAATATAACGCGGTTTCACCTATAACGCGGTAAGATTTTTTGGCTCCCGAGGACAGCGTTATATCGAGGTAGAGGTGTACTTTAGCCTCCAAGAGCAAAGCAAACCACAAAAATTCTCTTTAAAAAAACAAACTAAAACTGCAGCCCCATCTACTCCTGATGTGGTTTGTGGGCAAACCAATGACCTCTCATGATCAACACTTCCAAAGGCCATTGATAATCCTAACAATATCAGCATAGACACCCAGGATGTAATCCTGGCCCAACTGAAGTCAATGACAAACCTCTCGTTGACTTAAATGGGACAAGGATTTTATCCTGAACTTCATCCATTACCAAGAGGGAGATCATATGCCACCAGATGTCATCTCTTGGCTGTACTCAGATTTGTACCAATGTTGATAAGGCTCCAGGAGATCTGAGGCATCCAGGTGCTATGACAGCTATCTCGCCACATCCTTTTAAGTCATCTTAACCAGAAATGGTAGATGAGACACTGTATGGTAGACAAACAGATTGCCAGCATTAAATTATATTGTTCAATAATGCCATGCCTTCACAGAAGCCAATCCTCTGCCTTTCCTTTAGAATGTGTAGACAATCTGCATTGGCAATGGACTAACTTCTTTCCCATCAGCTTTCATCAATCAAGGAATGCATGAGTCAAAAGTACAGGCTGTGGCATGAAGTATTCTCAGTACCTCCAATACCACTGTGAACATCACTGGTCCATGCTCAACCCGAAAAGACTTAACATGGGAAATGAATTGAATGAGGTTAAAATCAATTTGCCATACAAATGTTTCAAGCGAATGAGGGATCAGAACAACATCAAGGGTTTATAAAGCACCTTTTTATCCCAAATCTCAAAATGCTTTACAAAAGGTCAATAGAGTATTATCCAAGTGCCCTCCTTCACAAAAGATGCCTGTCCTTTAACCACTATACAACATTGGCTCACTATCTAAATAAGGGAAATGAAAGGTTACAGAGCCCCAAAAGCTATTTCAACATACGGGAATTGACACTTCGCTGAAGAAGATCATGGAGCAACTCTTGAAGTGGTGTTGGAATGGTTTGTCAGCTAATATAGACAGGACAAAGCTGTTCTTAGCACAATTATTCTTGAGAAATGATGGAATGCTTAAGTGATAGAGCTACTTTGCCTACAGGACTAATAGAATTACTGATTACATGAACTTTGAGGGGATAATTGGTATTGATTCTCACAAAAGATGTATCTACAAAACACTAAAATATTCCACTGTGAGCTGCTTGAATGGATAAAGAATAGTTCTGGATATGAAAAACAGGGCATGCATATGAAAGAAAACAGCTTCAGATAGGGAGGAATGTCGTGGCCCTCAGCATTATCAGGACAAATCTTTTATATGAGAAGAATCTTATGGCAATGTGATAACATTTGCTTATGACACGAAGAAGTCAGTGCAATTCAGAATGGCTTGAAATAGCTTAAGAGCATGATTTACTTATTCAAGTCAATATAAAGAAAAGTAAACTAATAAGACTGAGGTGAGGAATTAAACAATAAAAAAAATAGACCATTAATTCTCATATACTATAACAATGAACTGGAGAACAGCACGGTTGTAATTGAAAAAGCCCTTTGAGGTCTTGAGCATAACTCCTAACAGCACTAATAAGGGATCATAGTTCAGGATAGGTTGTAGATCCTTGATGATGCGCTGGAGAGGATTTAGTTGGGGGCTGTAGGTGACGGCTAGTGGCGTTCTGTTACTTTCTTTGTTGGGCCTGTCCTGTAGTAGGTGACTTCTGGGTACCCCTTCTGGCTCTGTCAATCTGTCAAGGATCTACAACCTATCCTGAAGGACAATCCCTCACTCTCACAGACCTTGGGAGACAGGCCACTCCTCGCTTACAGACAGCCCCCCAACCTGAAGCAAATACTCACCAGCAACTACACACCACACAACAAAAACACTAAACACAGGAACCAATCCCTGCAACAAACCCCATTGCCAACTCTGTCCACATATCTATTCGAGGGACACCATCATAAGATCTAACCACATCAGCCACACCATCAGGGGGTCATTCACCTGCACATCTACCAGTGTATATATGCCATCATGTGCCAGCAATGCCCCCCTGCCATGTACATTGACCAAACCGGACAGTCTCTATGCAAAAGAATAAATGGACACAAATCAGACATCAAGAATTGTAACATTCAAAAACCAGTAGGAGAGCACTTCAATCTCCCAGTCTCCCTCAAAAACAGACTTAAAAGTGGCAATTCTTCAACAAAAAAAACTTCAAAAACAGACTTCAACAAGAAACTGCAGAACTGGAATTAATTTGCAAACTAGACACCACCAAATTAGACCTGAATAAAGACTGAATAAAGACTGGGACAAAAAGTAATGTTCCCTCTGCTGATAATCACACCTTCTTGTTAACTGTTGGAAATGGCCGACGTTCACCTTGATTGCATTGGCCTCATTAGCACTACAAAAGTAATTTTCCCTCTTTTGATATTCACCCCTTCTTGTCAACTGTTGAGAATAGGCCACTTACACCTTAACTATATAATAATAATATAATATATAGAGAAATCCTATCTCCTAGAGCTGGAAGGGACCCTGAAGGGTCATCAAGTCCAGCCCCCTGCCTTCACTAGCAGGACCAAGTACTGATTTTTCCCCAGATCCCTAAGTGGCCCCCTCAAGGATTGAACCCCCCCCCTTTAGTAAGGCATCTTTTCATGTGCTGTGTGTGTATTATATATATACACATATACTGCTTACTGTATTTTTCACTCCATGCATCTGATGAAGTGGGTTTTAGCCGACGAAAGCTTATGCCCAAATAAATTTGTTAGTCTCTAAGGTGCCACAAGGACTAGTTGTTTTCGCTAATACAGACTAACATGGCTACCCCCCTGAAACCTTTTAAGAAAAGGTAGCTAGAGCACTGTTGGATTCTTCAGTTATTTGCAACTTCCTCCCCCATGTAAATAAATCTGTTACACTTTTCTTACAAGATTTGTCCCTGCCATGTTATCTATTTTAATGCCTTATTAACTAGTCCAGACATCTCATCTGCTTTTACTGTAGCCATATGTGCTTCAGCTCATGTCGCTGTGACTGCAGAAGCCACAAAAGATTGTGTGTTTTCACCACACAATATGGAACTTTGACTCCTAACTCTCACTCACCATCTAAGCTCTAAATTTTTGCACAGCTCTATTAATAAACTGCTCAGGTTTTTTTAGTTGAACTTATCCTCTCCTTACCCCCGTTTACAGGCACTTTTTGAGTTCACCTCTTTGCGCAGACAATGTCCAAAAATGTTACCTTCCTCTCCACTCCAGAGTTCATTACCAACCATGTGACTGCTATTAGCATGGATCTCCAAGGGACTGACATTATCCCACATGGCCTGTGCCTTTTCCAAAGGCCTTGGGAGAATTATAATCCCCTCCTGAATGTATAGTTCATCTTGTTCATGAACCTGTTTTCTTAAAGTCTGTACATTCATTAAGCTTATTATCTTTAATTTGGGGGACATCAGGTTTAGAGGACTCTGGGTGCATTAGCAAAAAGAACCACGGGGCTAGATTTGTGTCAACTTACATGGTGATTCAGTTGCTGCTACAGTTATAGCTAAATTCCAGATAAGGCACAAGAGAGTTAAGGATGAACAAAGCAGTTTGGGTAGAATAAGAACTGACCTGAAGCTTCACCCAACAGGGAAACAGAACCAGACAAACTTTTCTGAGGGCCACAAATGTCTGGTTAATCTTTATTTTCTCATTAGTTTTAATTGCCACTGTACTGCCAGGTTTCAGCCAGGCCTGAACAAGAGGCAGGGGGAGAGGGGAAGCTATGAGACAGGCTGTTTTTAAGGGTGCTTCTTTCCATCCAGAGTTCCCACAAGGAAAGCCACGTGGCGGTGAAAAAAGCCAATGCGGTCTTGGGATGCATTAGGTGAGGTATATCTAGTAGGGATAAGGAGGTGCTGCTTCCATTGTACAAGGCACTGGTGAGGCCTCATTTGGAGTACTGTGTGCAGTTCTGGTCTCCCATGTTTAAAAAAGATGAACTCAAACTGGAACGGGTACAGAGAAGGGCCACTAGGATGATCAGAGGAATGGAAAACCTGTCGTATGAAAGGAGACTCGAGGAGCTCGGGTTGTTTAGCCTGACCAAACGAAGGCTGAGGGGGGACATGATTGCTCTCTTTAAATATATCAGAGGAATAAATACCAGGGAGGGAGAGGAATTATTCCAGCTCAGTACTAATGTGGACACGAGAACGAATGGATATAAACTGGCCGTGGGGAAGTTTAGGCTTGAAATTAGACGAAGGTTTCTGACCGTCAGAGGGGTGAAATATTGGAACAGCCTTCCGAGGAAAACGGTGGGGGCGAAGGACCTGTCTGGTTTTAAGATTAAGCTAGATAAGTTTATGGAGGGAATGGTTTAATGGGATACTATGATTTTAGTCAAAGGATCAGCGTGCCATCACTGGTAAATAGTATAATGGCCAATGAGGGCCTGGCTGGAGAATCTTGCCTACATGCTCGGAGTTCTACTGATCGCCATATTTGGGGTCGGGAAGGAATTTTCCTCCAGGGTAGATTGGCAGAGGCCCTGGAGGTTTTTTGCCTTCCTCCGCAGCATGGGGCAGGGATTGCTAGCTGGAGGATTGTCTGCTAATTGAAGTCTCTAAACCACAGGATTTGGGGACTTCAACAGCAGAGTCAAGGGAAAGGGTTGGGATGGCTTTGTGGCCTGCATCATGCGGGAGGTCAGACTAGATGATCATAATGGTCCCTTCTGACCTTAAAGTCTATGAGTCTATGAGTCTATATTTCCAGCCCAGTTTTATACGAGAAAAGTTTGGACAAGCATCCAGTTTTTGGGTATTTAGCCCAACTAAACCTCTGAGCCACTTCAGTCTTGACCATCGGGAGAGAAAATAAATTGCAAGAGAAAGATGTCTTTTGCATAGACACCTGCCAGCTAGCGGGCATAGATCCCTATTATATGTCATTATATTAGGGCACTGTTTCAGCATTCATTTCCAAGTATTTCTAGAGCTCTTATCACCTTTGTACTGACTAAAAAGCGAAACACCACCACCTACTGAATCAGCAACTCTTCCTGCAGTGCCTGGGTTGTCCTTGGTCTCCCATCCAAGCAGAGCAAAAATCACTTAAAGGGCCAGATCCTTAGCCGGTATAAATTCACATGGCTCTTTGAAGCCAGTGGAGCTGTGCCGATTTACAACAGCTGAGATTTTGATCCATCATTGAACTCCTGAGTGATCTATGTTTTGCCTCCTAATCCAAATCCATACACTAGATCATCCTTGTCGTGCAGTTGTATTAGCCTTTTCCAACCTTAACTTCTACAGTGGATGTGTGTTGCATATATGTGGGGCATGGTATATTTTCATCAATGGAAAGCAGCACATCATTTACTTATGTGGGTGGAAGTGGTTTTTATCAAGTTCACTCTTGCATGCTCAATTATGGCTCTTTTTTCAACTCAGACTATTTTGCATAAGATTTGGATTGTCTATCTATTGTCCACCCCCTGTAAAAGGAAGCAGTAGTGTTAGAGCACATTCAAAGTACACCTCTACCCCGATACAACGCGACCTGATATAACACGAATTCGGACATAACGCGGTAAGGCAGCATTTCGGGTGGGCGGGGCTGCGCGCTCCGACGGATCAAAGCAAGTTCAATATAATGCGGTTTCACCTATAACGCGGTAAGATTATTTGGCTCCCGAGGACAGCGTTATATTGGGGTAGAGGTGTATTCACATCTAAGAAGAGTCAATACCATCACCCATAGTCCTACATTTTGATAAGTACCAGCTTGTGTCACTAATGCTGCTAACTATATACTATTTTATTTTCTGACTCTGACTGGTTGCACTATTGCATCCAATAATTCTCCTTATTTTTATTCATACTTCAGCAAAAGAGTCCAAAGCTCCACTGGCTGTGTGAGAATATGCATGCACCATGCTTCTTAAAACTTGACAGTAAAAAAGAAACTGTAGGAAATAAAATTGTTTTATCTGGACAAGTGGTTACATAAACCATACTTCCTTGTAGAACTGGCAAGTGTGTAGCACTATAGTATTCATGTATGTTCTTGGAGTAATTTTGCAATGTACTTTGGGCAGCAAAGTTAAAGCTCTCTGCTGCCAATATTCTATTGCTAGTGTCAAACAGTATTTAGGCTCTTGTCTGATTTCAATGCCAGCAAACTGAGTTTCCGCCACTACTAAAGTAACAATACATCAGTAAGACCATTAACCTTTGCTAGCACGTACTCAGCTCTGAAGTGGATATTATTTATCAAGCAGTGCATAGTGCAAATACTTTTAGCAGATTTGATCACCTCTATTTTCCTCCTTTTGCTGAATATATTGAATGTAATGTCTCTACTCTTCTGCAAAAATAGGGATGGGTACAGATAATACTTAATACTAGATATGTCACAGAGGGCAAAATGGCCCTACTTCAAATCTAGAAAAAATAAAAATAAAATATTAGTAGATATCCTAATTCTCCCTTCACTGAGCTACAAACCAAATGATTTTTACTATAGCTGGTCAAAAAATTTCTGTTGCAACAGTTTTTCAATGGAAAATGACTTTTACAACAAAATGAAAATTTGAGAAAAATTCCCTGCATGTCAAAAACATTCCAGTTTTAGGTGGGGGGAACCCTTGAAAAACTTGAAAACTGAAAACATTTTGCTTTTCAATTAAAACAAAACCACAAATTTTGATAAAAAAACAAAAACAAAAAATATTTTAACTAAAAAAATTTCAGGGAGGTACAAAGGGGTTGGGGGGCAGAATGACTTCCCAACCAACTTGATATTTTACCCAAAACCCCAGCAACTCCACCCTACTTCTCAACACAGCTCTTTGGTGAAGAATCATATTATTGTTTTCTTCAAATTTTACAACTCTTCTTTTACTATCAACTGTCCTTGATTTTTTTGTAATCATGTTTATTTACCTACTTGCTAGAATATATATAAAAAAATTATTAATTCACAATGGGTCTCCCAGACATCAATATGAATTAGAAAGGGATTACTGTACTGATAGTGAGGACAGGGCTGGCACTCAGAGCTTAGTGGAGCTATACTTATTTACACAGCTGAGGTTCCTTTCTCTGCCTCTCAAAGAATACAGTATAGATTAAATCCTGGGTGGCAGTTCAGGGGCAGGGGGCTGTACAAAGTTATATCTATATAATTTATATATAAATACAGCCATCAAAATAATTTTACTCACATAGAGGCACCCAGCAGCAATGTCCTCTTTCCCTGCTTCTATCTCTTTTATTCTTGGGACCACTAGCTATGGCAGTCAGAGTAGCTGATAACACCAAAGGAATCACAGTGCCTGGATGGACAGTCCTAAGCATAGGTTAAGTTTCCATGTGGCAGGCAGGGCCCTGTGCCTCACAGTTCCCTCTTCTGTTAGAGCCCCTTCACAGCACACACAACCTCCTCCTCCAATGTCCTGTTTGACCATCTACACCCTGAAAGATTAACTGTGGGACTCTAAACATCCCTGCCTCTCTTTCTACTTGAAGAAAGCCTTCTGACTTCCTACACACCAGTAATGGCAAGTGCCCTGACACACACTCCTAATGGCATCCCAACATCCCCTTCCAGATGCACGGGGCCTGATTCTGATCTCACTTATACCAGAGCAAAATCAAGATGAAGTCCATTCAAGTCAAGCAGCCTGGTTCAAATTATGGAAGTATAACTTTAAGCAGCATACATACAGAACAAAATGTATTAAAGCCATCAATATTTATAGAACAGGTAGAATTCATACTATGCTTGTTATTTGTCAAAATAATCTTGATTTCAACTTGATATCCCAAACAATGAGGACTAAAGCTGGGACCAGCTCCTCCTTAAATCGGGTTAAAAGACAACATATTACCATGCCAACAAAAGTAAAGTTATCACAGAAATGAATCCTAAGGGATATCCCTATGTATCGAATCTCTGTCAATTCTAGGCATATACTGAAAATCTCCAACACTACACACATCATTGAGTAGCCCAGGGGCATAACTTTGTCAAAGTAATTTTGTCCTTCAGAGCAGAGTACTAATTGTTCAGAAGTCTTCTGGGTGAATTACGCTAAAAGTAAATTAATTAGTGACTCAATCTCCAATTTTCCAAACAAAACATCAGATTAGAACAGTGGGCCACAGATAGACCACTCTGACATAGGATATGTTATCTTACATAAGGGACAGGCTAAAAGATTCCTCTTATACAGACTCTTCTGGATTCATTTTGGAAAGTGTTGGGATTTACATATTTAGGGTCTGATCTTGTGTCAGTTGAAGTCAGTGGGAACGCTACTATTATAGATTCATAGATTCTAGGTCTGGAAGGGACCTCGAGAGGTCATCGAGTCCAGTCCCCTGCCCGCATGGCAGGACCAAATACTGTCTAGACCATCCCTGATAGACATTTATCTAACCTACTCTTAAATATCTCCAGAGATGGAGATTCCACAACCTCCGTAGGCAATTTATTCCAGTGTTTAACCACCCTGACAGTTAGGAACTTTTTCCTAATGTCCAACCTAGGCCTCCCTTGCTGCAGTTTAAGCCCATTGCTTCTTGTTCTATCCTTAGAGGCTAAGGTGAACAAGTTTTCTCCCTCTTCCTTATGACACCCTTTTAGATACCTGAAAACTGCTATCGTGTCCCCTCTCGGTCTTCTCTTTTCCAAACTAAACAAACCCAATTCTTTCAGCCTTCCTTCATAGGTCATGTTCTCAAGACCTTTAATCATTCTTGTTGCTCTTCTCTGGAAGTGGAAGGAAGTTCATGCCCTTATTGGGAAAGAATTTGCTACTGGGGCTATTTAATGCTTCTAGAACAAAGCCTGAAACCTGGCAGAACTCACTTAGCTTCTGATTTTGTTACAAACCTGAAACTCTGAGCGTATTTGCCAACCAGGGCAAGCATTTTGATTTGAGCTTAGGCCAAATTTTCAAAAAACCTCAGCCACCTCAAGGTTTCATATGGTTGCAGTTTCAGCCTGGATGAGTTTCACTTTGAGGTTTTAGTTTTAGTTTAATTCACCCCTTAATTGGGGTGAACTCACACAAACTAGGGCAAATTAAAAAAGACTATGCTAACCTGGGAGACCTAAAACATGATTCCCCCTATGCATTAGCCTTGTCTAGATTGGGCAAAGAGGTTGTGGTTGACATCTTGTTCGCTAATATACCATGATTTTGATCCTAGTCTAGTCACAGGTTAACACATACTGATTGTGCTTAGGCTCCCCCAGCTAGGCTTAATGACAACCAGCTAATATATATTAAATGGAGATCACCTCAATCTACACTGGGGCAAAATCATGGTGGAAATCATATCAGCTAAAACAATGCCAACCACTGGTGGATCCTGAGATGCTATGGAATTCCAGCAAAGACTGTTAATTTGATAAAAGCTTTGTATGACCAGACTATGCATGCTCTGCTGTATTTTTAAGTGAGACATACCAGATAGACAATACTTTTTCCCAAAAATGGACCAGCTGACACAGACATTTTAATGCAAATATCTGCTTAATGTGTGTTTTGTTGATTGTTTAATCCCATCGTTAAACACTATTTTAAATGCAAAGAGAGAAGCAATCATTCCAGGCTCATTTTCCAGCTGAAGCCTCCTTCCCACATCAACAAAGAGAAGAGGAAGTTTCCTGTTGATTTTAACGAGAGCAGGTTAGAGCTTGTAAACCTTTTTGCCTGTAAGCCTGCACCCTCTTCTTGGAATATTACATTAGGGCAATCAGAGCAGTAACTTTTATTACATGTTTTAAAGGCAGTCAAGGAGGGGAAAGAAATCTTCATTGTTTGATATTCCAGCTCATAGTTCTGGGAACAAAGGTGTACGAACGCTAGAATTATACAGAGCAGACAGGGGAATGCGCACAGGGGGCCTGATTCTGCAACATGCTGAGCATTTCTTGCAAGGTGGTGAGTGCCTTCAACTCCATTGGCTTCAGTTGGAGTGAACGGTTCTAAGCAACCCCTAACATTCAGCCCTCATCAAAAAAAATTTCAAGGAAGACTAAGTATAATTTAATCTATTACATGATTGTGCAAAAATTACTTAACCACATCAAAGCAGCAGTGGCATCATATTCTGGGAACAGACGATGCAAAATAGTTCTCAAATACAAAATGCAATCTTACAGGTGATTTAGTCAGGGGAATGCATCACAGAATATCTGTTTCATTTATGCCTCTAAGATCAAAACAATGGAACCACTATCAGAGACAGAAATGTTAGAACCATTTTCCTTATTAGCTCTGGTCATTAAAGGGACATTAAGCCATCAAGCAATTTTTACTCTCTCTCTTTTTTTTTTTAAATCAAAGTTCTTCTGAAAAGAATCCTTACTAAAAATAGAGGGAGGCATTTTCAAAGGGTCAGGAGAAATATTTTTAAAGAATAAATTACATAGGTGTCTTTCATGCCAATTGCATTATTTTCTTTTGAATAAAAAAAAGTTCCAACCCAAACTTTTCCCATTTCCTCTTCTCAACCTTGAATATTTTTATGATACTCAATAGAGAAGTAATAATGTGCCCATCTCCACTCAGAGTAATATACTCTCTAGCACTGTTTTAATTTTATTTAGTGATTCAAATGTACAAAGGTTCAGTTGGTTGGTTCAGATAGACCCAAATGAGTTTGAATACCTACCTGTATTGTTACCCCTTTTCAACTGAACTGGCTAGTCAAAGTTCAGGACCTTGTACGTAGGTTGTTCCAGTTGGAAGTAGAAACTGATGATAGAGTCTGGTATTTTCTTGGATGCGATCTTGTTCATTTACAAGGAATGTACAAAGTCATGCTTCTCTGCAGGCAGAAGAAACCAAAAACAAAAGGAATAGTTTCGTAGCTTTCAGCCCCACATTTCTTTCAGCCAGTACCCCAATCCAGAACTTAACCTCTCTCTCTCTCTAGTCTTCTCCCAAGGCAACACCATTCTTATCGGCAGCACCTTAGCTTTTCCACTTTGCCTCTCAGTTTCTCATCTGTCCCCACATGCCCCAGCTAGTCTTTGCCATGCCCACAGACACATACCTCCATCTTGTCAGAACAATATGTAGAAACCTCAACCCACATGGTGTTTCTTTTTGGACACCAGGCCTTGTTTTAGGCATGGCTCCTTAACTATCTCTTACAACTATCTTAAATGAACACTGCATTCACACTCATCAGTTTCAATAAGATCTTAACTCAACCCATAACAAGGTTTAACCAGCTTGTAACAGTTCCGTATTCAATTATCCAATCCAATTAAGGCTGGAAAAATTGACTGAAAAACTCTCAAGACCACACTTTCTTGAGTGATTTTTGGTAATACCATTTCAGAAAGGCTCCACATATTATGAAAACAACTTTTCATAATACAATTGTCTTTTTGTTCTGTGTAGGCTGTATGAACCTGATTCTGTGATATGGAAAGGAATGCTCCGTGCAAATCCAGGGAATAGGGATTTAAGTCACATCCTTAATTACTATCTGCTCTCCCTTGATTCTGGGGCCATTTTAACTTTGTGCTCACTGTCAAGAGCACCAATGGAATATTCTGGCAGCTGGGGAAAGCAGCATTGCTTTTTTCCCAGCCATACCCTCTGGATGGGCATCTGGGAGAGAGATGGTATGATACTCCCCATTGCCTGTGTCTGATCATCCATTCAGACAAATTCACTCAGTTACTTAATTATCAGATCCATCTCAGATGCCAGAAATACCCCATAAACCATTAATCATTAAGGGTCCATTGCACTGTTATTCATGTTATATAAGCTGAAGGACCTGGAACTGCCTTTGAAGCTTCACTTAGAGGCTTTCTGAGATGAAACTGAAGAGGTTGGTTTTAAGTGGCTGAAAGGGGGGGTTGTAGTATATAGGAATAGGGTAGTACCCCTTTTAAATAGATAGTGACTGCCTCTATTCTATTCCTATACAGTACCGTAGTCATGGATGGAAAAGGCTGAGTAACCCGGCCATATTTTTCTACATCTGTGCAGTATATATTTGTTGGGAGAGGAGATAAGCATGAACTAAAAAGCTGGAGTTAGGCCCACACCCATCTCTGTTTAAAAGAGGAACTTTTGTTCTCTTTGGAACTCTTGTTCTATGGTGTCCCTGGTACCCATTTTAGGCAGCAGATGCTGAATGCTTCCATGTCCTGCTACTACCGAAATGAATAACAAAGCTCCTATAGACTTCCATGGGAGTTGAAAGCACGCAGCAGATTGCAGAATTGGGCCCTTGAAGCTTTCAGATGGGTAGTGTTTGCTTTGCTGGGACAGGAGGTTACAGGCTTTTGTTAAGAACCTTCTCATTCCTTGATTCCATCTGGGTGCTGCAAAACCACTTCATTTAGTAGAGTAAAAATATAAGATCCTATGGTGACATACTGCTTTTGATTAACAACTGACATGGAGTTTGCTTCTTCCAAGAATTAAGTGTAATAGAGTAATAATTCTCTACTCAGATGAATAGGTTTTTTTGTTTTTATTCAAACTAATTAAATAAATGTGTTCCTCAGCAAAGCCCTGAAATTCTGGAGTGAAATTCTGTATCCGAGTTAATATAAACCCCTGAAAATAAGAGCTCATGACAGAAGTGCTGACACAGTCTTAGCGATGGCAGCAGAACTATTTGTGCTGCTGCAATAAAGATTTGATTGTACTTCAGCCAAGAACACCTTGACAATCTTGTTTGGGCTTTGTGATTAGTTTTTAGCACTAGTATGCCATAGCTCAGTAGAACTAAGACAGTGGGTTTAGCAGAGGTTTTGTGATTACACTGCATGAAGTAATGCTTCTGAAGCAGAATCAGTTTGGGTGAAAATAACAAATGAATTGCCAATGCATCTCAGTGGGCAAAGTCAGGACATTGTTGCTCAAATTGTTCTTATTTAAAAGCCCAGAAATCCTTCTTTCGCCCTCCATCTTTGTTAACGTAACTGGAGGAAATCAATGATGGTTGCCAGCACTACAGAAGCCAATGCCAACAATTTAAAATACAGTATAGCTGAACAGAAGATTAACTCATAATAACCCACATAAGAGAATAATCAGGTGGGAGACTGTTAATGTTTTACAACTCTATTTCTGACTATATAAAATTAACAAAGGACTTCTCAGAAAAATAGTAATAGAAGTCCATGAAATATAAAAGTTAGGGGGCAAATTCTGCTAACAGTCATACCAGTGTAAATCCAGATTATCTGCTTTGAAGTCAAGTATTTATACTGGTGCAAATGGGAGCAAATTCTGTATATAGAGCTAAAGTCTTCCCTTGGGAACACAAGTCTGATTCCGTGGGCAGAATTGGGACTGAAAAGTACAAAATAGCAATGCCATTAAGATATCCATGGTATACCTGACTAATTATCAGAACCCAAATATGAACCACAATATGGGCTAAAGATACAACATGCAAAGAGGAAAATGTGCACAGAAAGACTAGAAAAGGGTAGTCTTAACAACGCTGATGAATAACTTTTTCTATAACCTCACCCTCAAATGGCTGTAGCATGTAACAGAGGCCAGTCAGGGTGGAAAGTCCCCCCTAGAAAATAGTGCTTTTCAAAGGTGCCTTTTTTTTTTCAAAGGGGCTGCCCAGTGCAACAAAAAATAGCATTCTACTCACACAAGTGCAGGCTGAGAACTTGCTGCTGGATTGAAGTACAGCACAACAAACTCTGTGTAGGGGGAACTCCCACTGACAAATAGAAAGTGGGGGAGCATGGCTCCATCCCCTAATATTCTGGAATCCCAATTAAGCCCAAGATGATCACTTTACTACACCATTCATAGGCTCAAGTATTACTACCAGAAATACACATGGTAGGGGCACTCAACCTCAGTTTTGCTCTGGGATTTAAGGAGGCCGGAACTGCTTGTCCTGGAAATCAATCTTAAAGATCCCTGACTCCCTTTCCTCCACCCCACTCACGAGCTTGACATGTTTTCTATCTCCCCCCCACCTTTAAAATCCATTAAAAACAACTGGCTCTCTTAGCCTGCTGTGGGGACAAGGAGATACCAATGCTGTCTAATAATGAAGGGAGGGGAAAGCAGAAGAAATTAGCAAGACAAGATCATGAAACTGTAGCTGCTAGTGACTGTTTCCCAATTGAGTCAACAGGAGTAGCCACACTTCATTTCGGCCACTAGTTGGCACTGTGTGCACCTGTAAATCACAAGCAGGCCAAGAGCCCCAGGTGATTCAAAATGAAGGCTTCCTAGGGCAAGCACCCTCTGTTGCTGGCTCTCCAGAGGACCCAGGCTATGGGGGATGATTTCCTCTTTAGGGAAATTCTTCTCCGGGTAAGACAGTGCACTGCAAGTCCAGAGTTAACCCTTGCAGTGGCTCCCCCCCCACTCCAGTACTTCTCTCAGTGGCAGAGAGCTTTGGCACACCCAATACTGTGTAGTAATAACTGAGGACTAGATTATGCTTAATTCAACTCAGAGTACAATAAGGGAGTGTGCCCACAGCTATTGGCCTTCAGGGCTTGCAGCATATGCCTGCCACTGTGCCAGGGAGCAGGGCCTCTCTGGAGGTGCAGGGAGAGAGCAGTCTCGGAGCTTCACTGAGTTCAAGGTCTGCAAAGGCTGCCCCTTCCTCAGGACACATAAGGTGTGGAAGTTTGTCGAGAAGGCCAATATGTCTGTTGCTTCAAGGACAGAAGTTGGGTGTGCAATGCTGATGTGAAATTAGCTGCTAATATCTGTGTTGTACCCAGTAGTACTGGGAATGTGAAATACATTTTTTCTTTTTGAAAATGCATTTGAAAGAAAGAGTTGCGAATTTAAAAATGAGG
The DNA here is from genome assembly GCF_011386835.1 of Chrysemys picta bellii. NCBI lineage: Eukaryota > Metazoa > Chordata > Testudines > Emydidae > Chrysemys > Chrysemys picta. The sequence continues at coordinate 16,136,761 of NC_088798.1, forward strand.
GTGAATACCATGATTCTTCAAATAAATCACCATGGCTGATTTGGACCTTTGGGCTGCTGGTCATTAACATGTTTGAATCCCTGATGGGAAACCTCTATAGACTGTGAGCAGTGACTCTGGGGGAGGGAGAGAGAGATGGACTTTGAAGCCCGTCTGGAAGAGGCTTCTAAAACGGGGGGTGGGCATACTTTTAGGGGTTCCAAAACTTAAGGGCCATATCGGGGTTCTGAAACTATATGGAGAGCCAGGTAAGGAAGGCTGTGCGTCCCCAAACAGCCTGGCCCCCGCCCCCTATCCGCCCTCTCCCCTGACTGCCCCCCTCAGAACTCCTGGCCCATCCAACCCCCCTCCTCCTTGTCCCCTGACCGCCCCCTCCCAGGACCCCCCACCCCTAACTGTTACCTGGGACTCCACCCCTTATCCAACGCCCCCTGCTCCCTATGCCCTGACTGCTCTGTCCCCTATCCACACCCCCACCCCCTGACAGGCCCCCTGGGACGCCCACGCCTATCCAACTGCCCCCTGTCCCTTGACTGCCCCCCAGGGCCTCCCTGCCCCTTATCCAACTCCCCTGCTCTCCGCCCCCTTACCATGCAGCTCAGAGCACCAGGACTGGTAGCCGCGCCGCCCAGCTGCAGCCAGCCGCGCAGTCTAGAGCACTAGGGTAGGCCGGCAGCTCTCACAGCCATGCTGCCTGGCAGGAGCTTTCGGGGGGGGGGGCGGGGGAAGCGGGGGAGGGGCTGGGAGCTAGCTTCCCTGGCTGGGAGCTCCAGGGCTGGGCAGGATGGTCCTGCTGGCCGAATGTGGCCCATGGGCCGTAGTTTGCCCACCTCTATTCTAAAAGATGGAGCTGATTGTGCTCCTGCCACAACCCTGCTATGTAGGGACTAACAACTGAATTGTGCCTTTCTTAGAGGGGTTGTCACTAATGTCCTCCTAACGCAGTGAAGAATTGTGTTGCCCCTGGTTCAGGGTTGTGGCTTTTAAGCCACAATCTGGCCTGTATAATTACATAGAAAATAATAAGATTTCTATGTATTTTTGGACAATCCAATGCGATTTCACAGAATTAAATCCATACCAGAGAATTCTGAAGGAGGGTTAAAACCCCCTATATTAAGAATATCAGTCTCTATTAAATTCTATTGCTCTCTTCAAAATAATTTCTATAGAACCTGTTGTTTTCTTCCTTTTGTACAGGACTTTTCTATAAAGAATTATTGATTGGGGAAGACGTTTGGTTCCATGGACTTCAGTGGTGAGTTTGGACATACTTTTTGTGCTGAAATATTTCTTCTTTTCCGTGTGTCTAGCCTGTGGTATCCAAAATATCTACTGCTGGAAATCTGAGTAGGTTATTTTGGTTGATTCAAACACTATCCTATCTGTGCATTTGATTTATAGTTCAGAATATCACAGAAGCACAGCCCATCGTGGGCTCTGAATAAGTCAACAATATGAAACATTTTCATGTATTCATGTCCGTTTTGCATATGTGTAAATTTTTAGGGCATTCTATTCTGTGCACCATGTAGTTTGAGAGAATAATAGACACAATTGAGAGAATGCAGAGGACCCAAGACCATGTCTGCTAGAGAGCATATGGTGTTTCTGGTCTTTGGCATATGTAATTGTGTCCATAAGAATTGTGCTAGAAAATGTAGCAAGTCAATCTGCATATGGTGATGCTGATGAATCTTTCCAATGATTAGAGATCATATCCTTGGCTACAGGAAAGAATATTAAACTGGCTTGTAGAGGAAGAAATGGGAGAACCTTTGTTTCTGACAGGCCTTAAGTCTGGATACAGCTCAGTAATACCTAAATTCAATAAATGACTGCAGTTAAAGTACATATTGACCAAAATTTTCAATCTTAGAAAGTCAGTGAGAGACACAGGCATGACCCTTGGCATTGAAACTTGCAAATGTGTGACTTAGGATAAAAATTGGAGCATCCATATTTTGTTGCACATCACTTTATAATTGACAGATTATAAAGCTTTTAACTGTAGAACCTCTTTTTAAGAATATTCTTTCACTGTGGGAAATAAATAAACCTGTTGTCAATTTATGACAGCTCAACTGTGTGTTTGGGGGTGCATGGCGGCTGTTACAGATTGTAGAACAGGTTTATTTGGATCTCACGGTGGGAGATGATCCTTAAAAAACAGGCTTTATCATTGGAAAAACATCGTAATCTTTTGCCTGTAGCTTGACATGTAATGGAACACATATGTTCTGTGTTTTGGTCATTTGGGGTCTGGCTTGGCATGGGTCCCTGCTGAGGATATTATGGAGATAGGAACAGGACCCCTGCCCTGTCAGCTTGTGGGGCACTTTGGGGGGAAGGGAGTAGGATCCCTGCTATGATAGCCCCACATACAATTCATGCCTCCCGCAAGTACAGTTCATGCCGGTTCTGTCCCCCCCCACACACACACTATTAATGCCATCAGCCCTGCAATTAATGAGCCCCCACAATTAATAGTGGCTGCTCCCTCCATCCCCCGCCTCAGGGCTGCTGCAGCTGGCCCCCTGCTCTGCTGGGGCTCAAGGATTCTTAAGGGCATGTTCTATTTCAGTTGTAGGTCTCTGGTTCCTCACCTTCAGGGAGCAGTGAGAAGCATGAGAGGCAAGCAGAGAACCTGCCCAGCAGCCAGTAGGGGATTTCAGTTAGGGGGAAGGGAGAAGAGGGAAGGAGTTGCTCAGGTGAACCAATATCTTATCCACAGCAGGGGATGGGGTCACATAAAAAGCCCAGCAACTCAGAGTTGGCTTATGCACCTCTTCCCAGACTTCCCCTTCCCAAATAATGGATGAGCTCAGTTCCCCCCTCTGCCCAAAATCTATTGGCAGCTCCTTCCTTCTCTCCCACAATCCTTCCTGTTCCGTAACAGTAAGGGGAGCTGCTGGAAAGGAGTAAGGGGCCCGGAAGTGCTGCAACAGCAGAAGCATGCCACCCCCTGCCACACCTATTTGGAACACAATGCCTTGGGGCAAGAACGCGGAACTGGCTCCAGAGTTGAATGTATCACATTCAACAGTGCTGCTGAGAACTCTGTGCACAGGCCTGGCACCTCTGGAAATCAGACCAGTTAAGTGCCTAATTTTGGAACTCAAGTTGCAAAAGTTGGTCATGTTGGGATCAATTTTCTGGACCATCAGAGCTATCCCCAGGAGTTGCTGACTTCAGTTAGTGTGGCTCTAGGAAGTCTTGCTAAGGTCCAGTAGCTTCTAGTTTATTCCTAATTTTGGAGAAAGCTGATTGATATGGTTCTTTTCGCTTTTCCTCTGCTCATGCTGTGTGAGAATTGGTTTAAAATGAGTGATGAGAGAATCGCAAATGTTTCAAAGCTTTGGCTGGAGAAATCACCCCAAAATGTTAATCTTGAAGGGCTAATCCCAGAGCCAGTGTAATCAGAAGTTGCTGATTTTTTTTCAGAACTAGGCTGGAAATTGGGAAAAAAAAGGACTTTTTGTTGAGATTTTCCTGTACTTCCTATTTCCAGGCTAGAAAACTACATGAACAGCCTTTCTCACTGTCACAATGACATCTGTTGACCCAAATGCTTACTGTAACAAAAGAGTGTAGCCACTTATTATTAGAGGGTAATCATTAGATATGATGCCATCAAATTAACTCTTATTTTGCTTGTGTATGATCTCAGGACTAAGAGTTGTCTTCTTGATACCTCTAAGATGTTACAAGAACATATTTCATAGGTGCTAACTTTAGACTTCTTCCCTGTTTAATTACTATTACTTGGATTATCAACAAAACGTGAGGAGGGAAATTGATGAAAACTAGTTTTATTCCATACATCTAACACAAACTATGGGTTCTATACAGGTCACACATAGGATTATGAACAGGGTGTGTAAACAATATATGGAATAAAAATAAGAATACACACATGATACAATATTGTTATGATACATATAATGATGTTGGGGGGGTTTCTTTGTTTTTGAGAACTATTCTGTTACAATACCATATCAGTCTTAAGCTTTAAGGAAAGATCTTACAAAAGCCACCCTCCAGAGGCTCATTTCCTCCAGTGATCTCAAGAGAAAGCAAATAAACTACAAAACCCCAGTCTGGAAATCTTTTTTTTTTTTCCCTCCACCAGTGAATCTGAGCAACCATCAACACAACTTCCAGTGTTAGATACCCAAGCCAGAGTAAACGCACAACCTTCCAGTGTGGCCTCCAACTGCCAAGTTAGGGGGCAACCACATCCGTCCAGTGTGGTTTCCAACCCTTGAGACCAGAGCCAGTGTAAACACACTGTCTTTCAGCTTGCCTTCCAATCCATAACTGATTCTGGATCAGAGGTGGGGACATCAAGGAAAAAGATATGTTAGAAGGTTCATCACTAAGTTGCCATAGAGACACTATTTAACTTCTGTGACCCCCTGAAGACCGTTCTCATGAAATCTCAGAAATTCTTTTCCTAGCTGGAACTAGGAAATGCCAAAATCCTTATAAGAAAAAATACTGTATTCCTCTAGAAGACCATAGTTTGAGTGATTGAGAACTTCACTGTAAAAATATTCTACTATTGTTTAATGAAAGGGTGTACTACAGAAATTGGGGGGTGGAGGGGACAGCTGACTTTTTTTTTTTTTAACCTTTTAGGTTCCATTCAAATTTTGTGTGAAGATTCTTATTTTAACTATTTTCCCCCAAGCTCTCCCCCCGCCACACACACACAATCTCCTTAAAAATGTTATAAAAGGCACTTGGAGAAAAGCTGTGGGGTGGGGTTCAGTCACTCTTTGCTGAGAGGGAAAGTACAAAATTGATAGAGAAAGGAATTATATTTTCCAGCTTTTAAAGGGGGGCAAGGGCATTGCAAACAATTGAGATTAAATAGAAAATTAAACTATAACAGAGTACTTGACAGCCTCTCTTCTGCATTGATCAGAATGTGCTGCACAAGCTAAAAGAGGGGGCAAGAGGGTAATCTTTGCTCTGCTGTTTATTTTTAATATGATCATGTTTTTGGCTCCCAACTACATCTGACTCCTGAATAAAGGCTGCTTGTATCATTCAGAAACACACCTCATTATCTCATGTTAAATGTTTAGCTGCTAGAAAACCAACTGTGGTGGATAGTATGCCTCTGAAGTTTATGGCATACAGGAAAGATTTAAGATCAGGATATATTTTCAATTAATGACAATACTGTGTGCTAATCCATTATTATGCCTCTTATCTTGTTCTTAGTCATAAATATTTTGTCATTTCACCTTTACCGCAGATCTGCATTGAGGGCTACGTTTTACACAACAGATTTAGCTATTATTGCTCTACTGTTTATCTCAAATGTGCTAACTTGTGCGTATTTGGCAAAATAGTCTAATAAAACATATAAACAGGGGTGAAGATCAATGGGCATTTTTTAAGCATTCCTCACATGGAAAATGGAGGCTGGTTTGAAAGCCATAGTGCTTAATTTGGGGAAGCAGGGAGTTAGTTTTAGTTCTCTGAGTCTTGTTTTCAGGAACTGAAAAGCTAGATCCAGGTTTCAATGCATCACTCTTGAAGCATTGAACAAAATCATTCTTTGTTCTTCAGTGAAACTTATCTGCAGAGGAGCTGCATTACTTCCTGTGAAATACAGCCTTGCAGATGTGCTTTGCTAGGAGTCACTCTGCTTCTGCTTCCTTTGGTCGAGTCGTCAAGAATAGGCACTTTGTGCTGGAGTGAAAATGATGCTGCGTTGCCTGTTCCCAGCTGAGATCGAGCCCTTCTCACCAAATGACCATGACTTCCCGCCAGTTATTTTGTTGTTTGTTTATTTGCAGTGAAATGGAATATCACTCACTCAAACCAAAGCCTCACCCATTCAGATCTTGGAACAACAGGCAGCAGATTCTCAAGCAAGTGCAATCTGAACTAATAATATAAATACAGTAAACTAGAAAATATGTAAGGGAACTTGTCAAGGACTGCTGGGACTGTGAATGTGCTATGCAATAATTAAATAGTTTAGCTCAGAAAAGCCTGAGATTAGGGTTCAGGTGGAAGCTTGTCCCATTTTTAAGAAGCCAGAAAATATGACAATTAATTGCAGAAAATTAAGGCTTTAAGTGGTTAGGTTATATAAACCAGAATAGAAATTGATTTCATAATGGTGCTTTGCATACTCAAAGAATTGCTAAGTGCTTTATGGTTTAAATACTGGTAGTACAGTAATTGTGTGGTTAAACGAATTAGCTGTTATGCTCTGAACAATAGTTCACCAGGTCTTTGAGATCAGCTTAGGCTAAATTTTGCCCTCATGCATCGATGTTTCACTTACCGTCACTGTTTTAAGGTCATGGCCGTGTTGTGCTAGGTGCTGTACAAACAGAAGTAGACAAAAAGTTCCTCTCCCAAAGAATTAACAGTCTACGAAAATAAGCAACATACAGAGGGTGGGAGACAGTCAGCTACATACACGTGTTCCTATAGTTTATGTAATTACAAAACATTCAGTTAAATAAAAACTGAATTACTCCACTTGCCATTAAGCATTGTCTCGTTTCTTCCAGAGGTTATGGCAGAAGTGGATCTAGAGGCGGAGAGGAAAGGGTAATGACTCTGATCATAAATTCAGGGCGGTATGTGAATCTAGTATGGGAGTGGGGGCGGTAAGGAAATGAGATGATCCAAACAGTAATTAGTTCTCTGTCCTCCTCTGTAAGTACGATCAGGACCTCTGGCAGTTCTGCATCCTGCCCTTGGTTTCATCATGGGCCGCTACTATTGAGTGTGCTATTTAATTTTCCTCCATTCTGGTTCCTTACGCAAAGGTAGGGCTCCTTCGGGAGTGGGTTCCAGATTGGTGGCCCAGCTTGTTGAGAAGGCTTCTGTTCTCTTATGTCTGTGCCTGGGTTACAGCAAGCCTAGTGCCTTGTGTTCATAGTTATTATGAAAACCTCGTGAACAATGGTGGCCTGTGACGTAATATGTGCCTGTCCTGTTGAGGGCTTTTTATGCTGAGCATTAGTGCTGGATTAAAGAGTTTTGGGGCCCTGTGCGCTATGGCAATTGGGGTGCCCTCCACACCTTCCTTAACCCTGGGGGAGAGAGGACTCAGGTCCTGACCCTGGGGGGTGAGAGGCCCTGGGGAGGGAGTTGGAGAGTGAGTCCGTTTCTCACTCAACCCCCAGCAATGCCTGTCCGATGGGGCTGGCCTGACTCTCTGCTCCGGGCCATTTGTTCTCACCACAGCATGCAGGCAGAGGCTTCCCACTGTTCTGCCCTTCCACCTTCCTGGCCCTGGATTGTTTTGCTCCTGTATGTTTTTGGATTTGTTTCTCCTCCTCCCAGTAGTCAGGGGACCCCACTGAAATGGAGGCCCTGTGGAAGTGCACCTAGTGCGCATTGGTTAATTGCTGTGCAAGGCCACAAACTAGCAGTATTTCAGACTAGTCTATGTGGCATGCTGTTCCTAAAAATCAAGTGAGATATGTACTTCACTGATTAAGATGCCACACATTTCTGCATTTTCTACTACATAATATTACAATGTGTACCAGCCAGGCATTATACTTGCAACATTGACTATAGTTAAGCTGCATGTAAAAAAGTTTTGGACAAAGTTTTGTGTACAGACTGGCAAGTTGGAGCTAACTTCTGTGGTTAGTGTTCTCAAATGTTCAGAAATATTTTCCTTGGCCTTCAGAGGAAATCTGGCAATTTTCAGACAAAATGAATTTCCCAAACCAAAGTTACAGGGAAGCTAAAATACAACTTCGTAATAGAAGCTGATTGCAACCATTATGAAGAATTATGAAAGAAAATAATGCAAAAATACAGGTACAGGGTTGTAACTGTGCCTTTGTGGGTCACAACCCAGGATGCCAAATTCAGGACAAACTGCTGAGAAATAGGGCAGATTCACCCCAAGACTGGTGGCTAATTCCCCAAACCAGCAAAAGTAAACCTCTGTCTCACCACACTGGCTAACAAGAAGTCCTAAAAGCAGTTTCCTTAGGCATACCAGTCCTTGTATCACCACCAAAAACACTGGATATAAAGATGAGTGTTTCTTTAAAACCAGTCTCTTCAAATAAAAGGTTCTTCTGATCCCAAAGGACCAGCCACACACCCAGGTCAATATATAATAGGGTTACCATACTTAACAAATAAAAAAAGAGGACCCTCCACGGGGTCCTGCCCCGCCCATTTCCCACCTCAGCCCCGCCCCAACCCCGCCCCAACCCCGCCCCCTCCTCCCTCCCACTCTCAGCCACGCGGAAAGGACTGCCCGAGTGCTACCGGCTTCACGGTTTGCCGGGCAGCCCCCAGACCCTGTGCCCCCGGACGGCGCTTCCCCAGCGCAGCTGGAGTCCGGGAGGGGAAGTGCCCAGCCGGGGGCGCAGGGTCTGGAGGCTGCCCGGCAAACCGTGAAGCCGGTAGCGCTTGGGCTTCGGGCAGCCCCCTTGCCTCCGGACCCTGCGCCCCCAGCCGGGCACTTCCCCTTCTGGGCTCCGGCGGCGCAGGGTCCGGAGGTATGGGGGCTGCCCAAAGCCCGTAGCGCTCGGCTCTTAAACAGAGCCGAAGAGTCGGGGAGGAGCAGAGCCGCCGCGCTTAAGGTGTACCAGTTCTTCTACTGTCTCTAATTTAGCATCAGCTTAATAGTTATTTGGGTTTAAAAAGAATAAGGGGATAGTTATTAGTGCTTATTAATGTGAGGGACTGTTGGCACTAGTGATACTAATGCGTACAATAGACAGATGTTGTGCAGCTTCTCCTGCATAGTTCTGTCAGCATATCCTATTCCTGGCCTACCACATCCCTGCTACTTTATTTTAGTGTTGAACTTAAATGGCATCCCAATGGCTTAATGAGATATTCTCTTTTAGCTCTGGGTCCTTTTCTATTGGTTTATTTTTTCTCCATCTCTATGTTTTTTCATAATTTATGTTTTGCATTTAGGAGGTGCTTTATAGCTCTGCTATAATTTCTGTGGGCTGACTTTTGACTCGGGGGTATGTAAACCATGGATATTACTCTCTCTGTGTATGCTGCATGCGTGCAGTTGCCCATGAGGTTCAGCAAAAATCTGATAATACGGGATGTAGTCCAAAATCCGCTTCCTCTATTTGCCTTCTTGGGATGGGGTAATCTTCTTAGATGACTGCTTCCCAATGTGGTAAGGCCTTTCCCATTGCTCTTGGGCTTGTATCACAAGCTATTCTTGATAAGTCTTGACCTGTACTTGAAGGAAAGGGTTCCCACAGCATAGGCCCATCTGACAAACTGAAATGGAAGACTCCAATCTAGCCATTTTGTGTAGGTTTGAAATGTCACCCAGTTTATTTTACCCCAGCCATTGTCCTACCATACTGCCCTGAAGGTAAGCTATTTTATATTGTCTGCTAATTGTTGGTACTGGTAGGTGGCTTACATTTAAGAAATAGGCAATAGATTTATGAGGCCACAGGTGGCCTCTCTAGGCAATCTGGTATTTGAACTGAATTGAGTTAGTTAACAGCACAGGCTTCAGGAAGTATTGAGCCACACAAAGCAATTGTTGGAGAGGTCTTGCAGAAAACACTACTATCGTGCCACAAATCAACAAAATGCTACACAAATATAGAGTACAGCACTTTCCCTGCCTGGACTAGCTTGGCAAGACACAGGACCACAGTTCTAGTAAGAGAGAATAAAGAATCTCGCTGAGGAACAGAAGGAAGAAAGCAATGTGTAACTCTTCATAGCAGTGCTGTCCAGCCTTTTTAGCCTGAGAGATGAACATATTATTTCTAAAATGTCAAGGAGTTGCAATCAGCTCTTGGGGGCAGATGTTGTGCCCTGATTTGCTTCCTTTGCGGGGAGCAGAAACCGAACATAACTCCTGCTGGTTTTCCCCTGGTCCAGGGAAGACCCAAGTGGAAATGGAACTAGCAAAGTTGGCTCTTACACCTCCCTTCATGAAGCCCTTGGCATGGGGGGTGTTTCAGTGGTTGGGAGGGGAGTGGTGCTCAAACTGTCCCTAGCTAGTGTATAGTCCCTTGGCACCACAGCCAGCTGTCACCAGCTGGAGCTCTGCTCTTCCTCCAGCTCAGACTCAGGGAGATGAAACTGGTTGTTGGTCATGAGCTTCCCCCCTTTTTTTGATGCCTGAAGGAGAAGACCCACCCTTTGCAAGGCACTGCCCCAGGCTCAGTCAGAGTCAGTCAAGCTTCTGTCCAGCTGTCCTTGGGGCTTCCGCAGCCCAGTGGGCAAGACCCCAGCCTGCTCCCTATAGTGAAGGAAGCCAACTCAAACACTTCAGTTTTAAAAGGTGCCAGGTGCAACTCAGCGAACGCACTTTAAATTCGTAATGCCAGGCCCCTTGTCTTCTCAGTACAATCACCTTTGAAGGCCACAGTGTAGAACCTCGAGAGCCAGATAGCAGCAGCTCTGTGCCACTCGAAAGCTTGTCTCTGTCACCAAGAGAAGTTGGTCTAATAAAAGATATTACCTCACTCACCTTGTCTCTCTAATATCCTAGGACCAACACAACTACAACAACACTGAAAACCCCTATTTATAGCATTCATCTTCGCTAGACTATTCAGATACCGAGTGAGGAAATAGTCTGTACATGCCACAGAAGTGGAAATGTAACCCTCTATAGTCTAAGAACAAGCTTGTGGTTTACCAGAATATTTCTGTTTCATTCTGAGGTTTTCAGCTAACAAGAGAAATTTACCCAATCCATTTATTGACATTAAAATAAGGGTTATAGTCAACACATAAATCCAGTACTACTTTACTTTGTACTTTAAAACACTTTCTCAGTGGACTCTGCTTATGTTTTTGTTTGAAGCGTCAAAGCAGCCTGCTGTTAACCTGGGTATACATTCCAGCCATGCCTACAGCACAGGCTTCAAAGCCAATCAGAAATGGTTTCAGGACCTGTTCGGCACAGAGAACATCCAATTTCAGCCACAGAAGTGAGTCCACTTTACAGATACTCCATACTGTGGGTCTAGAAAGATAAAACATAGGACTAAATTCACTCCAGGATTTACCCTGTCTTCTGCCGGCACAGAGCTTTGGAGAAAAACTACTGAGGGACAAAATTTCAGTGGGGTAAAGTGGCCACAACCACCCTTTCAAGAAAGGGCCTGTAATAGTATGTTTACACAGCAAATTAAAACCCACGGCTGGCCTGTGCCAGACGACTTGGGCTCACGGGACTTGGGCTGCAGGGCTGTTTCATTGCTGGGTAAACTTCTGGGCTCAGGCTGGAGCTCAGGCTCTCAGACCCGCCAGAGCCCAGGCTCTAGCCCAAGTGTGGAAGTCTACCCAGCAGTACAGTAGCCCCCATCTGAGTCCCACGAGCCCAAGTTGGCTGGCATGGGCCGGCCATGGGCTTTTCTTTGCTGTGTAGTCATAGCCTTAGATGTCTGGGCAGCACTGTCCAGAATGGGGTTATAAACAAGGTGACCGGAGAGTGCACTGGATTAGCACCTCCTTTCAGCAGCATCCATTGGGAGAGCTCCAGAGATGTTCCAGTGGGAGTTATGGGTATAACCCATCTCAGCAAAAACCCCATGGGAGAATAGGGATGGAAAAACCACCTAACCTCTGTCATGGTGGATTCCTACACTGGAAAGAGGCTTACTTAGCACCAGGACATGTAATTTATATCTCCCTTCACTAGTTTTTCTGAATCTGTTCCATGGCCTTTTGACTAAGGAAGATCTATGGTTTTAAACATATGTGTGTTCCAGTTATAACACTGTGTATTATTCCATGCAAAGGCAAGTGTTAGTGTATCACTACAGGGCTGAAATCAATTTCTCAGGAAATACAGACTTAAGGTGGAAAACCTAACTGTAACTCTGTCTCCTTGAGCTTATGTTCTAATTTATGGTGTCTCGTGATATTACTATAAATGGTCAATTAATACAAGATCTAATATCTGCAAACTGGAATATCTTGAACAACTTTCCATGTGGTATAGTAAGTTATAGTACATCAAGTTTACATCTTGGTTTGATTTTTAGTTTCAGCCAAGTTTGAAGAAAATTGATTTTAGTAGTTCTAAAATTATAAAATAATTTATAAACTTGGCAAGGTGAAAATTTTTCCTTTTTATTTACTTTTTTAAAAATCAACTCGAACCTATGAAGACTTGCAGATATTTTCCACTAAAAAATATAAATAACTTCCAGGCTGGGACTAAGCATGGAAAATTTCAGCTCCAAAGGAATTTTTTGCTTAATAACTTTGACAATCTGAAGAGAGATTTACAGTGAACCTGCTTCAAAAGTGGAGAGCGCTCTGCAGTTAAAATAGCTTAGACCATCATAGTCCCCATTGAAGTCTATGGAGTCATGCCAGCAGAGAATTTGGCCCTATCTTCTAGGACCCTTTGAATACACTGTGCTCAGAGACTGACTTTCAAAGATGTTTTTCCTTTAATTCCAGTGGTGTGGATTAAACAAGAGGTTATATGTTCTGTGCATATATCCTGGGGTCAGCCATGCATTATCTGGCTGTATAATGTTCAATAATCCAGAACCACTTAAATGGATTATCCCAGACTTGCTTACAAAGTTTACATGCAGCTCAATCCCTTTCAAAGCACTTGGGTATGTGAATCCCTGTCTAAGTATTTACCTATGCTCCTGAGCACATTGGCTGCCATTCAGATGGTATCATCAAGAGGATGAGGTCAACATTCCCTTTGGAGATGCAGCAAAAGAAGTAGAAAAGCATTTAACAGACAACTGAGCTGGCAAACAGGAGCAATTGCTAATATTAGAGAATTGGTTTCTAAAATCAAAACAAAAATGGATTTACTTCTATTCTGCTCAAGAATTGCAAGTGAACGTAGGCAACTAAGTTGGTCAGTCTTCATCCATATTTGTTTCATGGCACTGTGTGCACTGTAAATCCATAATGATTCATTGTATTTGTTGTTTTGATTATATTTTATCTGCTTTTGGGGCATTGCTCTTTGAAATAAGTTGATGTTCGTTGTTACATCTGTCTTAGATACTAAGTGGTCTTCAAGAATAGCCCTAAGCAGAGAGCCTTACAGAAGTCTCAGATTAGGGAGGAGGAGTTGCAGCCTTCTGTTCAGCTGTAGATGGTAAAATGCATCATGAGCTAGCACTGTTGCTTGAGAACCCAAGAGCACTGATGAGTCCAGTAGGAGACACAGCCTGTGAGCTATTGTTGGCGAAAGGCATTGGGCTGCTCTTCCAAATGCTTCCCCTGGCCAACAGTCATTATGTCTTCCTTCCTAGCCACTTGTGACCAACTCTTACCTCAGCCAGAAACTGAGATAATAGTGAACATCTAAAATATGGGGCCAGTGGAGGGACAGAGATGAGTGTCATGGGCCTACTGATGACACAGCAATCTCTCCATCCCCCAATGGCCTTTCCAACACACTGAAAAGGAGGGGTGACAAACAGAGCAGGGGGAGCCACCCAGTGACACCCCAGAGTGACAACAAGCAATTGCCCAACTGTACCAACTAAAACATGGAGGCAGGACACTGTGTTAGAGACTGTGTCTTGCGCAAAGGCCTAGCCAGTGACTTGCCTGTGCAAGGGGAATGTTAATGATCCACATATTAATGCCCATAATTTATTTCCTTAATTTTTTCAACTTGGTTTTCATAATACACCTATTACCTAACAAAAATAGTGCCAGTCAATGAAATGGTTAGACTGCTAACTTGTCAAAGTTAGGACAATATTTAAGCCATTCACAAACCAGCTTTGCATTGTATGGACTGTGCAATAGAATAATAAAATTGTGCTCTTATGAATGAGGTGATTTCCAATTGGCTGACACATGAAACAAGTTCATCCTATATATGCCAATTTACTAAGATGTCCAATAATAGTAAAGAGAGCAACTGTTCCACAACTCTGCCAGTGTTCATCAGACACAATGACAGTAGCCACATCATTAATCACACGGTATATTAGAAATAAAGTCACTGGAATGGAATGGTGTCAAAGGATAAATGTTTCCCACTTTGAAAATAAACTTCTCAGTTTCACCTCCAATGTTTTTTGATTCCAGTAAATCCTTTGCTTTCACCTGGCATTTATGTACTACTAGGAGACCAATATCCTATGACAAGGGCTTATTCCACAGACAGCTATGTCTTTAGCATACTCTTAAATCTACATAATTACTATGCCAAGACCGCTTCTTTTCCATAGAGGTTAAATATAAATTACATCCTGAAACAGTGTAACTAGATGTAATTAGCCTTGTTTAGGCACTCTCACTTTAAATTATATTTAAAAATCTATGATGCTTTTCAAGGCATTTAACCTTAAACAGGTTTACTTGTACATTCATCGTGTCACTTTTAACTTTATTCCCAAATAACATTCTAAAGATATTTGATTAGTTTATTCAGTTACACCAGATGAACGAACATATACACTCTCGCCTTAGAGGTTATCATGCTTAACAAAACAGGTTTTAAAATAATAAACTCCATGAAGATTGTAATTAAATTTACAGGCAATCTTTTTCTACAACTTTAAGAAAAGATGTCTGACTCTATTTTTTTTTTCCCTTTCCTTTCCTTTCCTTTCCTTTTTTTTTTTTTTTTTTTAAAGTCTTGTTCCATAAGGATTATAGCTCCCCCGCTGTTTGGAAAAGATAATTTCACTTGTAACACTAATAACTTGAGCAGGGAGAAGGCTGGCTCAGTGAATGGAATGCACTTCACTGCACATCTTGGCTTAGTTAGAAATCGGAAACAGATGGTCCTTGCGGCTGGCTTCCCACTCAGGCCTGCTCAGTGCCAGCCTGTGGTCGTTGGCTGGTTGCTGCTGGCACTGTGTGACTTGAACATAGTAGGACAGTGGCAAAAGAAATCAAATCTTTTTCATTGAGCAGCAAACTGTAATGAAATTTGACAGATCTGACATTCTATACCCAACATCTAGTTAGAATATATTAACCTTTTAGTTTTCTTAAGCTCCTCTTGTACAAGTTATGAATCTCCTTATGAGAGTTATGCAGTGGATTGACTCCTTTGCTAGGGTTACAGAAGAGAAGCAGAAGTCTTTTGGATGTCCTCTAACATCACAAGCAAAATAAATATTTCACAAGACAAATGAAATACTGGGCTTGTACTTCCTCCCCCAAGAGTTATATGTAGAGGATTACAACATAAAAATATAGGTTTGTAGATTTTTATGGTATTTCATGTTAGGTGGAAAAAATCCATAGCAAGGTGAGAGTAAAACTTGTGTGAGTATTTGGAATATTCTCTGTTTTCATTACCTAAATACTGTGTTTTTAGCCTGGTATAACTTTGTTTGCCTATTTGGGAAAACGTCTTAATTTTTAATGCTTTTATGTTTTCTGTCTTTCCTCCTACATCAAGTAGTCCCATTGACCTTAGCAAGGCTACTCACAATAGAAAGCATCATGCCTGATAGTACGTGTTTGCAGGATTAGATCCTAAGGCATTGTAATTAGCACTTTTCCAGTAATTTAATTGGCTGTGATTTGAGCCCTGATTCAGCAAAGCACTAAAGCAAGTGCTACAATGGGACTTATAACATGTTCTAAACTTTCAATATGTGCTTAAGTGCTTTGCTGAATTGGGGCCTTAGAATGAGACCTGGTGTATTACAGAAGATGTTCAGTTATGTCAGCATGAACAATAAATCTGCTTACACTTCTTAACGCATTGGGGGGGATTTTTTTTTTAATAATTAAAATGTTGAAACAAGGTTGTCCCTCTCTTTTCCCTCTCTCCTCCTATTTGATACTGATGTGAAGTCATAGTGCTGCATCTCTGACATCAATCTGGTCTCCATAGTAACAGATTATGTCAGAAACAGAGGATTATGACTCCAGTTGCGGATTTGGCAGGAGGAAAATCTGGGTGACAGGAAGATAATGAGTGGTGGTGGAGAGGAAGAATTACAGCTAACAGGTCATATGCACTGAGTAAAATTACAGATAAAGGATCAGACACTCAGAGTAAAAAGAGACCCGTCAGTATCTGGGGAAGAATCCTCTCCCGCATCCCTGGGAGAGGGTACAAATGAGCATCCCCTAGGCAGCTTTACAGCATCCTGAAGTCTCCGGCAGGGTCTTCAACTGTTGCACTCATTTTGGCCAGTGGATCCATTTAGTTGCAGAAATGGTGGCCCCATGCTGCATCACTCCATGTTTATGCCTTTAGCTACAGCAGAGCCTGTTGACTGAAGCCAGCATCATAGGATTTCCAAATGCTAGAACATACACTTGTTGTCAGCGACTTTGCATGAGTTCAGAGGTTGTCCAAAAATCAACTAATTGTCATTGTTAAAGATTAGGAAATCCTTTTCATAACACATCTAAGTTAAGATGATGCTAGGAAAATAGCTCCAAAATTAGGAGCAGATTTAAAATTATGCTATTGCCCTCTGTTAAGAATTAAAGCTTCCAACTAATTGCAGCTAAAGAGATATGAGAAAATAAAGAAGGGTTAATGGGCAATAGAGACCATATAAAATAAGTAGATAATCTAGTATATACATTGAAGTAAGAATTTTTTTTCCAATGGAGATATCCTATCTCCTAGAACTGGAAGGGACCTTGAAAGGTCATAAAGTCCAGCCCCCTGCCTTCACTAGCAGGACCAAGTACTGATTTTGCCCCAAATCCCTAAGTGGCCCCCAGAAGGATTGAACTCACAACCCTAGGTTTAACAGGCCAATGCTCAAACCACTGAGCTGCCCCCCTCTATTACTGGGAACTGCATGCATCTGGAATGATACTACCTAGCTGCTTTTGCCAGTGGGGCTATTAGAAACCAATGTTGGGAGAAACTGCCCAGTGTAGCAAAATTTCTAATGTTCTCATGCAGTCAATTTCCAATAGGATATATACCAGCTTGAGATATTCATTTGAATCAATGTACTTTACTAGCCTGTTTTAGCATTCTTTCCTGGTTTTGTGCTCTTGCTAGTAGCGACGACCTCATCAGAATGCGCTGGAGAGTGTAGAAGATACACAGGAAATACTCATGCTGTTTGTGCTATGGCAGGTACCTCTGCTCAACAATTAAGCAAATTATCTTTGGCTAGTTGGCTACATCTCCAGTAGGAAGCCGGAAAGTGGTTGGCAAGTACCTCAATCCATTGCTTGAGGCCTAAAGCTGTTAGAAAACAAATCAGTAGTTCTGTAGCCCACAGATACAAACATCTAGTCAATTGCTACCATGAAATATCAGTCATGAATCACCAGCACTTTTATTTTGCCACTGTGCCCCTACAAATGTATGTACAGCACTTAGTTTTTCTCCCTGCAGAACAAATCTAGGTTAGTAACAAACCTCTTTGTGGTTTATTGTTGTTCTGAAGGCATCATTTTGTCCTTATACCATTCACATGCAGCCTTGTGCAGAATGTTATTGACAAGAGTTAAATTCAAAACATGTAGCCATTTTCTTCTGTGTGGCTTTTTTTCTGATTGAAGGGAAACTATTTAGATGTTGGTTTCCAAAACAGCATCTGCCAGCAATCAAAGGGAAAAATTGCATAAAACAAATGCAATTGTTTGGAGTAACATTTCCTGGATCATGTTAAATGCTTGATTTGCTCCCCATTATGCTCACCAAATAATTTTATTTTCCACAATAATTGCAATATTTAACATGTATTTAATCTTGTTTTAATATTAACAGCCCACTTACAAAAGGAGTAATTGCTCTAGGCTAGTAGATCCACCACTGCCATCCTCATTTAAAAAAAAATAGCTAAGTTAACTGTACTTAATTGTTTGGGATTTAAAACACTCTATCCAACAACAATTATCATGTCTTTCAAAACTACTGTACCGTCAGGAAGAAAATGATTTCATGCTTCTGTCATTCATAAACTGAAATCTGTATCCTTTTTTTAAAATGACTGCTTATTTGATGTATTTCTATTTAATATTTTAAATAAAAGTATTTTTTAGGCCTAGGAAGACCTAAGCAGTGGTTACTGTAGGAATATAGGCAAACATTATCAGCTGATATATAACCACATCAGGACACACAAAATGACATAGGCAGGAATATAAGTTTTGTCAGAATTTTTTAAATGGAAAGACACAAAGCAAGTCTAGCTTTGTAATAATAAATTAGTAATAAGAAGGGTGGGCAAGTTGCTTGA
Organism: Chrysemys picta bellii; assembly: GCF_011386835.1. Classification (NCBI taxonomy): domain Eukaryota; kingdom Metazoa; phylum Chordata; order Testudines; family Emydidae; genus Chrysemys; species Chrysemys picta. The sequence goes on from NC_088798.1 coordinate 16,154,892, forward strand.
TTTGAGATGTAGAGGAGAAGGCAGAATGAAATTGAATCTGACATTGGTTCAAAGGTTGACGGTTGTTTAATCATTTTATTTTATATTTTGCATGATTATTTTGAGAGAATGCTTCCACTAAGCAGTGAGGAGTAGCATTAACTAAGCTGAAGTAACACAACACAATAAATGTTTTGGCTGGCCAGTGCAGGGACCATTCCTGGCAGAGTGTCCATTTTCTTCCTGGACTCTGACTACAACTTAACACTTCCCATGCTAGTCAGACCTTTTCTTGTAAATAGAGTTGATACTGTACCTGTAGTCCGGACTGGTGAAGCACACTGGGATGCTGTACAGATAACATGTTTATATATTTTTAATTCTGTCCAAACATATTGTTAAGGTTGGCATCAGGAAGAGGGAAAATAAAGAATAGCCCTTGTTGTAATAGAGCAGTTCAGGGTTACCTTAAATCGTTTGTCATCTCTCAAATCACAAAAATCTCAAGGTATAGTTCAAACTGAATGAAAGAAATTCTATACCATAGTGAATAACTATTTTGTAAACCTATATAATCTGGAAGTGTATTTCGCTGTAGCCAAATAGTTAAACCATCATTATAGCATGCAGAACAATCTGAAAAATTGTGCCCGCAAACTCTTTGCTTTTAATCTAAACTACAATGGATATTATTTAATCTAGAGTGGAGATTCTTAATACATTTTTCCCCTTGTGTCTAAATAGTGAAAAGACTTGTACAGCTGTCTTTGAATGACTTTATCACTCATAGTTCAACAGAGGTTCAAAATAGCACTGGCAATCGTCTGCAAGTTCACAAATTCACTCTTGGAGCACTTTAGGGAAAAAACTACTGTATAGATTGCAGTGCCCTATTATTATATGACGGTGGTTATATATTGTACATCTGTCTCCTGATATTATAAAATGGTCTGATTTAAATGTAAACCATGCAGTGCCTATTTGATATTCTATCATCATAAAAGTGAAAATTTATTTCCTGGTTTCACAATGCACTGAGATAATTTACCTCCTCCATATTTCAATTCTATGATTGTCTTTTATTTTATTTTCCAAGAAAGGAAGATATTGTTTAATGTCAGCATTTCATAACTTTTCAAAACTGTTGTTTTGTGATGTCCTTTTTCCATGTTAGGATATTGTTTCCTAGAGTAAAAGTTGTGTGTTAATGAGAATACTGATGCAAAGAGAAGTTTTGCAGTAGAGAGAAACAAACATACATGACTGCTATGGTTGTTACCAAACGATATTATAAAATGTTACATTAAAACCAGTTTAAAGAATGAAAGGTAGAAAAACTGTATTGAAAAAAGAATTGCTTGATTAGCTCTTGGGTTGTCCTTTAGCCATCTGATCTACATATGGAAAGTCATTCATTTAAACAACGTTCTCTAGTATCTGAAAATAAGGATGGAGCCAAATCTTTCCCTTTTTAAAAAAACAATGAAAGACCGTATTTGATTCCTTTGGAAAGCTCTATCAATCACTGGGGGTAAATATACTTAGGCAGCCTATACGTTTGTTTTGCTTTTTGTTACTAAAATGATTATGTCCATAACTATTAAAAAAATCAGCAAGAAAAAAGAAATTGAAAACATTCAGTAGGTTGTTCCCTCACTTCCCCCTCCCGGTCATGTTCATGGGAAAAGTAGCTGCGATAAACAGATACTGAATGAGACTGAAACTCTTTTTAAAAAAAAAAAAAAAAAGCCAAAACATTGCATGATAGTCTCTAAGCAGTTCCATCTGTCAAGCAGAAATTTTAGGCTAATAGCCTGTGGCGATCTCCCTCCGCAGTCCACTACCTGCCTTTGTCCTATTAAATCTCTTTATTCTTCTTAAAAAAAAGAAGGGGGGAGAAAAAAGGGAAAACCTTGTAGACCAAAATTATGAGTGATGAAACCCTAATTTTGACCGTCTCTCTTTGATGTTGAGCAGTGGGTTCTTATTTAAAAAAAAGAGAGGGGGGGAGAGAGGGGAGAGGACAGTGCTAGGAGCAGATGACTTTTCATCTCTACTTCACCTTGCCACTGGGTCTGTGAGAGATTGGTTCATTGTCAAGGAGATTTTTTTTTTACCCATGATTCCATATGGTATGGACCGGGCTACATGTTGCCCAACATGCCAGTGCAAATGTTTTCTCAATTAGGTGTCTTATCTCCCGTGAGTTAGCATCAGATGAAGCTTGCTGACAGCATAATGGCAGGGAAAACCTCCGACGGCTCCATCAAATGGCAGCTCTGCTACGACATCTCGGCCAGAACTTGGTGGATGGTGAGTTGGCAGCAGGGCTGCTTTTTTTTTTTCCTCCCTTTTCTGCTTTCCCTCCCTCTTTGACAAAATGTCCCAGACCTCACATTTATCAAATTAACATTTGATTTTTTTCACACTCTTCCGTGGAGCAGCCTCACTCTTGTCCCACTTGTATGCTTTCCTCTCTGTAACAAGAGACCGTTAATGTGAACTACAGTTTCCACTGGGAAGCTTATTTAATTCTCTTTTTAAAAGTACATGGAGAAGTAGTTTGAAAAAGCCTGGTGCAGAGTAACTTGTCTCAGGCAGTTCCCTCAGGCTTCAGCTTTGTTTTACTTTTATCTGCTGCTTTTCAACTATGGCATGTATGTGTATGTGTATTTTTGCCATGCAATATTTTCTGTAGAGGGGAGGGGGAAAGTTCAATACATTATAAAACAACCTGATTACAGTAAAACTCTGGGATGTCACAGTGTAAAATCATCACGTGTGAGAGAAGTGTGTTTTGCAAAGCGTTGCCTTTCATCTGAGACCCCAATCTAACTTTTCCCTCCGTTTGTTTACGTTAGAACAGGTTACCATTCTGTTATGATCCCGAGCCATGTGTTACAGATCCCACATAATCTGGCTCGAGCTGCATTTGGGCACAATTAAAGTTTTAATAAAGTTCCAGTGAGCTCCGCAGAATGAGTTAACTAGCATGTCATGGTCAGTCGGGCCAGACAACCTTTGACATCTTGAATCTATAAGAGGTATAGTGAGTTAGGAGGATGCACAATAGTCCATTGTAGCAGAAGATGCAAGTCCTGTTGTGATGAAGAGAGTCCTCAAATCATTACTGCCCTCGTTAGCGTGTTGTCCGTTAGGGATTAATTCGTTAGCAGTGCATTTTTAGTTTTCTGTAATTATTATTCTTGAGGCAAGCGTGAATTCTTCCAGTGAGAGAAAAAGTTCGCTGCCAGGACAATGAATGTATTATCCGTTCCTAACTGGACCGTGAACCTCAGCTCATTTCACATAGATATCAGTTAAAAAAGGACTGGCGAGTGGAATTACAAAACAAGGCATGATCAGTTTCATTGTATGATATGCTGAAACAAGTAGGGGGTTTTCCCTCCCCCTCACCTCCCTGTACCACTTTTGATATCATTTGGAAAGTTTAAGACCTCTGAGGACTTGAAAGACTTTTAAAAGTGAGATACGGAAGGTTTTTATTCTGCTTCTTGGTGGTGGCCATTGTGTGTATCATGTGGCTTGTGTTTAAAGGTGTTCGGGCTTTTGGGGGGGTTGTTTTGTTTTTGTGTTTTGTTTTAACGTTTAATTTCTTAACCATCCATTAGAGGTTTACCACTGCTTGCCAGTGAAACGTTACATGAAGCTTTTGGTTAATTATAATAGTGGAAGAATAACCACTTTACTTATACTACTGATTTTCCAATTAGACTTTCTGCCAGAGAAAATGGGAGGGAGAGGGGAGGAAAGAATGAAATGTTTGCATGCTCAGTAACTGTTGACTATTCATTTGACTTTTTTTAGCTTGTAAAACTCCAGTAAATAACCCTTTGATTCTCAGCTATCATTTTCTAAGCAAAGTTGTAAACTGCATATTTTAACTAGATACTTGGTGTCACACTGTAATGTAAGCTTATTCTAATTCACTTGTCTATTTTATTAGCACTCCTATTTTATTGTTTATCACCTGCTTTGATGACAGGGGTGTCAATGTTTATTTTTTCATAAGTATCTTCAAATTCAGTTAGACAACTATTATCTCCCTTTGGAAAGTATCCTGGAAAGTGCTTTTCATTCACAATTATTTCACAGATGTTTTACTGCTGTGAATATAATATGTAAAAATGCTCGAAACGTTTAGTAATGCACTTGACTAAAAATAAACAGTTTTAAAACCACACATGCTGCTGTTTAGATTAAACATTGCAGAAAATTCCTCTTAAACATGAACAGGTCACACCATTTATTTTCTAAATGAACAAACAAGAAATAAAACCAAAGAACCCCATAAAACAGTCTGTTTAAAAAGAAGTTGGGCTACACGAAAGATACTTTATTTTAACTGAAATGAATAATTCAAGAACTTGTACAATAGATGTGTTAGTTACAAATAATTTTAAGATAAGATTTCAATTATTGATGGAAGAATAACAGTTTTGATATACCGTCTGAGTCTATAATGTCTAGTATAATCAAAAATACAGATGTATTAGTTATTTTTACTCCAAAACCTCCTCAGAGTTGCTACAATTGTTTAATCAAAAGTAAGATACAAAGCGGATTTTAATGTTCTAAAGGTAAATAAAGCTTTTAAAATTACCTCATGCATCTTCTGGCTGAACAACAATCTCTGCTGCATAGTGCTAAACTTCGGTTTGGGTACTGCTAGCATACAAAGAGATGAGTGAATACTCCTTCCATCCATACGGACTCAGCTGCCAGCACTGGGATATGCAATTTTGCTTTTTAATGACTTGAAAACAATTTGTGTGTCAAATGAGTGAGTTTGTTTTCTTTCTGGAGCAGGTTCTGAACGAGATTTTAAGCCACAGTCATCGACTGTATTGAAGTATTATGACCAACTTTAAAAGTTCTATGTCCTTATGATGAAAAGACCTGTTATAATGAAAGAAAATGCTTTTAAAAAAAGCTGAGTGTAGTAATCTGTCTCTCAACCTCATGCTCTTTCACTCCAGTCTACATTATGTTTACAGCTAGATAGCTGGAGATAATGGCGATTGGTTGATTGGATGATTAGTAAAAATGAATAGATTTTATCTTCGGGTAAAGCAGCCTGCATTTTTAAAAAGAAATGGAGGCTTTATCATATGGAGTTCTGATGCTGACATTATCTTCTGTCATAAATAAGGCTATATTAATGCATCTCTAATAAATGCACTTTTCTACACTGCAGCTAGTATGTTCTCTGTAGGCAGCAGATGGACTGTCTAATTAAATGTATTTTTTTGTCCTAGTAAAACAAAAAATGTAAAGTTTTTGTTTTAACCTGAGTTATAAATGCTTCAAAGTACTTTAAGTAAGGCTTATAGCATGGGTATATTTTAAGAATAATTACATTTGTCACAGCAGTTTAAGAAATCTTTTGAAATCCGATCCACTTCGCTCATGCTTTAATCATGCAAATCCAGAAATAGATATTAATTTAGCTTTACTGTGTTGTGACATCTCTGGTTGAAAATGTTCACAAAAGTTTACAGAATTTCTTTTGATTTCGACCCCCACCCCTTTTCAAATCTCTTAAACAACATGCAAAATATCAGGAGTTGGAAAATTTTATGTAAATGAACATATTGGAAAAATGATAATGGAACTTTTTATTTAAACTTGATACTGTCTGAAAGACACTATAAAATATTAATCAGACAAAAGTTCCACTGGTTTTTGCAGTCTTGTGTTTGTAACGAATATATATTGCTGTACTTGTTTTATAAACATTTTGTTTTCAAAAACTCACATATCCTAGCAAGTTGGTTTGATATGATGTTGGTCCATTTAATGAGGAAGCCACCTGTATAGTTCCTTTGTCTGTGATTTTTAAATGAACATATAGCTAACTATATATGTGGGGAAAATTCTCATTTACAATATGTCACTATACTATTTAAAGATATTGAGCCAAACTTACTCTCGGTTTCCATCCGTGTAAATCTAGTCACTGCTTTGAAATGAATGGAGTGGCTCCAGATATAGTCACCTGTGTGGCTGAGAGCAAAGTTTGACCCATTATCTAGAATTTTAGTCAAAATTGTTTTAAAACACAAACCATTGTCCTCTTCCAAACTTCTCTAGAAAGATGCCTTTTTAATAAATAAAAACCCATTTCAAAGGAGCACATGTAAGAGTTAACATGCAAACTATTATTATTGTGACAGTTAAAATGGATCCTTCAACTCCAGTAATATTCCAAAATTAATGACAGGGTTTTTTATGTACAACAAAGAATACATATTTTAGTATCTCCTTTTATTTCTTTAGGTGCTACCATATTACAAAGATAATTTTAAAAACCCAATTCATGTAATGAACATGCTGGAATCATCTCAAAGTGGTCATTTTACTAATTTAAATGTTTTTAAAACATCAGTTCTTTGCTCTGCAGGTCTTGATAAATATTTTTCTTTCATGCCTTTACGCTCAATTTTCTGTGCAAGTGATTAAAATTGTTCAGGTAATCTCTGCAGCAGCTAAAGCATAAAAATGGTCAAAATTAGTAACAATTAGTAAATTAAGAATGCGTAAATGTAAAGTATTACCACAGAGGGGAATGTAAACAGTAACATATTTAATGAGATGAAATAAAACATTTATTATCTGGAAACCCAATCATTCTTTAAAGATGAAAAAATATCTGTCAGCGTAAAAGCCCATAACTGCTTGTTATATGTTAAATGGATTTTAACTACGCTAACATACTGTTGAGTTGTACTTGGCTTTCCTAATTTTAGCCTCCTGCAGAGAATTTACTGAATAGCAAGAGATTTACATATATTAATACTTATCCTTGGCATGCCATTATGAAAATAACAAAATGGAAACAAAATAATATTGTACTAAAGATTTTCCTTACACAGTTTTGCAAAGTAATTTCTTTATAGTTATAAACTCTTCAGCAGCTGCGAAAATATATTTAAAATACTATTTTTTTTAAAAATGCCTGCCCCTTTAGTGTTTTCCGTCAATTACCAAATGTAACTTATGCAATAGTAATTTGCTTACATGTATACAGTGCATCATTAGATATACTTCAGCTACTCAAAAGTCTCTTGGTTTTTTGTTATTCTACTGCCACTTCTTTAATGTATATGCATTTGTCCTCCTTTATTTTCTGTTCTCTTTTTCCATCACCTGTCCTGAATATTGTCAGGAATGTTTCTAATTTAAAGCCAAAGGAGTTAGTGCCTGATTAGAAGACAGGAAATTGGAGGATTAAACTGTCTGGTTGAACTTCCTTTACTATCAGCACTCAGTAACTTGCACTGGATTACAAACTCAACAGGGCAATTTCTACAATGTGTCATTACTTCTGTTTGTTTGAATTTTATTTTTTGTTAAAAAGCAGCAAAATGGGGGAAAGAGGCAGTTAGTGACGCTAAGTCAATAGATCTGTGTAACATTGACATCCAGTAGTCTTAAAACATCACCACGTCTGTATAAGTATCTTCATCCTTAGATCTGAGAGTTCATTCAATTTCAGAATATCAATGTATGTAATATAGATGTATTAAATGAACTTTAGCATGTAAACAACGGAGCAGCAGATAATGAAATACTTTCCGCTAGGAAAGAATGACGTTATTTTGGTAAGAGGAGAATGCATCACATTAACCCTTATTCAACCCTTTCCCCCTCAGAAACATTCAGGTTCACTGTAACGTAATGGTATAGCCAGGCAACATCCTAAGGGAGGGATAGTGAGAAAAGCCAATTTATCTGGAAGACTTAACTCTGATTCCTAGTACTACCAACTGCACCAGGAATCTCAAGTGTGATGGTTTAGTTCATAGCTTGCCAGGTGAGAACACTTCACAGAGCCATTGATAACAGACAGGGGTATGGAGAGGGAGCATTTCTTTTTAACTTTATGGGCCAATCCATCCGCTCCATTGACTTCAGTAGAATTACTCTAGGGCTGATCATGGCCCTCTATTACCAAGTTTACTGTAATACATGAAAACAGCAAATAATAATGTGGCGAGGGGGTAGGATCTCTCTCTTGTGCTGGAAACCTAAAAATATCTCTAAACTTAATCTGCGATGGACCTTATCGCTCTCTGTGCTACCACTGTCCACCTCCCTTTCACACTAAATACTATACTAAACTGGGATCCCAAATGCCAGTGAAGATTAGAGCACACAGCTGAATGGGAGGAAATGGGCACTGGCTGGTAGCAGTAGGTCTGCAACTCTGATCCTGCAGAGACTTACTTACAAAGACAGTGGGACCACTCGTGTTTAAAATTAAGCATGAGCATAAATCTCTGCAGGATTAGAACTTTAGACTGATAAACTAGAAGAGTTGCCAGGAATGGTTGGGAACCGCCGATGTACATGGTGTTTTTGGCTGCTTCCGAGACGTGTGGGGTTGAGTCATCCAGCAGGACACCCAGACTGATACTAAGAACAGGTGAAAATAGAAGTGGAAGGAAAGTATATTTTTAAAAGGCTTAGTTGGTAAAGATGGATCTGTTTCAATAAGAATATGAAAGATTCTGAATCTCTCTCTAATGAAACAGAAAATATTATGAACTATCATTTAATATGCACAGAGAGGAGAATGGAAAGTTTATTGATGTAAGCACAGAATTAAAACTCAGAGATCCCTGACTCTCAATTCTAGCACTCAATGATTCCCGCTGTGGCGGTCAGCAACTCACTTCACCTCTCTTCGTCAGTGTCCTGATCTGTACTTATTTATTTTCCGGATGGCACTTATTTAATTTTAAAGATGTTGTGAGGATAAAAGTTTTGCAATTCACTCTAAAGATGAATAGTGCTAAATGTTCATAACTACACAAGGTCCTTTAAAGCAGATAAAATATTTTAAGTGTAAATCAGTGGCTCAGACTGGGGAAAACATTTTTTAAGTTCGCTAATAGCTTTGGCCAAAATCTTTATGAAGGCAAAATTCCCTTTAGCTTTACTGGGAGTCTTGGCTAAGCAAGGACTGTGGGATTTGAACCTACTAGCAATTACAAAGCGCATTTGAAAATTTAAGCTCTTCACATAGGCAAATGCATGCACAAACACTAAGGCCCTGATCCTGCTTCCATTGAAATCAATGGCAAAACTCTCCTTGACCTCATTGGTGCAGAATCAGTCCTACATAATAAATAAATGAGGCCAACCAGATTGGGACCCCATAATGCCAGGCACTGTACAGATGCCCCAAAGCTGTGAACAAAAACTTACCATAATAAAAATCACAGATCTGATTTCCATATACTAGATTACTGAAAAGTAGTTGAGTGATATAAGAATTCATAGAAGAGAGAAAACAGATATATTGGCTAATGGAGTTGAATTCAAACCATTTGCTACATATAAACATATATTTTCCAGAGGGCTGCCAAACACAAACTTAACAATACAGCTAGAGATTTGTTAGAGTGTGGTATAGTACAGATGCCACATGTTTTGCAGACTTTTACTACCAATAATTACAATGTCTTTGCTTTCAAAGGAAAACATGCTGCCCTCGATCCACACAATCAGCCCATATTTATTTCAAAACTCAAGTGGAATTGCACACATGGATTAAGGCTGTCAGTCGGAGCTGGGTAGAAATTGAAGGCTGTATGTAGCCTCATTGACTATGGCTAAAACAGAACAACTCAAAATACATCAGGGCATAGTTTGCCATTGATCAATGCACATTTCTTAATTCAATCGATGGGAGCTTGGTTCAAAAATATTTATGGTAAGATTCAGCCCTAGCAAAGTGTTTCCACAATTTATATCTGGAATGTAAAGCAGAGATTATTTTGCCCAGAAAGAGAGATGGAGAAAATGAGCCAAATTCTGCACTCAAGTACATTTGCAATTGAATTCAGAGGAGTTCTGCCTTATTAACACAGGTGTAACTAAATGCAGAATGTGTCCTAAAATGTATGTGTAAAGCAAATGTGAAGCAGAGGTCTTATACTTTCAAGATTAGTATAACCCTAAATTTGGCCTAAACTACCTGTTTTATTTTGTATAACTCTGTAACATCCATACCTTTATATGTTTCTTTAAAATCAAAACAAAACAAAAAAATCACACCCAAATTCTCCAAGGAATTCTCTTCAAACAAAGTGCAGTGCCTAGAGCTAAGTCCTCATGCTCAAACCCCTACAATGATCATAGGGGCAACTCTGCAATAGCAAGTTTGTATGCATATGCAGCAAGGAAAATGTTTTGGTAAGATACAGATTTGTTTCAGGAATCCAGCTGGTTATTGAGGACGTCAAAGCATTTTCACAATTATTTTCTCATTCTCAAAGTTTAATATTGATTCCATATTACTAAAAAGCACTGAGTTAAAAAGAGACGTTTTTTTCTATTAATATTTTGCTTAAATATACTTTTGAAATATTTGCTTTAAATAAAGAACTCCAAAGCTGCTGGGCCACCGAGAATCTGAGACCACGGTGCAGGGAAGATAACATAGATTTGGAGAAGGAAACGTTTCTTCTCCGACCGCTATGGAATGCCTCATTAGGCATACTGTGCTGCTGTATTCCCAGAGGCAGAGCTTCTGAGTAAGCCCAGATTGATCGCCATATGACAAATGATGTTGTGGAGGGGTGAACTCCACTAAAAAGTCCTTGCTCAGAACAGGCTCTTTCCCAGGTGACTGAAAGCCAGCCAGTCAAGAATTTTAAGAGCCATCACTCAGAATCCTGGTGTCCTAACCAGGTTCTAGCGGGGTTAATTATATCCTGCCTTCCTGGAGTTTCAACTGAATACAGTAGTCTTCTTCACTTCCTGACCCAACCTATCGTGTCGAGTTGCTGTGCCGTGTTAAGCAACTGCTGTGTTCCATCGTTGAGGTAGTTGCATTTCAATGCTGATCCTGCTACATCCAACAACGACCTCCTAGGGATGTTGCGAAAGCTTAATTTAAAATGTGTAAAGCACTTTGAGATTCTCAAATGAAAGCAGCTATTGAAGACAAAATGATTTTTTTTATGATCTTCCCGTCATTGCTGGCTAGAAAGCTGAAAACCTCTTTGCTCGTTCATCTTGGCATCACTCAGCACTTTTAATTACCCCAAATCCTAAACCTAGTCTGAGGTAGTTTACTTCCAGACACTTTCACCAAGGACTTCTTGAATAAATTATTGCTGCATGTGTATGCGCGCACACACTCACATTTTGATAGCCGGGACTTACAGAATTTCAGATTCCAGTATGATAGAGAGAAATCACTATCACAATTCCAAGGGCCAAATTCTGATCTCATTTTCACTGGTGTACTTCTGGAGCAACTCTGTTGACTTCAGATTTACACTAGTTTAAATGAGAGTAGAAACTTGCCTTATGCACTTTCATAGTGCTTAGTCCAGGGGTCTCAAACACACGGCCCGGGGGCCACATGAGGCCCGCAGAGCTCTTCCCTGCGGCCCGCCAAGCTCCCCATGCCCCCCCCAGTTACTTCCAGTCACAGCCAAACTCCCCTCACTCCCCCAACCCCCCGAGTTATTTTATGTGGCAGCTAAGCTCCCTGCTCGCTGCTCCCCAATGTTTGGGACCGGGTCTCTCCCCCGGCCCCGCCTGCCGCCCCCACGCACCTCCCCTGAGTGTCCCCCGCCTCATCTCTGCACTCCCTTCTAACCCCAAACTCCATCCCAGAGTCTGCACCCCCACCCCCTGCCCCAGCCCAGAGCCTTCACCCAAACGCCATCCCAGAGTCTGCACCCCTGCCCCAGCCCGGAGCCTGCACCCAGCACCCAAACTCCATCCCAGAGCCCGCACCCCAGACCCCCACCCCCACCCAAACTCCCTCCCAGAGCCTTAGGCAGGTGGGGGTGGAGTTTGGGGGGGCAGGTTCTGGGCACCACCAAAATTTCTACAAACCTGCCACCCCTGGAACAGGCAGAGCAGTGGTGGAGTGGTGGTGCAGTCCAGTGCAGTGGGGGTCTTTAACAGAAGTAAATCTAACTAAGTGCATGTTTTGTCCTTTGAGTGAGGTGCATTACTGAGTGTATATATTTTATTAAAACCTCTTGGAAATGACTTGTTGTAGGAGCACCAGTGATCTGTATGCTCTGTATAATGCTTAGCACTTTCCAGGAGGGAGGGAGGAGGAGCACACTCAGGGGAGGGGGAGAAGAAATGGGACGGGAAGGACCTCGTGGAAGGGGTGGAGTGGGGGCGGGGCCGGGGCCAGCAAGGGGGTGTGTCAGTGATGCGGCCCTTGGGCCAATGCACTAGTCCTCATGTGTCCCTTGTGGTCATTTGAGTTTGAGACCCCTGGCTTAGCCTCTGAGCATATCAGAGCATTTACAAATATTCATTAAGACACTCATCACCCATGTGAGAAAAAACGAGGAGTCCTTGTGGCACCTTAGAGACTAACAAATTTATTTGGGCATAAGCTTTCGTGGGCTAGAACCCACTTCATCAGATGCATGAAGTGAAAAATATAGGAGCAGGTATAAATACATGAAAGGAGGGGGGTTGCTTTACCAAGTGTGAGGTCAGTCTAACGAGTTAAATCAATTAACAGCAGGATACCAAGGGAGGAAAAATAACTTTTGAAGTGGTCAGAGAGTGGCCCATTACAGACAGGTGACAAGAAGGTGTGAGTAACAGTAGGGAGAAATTAGTATTGGGGAAATTTAGTTTAGGTTTTGTAATGACCCAACCACTCCCAGTCTTTACTAAAGTAAAGACTTCATCATGCATCTGATGAAGTGGGTTCTAGACCACGAAAGGAAAATACGGGGATGTCCATTCTCCAGGAGACTAGCAAGGAAACAAAGGGGGTATACTCTTAAATTAGTGGGGTTGCCCCATGGTGAAAACCTCAGACCTGTCAGCCAGTGAGAGGTGCTTATCCCAGCCATTGGTTTCTGCTATAGAAGAAAACTGAAGAAGACAAAGAAAACGACCAACGAAAGCCCAATGATTCAACCACATTCCCTGGCAGGTGGAGAGAGAGGATTTGAGCTAGAGGCTCCCTTTTCTGTCATTGTGGTGACTGATTGCACTTGCTGCACTCGTGATGAGGGGTAAAGATAAGGGCAACCTTTCATCTCTTACTCCACATTACTTCTAGGTCAATTTATTTTCTACTAAAAATCCAGGCCTCTAACAATCAGGCTGCCATCTTCCTTGGTCCTCCACCCCCCTGGAGCACCACACAGGTGAATGACGTTGGTTTACAGCAGGAGTTAACTTCTTCTTGCGTCACACTCACACATGAGGGTTTGAAAGGGCTTGAAATTGAAGATGAGGAGCTCACTGGTGTGAACTCTCTATGCTGGGGCCAATCCACAAATTGAAGCCAGGGAGCTGTTTTATTGACTGAGAAAAGAGAGGCCCCTCACCTAATTCTATGGCTTTTCTCTGTTTGTCAGTCTGTCCTAGGGTGACAGATAGCAAGTGTAAAAAATCGGGACTGTCCCTATAAAATCTGGACATCTGGTCACCTAGTCTGTCCGTAATGAGAGAATTTTTGAACACCACGTCTGATCCATTCCAGCATTTTCAAGGAGATATATATGCTTCAGTGGGCAGAGCCCTATTGGCTTTGGTGAAAATTAGAAAACTAAAAAGTTCAAAGGTCACTTGTCACCATCTGAGGAAATGGATAGAATTATACAGTATTGTGAAAAAAAACTAGAAAACTAGAAAAGCCTAATTTCAGCTGGAGTAAGTGAAAGGAAAATCTCTCCCGTTAGTGTGCAACCTTCTAGTTATTTGTTTTATGGTAATGCTCATGATGTACCAGCTATTTTCTAGATATTCAAGAATCGGCTCAGTTTGCTGTAGGCGGCATGGCAGAAGTGGGACTGTATGAGAACCTTAAATGTGGACAGGATAAGGGATTTGGAGATAGGTTCAGGGAGGTCATACTGTGCAAAAACAGGCTGTGTGGAAGAAGGCATGGGGTGACTATGTGGCAAGCAGGTGGATGAAGGTAAGAATATGGGTAGAGCGGAGGCAATGAAGTTTGACCAGGAAGGGTAAGTGGGGAGGGGCAGAGCTATAGAGTCTTGAGGATGGTGACAGGAAGTTTAAATTTGAGGTAAACATCTGTTCGTGTGCCTTGGATTGAAACACCTGTCCAAGTGTATGTTAGTCTACCCGTGAAAAGCCCCTTAGTCCCAGTGAGTTTAGTGAATGTAAATTCTAACGTGTGTACGAGCAGGTGTAAGACTGTCTAATATGCATGAGCACATTTTAGAATGATGAAGTTGTGCACTGCAGGCATTTGCATCTGCAAGTTGTAGGTGGTTGGGGCACTAGCCTAGGACTTGGGGGTTCAATTCCCTGCTCCACCACAGATTTCCCATATGACCATGGGCAAGTCACTTAGCTGTTCCATGCCTGAGTTCCCCATTTGTAAAATGGGAATAATAGCACTTTCCGAGGATTAAAATGTTAGATTGTGAAGTGCTTTGAGATATACCGATGAAAAGTACTATATAAGAGTTAGGTATTATTATATTTTTGTGTTCTCACAAATGGAGACACAGTGTAATTCTATTGACTTCAATGGAATTCCTCTAGCTTTACCACTTTAACCTCTCCATGCCTCAGCTTCCCCATCTGAACAATGGGGATAATAAAACTTACCTCCATGGAGGGTGTTTTAAGGCTTAATTAATGTTTGTGAAGGGCTTCTAGATCATCTGATGAAAGGTGCTGTAGATGACACATTTCGTGTATGAGAGAGAACATACTTAATGTTTTCATACAATTATGGAAATTAAACATGGAAAAGACCTAAATGGTCATGTAGTCTCAATTTGTCTCATGATTGTCTCAGTTTTTACTGTGTATTTATTGCTGATTTTATTTTACTTGGCTTATAGGCCAAATACTATAGGTTACTCATATAACATATGCTGCTTTCACTCTTAGCACAAGTTAAAACAATATGAGTTGTTCACTGAATTATCATTCTCAAAAGTTACATGATGATACTATAGTAAAACTTGATTTAAAAAGCCTAAAATGATAGCCATGCTTACCACATGCCTCCAGACAAAGAATGCTTTGTGCATTTTTCTTTTTGCTCAGAATGTTTGTGTCACTATTCTAAATAAAACAGGACAGTTTTGTACACTGACAGGATTGCTAGGTGTTCATTTAAAAAGAATAATTATTGGATTAATCTTTGACTTATGCTCATGAAGAAACAAATGTGTACTTTAAAAAGATATTAGACATACATATGCTATACATATCTACTTGTGTGTGTATCTATATAAGATAGATATTAGAATAGTATTAGCAAAGCCCATAATTATTAATCAATTCAGTGATTTGTATATTGGCTGAAATGAATGGCTTTGCATGGCAGTGACTGATCAATTTTATGTTTTCATTGCATTGAGTGAAGGTTTATTTATCCCATGAGCAACATTGGAATTCACGACCAAGTGCAGTTTGTCCAAGTTGTTTTCTCCTCAACTATTATTTTATTCTGTAAGGCTCTCTTACTATTGATACCTTAGGAAGGAAGTTGCACTCTACCTCTTCCATCAGTGTCTGTCGGCCTGCATATGCAGGATTTGCATCTGTGTAAGGTGCTTTCTCAGCTTGGTTTTAATTAGAAACCAGGTGGTAAAACCAGGGGAAAAGATTTGTAAAGATCTGAAAATGTCTGAAGTGAAATGGCTTGTATCACTGTATTAGTCATGAGGCAGAAGAGGAGGAATGTTGACATGATTTGAAAGTAATATTGTTGAGTAAATGAAGACGTGAGAAACACTTGCTAAACTAAATGAGCTCTGCGGTTTGGTGCACATTTGTGTAATTCCATTCATTGATGCTTTGAACAATTTGCAAGAACAAAAATAGAAACAAACCCATTAAGAAAAAAAATGGCTTGAACTATTTATTTCTTATTATTTTTAAAAACTGCTGCAATTCAGCTGCCATATTTCATGCCTGATATGGGATAAGAAGTGCGCACAAATTTTTTTCACAATACTGTATAATTCTATCCATTTCCTCAGATGGTGACAAGTGACCTTTGAACTTTTTATTTTTGGGGTTGACCTAATAAGGACCCCTCCTACTTTATGCACAAATGTAGTTATGAAAAGGAGTTTTGGTGCACTATACCTCCCCATAGCATCTACAATGGCTGTTTTTAGCTGATAATAAAGCACTTTTTCCTACCAAATTATGGAATGAGGTGTATGTAAAATGGAAAATATTGTAGTTTGAGTGTCTCTTGCAGAATAGAATAAAATAAAATGAGTATAACCGTACACTCATTTTATAATACTATTTTGTGACTGATTTTTTCTCAGTATTGGAGCTTCCTCTGTTTGGGAAGGGTCTTTTTTTATAGTCTCTTTTCGCTATGTTAGCTCCCTATATGCACCTCTGACATTTACTCATCTAGCCTGACTCTTTACCTTTGTGCCATTATACTTGTTGCTGTCTTACTCAGTTACGAAGTACAAGTAGCCACAGCATTGCCAGCTGCAGTCCCAGACTGGATCATTATTCCAGATTTGAGGTTAATCAACTGCAAATTCCATTAGCTTCATACAGAGTGAAAATAAAGAACAGACGGTCTCGCATGTGAGCCAGAAGTCAGGTGCAGCACAATAAAGCTAGCCTTCAGGTATAGGTGTGGCTTTTTCCCCCTTCAAAGGAACATTCCCTAATAAGGGGGTAAGGATCAAATGAAAAAAAGGTTTTCAGGGAATCTTTGTAGAAGCCCAAATCTCTTAAACATCTTTCCTTTTCCTATGACCAATCTGAGTTCTTTCTAGCATTTTATTTCCCCCCCACACCCCGTTCTGAAAACTGTGGAAAGCTGCTATTGAGGATTTTATTCTCAGATGTGACACCCTGTATCCACGTGATTGTTCCAGTAACTTTCAATATTGCTTAAAGTGCAGCTATCTGTACTGTAATGTAAAGAAATGCAGTTTTTGTGACCAAAAACCTATTTATTAAGGCCTCAATCCTGCAAACACTCGTGCAGTGCTTACTGTTACTCAAGTGAGTACTTCCATTGACTTCAGTGAGACTGCCCACACCAGGGCCGGCTCCAGGCACCAGCTTGGCAAGCAGGTGCTTGGGGCGGCCACTCCGGAGAGGGGCGGCAGGTCCAGCTATTCGGCAGCAATTCGGCAGACATCCCTCACTCCCGCTCAGAGCGAAGGACCTTCCGCCGAATTGCCGCCGCAGATTGCGATCGCGGCTTTTTTTTTTTTTTTTTTTTTGGCTGCTTGGGGCGGCCAAAACCCTGGAGCCGGCCCTGGCCCACACATGCAAAGTTAAGCACAAAAGTGCTTGCAGAATCCAGGCCTAAATACCTTTCTGCTGCTTTTATTTTGTTAGTGTCAAAATAGCACCTATTCTTTTTGCCATTAGTTGTTTTCTCATTAGTGTATTGTCTTGAATAGTAGTTTATATTTTCCTGTTATCTTGGTTTGTTTTTGAATAATGGGCCTCTTATTTGCACATGTAGTAAAAGTTATTCATGCCAAAAAATAAAAAAAAAACCCACAACACCTGGAGTTAAAGCTGCAGTTGTCTGAAAATGATGCATCTGATGTCCCTAGTTTCTCAGTCAGAGCTATTGAGACAAAATCTTTGCTATTAAAATTGAAAAAGGTATAAAAGTTTGATTAAAATTGATACATTTAATAGGAATTGTTTTCTGGCCTCTTTCCTGATGCAAATTGAGAATTCACATTAAAATGACATTACTTAAATCATTTTGATGTGACCCTGATTTTTCTTTTCCCCCCACATATTTTATCTGTGTAATCAGTCTCTAGGTATACAATGAAACAAATATTTTTTGCTAGATAATCACTTGGATCCCACGATAAAGGGTTAGGGAAAATATTGCCACCGTTGAAACAAAAGATTAAATAATCCAGTCTCTGGGAACTATAAACTAACAATCGCTATCACAAATAGGCCCTTTCTAATTATAGTTTGTGGTGGAATGAAAGATGCAATTGTCTGGAAGTGATGAATATGGGATCCATGCTGGCTTAAAGGTCAAAGGTCATTTTATGCAAAGGTCCCTTTCTCTCTGGCACCGCTTCCTTTGTATAGCATAGTTTGGCAGCTATCTCTTTGCACTTCGGCTACCTGCCAATGCAGCTGGTACTGTGCAACTGTCTGGTATAGCCTACAAAGCATCACTCAGCAACCAGCAGCTCTGCATGGGGCCCCTTTTCTAGGATGACAAAGAAAGATGGGCTATGCGTTCTGCCATCTATGCCCATTAAAGGGACTCTTAAATTGCATTACTACAAGTTATTGTTAATTATGTAGTAGTCTCTGGATCTCTATGATCCTTTTAGGGGATGATAATCTTTGCTCTATGCTATCAGTAGAATTATTAAAGGGGGGGAGATCTTTATTTGCTGGATAAAATATAATGTAAATACTAATGTAGTAAGTCACTCCGGCATAACCATATGACTGAAACCCTCATTTTGATTATCTGCCTCATACGTTAGTAGCATATGCAACAAATAAATCAACTGAACCAAGTAGATCACTGGCGAAGTCATATTCTTACAACTTCACGATACATGTCATAGGTAGGGTTGAGAAAGTGTGTTTGTTGTCAACCGTTTATCTTGAGACCTTTATAAAACGGATTTTCATAATGTACTGTTAGCTGAAACTGAGATTTAACAAAATGAAGCTGCTAGTTAGGACTTGGTTTCATTCTGCTTTCACGTAACAAAAAATAAACAATTTAAAAATGAAGTTTAGAAGCCATTTAGAGTGTAACCAGTGTTCCCTTGTGGGGTTTTGAAAATAAAATAGGAGCATTACATGTGGAATTCTATATACTTTTTTCTTATGGTTCATTTTGTTTCCCTGTATCGTTTCTTCAACAAACATCTTTATTGTGACCAGTTGCAATAAATATCTGGAGTGTGTTATCCAATTCAACCGCGGGATAAAAAATACGACTCAAGTCAACTGGCCTGATTCTGATGGATATTTTCCAACCATTGTGATTCCAGTGACTACAACTGAGTTATTCCAGATACTCACTGGTGCAAAAAAAGATCAGAATCAGTCATAATGAGATGTACAGATGATTTAGCACATAGATCCCAGTCATTTTAATTCAATTGGTATCATCTGGCATAGCTCCATTGAAGTCAACACCAACTGAATTTCTAACCCCCGCTTTTTCCAAAGTTTAAAAAAAAATAGTCTGGAAAAGAAAATACACGGCACTTGCTTATTTATGACTTTTTTTTCTGCTCTCTGCACTATTTATGATCTTTCACAAGCCTCCTGTATAGCTGGCAAGTTTCCTGAGTTGTGCACCAGATTCTAGAATGGGAAACAACACCAGCTTTACATAATACCACTGCAAGAGTTACAGCCTGTAGAACCACTTTTATTTCCTCTTTTGTTCAAATTACATGAAAATCTGAGAGATGTGGAACACAATAGGAGGAGAGGAGAACCTTTTGTCTTCAGTTTCTACCGTTCCTCCTTGTGTCTAATATTCCATTTCTTGCACTGTTCCGATATCAGCTATTTGAAATAGTTATATATAATTTAACATTATACAAAAGTATTGTCATATCAAACATAGTGAAATGGATTCCAAAAACACCATCTGGTATTTGGGAATGCACTGTGAGTTGGGAACGTGAGAAGAGATATTCTTTGCCACTTTGCTTGGGACCCAGCCATTAGCAGTGTAATTGCCAAGAAAAGGTGACAGGCTTCAGGCTTAATGCAAGTGAGGATTTTTTTCCCCCTTCTCCCGCCTATTAACTCTATGAGTCCTAAAGTAGATGCAAAAGGCACTCTAAGGGCATCACAATTTTGAAAAACAATAGGCTCCCTTAAACTAAAAGGCGGGGGGGGGGGAGAGAAAACAACTACTGGGGTTTTGTCAGAAGAGTAGAATTAGTGAAAGCAAAATAAGCTTTTTAGAAGAAAAGAAATCAAGACATTTATTCTTTAAAGCTACGGCACACTGTAAAGAATTTTTCTCATAAGAAGTGGATTTGCAATGATTAGAGTTTTCCAAGCTTTATCCAAAAGCTCGTTTCAAAGCCGTCATCACTTCCTTCTAATCCACCCAAAATTGCAAAACCCATATTGTGAAGGTCATCTGTGGCCATTCTAAATCTGTTTT
This sequence comes from Chrysemys picta bellii, assembly GCF_011386835.1. Taxonomy (NCBI): domain Eukaryota; kingdom Metazoa; phylum Chordata; order Testudines; family Emydidae; genus Chrysemys; species Chrysemys picta. The sequence continues at coordinate 16,175,011 of NC_088798.1, forward strand.
ATTTCATGTAGTATCTAGTCTTCCTCTGTCTCTCCCATTCTTCCTCTTGTTCCCCACCCGATTTAGTGGAGGAGGCAGGAAGGAAAAAGTTGATAAAGCTTTGTAAATTTTCAGATTGTTTGTTGAGGCCGTTTTCTGGTGTGTAACCCTCAAAGGGATGTGTAAAGTCCAGTTTTTATGATTTCTCATTGATATCCTGGGACAGATCCTTGGCAAGTGTAAAGCCAATGAATTAGACTAATTTTTCCAGACTGAGGATCTGACAGTGTGAGACTAGATCAATCATAACAGGTATAGGGGACAGGGAAGGAAAGGTGCATATGGATTGAAGTCTGTATCATATCTGTAAGCAGGCAACAAAACTTTGTAGCAGAGGATGAAAATAAGAAAACAGCAAAAGGAATGTTGGAATCTTTCTCTGTCTTTGTTCCCTTTAACTTGTGAAATACTGCTTTATAGCAGTCCTGAACTTAAAAAAGCCACGCTGATTTGTTTCAGTATGTCATAAACTGTGATGCTACAATAAGTCTGCTATTAAATTACACAAAATAAAATGATTTCTGGTGGGTGTATCTAATGCTTGCCAAATTAGACGAAGTGAAAGTTAACCCTCTTAGTCTAGCTCTTGTTTTTAAATATTTGTCTTTAACAGACATTTGTGTGTGCCGTGAAGGGGGACTGAAAACTCCTTTCTATCTGTCAATTTATGTACACGTGCAAAGTTCTTACAGTCTCAGTACCAGAGTCAGGTGAAATGTTAGTCACCACAAGTTATTTTCAATTACATTAAAACAAGTTTGTTAGTTTGGGGAAATGCCAGGCAGTCCTTGTGATTTTTTTTTAAATTAAATTGTGCTGCAAACATGATACACCTCCCGATCTAAAACTTTCTGCATGTAATGCAGGTTTTCAGTGAGGAGTGTGAACATTCAGTGTAAAGGAGGTGGTGGCAACTCAGCATACACCAAATAGCTTGGGGAAATGAGCATGGGGGCTGTGAGCCCAGACTTCCCAGGCCTCCCACTGACCTGCCTCAATAAAACTTTGCCCTTTTGCAGTGCACTTTACAAACATTACTGAGTTAGGTCTCGCCACACGCTGAGAGGTGTGAAAACAAGCCAGACTTTTCACGTAGGGCCTGATGCAAAGCCTGTCAAAGTCAATGGGAGTCACTCTTGATTTAAATGGGCTTTGGATCAAGTCTGAATTTTCCCCAGCCCTATTCCGCTTTTGGTACCATTTTCTCTTGAAAGCACTGAAGTTATCACAATTAGGACTAGGATCCTTGTGCTGAGGTTTGTTTATCTAGTGAGTCAGAGTCGGGCGTATTTGGCATTTAAAACCCTACTAACTAATAACCCAATGTTGTACGGCCTGGCACCTAAGAAGGAGGAGATGTGTCTGGCTCGTGCTAAAAATAAGGCATTATTTTTCTCAGCAGAAATCACTTTCAGTTTAATAATAATAGTTTTTCCTTATCTGTAATAGTTAATTTTAAAACCATATAAGAGGAAGTCTGTCAACACAGAGATTTAATGAAGTTTAGATGGGCTAAATTGGGTCATGATTACTGAGCCACATCCCCAGGAAACTGGGTTTGAATTTTATCACTCAGGTTTTTCTTGATAACAAGCCAAACAGAAATACTGAGCTGCTCTGAATCTGGTTCCACTTTCGATACTCAAAGAAGCTCTACTTTCCAGACCCAGTTCTGCTTGCAATATTGCTGTGAGGTAAGTATTATATTGATTCTACAGATGCAGAAACCAAGGTCATACAGGTTTCAGAGGGGTAGCTATGTTAGTCTGTATCAGTAAAAACAACGAGGAGTCCTTGTTTCGTGGGATATCCCACGAAAGCTTATGCCCAAATAAATTTGTTAGTCTCTAAGGTGCCACAAGGACTCCTCATTGTTTTTAAGGTCATACAGTCAATTTAGTGGCAGAGCCATGAGCAGAATGCAAGAGACCTGACTCCCAGTCCCCTGCTCTAATCAAACCCCACTAAAAAAACAAATATTTTCCAAACTCAATATTTAGAAAGACATATTCTTATATGGAAAACTCTATATAAGAGCTAGGGAATATTAATAAAAATAAACAATAATACTTATATTATAGTTCTGCCTATAACAGAAATAGCACTGAGTATCTAACTGTTTCTTTGCTTTACTTCTTATCAAGGAATAAACTTAGGTCTCCAGTGTTAAAAAATAAAGAACTCAACAACAAACTATCCAGAGGTGTGTTCAGTAAATTAATATTACTAGAGATGTTTAGAGTCACTGCAGAGTAACCACAATGTACATGAAATAATAAATGCTGTATGAATAACAGTAACAGTACCTCTACACAACACAATTATCCCTCCCTCCCCAATACACAGGAAGGAATGTAGTAAAACATACAGTAGTTTAGAGGCGTCAAAATAATTTGCAGAAGCTAATTTACTCTTTGCATTTAGCCTCTTTTTCTGCCTCTGAGCATTTTCTGGAATTTGTTTCTTTGAAATTGTGGGAATTTTGTGTGTGTGTGTGTGTGTGTGTGTGTGTGTGTGTAGATTTGGGTTTTGGGGGGGACGGGGTTACTCAGTGAATTGAATGTGAACACTTCAACACGAGTGGTCAAAACCAAACCTGTGCTGGTTAGTTGGAAATAGTCATGTCACATGGAATTTTTTCTGTTCCATCACTGGAGGAACATACCTCATATAGGTCCTGATCCAGAAAAAACTTACAATAGGTAACATTAAAGTACACAGGGTCCATTAAAGCCAATGGGGCTTCCCATACTGCATAAGGCTAAATGTGTGCCTAAGACTTTGCAGGATAGGGGCCATAACTGAGAGGAGAGCTTGAAGAAGCCTCTAGGCTTTTGAATGTCTCAGGGAGAAGTAGCGAGAGGAGGATTAAGGGAATTTTAACCTTTTTTGGGCCACATAATCTTTGCCTATCATATTAGTTGGGTGGATGCATGATTTTAAATTTAAATCTTTTCCCGGCACGGCCCTATTCTTGAAGGTTGTGGTCAGATCGTTGTTTTGACTCGTGTAATTGCCTGCGTGCCAGGGCTCTGGCAAGGGGCTTAGGAGGAATATTCCCCCTAACCCCCCCGCTGTGCATTCGTGGAACTCAAATTCAGTAATTAGAGCTCCGGTGGAAAGCTGTCGTAATAGGAGCAGGGGCATATCAAAAGAGATAATTCATTTTCAAATCTGAGCGAATGCTTACGTTGTGATACTTGGCCTGTTCTAGTAGCTGGGCCTGTTGTCATGCTAAAAAGAACCTTCCACACAATGTAACTTAGAAGCGTTAGATTTTCCTGTTAAATAACTGTCTTCTTTGTCTTAGACTCCATATATTTTCCCTTCCTGGTCTACAGTTTGGTTTGGTTTTCCTGTGACATAATGATGGATTGTAAAAGTACAGTCAGAAGTAGTTTTGAAATAAAAATATTAAAAACATTATTACCTGCCCTACCCCCACGTCATACCTCTCTTTTTCCTCCTGTTTTGATGGCAGTCAGATAATGCAGATGCCAAGCAGTGGAAGATATTTTTAAGCAGTAGCATCTGGCTTCTTGGCAGCCTCCACAGGCAGTTGGGTTGGTTGTTTTGGAGTTGCCTCTGGGTCTGTCACATGTTTTGGCATCTGATTAATTGACTGGGCCGCCTTGTCTTGTTGGACATATTTTTTCTTTGACTCACCTCTGATTCTGAATTGTCTTTATTTTCCTTTGCCAGTGAACAACAACTTTAGCAGATCCTGGGTTTGTTTATATAAAAATATTCTTATTTCCTCCATTCCCAGTGTATGATTCAGAAATCTCGTAACTGCCCAAATCTCACCACCAAAGGCGGACTGGATCACTGAGAACACTGCTTACTTGGTATTCAGGTCTTTGTCTGACAATGAACATTCTCCTGCGCAGATACTTTTCTGAGACGTAAACTGTTCCAAAGGGGGGTAACTTTCCTGTACATTTCCAAGGAGAGGCATCCCAAAAACAAACAGAACCATCAAGACAATTTCTCCTGGTAGATCCTGTGTGTGCACATGCATGCGCTAGGTTTTTGTTTGTTTGTTTGTTGGGTTTTTTGTGTGTGTGTGTGTGTGTTTTGCTTTCAAAGGTGCACGTTGAGGAATTCCCACAATGTCTGGGGAAAAAATGCAGCTTGAATTATTAGCCCTACTCCAGCACGTGCACTATAAAACTATCACTTGCAATAGCATAAATGCTACGTGTCTGTGGTGTTTGTTTCACTGTCTGATTTCTTAGCATGGTGGATCTTAGACTTAGAAGCCAGTCATGCCTTCAAACAAAACTGCCTGCCCCCCCCACACCCCCAGATGATTCGTTGAGGAGGTTTTCTTAGCATGACCTGCTGCAACCAGCCAGGCTAACCCAGAATTTTTATGACTGTCAGGGCACTGAGGCTGACAGAAACAGGTGGGCTCACAGCAGGGAACAGAAGCAAAAGCCCCAGCACAAGTTATGATTTTTTTTTTTAGGTGGCCAAACTAAATCTAATTAAACCAAAGCATGTTTAAATAAGCTTCATTTAGCTTCCCTATTAATAACAGCAGCTCCTTTTTTATTAGTGCTATCATTTCTTTGTCTCTTCTCATACTCCTGGGAGCTCAGGGAATTATTTGTTGGGAGGGTTTGGGGACAGGGGTATTTATATGTCTAAAATCTTCTTTTGGAGCTGTCCTGTGAACCAGCCCTTGCTGTGCTCAGCATCATGGAGATGTAAGTCTGTGCTCTCAAACTAAAAGGAAACCACGCTCCATGAAGAAATTATTTTCCTTCCAGAGGGAAGGCAAGTTGAAGTGGAAAAACTGATGCTTTTGAAATAAGCTTCTATTACTTTCAGTGTAGCCTTGCTTAACGTAGATTTTAACACTCTTCTGTAACAAAAATCCCTTTGTGTTTCTTCCCCCCTCCCCCTTATTTAGATCTGGGAGAAAATGGAGAAAAAAATTTTAAATAGCTCCCAAATGTCCATGTAAATAAAAGCCATTTCGTCCATTAACTTATTGTTGAAGTACATATTTAGGAACCTTCATGTATAATGTCACTGTAAATATCTGGGATGTCAGACCAGCAAAGTGGTGGTGCTATGGAATGAAGTTCTCTATGTATCCACAGGGCAGGGTAATGAAAGCAGCTGGGATACACATTTGTTCCTACAGACTTCCAGTGCCCTCAATCTGGACATAGAATATCACTGGGAGGTAATTTCATAGTCCGCTTCTTGGCCACGTGGAGTCTGCCATGACTGGGACATCTGAGCCTAGGAAATTAAAAGTGGAAAGGGAAATCTCCATTTTCAGGGTTTTTAAAGGTAAATTTCTAGCCATATATCTTGCAAAAATCATTGAAAATGTCAATTGATCACTAAAGATGAAAGGAATAAGCAGCTCACACACACACACACACACACACACACACACTTATTTACATAAAATGAATCAGAGTGGAAAGGCAGTGTTGCCAACTCTCGCAATTTATAGTGAGTCCCGGGATACTTGACGTTTTACTTAAAGCCCCTGACGCTGAAGACGTGACTCTGAGAATCTCAGATTTTATATTTTTTAAAGTAAGTTTATAACCCTTATGGTTGCAGAGAAAAGCCTGAAAAATGTGGCCTGAGTGTACCCTAAGGGCTCAAAAACCAGATGGCAGAGAAACAGAATCCAAAATTTATTTTTAAAAACTCATGATTATTAGGCCAGCCGAATATTTTTTACGGGGTCTGGCTCATGTTTTTTGGAACACATGGAGTTGACAACTCTGAAGTATCAGAAAGAATCAACTGGCTCATCTCTCCATGTCCCCCGCAAACAGGAGTCTGATATGTTTGAAATAGGGTGGGGTTATAGCAAAAAATCACTTCACAAGCCTGCCCCCAAAATGCTACCGCTCCTGAGAAATTCAGTCATTTCCCTGTTAGATTTCTCAGTGAGAAGAGACCACAATTCCTAGTGGGTTTTGCTGGATCCTGTAAGGTAGAGTTGTGATATGAAAGCATTGTATGGGTGCTTTCACCATTGTTTTTCTGTACCTGCAATGTTTGGCAGATACACTACAAAGCAGCAGTATAAAACAAGATAGTTCCAAATTGTAGCTCCCTCCTGTGATACTGTCTTCTCTGGGGATGAGCAAATAGTAGAAAGCAACTTACAGCACTTTGCCAAACTATCCCTATGGGACGATGTGGTTACGGTAACTAAACTAATTTTAGTACAATCTTCTTCACACTACTCTAAGTCTCCGCAGGCATGTCTAATAGGAACCTTTGTTTTCAGGACTTCTCTTTCAGCCCTAAGAGTCTAAGATGGAAGTCTGCATACAAGATTTTTAACATGCAGCCGTATTTCAGTTTAGAGTGAGGAGTCTGTTCTGTTCGCTTGGCCAACAATCAGTCAACAAAGAAATCTCCGGGAGTGTATGAATGCTTCCTAAATGCTCTTGAATCTCTTAATATTATGGAAGGCCCGGAGTCACTGCAGCTGGACAGACGTACTTTGTAAGGAAATAAACTCAGAAACCCTAAAGGGTTTTTCTTTATCTATTGGTGACTCAAAATACAATGCAGTTCAGTCCAGAGTAACCAGCTGTATTTTCTCTTCTTATTGTTAACAAAGGCCACAGTCAAAATCAAAAAGTTACAGCAAAGCCTTATTTACCTAGTCCTCAGTGTTCTCTTCTAAGCACTAGGAACCTCTCAGAGTTGGTGGCCCTGTCTAGCTGTCAGTCTTCCTTCAGAGAGAGGCCTTTCCATTCTTTACTTTACAGCAATGATGCTTTCAATTTCTATAAACTTTATCTGAGGCTCTCAAAGCATTTTGCAAAGAGTAATGAATTAGACTCCTGCATCCATTTGTCGGGTGAACCACTATTTCCATTTTATAGCTAGGAAAAGTGTGGTTAATTGATTTACCCAAGTTTATACAGTAGCTTCTGGCAAAACCAGGAATATGATTCTCTACTGCCTTGCATCTTGTGGTAACATTTCACACCCACTTGGCTACACATCAGAACGGGCGGGTTTTTACACTCACTTTGCACAGATGTAGCACAAATGCAAAACAATGTAAATTCCCTTATCACCTGACTTCTGTTCTCTTGCTTTGCCAAGATCTTTCTTCACCCTTCATTGGTTTGTTTTTAGGGCAGGTGGCCTCTTTGCCTTTTTAGCTGAATTAGCAAGGAGGTTCAGCTGCTTCCCTCCATTGAGATAAGCTATGGAGGGAGGAATACCTAGTCCATTCTTGAGATGTTCCTCTTCCAGGGACCCAGTCAACCTGGCAAAGATCAGGGTTAGGATTCAGTATTAGTCTGCACAAATCCCCTGCGAGCTATGTCTGGTTCCTGTGTAGTCACCAATGACCTGTAAACAGTCTGCCAGTGTGTATAGAGATGTTGGAAGTGTACCCTGGTATAAAAATTAGGGCAAAGTATTTGACTTTTGTAAAGCACTTTTCTATCCCACATTGAAAGGGGTTATTGTTTGTGATGAGATTTTTTTTCCAAAAGGGGGAGTAGCTGGGCCACTGTTTGGTGGAGTTAGCCACATGGATAAGTTGCTTTCTTTGCTGCCATCCAACACAGGTGGAACTGGTGCCAATATAGCAAGAGTCAATTGCAGCCAACCTGATGTGGGCTAACTTATGCATGAGCCTGTTTAGCTGTATAATTGCTTGGCATGTGTTTGGCCTTCACTTGTCCCAAGTGGTAAATATGTGAATGGGTTTGTACTGGTAATGATTCTTATAGCGAGCTTTTTTCCTCTTGCCATTACACGGGTGGAAAAGGCATCAAAGAGGTTCGTGTTCATTGCAGAATACTGAAGACTCATCGTTGTTCAGAACTTCCTGTTAGCCATCAATCTCTCCTGTACAAATACATGGTTTGTAATGTTTAATTTCAATGTCCAGAACAAGAGAACACCCTCTCACTGAAACATCACCGGGAAAACCAAAACAAGTGCATTTCAGAAAATGTAGTTCCCAGTGTATGTGGTTGAGATCCTGGCTAACATATAGAAAATAAACTGAAGCATGCTCCATGGAAGAGAACAAGTGGAGACCAACATATGAACCAGCAGTCAATCTGGGTTAAATATTGACCGTAAGCATGTGTCTGATAGCCTCTCCCACCAGTAAAGCCTCTTGCAGAAATGTGTAAAAATCAGAGAGACAAGGTGGGTGAGTTAATATCTTTTATTGGACCAACTTCTGTTGGTGAGAGAGAGAAACTTTAGAGCTTACACAGAGCTCTTCTTTAGGTTGTCTCTCTCACAAGCAGACATTGGTCCAGTAAAAGATTATCTCATCCACCTTGTCTCTTTAATATCCTGGGACCAACACAGTTACCACAATACTGCATACAACACTGCAAATCAAAGGGCAAATTAGGGTAAATTCCACTTCTGTTCATGTGCTGAGACTTGCTGATATTATGAGGTTATAGAAATGAAGTCCTAGGCATTCACCATGGATGATATTATGGAATATCAGGTGCTTTGTGTACGAGGAGGATATTCTAAAATGACAGTGACGTTTAAATATTACTCTAAAATGCAAACACAAATTTAATCTTAGAAAATGTGAGAAGGAATATATTCGTCATCTGTGCTCTGCACTCATTTTCAGACCCTTAACCCTTCTCTCTCTTCCTCACTAGGCAGAGCCCTCTGTGCTTTCCGTCCGACTCCTCCCCTGGCACCCTCTACCAAGTAGCAGAAGTCCCCCTCACTCCTCTGAGGGTAGAATATCATATTCTTCCCACTTCACTGCACTACTGGTCTCACCTCCTGGCTTAGAACTGTTCTTTTATTGCCTGATGGAATGGTCAGGCACCAGCAGCAATGTGAAACTGGTAATGCCAAGAGAGCAGGCTCAGAGGATTTATTTCAGGCGGTTCATTGGGGACTCAAGCCAGGCATGTGTTCTACCCCAGCAGTCAGACACTTTCCCTACCTGGCATAGTGGCCACCCGAAACCCTTGGCTATTCATTCATGGTGATGTGCTTTTTCTCTACACAATGAATCAGGTGAGCTAGAGCCAAAGCTTTTTACTAGCCTAAACTCCTCTTAGAGGGCTTGGTTTTGTGTCTAATCTATGCATCACTTCAGTGCAGATTGTCTGTGGTTTAATATATGCAGCCAGAGGTTGAATTCATACTGTGTTCTCACAGATGAGACTCTGCTGGATTGTGCCAAGCAATATAGTCTGTGCTTTCCCAGTTTACATATTAAACCTACAATACAGGAGTAGGAAATCTCTGATTACTTATGGGCAATGAAAAATAGCATTACAGTAGATGTATGTAGTTTCTCAAGGAAATGAGTTGCCTCTCCTTTGAAGGAACATTTAAAGTGGAAGAGATAATTGGAATACGGTAGTATCTCAGAGTTACGAACACCTCAGGAATGGAGGTTGTTCGTAACTCTGAACAAAACATTATGGTAGTGCTTTCAAAAGTTTACAACTGAACATTGACTTAATACAGCTTTGAAACTTTACTATGCAGAAGAAAAATGCTGCTTTTAACCATCTTAATTTAAATGACAAGCACAGAAACAGTTTCCTTACCTTGTCAAATCTTCTTTTTTTAAACTTTCTCTTTATTTTTTTAGTAATTTACATTTAACACAGTAGTGTACTGTATTTTTTATTTTATTTATTTGTTTGTTTGTTTATTTTGGTCTCTGTTGCTGCCTGATGCGTACTTCCAGTTCCAAATGAGGTGTGTGGTTGACTGGTCAGTTTGTAACTCTGGTGTTCATAACTCTGAGGTTCTACTGTATAATGATGGTATAAACTGAAGTGGAAACCATACTTCCTGATCCCTCAGCAAATATCAGTGAGATTCTCAAATCTGGTCATTAATATGGTATTATTGACTTTAAACTATAAATGAATCTGCAAATGACTATAAGGTTTTGGTTATATCAGGATGCAAAATCTGCAGTGAAATATTTGCTCACCGTTATTAAAGAAAACAATTAACGGTAAAAGGGTGTTTTTCCACTATGGGGTAAATGCTTAATAAGTAACCAGGTAGCAAATTTTGGAAGACAAAGGTGAGAATGAAATGGGAATTAACAGTACTTTGCCATCACAGTGATAGGCATTATATAAAAACCTTAGATTTTTATGTCTGTGAAAATAAATTGCTTCTTTGAATATTGCTGTGCCTCAGTACCGCTGCACTCTCCCATTCCCTCCTCTAGAGCATCTCTTTGGCAGAGGGAACATCTTTTGAGTCTGTGTTTGTACAGCATGCTGGGATCCTGTTCACGAGTGAGGCTCCTAGGATCCACTGCAATGCAATTAATAATCATAATAAAAATGGAGTCCAGAATATAAATGTTTAAAGCATTCTCTCTCTGATGAAAGAATTAGCATTGTCCACATTTAAAGAAGCAGGATTTTTGTCTGTAAAGAAGCAAACCAATCCAATGTACTTCTGGAAAAAACTTCTGACTTGAGAGATCTTGTGGTGAATATGTTTTGACTTGGAAAAAATGAGTAGCATTATTAACCCTTAGAATGCTAGTGTTTTGCATGCTGCCTGCTAAAATAAGTGCTTTGGAGGAAATATAAATACGCTACCTGAAAGGTCTCCAAACAGTCTGTAGTAGGAAAAGGCACAGATGGAATATTTGTGTGTCAGGGTTGTAATTACAAGATGGATTTGAAGAGACCAGTTTAGTTAGATGTCATGGTCGTAAAAATAGTCCTGCCTACACTGCTGCTCCTGCCAGTGCCACCAGCAGGAGAGCTTTACCTGTTGGGAAATAGAGGTCCTAATTGTGAAAATTTAGACCAGGGTTGTAATGAGGTCTCTGACCTGAACTCAAGCTAATTGCCTTTCCAAAGAAAATTCTGTGAAGGCATCTTTATTCCTTCTGGAAAACCTCTCTAATTTGAGAATTGTTTTTGAAAATGTTTTAGTAATCCTATTTAAACTACAAAGAATGGTACAGTCAAATCCCTCTTCAAAGCACTTCTTCCTTCAGTGGTAATTGAAGATGGGAAAATGGGGGAGGAGGAAGGATGGTCTCTTGGCAAAGGAAATAGTTTGGGACTCAGGTAATCTGGGTTCAGTTCCTGACTTTATCAGAGACTTCTTGTATGACCTTGGGGAAGTCCCTTAATCTCTCTGTACCTCATTTTCCATGTCCATAATAATACTGCATGGGATGTTATGAAGGTAAATCCATGAATGCACAGCTGTTACAGTGATCTGGCCTTATAAATATGTATACAAATCTGCCTTCAGCCTGTGTATCTGATGTTTGTTATATCTGTATTGAGTATTAAACTGTGAGCTTCTTGGGGCAGGGGCTATGTCTCCCTGTCCATTTATATAATACATAATATAGGTACTGTATATCAAATGAAATCTTGTGGATACAGATCTCAACACCTTGTAAGATTTTTTTTTTGTAAGAGGCTGAAAAGATTGTCCTTTGATACATACTGTTATAAAATGAGATTATTCTGTAACAGGATTATCCCACAAGAAGATATAGAACTGATGACTTCATGCTATGATATGATGGTCTTAAAATAACTTCTTGCATTAAGTCATTGCTGTTTTTTACAGTAGAAAAGTGGAGAGCATGCGAGTTAGCAGACCAGCTTTTCAAATTTGAGAAAGCGTGAGTTTGCGTGGATAAGTGTTTGCCAGATCTGACAGGATCAATTTTCAAAATCCCTCTGTAACGATAGAACATTTCAGGGCTTCTTTTGTAATGGATTGCTTGTATTTAAGATGGCATGAGAGGTGAAATTACTTTCAGTCCAGCACAGACTGCATTGCGCTGTATCGTTTCAGCTACAGTGCCTGCAGTCAGTGCTGCAGTGATTGATGTTTCACTGAGATTGGTTGTGACCTTACTGTTTTGTATCAATGGACATCCCTGTAGAAAACCCCAAAAGAGTCTCACACTCTGAGATGGGACATAAGAAACCCATCCCAAGTTTAATCTTGTAAATACTTTTCCCTTTGAAGCTGTACTCCTTGTATATTCAGTCTCTCAAATAATGGGATTTCATCTATCTTCAAAACTGCGTTGCACAAAATATTGATATCCGAGTGTAAGGTTACACAGAACGCTTTGCTCTTTGGTACAGAGCTTTATATGTATCTGTACGGCACCTAGTAGACTGTAGGTGTTACAATAATATAAATAATGAAAAACATCAGCCCTTTCCTTTCTTAACTGCTGTAAATAAATATATACCGACCTCTTCAGAATACCAGGTTCAGCATATAGCTCCATTCTTCATCTGATCCATTTCTTAATGCCTTTCTTTCCATATTCAGTGTCCTCCCAATGTTATCTTCTTACAGGTAATCTATTTTTGTCATAGTCCAGTATCATCAACTTTCCCAGTATTTGGAGTTTCTCCTAAAGCTCCAGCTCCTAGAGTCCTGTGAGTACATTAAATTCTTTTTTGTGCGCAGGTTCCCCAGATCCCTTGCAACAGGTACTTCAGCCTGCTTGCAACTTGGGGGCAGAACCAGACTAGTCAATCGCTGGCAGCAGGGGAATACTCTGTTTTCTGAAGTTCCCTCCCGGTACTTGCCCACCTCCTGGGGGAAGAGCAGCCAATCAAGGCTCCTGCAGGAAACAGGCAAAGCTCTCCCTGTTTCCCACAGGAGTTGGCACTATTATCACAGGAGGTGAGGTATTTCTAGGAGAGCCAAGAAATCATTATTACTATTTGTGACGGGGGCGCTCTACTCAAGGCTAGAGGGCGCCACTTCCTGGTGGTTCTGGGAATTAGCTCTACCAGGCTGATGCCCCTTCTGGCGGTCACCCTCTGTCACTTCCTCATTCTGCAGAATCTGTCTCATTCCAGGAACTGCAGCCTTCTCTTTGTGACTTGGGCTTCCGGACAGATCACTCCATCTTTTCCCTTTCCAGAGGTGAGTCAAAGTCTCGTCTCGCCAGCAGTCTCAGGTGCCATTCCCTCAGTGGTATGTAGGGGAACCTAGGCCCACTCTACTCTGTGTTCCAGCTCATGGACCCTCTAGTCAGCAGCTAGGGTCTGTTCCTTCCTGGACCTTGCTGCCTTTTTCTGAGCCTTTTCCATACCTTCTGGTCCCACTCCTTTGGATTTGCCAGCCCAAACTCCCTCCTTCCAGGAAGTAATCGTAGGCTACCTGCCTCTGTAGCCCCAACCACACCTGCCTTGTCCCAGGGAGTGACTGCAGACTACTTCTCTGCAGCCCCCCTTCTGTTGCCAGATTCCTGGCTTTATAATCGCAGCGTAGCTTCTCCCCCAGCTGGGCTTCATCAGCCAAATAGGCCATAGCACTCCCTGGCTTTCCTTCAGGTGCAGCCTATAGGTTAATTTACCCCTTCTGGCCTTGTACAATGGTGTAATGGGATGACTACCCCACACACAAGGCACTGGTGAGACGTCATCTGGAATAATGTGTGCAATTCTGGTTTCCGATGTTTAAGAAAGGTGAATTCAAATTGGAACGGTTGCAGAGAAGGGCTATAAGGATGATCAGAGGAATGGAGAACCTACCTTACAAGAGGAGACTTAAGGAGCTTGTCTTGGCCTAACAAAACAAAAGCTAAGGGGAGGTATGATTGCTCTCTATAAATACATTAGGGGGACAAACACCAGGAGGGAGGGATGTTATTTATGGTAAGTTAAGTGCCAATGCTGGCACAAGAACAAATGGATATGAACTGGCCATCAACAAGTTTAGGCTTGAAATTAGGTGAAGGTTTCTAACCACCAGAGGAGTGAAGTTCTGGAACAGCCTCCCAAGGGGAATAGTGGGGGCAAAAAACCTAACTTGTTTCAAGACTGAGCTTGATACGTTTATGGAGGGGCTGGTATGATATGATGAGGTTGCCTACAATTCAGTATGGCCCAGTTGTGACTGCTATTAGCAAATCTCTCCAATGGCCAGCGACGGGATGTTAGATGGGGAAGACTCAGTTATGACAGAGAATTCTTTCCCCATTGTCTGGCTGGTGGGTCGCACCCACATGCTCAGGGTCTGATTGTCATGTTTGGGAGAGAAGAAGGAATTTTTCCCCAGGTCAAATTGGCAGAGACCCTGAGGGGTGGGGTTTTTTTATTTGGGGGGGAGGGGTTGTCTTGTTTTTTTGTTTTTCGCCTTTCTCTGCAGTGTGGGGCACAGGTCACTTGATGGTTTGAACTAGAGTAAATGTGGATTCTCTGTAACTTAAAGTCTTTAAATCAAGATTTGAGGACTTCAGTAACTCAACCAGAGGGTACGGTCCTATCACAGGAGTGCGTGGATGAGATTCTGTGGCCTACGACGTGCAGGAGGTCAGACTGGCGGTTCATGATTTTGTCACAGAGGTCACAGATTCTGACCTCTGTGACTTCTGCACCCGCTGCAGCGGCAGAGCTGGAGTGGCAGCCAGCCCCCCAGCAGTGGGGCTTGGACCATTAGTTCTCCCCCTCCCCCGGAGTTTTTTTAGTAAAAGTCACAGACAGGTCATGTGCTTCTGTGAATTTTTGTTTATGGCCCGCGACCTGTCCATGACTTTTACTAAAAATACCCATGACAAAATCTTAACCTGAATCATGATGGTCCCTTCCGGCTTTAAAGTCTATGGGCTGGTCCACACTAACCCCCTAGTTCAAACTAAGATATGCAACTTCAGCTAGGTGAATAATGTAGCTGAAGTCGAAGTATCTTAGTTCGAACCACAAGGTACTTACTGCAGGTTCACACCCAGCAGGCAGGCTCCTCCGTCGACTCCACATACTCCTCTCACGGAGCAGGAGTACTGGTGTCGACGGCAAGCACTTCCAGGATCGATTTATCGTGTCTAGACAAGACGCGATAAATCGATCCCAGAAGATCGATTGCTTAGCGCCGAATCCGGAGGTAAGTATAGACGTACCCTATGAGTGGAGAGGGAGGAAGCAGAAAGAGCCCGACAGCTCAGGACTGCTCCATTCCCTCCTCCCCTACCCCTCCTATGAGCAGTTGGATGGCACCTCTGCTCCTTTCACCTCCCCCCCACAGGCTTGGGAGAGGGAGAGGAAGACCCCTGGAATACACAGGAGGAGTAGAGGTGAGGCAGGGGTGGGGGAGGGCAGAACTGAGGCGATCAGAGCGGCAGAATTGATGTGGGAGCAGAATTTATTATAGGACGTCTTGTATCGTTGTGTGTTGGATCCCAGCTATAGATTAAACACTCCAGTTCTAGCCATTCTGTGCACAGACTGATGGTGCCTTTTCTTTCTTCTTGGCAAATGTCTCTCCAATTCCTTACACCGTGTACCGGAGTAAAATTTCAAAAAGCAGCGCGCCCCCTACAGAGGAGACTAAGCTCCTGCTGACCTTTCATTTCAGAGTCAGTTGGTGAAATGGGGCTTTTGCTGCCGTAATTAATTCTTTAAAGCAATGATTATAGACTGGATTTGTTAAATGTCTGAATGGGGAAAATGCTTTCATTGATGTTTGTGCTATGTTGTAAATAACTTGATATTCACCACCATGGAGTTTCATTTCTCTGGAGTACTTTATTTAGACTTCTTTCATTGACTCTTAGATTTCAGATACTGTGACTGGTATATTAATTTTATTCTTTGATTATTTCCTCCTTCTGTGTCCTACAATACCACTTACTCAGCCTTCTCTGATCAATAAAAGCTGCAAACAATTTGCTTGTAGCTGCACATACAAAATCAGTAATAAAGTTTTTCACATTTTGTAATTTTCCTTGATGTTGCTGGATTTATGATGTTTGATTAACACAGTAGAATGGATCAGACAATGACCTGCTACAGCGAAAGGCCCCGTGGATTTAGCGTACAGCCCTGGTGCGAAAGGCCTATGGAATTTAATACAGAATTCTGCAGGAGAGAGAATTCTTTAGCAGGGATATAATTCTCTGTTAAATTCTCTAGAATGGCTTTTACATTATGTAGAAAAGGTAGGCTTTAAAAGTCTGGTTGGTGGTGCTGTGGAGCCAAGGCAGGCTAGTCCCTACCTGTCGTGGAGCACCACGCTGTGCCCTGGAAGTGGCCAGCAGGTCCGGCTCCAAGGTGGGGGGAGGCCACAAGGCTCTGCATGATGCCCGAGCACCGGCTCCATACCCCCATTGGCCGTGGTTCCCGGCCAATGGGAGCTGGGGAGATGGTGCCTGCGGGCGAGAGCAGTGTGCGGCGCCTCCTGCCCCCGCCCCTTCCTAGGTGCCAGAACTGCTGGCCACTTCCGGGGTGCAGCGCGGTGCCCCAGGACAGGCAGGCGGCCTGCCTTGGCTCCAGAGCACCACCAAGCAGGAGCTGCCCGAGGTAAGCCCCCGCCTCAAACCTGGAGCCCCCTCCTGCACCCCAAACCCCTCATCCCCAGCCCCACCCCAGTGCCCGCCCAGAGCTTGTACCCCTTCCTGCACCCCAACCCTGAGCCCCCCAAACCCAGAGCCCCCTCCTGCACCCCAGAGCCTGCACCCCCAGCCCAGAGCCCTCACCCCCCTGCATCCCAACCCCCTACCTCAACCTGCAGCCCCCTCCCACATTCCAAATCCCTCGGCCCCACCCCCCAGTCTGGAGCCCCCTCCTGCACCCCAAACCCCTTATCCCCAGTCCCACCCTAGAGCCAGCACCCCCAGCCCAGAGCCTTCATTCCTCAGGGAAGGGGCGGGGCTAGGGTGTTTGGTTTTGTGCCAATAGAAAGTTTGTGCCAATAGAAAGTTCCGAGCTTGAGTAGACAGAAGTGCTAGTTCTGCCTGAGCTAGCCCACTAAAAATAGCAGTGTCGCTTTGGGTAGCATGGGCAGCAGTTCAGGCTAGCCTCTTGTATCAGGGGTAGCCCTATTAGTCTGTATCCACAAAAACAACAAGGAGTCCAGTGGCACCTTAAAGACTAACAGATATATTTGGGCATAAGCTTTCATGGGTAAAAACCTCACTTCTTCAGACACATGGAGTGAAAGTTACAGATATGGGCATTATATCATGACACATGAAGAGAAGGGAGTACCTCACAAGTGGAGAACCAGTGTTGACAGGGCCATTTTGATCAGGGTGGATGTAGTCCACTCCCAATAATAGATGAGGAGGTGTCAATTCCAGGAGAGGAAAAGCTGCTTTTGTAATGAGCCAGACACTCCCAGTCCCTATTCAAGCCCAAATTAATGGTGTTAAATTTGCAAATGAATTTTAATTCTGCTGTTTCTCTTTGAAGTCTGCTTCTGAAGTTTTTTTGTTCAAGAATAATGACTTTTAAATGTTATAGAATGTCCAGGGAGATTGAAGTGTTCTCCTACTGACTTTTGTATGTTACCATTCCTGGTGTCCGATTTGTGCCCATTTATTCTTTTACATAGGGACTGTCCGGTTTGGCCAATGTACATGGCAGAGGGGCATTGCTGGCACATGATGGCATATATAACATGAGTAGACGTGCAGGTGAATGAGCCCTTGATGGTGTGGGTGATGTGGTTGGGTCCTCTGATGGTGTCACCAGAGTAGATATGGGGACAGAGTAGGCAATGAGGTTTGCTACAGGGATTGTTTCCTGGGTTGGTGTTTCTGTGGTGTGGTGTGTAGTTGCTGGTGAGTATTTGCTTCAGGTTGGGGGGCTAGCCTCTTGAGTACAAACCTGCTGGGACACCCGGGTTCATCCTCTGGTAGCTAACCCAAACCGCCACCCATGCCACTCCCAGCTACACTGCTATTTTAGTGCACTAGCTTGAGCAGAGTTAGCATGTGTGTGTCTGCCCCTAAACTGGAAAGCAGGCTCCCAGCAGCAAATATAGATATATTCTGAGGCACAATTCCTTGTGTGGGCTCCTCTTTGGACAATGTAGCCACATGCTTCCCCGTACTCAAGGCATTACGCGCAGTCTAAATCCTAGCCCTAAGGGTATTTCATAAATAGGTCAAATCAATACTTTTTTGGCTTCTCCTACTGAAAAAAAATTGTTCATATTATTGTCCATAAACCGTGACCTAAATCTTGCTCTCCTTTATTTACAAAAGCAGCATCAAGCCATTGACTTCAATGAGACTTCATCATATGAGTAAAGGAAACAGGATTTGGCCCCATGACAATTCTAAAATATCCCAGGATTTGTTCCGCTTGCAGCCCTCAAAAGATGTTCACAAATAATTGCTGATATTCCTTGTTTTTCACTCTTTAAAATGTTGTTTGAGCTTTCTTTAAAAAAAAAAAATCTCTTTCCACACTTAGAGGCCACTTTAAATTCGCACGCCTAAAGCATTAAAACAACACTATAGGTCTGATTTAAAACTAACAAAAATCAGGAAGCTTGGTTTTAATGCCCTGGTCTCTGAACAGTAGGTGAGCTTAGAGACAGCATTAGTGTTAACACAGAATTTCCTTCCTGGTCCATTTCTGTTACATTGAAAGTTTATTTCCACTTTAAGGGTATGAGACCTGACATGACAGGAGTCATTACATATATAAGATATATCATGTAAATCTATAGGTTCTTCATACAAACTGAAAGTTATGGCTGAATAAGGCTTAATAATGACAAACATTCTTGTCTGCCAGTAAATAGATATTCTGTCATCAGATAGATGTCTGCCTAGCAAATATACATTTTTTTCATGTAAGTGATGGTGTTTGGGAAGAGTGGGAATTGAATGCAGCAGCTCTCACACTAAAAGCATGGCTTACTGCTTAAGTTTAAGAACTAATTCCCACAGCTCACAACAGTAGTATATTCATTAACTTTTGTAAGCCACTAGAGGGAGACAGACATTCACAAACTTCTAATGTGAGTTATGTCATAACATGGCCTGCTTCCCAAGGTCTGAGAGAGGGAGGGATCGTTTTCCAGGCTAGGTTGTAGATGGTTGATGATGTGCTGGAGAGGTTTGAGCTGGGGGCTGTACGTGATGGCCAGTGGTGGTCTGTTATTTTCCTTGTTGGGCCTGTCCTGTAGTAGGTGACTTCTGGGTACCCGTTTTGCTCTGTCAGTCTGTTTCCTCACTTCCCCAGGTATTGTATTTTTAAGAATGCTTGATAAAGATCTTGTTGGTGTTTGTCTGAGGGATTGGAGCAAATGCGGTTGTATCTTAGGGCTTGGCTGTAGACAATGAATCGTGTGATGTTCTGATTAAGAGAGCTTTAAACTAGGAATTTGGGGAAGATGGTTCGGAGATGTCCAGGTAATCTCCATGCCAGAATTTAACATTGAGAAGGAAGAAAACGAAGTAAGAAAGGATACAGCCATGGGTATGAGAATGGACGTAAGGAGGAAGGATAGTGAAGATACCAGTCTAATAGGTGATACTGGTGGTAGAATGTCTGTGCCTAATTGGGTAAAAAGCAACAGAGGGTCCTGTGGCACCTTGGAGACTAACAGAAGTACTGGGAGCATAAGCTTTCGTGGGTAAGAACCTCACTTCTTCAGACCCTCTGTTGCTTTTTACAGATTCAGACTAACACGGCTACCCCTCTGATAATTGGGTAAAGTATGTCAGTGAAGCCAAACAGAAAAAATTAAGATGTTTGTACACTAATGCAAAGAGCCTAGGTAACAAAATGGAGGAACTAGAACTACTGGTGCAGGAAGTGAAACCAGATATTATAGGGATAACAGAAACTTGGTGGAATAGTAGCCATGACTGGAGTACAGGTATTGAAGGCTGTGCGCTGTTTAGGAAAGACAGAAATAAAGGCAAAGGTGGTGGAGTAGCATTATATATCAATGATGAGGTAAACTGTAAAGAAATAAGAAGTGATAAAATGGATAAGACAGAGTCTGTCTGGGCAAAAATCACATTGGGAAAGAAACCTACTAGAGCCTCCCCTGGGATAGTGCTTGGGGTGTGCTACAGACCGGCAGGATCCGATTTGGATATGGATAGAGCCCTCTTTAATGTTTTAAATGAAGTAAACACTAATGGGAATTGTGTGATCATGGGAGACTTTAACTTCCCAGATATAGACTGGAGGACAAGTGCTAGTAATAATAATAGGGCTCAGATTTTCCTGGATGCGATAGCTGATGGATTCCTTCACCAAGTAGTTGAAGAGCCAACAAGAGGGGATGGTGAGTAGTGAGGACCTCATAGAAGAACTGGTTGTAGGGGACAACCTTGGTTCGAGTGATCATGAGCTAATTCAGTTCAAACTAGATGGAAGGATAAACAAAAATAGATCTGGGTCTAGGGTTTTTGATTTTAAAAGGGCTAACTTTAAAGAATTAAGGAAATTAGTTAGGGAAGTGGATTGGACTGAAGAACTTGTGGATCTAAAGGCGGAGGAGGCCTGGAATTACTTCAAGTCAAAGTTGCAGAAACTATCAGAAGCCTGCATCCCAAGAAAGGGGAAAAAATCATAGGCAGGAGTTGTAGACCAAGCTGGATGAGCAAGCATCTCAGAGAGGTGATTAAGAAAAAGCAGAAAGCCTACGAGGAGTGGAAGATGGGTGGGATTAGCAAGGAAAGCTACCTTATTGAGGTCAGAACATGTAGGGATAAAGTGAGAAAGGCCAAAAGCCATGTAGAGTTGGACCTTGCAAAGGGAATTAAAACCAATGGTAAAAAGGTTCTTTAGCCATATAAATAAGAAGAAAACAAAGAAAGAAGAAGTGGGACCGCTAAACACTGAGGATGGAGTGGAGGTTAAGAATAATCTAGGCATGGCCCAATATCTAAACAAATACTTTGCCTCAGTCTTTAATGAGGCTAATGAGGAGCTTAGGGATAATGGTAGGATGACAAATGGGAATGAGGACATGGAGGATATTACCACATCCGAGGTAGAAGCCAAACTCGAACAGCTTAATGGGACTAAATCGGGGGGCCCAGATAATCTTCATCCAGGAATAATAAAGGAACTGGCACATGAAATTGCAAGCCCATTAGCAAGAATTTTTAATGAATCAGTAAACTCAGGGGTTGTGCCATACGACTGGAGAATTGTTAACATAGTTCCTATTTTTAAGAAAGGAAAAAAAAGTGATCCGAGTAACTATAGGCCTATAAGTTTGACATCTGTATTATGCAAGGTCTTGGAAAAAATTTTGAAGGAGAAAGTAGTTAAGGACATTGAGGTCAGTTGGGACAATTGGGACAAAATACAACATGGTTTTACAAAAGGTAGATCGTGCCAAATCAATCTGATCTCCTTCTTTGAGAAGGTAACATATTTTTTAGACAAAGGAAACGCAGTGGATCTAATTTACCTCGATTTCAGTAAGGAATTTGATACGGGTCCACAAGAGGAATTATTAGCTAAATTGGAAAAGATGGGGATCAATATGAAAATTGAAACGTTGATAAGGAATTGGTTAAAGGGGAGACTACAACGGGTCATACTGAAAGGTGACTTGTCAGGCTGGAAGGAGGTTACTAATGGAGTTCCTCAGGGATCGGTTTTGGGACCAATCTTATTTAATCTTTTTATTACTGACCTTGGCACAAAAAGTGGGAATGTGCTAATAAAGTTTGTGGATGACACAAAGCTGGGAGGTATTGCTAATAAAGAGAAGGACCGGGATATCATACAGGAAGATCTGGATGACCTTGTAAACTGGAGTAATAGTAATAGGATGAAATTTAATACTGAAAAGTGCAAGGTCATGCATTTAGGGATTAATAACAAGAATTTTGCTTATAAATTGGGGACACATCAGTTGGAAGTAACAGAGGAGGAGAAGACCTCGGAGAATTGGTTGATCACAGGATGACTATGAGCTGCCAATGTGATATGGCCGTTAAAAAAGCTAATGCGGTCTTGGGATGCATCAGGCGAGGTATTTCCAGTAAAGATAAGGTGTTACTACCGTTATGCAAGGCACTGGTGAGCCCTCATCTGGAATATTGTGTGCAGTTCTGGTCTCCCATGTTTAAGAAGGATGAATTCAAACTGCAACAGGTACAGAGAAGGGCTACTAGGATGATCCGAGGAATGGAAAACCTATCTTATGAAAGGAGACTCAAAAAGCTTGGCTTGTTTAGCCTAACCAAAAGAAGGCTGAGGGGAGATATGATTGCTCTTTATAAATATATCAGAGGGATAAATTTCAGGGAAGGAGAGGAATTATTTAAGCTTAGTACCAATGTGGACACAAGAACAAATGGATATAAACTGGACATTAGGAAGTTTAGACTTGAAATTAGACGAAGGTTTCTAACCATTAGAGGAGTGAAGTTCTGGAACAGCCTTCCAAGGGGAGTAGTGGGGGCAAAAGACATATCTGGCTTCAAGACTAAGCTTGATAAATTTATGGGGGGGATGGTCTGATGGGATAGCCTAATTTTGGCAATTAATTGATCTTTGATTATTAGCAGGTAAATAGGCCCAGTGGTCTGTGATGGGATGTTAGATGGGGTGGGATCTGAGTTACTACAGAGAATTCTTTCCTGGGTGCTGGCTGGTGAGTCTTGCCCACATGCTCAGGGTTTAACTGATCACCATATTTGGGGTCGGGAAGGAATTTTCCTCCAGGGCAGATTGGCAGAGGTCCTGGAGGTTTTTCGCCTTCCTCTGCAGCGTGGGGCATGGGTCACTTGCTGGAGGATTCTCTGCACCTTGAGGTCTTTAAACCATGATTTGAGGACTTCAATAACTCAGGCATAGGTTAGGGGTTTGTTACAGCTGTGGGTGTGTAAGAGGGCCGGACTCACCCCTGCGGCACCTCCTGCTGGTCGTCCAGGGAATTAGCTCACCTGCCTCTGGAGCGCCCTCTGCAGGCCGGTGATCCGCCTTGTCCTCTTCTGTACTGGCCCCCGTGTCCCTCCCAGGACCCCGGTGCCCCTTTCTCTGGGTGCCACCCCCTGGCAATACCCACACAGATCTGGGTCTCACCTCCCTGGGGAACCCCCACCCACTATCCCCACCTTGCCTCAGCACCAGGCCACTGCCAGTCACCATCTAGCCCCCACGCCCTGGGGCAGACTGCAGTATAGGCCACTCATCATTGGCAAGGGGGGGTTGGACCTGCTGCCTTGGCCTAGCCCTGGGCTGCCCTCTGCAACCCCCAGTACCCCTTGGCCTATTACCAGGCCACAGCCTGGGGCTATCCAGGGTGGAGCTCCCCAGCTCCTCAGCCTTTCCCCAGCCCTGCTTCACTACAGGTACCCTGTCTAGCTCCCTGCAGCCAGGCCCTTCTCTCTCTGAAGGCAGAGAGAGACTCTTAAGCTCTTGGCTCCCAGCCTTCTTATACAGGCCAGCTGGGGCCTGATTGGGGTGTGGCCCAGCTGTGGCTACTTCCCCAATCATCCCAGTAGCTTTTCCCTTTGCCCCAGCCCTCTTCCAGGGCTGTTTTAAACCCCTCAGGTAGGAGCGGGGTAACCACCCCGCTACAGTGTGGGTGAGGATCTGTGGCCTGCGTTGTGCAAGTCAGACTAGATGATCATAATGGTCCCTTCTGACCTTAAAGTCTGTGAGTCTAAGTCGGTGTGAGAGCATCTCCCGTTGACACAGCGCTGTGTAGTCACTGCAGTAAGTCGACCTAAGCTACATCAGCTACGTTATTCACATAACTGAAGTAGCATAAGTTAAGTCGACTTACTGCAGTAGTGTAGACCAGCCCAAAGAGGCAATACTTCCCCACTCGTGAGCATTGATTCTGTGTATAGCAAAAGGAAAAATTATATTAACAGGGAAAGGGCACCCAGCATTAATTTGGGAAAACACCACAACCGTGATTTGAAATCATATAACCGTAAGCAAACCTCCACCCCACAGTACATTGGACAGTGTCCTTGGCCTCAATTTCCCACCTTGCGGTGTGAAAGTCCAATGAACGACTATCATTTCAACATGCCATTCCTCTTTCCCTCCACTCCTCCCCACTCACATTTGGTTGTCCTCAGTCAGCGAGGACCCAGCGTTCAGAGGTGTGTTCACATGGGTTCACCTCCTGCTCCTTGAAAGGGGATGGAATGTTGAGCCATGCCTCTGCTGCTGCTGCCATCTCAGCAAATGTCTTGTTGCTTCCACAGCCTCTGCTGGCCCTCACCGCTGCTGCTGCTGTTTTCTCTGCCGTTGCTGGCTGCTTAAGAACATAAGAACGGCCATACTGGGTCAAACCAATGGTCCATCTCAAAAGTATCCTGTCTTCTGACAGGGGCCAGTGCCAGGTGCTTCAGAGTGAATTAACAGAACATTCCAATTAGCAAGTGATCCATCCCCTGTTATCCACTCCCAGTTTCTGGCAATCAGAGGCTTAGGACACCCCGAGCATGGGGTTGCATTCCTGACCCTCTTGGCTAATAGCCATTAATGGACCTATCCTCCATGAACTTATCTAGTTTGTTTTTTTTAACCCCATTATAGTTTTGGCCTTCACAACATCCCCTGGCAACACGTTCCACAGGCTGAGTGCGTTGTGTGAAGTAGTACTTCCTTTTTGTTTGTTTTAAACTTGCTGCCTATTAATTTCATTGGGTGACCTCTGTTTCATGTGTTATGTGAAGGAGTAAATAACACTTACTTTCTCCACACTCGTCATGGTTTTTATAGACTTCTGTCATATCCCCCCAAGCTCTCTCCTTTCAAGCTGAAAAGTTCCAGTCTTTTTACTCTCTCCTCACATGGACGCTGTTTTATGCCCCTAATGATTTTTGTTGCCCTTTTCTGTACCTTCTCCAATTTTAACACATCATTTTTGAGATGGGGCAACCAGAACTGCACACAGTATTCAAGGTGTAGGCATATCATGGATTTATATAATAGCATTATGATATTTTCTGTCTTATCTATCGCTTTCATAATGGTTCCTAGCATTCTGTAAGGTTTTTTTGACTGCCACTGCACACTGAGTGGATGTTTCAGTTCTCTTTCTTGAGTTGTAACAGCTAATTTAGACCCCAACATTTTGTATGTATAATTGGGATTATGTTTTCCAATGTGCATTACTTTGCATTTATCAACGTTGAATTTCATCTGCCATTTTCTTGCCCAGTCAATCAGTGTTGTGAGATCTCTTTGTAACTCTTTGCAGTTTGCTTTAGACTTATCTCTCTGCCCCTGTTATCTCTGCTGCCGCCTGCCGCTCACCGCTCACTGCCCCTGATCTCTCTGCCTCTGCTCAGCTCTGCCGCTGCTATCACTGCTGCTGTTTGCCGCATTCTGAGGTTCCACCACTTAGCCCAGGTCTTGATGATTCTAGCACTTAGTGATTCACAGGGAAACTTACTGCCAGTGTAGCTTCTGCATTGTCTTTCACTGCAACACTGTCCCCGCATCAGTTCTAAGGATTAGCCCCGAGACAGCTCATTGCAATCACTGTCCAATTTGCTTGCCTTTAAACACTAGAGAGGTGAGAGTCAAGTGGTGTCTAGGACCACCTGTCCCCACCCCCTCTGACTTCCACTGGGCTTTAGCATCCCTTCCCCCATTTTAGAAAGTGAGGTTCAATTTAGGGTGACTCCCTTGATCAGGGCATGCTAAGTACAGTTCTGCTGCCCTTTACTCATGCAATAAGGATAGCATTTCATTACCCCTACATTCAAATTTAAAAATTTTATTAAAGCTAATGTTAAACAATTATATAATAAACAGGTTAAGAAAAGAGTGTCTGTACATCTGGGTATAGTGCTTAGATTATCCACAAATACAAAGTTTGTTTTAAAAGTCATAAGATACATACAGTGCATAATCAGCAATAACCCAAATTTAGGTGAATACATTTAGCAATACAGTTTAGATATTAGCGTCCAAGTATTCGGGTACATCAGTCTTGAAAAGTTGTACAGAGAGTTGGTTGTGGAAAGCAAATACATTAACGAGTGAAGATTGTCCCTACTCAAGTTAATTGTAACCCAAAACCAGCCAAAATTGATCACTTTGGCAAAGCAGTTCTGTCTGCTGAACACCTAGGCAGAGTAGCTGAGTCTATGCAAACATGGTCTGCTCCAGAAGTCTTTCCCCCCCAATTTGTCACCAGACGTCAAGGGAAACTTCATTCAGACCCTGCTTACAACTTCAGTGGGAGATGCAACAGGCACTTAAACCTCGGGGTCTCCATTGTGTCTCTGTGAAAGGGGAATAATACTTAAGTACTTTCACGTGTTGTGAAGATTAATCAAGGTGTATAAAATGTTTTGAAATATAAACTATTAGCTTCCTATTTTCTTATGGCCTTAATAAGCACCAGTGTCTACTTTAATGTGTGAATATGTGAGTTTAGGCCCAGAAACTTACAAAATGTATAGTAATTACCTTTTCATACCCTGCTCTAAAGATAAATGCTTTATCCTTCAAGTCAGGATTTAGCAATATTTCAACAACACGCACTACATTGAAGGGTTTCCTTGCTATAGCCCAGAACATCCCAGGAGTATTAGAGAAGGGCAAACTGATTCAGGGTAAATAAGATCCAATAGCAGAACCCAAAAGTTAGCCTCAAACTAATTGAACTTTTGAAAAAGTTTTATCTATTGATATTGTAAGTTCTTTGGGATAGAAACTGTCTCTCACTATGTGTTTGGACAGCATGCAGAGCCACAGTAATGCAAATAATACTAATTACCTTTTCCAGACCATTAGATTTTGGTGTCGTGTATCTTTTGCATTTTTATGTTTACGCTAGACGTAAAGGCAGGAATGCTGCAATATGGAATATACTTTAGTCAAGCACAAGTTGTTAGCCTCAATACAGGAATAATAAAATTCTCTGGCCGGTGTTATGTACAGGATGTCAGACTAGCTGATCTAATGGTCTTTTCTTGACTTAAAATCTATGAATCCAAGAAAATATAATGAATAGGCTGTGGACTTACATTGGGGATAGTTCTTCCTGCCCAACCAGAAGCAGAAAGTGCTGGAAATCTTGCAAGACATTATGTGTTTGTGAGGTTCCAGCCCAGTTTTTGATCCCCATGCAGCAGACATGATATTTTAAACTTCTTTTGACCTTTATGTAGGCATGTTTAGCACCCCCTAAGAAATCTAGAGTCCTCAGTTGCACGCATGCGCTGATGGCTGTAAGTGAAGGCAAAGTTTGCTCCCTACAGAGCAATTCTTGACTTAGTACTGAGTAATGGAGTGACCGTGGAATGAATGTGCACGGGAGCTCACAAACAATAATAATCGTAATCTAATCACATGTCTAATTAAGATGCAAGTGAGACCAAAAAGGGAGACGAATGAAGATGTAGACTTCCAGTAAAGCATACATTTGTGGAATGCCAGCAGTGGTGGGTGAAATACAGCACAGAACACAGGAGAAATAGAGACAACAGAAAGTGCTCAATGAAGAATGACTGCATCCACCAAGGATAGGCATGCCCCACTGCTCTCGCAATAAATACACGTAGTATAATGATAAACAAGGTGATGCAAAAGTGCATCAAGGGTAAGGAAAAGGCTTCAAGGTGGGTGTCTTAAGAGGTCAGACAAAGAAGTGGGGAACTGGATAGATTATAGGAGGAAAGGCGAGTCTCAAAGTGCTAACAAAAGCAAAGGCTGAGAATCGGGTGAAGATTGCACATACCATTCCAGCGAATGGTAGGAATTTTAAACATCTTTATGGTAGTGAGAATAGAGGCTGTTTATTAGCCATTGTGATGGATACTGTTAAACGTATAAGCTGAAATAAGCTTTTGTCATCTTCGAAGAAATGCCATTAAGCTCTGCCTGAGAGAGCTCCCCAGCTCAGCCATGTCGCTACAGTCACAGAATATCTGACTCCTGGAAAACATTGTTTTCTTTCTTCAGTCTGGGCCTCTGCTTTATTATTATTTTAAATGAATGCATAAAGATCTCCAAACCTGTGACAGCCACCTAAGTGCAACCGTAGCTACAGTGGAAACATAGGCTGACCCTTAACCATAGAGGGGTGTGGAAGGAACTACTCATAAGGAGATCTGGCAAAAAATAATATTTGCCTGTTAGATTTTTGAAAGTAACTAAAGTGCAGTCAATGGGACTACTTGCATGTGTAAAGATTGCAGTTTTGGGCACATGATCAGAAAAGTTATGGATCAGTCCCTTGGCCAGAGGAAACTTCGTGATGTCTGAGAGGTCATTGTTTTCCATTTTGGGCCTGAATTTAAGAGACGCCTCTTGTTTCATTGCCTCCCAGACACCAATGCCCTCTTCTCTTTACTTGGTTTCCTGTGTGTGCTGAAGCATCCAACTACCAGACTATTTCTCAAACATTCATGACTTATTTGTGTCCATTCAGATGCCTGACTTGCATCTTTCACACTGTTTGGAACATTCTTTCCCCTGTGATCATTCCCTCTGTGATAATGCTAGCTTTAAAGCACTAGTAGTGAAACCTCTGATCCTATCCAAGATAACTATGCTTCCACACAGAGTAGTGACACTTGGAGTTTTGAAATTATCACTTACTTAATAAGTTACATCCGTCATTCTTGGATGGAATCCATGGCAAACAGAATGTGATAAAAGTTAAAACTAATGAGCGTCTTCAAGAAAGGATAGGGAGCTTCTGTTATTTCATTTAGTCGTAAAAATTTAACTTCTGGCACTTCCATCACATCTCCAAATGGTAACTAAAGGTTGTTACTTTTTCAAGTTGTGCTGGGTAGCACATTTCATCAATTAAAATGCACTCTCAGTGTAAAATCACAACAGGGCCAGGCATGAAGGATGCTATCATGTGATTTTTTTTTTGAAAGGATACTTATTGTTTCAAGTTGCTGAGCTCTGTTGTATAGCAGATTTGTGCTAAAGATAACATAGCATTACAAATATCCACTAAATATCCACTAAATGAATGCAACATGTTCATCTTATAGCCACGATGCAATTTACATTGCAAGTAGAAATATCTGTTTCGTATACCTTAATTATGTTTATAATGGTGATTTTGAACCTAAAAGGAAATAACTTCCTCATTGCTGTGGATTTTGTGCAGTGACAACACTATATGATGGTCGACAGGCATTTTACCAATGATGCTTGAGTGTATTTTCAAAACCTTGACATGGATGTTAGGATTGTGCTGCAGAATGTTGTACCGTAGTTAGAGCAGAGGACTGATGGTGAGGACAGCTGGGGTCTAGCCCCAGCTCTGCTACTGACTTCATAAGTGTCCTTTGGTAAGTAATTTAACCCTGAGTGCAGCTCCCAACTCAAGACACTGACTTGCTGTGTTATCTTAGGCAAGTCACTTACCCCATCTGTGTCTTTTTCCCCATCTATAAAATGGGATAATAAAGTCTATTTGACAATGCCTTGAGATCCTCAGACTGTACAAGTGCAATGTGCTATTTTTCATTCTTGTTGCAATTTTTATTACAGTGGCATCTTCTTCTCAGTTCTGCATTTGTCATGAGAGCATGAGAACGGTAATGTCGGAGACTGTTCCATGTATCTTTGGTAGCCCTTTCATTTTTCTTTTATGCTTTGTATCTTTCTTTGTATAGGGAACAGTGAGTGGAATTGCTAATGGAGCAAATTAGTAAAACACAATACAGTGTGGTAAAGTTAATAAACTTCCTGGAAAAAAAATTCATTCTGGTGACAAAAATTCAAAGATTAGCGATGACACTGCCGTAGATATTTGTACTAATGTTTCTACATTAAGGGCCAGGCCCTCAGCTGGTATGAATCAGAATAGCTCCATTCACACACTCGTGTTCATCTTTATTTGGATACTGTATACAGAGACGTTACTTGCACAGAAACGATTAGGTGATGACAGTCTTTCATAGTGTGCAAGTACAGTAATATATCTCACATAACATGCCACTGGATAAGCTTTGTATATTTTTGTTACAATTTATAGTGAGGGACAAACTTGCAGTCTGGGCCTGAAGAAAATGAGCAACAATATAGCAAAATACCTTACACCCAGTGAAGAAAACTTTACCCTTTGTGAAACTGAGTTAGACTGGCCAAAGCAAGAGACCTAATCATCTAAATCAGACGTGAATACGTGCAATGAGTTTAGGCAATCCCAGTCCATTTACAAGAATATGTCTAAATCGGTCCTGTCTTGGCATAGACTGAGCTGTCTCATCTTTAAGTGACATCAGGCCCAAAAGCAAAGATAAAATGTTCAAATCCCATGACATTCACACCCCAGAGATTTCTTAGCAGAGCTTTGAAAACAAATTGAATAATGCTAGGGTTACCATATTTTAATTAAAAAAAAGGAGGACACTCCATGGGGCCCCGGCCCCACCCCAACTCCGCCCCTTCTCCAAAGTCCCCGCCCCAACTCTGCCCCCTCCCCTGAACGCTCCGCCCCCCCTGCTCCTCCCCCTCCCCTGCTTCCCGCGAATCAAATGTTCACGGGAAGCCTGAAACAGGGAGGCAGCAGGTGGGCTGGGGCTGGGGCGGTGGCAGGCGCGAGGAGGCTTGGCCCAGTCTGGCCCCCACGGCCGAGCGGCTCCCTCCGGCGGCCGGCTGGCCCCGGCCAAGAGGCTCTGGCCCTGGCGTCTCCAGCCCGGCTCGGCTCGGGCCCTGGGGCGCCGGCCCTAGTTCCTGCCGAGCGTGCCGGCCCCAGTCGAGCACCCCAGGCCCTAGCGACTTCAGCTCGGCTCGGGCCCCAGGGCTCCGGCCCCGGCCCCGGCCTCAGCCGAGCAGCTCCGGCCAGCGGCCGAGCACCCCCAGCCCTGGTCCCAGTGACTCTGGCCCAGTTCGGCTCAGGCCCCGCTTCCGGCTCGGCTCGGCCCCGGCCGAGCGGCTCAGGCCCGGCCCAGCACCGGCCCTGGTTGAGCGGCTCCGGCCCCAGCGGCTCCAGCCCAGACCCAAGCCCCAAGACCGCTCCCTATTTTCCTGGACACGTCCAGCTTTTTGGCAGTTCCCCCCGGACGGGGATTTGAGGATCAAAAAGCCAGACATGTCCGGGAGGAGGGATAGCTCAGTAGTTTGAGCATTGGCCTGCTAAACCCAGGATTGTGAGTTCAATCCTTGAGGGGGCCACTTAGGGATCTGGGGCAAAAATCAGTATTTGGTCCTGCTAGTGAAGACAGGGGGCTGGACTTGATGACCTTTTCAAGGTCCCTTCCAGTTCTAGGAGATAGGATATCTCCATTAATTTTTTTTTTTGTTTAAATCCCTAATTAATGCTCTGTTTTCTCATTGTATTTAAAGATGCTGAAGTTTGGCTCATTTTCTTTTTACCCCAGAGAAACAGCATCATAATTATCTTAGCTACGGAGTGATCAATAAGCTAAGTGCTTCAGCCGGTTACATGACCACAAACCTTGCTGATCTAGATGAAATTTGCCATAGAGGGCTGAGCTACACCCATTTACCTGAGCTGAGAACCTGGCCTTCACATACTATTTCAGAGAAGTTTGGGACAGAGTCCGATATTAATGTTGGTTCCACAGTGTGTTTTCATTTCTGGTGAACACTCCTCCCCAGAGGTTTGGGAGCAATTCCAAGACTGATTTATAAAGAGGTGCATGAATTTTGCCGAGGGAACAGTTTCACATAAAAGCACAGATTGTGAATTTATTACAAGGTAATAAATAAATAAACATCGGTCAAATAAACATAGATTTCCCATGGTTTAATCTCTGTAAATCTATAAGTAAGGTTTGGATTGATACAGGTTCATGCCAGTTCTCCAGAACCAGGCCTAGGCTCTGATGCAGTAACGTAATTGACTGCAAGGGACATGGAAATTTTTCTGTTAGAATTAGGACTGTCAAATGATTAAAAAAATTAATCACAATTAATTGTGTGATAAAAAATGTGATCAATCACAACTTTTTTTTAATCACACTATTAAACAATAATAGAATACCAATTTAAATGTATTATACATATTTTTGGTGGGCTGTCATACGATTAAAAAAACACAATTAATTAAGAGTGCACTCTCTTTAATGTGAAACTGCAATTTATAAATGTAGAATTATTTTTTTACATAACTGCACTCAAAAACAAAACAATGTAAAACTTTATAACCTACAAGTCAAAGCATGAAGGGGCATATGAATGTTTAGCATATCTGGCATGTAAATACACCTTGCAACGCTGGCTACAACAGTGCCATGTGAACGCCTGTGCTCACTTTCAGGTGATATTGTACATAAGAAGCAAGCAGAATTATCTCCTATAAATGAAAACAAACTTGTTTGTCCTAGCAATTGGCTGAACAAGAAGTAGGACTGAATGGACTTGTATGCGGTGAATTGAAAAATACTATTTTTTTGGTTTAACTTTTTTACAGTGCAAATATTTATAATAAAAAATAATAATATAAAGTGAACACTGTATATTTTGTATTCTGTGTTATAATTGAAATCAATATATTTGAAAATGTAGAAAAACATCCAAAAATATTTATAATAAATTTTAATTGGCATTCTATTATTTAACGGTACAATTAAAACTACAATTAATCGTGATTATTTTTTAAATCTAGTTAATTTGTTTTAATCACATGCATTAACTGTGATTAATTGACAGCCCTAGTTAGAATACAAACATCAAAGAGAACAGATCCTGAATGTTTCTGGGCTTTCTCTGTACCAGTGTTAATTTCAGTCTGAATCATTGCTAGAGCGCCTCCCTGATTTATCTGCAAAACCATCAATTGCTCTCATTTTCACAAGTTTGCAACAAAGTTAAACTATATTGTGTTTGCTTTGCATATTTGTCAAATAGCTGTTCTGTTTTCTTATATGGAAAACTCTCCTTTCTGTGCAATTCTGTGTTCACAGACAGAAATAGCAAATTATACTGTTGATCAAATTAGTGACTATCCATTTATGCAGTGTAATATTTGTGAAGGTTAAACTGGTATCTGTTGTACAGCTCTAATCACTACCTATTCAGCTAGTCAAAAGCCTTTCATTCTAATCCAAAGCCGGCATTGAGCTGACACTTCATGTATTGAAATACCAATCCATAGTCACATGTGCCCAGATTTTGAAAGGTATTTAGGCATTGCTCTGCTTAGTAACACCTAAGTCTCATTTTCAAAAGTGATTTACCACTTCTGAGCCTAAGGGCTGGTCTACACTTAGTCCGGACTTCGGACTAAGGTACGCAAATTCAGCTACGTTAATAACGTAGCTGAATTCGAAGTACCTTAGTCCGGACTTACCGCGGTCCAGACGCGGCCGGAAGTCTCCCCCCATCGACGCCGCGTACTCCTCTCGGAGAGCTGGAGTACCGGCGTCGATTGTGAGCACTTCCGGGATCGATCCGGGATCGATTTATCGCGTCTTAACCAGACGCGATAAATCGATCCCAGAACATCGATGGCGTGCCTCCGGACCAGCCGGTAAGTGTAGACTAGCCCTAAGTTCCACTGCCATTCAAAACCCTTTAAAAATCTGGGTCAGGGAGTCTTTCCATTGACATCAGTGGGCTTTGGATAAGGCCTGCAGATTACAGGGGTAATGAAGCTATACATGCTAGCAAATAACTGGGTTAATTCTCTTATTTAAAGTTAATTGTATAGAAAGTATTAACTGTATAAAAGGTTCCTACTGCATTTATGTTACAACCTTTTCAGTTCTGAGCCCTACTTACCGATAAATTATTCATTCTTCTCAGCACATACCCCCAAACTACAGTATAGTAGAGTATATAGATTTCACATATCTCACCGAATATCATGATCAGTTGGGGTCAACTTTTTAGCAGGCCTCCAAAATTTCTGAGGGCATCCATTTTGTGTGCCCACAACAATCATATATAACATGTATAATTGTATGTACCTATGTTCATTGGGGAATGGAAACTGGTATTTGCATGTGCAGTTACCATCAACAAGTTTAGGCTTGAAATTCGACAAAGGTTTCTAAACATGAGAGGAGTGAAGTTCTGGAACAGCCTTCCAAGGGGAGTAGTGGGGGAAAAAACCAACTGGCTTCAAGACTGAGCTTGATAAGTTCATGGATGGGATGGGATGATGGGACTTCCTACAATGGCATGTGGCCCATTGGCAAAAATCCCAAACTGCTGGAGACAGGCCAGTAGATGGGGAGGGATCTGAGTTACTACAGAGAATTTTTTCCCAGGTATCTGCCTGGGGGATCTTGCCCACATGCTCAGGGTCTGATTTCCACATTTTGGGTAGGGAAGGAATTTTCCCCAGGTCAAATTGGCAGAGATCCTGGGGGAGTTTCGCTTTCCTCTGCAGCATGGGTCATGGATCACTTACAGAGAATTCACCATTTACACTAATTTTAAATCTGCAACTTAAAGTCTTTAAACTATGATTTGAGGACTTCAGTAGACTTAGGGATCTATTACAGGAGTGGGTGAGATTCTTTGGCCAGCTATATGCAGGAGGTCAGACTAGATGATCATGATGGTCCCTTCTGGCCTTAAAGTCTACGAGTTACTTGTCCTTCATTTTCAGGTTTCAGGATTGGTGCCAGGGCCGGCTCTAGGCACCAGGCACCCAAGTACATGCTTGGGGCGGCACCTGGTAAGGGGCGGCGGGGGGAGTGCGGCGCGGCATTCCGCGGGGGGTGGGGGCACTCCGGCGGCGCGGCATGGCGCGGCGGGCTCCGGTTGCGCGGGGCTCGGCGAGGGGCTGGGGCGGGCGCAGCGCTGGAAGGGGGTTCTGGCGGCGCTCGGCGGGGGGCGGGGGCGGGCTCCGGCAGCACAGGGCTTGGCTCTCGGCGGGGGGTGCAGCACGGGCGCGGCGCTGGGGGGGGGTTTCCGGCGGCGCTTGGCAGGGGGCGGGGGCGGGCTCCGGCGCGCGGCGCTCGGCGGGGGGGCGGCTCGGGGGGGCGGCACTCTGGGGGGGGTTCCGGCGGTGCTCGGCGGGGGGGCGGCGCGGCGCTCGGCTGGGGGGGGCGGCGTGGCCCGGCGCTCGGCGGGGGACCTGGGGGGCGGCGCTTTTTTTTTTTGCTGCTTGGGGCAGCAAAAAAGCTAGAGCCGGCCCTGATTGGTGCACTCATTTAATCAAAAGGCACAAGCAAGAAGGCTATAGCTGGTGTGCTGTGAGCGTTGCTTATTAAACTGATCCTGATCATTTCACTGTTACCTTGTATCTCATCTTATACTTGGACTGTAAGCTCTTTGGGCTAGCAATTGTCTATTCACTGGCTTTATACAGTGCTTAACATAAAGGGGCCCTGATCCCTAATACAATTCATAAAGAATAATGTTGAAGAAAATTTGGTACTGGAAACTTGGCAAATTTTAGAGGCAACCATTTTTGTGTTGCTCTTTATACATTTTGAATAGGTCCAGGTAATGGGGTATAGAGTTACTTTGAAGAGAGGTTTCAAAGGAACACAAATGCATAGGGTTTTTTTTGTTTGTTTGGGGGGTGGGGTGGGGTTAAGGCCAGAAGGGACCATTAGATCAACTTCCTGTATAACACAGGCCATAGACTTTCATCCAGTTATTACTGTATTGAGCCCAGTAGCTTGTGCTTGACTAAAGCATACCTTCCACAAAGGCATACAGTCTTGATTTGAAGACTACAAGAGATGAAGAATCATTCACAACCCTTATTCCAATGCTTAATCACCCTCACTGTTAAAAAATATTTGCCTTATTTCTAATTTGAATTTGTCTGGCTTTAACTTCCAGCCATTGGTTCTTGTTATGCCTTTCTCTGCCTGATTACTATATTCTACAAAAGACCAATAATAATAATAATAGTACTAGTAATAACCTCCTTAGTTATTGTTGCCTTTGTTTTTGCATCCAATGAGGCAATGTGCCAAGTGATGCAGATGTTAAAATTACATTGAAAGAGGCCCCCTGTATCTCTTGGTTGCAATAAAAAAGCTGCCCGTGTTCTTGCTTCATCAGCATCCAGTGTCACCTTTAGAAGGCTGTAAGTTTCCTTTGCTTTTACTTGAGCCTTCAAAGAAACAGAAAGGTTGTGCACCTTTCCCATTGCCACTTTGTGTGAGAACTGTCCATGTAAGATCTAGCCAGATGCTACAACCCACCTTCTTATTTTAGCTGGGAATGAGGTGCTACCCATGGCCACAATCACATTTTTAAAGGTTATGCTGCCAACGAATATGGAAAGTTATTTCATCCTTGTCATTTGGTGGTGGTGTGGGTATTTTTAACTTGCTCACAAGATTGGCATTAGAGGCTGGATTCTAACGTTAGCTCTTGTTCAAGGCAGTGTAAAACTGTACCATACCTGGAGGAGCACTAGGGGCGGTTGTGTATTAGGAGCACATTCCCTCCCCCAACTCCCTCATGAGCAGGGGAAGTGCTCATATCTTGCCATCCTTAAGGATGATGCAGCATATTCAGCTCCTTGCCATCACATTTCAGTGCTATGCCCTTTTTCCACTATGCCTCTTATAGGATAGAGTGCATTTTAGGCACAGTCTTGCCCTAAAAGGGGATTCAAGAGACAAATATCCAAATGGTATAAACTTCCATGTGTGTTGGTATAAACTGGGTATACAGGCAGAGGGGACTGATTAAAATAGGAAATATAACCAAAGTGGTTGCATCCTTTTGCAATCAGCTGTTATAAAGGCTGGCCATCAGCTGTTTAACAAGACAACTTTTCCAGTTTCCAACAAGCCTAGTTTCATTGTACATAATTGCAACCATCTCGGTATGGCGATTCAGATAGAATGTTATCTTTGAAATGGCAGCAGTTAAAGGGTTGAAAATCGAATTTTGGATCACGATTAGCCTGTTGTACATTGTTATAGTTTTCTGAAATGTATGATTCAAGCATTTTTCATACATACAGCAACTGTAATCTTTCTTTTTTTTTACAAAAACAGAAACAGACTAGTGGAGGCCTATGAGTAACAAAAACCATAGCAAAATGAAGAGAATGGGTTTTCCTATTAGATTAGAAGAGATTTAAAACTTATAGTACAGGAAAATGTTGAATTTAGGGTAATTGGTTGCTGGATTTCTTCAGAATTGAAATCATTATGCCCTGGCCATATTCCAAGCCATCCTTTTCTTATTTTTTTAAGGTTATAGTTAGAAACAGTGCAGAACATACTATAATGTTGTAGTTGTTCATGTAATGTCACTGAAGCTAGCTTCTGAAAATAGACAAAGGACTTCATGTCCTGAAGTGTTCTACTGGTGGAAAATTGATAGCAGCTTGAGATATGCTGTTACTGGGTTTTGTTCTACCTTCAAATTTGTGCTGACTAAAGGGTTTTTGTGCCTGCAAACAAAAAACAAAAAAAACAAAAAACTCTTGTCTAGAGGAGGCTGGAAGCTTAAAACAAATGCAGTTTGGAGGGCATTGATTCCTAAGCAGGACTCTGTGAATTTAGCTGGGAATCAATAAATAACAACCAAACTATTTTACTTTTGTCAATTGTAATTTCCTGAAAGAACGTGAATGGCAAGAAATAATTTTATTATTTCCAAGACAAAAAAATAAAAATAAAATAGAAGAATTAAACAGTGTTTTCCCCACTATTGTCTGTTTAGTCTGGAGTTATTGCCAGGTTTGTATACACTACAATCTATTCAAGCATTACTGAGAGATAGGAACCAGAGATGCAGTTTGAATGCAAATTAAGCATGTGCTTTTTACCAAAGCAGCACAGAGACTGTGAGTGTGACCAGGGATATATGAACCCTTCCTCCACCCCTGCCTAATATAAATAAATCAAACAAGTAGCACTACCACCCCACCACACCTACACTGGAAATCAAAGGCTGAAATAAACCATCATTAATCATAAAAAAAATTGTCTAGCCTTACCTTAATGATACTGTGTGAGTTTGCTGGCTTATCAGGGACAAGAGGATGTATGGCTAGAGCAGCTTGAACTCTGGAGACCCCAGACAGTGGAACTATTTCTAGAGGACCATTACTGCCAGTGTAACATAAAGCAGCCCTTGGATTTCTCTAAGTTATGGTAAGTGACTAAATGGCCCTCAGCCTCCTCCAGGATTTGGACAGCAGAAACAGGGCC
This sequence comes from Chrysemys picta bellii, assembly GCF_011386835.1. Taxonomy (NCBI): domain Eukaryota; kingdom Metazoa; phylum Chordata; order Testudines; family Emydidae; genus Chrysemys; species Chrysemys picta. The sequence continues at coordinate 16,212,803 of NC_088798.1, forward strand.
ACCTCTCTGCCCTCCCAGTCTGTTCCCCTATCTCAGGTCCTGCAGTGAACATAGCTTGGCCATACGCAAAGTTCTGGCCCATTATTTCCAAGAAAGATTGTTAGGTATTGATGCTTTTATCTTCCAAAGCTACCCTTTAAACAACATGTTTTCCTCTCTGAGGATCACTGGCCTTTTTCTTTGCCAGATGCAGTTTCTTTCCCCGAAACTTTCCTTCCCATTTCAAATTAAATTAGTGCCTTTGGCCACTACTTACTCTTGCAACAAGTGCCATAGGAACTTTAATGATTACAAACTGTCAAGTTTTATCTTTCAAAAAATGGTACCTCCATCAGTAGCTGTTTGATGCCAGGGTGCTTGTGTTCAATATATACTCTGAAGCAAGAGGATGACCTGTTGAATCACCACCATTATTTCCCAGGTCTGGTTGACCCAGGAAGAGTGCTCATTCAGGTACTGGCCCAACCCCACTTAGTTTGTGACTGTGACAGACTCGGAGTACAACATGGTATGGCTGGCTGTTCACCAGTGGGTGCTTCTCAAAGAATACGTCTCCAGCAGCATTTCATGCCATGCTGTGACGTAGCTTTATCACTGACTCAGAGTGAAGAGTGTCAAAAAAGAGCCACGAGGTCAGGAGCTATATAGCACTGTCTTTTCTTCTCCATCTCAGGCGGCTCCACCATCATGCCAGCCACCCTAAACAAGCAGCATTCTACACGAAGGGCAGCTGACTGTCCCCCATTCTATGCCCACTATTGCTACTCCAACCCATACTGCTCTCACTTTCTCTCCCCATTCCTGACTAGATCTGGCCACATTTTCAGATGAATAGTTTATTTGCTGAAAAATGCCATTTTGAGTCAACTATAAGTATTGCAATAAATTTGCCAAATAGTTTTAGGACCAAAAAAAAAGAGAGAGAGAAATTAAAGATCAGGTTAGTCACAGTGGAACTTAGGCACTATTCATAAAATACATGCTAGGTCTGTTGCCCTTATTCTTGATAGTTCCAAGGCTAGGGCACTCATCTGGGATGTGAAAGACATGGGTTCAAGTCCCTGCTCTAAAGCAGGTGTAACCCAAGTCTCCTTTCACCCAGATGAGTCCCCTTACCACCAGGCTGTTGGGTATTGTGTCTCTCTGAATTTCTCCTGTGAAGCTAATCATTGGTACAGAGACTACAAAATGGATCTTCCCGGTCCCAGCTGAATGCCCTAACCATCAGGCTATAGAGTCCTCTTGCTTGCTCTCTGATCCAGTGACTGTTCAAGTATTTTATACAAAATGGAACTGCTTCAACAGGAGAGGTTGAGAGCACCCCAAGCACAGCTCCTTCTCCTCTTCTGGTGTTGTGAATCTAGCCCTTCATTTCCATTGCTTTTATTTTTAAAAAATGCCTGGAAATGTAATGCTTCAGTTGATCCAAAATGAAATTTTTGTTGACTTTTTTGATTCACCAAAAAGTCCATAAAATGTTGGTTTTGGTTTTGACCCAAACTAATTTTTTTTTAATTTCAGAACTGCCAGTGAACTGAAAAATCAATTATTTCCCTATCTGAACTCTTGATATCACCTTCCAACGAACCTGGTACTGCCTAGGGAACCCACTTCAGAAAGTCCTGCAGCTGCCATGAATTCCCCTATTATATAAAACATAAAAATCAGGACTGAAGGGTTTAGCATTGCTTCTAATCCCACTGCCCCAAACTATCCCCCCCCCCAAAAAAAGAGTTCCACTATTTCAGGCCTGGGTTTCATAGCTGATTCATTAATTCTATACATGGGCCCATACCCTTCATCTTAACGCCCCATCCAGATCTGTGTTTTGCTAGTGGCCTTTATTTATAATGAGGCCACACCAAAACCCCAGATTCTAACAGTCAGGCTTTGGGATGTTCCCAGTTCAGATCTAGATTTTGTAACATAGGCCCGTCTCTAGTTTATATTGTCCTGGTAACTGTACATCACTCTTTCTATAACACCCTGTGACCGGATTGACCACACTGAGAATGCAAGACTCAGGCTGCAAAAAACAGGGCAGCCAATCCCCCAAACTGGTGGCTTATTCTATAATTGGATTCACCAAGCCAGTAACAAAAGAGTTTCTGCAGTACCACACTGGTTAACCAGAAGCCAAATACAGTCCCCCTTAGACATTCCAGACAAAGAGTTCTAATATAGTGAGAGGTTACTGAAAACCCAATTCACCATATATGAGGTTCTTATTAATCCCAAAGGATCAGACACTTACTCCCAGGTCAGTATATATCTCAGATCTTACCAAATATCACATGGTCAGTCAATCCTTAGTAAACTAACTAAAGATGTATTAATAAAAGAAAAAAGAGAGGTAAAAGGGTTAATAGATCATATACATACAAATGATTACAAAGTCCTTATATCCGGTTTGTAGCAGTGATGGAATAGTGTGCTGGATTGCAAAAGTCTCTCTGGTAACTTCCAAAGGATTGGAAGTTCCTCAGTCCAGAGTTCAAGATACTCCTTTTAGTTGTAAATCCACAGTCCAGAGAATTAGAGCAGGAAAGAGGCAAAATGGAGATATCTCGGGTATCTTTTATATCTTCCGCCATGCGCATGAAATTTACTGCCCCAAACAAAGTCCACAGCCCCTGTGTATGGAAAGTTACTGGCCCAAGGTGGAGTCCAGGGTCACATGAGCATATCACATGCCCCTACATGTTTTGCTAAATCACAGGGGGTGGCCATTGCCTCCTCACTCTCTGAGACATCCACAGGAAAGTCTTTTGGATGGGATGAGATTCTTCAATGGCCCATTGTGCGAGCTGAGTGTCCTTAATGAGCCATCAACACATAGCTGGCTAGCCCTGATGTAAATCCATCTGTGGGGGTGTCACCCAGGAATACAACACATGTTTATGATACCAGTTCATAACTTTAGATACAAAGATGATACGTGGATTTAACCAGGATAATCATACTTGATGGATTGTAACTTTACCATTGACACCTTACTTAATACACTTTGTACAAGATTTGTTGCAATTGTATAACAGTATATCAATGATATAAATGATCATCTTCAATCATACAAAATCATACCCTCTTTATTGGTGCGTTTTGAGTGTTATAAAAAAGGTGGGAGTGTTATAAAAAGGGTGACTAGAATAGGGTTTAATGTAGTTGAGAGCTTTGCTCAGTTTGTTAGTGTTTTATTTACACATACGCACCCAAAAAAGTAAGACTTTATTATCCATTAATGATCGTTACTGAGTGTTGTTTCTATGATCTTTTGAATATTGCACCTCTAAATAGATCCCTTATGATTTATTCTTTCATTTTTCCTCATCAGTCTTGCTGAGAATATAGCCCGCAAACTGCACTTCTTTCCTGTAAACCCACTGTTTTCTGCATTATGAGATTTGTTCCATTTTTTAGTGCCCACAATTGCTACGAGATAACCAGGAAAGCCATTTTTTTCTTTACCTTTAACGTTTTTCCTTTTCATTTCGTTCTGAACTATAACAAAGAGATGATGGTGACATTGAGTTTTAAGGTGGATTTTTTTTATCCAATCTTGACCTAACCACGTTGAGCTATTTGAAAACAAAACAATCCTGCTGAAATTGTTACATAAAATCTCTTCTGTTTTCTCTCAGCTGCTAGTTTGCTCTGTTGTTTGCCAACTGCTCTGTCAGTGGCACATTCAAAATTGCACCTTTCTGGCCCTGCTTAAGTCTAGGTCGTGCTGTTGAGCACAGTCCTGAGCAAGGGGTGCTGAGGAAGTTGTACCTTCCACTCCAGGAGTAGCCTAAGGGCTTGTCTACGTTACCTGCTGGATCGACGGGCAGCAATCGATCCAGTGGGGGTTGATTTATCGCATCTAGTCTAGATGCGATAAATCGACCGCTGAGCGCTCTCCCATCGACTCCGGTACTCCACCAGGGCGAGAGGCGCAGGCAGAGTCGACAGGAGAGCATCAGCCATCGACTTACCGCAGTGAAGACACCGCGAAAAGTAGATCTAAGTACGTCGACTTCAGCTATGTTATTCACGTAGCTGAAGTTGCGTAACTTAGATCAATCCCCCCCTAGTATAGTCCAGGCCTAAGGGACTCAGCAATACCTCTCTGAGACACAGTTCCCTCCTTCTACATATTAACTTCCAGCTGGCCTATACCAGCAGCAAATTACAACCCTGTACACTCCCCCACATTACCTCATATGCTGGCCATAGAATAGGGGTACAGCATCAAGGCTCTGTAGAGATGAGGTGACTAGTCAACCATTTGCTCCAGGTATGAAGTAAGCATATGTGGTAGTGCATGCTTTGCTCCTTGACACACAGATGCAAGATTCAGGTGTCCCAGGCAATTGTGTGTAGAGGGGTGCTCACTCTCCTGCATGTGCCTGCATCTAGTGGGGTCCTACAGGAGTAAAGAGGTTATTTTACCTCTGTATTTGGCAGTGGTGTGACTGCTGCTGGAATACTGTGTCCAGTTCTGGTACCCATGATTCAAGAAGAATGTTGATAAATTGAAGAGGGTTCGGAGAAGAGCCACGAGAATAATTGAAGGATTAGAAAACATGCCCGCTAGTGATAGACTCAAAGAGCTTAATCTATTTAGTTTATGAGACGGTTAATGGGTGACTTTATTTCAGTCTATAAGTATCTACATGGGGAACAAATATTTAATCATGGATTCTTCAGTTTAACAGAGAAAGGTAGAACATGAGCCAATGGCTGGAAGTTGAAGTTAGACAAATTCAAACTGAAGTAAGGTGTAAATTTTTGACAGTCAGACTAATTAACAATTGGAACAATTTATGAAGGGTCACAGTGGAGTTGCCATCATTGACAATTTTAAAAACAATATTTTTCAAAAAGAGATGCTCTAGAAATTATTCTGTAGTGGTTCTATGATATATGCAGGAGGTCAGACCAGATGATCACACTGGTCCGTTCTGGCCTTGGAATCTATGATTCTGTGTAGTCCAAGTAACTATCTAGCTATAATGGTTCCTCGCTCTCCCCCTTGGAGGGAGGCCACTCAGGCTGGCCCTGTCTGGCCAGGACCAGAGTCTGCAAGACAGCCAAGAGCCCGCAATAGGGCTGGGCGATGAATAGTCACTGTCAGGCTTTAGCCTGGGCTTGGGTAGCTCAAGTAGTCAGCCCTTAAACACAGTCTCTCAGGGCGGGCTTTGACCTAGGCAGAGCTCAGGCAGCCAGCGAACCAAAACAGTCTACAGGTGAGCTGGGGCCTAGGCTTGAGAAGGCTCAGGTTGCCAGCATGTAGAACAGTCTCTCAAGGCTGGCTTTTGGCGACTGGTAAGGGAAGCGCCTCTTCAGAGCTAGAGCCTCCTTGCACAGTGTAGGGGATCAGCCACCCCAGGGTGGGTTGGCAGGGGGATGCGGGTCCACCTTATTCCACTGCGTCCCAGCCCAGGGCCCTGGCAGGGTCAGGATTGGCTGCCTCTGCGTCGGCAGGGATCCAGCCTCAACACGCCGACTGAGCCACCCCTGGTTCTGCAGCCGGCTGCTCCAGGCCACATCCTGCCTCCCCAGGGTTTGGTTCCTGCGGCCTCCAGGCCTCTTCCGGCTCCTCGGGATATATGGCAGCAGGTATTCCGGGCCAGTCCTCGTCAGCGTCTGGGAATCGGGAACAGCCAGGCGCAGATTCCTCTCGGGGACGCGGGAGAACAGGCAGGGCATCCTTCTCCTTCGCAGGCTCTCCCGCAACTGTGCTGCAGGGCCGGTCTTTTATGCTTCCAGCCACACACACCCTGGTACTTCCGGCGATCTAGGCTCCACCCTCCAAGGGGCGTGTAATGGTCCCTCGCTCTCCCACTCGGAGGGCGGCCACTCAGCCTCACTACACTAGCCCTTAGTGATTATTTGTAGGAATCCTGCCCCTCTGCCAGTAATAGGGAAAATCAGCAGGAATTACCTTTATTAAGCCCCATTTTCTTCCCTTACCCCACTCTGACCAGCTTCAGTTCCAGCATATTTCCTCTGACTGGAGGTTAAGCAAACAGTTTCTGCCTCAGCAGATATCCTTGTGCTTCCTTGTGTGCCAGTACATGGATGGGACCATCCCTCTTGTTTCAGACACCAAATCACCAATGAGACACATCTGGGATAGATTTAAATCTCCCTCCTAGCCACAGCTAGAAAATCTTTCCTGAGTCAATGATGGTTGCAGATATGTGAAAAACTCTCATGGCTCCCAGCCTCCTGTTCTCATTTGCTTAAGTACGTCATTAAAAAAATGGATGTGCCAGTAAAACTGGCATTCTCTAAAAGTTGCTTGCTGTGGAATTAAAAATAAAAAATCTACCATTTAATTCTATTGGACAACAATCCAAATCAAGCTGGAGAGAGCAAACATTCTAACGGACTATGCACAATGCAAAGTGCTATGCTTGAAATCAGAGTAGCTGCACTATGCTTACTGTAACCTGGGCATGATGCTGTGTAAATCATCGGTTACCAACTTTGGGTTTTGTCATGTAGGGTGGTTTAATGAGAGTAAACAATGGTTAAGTTAAAGTGATGCTCAATGACTCACCAATGATCTGTGTATCCTGGACTCCCAATGCAGATTATAAATTTTGAATCAGAGATGTAGTTGCAAGATTTCTTCTCCTAAGAATGCCAAGCAGGAGAAATGGGGAGGTGATAAAATGAACACCAGCCCATGGGTTTAGAAAATTAGAGCCAGATGTTCTTGCATCATATCAGCCAGGCACATGCTGATGGCCAGGAGCACACATTGATAGGCACTAGCAGCAGGGAAACTTGCCTCCTTTCCCATCCAAGCGACAGCCAGCTGAAATCACTATAGGCAAATCATAGAATCATAGAATATTAGGGTTAGAAGAGACCTCAGGAGGTCATCTTGTCCAACTACCTGCTCAAAGCAGGACCAACATCAACTAAATCATCCCAGGGCTTTGTCAAGACGGGCCTTAAAAATCTCTAAGGATGGAGATTCCACCACCCCCATAAGTAACCCATTCCAATGCTTCACCACCCTCCTAGAGAAATAGTTTTTCCTAATATCCAACCTAGACCTCCCCTATTGCAACTTGAGACCATTGTTTCTTGTTCTGTCAGTATAAATGTCTGTATAAACTCTATCAATAGCACATGGAAAGAAAAAAATGTTTTTTAAATTGAGCTTCCACTTTTAACAAGTTGAAAAGAACAGTTGCTAATCAGTCATTAGGGAAAAAAATTGTCTGCCAATCAAACACCTTCTGACCTACTTTTTAATAGGAGCAGAAACCAGAAACCCTTTATGCTGTTTAAAACCTTCAATGGGGTGCAATTCTAGTAAGCAAGAACTCCTGAGGCACTTCTGTTACCTTGTCCCTTTTATATTCTTTCTACCCTTTGGCCACTCACACAAAGCAATGCCTTTCCATTTAAGTGTACTTTGACTAATTAATTTATTCCATCTGCTCTTTCCTCCAGAAGTGCAATCGTCACACACAAGTTTCCAAAACAGATTTGGGTTCTTATATTGATAACCAGTCACAGAAAAATGTAAGGGAATAGGAGGGAAATATTGAGATTTTCTTTTCTTTTATTTCATCCTCACTGGTTTTGAAGCAGATTGCTGATTTATACTGTATGCTGAATACATTAGGGCAGTCGACACATCTGAGATCATTCATGCAACTAGATTGGAAAAGCTGATACCGCTGCCTAAGGAAGGGCCATAAAAAGTACAATGTCCTTAAAATCATTTTTATTCAGATTCAGTGGAACTGAGTATTTCTTTTGCATATCAATGATTTAGATAATGGCATACAGAGTATACTTATAAAGTTTGTGGATGATACCAAGCTGGGATGGGTTGCAAGTGCTTTGGAGGACAGGATTAAAATTCAAAATGATCTGGACAGACTGGAGAAATGGTCTGAAGTAAATAGGATGAAATTCAATAAGGACAAATGCAAAGTACTCCACTTAGGAAGGCACAATCAGTTGCACACATACAAAATGGGAAATGACTGCCTAGGAAGGAGTACTGCGGAAAGGGATCTGGGGGGTCATAGTGGACCACAAGCTAAATATGAGTCAACAGTGTAACGCTGTTGCAAAAAAAGTGAACATCATTCTGGGATGTATTAGCAGGAGTGTTATAAGCAAGACACAAGAAGTAATTCTTCCGCTCTACTCTGCTCTGATTAGGCCTCAACTGGAGTATTATGTCCAGTTCTGGGCGCCATATTTCAGGAAGGATGTGGACAAATTGGAGAGAGTCCAGAGAAGAGCAACAAAAATGATTAAAGGTCTAAAAAACATGGCCTATGAGGGAAGATTGAAAAAATTGGGTTTGTTTAGTCTGGAAAAGAGAAGACTGACAGGGTACATGATAACAGTTTTCAAGTATGTAAAAGGTTGTTATAAGGAGGAGGGAGAAGAATTGTTCTTCTTAACCTCTGAGGATAGGACAAGAAGCAATGGGATTAAATTGCAGCAAGGGAGGTTTAGGTTGGACATCAGGAAAAACTTCCTAACTGTCAGGGTGGTTAAGCACTGCAATAAATTGCCTAGGGAGGTTGTGGAGTCTTCATCATTGGAGATTTTTAAGAGCAGGTTAGACAAACACCTGTCAGGGATGGTCTAGGTAATACTTAGTCCTGCCATGAGTTCAGGGGACTGGACTAGATGACCTCTCGAGCAGGGCTGGCTCCAGCGTTTTTGCCACCCCAAGCGGCAGTGGGTGGGGTGGGGGAAGCCGCGATCGGCGGCACTTCAGCAGCAGCTCTACCCCGCCGCTTCATTCTTCGGCGGCAATTCAGCAGCAGGTCCTTCCCTCCGAGAGGGACTGAGGGACCCGCCGCCAAAGAGCCAGACGTGCCGCCCCTTTCCATGGGCTGCCCCAAACACCTGCTTACTGCGCTGGTGCCTGGAGCTGGCCCTGCTCTCAAGGTCCCTTCCAGTTCTATGATTCTGTGCCATCTAATCTGTGGTTTATTCTTGAAATGCCTGGCTAGAATCCCCATGGAACCAAAAATGATCAGCAAATAGAGACCCAATTTGATCATTTTTCTTTGGAGCATTTACAAGGAGCTAAAGAGATCAATTTTTAAAAGTAAAAGCACTGCTGAACTTCATTGCCAACACTTGTCGTTTCACAAGCACTGCAGAATCAAATACTGCACTGTTCTTCCATATGCAAGTTAGCTTCTAAAAAGTTAGCCACATTTATTTTAGACCAAGTGCCCTTTATCTGAACTGACAGCAGGTAACTGATCAAATATTACTGAGTTTGCCTTTAAATTTTAACCTGCGAGAGTTCCATTGCATCCTGTTTTTATGTTGTGTGGCATAGTATGCCAGAACTAAGCAATATGGCACACCGTAATGTAACATGACAGCTAAAATTCAAAAGTTGAAGACAGTTCTTCTACAATGATTAACCACTTTTCGTATTGAATGGCTTTGCAAATCCAGTACTTTGTGGATATTTTTTAACCTGCCAGGTATCCCTGTACTGAGTAGGTCAGCTTTTGATCTGCCAGCTCTTTGCATAGGAAGTTACTCTATTAGATATAGATTTCCAGGACTTGGTTGGGTTTGCAGAACAGAATAACACAGTTTTGCATGTCACTTTTTGAACTGGTTCAGATTTAGTTTCTCTTTCTGCATGTGGAGTTTCATCCACGTTCCTGCTTTGATGCAAAGTAAATTGACAGTTTGTAAACTTGAAGGGGAGCTAGGAAAAAAATGTTCTCTAGCAAAATATCTGTGCTCATTCGGGATATTCTGAGGCTCTCTTTGTATGTAATTTGGATAACCTTGACAACTAACACAGTAAACAGTGCCATAATTTTAAGTGACGATGAACTAGCATGTTAAAATATCTCTGCCAAAATCTAATACAAGTTCCAAGCCTACCAGGTGTTTCATTGTGTTATCACATAGAACTAACATAATTTTTTCCTTCAGTTCTGAAGAGGTGGTCCAAAATGTTTAAACTACAGTAGTTGCAACATGTCAAAGTGGGAATTTATTATCTCAGCCCCAATAGGTCTTAATAAGCCTTACACAACTGTTTAGGCATTTATTCTATTAACGGCTGTTCATTCCAGTGGCTTCACCTGAATATTCATGATCTTACTATTCCCAGTGCTTCAGTGTAGCAGCTGTTTGAAATCCACAGCAAATGTTCAAGAGAGTTCCACAAATATAAACACCCTCACAGCTGAATGTTTGGGGCCTGTGCATCACAGAGGAAAGATATGAAACATTTATGAGGAGTGATTTTTGGAGGATGGCATTTACAAAGCTTAAATAGTCCTTGCACATTTGGGAGCACTTCACAATGATTGGGACATTACCATGGAGGACAAAGAGTCTGGGAGAGCCTATATCCCACAAAGACGGTAGTCTCTCCTCTTCACCATAATTCAGCGTAATGGAGGATTCCTGCTCAATCCTATATTGATTAGAATCAGAACCAAGTCCCTTACAGTTGTAAGGTGTGTGTGTGTGTGTGTGTGTGTGTGTGTGTGTGTGTGTGTGTGTGTGTGTGTGTGTGTTGCTGTGGATTTTCTCAACCTTGTTTGAAGGAGGGTGGAAACACTATGCACAGAAAGGGCTTACTAAGAAGGTGATATGGTGAGAAATAATGGGATGAAATTAATTAAATTGACCAGAGTGGCAAATAGGTCACTATACAATAAATTTTTAAAAAAGAAGGATAATTGTGAAATTCCACTAGCTCCTGAATGAAGCCAAGCAATTAACTCAGGTCCTATGTATTTAGACTGTTTTCTGCTTAGTATTAAACAGTATTCTGATGTAGTCTAACTAGAAAAGACACTTCAATTAACCAGCACATGGAGGAAGGATATACAGAATTCAAGGTTTTATTTCAGAGTATTGGGAAGGGAGTTCTCATCTCCATAAATCGTCTGTTCTATTTCTGCCCAGGTTGCTAGTTACCGGTAACTGTTACCAGCTAAAGATTATTTGGTGGCCTTTGCAAATTGAATTGGTGGGTTTAGTCAGAGGACATGTGTCCTTCTCAAAAAAAAAAAAAAAAAAAAAAAAAAAAAAAAGAACAAAACCTTTTAAGGCATGAAAGGATAGTTCATTTTGAACTGATAGGTACATTTGCAAGGCAGTTGGATGGAAGTTTAAAACTGGTGCTGCCTATTTTGTAGAAAGTGGATTTTGTCTCCATTGTTATCACTCATGGGGAGGCAGAAGGATGGTCTTGTGGTTAAGGCATTGTGCTGGGACTTGAGAGATCTAGATTCATGGCTCAGCCACAGATTTTCTAAGTGACCTTGGTCAAGTCACTCAATTTCTCCATGCTTCAATTCCTCAACTGTAAAATGAGGAATAACACTACCCTACTTGATAAGGTATTTTGAGATTGAATTCATTAGTGATTGTGAAATACTTGGATCTACATTGGTGGGAGCCATTTTACAACCTAGAAATCTAGATTAACACATCCTAGCTCTCTCACCAGCAATACAATCAGCAAGAAAACAAAGGAATTTAAAAGAATCAGATTAAATTTTATTTAATTCCACTGGTTCAAAAGCACTGACTTTTCAACTCCTGCTTTTCACCTACTATCATCTCTCTAGAGATTGCGCTGAGCTTCAAAATCTAGATGCAAATCTGGATTCAAATGTCCCCAATGTTTGGGGTGTTGGGAGCTGTTTGGATCTGGGAGTTTGGCTGAGCTCACTGTAGAGGTGGGGGCAGCAGCAAAATTTTCATCTTCATCCACACTGGTCCATAGTATGAGTTTGTTTGGATCTGGGATTTTGGTTTGGTCCAATCACTGTACTTCTTTTGATGCACTAGCAGATTTCTTATAAGAACAGCACCAAATTGTGCGACATGGGATATGGTAAAGTGTGTGTGTGTGTGTACACACAGACATATACACACACACACACACACACATATATATATATATATAGGGGCGGGGGGCAAGGAAGTATCCAGTCACTTTACAGTGAAAGTCACTTCTGTGAGTATTACATCCAACTGTTGTCACCAAATGTGTTAAGTGAGTTGGTAGTTACTATGATTTAAATTGTCAACTTCTTGTAACTATTTTCCTTCATACATATTTATATATAGGCGTAATGTTTGTTCAGACCTTCCACAAACAGTGTACAAAACATTAACTTCACTATAATTCAGAGCAAGGCATCTTTTAAATGAAAGATGCCATTTCAAAAAGTATGCCACTATGCTGATCGCACTACATGAGTTTAAGTGTACAGAGCAAATTTTACAACAGTCCCAGGATTTTAAGTACTACCAGAGAAGGCATTGTTCATATACAGACCTGATCTCTGTGAACAGAAACGGTTCCAGGCTAATAATGAAATAATCCATTTTTACCAGATGAAAGAAGGGGGATCAGAAAAGTAACTTGAGCTATGGGTAATAATGGTGCCAAAAGCTTATAATGGAAAATATCTAAAGAATCCGAGACTCTCTTTGTTAGATATGAATGATTTCTTTTTTCTTGTGAAATGTGTATGAAGAACTTGAGAAGAACTGCCTGAGTGAATTTTATGAGAAAAAGCTCTGTTTGGGGGGAAAAAGGGGTAGTGTCAAGTTGCAGCCCAAACACATCTCAATGTTACGTAACAGGAGGCACAGTTGAAAGATGTTCAAACGACTGCACTGTGATGCACTTGGAGTTTGAATCTTTTTTTTTTCATTTCCTCCCCCTGCCAGAAAACAGAGTTTGATAATTTTAACAAGAAAAGTTCTGTGTGTCTCATTAGCAATCTGCACTAACTGATATTTAGGGCAAAATTCTCAGCCCATTAAAGTCAGTGGGAATTTTGCCATTTACTTCAATAAGATCAGGATTTCATCATTACAATCTCGCTACTTTGAATCAGTGATAGAATAAATACTGTACAGAAACGTTATGCATGAGTGCAATTTCTGGGCCGCATCCTTACTCGCATGAGTAGTCCCATTGAAGTCACTAGAACTTCACCTGAGTAAAGATTGGAAGAGTTCATTTGTGACAGTTCATAAACAATAGTCCTTATCATTGCTTCCTCTGAACTTTTCCCCTAACCTCCTGCTCTTATACAAGTAAGGAAAGAGAAAAAGCAAATAAAAGATTAAAATAATTATATTTTAATATTTAGGCTTAATCTGTGCCCCCAAAATATGCATACACCAACAATTGCATATACAGCATGTGCATTTGCCACATATAAAGAGCCCAATCCCACAGTCCTAGGGAATCCAAAATGTTGTTTTGATATTGGTTAAAGTTTTTGACTGTGCATGGAATGCCTGATTGAGTCACAAATGGCTAACTGTTTAACCTCCTCTCTGTGCATGTCAGCACCTGTTTGGCATATGCAGTTACTAGTACACACATTTTGCAAGTGCATCTTAGAAAACATAATCTCTATAAAGTTCAGGAGATACCAAGATTTATCTCTGAAGAGGGCAGAGATGGGAGTGGGTGAGAGTGGGTATGAGGAAAAGGGAGGAAAGTGGGATTAATGGCATGCACACTGGGCCTCATAGCCTATTCCTGTAAGTAAAATCGCTAATGTTCTGGAGTTCCATCCTTTGTATTTCAGACCCTGATCTATCTTCTAATTCCCACTCAGAATCCTTTCAGCCATGTGTGTATTGGTTACTAATCACTAAATAATAAACTCTGGTACCTCTATGGCACATTAATCTGAGGATCTCAAAGTATATTACAGAATTTAACTAATTAAGCATCTCACATGCCCACGTACACACTTGCTTAGAAAAGTGTGTGTGTTTGTAATTCCAAATAAATCATTTTATTTCAGTGAGTGCTGGTTTGAGATTGAAATAAGAAATAGCTTGTTGACTATTAAAGCAATTAAAAGGATCGTCTTATTGATTCCCACCCAGCGAGGCACAGACCTCAGTAATGAACATCAACTGGTTTAATAAGGGAAAAGGCAAGATTTATTGGACGCATGTGCTTTTCATTAGGGAGAGCTGAAGAGAAATAAAAAAATGCTGAGCTATCAAGTCATGGACCAGTCTTACTCTGATGAATGCAGCTAGCACAGGCAAGTGAGTAATAGAAAGTAGTATGTGACCTGTTAAATTATTGAAACCAAAGTATCAGAAACAAGATTGTTTTTTCTCCAAAGTTTTCCCTTTTGTTTTTTTCTTTTTTTCCTCACTTTGATTTCAAAATTTGGATGGCCATGAGAAAGAGAGACTCCAAATGTTTGAGAATCAGAGTGAAGACTCTCTTTCCTCTCATGGACTCTTTAGGGAACCTCTGATACATACAAGTGCTTCAGACACATACTTAATTTTAAATCAAAATTAGACATTTTTTTTCTAAAAGATGTGCTCTGGTTCAAACAGGAATTAGTTCAGGGAAGTCCTATGGCCTGAGTTGTACAGAAGGTCAGACAAGATGACCACAGGCATTATCTAGGATGTGTCACCTTCAGGAAGAATAAAAAATGTCTGCAAGGACAGAATAGGTACTGAAATGTCCCAATTATGTGAGAGGTAGTCTGGGTAATTGTTGGATTTTTATAGCTACCAGTTGTAGCAGTTGATTTAGCAAACATACAAATTGCTCTTGGGTGTTAACCCCCAGAGAGAGACTGTTCCAAATCAGCACTCTGCATGTTTACAGGCTGAACAATGAAACCCTGACTAAAATGATGGAATCTGGTATCATCATTTCTCCTTTGTCAGGCAGGGAGCGCGGGTTTTATGTAGCTTATAAAAACTAAGGGACCCAATTCTGCTTTCAGCTATATTCTATACATTCAGGCTACCTCCACTGACTTTGGTGGAGTTACTCAAGTCGCTCAGCATGTCACTGAGAGTAGAATTCTACCTGCCATCTACTAAGAAATAAAGCTTTTGGTTTCAGCACTTCCCCATTTTATGGGAAGTCAGACCTGCTTATTGGTGAAATCCTTCATAAAGCTTGAGGAACTGGAATCCTACACAGGAACCCTTCCTCATTGTTCCAGTGTGCAGGGCTCTTGGCTTCTGGATCCCTGTGATAAAGCCTGAATCCAGTCACTCTTTCCCCAGCCCTGACCCAGTATTCCCCTCTGTGGCAGTATATTGTGAACTGGCATCGAGGCCATTTCTTTGACACAGAGCCTCTTGCCTCCCATCCTCCCCACATACCCGACACACTGGCACCGTGGTGCTTCCGCAGCTCAGACCTTGTTTGGGTCCTCCACCAATGCATGAATTTTGCCCATTCTGAACTCCGCTATTGTGAACCTCCATGGAGTGTATTGAGAGTCGCAAACTGTTGCAGGGCATTGGAATTTGTAACCTCCAATTATTGATGTAGCAAACCTTTGCATGTACTGAAGTTGTTCTGACTTCAGGTTCCACTGCGTATTTGGTTTGTGAGATTGTTTTGGGTAAGTGGGTCCCTGTGAAGGTAGTGCAGATGAATGTGATTGTTAATTGCCTTGTGGCATGAAAAATGACTGAAAACGGGGCAGGTGTGTGTGTGTGTGTGTGTGTGTTTATTTTAAAAATCATCAGTGAATATGACTGGGCAAATATCCCTCATACCGTTTCTCAATGTACCTCAATCCTATAAAAAAGAACATCTCTCTAGGCTATTCCATTTCTATGCCCATCGGTCTGCAGAGGCAGCCCACAAAGGTATCAATGAGAGCCAAGTGTAGTGGTGGCTTTGGGTTCTGAACACTGAGGCCAGAACTGTGGCCACTGACTCTTTTCACAAAATCTCCAACTAGCCATCAGAGAATAACAACTCTCAGGCCTTGTCTATTGGGAAACTGCACCAGTATGACCTAGGATATGAATTTAAACAGTTAAACCAGTGCAAACCCGTGCGTGGACACTCTCTTATTTCAGGTTGAATGGCTTATTTCAGTTAAGCTTACTCTGGTTCCCTGTCCTGGATGCAAACTGGTGACTTAAGAGGTGGAAGACACATGCTTGTCATTCCGCTGGCAGTCACCAACCATGAATTGCGAACCACCAACTGTGCTTGGGTGAGCTGTTCTCAGGGTGACTGCTCCTCTCCCTAACTCCAGGGAAGGGCAGGAATGGCTCTGGGACTCCCTCTACTACAGCTGGAGTTGCTGCCATCTGGCTGAGGTCAGAGTTATGGTTTTCCAATAGTGTGAGTCAGAAGAATTTGGTAGGTGTGTGATGGTTCCTTATATGTTGGAAGTGCAAAGGAGTTTTGTGTGTAGATGTGGAATGTGTGATATCACTTACCATAATGTGTGGGCATGAAGTGGGAGGGGGAGGTCAAATAAGCTACCCTGAACTGAATATTTCCAAGCTTTTTAGGTATTGCATGGGTGGATTTTGCATTTATACAGTCTTTATGTAGTCAAACAAAGATTTTGTTGGTGGGTTACGTAATACTGCTTAATCTGTCCCACAGCTTTTCATGATGGTGGGCTGTCAGATTTGAAGGTTTGCCCGTAATCTAGGTTCCTAGGCCCCTGCTATTCAAAGTGCCCCTGCTGGAATGGTAGAGAGACAGGTGTATGTGAGAGACCAGAAGGACAGTGCATGTTAGAATGAGAAACTAAGGAGCATCTGACACTATTCGGTAATTCTGAGAGGGAGTTCAGTTTTCAGTTGGAATCACTGACTGGTAAAGGGCCAATTTTAAAAGAGACTACATTCTTTTCCAGGATCTTGTTTGTTTGGAGAGGGAAGGAGGGGTTAATAAAAACGCTTTTCCTTAGATGGGAACATACTTAAGGGGTTATAACTTGTAATGTGGGGCAAAAATTCCCAACGGTGTTTATGAAAAGGATCTCCAGGAAGAAAATAATGGGATTTAAAGATTTAGGTTGTCTGTGGTCATTTTTAGCCACACTTAGATCACCATTCCATCAGGGTCATCATTATGCAGGTGACTGCTAATTAAAATCCTAAATATCAGGAACCAGATGAAATGCTGACCTTTTCCTCTGAGGAAAGATTGATTGATTATTCTTTGTTGTTCAATACCTTGTGTGTCTTTAAAGATGTAATCTTGCCCATTCCAGGGCATTTTTTTAAAAGGTTCTGCCCTAGATTCATTGATGGAAGAAGCACTTGGCTGTGAAAGGCATCATATACTGAGTAATTGCACTTGTGTACACTAGGAATCATTTTACAGTGGTTTCTTTACTGTTGAAGCTGTAATTTTTTATATTGGTCAATCTCTCTATTGAATCAATTTGTGTATCAGAAATAGAAAATGCTAACATTTTCTTAAAGGATAATGTTTTGTAATTAGCGGGCTTTAAAATGAATTTTCATGGAAGAAGTCTGTCACTTTCACACGTAGTCCTTGTATATCACAGAATCGAATGCAGTGAATCCTATAAGGTTGGGGTGGTGTGTGCGTTATATCATAAGAACATAAGAATCGCCATACTGGGTCAGACCAGTATCCTGGCCATCTAGCCCCGTAACCTGTCTTCTGACAGTGGCCAATACCAGATGCTTCAGAGGGAATGAACAGAACAGGCAATCATCGAGTTATCCATCCCCTGTTGTCCAATCCCAGCATCTGGCAGTCAGAGCTGAGGTACACCCCAGAGGTTGCATTCCTGACCCCCTTGGTTAATAGCCATTGATGGACCTATCCTCCATGAACTTATCTAGTCCTTTTTTAATCCCACTGTAGTTTTGGCCTTCACAATATCACCTGGCAATGCATTCCACGGATTGACTGTGCATTATGTGAAGAAGTACATCCTTCGTTTGTTTTAAACCTGCTGCTTATTAATTTAATTGGGTGACCCCTGGTTCTTGTGTTATGTGGAGAGGTAAATAACACTTACTTTCTCCATACCATTCATAATTTTATAGACCTCTATCCTATCCCCCTTTACTCATCTCTTTTCCAAGATGAAAAGTCCCAGTCTTTTTAATTTCTCCTCATATCTTTCATACCCTTAATCATTTTTGTTGCCCTTCTCTTTACCTTTTCCAATTCTAATATTCACATCAGATAAGAATTGTAATAAGGGACTCCAGCAAGTTCCCCGTAGTGCATCACTGCCTGTTTCACCTTTGTCCGTGTATGTGTAGGCTTTGTTTCACTTTGTTACTACTTCTATTTATTATATATGCTCTCAGGCCCTGACACACACTCACTCTCTCTCTCTCTCTCTCTCTCTCTCTCCCAATAAGAATGTGCTTGACATTGTGTTATTTTTCCAGCCCACAGCTGAGCTCATAGGAATTAAACTTGCACTCTCGTAGTTCCTTCCTCAGCACACAGGAATTCTGTTAATGGCAGATTGCCTGAGATGTCCATTCACCTAAAGTCCGTGCCCTGAGCCATCTACCCCCAGAGAGTAGTAGTTAAAATAAACTCTTGTCTAGTTTTCCTCATTATCCCCAGCTTCTATACCACTAAGTATCTAGTTTGTGACCCTGTCAAGGCTTTGACCCACAGAACGAGAAATGCCGAACCAAAGGATTCTAAGGATTCAGTCACTCTTTCCCTGAAGTCTCTCTCACCCACATTGCTCAGTTAACATTTTACTGAGCATTTCACTCATCTGGAATCTGTTTTTAATAATTCCAGGAAACAACAGCAGAGACAGTTCAGGCCAATGCTGACCCTAGCTTGCTAAATTCCCCCTTTTTTTCCTTCAAAACTACATTGGAACAGAATTGATTGTAAATGGTTCCCAAAACTTCCAGGCCAGTTGCACCAGTTTAACAGACTACTCTTTATAGTCCTAATTAGCATCTGCTTCCTCCCAGTCAAATGTATGCTATATCTTGCAAGAGAGCTTGTGCTAAATCCCAGTCTCAGAATTGTTTGCAAAACTTGAGATTTGGAGAAAGCCAGTCTCCACTGAAGTTTAGCGTGCATACAGCTGAGTTGGAGGGGGGCAGTGGCAGAACTCCAGACAGGGCCGCCGAGAGCGGGTTCGGGCCCCGGTGAAAAAAATTTTTCGGGCCCCCCAGCAAGGGCAGACCGGCTAACCAGGGCAGATGAGGGGGGGGCAAGCCGGGGAAGCCTGGCCCTGGGCCCCCTTCCGGACCGCCGGGCCCCAGTAATTTGTACCGGCTTCCCCTCCCCTCACTCCCCCCCGTCGGCCCTGACTCCACAACCCCACACGGAGGATCAGCATTAAGGGGGTAGGGAGCAATCTAGAGCATCAAACTGATGTACCATTTACTGGTACAGGTACTGTGGTTGTGAACCAGTGGACTGGAGAAGGTTCACTGTTTTCCTGACATTACTTAATCGAGCAAACAAACAAACAAACCAACCCCGCAGCCCACATAAATAAATTCCCTGAACTGAAGAAGATAAATTTATCTGAAAAGCAGTGAGGAATCTGACAGGAAAGAGTTACTTTATGCCATGTTCTGGTGAGGTAAAACAACCTTAGGTTTGCTCTTGTCTGCAGGTTTTTCTTAGTGAGAACAGAAGGTTGGGCACAAGGTGAACTGTCAGGAGGAAAAATCGAGGGAATCATAGAGAAGATGGGCCTTGTACATAATTGATCTGACAGAGTGCTGCCCACTCTATCATTGTGGCTGAAATACGGTGGGCCTCCTGTGCAATAATGCATGCGATTTTAACAGCACAAGACTTGGTCTGTTAGGGGATTTGTTTAATCAGGAGTGTAACTATCCCTGTCAGCACTGCACATCATTTTCAAAACAAGAAAGCTGGTCTTTGACTGAAAGGAAAAAATTCTGTTGCACTAATCACCTTTAACAACTGATGTAGGAAAAAAGATATTCTGTGGCTAGGTCTACACTATGGGGGGTGGTCGACCTAAGATACGCAACTTCAGTTATGTGAATAGCATAGCTGAAGTTGCATATTTTAGGTCGACTTACCTGGCTGTGAGGATGGCGGCGAGTCGACCGCTGCCGCGCCGCCGTTGACTCCACTTCCGCCTCTTGCCACAGTGGATTTCCGGAGTCAATGGCAGAGCCATCGGGGATCGATTTTATCGCGTCTTCATTAGACACGATAAGTCGATCCCCAATAGATTGATTGCTACCCGCCGATGTGGCGGGTAGTGAAGACGTGCCCTGGGTGAAATACTGGCCCTCATTGAGTTGATGGCAAAACTCCCAGTGACTTCAGTAGGTCCAGGATTTCACCCTTTCTTCCCTGAAAATTTGACATTGTTACTGCTTGTCCTTCACTCTTCCCGCCCCTCCTCCCAGCATAGTTCATTTTATTGGGAACCGTAATCATGTTGAAGCACCTTGTAATTGCAAGGGCAATGTGCAAAGCTGAGAGTACTACTGGTTCCCTATTATCAGAAGAGGTGTGGGGGGAAAAGAGACTCCCAAAGACTTGGGGTTAAACAAGCAGGCAAAACGATTGAAATTACTGAGTGTTATTGGTTTCAGTTTGGAAGGAAAAAATGACCTAATCACTTAAAAAAATAGAGACCCCATTTTAAAGAGAATGAGAAACACGGTCCTCAAAGCTTTCAGATAAAGAGTAAGATTTTCACAAAGGACAAGTGATTTTGTGTGCCCAACCTGACACTCCTTTAGAGGAGCCTGATAGAGGTTGGGTGCTCCTGGCTTACTGAAAATCAGGCCCCTTTAAGGTGACTCAGGAATGTAGGCACCCAAAAATAAAAGCACACCATATCACTGGTCACTTTCAAAATCTTGGCTAAAAGGGCCAATCTTGCCGGATGCTGAGCACTCCCTGGGAGGTGCTGAACGCCATCAGATCCCAAGGGAGTTGAGGTCACTGAGCATTTCACAGGCTCAGGCTCTTGTTATCAATTATCAGAAAAATGGAGTCAGGGAAGGACCATCCTATTCATTCCTGTGCCTTGACCTGGAGAAATCACCCTCTGCTGAGGTGACAGAGTAATTCATTAGCTATTATGTACATTTAGCCTTATGATGGATAAATCAGGCTGATAATGTAATTATATTGCTGTGGCAGCATAATCTGTTTCCGAAGAACTAAGTTTATATCACCACAAATTTCATTTAAATGGTTACCAGCAATGAAAATCTATAGTAGCTATAAAAATAACTTGCACTATGCTCTTGAAACAACCCTTTCATGCAATGTTTATGGATGTTAAACCAGATTGTGATTATTTTCAGCATGTAGGGATTTACCCTCTGCATAGTGTTGGCAGGATCTGTGATGTCCTGTGCCTAAAACAAATATTCTCTAAAAACATTTTGTTATAAAAAGGGTTAACAGTTTCCACTCAGTGTGAAGCCATAAAGAAATTAGTGTTCTGAAGTGTAGAACATTCGCTTTTACAGTAGGTGGTGGTGTTACACTTTCATACATGCCAGGCTAATTAACTATCCTAAAGACCACATCATTAAATTATTTCCTCTGCTTAAAACATTGCAATGCTTAATGTACCCTGGCAATTCAATCATGTTTTAAACAATATCCTAAGCATCAGCTGTTGCATGGTGACATTTAGAGTAGATTTCACATTTTGCTAGGGATGCAAGTAAAATGGAAGTGAGCAAAAAGTAGGATCTGCAGTCCAGAAAAGCTATTTGAACAAAAATCTTCTAAGAGAACTTCTAAATAGGGCTAGTTTTCGTCTAGACGATTGATTCTACTGTTCTGAAAAAGTTCCTGAAGACTTCAAAAGATTTTTTTTCATGTTTTCCCCACACTATTTGCTAAACTTATCTCCGGCATCTGACTATCCTTCAAGGTATATTTCGTTTTGTTGTTTTGTATAGTTTGTTTCCCGCCAACGTGAAATCCCTTTAATGAAGTCTCACCAATTTATTTTTAAATAATTATAATACCTTCGGCTTTGTTTTCTGCAGGTATATTGCGGACATTCACTGAGATTGCTTTTTGAAAAATAAATGCACGAAAGCTCATTGTTTCCCATTGAGTCAAAATATCTCAAATTAAAACAACTGAGCAAGAAAGGGCAGTGTTCTGGCTTTTCTGATATATACACAAGCATCACTTCCATCCACAAGTAATGGATCATCTTTGTGGCAGAAGGAGTGTAATAGTAGCACAGATTTCTGCCCAAAGGACAGCTAAGCTACCTCACTCCTTGCAAAGGGCATACTTTAGTGTGGCTGTAGACATGGAAATGGCCTGGGTTTTGGCCCTGCATGGTAACTGCATACAGGCTACCTTCAAAAAGAGAAACTTCCACCAGTGGATATAGTGTACATAACCTATTGGATCCAGGGAAAATCAGAAGTAAAACTGCCAAACTGATGGTCCTGACACTGAACATGTCCAAAAGCTGCTGCCTGCATATCTTCTGCTGGTCCTGCCCCAGTAAGGTATTCAGAGACAGGACAAAGACACACACTGATTCTTGGCATGCCAAATTCCACCCTCCTCAAACAAAAAGCTACGTTACTAGTTAATAAAAGAAGCAGGAGTCCTGTGGTATATTGCTATCCATTTCCCCCAACTAGATATAAAAGTAAATCAAAATCATTTTTAAAATGTTTATTTTAAATATTACAGAAGACACGCGGGTCAGAGTGCAGAGCTCAACATTAAAGAAAGGGCTGAGTCAAAAGCCCAGATACACTCTCAAACTGGGAGGTGTTCATCTTTAATCGCAGTTGGTATGGCAGCCGTGTGTACAGTCCTAACACTCCTCTCCGGGTAGGTGTAAGTTATTTCCCACACAACATCTGTCTGGTACATCAGTGACTGAAGCTGACATATCTGAGAGTAGACATGATCTGACATACTAAGACATATAAGAACACAACACAGACATCAGACCTACAAAAAGACATCTGGTAAATAAGACACAGACAAGACACAGCTGAGAATGAAAGCAGAATGCTACTTGAAGTTGCAGACACTCCATGTTATAGAAAAAGAATAGTTAACGACATATGAGAAGGTCACTATTCATGTAGCTTTAAGGGGCAAACCGGAGACAATAGTCTCTTCTTCACCCTGAGATTATCTAAGAGGGGTGAAAAGAAACTGAAATTATCAATGGGGGGGTGTTGTTTTTGTGCCCCTGTGATTTGGGGATCAAATTATTCTTGATGCATAAAAAAATTATTCGAGAGTAGCCTCTTAAAAAAAAGTACCATAGGGTTAAGCCAGAAAATTCAGACCTAGTTCTAGACATTGATTATGTAAATCTCAGATTATTCAGATCCATCGTTTTGATTGAACCTCATTATAATGTTATTTGTAAAACTTGGATCCAAATTAGAGTTTAAACATTCCTAAAGTCTGGGGGTGGCTGGCTCGGGAGTTTAGGTTCAGACCCATCTGTATTATTTATTTTAAAAGAGGACTGATGTGTAGAAGTGTTAACCACTGCTGTTTCATCTCAGGTAAATAATTATGTTATGCAAACCAAAATTCCCCTCTCACTTGCAATTGCATTCCCGTGCAGTTCCCAAATGTATTCTTCACTGCCTGTCCTGCACTCTTCAATAGTATTTATTGCTTTTCTATGATGCTCATTATTGACATATGTGAGGTCTGAGCAGCACTTCACAAACACTATTGCATTTATCCTCACTTTACAGATTGCTAAAGTGAGGCACAGATCAGTTAAGTGACCTACCAAGAGGCAGCTAGGAATAGAGATCAAATTTCCTAAGTTACAGTCCAGTGCTTTATCCTTCCTTTTGTTGCTGTGTGCTGTTAAGTAGGTGTCATGTTCATCTTAGAGAGAGATGCTTCTCATTGGTGGGTGAAGTGTTCTCTGTATGTAGTGTGTGTAAAGTGTTTCATGATTCTGTTGGATGTAAGACACTATGCAAATGTAAATCCTTATAGCTGGTGTAACTTGAACAGGAAAGTTCAACAGATGGCACAAAAATCTGAATTACAAGTTCTCAATACAAGCAGGCTATAATTGAAATACTCTAGAGTAAAAGTGACTGCCACCTGCGCTTTGCAGTTTCAAGAAAAAAAGCATCTGAAATATCCTCCACACAGAGAAATGTAACAGGAAACATGTCTGTTTCAATGGATTACATAGACAATTCTATGGGACAATTCCTTATATACTACTACTATAAGCAGTAAGTTTTCAGAAGTTCTTTTTCCAGTGCATGAGGTTAATTAATAATATGTAAAAGTTTATAGTTTATATAGTATAAGCTCATAAACATTTATTAGTATGCTAATAGACACTAATGGCCCCGTGGGTATAAAATTAAACTGTAGTCTGAAGTGACAGTGCAAAATACTGTTCTATTCAGCCATGTTATCCATTTTTCTGCTGGCACTCAGGTTTCAAACAAATGCACAAATCTGCATAATTTGGCTAGCTCTCATTTTCCGTGTAATGTGAGAGAACAAAATACTGTATTTATGTTCTTTCCAGTACAGCACTTTCCATGTTTTCCCTTAATCAGATCTTAGTGCTATATAATTATGCTGTTTCAGTCTTATCCTCTTAATTCTATTAAAATACATACATTTTAAAAACGTGAGCATAGGATTTCTGAGACGTAAGTACTGGTTAAAACCCTAAGTGATTGAAGGCCTCCTTTTAGATTATTGGATCTTTTGTGCAGGGACTGTGTCTTTTTCTGTTTTGTACTATTTTGTTCAACCAGTCATAACATTTAACCACACAACAGGCATAAAATAGAAACCAGCATTAATCTTCTCGCGATACTGCCTTTCCATTTTGCCTTCTTAGTGTTTTGGAACAACTTTTTTTTTTTTTTTTTTTTTTTTTTCATGCAAAGGTAGCTCAGTCTCCATCCAGTTTGGTTGAGGCCACTAATCCATTTTGCATAACTAATGAGCAATCTGTCTTATGGTGACAACTTTCAGTCACTAGAGAGCTGGTACCTGATCCAGTGGTCACTGAAATCAATAAAAACTCTCATTGACTTATTTGGGCATTAAATCAGGCCCGTGGGCAAAATTCAAACCAGTATCCCAAAAGTTTGAAAGATTTCAGCTGCCATTCCATGCCCAGTGCCATCCATTCCTCTGTAATTAACTCTAAATTTAGTAAAAAAAAAAAATTAAATTCCCCCCCAAAGTGGTTGATTTTTGCCATTTTAAAAATAAAAATTAGTCTTTCCACAAAATTCTTGCCTGATGTGCATGGGTCAGTCCCAGGTCCAGTACTAGTCAATATTTTTATTAACGACTTGGATAATGGGGTGGAGAATATGCTTATAAAACTTGCAGATGACACCAAGCTGAGAGGAATTGCAAGCACTTTGGAGGACAGGAATAGAATTCAAAATGACCTTGACAAATTGGAGAATTGATCTGAAATCAACAAGATGAAACTCAATGAAGATAAGTGCAATGTACTACACTTAGGAAGGAAAAATCAAATGCACAGCTACAAAATGGGGAATAATTGGCTAGGTGGTAAGACTGCTGACAAGGATCTGAGGGGTATAGTGAATCAGGATGATACCCACAGCATCACAGAGGAGGCCTTGAAATGGCTTTGGACCTACAACTCAATCTATAGAATGTTGTTCAACAGAAGCCATACCCAAGAGCAAGAGAGTGGTTCACAAATTGAGTCTGAATCAGCAATGTGATGCAATTGTGAAAAAAGCTAATATCATTCTGGGGTGCCATGTGTAAGACATGGGAGGTAATTGTCCCACTCTACTTGCCGTTGGTGAGGCCTCAGCTGGAATACTGTATCCAGTTCTGGGTGCCACATGTTAGGAAAGATGTGGACAAACTGGAGAGAGTCCTGAAGAGAGCAACAAAAATTGTAAAAGGTTTAGAAAACTGGATCTATGAGAAAAGGTTAAAAAACCGGGCATGTTTAGTCTTGAGGAAAGAAAACTATGGGGGGATTGGAGAACAGTCTTCAAATATGTTAAGGGCGGTTAACAAGAAGACAGTGATAAGTTGTTCTCCATGTCCACTGAAGGAGGACAAGAAGTAATGGACTTAATCTGCAGCAAGGGAGATCTAGGTTAGGTATTAGGAAAATCTTTTTTAACTATACGGGTAGTTAAGCTCTGAAATAGGTTTCCAAGGGAGGTTGTGGAATTCACATTATTTGGAGGTTTTTAAGAACAGGTTGGACAAATACCTGTTGGGGATGATCTAAGTCAGGGGTTCTCAAACTGGGGGTTGGGACCCCTCAGGGGGTCATGAGGTTCTTACATGGGGGTCGTGAGCTGTCAGCCTCCACCCCAAACCCCGCTTTGCCTCCAGCATTTATAATGGTGTTAAATATATTAAAAAGTGTTTTTAATATATAAGGAGGGGTCGCACTCAGAGGCTTGCTATGTGAAAGGGGTCACCAGAACAAAAGTTGGGAACCACTGGTCTACGTTTTCTTGGTCCTGCCTCAGGGCAGGGGGCTGGACTTGATGATCTCTGCAGGTCCCTTCCAGCCTGACATTTTTATGATTAACCCATGGTGTAGGTTTACATTGATACTTGTCCATAATTTCCCATCCCTTCACTGTTGTATAGCGTCCTATGTATTGGTCAGTTCAGTTGCCACCCTCCATTCCAGAGGTGGCTGCATTTCAGTTGTGCTGAATGCATATAAATCACTTTAGGGTACTTCAGGATGAAAAGTTCTATATAAAACATAAAGCACTGTATTACTGTTTCCATAGCTTTCCAGAGCTACATATTGGAAGCATGGCTTTCCAACCATCTGTGCAGACATACAGTATCTCCAGGATGCCATCTTTTTTAAAAACCTTGTTTTTCTAAGCTTTCTCAGGGCAAAACGTATCCTGTTAGAACAGATTCTGTATAGACATTTTCTGAAACCAATATTCAATTTCAAAATGCCTAACAAAGTACAAAAACTTGATAAATCTGGCTTTTTAAAAAAATTTAATCTCCTGGGGGACTGGACGTCTCAGGGGCTTGATAATGGAATATATAGAGCTTTTTATCTTCAGGCTGCCAGGACATAGCCAGAACTAACTGAGAGTAGTTACCTCATGGCTGTTCGGTGGCCTATGTAAAGTGACGTCCAATTCCCACTACACAGGTGTCCACATCTCAAAACCTCATAAAAGTTAGCAGTAATTTTCACTGTTCTTGGTAATCTCAGCAGAGAACCGGAGCTTTGAATGATCCCCTCCTTCCTCTAGCAGGACTTTGTTCAGATGAAATCAGAGGCATATTGACGGGGAAGCTTGTACTATAACTACCTATGCTATACTACTTATAGGCCAGATTGTGCTACCCTTAAGCATGCTGAATAATATCTTACTCTTTGAGTAGTCCCATTGGTTGTACTGGGACCACTTCAGGAGTGACATTTACTCATACTGTGTAATAATATCAGAATCTGGCCCAGAGTGCACAAATGGAGGTTTTCATTATCCAGAGCTGTCAATCCAGCACTGAACTCAAAGAAAAACAGCCTTACAAACCTAGACACAGAGGCCACAAACAGTTTCTTCATTTTTACCTTCATAGAAACCTGACTCCTCACTGAGAGATCTTCTGTACAGCACCAAGCACAGTGAGATCTGGTCTGTGACTGGGGCTTCTAAATGCTTCCACAGTGCAAATAATTGATGATAATAATCTCCACGTCCCCTTGGAAAAACTCATCAGTAGTACAGATGGAATGCAAGGTGTGCTGGCTGCCTTTG
Organism: Chrysemys picta bellii; assembly: GCF_011386835.1. Classification (NCBI taxonomy): domain Eukaryota; kingdom Metazoa; phylum Chordata; order Testudines; family Emydidae; genus Chrysemys; species Chrysemys picta. The sequence goes on from NC_088798.1 coordinate 16,240,337, forward strand.
AAAATGAGATAAAATCCTTAAATGTGAAAGCCAATTTAGATGCAAAAATTAATGCTATGGAAACAGGGTTACTGAGAATAGAGGAATAAGCCAGGACTCAAGACAAGGACAAAATAGCATCCAAGGCCACAGCCATGGGGAAACTAAATTACCGAAGAGGTGATCAGACATGGGAGACCTTAGAACATCTTGAAAGGGTTACAGTCAATCATATATTAAGCGTAACAGCACAGGGACTTGAACTTGAGAACTTTGTGGGAAACAAAATTGGTATTTTGCAGAGAATCCTAGCTCCATTGAGCCAATGAAGTGTAACCTAGGCCAGAATTTACATATGCACCCACACAACTAACATGGTTTATTGGGTGTGGTCTTTGGTGTACCCAGTTTAAAGCTGTGCAATGAAAAATACATACTGTATGGCTTAGTCTTATGTTGAGTTGTGCAATAATGAACTCAGTATAGAGACATTTGACCTTTATAACTGTGGTTTGAAACACATGCAGAGGCATGACATATCATGTGTTGTACGATTGTGCTCTTGCTTCTGAATAATGGTTTACAAAATAATTTTTAAATATGGTATTTTTAGTTTACTTATTTTCCATGTGTATTCTGATTTCCTGTTTTGCATTTTATTCTGTTTTATACCATAATGAGGGCAAAGAAACCTCATTTTTAGAAACTTCAGTTTCTGGCTCTGCTTCACAGATAAATTGCAAATGTCAAGATAATTTCCCTTCTCAATAGCTTCCTAAACTCTAATTAGCTCAACAAGGTGCATGTAACCTAAACCATTATTCTGTGAGTGTTGTACAACATATATGCATGCATATAACAACTGCTATTTCCTTCTCATGTTATGTTTACTGAATGCATTGATTCCCTTGAAGCATTTTCAAAAATAGTTATAATAAAATGTCCTTTAATAGGAAAAAATAACTTTTCATTTATTTCTTCTCCCTCTTCCTTGCTGATTCCCTCCCTTGTTGATCAAGGAGATGTTGGTGCTGGTTGTTTATATCAAAGTAGCATCTAGAGATCCTGGTTAGGATCTGGATTTTTGTCATGAGCCAAGTATTATACATATGGGGCTCTATTCTGTCCCCTGCGAGGATTGATTTCGATGGGAATTACTCATATGCTGTTTTGGGAAGAATTTGGCCCCAATCATTTTTAAAATCACATTTTAATAACTGTCTGGACACCCAAAAGAAGCTTTGAGGACTAACTTTTTTAAGCAGCTGCTACCTTTAACAAAACCAGATCCCACTTCATTCTAAAGAAGAATTCCTTTGAAAGGAATTACTGTGCATGCAGGAAGGTTAGTTCAGTAGATTAGGCACTGGTCTTCCCCTGGAACTCCACCTTGCTTGTAAAACCATTACAATTGCAGGTTTTCATGGCCACATGACTGACAGATATGCCCATTGTTGTCTTGTGGGATGTGGACAGTAAGCACTGTACGGAGGCCACCAAACACATTCCACATAGGACACTGAGCAGCCATCAGATTGGAAAAACTTTGCCACTAACAACCTTGGCCGTATTTGAATTGGCCTCTTAGTAATGAAAGACCCTATATCCCATTACCAGTCTTCTGGGCTATTAAGCCCTTCAAAATAATACTTCGGATATATAGTAGCTATACGTAGGTAAATACTGATATAGTATTAAAAATAGGCCTGAATTAAAATCTCAGATCTTAATATGTCATTTATGTACAGTACCTTTCATCTCAATATTCTTCATCAGTATTCAGTCAGACAGCCTCTGCACATTCTCATGACATATGCTAAATGGGTATTATATCCGTTTTACTGATGGATAAACTCGGGCACAGAAAAGTTACTTGACTTCCCAAGCTCAGTCAATGGCTGAACCAGAAAAAAACTCAAGAGTTCTGATTTTCAATCTCTTGTTCTACCGCTGCACCACACTCCTTCTGTGAACCTCCACTTTCCTGCTATGTGCTCTTTGAAAGAGACACTCCCGCCCTTTTTCCAAAGGTGGAATCATAGTTACAGTCAACCTGAGGGCAGAAAAGATTTTTTCCTTTCAGCAGTATTATCCTCTTGGTGTGAATGTGCAAAATGTGTTAGACTGTGCTGTCACTTTAAAAGTGTGGAAGATCCTGGGATAGAGGATTTTGCTGCCATCTTTAATTGCCTACATGAGAGGAGGAAATCCAGCCAACTGCTTTAGGAGCTTTGAGCCTAAATCGCCACTGGTATAGCTCCATTGACTGAGGGTACATCTACACTACAGGGGGGAGTCGATTTAAGATACGCAAATTCAGCTACGTGAATAGCGTAGATGAATTCGACGTATCGCAGCCGACTTACCCCGCTGTGAGGACGGCGGCAAAATCGACTTCTGCGGCTTTCTGTCGACGGCGCTTACTCCCACCTCCGCTGGTGGAATAAGAGCGTCGATTCGGGGATCGATTGTCGCGTCCCAACGGGACGCGATAAATCGATCCCCAAGAGGTCGATTTCTACCCGCCGATTCAGGCGGGTAGTGTAGACCTAGCCTTAGAAAAGGGGACGCGAACATCTCCTTCCAAGAGAGTACAAATTAAGGGTAGGTCTACACTTACTTCCTGGTTTGGCGGCAGGCAATCGATCTTCTGGGATCGATCCTGGAAGTGCTCGCCGTCGACGCCGGTACTCCAGCTCAGCGAGAGGAGTACGCGGCATCGACGGGGGAGCCTGCCTGCCGCGTCTAGACCCGCGGTAAGTTCGGACTAAGGTACTTCGAATTCAGCTACGTTATTAACGTAGCTGAATTTGCGTACCTTAGTCCAAAGTGGGGGGTTAGTGTGGACCAGGCCTAAGTCAATATGGTTGCGCTGGTGTAAAACTGGAGTAACACAGTGAATCAGGGCTATTGCTTTTATTTCAAAATGTGCCCATGGTATCAGGCAGGGCTCCATTGGCATGCTGATTTTCCTATGAGCTGGCACACTTCTCAGCAAAGGAACCTGCATTTGAATGTTTGAAGTGCTTTTGAAAATCTGACCTATAATATACATCATCCACCCACCCACCTAACTATCTAATGTGAATTATGGGAGGGGCATTTAGAAATGATCAGTGTTGTCCTAACTCTATTCCTATTATTAGTCTTCATTATTTTTATTACATATTTTATAGTAGCACCTAAATGCCCTAACTGAAATCAGGGCCCCATTCGGGGTAATCACTGCAGAAATATATATATTAAGAGACACTCCATGCTGCAGAGAGTTTACACTCAAATAGACATGACAGAGAAAGAGTGGGGAGGGAAACTGAGGTACTGGTGAGGTGAAGTGACTTGCCCACAGTGTCAGAGTAGGTCAGCAGCAAAGTCAGGAAAAGAATCCATCCAGCACCCTATCCAGAGAGGACCATGCTATCTGTGTCTGTTCTATATAATATTGTAGTCATGATAGACAATAAAATATGCACACATGCAAATATGTAGATACACATTTTGCTTCAAAATACTCCTAATCCAAAATTCTAAAGTTCTGTTTTGAATTATGACTTCTCAAAAAAAGTGCTGAGAAAATGGTCTGTCAAACTAATCTGATAAACTCAAAAGTATGCTCATTTGTCATCGCTTTGGGCTCAATACTTTGCTTTGGATACATTGAAGTTGTCTAACGGAAACTGGGGCATATTTTTAAGTTTGCAAAATGAACCCATACTGCTGCACCCAACCTCTTTGCAACTCTTTTGTGTGCCGCTTTAATGTACTCTCTGTCACAGAAATTTGAGACTTTGCTTTATCAGTGCTGTAGGATTGCATTACTCTGTTTGACTGTACAAAACTCACACATTTCACTACGTCTGTAATCCCAAAGGTCACAGTTAAGGTTGGGAGAGAACAAAAATGATACTTTGTGGTCTAACATTCACACAATTATCAACTCATAAATCTTGGTCATACTGTAATTAGAGTGTAAGAGATAAGAGAATTCTACACAGACTGATTGTGTCCATGGAAAAAAAATAATTTCAAAGTTATGCAAAGCCAAAGAAGATTGTATTTAGGGCATGGCAAAACAGACCTTTTTTGAAAGCATTTTTATTTTTCCAGTCTCTTAACTTACTGCATTTTTATGTATGAATAGAAAAGTGTAGCCATTTTGAAATATATGTAGCATATAGTGAGGCAGTTATGATCATATGCTGAATCATTTAAAGTATACCATAAAGACACTTTTGTTCTGAAAATAAATGACTCTCATGCTGTGTATTTGGTAGCTTGAAAGGGGATCTAGTTCTTTAATTACATTCTTCCTCTCCAGTGTGTATATATTAAGTTTGCTATTATATAATTGTTCACAGTAATAGTTTACACTTATCTTTCAGTCAAAGAGCATTGATTGATTAAGCCTCAAAACTTCCCTGTAAAGCTAGTGTTAATTCTGATATTTTAGAGAGGAAGTTAGGAAATTAACTTAGGACTTCAGAGACCTGGTTTCATTTCCCTACTACATCACAGACTTCCAGTGTGACCTTGGACAAGTCACTGAGCCCATCTGTGCCTCAGTTCCCCATCTGTAAAATCAGGATCACAAGGGTGCTGGAAGGATAAACGCATTAGATTGTGAGGTGCTCAGATAAGGTCCCTATAAGTACCATGGGTCAGGAAACAGAGACACAAAGAGGTTAAATGACTTGTGTGAAAAGCCTGCTGTAAGTCACTAGATCAGATCCAAAATTTGAAAGAACTTATTTTCCACTCCTGTTCCAGACGCAGCTGAAATCTCACAAGAACAGTTGATCTCAACATAGTAGATACCATGCGAGATTTCTGCTGCTTTACGCAAAGCTGTCTGTCAAAGAGACACTCTTGAGATTTTGGCTTCATTGAACATGAAGCCTAGTCGTGATTTGACCTTGACGTCTAACCCGTAGCCTAAACCTAATCTGGATCCAGATCCCAGCACCACTTCCTTGGTCCATCTTCTGTTCATATTTTAAAAATGGTGTTTAGTTTTCTTGAGGAATCTCTTCCAACTCTTTAACCTCTGATTTCGCAAGAGCTTCTCTCATGTTCTTCCTCAGTTAAACACTAGAGCCAAATTCTGCCACCAGTTACATTGACTCAGCCCCCTTGAGGGAGGTCATGGGATTGTGTAGACGTAACAGAGGGCAGAATTTGATCCTTTGGAAACCAATTTTGTTCCTACAGACCAAGTTGCCACTGTTCTTGATCTGATTTCTTATTTTTCTTATTATTCCTCTCAGCTTGTTGCTGGTGAAAGGTGTTGGTTAGGTAAGAATATTGCTGAATTAAAATCATTGATCTGTGAAAGAAAGGTGTCAGAAAATCTTTTTAGTTACACCTACAAAATTATTCGCACCTTTATGAAATATTGTGCACCAAATATGTTTTCCTGGGACTTTTCTTTTTACCACCTTTTTAAAGTGTAGCAGTTCACACTCATTCTCATGAGAGCATACAAACTCTGGAATAATTTGTTGAACAGTTGCTATATCTTTCTAACTGGTGTTCTCCCCAAACATTATTTCGGTAATCCATGTACTAAAGCTGAACCAAATGTCCGTTTATGTAAAACAGCTCATGCTATATGCAGCCTGTGCTTTTTGTGTGACCTCTAGTGTAAAATGCAATATGTCTGGTCTCAGTTATGTTATTCTGCCAACATGTTCCAGTTTGGGCTAAGCTGGAAGCAGCCTTCTGTGCATCTGGCTTGGGAAAAGAGGACATCTGTGCAACTAGTCCTACAAACCAGAGCAAGTCAATGGAATATTGTTCTAGTGTTAGGGAATTAAAAGAATTTTTGCATTGCAAAACCACAACAAATGCTGACTTCTACAAATAAGAGTTAGCTGCAGAAATACTCAGCTGTAAATCAGCACAATGGGAGACGAGAAGTGAAATGATGCTCTTGTTTCAAATGTAAACGCAGTCCTTCAAACACACACATAGTCTGGGTTAATTTAAAGAGATTTAATTCACAGGGATTTATGTCCTTTAACATGCACTTTGAGATTTATGAATGAAAAACATTAAGTGTGTATTTTTAAATTTATTTTATTATTTTCTTATCTTAGTTTAAGACTCTCCGCCATCCAGAAGGTATTTTATTTATTATTGATGTAGCACCTACGGCCTAATCTGAGATCTGAGTCCCATTGTGGTAGGCACTGTACAAATATAACAAAAGAACACTCCTTGAATATTGAAATGACACTGATATGATGTGCATGAAGTGGTTATCTATTAAGAATGAACCAAACTCTCATTTGATACTGGCTGCAGAGAGCCTCCCAACTTCCTAAGTGGAAACAAGTGGTCCTTCCCATATTAATGGTCAAAGACATGTGGGATATGATGGTACCTGAGAAGGTCCATGTGTGTAGAACCAATACACTTTCTGATTAACACTGTTTTAGACTCCATTTCATGAAGTCCTGGACTTGGTGAAACCATGTTGCTTCAAAGTCTTTTCAGTTACAGCTGGTCAAAAAACATAATTTTTTTTTCAATCAAATCAAGACCTTTTTAAAAACAAATTTTCACCAAATAATTTCCCATTTTTCATCTAGCTCTGCTTTCTGTATCTGACCAGCAGGGGCAAATGTCCCTTTGCTTCATCTCCTGGTTCCTTCTCTCTTTTTTTCCTCCCAATGCCCAGTTAATCTGATGCGCCATTTGTTCCAACTCTTATCCCCTGTCTTTGGCTTCCCGAGTTTGCTTGGTTTGAGGTGCTGTGTTTGTTTGTTTGTTTGTTTGAATTCCTTTCACTTCCTTTCAATACTATTTAAGCAAAATGTATCCAGTGAGTTTTGAAGATCATGTTACATTTTCATGTTCTGTACAGCAATGATATTACTAATTTTCCTCCTTCAAACTCAGGGTCAAAAGCCAATTCCTACTCATTTTACTCATGCTGCAAACCCTGGTGGTCGGTGAACAGTGAACAACACCTACTCTTCCACTGTGTACTAGACTTGGGCGAAATTTTTTGGATGAATGGTTTATTTGCCAAAAAATGCAGTTTCAGTCGACCCAGAACTACAAGGGAATTTGACACACATTCACCAGGTAGTTTTGGCCAAAAAAAAAACCATCATCATCATTTTTCAGGCTTGATTCACAAGGAGAATTAAGCACCATTCACAAAACAAACTGGAGGAAGAGTCATCTCCTTTATACTCTTTAACCCAGTGGTTAGGACAGTCACCTGCAACGTAGGGAACCTTGGTTCAATTTCTCAGTCTCTCCTGTTGAAGCTATTCCACTGGGTATACAAAAAATAGCCACTGGAGCAGGGACTTGAACTTGGGTCTCCCATCTCCATGCCCTAGCCACTAGGCTATAGTAACTCTCACTCACTCACTGGCCCACTGACTATTCCAGTATTTTATACAAAGTGGACAGGTGCGATTGAGCAAGACGCACCCCAGAATACCCTATTGCCTGGTTTTGCTTGACCTGAAAAAAAAATGTGGTGTTTTTTTTGTTTTTTTTTTTCAATTTGCTGAAATGTTTTGCGATTTTTCACTTCAGGTTGAACCAAATTCTTCCTTCCCCCAGAACTGCCAGTGAACTGAAAAATCAGTTATTTCCTCCGCTCCACTCTGTACCCAGTAATAGCTAGTCACAGGCTAGCCCAGGTGTGCATGTTGGGTAGGAGGATTCCCTCCCTCAAATCTGATGTGCATTTTTGTCAGAGCAAAGCTCTTTGAAACAGGTTTTTTTCAGCTTTCCGTGGCTTTTTAAGAAGTTCTCGCCATTCATGGTTTTTTTTTAGAAATGGACCCAAACCACATAGTTCAGAACCTGACTGGGATATTTGATCTACTTTTCTGTGATATGCTATATTGAACTCTGTGAAAATAAACAGACCAAAAGAAACGTTCACCATACAAAAAAACTGTCTCTTTTGTACTTCAGGGAGAGAATATTGACTGACATGCCACCATGGAATATCAGTTCATCATACATGGGTCTTGTTTATTCAGAGTCCTCTAGCTTCCAGTGAAGCAAAAACTAGTTGCTAAGTTCTAATCAGTCCTATCAGCCAGAGTGTAAATTCCACTTCTGCTCTGCTTGGGCAGTCAGGCAGCACAAAGGGGACTCATAGGCCACCACCTGTAGGGAGGATTCTGCATCAGAACATGAGCCACCCCAGGACAAACTTCAAGAGGGAAGAGGTAGCTGCTCTTTAAGTTGTACTGTGAAGAAGAGCCCACCTGAAAGGAGCTGAGCAACTCTGCTCAGTCTGCTGAGAAGAGCCACCAAGGGTTTGGATAGGAGGATTTAGTGGGATGGAGATTGAAGAGAATGGATGGATTTGGGGGAAAGAAAAGGAAGAAAGAGGTTGGATTTAAAGGGATGAGTGGCCGTATGTATTGGAATAAATGTGTTCTGTACGTTATTTTTGGCTTCCTCATCTAATGGGCCTCATTTTGGATGGGTGAAAGAGAAGTGGACAAGGTTGGGAAGAGTGTCCTTCAAAGTTGTGTAGGGGGGCCCACCTTTTTTGAACACCCTTCAAAAAATAGTGAACAGCTCTGCCTACAGGGATGGTATTTGAAGAGCCAGTTTCTGTCCTGACTTGCAGCCTCTGTACATCCCTTGACTTCAGTGGAGCTGCATATGGTGTAAGTCAGAGCGGAATTTGGACCATCGTGAACATGAATTCCTAAAAACAACATTCGAATGACGTTCTGCTTCTGATTTAAATTGAGTGAGGTTCAGAGTTTGGGCTGTTACTCCACCCTTAACTGAGTAGGTCAGTACCCTTGTAGAGCATGTGGTGCAAAACATTGTCTACTTACTTGACAACCTTTGCAGTGCTTAGGCAGAGAGGACAGGGTGGTCATCTTGACTCTGAATTTCTTTGGCTTTGTTTGTTGTTGTCAAAAGAACAGCAGCGTTGGTTTAATGTAGCATTTGCAGTATCTCTTTTTAAAAAAAACAACTCTGTAGTTGTGAAAGAGTAAAAGGGCTTCCAAAAGTTACTTCCAGGCAATTTGGTTTTAATGCACCACATGATGCACTGAGAGTGTTTCTGAAGTGCCTGGAAGAGCAAAGAGGTGTGGTGCTCCTCCGTGCATCCTCCAAGTGTCCCAGACTGCACATATCTCTGACATAGTGGAAAGTGTCAGCCAGGAGCATGGAAACCTTATTGTTGGATTGATGACATGGTGTGTAATGTCTCTGTAGAGACACTTATAAATGGAACTTCTATATCATACAGCACCAATATATGTTAAAACAGACCTGTGTATTCACACAGAGGCAGTGTGGTCCAGTGGACATGGCACGGGACTGGGAATTTGGAGATCTGGCTTCTAGTTCTGGCTCTGTCACAGATCTGCTGTGTGATCTTGGGCAACTTGCTTAACTTCACTGTGCCTCTTTTCCCATTCCACCTTTTTGTCCTGCCTTGCTCTTTGGGGCAGGGACCATTCTTAGTGTGGCTTAGGCCTGGTCTAAACCTAAAACTTAGGTTGACCTCACTACATCCCTCAGGGGTATGATTCACACACCCTGAGTTAAGCCAACCTAAGGCCTGGTGTAGAATTCGTCTGCCAACCTAGCTACTGCCTCTGGGAGGGGTGGATTAACCACCATGATGGAAAAAACCCTTCCATCGCTGTAGCACATCTACACTATGGTGCTACAGCAACACAGCTGCAGCACTGTAGCTGTACCTCTGTAGTGTAGACATAGCCCTAGGATGTATATGTACCCACATATGCAACAGTTTTCAATTACTAAGGACTTCGATGTTTAAAATCAAAAAGTGTGCATTTGTATGTTTATATAATATAGATCCCAAAGCCTAGTAAATGTTGTGGATAAACGGTCTACTAGCTTGTTTTTAAAAGATCCCAAACCCTTTTTTAGCTAGAGAAATTTAAAAAAAAAAAACTTGAACACTCATGTATTTTTCTCACTAAAAATATACCGAGATTATTTAGTATTTATAATGATAATAAACACGTTCGCCCAGCCTGAGACCTTGAACTGAAAACTTCGTTTCAGAGGGAATCTTTTTAATGGCTGTGTTTTAAGCCTACAAAAACACACAGATACAATTAAACAGACTCCAAACTCTACCCCACTCTCCCAGCCTCTGGGGAAGTTCAATTCAGGGTGCAGACTTCACAGCTCAGAACGCATTTCAATTATTGACCCAAACCTTTAGCTAAATGTGAATATTCCCCCAAATGCTGGGAACATCTCCCAACAAAATGTTTTCTTTTGTTGCTACTGTTAGGTGTCATGTCCATTTAAAAAGTATCTAGACAGTAAATGCAATTGGTGTGGAATATATCGTTCTAAGTGATTTGTGCTCTGAGATCTAGTCACACCAATAGTGTGCTAGTGACCTGTCAGTTATTAAATGTCGGCAAAGCTACGGAGTTGTAGCACTGAGGGTCAGACTTAACAAAATGTCAGCAAGTCATTCTGATTTAGGCAGAGTTTGTTGGATGACAGTACATTCAGGAGAATAGCGTGGCAAGCTATTCCGAAGCTGAGGATGCATTTCTGAACTAACTGTTGTGAAAACACTCAAGTACATTAAGGTAAGCACACCAGCTTGTTGGAAACAATGTGTGTTTCTTGAAATAATCAAAGGGACTGACCCTGCTCGTTTTAAAGTCAGTGCCAAAACTGCTGTTGACTTCAACAGAAGCAGGATTGGGCCTCAATTTTTTTCAGTGTATTTATTACATCTCTCTCTCTTCCTGCAGTAGGAGGAAAACGATCTAGTGAGTTATTTAATTCGATTTCCCCATATATCTCATTCTTTCTTTAAGGCTGCTCAAAACAATCACACTATAGCATCATCTGCTGGAAGAGACAGGCAATTGACCAGAGTACATGAACACAACCCATGTAAAAACCCGACTCCCTTTCTTAGTTGAATGCTTTTCCTGCAGCAACCTTGTGTGTCTGACTCAAGCTGTGCAGGAAAAACAGGCTCCGTTTTTCTTCTTTTCTGGGACAGCTGCAACTTCAGGAATAAAGAGAATGTTCCTAGTGGCAGTGGAATAGGTAGTGGAAGCTCAGTTTAGACTTAAGCAGGATTGCATATTTATTAGGGTCTCTGCATCATAGCTGCGCTAGGACATACAGGGTCAGGAGTGTAGGAACAGCTGACCCCAGAGACACAGATTATGCTGTTAATTTTTGCAAATAACTTTAAAGTTGCCTATTTCCATTCAGCACTGTAAAGTACTGTGGGCAATAGATGCTACTCTGTTTGGTATACAGTCTATGTAACTGCAAATCTTAAATTCATTTTAAGATGTCACTTTACACTGGCACAATGTCATCCATCCCAGGATCTCAAAGGGTTTCACAGACAACAGTTAATCCTCAAAATACCCTTTAAATACCCCTGTAAAATAAAGTGAGTATTATCATCCCCATTTTACAGTTAGGGAAACAGATACAGAGAGACTAAGTGACTTGCTCAAGGTCATATAGTGAGTCTGTGACGGAGGCAGGAACAGAATACAGATATTGTGACTCTCATTTTTTCTTCTTTAGCCACAAGAACATGCTCCTGCTCTCCATCTAAATCTAATGAAAGGTCATAAAGTAATACCATTTTTAGTTAACACCTCATTTCTCAGATGCACATGACACCATGAAGTGTGTAGCGTATTACATGTAAATCTAAACGGCATATAATGACCGACTGACTTGTATGAACAAACGTTTTCTTTCTCAATGTTCCTGAGATGAATTGCTTTTTAGAAAGAGGACCACATTTTGCTAGAAAGACATTTCAATGAGCTGGCTAGTTCATATGCATGCCGCTGTTCTCTCCTGGATGTAGTCGAACCTCCTCAGTTGTGTCATAGGCCCTACGTTGGCAAAAGGTAATGGAGACCCTCCTTTATCTCAGCTGACAGAGGCCTTTGCTTTTGGCGCAGCAGGATCTGGGTTTTCCTCCTGTTGCAGGCATGAGGTTTTCAGTGGTCATGGGGTGCAGCATATGGGCAGCTATGAAGCCTTGACACCCACACAATTGGAATAGAGTATGGAGCAAAGGTATAATGTGCTATAGATTGCCTGCCCTACAAAGTAGGTGGGTTGGATGCATTGCATGCTGGCTGAAGTTTCTGGGTGCCTTTCAAAGTTTAGCTTGAGGCACAGCACATTGCAGTAGCCTAACCCTGAGATGATAAATGGATTACATTGGTTAGGTTAGAGAAATGGTTACCAATGATTGGCTGACTGAAAACTGAGTTTCTTGCTACTTACATCCACGCTCTGTCAGAGAAGACTCTAGTAGGAATCACTCTACACATCACAGCTGGGAATCCCATCACCACCTACGGTCAACAGAGCTTACTCCTGTTCCAAGCCTCAGCCTCCCTTGCCTGGCACCTTCACTCCTTGATTAGCCTCATGATAACAGACCTAATATGTCCAGGAGTTATATTATAACCTTTCCCCATTGCTGCCCTTCCCAACAGCCTCTCCCCAATCCTTTCTACTGCCGCCTCCCCACCTTTCCTAGCCGCTCTCTATTTCTGACTTAGACTCTTAAGTCATACACATTCGATAAACCCTCAGCACATTTTGCACATGCATCTGCCTTTCTCTTTCTCTCTCCCTGATTCTGCCTCTTGTGTGCATATGTATGTGGTCAGGAGGATTGGGATGGGCCTTCCTCCTTGTGTTGGCTACTTTAATGATGCAAAAACTGAAGAGTATCCAGCAAGTGCTTGCTATTATGAGCACCTTAATTTATGCCTCCTGGCCTGGCAGTGCCTCTGATACAGCTAACTTTTGAGCACCTGGGCCAGCCCTGGAGTGCCTGTAGGTGCTTCTGAAATTGTAGTTTGGGTTTCAATCCCTTAAGCTCACTCCCAACATGCACCCTTGAAGTACAAAAACCACTGGCCATTCTGACAACTTGGGTTCAGCCAAGTGCCAGCTCTGAAAAATCCCTGAACACCCAGCTTTACCGGAGCCCCTGACCGGATGCTCAAATACCTGTTTGTCCCTGTCTATATTTATTGAAAGTGTTGGCTTGAGGGTGTCTGTGTCTCAGCATGTCAATCTGTAGAATACTGTCAAAATGCTTAGAGAACTGCAAAGTCTGTATAAATATGGTAGATATGTATAAAATGCTGTGTTTACAGTGTTGTTAATGTCTTTGCTTAATTCTGCTGCTATATATAGAATTTTAATCACAATCTTTACATCTGTTATTGGTAGGGAAAGAGTTACACAGACAGTTTGGAAACAGGACAGTGCTCTGAATCTCTGGAAATTAATATACATACTTTTTGTGACCTGGCTAAGGAGGAACAAGCAAGATGGAAAAATAGCAACCTGATTTTTTTTTATCCAAATGTACTTCCCTGGATATTAATGTGTCAGTTCTTTTTCATGTGCAGTATCGAAGATAAAAAAAATGAATATCCTCTCTGAATACAAAGATGCCAAAATGTATCTTACTGAGCAGCTAAAAAGAGAAAGGAGGACATGGCCAATGATGATTTAAATGGAGTGAGACCTGATTTGTTGCTTCCTGAATATGACTAGGGATTTTTGGTTCATGTGTTGGCTGCATTTGTATGCGTTCATATACTTGACGTTCCAGGCGAGCACAGCAAGATTGTTGATTTTATTTCTTAGTATGTCAGTCTCGGTGTTTCTTACTAGGAAGGGTCAAGATTGTGCATATTGCGGGCAAAGCTCCTTCCTCAGCTTCTGGGATGCCCGGGGAGCAAGCAATTTGCAACATTCCTTAGCTTAGCCTGTTCCCTTCTCTGCGCCTAGCCAGCTCCACATGAATCCAAGCCAACTCCCATTGAAGTCAATTGGAACATTCCCACTGACTTCATTGAGAGCTGGACCAGGTCATCAGCCACTGTGAGAGGAGGGCAGGGCCATTTCCCTGTTTTCTCCACTACACCCCCCCCCCATGCACCTTCCTCCCCAGGTATAGTAATTCTGCTCCCCTGAGTGCACACACTGTGCTGGCTCTTGCCTTTTCCTCTGAGAGGCAAAAGTTGGCGAAGACTTCTTGTGCTCTTTTGCCCCATGCGCAAGTGACAGCAACGTGCAAGTTGCCCAACGCTGACCTGGCAATGTGCCCCAGTACTGACATGGAGAGACCAGAGGTTCATGTAGATTTCAAGCCTATTCAATCCATGGTTGCTCTGCTGTTTGGGGAGGCCAACTGATACAGTGTGGAGTGTGTTGGGGCTGTTTGTCTGTGATAAAAAGAGATGACTCCAAACTTTAAGGAAGATCAGATCTGGACTTGGATCTCAATTTTGTGGCTGGGTCACATTTCCAAATGGAAGTTGGACTGAGTCCACTAGTTCATCTCACAAAGGCCACTGAACAGCATCCTATGTCCTAGAAGAGAGATTCTGTACCCCATTGCCAATCCCACAAACCAGGTCTCTATCATTCAAGCTGTTTTTCTGTGTACCACTGCAGTTTATAATAAGCCAACAATCTCCACTATAGAACCATGTCAAATGGTTTTAGCAGAAACAATCCACTGCACTGCCCTTATCTACTTGGTATCTTTGAAGAACTACAAGTTACTTTTGCAAAATAAAAATTAATCTTCCCAAACATGTGTTTGGTTTGGAAAAAAATGTAAATCAATATAAATTCTGGCCTGGATTCACCTCTGTTATTCCAAGCTTGTATTGCTATAATTCCATTGCTATTAGCACAGAGGTGAAGCTCTCCCCCCCTCCTCCCCTCCACACACATTCTGTTAAGAAAACATTATTTTTGTGTGGAACTGGTTCTTGTTTACCTTCAACCTGTACAGTATTTTTTTTTACAGTATATTACTTTTAGAAATGATTGCACCAGTTCTGATAAAATTCAAGCTGCCCCAAGTCAAACTGACCATACCATTATTAGAGGTTCAAAACACTGTAGGTTACTTTTTCTCCTCAGTTATTTTCATTTGCCCTTTTGGCTCTGGCTGGACCTGGAGATGCAAACGCAAAACATTCCAAGAGGGGCAATTCTTCGTTTCTTAGTGCTTCAGGTCTACAAACGGTAACCATTTAAGTGCTAACTATTATTTATCATCATTATTAATTTTTGTTGTATTTACAGCATGACTGGAAAACACTTGCCCAAAATACTAGAAGGAATAATCTCTTGAGACAGCCTGTTCTTGCAAGATTTCCATCCCAATATTTACAGACCCAGGAGGTCCAGATAAGCTTTGGATATGCATCAAAGCTTGTGGATGCTTATCCGAACCAAGCACAAGCCCGGATCCTTTTGAAGTTTGTCCATCACTAGTTATCTGTATCCAATTCCTCCCCTTTCATAACAAGAATTATAGTCCCTGTCTTCAGGAAGTTCTTGTGTTCAGTTACTCCTAATTTTCCACAAAGGGATATACAGAATTATACTAATGTCTATGCCAGCCTTTCAAAAGAAGTCATGCCTCAGTTCTCTTCTAATTCTTAAGCCTATTGCTCTTTGTTAAAATTTGAAACACAAACAAAACTCATGGAGCTTAATAGTATCTGAACTAGGATCTGCATCTCTCCTTTATGCATCGTTTAAGGCCAATAACCTGGAAGGTGTAGTGAATTACAAATCTGGCCTTTCACCGCTGGGAACAAGGTTCAAGTTCATCTTGAAGTCTTGAGTGAAATACGTTTGGTGAGTTCTGCTCAATCCCTGGTGAACAGTAGCTCACGTAATAAAACTATCATATCTAATTCAACCCAACTGGCATTTTTTTCTAGGGACAGGCCTTGCATGTGGACAGATTTATTGAATAATCCCAAGAGAAGATACTCCCTACAGGTCAGGTGAGACAAGGTCATTGGCAGGGCAATAATGATGACGTTTTCGGCTGTAAATTCCACATTTCAACAACTGTAACAGACAGCTATGAACAATGTGGATAAGAATCTTGTATGATTTAATAAAAAAATAAAATTCTTGTTCTGCTTAAAGCTATTATCCTTCCCCTCCCACCCCCACCTCACGTTGCATTATGGTATTTATACAGTAAAGCTACTAGAACCAATTTATTTTCTGTGTTGACAGAAGTTAGTGAATATCTTCTTAGTCCTTTCAAGTTCATCCATTTACAAAATTCAGTGGAGATTGTTTCAATTAGGGTCATCTGGTCATGTATCCCTTGATCCTTTGATCACCAGAGCAGCAATACCGTGTCAGTAATCTCTAGGCCACCATTTGGGTTAATGAATCGGCTTGACTTTAATTCTAGCCCAGATGTAATCTTTTATAGCTTAATGATTTGTTCTAACATGAGCACCAATTGAATGTAAACAATTTCTTGATTTAGAGTGGAAATAAGGTTTTTTTTATGCCTTGTTTCTATTTCTAATTAATCATGGAGCAATTAAATCAAACCTTGATCTGTTGCAATCAAGATTAAATCATAGTGTAGGTTAGGCTGCTAATATCGTCTTTGAGATCATTATTATCGAGGCTAACAGTAATCAGCAAAGGAGAAAGAAACGGATGTAACTGAGGTCACAGATCTGAAGAATTGTTCAGCTCAATTTCAGTACAGACTTCACCTCATCTTTGACAGCTGGTCTGATGTAATGCATAATAACACTTATTTAGTAACTCCTATTCAAGGATCTCAAAGCACTTTTCAAACGTCAATTTATTCTCACAGCAGAGATGTGCAGTAGGTAAATATTATCTCCCATGAACAGAAGGAAAAACTAAGGCCCAGTGTGCTTAAGCAACTTCAGCAAGGTCACACAGTAGGGCCTCAATCTCGATATCATGCACAAAACACTGGTAAATAAGAGGGCTTTGCGATGGAATCTATGTATGCTGTTTGATAGGGGTGGAGGGCATCCTTGCCCACAGGCAAGCATACCGCCGGACGGAAGAAGTTATGTGGCCTGCTGCAGCCCCCCAAATGATGATGTAGCTCAGCGTGTCCATGCTGTTCTCTGACTCGCTGGCTATGCCGTGGAGTTCAGACGCTCTGCCTCCATGAAGAGCTTTAGAAACTTGTCATGTAGCTTTTATCTGCAATTGCTGTGGGGGAATGGAGGGAGGGCTTTGTAGTATCCCCGGTGGTAGAGTGAGAACAGGACTCATTTGTAATAAGTCAACAAGGTGCTTTACTGAGGCTGCGGGTCTGTCTACGGTGCAATGTAAGCCTAGGGTTAGTGGAACTCCAGTCAGTGGGCCCTGGGTTTGAGAACCTAAGACTTGAGCATCTACACTGATTGTCAACTCTAAGTAAAGAATTATCTAACGTGGGTCTCCAGCAACCACACTGCAGTACGCAGACCTGAGTACAACCAACCAAATTGCAGACTTCCTAGTGCCCCCTTGAAATGTGGCCGCTCTAGCTCTGTTTGTGGTGTGGTGTGGGAAAACTTGATTATCCACCAAATTTGACCTTGACTATCTTGATTATCCACCAAAGAGGACAAAGAAAGTTGGCCTGTAGTGTTGTGATTGACTTTTGGCAGTCTCCGAGAGCATGAGTCCAGTGGGGCTGCATCTACAGTGCAAACCAATAGGGTTTGAACCCTGGGTCCTGGCTAGACTTAGGCTCAGACCCCCCATCCCCAGGTTAACACAATTAGTGTGTAGACGGAAGGGGCGTTTTAAACCTGAGTTCAAACCTGGGATTTATACTGCAGTGTAGACATACCCAGAAGGACCTAAATCTCTCTAGTTGTAACTAAGCACAGCCTGGCCTATCCAGTATCACCACATAGGCCAGGGGTGGGCAAAATATGGCCCGCAGGCCAGATTCGGCTCGTATAACATTTCTGTCCAGCCCACCATGACTAACATTTCTGTCCAGCCTCCTCTGCCCCCTCGCGATCTCCAAGTCTGGGCTGCTAAAAGTCCTGCAGCGCAGCGGGGCCCCACACCACCCCCGGAAGCAACTGGCTGCTGCAGGCATGTCTCTGTGTGCCCCTGGCATATCTCTGTGCACCCCTGTGGTAAGCGCCTCCTGGCCAGAGCCTGCACTTTGCACCCCCTCCTGCACCCCAACCTCCTGCCCCAGGTCAGAATCCCCTCCTGCACCCAAACTCCCTCCCAGACCCTGCCCCCCAATCCCCTGCCCCAGCCTGGAGCCCCCTCCTGTACCAAACTCCCTCCCATACCCCGCACCTCCTCCGTTAATATAGTAGAAATGTGCGGCCAGTGATGACCTACCAAAATTCGTGGAGTGGCCCCCCTGCAAAAATTATCGCCCACCCCTGACATAGGCTCTCCCTAAATCCTAGTCTGGATTAAACAGTGAATAAAAAGGGACTGTGGATTACACTTCAAGCTTAGTCAATGGAAAAGCCGGGAATTAGAATCCAGGAGTCCAGATTCCCACTCCTCTTCTCTAATCATATCTCTGAATCATGGCATTACTATTCTAGAACAGCTCTGACAAAAGCTGTTTTGCATGGATCTCTGCAATTATTTATACGATCATTCTCCTGAAGATTAATTCAAGCTAAAATGGAATCTTTTGCCCAAATGGGTCATCCGTATGACACCGAGAAATAACACAATGATCTGAGTTTGACTATGAGCCTAGAAAATATATGAAAGCAGGACATTGTAGTTTGTACTTCAGTTCATATTAGCTTGAAAAAAATTGCAGCAGTGCCATTTTCAATTCAGTGTTCTGCTGGAAAGGTTGCAAATTGATTAGAATTATGCCTTTTTTGTGCCAAGTGATAATTTACTGCAATTAATTATCAAAAGATCTACTGCTGTCAATTATGGTACTTGCCCTTTGGGGGAGGGGAAGCTATTTATGAAGAGCTAAATTCTGTAACAAAGTTCTATTTTACTTTATGTTGTTTTCAATTAAACTATCATTTGCTTTCCTTCTGCCAAACATAATAAAGACCTGTTAGGAAGTAATCATGCTACTGTGACCCTTTTTTTTTTTATTATTTTATTTTAATCTAAACATTATCTAGACCTCCATTGAGTCAACACTCCTATTGTTACACCTGCAAATTGTACATGGAGAGGAGCATACTTCAGAATTAATGAGCACAGCTGCCGTCTCTCTTACATTCAACACTTGTAAAATAGACCTCTTTAAAGTGCCATTATCACAATATTGATAGAGTTATTTATAGTACTGCAAACGTTCCCAGTCATAACAGAGTCCTTGTTATCCCCTGTAGCAGTTCATATTGTTGCCATCTCCTGGCCTCATTCCAGAGCCTGTGATAAGGCACCAGGTGGACAATCCTTCACAGATGAACTATAAAAGACATTAGGAAAACTTTTATATAAGCAAGTTTTATAGCGGGGAATAGGTCAAGCTGTCGAGCCCAAGCCTGTAGCAGACTTGTCATGTGCTTCCCGTGCACCGTTTCTCTCATTTTCAGAGTGGAATGTGAAATGAAATGAGAAGCAAGCTGGAAATGATCTGGCCGGCATTTTTGCAGTTACTAAGATTGTTTTACCATAACTCAGCAAAACAGATGTAAGTTCAAACTCATGGTGTCAGTCGTTGAAAACAAACAATCACAGGTGCCAACTTTTGTTGCTAAGGGAATAAAAGAAGCTTGGGCGTCGTGTTCTGTATGTGCAGAGCTCGAGGTTGTACAAGCTGGTGGTTCTGTTGTCACTAAGCAGTTACTTGGGTTTTCAGAAATATGCAGGGGGAGAGGGAAATAATCCTGCTAGGCAGGTCAGCCTTCTGACCCATAGGAAATTTCATCCAATCTGATTCAGATACTGTCGCTCAGTCTTCACATTTTGGATTCAATCCTGTTCCCATCAGTCAATGCAAGTTTTCCCCTTGGCTCCAGTAGGTTCTACATCTAATTCTTTATTTGCGTTTGTCTTACTCTGTGCTTAAATTTTGCAACATGATTCTCTTTCACATTTGGGGCGCTTATACGTCCCAAGATCTCTGCCCAGAACTCCCAGTGCTGTGCTAATGATGGTGGTTCCCAGAACTGCCCTGCAACGCATGGTAAGTAACTAATTCAGTGCCTTTGCCTAATTCAGTGAAATTGCTACAGCTGTATCAAGATCACACAGTTTTGTGAGCAGTCTAGCTTCACTTTGAGTTTCAGGTTCAATTTAACCCCAAAAATTCAAACTTCAGATAAAACTCAGAGTTCTGTCATGAAGCCAGTGAGTTTTGATGTTCTACTGTGAGATTAAAGAGTTTAATTATTTTTGTAACAAGCTCCTAATGACAACCTTCCTGGTTTCAAGCCAGCCTTTCAGCAAAATCTATTTCCAGATCTGAGCACCTTACAAAATTTAAAAGACCTAAGGCCCCAATCCTGCAACTGCATCTGTGTGGACAAACTCCCACACCAGAGATGACCCACACCTGCCGATACTGGGGGGACAGAGTGAAGGCAGCCGCTTCAGCATGCGTTACTGAGCATGCTCAGCCTATGTGAGCATGCTCAGTACAAGCCAAGCAGCAACTTGGGGGAGAGGGGGATGTAGGGTTACCATACGTCCGGTTTTTCCCAGACACGTCCGGCTTTTCGGCAATCAAACCCCCGTCCGGGGGGAATTACCAAAAAGCCGAACATGTCCGGGAAAAATACCGGCCGGGCACTTCCTCTCCTGCGGCTGCTCTGCTCCTCCCCGGACTCAGACTTCGGCTCTGTTTAAGAGCCAAGCTGCCCGAGCCAGCGCTACCGGCTTCGGGCAGCCTCCGTGCCTCCGGACCCCGCGCCGCGGGAGCAGAGCAGCTGGAGCCGGGGAGGAGAAGTGCCCGGCCGGCGGCTGGGGTCCAGAGTCAAGGGGGCTGCCCGAAGCCAGTAGCGCTGGCTCGGGCAGCTTGGCTCTTAAACAGAGCCGAAGTCTGAGTCCGGGGAGGAGCAGAGCAGCTGGAGCCGGGGAGGAGAAGTGCCCGGCCGGGGGCGCAGGGTCTGGAGGCATAGGGGCTGCCCGAAGCCCGAGTGCTACCGGCTTCACGGTTTGCCAGGCAGCCTCCAGACCCTGCGCCCCCGGCTGGGCGCTTCCTCTCCCGGGCTCCAGCTGCGCTGGGGAAGCGCCGGACGGGGGCACAGGGTGTGGAGGCTGCCTGGCAAACCGTAAAGCCGGTAGCGCTCGGGCAGTCCTTTTCGCATGGCTGGGAGGGAGGAGGGGGAGTTAGGGTGGGGACTTTGGGGAAGGAGCAGGGAAAGGGCGGGGTTGGGGGTTGGGAAAGGGGCAGGGCCGGGTGGGAAAGGGGCGGGGCTAGGGCCCGTGGAGTGTCCTCTTTTTTTATTTTTTAAATATGGTAACCCTAGGGGGATGTGACCCAACATGCCCCCACACATGTCACCACTGCCCCAAACCAGCAAGGAGCCTGACTTCAGTGATCTGTGTGGGTGGCTCTCACTGCAGGATTAGGGTCTATATGAGAGGTACTTTAGAT
This sequence comes from Chrysemys picta bellii, assembly GCF_011386835.1. Classification (NCBI taxonomy): domain Eukaryota; kingdom Metazoa; phylum Chordata; order Testudines; family Emydidae; genus Chrysemys; species Chrysemys picta. The sequence continues at coordinate 16,261,701 of NC_088798.1, forward strand.
TGTAAGCTCCATGGAGCAGGGGCCTGTCGTCGTGTTCTGTGTTTGTACAGCACCTAATACAATGGGGTCCTGGTCCGTGAGTAGGGCTCCTAGGCACTACTGCAAGACAAATAATAATATCAATCAGGTCCACACAGAGAGTTGAGTCTAGTTCATTAAGGCGGGTTTGTGCCACTCTGGCAGTACAAAGTAGTTTTAAAGTCCTCTTATCTGGCTTTAGAGGGAGCTGTCTGGGTAGTGGAATCCTCTGGTGGTATAGGTCCACAGTAGTAGTTTCTACATCACCAACACCCTGACTCAGGGCACATGACCTAGAGTCCCGTGGCCCCACATGTGACTTATGTGTCTAGTCAAAACAGACCAAGCTCTGTTCACAGAAATTATTTGTTGAATAATTTTGGATAAGGAGTAAGGACAATATTGTCACTTACCCCTCTACACAGCAGCCGAGACCAAGAGGACACAAGGTGCCCCATGAATTCTCCCATATGGGCAGACTGCAGGTCACAACATAGGGGTGGAAGAGAGTCACTTCCGTGGACACAGACTCTCCCTCCTGCACAGGTGGGCAGGCAAGGGTGGGAACAAGCAATCCTGGTCTACCTCCAGCTCACTAGCCCGTGTAGATGAGCCAGAAGGGACATATTCTGCTACTGGTGCACTGGCCCTTGAAGTAAGATGAAAGCAAGGAACAAACTGTGACTCTTAGAGTCATAGGTCCCTCCCTCGTCTCCTCAAGGCAGGTTATGCCACCACAATCTAGCCCTAAATTTGGGAACAGCTTCCTAGTGTTTTCAACGAAGAAGTCAAGGATTTGCATACCCCGTTATTTTTAAGGTTGGTCCCTCAAAGCTTGAAGAATCTGCAATGTTACATGTTTTCTCTGGAGGACTTCTGTCCACCAAAGCATTTCTATGTATCATCACTGGAGGACCTCAAAGTCTTTGTAACATATTTATTCTCGCAACACCCTTGTGAGGTAGGGAAGTGCTATTATCCCCATTTTACAGAAGGGAATTGAGGCACAGAGAGGCTAAATGATTTAGCCAAGGTCACACAGGAAGATAGTAGTGGAGCAGGAACTTAAACCCACATCTCCCAAATCCTAAGATAGTGCTCAAACCATTGGATCATCCTTCCTCTACATTATGTGACACCTTTCACAGACAGTAAATTACTTCCATTTAGTGTGTGTGTGTATATATGTGTGTGTGTGTGTATATATATATAGAGAGAGAGAGAGAGAGTGAGATGCCTCCACACCAGTGCAACAGTCTTTTCAGTTCCCCAGCACTCACTGTTTTTTGCAAGTGGAAAAAATCTAGATTTGGGGGAGGGTTGTGGTGGGGAAGAAGGAGAAGTTAGTTGCTTTTTGTTTCTCCAAACTTGTTTTAAAAATGAGACACGATTTTGGTGCATGCATAATGAAACTCATCCAGTTAAAATCAGAAAAGGGTTTCTCATAATTCAGTTGGAGTTGTTTTTAAAATTTGGATGTTGGTCAAGGACAGCTTTATTGATTGAATTTAATTGCATATATTTTCCTGTCCTTTTATTGAAGCCTATTTTTCAAGCCACTTGAGAGGCTGCTAACATTTCAGAAAGGGGATATGCCAAAGCATTGCTTTAATTCATTATCTTTTGGACATACAGTAGTTGCTACTTAGCCTGAATTAAATCAGTTGGAGAATGTGATAGTGTAATTACTTACAGGTATCCAAAACTCCTTTTAAGTGAATTCACTAGAAAATTTGTCTTGCATTTACATTAGATGCAAATGTCTGTTATTTCAATTATACTATTTCATCAACCAGGGACAGATTTTTCTTGTTTCTACGTGATATTTTAAGGGATAAAATTCCAGTTAGGTCATTTATTTTCTAAAACAACATAACATAGAAACGTTCCACAAATTACTTCGCTAATTCTTTCAAAATGTGTAAACATGACGATCCTCAAAGTAACAAAGGAAATAAGTCTGTGATTTTTGTTTCCTTTTTTTCCCTCCCAAATCATGTTATCTCTGTGGAAATTTTGTAGACAAAACTTGAACATTAGCTAGATTACTTCACTGAGTTTCAATGACGTAAAGTCTGTGCTCTTCCAAAAGTTATGTCATCCTGCTTCACGTCGTAGGTAAGTTCTAGATGTTCTCAGATTAGAATGATCTATGCAGTGAGAAGAACAGGAGTACTTGTGGCACCTTAGAGACTAACCAATTTATTAGAGCATAAGCTTTCGTAATAGTCAGAATGTAAGCCACAGTGCACCAGCGCAGTCCCTGAATACACACATCGCTAACACTGAGCTACTTCTGTGGAACTTTCCAATTTGCAGGCGTAATTATATCTCATTGAAGCAGCTGAGCAATGAACGTATAGTTTTAGAAGGTGAAACCATTGTAACCATTGCTGAAACTGCTGTAACCACATCCTTGCCCTACCCATTGTCTGTCTACAGTTTATTGCTCCCGTTTGGATTGTCCTGCCTTAAAATATATGTCAGTCTAGCAAAGCACCAAAGTATATGCACAGCTTTAATTATATGAGCAATCCTACGGACTTCCATCGAAACACGTAAGCTCTTTGGGGCAGATATCTTGTCTTTCCACTTGTCCAGTAAACTAACTAGCCTACTTTTGGTGGCTGTAAAAATAAGTAAATACACAAAAATAATAATAGTTCTGTTTTATTAATTAATAATAGGCTCAAACTGCAAAATTTGGTTCTGAATTTGAAAGTGTTCAAATGCAGGTTTGTGCTGGGGCCCATCTCTGTTTCACAGGGAGGTGAGCAAACTCAGGTTAGTTTAGTATTTGGAAATTCCAAATCAGGAATGGTTTAGACATCCCATTTTATAAGAAATCTCAGTGTTTGCTTTTGTGGAGAGAAGGGATGTTCAGATAAATGATTCCTCTTTTATCCTATCGCTAGCTTTAGATCTGAGAGTTAGTAAATATAGACTTGAGTTGAAATACTTGATGCTTGCATTACTCCCAGAATTTACCTGATTCTAGTGTCGGACGGACCCAATTCACAAATGTTTTATTTGGGAATTCAGTACCCATCCCTAGTGAAGTGCTTATGAAACTCCTGTTGCAATGAACTGAACCACAGATGGATGTGCGATTTTGAGGGCCACTGAACATTGACAATTTTCCCAACTGAATCAAAATTACAGAAACACCTGCATGGTTGCATCTGCAGACTCAGCTAAATTTATGCTTGCATACAGCCACATGACATCCAACCTGAAATTGTTCTGCATTTTAATCAAATGTGTTGTAATGTCAGTATAAAACTTTGTATAAAAGCAGCTTAATCTGTGGAAAGTTCCACTGAAGCATTTTTATTTGGCACCAGTGTGAGGCTCCATGAATTAAAATCAAAACACGGTGTAGACAAGCACCAAGGGCACTGATGTTTTAATTAATTAAATTGTTTTACCAGTGCTTTCTAAGGTTAAATAATGCTAATAGTGTCATATGACACTATCTATCTATCTATCTGCGCTTCTGTAAGGCAGTCTGATCCCGCCAGCTGCTCCATGTATGTAGACCACTGTCCCCATTGAAAGTCCCCTTGACTTGGTTAGGGTTCTGCCTGGGTACAAGGTTCTGCCCAGACAAGCAGCTTACAGGATCAGGGTGTAAGTGACTGAAAAACTAATAGACATGGTCTTTTATCTTGAAATTCCATGAGTCAACTTAGGTATTCACCCTGTTGATGTAATCAACATCAGGTTTGGTATCTTGGAGTTCGATGGAAAGTGCAGATGTAAATGTAGTGGATTAGAGTCTGGAAGGGTGGGTTCTGCAAAATAGAGTGTTGCCTGCTGATCTCTTGATTTACTTTTGCATATGGTCCCAATACACCCAAAACTATAGATCAATGAATTTCTCCCCTGATGGTACATTTAAAAAATACTCTGGGAATTGTTCAATGAGTACAAAATCTGTAAATTCACCGGTTCTCAAACTCGGGGTCGAGACCTTTTAATGGGGTCGCTTAGACTGGCTTAGACTTGCTGGGGCCCAGGGCCAAAGCTGAAGCCTGAGCCCCACCACCCCGGGGGGGGGAGGAAGGGGTCAGGTTACAGGCCCCCTGCCTGTGGCTGAAGCCGTTAGGCTTCGAGGTTGGCCTGCCCACCCGGGGCAGTAGGGCTCAGACTTTGGCCCTCCCACCCGGAATGGCGGGGCTTGGGTGAGCTCAGGTTTCAGTCCCCACTCCTGGAGTCGTGTACTAATTTTCGTTATCAGAAGTGGGTCCCAGTGCGATGAAGTTTGAGAACCCTTGTGTTCGTTGAAGACATAAAAGAAATTATGTGAGGTCCTTGTTTGGCAAGTTCTTTCAGATGTGGATGCCTGTTCGCTAAGAACTGAACTGAGGTCAGCGACTCATTGTACATGGTTATCAGATAGTGAAGTGTTGTGATCTAATGTTTCTCTGTCCCCCAACAGCAGTAGAATGGAAATACAGATTAAATGAGATAATTTAGAACGTTATTTTACTGAATAGATTCTGGATTTCAACTTCATGAAGGATGTTTGCTCTTCACTACATTATTGACTTGTATGCACACAAATATCTATTAGACAACCGTCCACATACATTAAGCTTATGCAGAAAATAAAGACTTGTGTTATGGATCTATCTACTTATATGACCGTAAACTCATAGCACTTCACAAGTATTTATCCACACAACACTCTGCTGAGGTAGGGAAACATTATGATCTCCATTTCACAGATGGGGAGCTGAGGCACAGAGAAATTAAAACTGAGATTTTCAACCTTATCTAGGCTTTAAATTTACTTTCATTGGAACTGGGCATCAAAATCCCTTTGAAAATCTCTGCTTAAATGACTTGTTCAAAGTAGCCCAGGAACTCTGTGACAGAGCCAGAAGCTAGGGTGACCAGACAGCAAGTGTGAAAAATCAGGACAGGGGGTGGGGGTTAATAGGAGCCTATATAAGAAAAAGACCCAAAAATCGGGACAGTCCCTATAAAATCGGGACATCTGGTCACCCTACCAGAAGCAGACCCCAGGGCTCCTGAGTCCAAATCCAGTGCCATAACCACAAGACCATCCTTCCTCCTGTGAAGAGGCTCCTGTGCATAATGTTGCATGGCAGACTGAGGAGACTACACATAATTAAACCACCCCTTACTGAGAAACGATTCCTGAATCTGCTTGTATTTATGCTGCATTTACCTCACTACACTCAAAACTACCCTTTGCAACCCAAGTATGAAGGAATAAAAAGGAAGGTGGGGGGGAAACTATGTTAGGTGGCCACAGTGATTTCGAATAACGTTTGCCACAAATGCTCTAGATCCACATCAAAAACATCTACTCAAGTGCACAGCAAGGGGTCTATTCTCATGTCCGTGCACAGGTGTTAACTCCCACTGATGTTAATGGTGGCTACTTGCACACAAGGAGAGATGAATAGTCCCTATGGGAATTGCATAAAATAGAGTGTGACCATACAAAGGCTGCTTCAATTGTCAAGACAAAATAATCCAGTGGGGAAAGGAATCTTAACGAACGTTGTGGATAAACCTTGGCCTTTGAACACCACGGTCAATCCAGTGTGAAGGGAAAATGACATTTCAGAATCGGTTCCTCGCTCCCAGTTGGAATTCTACCCTTTCCATAAGCAATTAGGGGGAAATAACATTATTTAAAATATGAATAGTGGCTAAAGTTTTGAGAAGTGACTCATGATTTTGGGTGCCCAATGTGAAGCAATTTAAAGGAGGCTCAGTACCCACCCTCTGCACTCGGGTACCATTCTCATGCTGAGCACCCCAAATGTGAGACCTCCCACATTACTAATCGCATCTGAAAATCTTAGCTAGTGTCAATACCTAAACAGGAGCCATGTTCTAGGAGCCTATTTGGCCTGCTTGGAGAGGAAAAATTATGGCAGCTGGAAGGGTCCAAGATAATCATTGTGTTTAGTTTCTTCTTGTTGTTGAGAAGAATTATTCTGTATTTTAAACAGATGTAGGGTACACAGCAAAAAGAGCTTGGTGACACACCCAGACATGACCTGATGTGACAGACCCAGGTGCAGACATGACTGAAGATGGGCTTTGATAGGTATTTCTCCACAGGTACAGGGATGCTGGACTATACATGAAATAAGTGCATCTGCCTATCAGAAGGTGGTGATGCTCTTGAAGTTACCCAGTTGTCAGCAGCAGCCGTATAATCTCCACAAACTTGCTAAAAACCAGGAAGCTTTCCCATGACCTGAGGAACTTCCAGCTTCTTCAGACTTGGCCCATCTACTTGGCAACAACAATCGCTAGGAACTCATTATCCTGATAGGCTGCTCTTTGTGGTGGCCCCCGTGAACACAGGGTCCAGTTCAACATCTCTGTCTGGTTATCGAAGCACTACATGTAATTAGACTTAGCTACCTGAGAGAGACACTCTGTCTCTGTGACCCAGGATCTTCCACCAGTTACATTCCACAGCAATGAAACAGTTAACCAATGGGGTAGGCTCATGACCATGAATGAGACGCATCAAGACTGTGGAACTCACTGCCGGATAGAATAAAAATAACCACCTGCCTCACCGCGTTGAAATCTAAGTGCCAAACCCACCCCTTTGCTCAAACTTTCCGAGAGCAATACCCTCACTCACAGATTTTTGTATTCATTTATGTTAAGACCCCCCACTCCTAAACCAGCCTCCTAGTGGCAGAGAAGGAAGAGAGAGATGTTGTCGTTGTTGGGAGATTATTTAGTATGGTGGTGAGTGCTAATACTAAGAATGTGGGTGGGTGAATGGATAGTTCATTCACATCCATTACGTGTAACCAGTGGTTAGATCAAGCTGCCTATTTGGAACCAGGAACCCCTGGTTTCTATTCCTTGTTCTACCACCCCATCAGGGAATTCAGCCACCTGAATCAGCAGAACTTGGAAATTCATGTATATCCTGTGCCTCAACATTGGCTTCTAGCTCCCCTTGGTCCTCTCCAGACCCTTAGCACCAATTTCTTCTGGAACAACCCAAGGCAAAAGAATTCATGTGAATAATACTGAGAATTCTTATTTTGTGAGTTATGCTTTGTACAGTATGGTATTTTAGACTAGTAACCAACTATTTAATTATTTGGTGGCATAGGCATATAGGCTAAACCAAAGTCTTTAGGAGCTGCTGTGTCCCTGTTGGCTAGACGTGCATGTGAAGAAATGAATGATTATATATTGTTGCAACTAATGTTATAGCCTGCATCGACATATAATTAAGTGAGAGGTACAGTTTGAGAGCTGCGGTTTTGATGTGTAAGTGTCTTGGAATCTCAGAGAACAAAGGTAACTTGGGAAAAGAAAGCAATGCCAAAATCCAGGACTTCAGCTGGTATAAATCAATGGAGCTACACTGATTTACACCAGCTGAGGATCTAGCCTTTGGTGTCACTTCTGTTGCCCAAGTTACATAGTACTACAGGACAATCCCCACCCCCAACAGACAACAGAATTTGGAGGTCAAATCTCTTCCCAGAATCTGTCTGATCTGTCTGTTTATTTCTGATGTTCTCTGATGCAAGGACACTTCAGAACACTGCAGCCTTGGGAAGAGTATTTCTATACCTCTAAAATCTTGTGTCTGACTCTTCAACCCGAAAACTTCTCCAGGGAGAAGAGGGGAGAAGATGACAAAACTTTGATTCCTCCATTGAGAAAGTCCATACAGCTGAAGCCAGGTAGGAGAATTTAGACCTTTGTTCTCATTTGGTGGATATTTATAAGGATTAGTATTATTAGATGGTTACTGAACACTTCTTGGAAAACAGAAGTGGAATACAGTCTTCTGATTTAAAAGAAAATTCATATAAAAGTACAAAATGCATAGATCTTTGGGTAATGTTTCCTCATTCTAGTTTGTCAAAACCTATCAGTGAAAAAGTGATGTCCTACACCTTTAGTGAGTCACTGATATTATGGTAAGTAGCCAGAATTCTTAAGCAAAAGAGAATGTTGCAAACAGAAGAGGGTAGGTCTTATAGTATATTCTTGTTTTCTCTTCTAGATTTCCACTTCCAGAAGGTCACCTGCCTACGTCAGTCCACTTTCTTTTCAAAGAAAAGGAGAAGACACTAATTCTCTCCTCTAGTTCAAATAACTCATCATATCACTTCACCTTGGGGTTATCATTTTTTAAAAATTCAAAAAAAGAACTTTCCCAAATTAGGCCATGATCCAACAAGTCTCTTTAGCACAAGCTTAATTTGAAGCAGGTCAATTGTCCCACTGGCTTTAGTGAGACTGGCTACTCACCTGCTTAACATTAAGCAGGTACTTAGTTGCTTTGCTGCCTCGAGGTCCTTGTTGGGTTGGCCCATCTTTATTTAATATAAATTCCCAGTATGTATAACTCGTATTTAGTATAATGCAACTGCGTGGAATAATATTGCCAGAGATGCTCTGCGCTTACTTCTACCAGATCAACGAAATGCCTGCATCTCATATGTGTTTGCGTCTATATTACAAATCTAAATAAAATGTTTGTTGCTGTGGAAGGAAACTTTTCATTTGCTGTTTCCCCTCGCTAATTTCTTCTACAAGAACTCTCCATTTTCCTGCATGACAACCGCAAAATACTTTACATCGTATATAAGGTACCGTAAATAACAGTCCTGTCGCACAGTCACCGAGAACCAGCCTGGAGACTTATTAGCCTCACAATCTGAGGAGAGGGGGCTAATCCAACTTTGCCCCCTCCCAGACTGTGTTGAATTCAGTACAGATAGAGGCCAGAATCTGAGCCATAAACTCCGGGTTATGCGGGATACGATACTGTCTCAGAAAATAATCAGAAGTCTGATTCACAAGGAAATGTCAAGTTTTCACCAATGCACAACTGTTGAAATTGATTAGCTCTGATAGAATGCGAGATGTATTTGTTATTTGTACAGTTTGATTCACTTTTCTGACCTGTGGTTCTCAAACACTTGTTTAATAAAGACAGAACTCTGTTAGTGTTGTATCTACTTGTAAACTTTAAAAAACAACACAACCACGTACCTGGGAGATAAATTTCATGAGTTAATAAATTTACAGATTTTAAGGCAAGATGGGATCATGCTGAACCTCTAATCTAACCTCCTGCAGAACACAGACCATAAAATAAGTAATCTTGAAAATCACATCTATGCTTGTTGTCAGATATTTTGAGTTTAGCCCTCAGCCCTCCCACTTCAGGCTATGAGTTCATCAGATTTAATAAGCAGGTATGCTTGGTCAGAACTTGGATGGAAGATCCCCAAAGAACACTGCGGCCCCTTATGAAGTGATGCTAGATATATAGTAGATGACAGTCTTCATCTGGGATTATATTGAATTTTTATGGCAGACATCATCAGGTGGTAGTGTTACACATACCAAGTTCTTTTTCTTAGCATCTGAGCAAGTTTTTAGTCTTGGGAAGACAATCTATATATTGTGCTTATGCAAGGTTCTGGTTAGTGGGAGCTGTGGGAGCAGCAGGAAAGTTTGCTCTCTACTTGATCTCTGATTAGAGTTAATTCTGGAGGCATAGTTGCTCCCTGGGAACTGAGCATTGGGGTTGGGCTGAGATTCCCAAAGCCTGGGACTGCCCTGCGTGCTGTTTGTGACCACCCTCTGTTCTAGGCCTGGTGAATCTGTGTAAATAAAACAAGAGACAGGGAGAATGTACCCAGACTGTGTGACACTGATTTCTCCTCCACTGGGAAGCAGGCATCCAAAGCTGAGGACATCCACTGTTACTTGCCAGAGAAACAACAGCCCAATATGGAGGTGGCAGATACTCTGTCTGTGGGGTGGGTCTGGCTCATTGGATGGCTTTATGTGACCTGCATGACAAGTTTCTCAGCTTTCATTTTTGTGCAGAATGACCGGTTTTGTTTTGTTTAAGTACATTTCTAGCAGCATCTGCTTCCTCCTGAGTGCCTGGAGCCACCATGCAGGTAGCTCATGTTGGGCTGCCAGAGTGGTGCTTACTCCTTCTTATTCCTCTGCATGGATGTAGATTCAAAATCACCATCTAGTCCCACATGTTCATGTGACTCACATGTGAATGTGTGTTCCATGCCAGAAGGGACCTTTCAATCATCTAGTCTGGCATATCACATTTCACCCAGTATAATTTGTGTTTGGCTAAAACATATATTCCAGAAAGTTATCTGAACATAAGAGTTGGAGAATCCACCACTGCCATTGGGTAGTTTATTCCAGTGGTTAATCACCTTCAGTGTTTAAAAACATTGTGCCTAATTTCTATTTTAGTTAGTCCAACTTCAGCTTCCAGCCATTGGGTTTTTATTATGTTTTGTTTCTCTGCTAGATTAAAGAGCTCTTTAGTATCTGCTATTTTCTCCCAGGTTAGGTATTTATACACTGTAATCAAATCAACTCTCAGGTCTGGTCTACACTGGGGGCGGAGGGGGATCGATTTAAGTTATGCATCTTCAGCTACATTAATAACATAGCTGTAGTCGATATACTTAGTTCTACTCACCGCGGTGTCTTCACTGCAGTGAATCGGCAGCTGACACTTCCCCATCAACTCCTCCTGTGCCTCTCACTCCGGTGGAGTACCGGAGTCGACGGGAGAGCGCTCAGCAGTTGATTTATCGTGTCTAGACTAGACATGATAAATTGACCCCCACTGGATCGATCGCTGCCTGTCGATCCTGCGGGTAATGTAGACAAGCCCTCAGTCTTCTTTTTATAAGCTAACCAGATCAAACTCTTTAAGCCTCTCACTGTAAGGCATTTTCTCCAGCCCTCAAATCACCTTGGTGGCTCTTTTCTCCAATTTTTCAACATCATTTTTTAAAATGTAGACACTGGAACGTGACACAATGTTCCATTATCAGTCTCACTACCCCTAATCCTGTTCATTACTGAATCACATTAGTCCTTTTTGCCACAGCATCGTGCTGGGAGCTCATGTTCAGTTGCTTGTTCACTGTGACCCCCTAAATATTTTTTAGCGTCACTGCTTTTCAGAATACAGTTCCCCATTCTGGAGATCTGGCCTGCACTGCTTGTTACCTTTGCATTTGGCAGTATTAAGATCAAGGCCGGCTCTAGCTTTTTTGCCGCCCCAGGCAAAAAAAAAAAAAAAGGCGGCCGGACTGCCAAAAAAACGGCAGCCGCAGGGATCGCGTGGAGGGTGGTCAAGGCGGCTTGCAGGGGGGTGAAGGGCGGCACCCGCCCGCTCCCTCCGCCCGTGGGCAGCCAGGTGCTGCAGCCCTCTCACGCCGGGAGAGAGGGGCTCCCTCCTCTGCCTTTGGGATGCCTTTCCCGGCCGGGCAGGCTCTGTTGGAGCCAACACACGCAGCGCTGGCTGGGGTCTGCAACCTCCGCGCAGGGCCGGCATTGCAGCGGGGCTTGGCACAGTGCAAACGGCGCCAGGATCAGTGGGGCCCACCTCTCCGCTGCCCGCCGGGCTGCCTTGGAACCCTCCCTCTCTGCCACCGCTGCCCGCCGGGCCGCTGCAGAATCCTCCCTCCCTGCCTCTGTTGCCCGCTGCGCTGCCGCAGAACCCTGCCTCCACTGCCCGCCGGGCTGCCGCAGAACCCTCCCTCTTTCTGGTGCCCAGGGCCTGCAGCAAGTGCTGGCTCAGCCGCTCCTTTAAAGGCAGCTTGGCCGGGCCGGGCTCAGAGCAGCGCAGGAGGCGGAGGCTGGTGCAGGCAGCAGGGAGTGGCCTGTCCCGGGGAGCCCGGTGGCACGATGAGCGGTGGGGATCGCCAGTTCCTTCTCCCCCTGCAAGGCCAGGGTCCGTGCTCCTGCAGGGCTGGACTGGCTGCCCCAAGATTGGCCGGAATGCTGCCCCTTACAATGTGCCGCCCCGGGCACATGCTTTCTCGTCTGGTGCTTGGAGCCAACCCTGATTAAGATGCATTTTGTTTGAATGGACCCAGCTTATCAAGAGATCTAGATCATTTAATGATGGGGCCAGGGCAGTCATATCATTTACCGTTCCGTCAATGTTTGTGTCAGCTACAAATCTGATCAGCATGATTTTATATTTACCTCCAGACAATTGATAAAAATGTTGAATAGCATTGATCCTAGTACCGATCCATGTAGAGTCCCACTAGAAACACCCCCTTTTGAAAAAAGCTCCCGTTGATAACTATTCTTTGAGATCTGTCAGTTAGCCAGTTATGAATCTACTTAACGTGTGCACTATTGGTATTGTATAGTGCTCGTTTTTTTAAATCAGAATGTCGTGTGATACTAAGTGAAATGCTGTACAAAAGTCTTAAGTATATTCATCTACCTTTATACCTTTATCAACCAAGCCTGTAATCACATCAGAGTGAAATCAGGTTTGTTTGACAAGTTCTATTTTCCATAAAACCATGTTGACTGACATTAATTATATTCTTATATTTCAGTTCTTTATCCACTGAATAACTATATCAGCTTTCCCATTATTTTGCCCAGGGTTGATGTTTTTCTCTGTGTCTGGTCAACAGGGGCTTTAAGTCCATTAATAGCTCTACCTTAAGGCTCTTTAGCTCAAGCTATAGAAAGTCATGTTTAAGTTCAATTCCTGGGGTCAGCCGCAATGGCAGACATCACAATTAGATATCATCAAGTGACTAATTGACCACTAGCCAAATTGACTATATGTACACTGTAAAAAGTGTAATTACATTATTAGATATGATAACCTCTTTTGTTGGCCATTGGTTTAACCAAAGTTTCTAAATGACCATTAGTGCCAAAATTAGTACTACTATATTCTTCTGGAGAATAACATGACTAGCCACAGAAGATGCATCACGAAAGGGAACATGAAATATCGGCTATCACGTAACTATCCATAAATGTTGGATTTCTACAAAGTGATTCTACTGCATCATAATTAAGGGTTTGAAAGTCAAATGATTTAAGTGCTAGTTTTAATTACTGCTTGGTGAACTTTAGTGTGTTAGAATTGTCACAACTTTCCTTGAGGATTAATCTCAAGCCAGGCAATACAGTGGGAAATTATTAACTTGTACTTTGGTTCAGCAATTATCTGCATTACAAGGTTTATGCAATTAGCTGTTTAAGATGTCATTATATTTTGCCATCTGGTACACAGGAGTTTATGCATATGAGCAGGCATGTATTGAAGTGATTTTCACTATATGACTCTTGATCTCAACCCAAATCATCACTATAATGAGTGGAAGACACAGTGTACAGTACATTAGTGGCAGGTGCATACTATCAAGCTTCATTTTAATAGAAGACTTTCATTTTTCCATTTTAAAGTATTCTGCACAAGTGCTGGGAAATTAATTACACGTTTGCAATTTAGCAAAAACCAAAGACATGTTATTGCAAAATGTTAAGGAACATCAGTTTTCAGAAAGGGAGCCACTAAATTTATGTTCTTTCCTTCTATACCATAGGGTCAAATTCTGCCTCCAGGTACCAACATGAATGTCTCATTGAAGTGAGTGAGAAATGTCTGCTCATATCCTAGTGAACAGAATTTAACCCTCCGTGATTTATTTGTGAAACTCCTAAGAGAGTGGTAAATCTCGCAAAGCTGTGGATCAAGGGAAATAACAGAGTAATTTACATTGAGAGCAAACTGATAGGATGCCTTGAAACCCACCGATGGTGTGATACCTGTGAAACCCTTGACAGTGGTTAGCCAGCTGGTGTGCAGTGACTGCTATCTATTGCTGTGTACATAACTGCCTGGTTGTCACCTTGTGTTTCTCCCCACTCCTGTTTATCTGTCTTTGCCATATCCACCTGTTGGCTCTCATCCTAAACTTAGTCCCTTCCCCACAGAGCTTACAATCTATCTCTTTGGGTATGTCTGGACAGTGCCTAGCTCAATGGCCTCCTGGCCTCCTGGCACCACTACAATACAAATCATAAATATTAACAACAGACCATTATATCGAGTTATGATAATACATGCTATTTCTACATATATGGGGCTCAGAGTACTTCATAATCATTAACAAATTAATCCCCCCCATCACCTCTGTGAGGTAAACTGAGGAACTGAAAGGCTAAGTGACTTTATTGAGTACAGAAGAACTCTATAGCAAAGACCAGAATAGAACCTTGGGGGCCCTATATACAAGGGACCCTTCATATGCAGAAGTACCTTTATGAATCAGGGCACTGATCCTTATAGTATTACAATACTATCATTCATCTGTAAATACCAGGCACGAAAAATGTATATAGATGAGGAGGGGGAAATTACATGGATGGGATGGTTTGAGTGTTCAGAGGCAGGGAACGGATTTTCAGGGGAGGGAATTTCCCTGGCTTCTCCCACTACCATCACTGCCAACTCTCCACTATACTTTGTCTGAATTACACTTTAGAATATAAGATCTACAGTCTCATTGCTTAGTTCCTGCTACCCCAGTTTCAGAAAGTCCTCCTTTTGTGAAAGGTATTTAGTATCACATACATGTATAGTTCACAGACATGCTGTGAAATGTGGTCAATCTTCTAGCAAATCAAATCTCGCATGCTTTTTTTTTTTTTTAGTATTGCTTCTCATCTTATGTTCTGGATACTCTTAATTGCTTGGAGCAATGAATAATAATTTAGATCCAAGGGGCTGGAAAAAGTCATCTCAGCAAGGTATGCTTCCAATTACAGCCCCTCAAATTCCCAGCATGAGAATTGTGCTCTCTGTGTCTGTTTGCACAAGTCGGAACTTCATTATTGAATTACATTAAAAGGACGCCCTCTAGTGTCCCATTTTATTACGTGGGTAAAAGAAAAGTGGACTGCAGAGTCCATGGGGTTATTAATAATTAATATTATTATATTAGTTTGGGGTGGGAAATTTTTTCTCCTAAGGGATAAGTCACTCAATGAAGCTGACATTAAATATCTGTATGGAATAGATTTAAAGTGTTCCTTCAGATCAGAATGTCTGAGATTTTGCATGAAAAGATTTTTTCTACAGGGCTGAGGGAAATGATCCCAGAAGACCTAACAAAAATATTACACAAATCTGTGCACACACACTAAGGTGCAGAACTTGCCTCTTCTAGAAAATCAGTGTTGACGGGTCTGTGGTTCATTTTACCGTTAGTCAGAGATTATTACATAATATATAAACACTTTTCTCATATAACAATGTATATATTGTTATATGAGAAATATAAAAATGCTTAGAGAAATATAAGAGTATTTCCCACATTCATGCATGTGCAATGATATCCATCTGGAAAATAACTGGAAATGTTTTTCGAAGTGGAGCCAAATACTCACTCAGCCACAGTGCCCACTGATGAAAATAAACAGGTGATAAATATAAAGTAAGGGAAAATTAACATTCAGAAATGTGCAATATGTTTGATCCCCAGAACAAAACAGATTAACAATTAAAATCCAGGCAGGGAGCTTGGTCCTGAAACTTTTACTCTAACACAAGTAGCCCCATTGACCTCAGTGGAGCTATTCAGATAAGTAAGGATGGCTAAGGTGAGCAAGTGTAGCAGGATAGGACTCATATGTTAAGTTTGCTGGACCAAATCCTCACCTGATGTAAATTGATGTGTGAAGTCAATGGTGCTACACCAATTTATACCAGCTGAAGATCTATCTTCCTAGATCAGTATGTCCTCTAACATCCAACCACCCACTTACCCTTCATTTTATTAATAATTTATTTCTTCTTTACAAATATTCTTGTTTTCTGCAAGAAAAAGCATCTCTTCCTTTAAATAAACATAAACCAGTCTTGGGAAGGACTGAAGCATTAATTGAAGGTCACTGGAATTTTTCTGATCATTACAAATCCATTGCGAACAGAGCAGCCATTGAAAAGTGACACTGATGAATGAGGAGGGCTGCTGGTTTCCTTGGAAAAGTTGGGTTGCTAGTAGTGAGAAATGTGTCATTTATTTTCCCAGGAGAATGTTACTTTTTTTCTCTCCCTCCCCCTCCTCTCCAAATCCTTTTGAATTGTGTAAATATCCATGTTTGCAAAAGTTAAGATGAAGACGACAGAGCAGGATGTAATTCCACCAGGATCATTCCCCTTTCCAACAAGCAAGTAATTAGAATAATTAAAATTGGGTTCTAGTAACATATTATCAACACACCAAAGCTTAACAACGCAATGGTAAATAAGTGGAAAAGATGCTGCATCTACATTTTGGACTAGAGAACTTCATCTTGGTTGTATTCTTTTGGCTTATAGTTGTCCTTTTATGTCTGAGAGTGGAGAGTCGTCTCCTTTCCTTACATGCATTTCATAAACCCATGCAATGACCTTCCCTTATTTTATATAAATCCATACTCATATACCCCAGTACTCTAAGATTGTAAGACAACAGTCAAAAAAACTGCCTTAGCACTATTGTGAACTGTAATGTTTAAAGCCATTACTGTAGAATACTGTTATGTTCTCATAAGGGGTTTATATTTGCAGAGGAGCTGTCTAAAACTGTGACTACGGGGCAAAATTACTGTGTCTTGCCAGACATCCTAGAATACTTATTCTCAAGGGCTGGTGCATATATCAATACAGTTACCTCGGGCTTTTGCCATTGATTCTGGTTAAGCATTCCCCATTGCAATCTCCTCTCTACTTTAATGATAAATTCTGGGCCCACACTTTGGGCTGATCCCCTGCTGCCTGCCTGTCAATTACCTTTGCATGCTCTAATCTACAGCAGATTTTAGGCTACTCTGCATCCCAGCCTGGTGCTTTGGAGCAGCAGCAGGACCGGATTTAGGGGCAGGCGACTACCTGGGGTGCCAGCCTTGGGGTGCTGTAAAGTATTCAAAAGTTTAACAAATGGAGGTGAGCACTGAAGATGCTCCTTGCCTGCGGTGCCATTTGGCTTAGTGCCAGCCCTGAGCAGCAGAATACCTGTTGGAGAAACCCAGGCTCCATGGTGGGTTAGATTAGCTCCATTGAAGGGCCTGAGACTGCAGGTCTTTCTGATTCAGATAATCCCATTGAAGACAGTGGGATTATTTGTATGAGGGTGGATTCGTATGAGTAAAGTTTTCAGGACTGGGCCTTTAGAGGGTCATAGAGGTGGGAGATTTCCTGCTGCAGCAAAAGAGAGGGCAAGAAAGTTGCTGGAACAGCCAGGAGTCTTCGTCTGGTAAACTGGTACAGGTGACTAAAAATTTTAGGAATCAGCAAGGAGTGTTTTGTACACCAAATACTGGCCACCACTGTACAGATTAGTCAGATCTACTCCAATGTAAGGGCTACATTTTCAAAAGCGTCTCAAGCCTGTCTTTAATTTTGACTGACAGTCCCTCTAAATGCATACTTAGGTTGCAAGCTCTTTGGGGCAGAGACCATCTCTTTGTGTTTGTAAACTGTCTAGCACAATGGGGCCTTGGTCCATGATTAGGGTGCCTAGTGCTACAGTAATACAAATAATGACGAGATCATTAATTGATAAATGGGCATTGTTATCTGTATGCGTAGTCGCATGTGTAAATTTCTCATTTGCATGGGTCACTGATAGTGCACACAGACCTATGTGCACAAAGTAAGCTCAGAACTGTACACAAAATAAGAGGTCTTGTTTAGACAATTTGAAGCATTTGTTGTTAAGTTGCACTTCTGTAAGATTACAACAACGCAAAGGGAATATATGCAGGTACAAATACATAATAATGCATATTGGTGTGGTTGTCTGAATGCTGAAAAAAATGGTAATACTTTGAAGGACTGGAGCATTGTATAATTTTATTTTCACTCCATATATATTCCATACATAAAAGTTCAGGTTGTGTGGTTTCCTTAAAGCAGAGGAGATGTAATAGGTGTATTTTTTTGTCACCTGGGTTTGAAGATCATAAAGAATCACTTGAATAAAGATACCTGACCTAGAATCAGTGCTTCGGTTATAATTCGATCAAACCCTTCATTGTTGAGCCTAGCAACAACTGCAGTCACAACGCGCTCAGACCGCAAGCTCCCCTGAGGCTGTGAGGATGCTGTTCCTAAATCCACCACTAGGGGGTGATGAAACTGGGACTTTAGGAACAGTGGCTTTGGGGCAGGGATGTTGTCTGGTTTCAGCTGCAAGTTTGTGGTAATTTTTCTTCTGGATCCTCTCTTTCAACCACTTCATTCTGTTGGGCCGTTTCCGTGTGACTGTGCAAAGAGGGTCTTGCCTACTTACTGGAGCCAAAATACACATTCATCATTCCGCAAAGTACCAGGTAGTGTTACATGGCCTCTTGGACCTGGCCCTTCCCCTGTGCAATGTTTATGTGAATGAAACAGAAGCCTGATAAGCTCGGCTCCTTGGGATCCAAACATATTTTTCCACTTGGTGTTTGTATATGAAGGTGAAAATCTTTAAGATTATGCTGCAGTGGAGTTGCTGGGGTGGGGGAGGAGGTGTTCCCTGGAAACACGTTGTGAGGAAACACGCTATAGCACGTCCCATTTGTTGAGGCATAGGCCTTACGAAAAGTGATACCCCGGGATTGCCTCTAGGTGGCGCGCTGACCGTCTCACTCCGTGTCAAGGGATGACTCAGGGGAGCACATTCAAATGCCTTGCACACAAGCCAACTACTCCGAATAATACAGAAATACTTTAGTTACCACTCTTGATTTTGGGAAATAGAAAAATCCCAGCCTTTAGGGTCTAAGGCTGGGGGGGGGGGTGTACTAAGGAAGAAAGTTTTAACTTCAAGCCATATTAACTGAAGTCACCCCCTCCTTGCTAAAGACACATTAGCCTGCAAGCTCATTCCCCCAGCCAGATTTCCTGTGTGGAGCTGGGGTGAGGGGCATGTGATATTGCCCAGATGAAGTGAACAGTGGACGGGGCCTGGATATAACGTTTACAACTTTTCTTTTTGGGAATGAGGGTAGCGGGCACCAAGATATACGACAAGGGAGAGGGGGAATCAGCTCCACTTGTAGGGGGAGGGGGAATGGGGTAGATGAATGGACAGTGTGGGATGTCTGCGTCTCCCATGGCACCTGTTACAGCATGAGTCGGTTCCAACCCCCGTGCATCTCCCCAGTACCAAAAAGAAATCTGGAGCGTCCAAACTGTTCTCCGCTGGCTCGCTCCCTTTGAAAGTCTGCGGCCAGCGGGAGTTTTACCAAGTCGCTCTACGGATCGCGCCTTCCAGCTCAGAATGAAGCTGTTCTCAATATGTTTCATAAGACAATTTGTTAGCAGCGGTGCCTCTTGCTAAGGCAAGCAGGTGGTCAGGGACCCCTTTGCAGATCAGTCGAGCCGTGGGGAACTGCCAGGCTCGGCGCAAAGACCATTCGCCACCAGCGCTGGGGAACCGCAGAGGTGGTTTTCCTGCCTGCCTTTACTTTGGTTTTTCGGTTCTTTACGCAGCCCAGAGCCGTGTGCGCTACTGCTGAAGTCTCTGTCCCCCGATTGTCTTTGGGAAAAGAGTCTAGCAACGATACAACCCCGTTCACATGGAGCTCCACTGACGTGCCTACCGAATAGCGGTCGATTGAAAGCAACGGGGATTGTGGCCATTAGCTTAAATGGGAGCTCGAGCGGGCCTTTTACTTCTGTTCTTTGCTACGATGACTGAATGAGAGGGACTGCTCCCAGTGAAGTCAGTGAAAGTTCAGGTGGCAGTTTGGTCTGCATAAAGACAAATCTCCTATGAAAGTAGACAGGGGCTAGGCTCCAGAAATTATATATATATAACGAAAACCAGGTAAAATCTATATTAAATTGGATCTATGCATGATTGCACCACGTTTTACACTTTTAGACATAGCATTTTTCTATTTTCTCTAGCTAATATATTACTAGTTTGTTTGTATATCTTCCTTAATCTGTTGCCTAAATTATTGCCACATTATGAGTACATGGTGTTAGGCAGTGCGTCAATCCTCCTTGATTTAAAAATAGTAGAATAGGGTTTGTTGGTTGGTTTGTTTTGCTAGGAGATAACGTGAAATGGCAATACGTAATTGAGTAGTGATTAGGTGTGGAGACCAACAAATGAAAAAAAATGTATTTGGTTACACTGCTTAAAACATTAATCACATAACGTTGTTACGTTATATTAGCAAAATATCCTTATCATCAAAAGCTATTTATCTTTCAATCTCCCCAATAGAGCACAGCCTGCAATGTGTATTATTATTTTATGGTTTTAATTACATGATGTCGGTTGAATATATTTTACACGTGGTATTTAAACAATTAAAGGCAACGTTATTAAAAGTACTGGACTAAACTCTGCCAAACCTCGTAAGAGCACGTTACAAATACTGGAACAGTGAACACCAGCTGTCTTTTAATTCACTGTTAACTTTTTAAAGAAAACCAGTCGCACTGCAGTTCAACTTTGTTTTGTTCTGCGGCCTAATGGGAGTTTGGGGGCTAAGGGGCTGAACCTTAGTTCTTTCCTATGATCCCACTGTTTAAATCGAATTAGACAGTAATTGATTAAAAAAACATGTATTTAATTTGAAGTAAGTCCTCCTGTATCATTTTAGTCATTACATGCAAATTACAGACCTCATCTTGCTGTCTACTTCGGTAAAACTCCCTTTGACTTCTCTGAAATTTGGCTTCAGGATCAGGCCCTGTGCATTGTGATAAGGAGTCAGTATGCAGCACTTTTCCAGTCCCTCCGGAGTGCTGCGGGGTAGTAGTTTGCACTTAAAAAAAAAAAAAAAACTAGGTTACTTTAATTTCACCAGCCAAAAGACAGGGAGTGACTCTCTCATAATAGACCTTCTGTCGGATATTGTGAGTATTTTGTGCCAAAATACAGAAGGTGAACTTCTAACATTCACAAAGCGGGTGTAGTTGCAAGTCACTCTGGCATGGAACTAATGATCCATGAACACGCACATTTCATAACAGGGGAAAGTAAAACTATCTAGCAACTCTGTGGCCTAGCAATGAAATCAAAGCGTGTCTCAATATTTCCTAGAAAGGATTAGTGACCAAGAACTAACAGACGACTGTAAAAAAAAAAAGGACCTTTGAATAAAATAATCTAAAATTAAATGATTGGTTGTGGCTTTTCAGAGACCAATTTGTCACATGTGGTAACATGCAGATAGGGATGAACTAGGATCGATTCGGTATCACCAGCGACACAGGCAGTTAGGCCCAATCCTAGACTCATGCCAGCCAAAGGAAGTTTATGGAGGAGATCTCTAATCTCTGCAAAGGCAACGAGGCCCGATCCTGCCTTGAATGAAGTCAAGGGGCGTTTTAGGAGCACGCCTCCGAGCTGCGTAGATTGAATAACTTTATATGATTAAATCTGCTCGACTTTTTTGTAATGACCCGTAAGGCAAAGCCATGACCAGGATAGATGCAGCCAGTGCTGGGCACCCCGGAGGTGTGTCTGACACGTGCCAGGCTGGAGAGGGGGCTGGGCGGAAGGGAAGGGGGTGAATACCCTGGATGTGCTGATCGCCGCGGCTCTGTTTATAGGCTGAAGTTCCAACCCGGCCATAAAGATAACAGACGCCATAAAGTTACTAATCGGAGCCCCAGGCAGTGAAATGATAATTGCTCATAAATTGCTCCTTTGGCCCAAGGGTACAAGTGACTTCAGCGCTGTTGTACGACTCCAAATAAATGGTTTGGGGGGTTTTTTATGCTTAAATTGTTGACTTGAAACGTGTGTGTGTGTGTCATGCACATCTGTCCAGCCTCAAGTCAGATAGCCAGGGTGAACCGGAGTCTCTTGGTGGCTCTCCCTCCGCCCCCCCGCCCCCCCCCCCCCCCCCACTGAAGCACACCCAGGATTGGGGGAGGGAGGCAGCTTCTGCTGCCCTTGCTCGGGAGCGTGGCGCCCTGTAGGATCCAGGGTGCTTCTGGGCCGTGTCTCGTGTGTGCCTTGCAACACCCCAACTGCCCACAGCCATTGTCATCAGCGCTCTCCTCTGGCACAGCTGGAAACTGACTCGTCCCTTGCTGCTCGGCTTGGCCGGCCGGCCCCATGCAGCGGGGGCCCGTAACTTGCCGTCTTTGCTGGACGTGAAAACGGATCGAAATCTTCCGTCCTCCCCCTGCCGCGCCCCCTCCCTCCTGTTTCCAGGGAGGATTCCTCCCGGGCCCCATCCTGCTCTCCCCGAAGGCTTTAATGGCGGCGGGATCGGGCCCTGCCGGGGCTATAGACGCCTGTTGGCGTCAGGGCAGATCTCACTCTAGGGCGCGCAAGGAGTGCTGGGTGCAGCCTCCCAGCTGGGGGAGAAGCGCCCTGGGCTAGAGGGAGCTGTCTAAAAGGGCCCGCAGTCGGGGGGGGATTTGACTCCTGAAGGGTTTACAGGATACATTGGAAATCTCCTGGACGCTGGGTATGGCCATGAGTATGCGGCAAAGGGCTTTGCCCTCCAACTCTGGCTGCTCAGCTAACCTGGGTTTTCCAGGCAGCAGGAGCTGAACTGGTTTCTAGTGGGGATTGGAAATGGTCCCTGGGTTCTTGTAAGGGGCTAGGCTGGATATAGGACGTCCTAGGAGAAATTATTCTTAGGGGAAGTGTCAGCTTTGTCTCCCAAAAGAGCACCACGATCAGGAGTCAGGCAATGGGCAGGCCTCCTCTGTGTCACTGTTGCTTGTCTGCGCTCCTGGGGGACAGCAAAATCACTCTGGACCCCCCTCAACCTACCCTGGGCACCTAACCGCTTCTGTGGAGGGACAAGCTCGCCTAAGCCCCCTGGCAAGTTTGCCTTACTGTGTTGATCTTATTATTTTAAGTTCTCCGAGGTGCCTTGTGCCTTGAGCCAGGTAAGTCAGTGGAGAGAACAGAAGTTCTAGCTCTAGGCCTCATAACACTCACCCTTCAACCAAATTCAAAAGCCAAATGGCGAAACTGTCTCTTCTCCGTGGGTTGGGCTGTGGGCAGAGGTTTCTTTTATGATCTGTCTAGTCAATGGATGCTCCCCCCACTCTGAGTTTTGTGCTGATTTGGCGTCAACCCCGACTCCTGTTAATCTTTCTCGCCCTCTCATGTAAGGGGGGAGCATACATGATTTTGTTCTCGGTAGTATTGATATATATTCTCTCATCTCTTTTCTAACAGACTTACATGACTTGCAGCCTCACATCCTCTAAATAAACAGTCTCCGCTTTGATTTGTGCTAATTACACTGATGCTGTGATGTGGTTTAATTTCAATAGTGCTTGCAGCAGTTGAAAATTTCCTACAGAGTTGGTGGGAATTTTTTTTTTTGGCATGATTGTAAACTTTATCTTCACCTTCAGCTTTATATTTATAATATTATATTATCAGGTGGATGAAGGGTACTAACTGAGGCTCATGAACCTGAGGGACTTCAGCACCGGCCTTTGCAACTGTAGTGTGAAATGCTTAAATCTTGGAGAGAGGGTATTTCTACAAAGAAAAAAAAAACCAAAACTTTATTACATACACTGTTCTAAATACTGGACTAGTAATGTAGCTTTCTTTTACCTTCTTACTTAATTTTTTTAACTCTACATTTTCCTCTATGAAGTTGTACCATTTTCCCAACTGAAGGCCAGAGGTAACAGTTTACATCGAGGTTTAATGTTACAGCGACGATATGTCTGTAATCTTTAGAGTCACGGTATGTTAGAACACAATGCCAAAATTCTCTTAGTGTACAAAGTTTGGAGCCTAGTAATAAGTTTTTAAAATGCCAAATTAGGTTTAAATCTATATTATTTTTTTAAAAATTGTAAGGAGTGAAAAATAAATCTGAAGATTTGATTTGTGATGGGGCACTTGTTCCCTCTTCTCTCTCACTAACAAGCTTTGAGTTAGAGAAAATGTTTGCATCCCACTAGTGTGCTAGTCCCTTTGGGTGTTTATATATAAATCCCCATTTTAACACAGGTATGTTATACGTATCAGTTGTTTGTAGACATTATAAAGTATAATGTGTGTGTGTGTGGTTATCTTATCATGCAGGGAGTTTCAAAAGTGTCTCGGTGACTTAGGAAAACAAGTATAATTGACTTTCAATTAAACCTGTGGCTCTAAAGCCACTTTTGAAACTCCCACCCATAATGCGTGTGTATATATTTCTAACTTCGATTGACATAAGAGAACAAAATGGCACTCTGTTCACATCAATAATCCACCGACATGGGTCACAATAGTAAGAATGGACCTAGTAGACCTTGGAAGGAAATGTTACGATTTATTGTCAATACGGATTATAGCAATGCTACAAACACTTTTCAGATTGTCTTTCGCTACCATTAAAAAATGCATCTAGAATGCACATGCCAAACTGCATTAGTTGTGCTAAATGCCTAACTTGAACATGTGAAAACATTCTGTGTTCAGGCTTCCACTCAGTCCTTAGGTAACTCACCAGCCGTACGTTGATAGGAGTGTAGCACCTGTGCTGTGTTCCGTTTCACACCGACTCCGATCACTGTAATACCTCGTCACCAGAGGGCAGGTGACAAGACGGAAGTGCTGATTACGAATGTCCTTGCTTTTATCGATTTCCATTCACCGTCTGGACGTTACCTGAAGGGCTTTGTGTTAATTGCAGGGATTTACAGCCAGTTAATAAAACAAGAATAGTAACAGACATAATATAAATGTTGTGCAAACCCGTGCTGGCAGGATTTGCAGAATGACTCAACAGCTCTTAATAGAGGCACCTCGCTCTATTTTAAATGCATCTATGAATGCCGACTAAAATATATACATTTGACAAGTATCCGTCTCTACTGTAGAATTCATTGGGAGCCATAATACATATATAAATAGAGAGAGAGGGTGAGTGTGTGTCCCCCCTGAAAGATACTATAGATATACATATAGGTCTTTCGGGAGCCTTCTGGTGCATTTTGACCACAACCCAAGACCCTTTAAAGAAAGTTTAGCAATTAATTGTTGGCATAAGAGATTATAAAGCAAGGCTGCCTTTCGCCTCTCTTACGTGCAGATGCCTCCCTGGTCTCTCTTCCCCACCATACGTTCTCCAAAGAAACCTCTACTGAAGCGTGTCCAGCGTGTGAATACCTTTAAAGCCAAGTTTCGTCGCAACTCAGTTCTAGTGCGTTTCTTTTAAAAATTGTGTGAGAGCGAGCAAAGGAGAGAGGGTTTTGCTTCCCAGTGACCAGATTCCCATAGAGTCTGCGTTAACGTCAGTTTCACCCTCTCCTACGTGCTTGTCTCACCGTCTAGTTTTGTTCAGACTTTATTTTCTTCCAAGCTGCATTACAGAGCGCTTGTCCACGCTGGGGGGGGAAGATCCTTTTTTGTCTTTTATTTCCCACCTCCCTCTGTTCAACAATCCGGATTTTTTTTTCTTTCTCTTTCACTGTGTTTGGCTCAGATCTGGCCACAAATAGCTTATCTCTCTCTCTCTCTCTTTCTGTGTGTGTGCGCGTGATTTAAAGTGGCATAATTGAGAGCTGGGGCTGGAGCAGTGAATGATTCGCTGTGATAAATCAGCTTGGCTGTCTTCAGTACTGTACTTCCATTATTCATCTCAATGCGTGTTGGTTTATACGATGGACGTAGACTGCGGCAAAAAAAAAAAAAATCATCACAACACCACCGCGATGCAGCTGCTAACCTCTGCATCAACAGCAGCAGCGGCTGGTGGAGGACCGGGCACAGCACGGATTGATTATCCCCCCCCACTCCCCCCCCAAGCTCAGTCCAGCGCAGCCATTCGAAATGAATTGACTGTAGAATAACCACTGGATGAATGTGGATTCGGTTCTCTACCTACGGCTCATTTTGTGTTTTGGGGGTTTTCTCGTGACCTTTTTTCCCCCCTCTTCCTTTTTCTGTACCTTAAATGAAAATGGCTACCATTGACTTCATGAATAATTGGGAAGGCAGACTTGGCAGCTTATGAGACGATGCTTTTTTTTTTAAACACCTTGTATTTTTTCCCCTCCTTCTCCACCGATTCATGAGTGTACAAGGGGGGGCGGGGAGAACGAGGAGGGGGGGAATATACAACTTTTTTTTTTTTTGGTAGTGATCATTTTTATTCTGGCTTTGTGCCTTTACTCGGAGGAGTTAAAACCATCCCTGCTGCGAAATCAATTGTCGAATAAAAATTGTGATTTGTACAGTCTCTAGTACCAGGGTCAATGTCAGTTTTACGTTGATGTTACTTCCAGCGATGCGGATGTTAGAGCGGATACTGCAGTCCTAGAGTTTACCTTCTGTATGTGCAAATAAAAGCAAATGGTTCTGGATTTTTAAGATTGAGGATTGACTAGCTCATAAAAGAAGTATATGATTTGTCTGGGGCGGTGAAACGGGGTAACAATGAATCATGTTCCGTTGTTATG
The DNA here is from genome assembly GCF_011386835.1 of Chrysemys picta bellii. Taxonomy (NCBI): domain Eukaryota; kingdom Metazoa; phylum Chordata; order Testudines; family Emydidae; genus Chrysemys; species Chrysemys picta. Next base: position 16,287,955 of record NC_088798.1, read on the forward strand.
TTATTGATTGTGTCTAAATATTAAAGTGACATATACAAGGATTCTGGAAGACAGGTCTGGTGTAAACAGGAGAAACAAGAAAGTGGGGGGGGGAATCTCGAAAAATATTTTCCATTCATAAAAATGTCAGAATGTTTATACATGCCTTTATTTCTGTATCTGACTAAATAGCTAATATGGTATTGCCAGCTTCAAATGATAATTGCAATGTCGGTGAGACCTAATAATACAGTAGCACATATCATTTTAAACCACACCTCACTGTTTACTGTGATATAACTTTCCCAAAGTTTATTTGTGGCATTAAGAGAGTTTAAATTGAAAATGAGCAGCTCTGTTTCTATACATACTGTGTGTGGCTACTAGTTCTACAGTTAGGGACAATCCAAATCTGAAGAGGATTAAAAAAATACATCTGTAGGGAAATGCTTATTTCCTGCCAAGGGGAAAAAATCTGCAGGCAGAGCTTTTCCATGTTCCAAATGGAAAATTCGATTATATTTGATTTATGCTAAACTGCAATTGTAACAACACACCTGTTTCATAAAATGAGAACAGAACTTTAGAAAAAGCTACATTTAAAAAAAATATGAGTTCACTGCATTTACACAGCATAACTGAGTCCCCTGTTGTGATGTGTGAGTGTATACAGGAGTAAAAACAGAACAAAAACCAAATGAACAAAACCAGGATTCATTAGTCCCTTTATAATCACATTTCCGTGTGTTTGTATTGTGTCTAGTTGCTAATAGTGTTAGCACTGCAATTGTCCCAACTTGATATGGAAATTAACACCCCTTTAAGATGAATAGAAGAAATTCTCTCCTTTTCTAGTGCTATTTTAGTCTGTTTCCAGAAGGTAAGTAGGTCATTGATTACAACAGCTCTACAACCACAAACTTACTTTTTTCAGAAGAAATATTATATTCTGCCAAATAAAGCAACCTGTGCAGAAAGATCCTGCCTGACCCCATGTTGCCAATAACTAGGGATCTAGATTGCCAATACTTATAATGCAGCAGGTCTCAGAATTACAGTAATGAAGACTTGAAAAATGTTCTGATGCTGAAGCTAATGAATTTATTAGATGTTATACAAAACCTTTAGACTTTCTGAACAGCGGAGCAGGAGGCAAAAAAAAATTAGTTACACTTGATCATATAATTTACTTGTTTAGAAAACCTAGAAAATGCTTCGACTGGAGCACATGCTGACAGAAGCACTATGCACACAAAAAGCAACAAGTAAACATTGGAATTTAATAATCAAACCTGAAGATTAGTATTAACATTTTAATCACTAGTGCTTCCTTGGCGAAAATGTTTAAAAATAAAAAGTGGATTTTGTAAAACTCAATACATAGAAACGTTTCTGTCTTCCCTAGAGTGAATTCTACAACTTGCGTATAATATTTTCACATTTAGAGGAGATTTAATTTGGGCTTGTAGGAGTATTTTGATAACATAGAAAAAACAGATAAATATTGGCAAAACTTTTGTTCTCTTATATTTTTAAGTTCTCTTTACATCTTAGGAAAGTGATCAGCGTTCCACTGGCACACATTCTTACCCCTTATTTGGACACCTACCTCATATGATGGATTACACTATTTTGAGAAATAAAGGCCTCATACATTCTCTAGTTCTTGGAGTGATTTGCAGACAGACATCATTCAACATACACAGTACCAGAAGCAATAATACTGAAAGGTCAGGTATTAGCATGCTGAGATTCTTCATGCCCAATCACCGTCCCCATGCACAAAGTTAGGAGAGATTTTGCCTGAAAAGTAGGATGCTCGTATTTTACAGACTTATTTCTAATAAAGAAAAATGCAAGGAACAAACATAGTACTTAAACAGATCACTAATTATTGCAGTTTGAGAAATATTATGTCTCGTCTTAATTTTAAACTTTATTGGTCACAGAGAAAAAAAGTTCAACATAGAACAATAGAGGAAAGAATTCCAAGTGTGGTATAAATAAAAGTCGTGAGTAGTCTTTCATTATACTCCCCCATTTTCTCTGAGTCATAACTTTTCTATAAAGTATACTGCAGTTGCTGAGTGTTAATCTTATTCTATTAAATTCAATTAACATCTTCCAAGCCATATTTTCACCTCAACTATTAAATTTCAGATTCAGTATGTAGTACGTGAACACAAGACAAATCACTGTACTCAATGGGCTGTTTTCATGTGGTAGCAAAATAGTACCAAAAGTAAACAAACTGACTAAGTTTGGGGAGTATATTGTCATAAACACAAAAATGTGCATGTATAAAAATATATAGTAGGTATCTCATATTATAACAGAATTTTCAAAATTTGACTGATCCTACACTCCTTACTCAAGCAAAATGACTACCAAAGAGTTCAGGATTAGGTCCAAAATTATGTGACACATTATTTATGCTGAACTGTGATTTGGAAAGAAAGCTGCATCAGTACTGGAGACTGTAATCACTCAGTACCACTGCAGAGTCATTTATTGCCCTTGAGAAAGGTGTCTGTCGGTTTTAGATAAAGAAGAGAGAGTTGAATAACACAATGTGACTGTATAAAAAAAGTTTCTGTATATTACTTTACACGTATGTTCTTCCATGTTTGTGGCCTAGTAGTTTAACAAGCATGATGATGGTTTGCACCAAACGGGGAAGGGTCTGTCTTTTTAGTACGCATTTGTACAGTGCCTAACTCGTGGTACTGAGCTCTGACTAGGTGCTACTGCAATACAAATAAAATAATAATAATAATTTTCTGTCAATAATGCATCTTTAACTTATTAAATCAAAACTATTTTCACTATGAACTCTGTAGGTTGTAGTTTTCAAAATGAATCCTGTTTTCAAAGTACTATTTAAACTGAAAATCTATTTATTAAATTGTAAAAACTACAATCAAATGAGGAAAGAAAATAATGATTATTCTGGATCTCTGTCTCTGATTTCTGTTTTATTCCTGTCATTAGTTTGAACCCATCTGTTTGTAAGTTGCTATTTCCATATAACTTGCAATACATTAAAGTATACACTCATTTGGAAAATTCTGCAGAATTTTTCAGTGATCAGCTAGAACCAGGAGCAAAATGGACTTTCCCCCCAATATGTTGAAGAACAAAGATTGGATTAGTGAAAATGTAAAATGGAAAGCTTTAGCATGGCAGAAGGGACCAATGGTTAGAACACCAGCTTAGGCCTTCTGAGACCTGTGTTCAATTCCCTGCTCTACCACAGACTTCTCTCTGACTTTGGACAAGTCACTTGACTTCAGGGGGCTGTAGGAGCCTAAAATACCTTTGAGGATCTTAGTTTTCGTTCCCCATCTATAAAATTGAGATAATAGCACTTCCTCACCTTCCAGGGTTGTGGTGAGGATGAATACATTAAAGATTATGCAGTACTAGGCTGATGGTGCTATGTAAGTATCCAAGACAGATAGAAAGCTGCATATATGAAAATTTATTATTCACAGGAATTAAGTAATTTTAAATTAGTATTTTGGAATCAGATTTCCATCAAACCTATGTGTGTGTACATTTAATCTAAAACAGTTGAGCCTGTCAGTTTACTGTCTCTGCAGGCTTATTTTACTGTTGAAGGGTTATATACCACTTTCATTATTTTTTTTTATAATTTATATTATAGCAGTGTCTAGATCCCCAGATTGGGGATCAGGGTCTACGGTGCCCTAATGAGCTCACAGACTGTAATCTTATTTTCAGCTTCTTCTAAAAGAATAGAAATGAACACACCAAGAAAGTATCATAGTAAATGTGTATTGTCAGCCTTTTTTGAAGTATCTTTTGCGCAATAAATGATAGAACTGGGGGAAGGGGTAATGCCAACCCAGTCAATATCTAACAGCTTCCCCCCACCACACACAATCTTTTTATTGGAATAAGAAATGTCTTATGGTACACATCAAATGATGGGCTGTAGAGTAAGTGCTGAGGATTTAGCTCTATATAGTGCATGGTAAGTCTCGGAACTGATTTTAAGCCAATTGGAGGCTTTCTATTCACTTCAGTGGGCTTGCAAACGGGTCCTGAAGTCCTGACTCTCAGAGGAGCTGATCGCCCTCAGTTCCCATTGACTTTGGTGTGAGTTGGAGTCAATAGTGTCCAGGGCTTCTCAGATGGTGGTCAGCACCTAGGAAGGTTGGGGTCCATGGCAGTTGAGCATGCTCAGAACCTTGAAAAAGGTAGTCAGCACTTTGGAGGATCAGGCCTCTAATGATCACAGTTTTATGTTAATATTGCCATGCTGTATAAAAACCTAATTGTTTTCTAAATTCCCCCTTATGTGACCCACCTCTTTTCCAAAAACCCAACATGTTCTACTTCCAATATCATTATTGCACACCTGCCCATCTGCAGATGTTCCAACAGTCCCAGTTTCGGGGGGGATAGTCTCGCTTTGCCCCCATCCCAGCTGAAGCAGAACATTTCTAACATTCAGGGCCACTAGGGAGGCAGCAGTGTGCCCCCTACCCCCAGTTTCAAAAGGCCACAAAGCAAGTTGCAGCCTGGTGCATGGAGTCATAGCAAGGGTTTGGCCCATGCTTCCTCCATCTCCTTTGGGGCAGACAGGCCAAACCTGAGTGGCACTGCACCCTTCTTTAGCCACTTGAAATGCATTGCGAGTATTCTTAGATAACTCTTGATAACATAGCAGACAATCCTTTGCCATGTTTCTTTTATCAACACTCTCAAGCGGACAAGGATAAAACATAGATGGTTTAATTTAATCTGCAGACAATATTTCATCATTTGATGATTTGCTAATAGGAACCATCTAAAAAAAGCCCCTCACTAAATAACAGAAGTTTATGCTAACCAGTAGCTACCATCTTTATTCACCAATTTTAGTTAACACTATAGTCTGGTAGATCTTTCAAGTTCTAATCTCGTCCACTTAATAGTATTAAATATTTGGGGGTAATCATGATACCCCAGCAGTCCTTACTCAGCTAAAGGGCCACATTGTACTATTAAAATAATTATAAAGTTCCAGAAATTATCAACTGCTTTTTTTTTTGATGTTGCAATATCAAGAGCTCTCAAGCTTCCAATACATGATGCAATGCTTTTGCTGTCTGCTGTTAATTACACAAGCCTCCATCATCAAGGGTAGTTGGGGGTTAGGCTAGATGATCTTTGTGGTCCCTTCTAACCCTGTGGTTCTATGATTCAGAGCTACACACAATTGACTGGTGGCTTTCTATTTCTCACGCCCTCTTCGGAGATTTTTTTTAAATTAAATTTAGCAGATTGTATTTTAGGAGTTGTCGATATCAGGGTTATCCTGCAAAAATGTCCAAAGCTAGTTAACAGACACAACGTCTTGCAAGGATGACACCAGGACTATTTTTGGAGCGCTGCAGAAGTTGAAGATGTTGTAGCCAGGAATTCGATGGCTGTAATGATCATCCACCCCCACCTTCAGATTTTCCAATAGTTCGGAGGGCAGGCACAGTTCGAATTAGAATCATGTTTTGTTGCATTTGATTTCAGAACTCAGCAGATTTAATACATTTCAGAGAGGAACTTTCCCCCACCCAGTGCAAATGGCTCTGCCGGCCTCCCGGCCAGTCTTCTTGAACTAATTCAAGAACAGGAGGACTTGTGGCACCTTAGAGACTAACAAATTTATTAGAGCATAAGCTTTCGTGGACTACAGCCCACTTCTTCGGATGCATATAGAATGGAACATATATTGAGGAGATATATATACACACATACAGAGAGCATTAACAGGTGGGAGTTGTCTTACCACCTCTGAGAGGCCAATTAATTAAGAGAAAAAAAACTTTTGAAGTGATAATCAAGCTAGCCGAGTAAGGGTTTGTTTGCTTTTAAAAGGAGAGGCTCAGTTGCAACACAGCCGCACGACAGCATGCAGCAAACCATCTCCTTAGACCCCATCCCAATGTCCGCTTGCAGAAAAGACTTGCATTGCGTACAGATACACCCTACTCCTCTTCCTCCCGCCTGCTGCTGCATGGCTGGGGCCTACTGTAGGTGGACCTCTGTCCCGGCCCCGGCCGCAGCTCGAGCTGAATCCTGGAGCTCGCGTTGATGGGAGATCCAGGAGCTGCCATTGGCCAAGGGTGGGCCCCGTGCGTGCATCAGCCTCCTCCTTGTGCGTCCGTGGTTCCTATGCAAATTGCAGCGAATGCGGAAATAAACACGGGGAGGGGTGGGGGGAGGGGGAGAGAGAGACTGCCGAATCGATCGCAACTTCTGCAAAGTCTAACACAATCCAAACCACACAAGGCAAAGCCAGGGAGAGAGACTCTGAGAACCCAGCCAGCCCGGCTTGGATGGCTTTCAAAAAAGAGGAGAGAGAGTGAGAGAGAGACAGATTGCATTGCAAATCCTTCTGATTTGGGAGTAAAGTTTTTTTTTAAAGAAAGAAACCTAACCAGCAGCCTGCAATTGGCTACAGCTTTTATTCTCTTCCGGGTTTTCAACGGTTCCAAGTTTATTTTAGATATTAAAAAAAAACATTGAAAAAAGTGTCAACCTATGAAGCCAATCGTCTCAGCCTTGTAAAGTTTCTCACGTACTCTTTATACATTGCAATGGTACGTGGTGCATCTTAAACTTTCTATTTCCATGTTTTTATAAACAAAGATACTGTATGTAACGTGATACTTAATAGCTATTCTATTGCCGATACATTCATTGTCAGTGATTTGCTACAAAAAATAATGTGTAGCTGAATGTATTTCTGTGTTATGTGTGCAGGAGATAGCAGCTGTGTGGTTGGGTTTTGTTTTGTGTGTGTATATATATGCACTAGAGTTTCCTTCTTTTTTTTTCCCAGGGATTTCAGAAAACCGCTGAGCTTGACAGATTTTTTCCCTCTCCTAGCGCTTGCTTGGTTCCAAAAAGAAAAAAAAATGTACGTGCTCGGGTCTGTAAAAAGACGTCTGGCATTGGCAGCCAACCCAGCACAAAAGGAAGTGTCTAGACTTTGCGTGTAATTGACACACGCCTTCTCTAATCAATGTTGCAAAGCTCCATGATGGACTAGAGGGCTGTCCAATGAGAGAGCAGCTTGGCTGTTGCAACGTTCGAATATCCCAAATGGGAGGGAAGCTGAGAGTGGGTTGGCCTTCTCCCCCCTCAAAGTTCTTTGAGCTCAGCAGGGGCCAATGTAGTTTCAAGCTGTCAAACCTGCTGCAAACTTCCGGATTTAGCAAAGCGCACACATACACACACAAGTGTTTCTGCTAGTTTAGCAAAATGCTGAGTTAGGGTAATTTTAAAACAAATTGTATGTGCTTTGCTTTGCCTTTTGCACTTTAAAATAGATTAAAGGAATGCCAGGGTGATTAGACCACCCCTCCCCCTTCCCGTTGGCATTTTTGTGAAAGAAAAAGCTGCCAGTATTTCTCATGGGAAGTCGAGAAAGGCCCCCCTCAGATGCGTTGTGTGTTACTTTTGTCACTCTATATGTGTGTACAATGGATATTAGGTGATTGCACTAGAATGTTTAGCTGACTGCAGATGTCTTTGCACATTAACTGTTAAACGGGGCCAAAATTTAGGAAGATTTAGAAAGTGCTTTGGAAGACTTGCCGTGCGCCTTCCCCTCGCGTGTTAATCCTTTGTATGGTTGTTTATGGTTTTCTTAACCCATTAGTTACTGAATGGTGAATAGTATGTACTGAGGTGCAGGAGGTCTGTGTTGGATTTGTTCACAGGCGACTGGCAGATGTTTTAGAAAGTTGGGGTGTGTTCGCGCGCGTGGATGGCTGGGTGGGTGTGGAGTGGGGGGAGACGGAGTTAAAGCTACCATCAGGAATGTAAGTAACCCGGGACTGATGAATCTGTACGTTTCTTCCTGTTACTAGTCTTCCCTGTGCAGAAGGTGCGAGTGTAGGAGATCAGTAACACACTAACTTGGAGTCGGGCCTGTAGTCCCCTGGATATAAGTCCCTGACACAAGTCCAGTGGAAATCTATTCCAACAGCTTGTCTTGGAGACTGTAGCTGGCAGGCGATGACTTAAAATATCCGACTCCTCTTTCCCTTGAGCGATGTAGGTACTTTGAAAGTTAACTAGAAATAGGATGGGTTCTTTTAGCTCTTTGGAAATAGCTCCCCAGGAGTTGACCCCTACGTCTTCCCGTGTGCTACTTAAGGCAGATTTTGGAGTCACAAAATTCACACATTGCACTTAGTTGTGTACAGACTGTCTTTCAAGGGTCCGTGATCGTGAGTTACTAGCAAGTGTTTTATTCCCAGAAAGCGGCTCATAGTAACCAAAGTGCAACAAAGCTGGAAAGAAAGAAAGAAAAAGAAAGAAAGAAAAAAAAACCCACCTCCCCTTCGAGGTAACTGGCAAAGAAATTGTTGCTTTAACAAGTACAGAAAGTGTATAAAGGAGGGGGAAGGGGACGAGTGTGGATGCTCAGCCGAGGTCTGACTTCAGTGCGCATTGAGCGCCCAAGTCTAAATCATACTAATACGGCCTCACTATTAAGTACCTCCGAAATAGAAGAGAGTTCAGATGTACGTATAAGTGAACACTCATTGACGTAATTTATATATCTAAGAGGATTTCACTAACGCTGGCAAGGTAAAGTTTCTGCAAATAAAACATTGTAAATGCAATGCCGGGCAAAGTGCCAGAAAGAATATGGATAGCAGGGATCATGGTAGAAGTCTCTCTCTCTCTCTTTAAGCAGACATCCCACCGCAAGGCAGCCTATAGCACTTTCAAAATAAATGACTGAAGTCCCCATTTCCAATGTCTCCTTCCTAGCGGCTGATCTCCGGGTTTGCTTTAGTGCCTCGCTTATTTGGTGATGATTAAGGAATTTGCTTTAACTATGCTTCCCCGCCCCCACTTCTGCGTGCCTTTTAATAGCTTTATATGCCATCCGACGGTGATTTCTCTCGGAAACCCCCACCTCCCCCAGTTGCTTTGTTTGAACGTTCCTCTTGGAACTTTCACTGGGCGAAAGGAGGTTCTGGGCCAGTTGGGACCAGCGCTGTGCAAAGCTCCCCTCTCTCCTACCTTTTTCTGTAGGCTCATGATCCTAGAGTTTAAGCGTGCACAATGTGTGCTGGATTCGAGAAAGCGGATGTGAAGGGGTTTGGTGCTGAACTTGGATGCAGCCTCTGCCTAGAGGGCGCAAACAATCGTCCCACGTCCAAAAGTCTTACGAAGGGCGCCAAAAGTTACTTAAGATAATATTGCTAACCACAAAAAGCTGGAAATCGTGGAGCAGGGCTGCCTGCTGCACCGAAAGGACTGCTAGGGGCCCGATCCCGCATTCCTCGCGCACCTAGGATGCCTGTGGAGTTCATTATCTCGGAGCTCATGGAACTTCATGTTAGCTTGTATTTGGGTCGGACAGGGAATGGAGGATCGGGCCCCAGAATGGAAACTACCCCCCAGTGACTCACTTTATTCTTAAAACTATTTTTTTTATATAAAGAGATCTTACTGTGTATCCTCCTTTTTGCCGCAGGGTTCTAAATAGAGGCAAATGTAAACATTATAGCAACAAAAGAAAGTTGTAATAAGTTATAGAAGTTTTTTCTTTCTTTTTCTTTTTAAGGCATGCTTTGGTCAATATCTGCTCGCTGTGCCTCAGGTACATGTCTTGCTGTCAGCCAGAAACTTCTGTCGAGGAAACCTGAAGAGCAATGAAGTGATATATAGCAGCAAATATGTAGAGGAAAGTGTTTCTTGTCATTATTTGACTAACAGATACAGACCACTTTTTATCAAAGGAAAGCACTGAGTGAAAACAGCTCATTTTTCAGTTAGTCTAGGACATCCCCAGTTAAAGAAAGTCTTGTAGAGAACTTCCATCAAACATCGCCCTGGTAAATACCAAGAATCTCTTTTCAGTCAGCAAATTCAGTGACGTACTAGCGAGGGAACAGAAATGAAAAAGTCTCCAGTTGGAGAGAGAGGATTTTTGTTACTTTTCTTACACCAGGTTTTCTGACAGAGCCTTTTCTTTGAGCAGCAATGGGCACAGGGATTAACACTCCTGAACTTGTTGTGAAAAGGCTTTACAGTTTGAAATACAGTATCTACATCTCCCATGCACATGAGAAGCTCTGCACGCTGCATTCGATGTGTCTTGTGGAGTCTCCTTTCCTTGGGGGTGGTGGTGGTGGTGTTATGAATGGTTGTGGATATGTAAGTGTCTGCAGGCTGCATGCAGCTCATTGGGAAGAGGAAGAGGAGAAGGGAGTACTCCATCCAGGAGATATATTGATGTTAAACCGGAGAGAAAATATAAGACTCAATAAAAGAGAAAAGCTAGCTGACTGGAACCTTTCCAAACCCAAAAAACCAAACCCTTCCTTGTGCCAAAACAGTACGTTATAGCCTAAATAAGTGGCTGGAGGCTCGGTTCTATTTTAAGTGCTTTACTTTTACTTGGGAAGGGGGGAGCAGAGTAAATGCAGAGCACAGGTTGTGCATTTTTAGTAAAAGAAGCATCCCTTACCATACAGTGATTTATTTTAAATGGCAATCACATGCCAAGTATTAGAGATATTTGGAAAGTTTTGAACAAATTTATTTCCCCCCCCCCACAAGGGACTTAACTTTAAAAGACATCCCAGTTGGTAAAATATTTATGGTCCTGATCCGTATTAAGGTGTGTAGATCTTAAAAAAAAAAAAAAACCCAACCACCCAAAACCTAGTGGACTGTACCCACGCCAGGGTTATAATTCTTTAGTCTCAACAGTCCAGGAAAAAAAGAAATCAGTGAAAATTCCACGTGTAAAAAAAAAGAATCTTCAAGACCTCCGCTAATGAACACGATGCCTGCAAAAAAAAAAGTTTACAATGCGTAATTAAATATATCCCACTCTTCAGAGGAGCGTCTGCAAGGCGAGCAGCTGCCCCCCAAACGTTCCCAGTCTTTTACATCTGTGGAGCTACAGACGCAATGTAGAGGCTATACAATCGGTAGCCTGTATCGGTGAAGTTCCTTAGGCGATGCACGGAGTAAGGGACGCGGTGGGGGTGGGGTGGGGGGGATAGCGCTGTGGAAAAGTAGTTTTGTTTGCTGAAGCACATCCTGTAGCCTATAGCCGCCCGTGAGTCCTGCCTGTAACTGCTCCTGACTGCGTTACCCAGTAATGCACTGAGAGCGGGGATCGGGGATAGGGAGGGCTGGCCGAGCACAGCACTGCAGCCCCTCTCCCCTCCCCTCCCTCCCCCGGGCAAGGCAGCGAGCGAGCTGCTGCTGCTCTTGGTGCGGTGCAGAGCGGAGCCGGAGGCGCGCGGGCAGGTTCCCGGGGAGCCTGGAGCCTGGGCGCGCTGCTGGAAGCTGGGGGTGGGTGGGAAGTGTGTGCTATGCCTTTAACGCCTGGGTACAGTAGACATGTATAGTGTGTAGTGTAGGGAAAGTCTAGGCGGGGTTAAAGTTCAGCTCATGGAGCTGCTCAGCGCTCGCTGCAGTTTAGCAGAGTTGGAAATGTGAAAGCAAGAAGCAGGCTAGGTTCTCCCCCCCCTCTTTCTCTCTCCCTCTCTCTCTCTTTTCCTCTCTCTCTCCCTTTCTCTCTCTCTCTCTCTCTCACTCTCTCACACACACACCTCCAAACCACAAAAACCCCCACAGCAGTCATGTATTCTCCTCTCTGTCTCACCCAGGTAAGCAGCTGTTTGGATGCATTTGGGGCTGGTTTTGCTGGGTGGTGCGTGTGTGTATATGCACTGGGGGGAGGATGATACGGGGGGGGGGGAGAAATACAGCTTTAAGAAAGTAACTTTGTTTCCATTAGGTTGCATTCCTCTTCTTGCACGGCCATTTGTGTAGGCACATGGCTAATGGCGCCTACTTATTAATGGTTTAATTAATATTGGTGGTGGGGGTTTTCTGCTCATATGCAATTTTTGGGGGGACGACCTGCACGTGTTTAGCAGGGTTGCTGCCCATGACATGCTTGGTCATCTGCAATCAATACTCACTGTTTGTGCTTCCGATGCGAGTAATGCATGAAAACATAGATGTGCTTAGGGTTATTTTTTTTAATGTAGCATTAAAAGCTGCTGCATTTTCTATTTTAAGACGTAAGGTATTGCATGGTCTGCATTGATTTCCCTCCCTAAAGTCCACACTTTTGTTTGTAAGGGTATGGTTCGTAGATGCGGTTAAGGTTTGCCTATGAGTCTCTCTGTACATTACCCATGCCTGGACCTATAGCTATATATATATATATATTGCACCTACGCATAGATCTGCAGCTATCTACATTGCCCTGATCTATAGCCATACATATATAAAATACACATTGCACCCATGCAGAGACGTATAGCTGCACGCACTGCACTCCTGCATAGATCTACAGCTGTACATACATTGTACTCTCGTGCACAGATCTATATCTCTGTAAGTACACTGCAGCCGTGCAGAGATCTACAGCTCTATACGTTGCACCCCATGCACAGATCTGTAGATGCAGCCTCTGATGGTCAAGAACGTCTAGCTCTGTCTTGCTCCCTGGAAATGTACTGCTTTGACGCGCGTTGTCACTTTCCCGGGTGTCACATTTGCCTGGATGTTTGGGGAGTGGGGGAAGTTTGGATTGCAAGTTCAGTCAGTGTTTTGCACAAAGTTGCTCGAGCCCTTAGGGCAGCAAAGTTGCCTCTGTGTTATTTTTTAACATTATTATTGCAAATGCCTTTCCCTTCTGCATACTCCCTCCCTCTCCATTGCATTGCCCTGGATCTCTGGAGTTGAAGCTTGTGTGCTGACGCCCAGCCCTAGACTTGCCCTCCATTCCGGACGGTCTCTTCCTTTCACAGCTGCTGCTCCAGCTCCTGCTGCTCCAGCTACACTTAACTGCTCAGGACTTCGGGCAACTTTTCTTCCCAGCCTCCTCTCCCTCCCTCTATACCTCCTCAGGCAAAGGATTGCGCTTTTGCTGCTTCAGATCCGGTGCTGGCATTTTTCATATTTATTTTCGCTATTAAAAGGCATGAAGCTGAACTGAGATGTGATTTTTGTTCTCTCCAAAGCTTCCCCTCCCCTCCATATAGCTCTGTAATCCTGTCTGGGATTTAGATGCCTTCTAGTCTGACTATTATTCATAAGGATGATAGTTTCTATTTAGTTCCAATTAAGTACCTTCTTCCGTCCCTTTTAATCCAGGTTATTGCAGACATTAAATTGTACACCTTCAATTAGCAGGAGATAATCGTTTGAACTGGAAATACTTTGTGGCAGACTCACACCAGAGATTATTTCCTCCTATATGAGAGCATTATTCCTATTATTTTATGTTTATATATATATATAGAGAGAGAGAGAGAGAGTCATTGCTGGAGAATGACTGACTCTAATCATAGGAATGGATAGCTCTTAGAAGTAGCCTGAATAGCTTTAAAAGTTTTATTTGTTCCTTCCATAAATCAATGAATTTGTGGTTATAGTATCCAAAGTGACTATAGGTTGGAACTTTACCATGGTAGTAATCTTGCAGTTGATTATAGGCAGAAGGTAGATATAGTGAATGGGCTTGTGAGCTTCCTTGAAATGCGGGGGTGGGGGTGGTGTTTCAAACTCTGTACCTTTCTGGTCAAATTTATGCCAGTTTATTAATGCAACTGGAAATACCTACTGTCTGTTGTTTCACGTTCTGGATGATTGGTGATAACATAACTTTCATAGAAGAAGCCATATACTATTATCCTTTCAAACTGCACACATGTATTCCTGTTTTAGTAGGCCCAGTGGGACATTAAGAAGAAGACTTAAGACAAATTTGGGATATTTTAAAATGCTGAATATTGTATCGTTCTGTTCCAGAATTCTTGCATTCTTGTTGCACATTGGAAAAGTAGTTTAGGGATTCAAAAGCCCTCTTTTAAAACTCCACATTGAGAACGGAACATTTATGTGGTTCTATCATTTTACGTAGAAAACATACGCGAAATCATTAATAAGGGCGTAAGTAGTTTTATATATTTAATGTCAGAATTAACATAGGCCTTTTATTTAGACAAGTTTTGAAATAAATGCTTTTTAAAGTTTTGGTGAAACATTAGAGTTTTAGAGGTGAAAACATTAGAAAGTGGATTTAAAAAAAATGGTCATAAAGCACATTAGTCCAAGAAACGCAACTGAAATGACATGACTATGTACCTGACATAGAGATTTGAATCATCTATAAGGAAAATATACACAGCATTTGTTTCACTTCCCTGCTGCATATCCAGAAAATATTTTGGGCACACATGCACCTCTCTTTATAGATTTATGGCCAAACATTTCTAGGAACATGGGTTTTAGAGATTTTACCCTTGCTATATCTGACTTATTTTCAAACACATCCACGTAAATATATTGTGGAAAACAATTACTCTAAAGCATTACGTTATTTTTTTAACTCTGATCTGGATTTTAAGGCATTTTTTCAATAGATTTTACAGTTTTTTTTAAGAGTATGTGAGAATTTTTATATACATATAGTTCTAAGGCCCAGCTTTTAGATGCAGAATGTGCTTTGAAGCACTATATTGACAAACTGTGAGAAAGTTTTATGATAAAGCTTACTGTTTATCACTGTCTTTTAAAAAAATGTATTAAACACATTAGTGGTAACTTTTATTTTTTAGAATAATCTTTAATTGTTAAAGGAGATAACAGTGCCTTTAAACTAAACTTTTGAAATATTTTTTAACTTAACCTGAGAAAAGGCAAAAATAATCTTCTTTTCTTTAAATTTTTATATTTTGCCGTGATCACGTGATCTGACCTGCACACGTATGAATACTTGCTTTTGCATTGCTACATTTCAGAAAGTTGTTTGGTATTATAACATTGAAACAAATAACTTTGTTATGTAGAATAAAAGATCAAATTTGGTTGGATTAGTAGTGGATTCCTTTATCCCTGTTCATATTTTGCTAATACCATGTCACTGAGATTTAGGTAGGTTGATTTTACAGGGCAATATGTTTATGAAGACAGTTCGAAATACTGGATGAGTTAGTCTGTCAGTCTTCTGTTCTTGAATTAACCTTTTTGTTTAGTACCTCATTTTGAAAAATCACATTAGACTGCTTATGTGATTATGTTATGTGTATATATATGTGGTGTAGCATGTAGCAGTTTAATACACACTAATTACTGCTTAAAATTATATCCTGGTCTTTAGGCCACATAATGGTTCTGAGCTTTTTTAAAGTCATCCCTGTCCTGTTCCTTTCTCCCCGCCCCCCTTTCAGGTTCTCTGTAGCTCATCTTTAAGACAGATTAAAGGAACTGTATTTTAGATAGTATCCAGCCTAGGTCCAAAAAAGTCATGAGCATATGGGATCAGTCAATAAAAAGTACTGTTGAAAGCAGAAAGTTAAATATTTCTGGATAAACCAAGATGTATTTAGAATTTGTTAATGCTTAAAACAATCCTCCATTTCAATGTAGGTCTTTTCAGCGAATTGTGTGTATACCTTAGCAGATAAACTTTGACTTTGCAGAAGGCCTTTTCGCACTATCGGCTCTTCTAAAAGGAGGAGCGGGGGAGAACATTTAAGGATCAGAAGTGTGGTTTTATTATTTTTAATAGCTTCTGGTGAACTGCAGCTTTTACCGTTTTTTCTTCTAAAGCTATTTTTCATTTGTGAAAGTGCAGCTACACGTGTTATGTTTGCTGCCTTCTCTTACTTTTTGAATCTACTGACCGAAAGCTAGCAGCAATTTTTTTTTTGTACTTTATTGAAATTTGAAACCAGAATCTTCTCCAACGGGAGGGAGAGGGGAAGTGTCACTCACCAAAGTTATTGTATTTTTACATATGATGTTTTAGTAATCATTCATATGTGTAATGACTCCTGCACTGTCGTGCTGCATTGAATATCTCTCTTTCATTTTCTGTAGTTTCTAACAATCTCCATTTTTTTCTGATATAAATGATCTAATGTTGTGTATCGATTTTAATATTTACATTTTAGGAACCACAGAGAATACATGCAATTAAGCCATTTAGAAAGCTAACACAAGGTCTTGAATTGTAACAGGATTTTGCTCATAGAATGTTCCTATCACTGATTTCTCGGTTTTGCCTATATTTGTTTGAGCAGCAAAGCCTATTTAAAAAACAAAAAAAGCCATTGGAGCTGTAGAATAAGTATATTTTAACAATGTTATTTTTAAGGTTATGAAATGATTTTGATACGTGACATACTCTACATGTGAATATAAAAGAAGAAATTCAGTTAAACGGGAAAAAAAACAACAACCCTGTTACCTTGCAAGAATGGACATAAATTAGAGTTTAACATGGTGTAGGAAGCTTTGTGCAGTTTCATGGTGGGTTTATTTATTTTTTTTGCCCCGCAGGGCCCAATCCTGCAAATGGGAGTAACTTCATTCATGGGAACTGTCCTATCGACCTCATGAGTGAAATTAGTCCCTTGCATACTCGTTTGCAGAACTGGGTCCTTAAAGTGTACATGCTTTTCTATAGATAGTGTAACATTCTGTAACAGTATTACGTAGAGAAACATAACAAGCAGAATATAATGAATTATAACATGTTTTGATCTCCCTGTCTGATTTATGTAGTACTTTTTAGGTATATTTATTTATTTAAAAAGTTGAATATATGGATCTTTCTTGCCACATATTTATTCAGGTTCAGGAAACTTTTTAATACTGATTATTTCTGTTTCAAGTAAGATGAGTGAACTTAAAATATTATTACTGAAGGCAAGTGATGTTTTCAGGTGGAGAAAAGTATTATAAATGTGGTAAATTCTTTTAAAATATATTAACAAAAATAAAACAAAATGTATTAACAAAAATAAATCATTTTTTGAGTTTGGATCACTGTGGCAATGCTAAGATTTTGTACCTTAATATTTACATAGAAGCTTCCCTCTCTTTTTTTTTTTATTAAATAGAAGGCCGTCAGAACTTGTCTTGTATCCATGGCATAATATCACATTTATTATTTTTGGTAGGCTACATATAAACCAAACAGTTTTTTTAAATTATAAGGGTAGAGTTTAAGTTTTTAATGCTGTTTACTGTTAGGCATGCTGGAGAAATTTGCAAACTGGTTACATTATTTACTGTTTCTAGTGGTACAGTAGACAGAGATTAGAAGCACCTTGTATTGTATTATAAAATCACTTATACTGAAATTTTATTACACTGCAGATTGCCATTTCCAAATATGTCTTAGGGAAAGTTTTGCTGTATTTCAGACTTCCCCATACAAACATTGATTGGCATCCAAATGTTTAGAATTTGCCAAATTGGCGGGCATATGCTGGCTACACCACAAGCAGTGGGGTCAGGGAGAGAGCAAAGTAAGATATGCATTCTTTGAAAATGGATTAAGGTCACTACACTCGTGTATTTTTAAACTTTTATTTTATTTTATTTTTTAATGATTTTAAATTTTAGGACTGAGTCTAATAGTTACAGAATCTTCCTCACACTTATGTGTATTTTAGTTGTTCTCTACCCTCTGTGATAGTGGTGTCATATTCTTTAGGCTGATATAATATTGAGAAAGGGTTTATATATAGATATGTATATCTGTAGATATAGTATGTTTGTGACTGTGTATACAGACGCTCCCCGACTTACGTAAGCGTTCTGTTGCGGAATGCCTTGTGTAACTCAAATTTTGCGTAAGTCGGAAATGTATTCCTGACCATTATGCAAAAAAAACCCCCCAAACCCTCCTATTTCTAGCTTTTGGAACTTTTTCCGTAAGTGCGGATTTGCGTAACCCAGGGGGCGTCTGTATACATCTATTCCATATATGTGTTAATATGTGCGTGAGATTACAAAGGTGCTTGTGTTTTCTGCACTGCATAGTATATACACATTGTCAAGCGGATAGAAATTTCTCGTGTTAAAATAGTATTTTAAGGAGATGTTTTGAACTTTGTGACTGATTTGTTTGTGTTTTCATGACATCAGTATAATTCTTTATCATTTTTCCAGGATGAATTTCATCCATTCATTGAAGCACTTCTGCCTCACGTCCGAGCATTTGCATACACGTGGTTCAACCTGCAAGCCCGAAAACGAAAATACTTCAAAAAACATGAAAAACGTATGTCAAAAGAGGAAGAGAGAGCAGTGAAGGACGAATTGCTGAGCGAAAAACCTGAGGTCAAACAAAAATGGGCATCCAGACTTCTGGCAAAGCTACGGAAAGATATCAGGCCTGAGTACCGAGAGGATTTTGTTCTCACAGTCACAGGAAAAAAGCCTCCATGTTGTGTTCTTTCCAATCCAGACCAGAAGGGCAAGATGAGAAGAATTGACTGCCTACGCCAGGCAGATAAGGTCTGGAGGTTGGACCTTGTTATGGTGATTTTATTTAAAGGTATTCCGCTCGAAAGTACTGATGGCGAACGCCTTGTAAAGTCCCCACAGTGCTCTAACCCAGGGCTGTGCGTACAGCCACATCATATAGGAGTTTCTGTTAAGGAACTCGATTTATATTTGGCATACTTTGTGCACGCAGCAGGTAAGTGCATTTATGCAAAGTTGTCCAACTTTCTGTATATCTACAGTCCTCTGCTGTACCATCTGAATTGAGTGTTATGACCAGTCAGAGACCGTATGAGTCAGTGTTTGAACTTGGGAGAATATGTGCCATGTAAATGTGGTTGGCAGCATGGTTTTAACGCCAGTTCCAGGCCTGACAAGTAAGAGAATCTACACCAATATACTCTGGTTGAGAATGGACAGGTGTTCTCACACTTTCTGTTGCCTTTAAGAAGTAATAGTGTCAAGATATGTTGGTTTTCCAATACTAACAGCAATCAAATCTTTGGCACATCTAAACTGCTTTCAGAAGTGGCCGACATTAATATTAGCACAGGAAATGTTAAAGGCTGTCTTTTAGAACTATGTAGAGGCCTGTTTAAAATGGACCTTATTTTAATATTGGTAAAAGAAAGAAGGTAGCTGAACCTTTTTTTAAACTGGCTTTGTATGTGTGTTGTGTCGTGTAAAGAATAAATTCAGGGAAATAGAAGTGTCAAAAGCCCAATGGTGGTAAGGCCCAATGCAAGACCCGTGAGTGCCTTCAGCTCGTATTGACGTGGGTGATAGTTGAAGGTGCTGAGCACCTTGCAGGATTGGTCCCAGAGAGAAAAGCAAAGAAATCATACAAATATGTAAATATAATAGTGCAGTGTGAATTGTGGCTAAAATAAAGGCCTTTGGTATCAAATGGGGAAAGTAAGGTCAGTGTTAAAAATGTAACTAGCACACAATAAATGAATTCACTTAGAATCTGACTGATACTAAGAACTGATGGCTTGTTTGACAATATTGCATTCAGGAGAGCGGAAATGCTTTTACACGTCATGAAATTCGCAATCTTGTCTGTGACTCCAATTCAAACCACACCCTGCCTGTGAATATTAGTATATTCAGAGGCTACCTAATAGGTCAACTGGATAAATAACATGCAGTAGCATTTCTTTTCAATCATTTTGTTTCTGAAAAAGTTGCGGTGTATGAAATGTTAGGCCCAAGTTTTTGGAGCTTGTTGACTTTTCATATATACGTACTAGTTTTGCTGGATTTCATTCACAGTAGTAATTTAAGCCGGGAGTTGAAAATGGGGGGAAACAAAGAGACGTCAGTGGACTCTTATCAATAGAAACTTAATAAATATATAATAATAACAATAATAATAATATAAATCTTGCTAAAAGAAGAGAATACATCTATTATCTAGCATTCTTTTGGGGTGATACATGAAGTGCAGACTATCCAAAAGTTGCCTGCAATAAATCAATATTCGTTGCGATACATAGTATCACTTCAGTAACTTTATTGATATAAAAACAACAAGGAGTCTGGTGGCACCTTAAAGACTAACAGATATACACTATAGTTAGAAGGAACCTTTGGCTAGCATTGTGATATTTTACATAGTTAAGCTGTGAAACTTTGTAATTAGATGTGATTTGATCAATCACACTTCACATTGCTGGGGAAGAAAATGTAGGCAAATATTACAGGAAGAGCGATTGATTTACTACATGGTATGGTGAAATGGGAATGACCAATTCATGTAGACTTACATTTAGCACTAGTGTTGTTTAGTTAGTGTTATGTTTCATGAATTAAATGCAGGCTTCTGAAAAGGACTGTGAATTGTCAGCAGAAACCAGTGACCTCCTACCTTAAAAACTTAAATACACATTATCGTTTTTGTCCGTCATTCTGTATATGTCTAGGTAAAATATGGTTGAGAGACAGAGAGAGACAAGCAGCTAAACTAAGTACATATGTAATATAAGGAGGCCTAAAGTGATAGTTTTTTCTGTTATGGCAGTCACACCTTAGATATTTAAAGAGTCTAATAATATTTTGATTAGCAGCATACCATCTTATCAATATGACAGTGGTAACAAACAGACCGCAGTTGCACTTACTGTTCTTTGGACTAAACCTTTGCCACAGGAACTTAAACATTAAACTTAATCTTTATTTACATTTATAGCCTCTTTTAAACTGTAAACCTCTCACTCTAACTATACAATTTAATATTTTACCTGTTGCTTACTGATTGTATATATTGCATTACACTGTTAATGCAGTAGTTTGTGCTAGGATGTTAGCAAATCTAATCATAAAGTGGGACAAAATGGTTGTAAAATGATATTTAGGAAGCATGCAGTGTAGTATTTGCCTTAAAAAGACGTAATGAAAGCAACATGGATAAGGCTACCTTTTGGTTTTTTTGTTTTCCTCTGATGCATCCCAGAATTCTTTGTTACACCTGAACACTGGCCAAGTCAACGGTGATTGGTTCTCACAGAACCGCAGTAATGGCAGCTAATGCTGTGTGCGCAACGGGAAAATGACAAAAGAAAATAGTAAGCATCCTTTGTCTCAGAATATTTCAGACTTGATTTCAGAGATTTACAGACCTGTTATTTATGCCGAGGAAGTTGCCAACACAAATATTAGGTAGGTTGGTCAACTTACATATAGCTGATTTGACAGGCATCTGCTATAGTGCAGAAGATTTGTAAACACTAAACAATGTTTTTACCTCCTTAAAAGTTTTGAGAAGTTGCCAGTATTGGCAGGAGGCACAGACTTTGAAACGTGCTTTAAGATACGTGCCAAAACCATTGTGGCCTTTTCACCCATAGTGCTTGCTTCTTTTTAATATTTATTTGTTTATTTATTTAATAAATTATTTCTGTTCCACTATGCCTTGTTCTAGATGATTTCAATAGTGAGATGTTCCTTTCCATCTAAACGTGTACAATAATTATTGCTTTGAGTCCAGGCTTTCTCTTTAGTTGGACACTGTCATCTATAAGAGAATACATGTGCCCAGATTTAAATAATGCTTCTGACAAAGCAGATTCAGCTACAGAAATGAATTATTCTCTTTTAAGAAGTACTATATAAAGAACAAGAAAACTCAAGTATGTGAATACACAAGCTGCATGCCATTTTTGTAAGAAAATAAGGAATGTCGGTGTTTTCTGAATTAGGTGACCAAAAATGTATTGAACTATAGAGCATCATCTCCAATTTGCAGTTTGTAACCTGTTTAAGAAAAGTATTCTCATACCCTTAACTTGGGTTGGCTTTTTAATTTTTCATTTATTCTGCACATATATCAAATGACAACTTGGAAACCACTGTGGCAAACCGTTTTCTTTGTGGGAGTGTAACAGTAAAGCTAATTTATGACCAGTTCTTTACCAGATGATCTGTATCAGAGTCTACAATAAACCAGGCACGTGGCAAGGTCACAATTTAAGTTGTTAAGGTCATAACCTTAGCCACCAGGCATTTGACCTTTTAGATAAAGTTAACCTTTGTTCATTAGTAAGCACTCAACCAAGAACTTTCTTGATTTTTTTACTGCTTCAGAGTTACTTCTGCTAATGTGATCAGATTGTAGAAAAGATTCGCAGCTGAAGTAGTTAAATTTTCTGAGAGGTCATTTTTTTTACAGACTTCTTGAGTGGACAAAGCTAGGTTGTAATCTATAGGCCACAGAGTGATAACAACACAATACTTGATTTTTTGACAGACATTATCCACTTTAGGCAAGCATTAAAGCTAGCTAGAAATTTGCCACTCAGAATCTTTTAATCTTTAAGACGGACATTTAAAAATGCTTAATTTTAATAAATCTGGGATTTTTTCTAATTTTAATAATAGTAAAAAATGAAGCCAAGGTGGAAACAAGACGTCTAATGTATTTGTGTAACTGTGAAAGTTTACTTCTCATTGAAATACCTTCTGTGGATAATTTACTATGTACAATAATACTATGTACACATGACTTTAAACTTAAAGATACATTTTATGTTGTAATTGGTGGCATTTTAATATTTAGGCTTAGGCTATAATAAAGGAGTATCAATTGAAATAATGCATATACAGGAAACATACTTGCATATATTCAGAATATCAGTGTAAGTATCTTTTAGTTCCAAGTCAGAAAGGTACATAACACTTTGCGCCATCATCTTTTAGTGCAATTGTTACTGATTGTTACTGCATTAATCCTGTTAATAGCTTCAGTTGTTCAGTATGTATCTGTAATGTGAAAGGTGTTCTAACAGTACTGTACATCATAAAAAGAGCTGTCGCAGCGTCCTGAACCCCTGATACGTGCTCTGCAAAAGTCTAGTGTTTTATTGTGTAAAGTGTTACCGATTACCACATTACATACACCATATTGTTACCTTAACTTTGTTGTAGTGAAAGCTCATTTTTAATTACTTAGGTTACTTTCTTGGTGTTCTCTGAGACAGCATTTATTATTTAATTTAAATCAAAAGACAGAGTCCACTGTTAGTTTTTGATGCATTTTGTTTTTATTTTGGCTATGGTATTGCCATTCCATCATACAGATAGCCACGATATGCAGATTGGCCAGATGGTCGTGTTAACAGATTGAGAACCCGCTTCCCACTGCTAAAGAGCAGGTGTAAGATCAGTAGGGTTTTTTTTTCCTCCCAAGATTCATCCCAAATGCTCATTAGAATAGTGTTTAATGATTTAAAAAAAAGGCCACATTTCAAAATATCATCATATCTGTCATTAAGTAAATGTGTAATGCTCTCTGCAATTTATATGTATATCTGGAGATATTTTAAGCATATCCTCACTATGAGACTGTTGGAAATTGACTTCTAATTCATGACTGTTGAAGTCCAGCGTATGTCAAAAGCAATCTTAAACGTTTCACACGTGAGGTTGGATGTTAATGACACACATGCATTACTTCATTACTGGTCTGCGTGTGCAGATCCAAAGGAACCTGGTTACGTCAATATTCAGAAAATCTCTTAACGTCTCAATATTTATATGTTTGTTTTTCATGGGTCTTCTTGCCATAGAGAAACATTTCTGGGTTAAAAGTAATATGAGATGTAGTGCTCTCAGCGTATTTCCACCATCAAAGAAGATCAGATCTTGTATTATTTCAAGCCCATAAAAGGCTCCCATTAAGAAAAGAAGCCTGCAGAAAACATAAGTACTCACAACTGGATTTGGAATACAAAGACTAAAATCTCTGGACATCCATCGTTACACACACACACACACACACACACACACACACACACACACACACACACACACACACAGTCTAGGGCGTAGAAATATATCTTTGCCCATCAACAAATTCTCTTTTGGAAAGTGGAATAATCAGTCTCTGCTCCTTACAGGAGCAAACAGTAGTTGACAGAAGAGGGATTTAGGGTGGGACAACTGCTTTCACCCTGCAGTTGTAACTGAGATGGTAAGTGGCTGTGTTCATTCTAACCCTAGCTATAGCGAAACTTGTGACTGTTTGCTATATCACGAACCATTGGCAGTTCACTCATGTGGTTTAGCTTTCTACTTTTACCAACAACAACCAAACAAACAGTGGCTAAATATGCTTTTAATGTGGCTAGAATATTTTCCAGGTGATTTTTGAAGTCAGTAACGTAATAATATTACTTACATGTGTTATTCTACAAGCAGAAGTGATCTGGAGTGAGACAGTAGATAGTGTGGGTGAAAAATTAGGAGAAGTCTTTGAATGGAGGTCAGTGCATTTATAACTGAGGTTTGTGTGTTGGTAAGAAAGTTACCCAATGCTGCTGGCTGGGTTTTGACTTGTCTACAGTTACTGCGTTTTTATATTTCCCTTCTTTTCCACCCAATGATGAATAGCATTAATTTAAATCTATTTAAGGCGAGTGTGGGAGAAACCACAATCTTTGTTGTGGTCACTGCTGTACACAGCAGGGCTGAATGTTTCATTTGGTTGAGGCCTCAAAGCAGATTCTAAAGGACCCAAAACACCATGTCAGCCTTTCAAGGCCTGCAGAGAAGCAGTGGAAATTCTGATTCTTCACAAATGCCGATATTTATTATTATGACTATTTGGTTTTTTTAAATTTCAATGTAAAGGAGAGGACGCCTGTCCATGGCTCTGTGCGTTCAAACAATTATTGAAAAGAACATTCCTTTCAAGAATAACCACCCAGCACTGTACTGAAACCACACACACAACCAAATTAAATTAACATAACCAGCTAGTAATTCAAAGCAGCAAAATAAACCCAACTCCATCAACTCCCTCACCCTCAACCCTCCCCAGAGCTCTAGCAAAGAGATGTTCTTCATAGCACGTCCTAAGTATCAACAGTTTGGGGCTGTTTAGAGCTGGGTAGGTGGGAATAAATTCCAGACCAAAGTATCCGTTCTGGAGAACTCCCTGCTGGCGGGTTCTGTATCAAGCGGGTTCCAGCTCACGTAGCTTCGCTAGCCACAGCTGTGGCTATAGCACCCATTCTGGATTATTTAAAATTAATTGGAGGATTATAATTACAGATTAAATATGCAAATTGAAAATTCGGGGCTGCTTGTTTAATCATTGCCATAGCAGTCACCATGGTTGACTCTGTGATTTATCACAGAGAGAGCTTGAAGCAGATGGAGTTCTTTGTGAAATAAATGAGAGAGTTTTAATCCCAGGTAGATACAAAGATACCTTTTGATTCATTTAATTTGTTTGATTATCAGTTAATTATTTGTATTATGGTAGCACCCTGAATCCATGATCAGTTCCAGAGCACTGTTGTCTTAGGCACTGTGCAAACATAGAGGTAGATGAGGTTCCTGCCCGCAAAAGTTTACAATCTGAAGCTTTGGTTGGCTTGATCCAGATTCTCCAGATAAATTTTCCAAATGTTCAACCCTGAGGTGCTGAAGGTTAAGTGCACAAATTCATACTGAGGACACCTAATTAAATGACTTGATTTTCAAAAGTGCTGAGAACCTGCAGCTGCCATTGATTTCAGTGGGAGTTTTGCCCAAGTAAGTTAATTCTGATTGGTTCTTCCAGGAGTCGGAGAGTTTTCTGACTAGCTCTAGTGTTTACTATATTATTCTATTCAGTGGATCATATTCTCCCATCACTAGCAAGAGTGCAATGGAGTCTCCACTGGTGTAAATAAAAATAATGTATTTATATGCTTTGGGCAGTATTTAATAACTGTAACTTTGTTGACGTAAGTCAACGAATTTGGCTATTTGAGCTCAATTCTGTATGTAGATGCATTCACGTAACTCATTGAGAGTAATGCATATATCTCTAATGGCAGGATTTAGCTATTTTAAAGCAAATTACATTTCTTTGGGTCAAATTTATAGCTATCCTCCATAAAATATATATGTGCATCCATTTTGTGTTTACTAAACCCATGAGTGCATGTGCAAAATGGAGAATGGTGCCGTGTAAACTGCTTTGAGCTGTGTTTTGTGTGTATAAACTTGGGTTTTGCCTGTGCAAATGGGCTGCTCCTTCATATTTGGCCCTTTGAACCCTATATTTAGAAACCTTTTTGAATCCTTAAAATTTGAGGAAAAAAATGATTGTGATCCTTTACTAAGAATGGATGCTGTCAAGTGCCATCATATGCCTCCAGTCGAAGCCCTAGTAAAGCCTTGTAAAGGCCTGTGGCTGCAACTTTATTGAAATGTTAATTAAACCTGCCAGGTAAATATCTAAACTCATTTGGGCCATTGTGACAACCAAACCATTGGGACTCAGTACAGAACTATATCAGGCGCCACTCATAGTTCTAGACTCATGAAAAGAACCAGCCACACCATACTTGTATTTCAATGTGAGGCTTGTCCCCATACTGTTGTTGTCTATGAGCTCCTTTGGGGCCAAGAAACATGTTACACATCACCCGGGATCTTGTAATTGCAACAGTTTATCCTATAACCGTTAGTGTTGAGTGTTGCAAAAGCTCTCCTGATGTGGACTGCTGAGGGCACTGCCTAACCAGATCTTGGGGATGAAGTTTGGCTCTGATCATATACCAGAAAAGAGGGAAGGGAAGAATCCCATGGAAAGGTGTAAACCCTGATTTGGGTCAATTTACCAAAGAGAGAAAATTCCTTCCTCATCCCATACGTGGGAGACAGTAAAATCTGGTGCAATTCTAAGGAGAGCTAAAATAAAACAGAGGCAAATGCACATCCAACCATGGCAATAAGCTGCAACTGATTCATGCATTGGGAGGGTGAAGGGAAAAAATTCCCCATCTGAAGAGACTGGAGCATGCTCTCCAGTTTTTAAATAACCTTCACCCCTATATCCATTCCATTCTGGTTGGCCAATCAGGTGCCATGGCAGGTTTTAAAAATGGCTAGTTGGGCACTGCCTTGGGCTCAGGGAGAGTGCTCTTTCTTCATAAAGCCTTTATATGGTAGGATACGAGCTGAGTAAAATTGAGATCAGGCTAGATTTAATTCTGAGCTATTCTGAAATTTTCATGGCTTTAGTGAAAAATGTCTGTCACTCAAAACCTAGATTTGAATTTAGTTCTTCACACTCCGGGACTGAAAAGCTCCACACAACTGTGTGATTTTGGAGTGGAAAGCAATTAGCATATTTGGTCAGGATGATATAGACAGTATGTCTGCATTCCTTTAAAATATAAATCTCGGTCATTTAATTATGTTTTCAGAGGGCAGATATGAGGATATACTGCAAAACTCATTACCTATTATACTGACACGATAATCTTATTAACCTTGCTTTCTACTTTTTAATTTTATTGTGCACCCTGTATAACTCTTACGATATCAAAAATAATTGCTTGGTGAACACATGATGTCAGAGGTCTGATACAACATTTATCTTCACAAGTGAGGAGACTGATAACTTGTGAGTTACATAACTGCATGCAAGGGATCAGATAGTGCCTCACAAGAGAAGGAAAGTGAAGATAATTGTCAGCCGATAATATACAAGACAAGATGCAGGCATGTGCGTTTGTACTTTAGATTGAAAATCAGTCTTGCAAAACTGTTGTGAAAATTGACCAGCGTTTGTCAAAATATGTTCGTTTGTCCATTTCTGATGATAATTCCCCTCTCCCCCCAGTTTTACTCACACATTAACTGTTACTTGCTTAAGGCAAACAAAATGTTCAAGGCTGATGTTTACAGCCAACCACACCCCTCCAGTTGGATTTTCTATCATGAACCTTTACACTCCATCACAATTCCACTGAAATCTTTCTCCCTCTTTCAGTGTTTAGTATATATTGGATATTTTCTCCTTTATTTTGTGATCTGGGGGTGGTGGGCGGAGGGAAACAAATGCCATAATAATATCCCTTTTCAGAAGAATATAGTTTAATTTTGTGTGTGCGTGCAGCAGCTGCCATTGGCAAGCTCTCATCTTTGTTGCCATGGTTTTTATTGCATGTGTGCCAGAACATCACTGGATGGTTCAGCATGATCCCGTTATTGGGTGAGATGTATCTATAGTGAGTCACAAAATTGTCATTTGATTGGTGGATTTAAAAAGTAGGATTATTCAAACAGGTGAGTCGTTACGATGAAGGGTCATTTGGTGGCTGATGACATAGTAACTTGGGTAGCGCTGGTTAAAAATACCACAGAGGCATGTTTTGACATATAGGAAAACAGCCCAACAGTATCCTCCAGTTGAACTATGAAGAGGCAAAATAAAATGGAATAGACACAAATTAGGTCAGTTTTATTCAGTGCCATTTATGATGGCAATTGTATAAATACATGTTGGACCCAGTCCTTTAGTTCATTCCTTCTCAAAACTCTCATTGAAGCTATTGGGAGCTTCATGCATTGACAGTAGCACCAACTCCGTAGTGTTTAGTTATTCCTAAACCATTAAAATAGGTGCAAGATGGGGGGCCAGTGTTGCATGTAAGGATCGGAGCCTGAGTGGTACATGTGGAAAGCATATATTGGACCTACTTGAGATCTATTTGTGAAAAGTTCTATATAAGAGATAGGTATTATTATTTTATTACTCATGGTTCTTTTAGTTGGGCATGTTGAGACTTAAGACAGGCAAAAGAACGAATATGGTCAGTGGTACACCATTGTATGAGCTATAAAACTGACACTGTATGCCTTGTAATCATGTGTGATATTAGCAAGACCCCTTGACTCTTGCTGTAGCTGTTACTTGCTGTGGCCATAGAGATGTAGCTACTATTACTCTTGTTCTTTGGTTCCATCTATCCATCAATCATATTAATAATGTGCCTGTCACATTGGTATCTAAGCAAGGACTAACTATTATTTGATAATATGTCTGCTGTGCACCCATTTTTTGTGACCCTATGTGTCTTCTCTAATCATAACCATTGACCTCCCCTATTGTATCCCTTAACTCAAGCACTAGATGCATAAAGATCACATTGGGAAAAGTGCCCCGGCACAAGTTACTCCTTGGTGCAGAGTGCATTTGCAAATTTGGGAATTTGCCGTCTCATGGGCAAGCCCTCCAAGCACGGAACTCCCAAAAGGAACTCTTAGGGCCTGATCCAAAGGCCAGTGAAGTCAATAGAGATACTCCCGATAGTGAGGAGTTCCATGAATGGAAGGCTGACATGCTCAGGTTTGTGGAGTGCAGGCACTGTGTACAGCGTGGTATGGGCCTGCAAGGAGAAAATGCAGGATGATCCCGATGAAAAACTAAGTGCAGCATGAAATATTGAGACAGCTTTATGCATGTAGCTTGCCTTTTTTTTTTCAGTTGAATACAATTGCTATGAACTACAGATCTAAGCTTTGTAACTGAAATTACGACTAGTCAAACTACCACTTGAATATTTCTGCTTAAGGCCAATGTACAGATTAGAAAATATACTCTATACCATTGAAGGAAACCTGATGAACCTCTGCAGAGGCATCAAAAGCAAAGTCTAATCTTGATATGTTATTGTCAAGGCAAAAATCTAAGAGAAGTTTTAGGACAGAAATATGATGTCTGTCACATTTCATCCCAAAGAGGATTGCTGGATTTTGGTGTTCTCTTTTTGCCTAAAGCAGTAGACAAGAGAATTTTAGTTTGGAATGGAAGAGTTATAGCAAAATCCCTGTCTGGTACTACACAGGGTGAAATTTCAATTTAATTCAGTTGGATTGTTGTTCTTCAGTGGTAGATTTTACTATTTAAGCGAAGTAGTTTCAAGTAACTTACAAGAAAGTATTGCTGTTGTTGTAATCCCTGTTGGGGAAAGATTGTGCAGTGATGAGGACTTGATGTTACAATGACTTCATAAAAAATATCTGGTAAACCTACTTTCATTAATTGCTTTGCTGGAAAGTCAGTTCCTACATTACTTTATTTTAAGGTATTGTGAGTGGCTGGTACAAATGTAGAGGGGTTCGTTTTAATTCCTGCTGACCATTTAGAAGGTCAGATCCTCTACTGTTGTACGTTAGAATTGACCTGCCGACCTCAGTGAACCTGTGCTGATTTACACCAGCTGAGAATCTGCTCCATAGTGTTTATGTAAAGCTTTTTAATTTTTTTCAGCTGCTGATAATTTATACTTGCAGATAAAAATGTCTTTTGAAAAGTAAGGTAAATTGGAAAGGCCACAGGGCTGGTTAGGTAGGAGGTGGTATTTTCATGGTCAAAATGTCGCTCTTCTTTGGAGATGGATCACTGATATCAACTGACAGTTTAGCTAACTCCAGTGCTTGTTGGTGCCTAGATTCTATGGCTCATTTATTAATATGCATGTTATAGAGACAGATGCTGTTCTAGAGATTTTCACTCCAGTCTGAGAAGAATGTCCTCAGGATGTACATTCTCTGCGACATGGCAAAGGATATGGAAGTGTGATACCTGGACAAAATAATATGCTCAGAATCCATTTTAAGCTCTAAAGCTATTCTGCTCAAATGTTACAGATCACAATCTCAGTATTTATTTATAAGAGTGGAATAATTATTTTAAATATATGATTTTATCCTCTTATTTAAAAAGTGAATTTTTGTGCTGTGAAATGGACAGCCCTGGAGATTGAAACCCTCTTTCCATAGAATAGAAACAGCAAGGGCAGTAACAGTGCAAGCTCCCCTGCATTGCCTCACCATTGTTCCTAAATCCTGACCCTGAGGCATTGGTCCCCATACCTGTTCAAACCCAGAACATGTGGGCCTACATCAGTGTCCATGCTGTCCCATTGCAGTCCTACAGGGGCACAGAGATCACTCTATATGCAGACTGGGCTCTGAATAAGGATTCTTCACTGCTGATGCCTGGCACATGTGTGCAAGCTGTTGGATGATATATGCACATCCCCTTCTCAATATGCTGGGGCGTGCTCTGGACAGAATCTGTATGGAAAAACTTACCCAGTGCAAGGTAAAATTCAGAGTAATCTTTTTTTGAACAATCCTGTAAATCTCAGGACCAGCATCTTAAGTTTTCTGTGAGACAGTTCACTTTGGAACTGAGTTCTGCTATTTGCCAGAGTCTGATCGCAGATCTGTCATCTGTAATACTTATTCCTTTATTGTCCATACTGCTTAGCTCCATATTGCTAATCTCCGTTGGAACATGAACATTTTGTATGTCCACTTTTAGTCATCCTCTGATATTTTTTTTTAATAACCTGAACATTCCGTTTCATCTCACTTACCAGAAGTTGCAAGTTTGATTCTTGTGCAACATCTCCAATGGCAGGTTCATAATAGATTGTTCCACTGAATAGATGTTGCAGTAGCTGGATTCCTGTGGCTCTTCAGAAGAGTTCTGTTTCCTCTTTTTCCTGAAGGTTTTCTATCATAGCTGTTTCTTGGCTTAACCACTGCTGAAGGTTTTTTTTCCTTTTTTTTCGTCCCTATTTAAAGATAAATGTTCTTTCTTTTACTAATAGGGCCATTTTAGTGGGCCAAACTTCAGGTCTGAATCACTCAGGGTATGTCTACACTGCAATTAGACACCCATGGCTGGCCTGTGCCAGCTGACTTGGGCTTGTGGGGCTCAGGCTAAGGAGTTGTTTAATTGAGGTATAGGCACTTGGGCTGGAGCTTGGTGTCTAGAACCCTGCAAGGTGGGAGGGGTCCCAGAGCTTGGGCTGTAGCCCAAGCACAAATGTCTACACCACAATTAAACAGCCCCTTAGCCCAAGCTGGAGTCAGCTGCTACAGGCCAGCTGCAGGTATCTAATTGCAGCATAGACATACCCCAAGACTCCATGGAATCACTAGTTCGAATCCCAGAAGAACCAGCTCAGCCTTTCTTCTTCCTTAATTGCTTATATTGAGTTCCATGAATTTTATTTTATGTGGGTCTTTTTACACCTCCTCCCCCACTCAGCTGGGTTGTTATTTTGTAACGATTCTCATGATAACAAAAATAAGGAAAGAGAGACTGTATAATGATTCTGCATGGACATAAAAATACCACCGAGCCTTTTGTAAGAGTAAACGTTTGTTCCAGGGTCCTGGGCCCAAATTCCTCCATCATTCAGGTGCTGTGTACTGTTTGTTTTATGGTTGCATTTCAGGAATGCCATATGTGTCTAGTCTGTGAAATATTCTTGGATTCTTCGGGATGAAAGGCCATGCTTAAGAACATAAGGATGCTATACTGGGTCAGACCAGAGGTCGATCTAGCCCAATATCCTGTCTTCTGACAGTGGCAAATGTCAGGTGCCCCAGAGGGAATGAACAGAACAGGTAATCATCACGTGATCCATCCCCTGTCGCCCATTCCCAGCTTCTGGCAAACAGAGGCTAGGGATACCAACCCTTCCCATTCTGGCTAATAGTCATTGATGGACCTATCCTCCATGAACTTACCTAGTTCTTTTTTTAACCCTGTTATAATCTTGACCTTCACAACATCATCTGGCAAGGAGTTCTATAGGTTGACTGTGTGTTGTATGAAAAAATACTTTCTTTTATTTGTTTTAAACCTGCTGCATATTAATTTAATTTGGTGACCCCTAGTTCTTGTGTTATGAGAAGGAGTAAATAGCACTTTCTTATTTACTTTATCCACACCAGTCATGATTTTATAGACCTCTCTCATGTCCCACCCTAGCCATCTCTTTTCTAAGCTCAAAACTCCCAGTCTTATTAATCTCTCCTCATACAAAAGCTGTTCTATACCCGTAATAATTTCTGTTGCCCTTTTGTGAACCTTTTCCAGTTCCAATATCTCTTTTAGAGATGGGGTGACCACATCTGCACACAGTATTCAAGATGTGGGCATACCATGGATTTATATAGAGGCAATATGATATTTTCTGTCTTATTATCTATCCCTTTCCTAATGATTCCCAACATTCTGTTTGCTTTTTTGACAGCTTCTGCACATTGAGTGGATGTTTTCAGAGAACTCTCCACAATGACTCCAAGTTTGAATAGTAACAGCTAATTTAGGCCCCATCATTTTATATGTATAGTTGGGATTATGTTTTCCAATGTCCATTACTTTGCATTTATCCATATTGAATTTCATCTGCCATTTTGTTGGCCAGTCACCCAGTTTTGTGAGATCCTTTTGTAGCGTTTCGCAGTCTGCCTGGGACTTAACTATCTTGAGTAGGTTTGTATCAACCGCAAATTTTGCCACCTCACTATTTTTCCAGATCATTTATGAATATGTTGAATAAAACTGGTCCCACTACAGACCCCTGACTATTTACCTCTCTCCATTCTGAAAACTGACCATTTATTCCTACCCTTTGTTTCCTATCTTTTAACCAGTTACCAGTCCATGAGAGGACCTTCCCTCTTATCCCATGAAAGCACAGAGCCTTTGGTGAGGGACTTTGTCAAAGGCTTTCTGAAAATCTAAGTACACTATATCCACTGGATTCCCCATGTCCACATGGTTGTTGACCCCCCTCAAAGAATTCTAGTAGATTAGTGAGGCATGATTTCCCTCTACAAACACCATGTTGATTCTTCCACAACAAATTGTGTTCATCTATGTGTCTGACAATTTTATTCTTTACTATCGTTTCAATCAGTTTGCCCTGTACTGAAGTCAGGTTTACCGGCCTGTAATTGCCGGGATCACTTCTGGAGCCCTTTTAAAAAATTGGCGTCACATTAGCTATCCTCCAATCATTTGATACAGAAGTGGATTTAAATGATAGGTTACAAACTGCAGTTAGTAGTTCTGCAATTTCACATTGGAGTTCCTTCAGAACTTTTGGGTGAATACCATCTGGCTCTGGTGACTTATTGTTTAGTTTATCAATTTGTTCCAAAACCTCCTCTAATGACACCTCAGTCTGGGACAGTTCCTCAGTTTTGTCACCTAAAAAGAACGGCTCTGGTTTGGGAATTTCCCTCACATCCTCGACAGTGAAGACTGATGCAAATAATTAATTTAGTTTCTCTGCAATGGCTTTATCGTCCTTGAGTGCTTCTTTAGCATCTCAATTGTCCAGTGACCCCACTGGTTGTTTAGCTACATCCATTTGATGTAGCTATTATTAGCGGTCAAGGTAGTTTAGCTGTCAAAGCAAGGGAGTGGAAGTCGGGAGGCTGATCACTAGATTTTTCTGTGTCTCTGTTTGCACCTCTGTGAAATGGGTTCAGTAATACCTTCCGACACAGTAATTGTGTTTTGAGATGCCACTTTAAAAGTGTAAAGCAAGATTTATTATTAGTAACAATAATTTCCTAAAGGGGGATGAGGCAAAGCTGTCTCACAAATTCATCATCATTACATACTTTAGTATATACTTTTAGTTACCTACCTTTTAACTTTTCAGCTTTTTAAAGAACTATTTTCTTAATACTAGCCCTACATACTCTATACTCGAGGGCCAGTCCAACTTTAAGAGAGATCAATGAACATTGAGCCATTTAACATTTTAATTGTCTGCCTTTACCAAATGCTGTTTGCTGTGATGACCTGTTTGGATTATATCTCTTTTTTGTATTAAAAAAAAAGAAAAGAAAACAAAGGAAGTACAGTGCTATGCACAGAACAATTATTAAAAACAGTTGGGAAGAATATAAAAGGTACTGTGTGTGAGAAACAGGACAGCTGTGATGGTCTATTGGGAAAGTGTGTACAGATGGTGATAGGGAGGAGAATGACGACTACATGGCTGATAAATGAAATACAAAAATCATTAAATTGGTGATCTTACTAAGCAGTGTATTTTTGGGTAGAGGTGGTTGGTGCATCATTAGTGCTCACTCTCTGCCTCCTATTTAGCCAGAAAGTGCAACTGTCTTTGCATATTTGTAGTTCTGATTTTGATTACAATTCAAGACATTGTTTAATAAATTATATGTCATGGAATTATTAAAGAAGGTAATTAAGCACACGTTTTTTGCTGTATTTCCAGTGGCATGCGATTGTCATAAAGACTTTGCAGTACTCCAAATGAAATTGGATCCGAGTTAGTCACGGTAACACGTCGAATTTCATGAAATCTAAAACAGATTTCTTTGTTTTGCAAGAAGTGGAAACGACAGAGTAAACTGGATTCAGCTTGTGGGGTGTCATCATTTCAAAAAACTCCACTGAGACGGGCAAAACATTTGACATTTTACATTAGTTTAAAAACACGTAATGATTGTGTACCTGGTGGTAAATCCAGTCCCTGGCACCCAGCCTGAGGATCTAGGGAGATCCACAGGGCAGGTATCCTACAGAGGTACTCCATGGAGTCCTAACATGCCTCCTCTACAGATGGGGATGGAAGGACTGGAAAAGGCACGCAGGGGCAGATCTTTTAGACTAGGGGTTGGCAACGTTTGGCACGCGGCTCGCCAAGGTAAGCACTCTAGCGGGCCGGGCCAGTTTATTTACCTGCTGACATGGCAGGTTTGGCCGATCGTGGCCCCCACTCGCCACGGTTCGCCATCCCGGGCCAATGGGGGCGGCGGGAAGCGGTGCGGGCGAGGGATGTGCTGGCCGCGGCTTCCCGCCGCCCCCATTGGCCCGGGACGGCGAACCGTGGACAGTGGGGGCCACGATTGGCCGAACCTGCCGCGTCAGCAGGTAAATAAACTGGCCCGGCCCGCTAGGGTGCTTACCCTGGCGAGCCGCGTGCCAAACGTTGCTGACCCCTGTTTTAGACTCATCTGCAAACATCCATATATGCAGTTCCGCAGGAAGCGTATGTGGGTCTGGGCTCTACCACACAGGAAGTGCAGCTCCCTCCAAATCCAGCCCTTCCTTGCTCAGCAGAACGTCACCAGGTGTGTTATCAGGGTCTTTCCCCAGCAATGACCAATGGAGCTTAGGGCAGAATATGCCACAGTATCATAAAGTAGAGAAAACCGCCCAGGTTCTGAAAGCCTTGACTCAAGGGTACTGCTGAATACGACTCTTAACATTTTTAACCTTAGGCAGGATGATGTTTTCCCGAGCATCTCATCTAGTTCCCAACTGACATCATTACAGCTTTTGTCCTTATTCAGTTCCCCTTGTTCATCCATTACTTAGTGTTTCTGCTCACTGTTTCTAAATACCATCAATAGATGAAAGCACTTGCCTTAATAATAAATAGACTCCAGTAATACTGTGCTTTTCCACAAACAAACTTACTGTCCAGCCACACTGTGAGCTCAATGATGTCATTCTATTCCTCTTCTGTTTCCTCTCTCTTTGCTTGGGAGTGAGTTGCTTTAGAATACCCCCATCTCTGACTCCTTGCCTAGCACCTGGGAATTGATTGCTTGTGTTTTAAATTGGAATCCATCCTAAATTGTGCTGCTTGCCAGCAAGCCAGTTCAATATACTAATGCATCAGCTTTAGTGCTTTGACTTTCTGATCTCTGGTACTATGAGTTCAAGTCACAGATAGGGATTAAAAATGTGAGTTTGGAGCGAGATGCTGAATTTCAGTTATGCTGGCTCGAGTGTCCGATTCATTACTGATATAGATCCTAATTGCACCTCTGCAGGTAGGACAAATGAAGTATAAATGGTCCTGCAGCACTTACAGCCACGTTCAAAATGCGGACTTGACAGGCGGGATAAAGAGGAATTGTTTTAGAGTCACCTTAGGCTGCACATGACAATGGGACAGGGAACAAAGAAAAAATGCAAAATAGTTCTAGAAGCTGGGACTGGACGAAAGGGGATGGATCACTCAATAAATTGTCCAGTTCCGTTTCACTCCCTCTGAAGCAGCTGTCACTGGCCAGTGTCGGCAGACAGGATACTGGGTTAAAAGGACCATTGGTCTGACCCAATATGGTCATTCTTCATGTTCTTATACACAAAACTGGGACAGTTATATATATCGAAAGTACTTGTATGGTCCTGGGCTACTACCTTAACCACTGGACCAGGGATTGGCAATTTTTGGCATGCGGCCCGCCAGGGTAAGCACCCTGGTGGGCCGGGCTGGTTTGTTTACCTGCCGTGTCTGCAGGGTCGCCCAATCGCGGCTCCCACTGCCCGCGGTTCGCCACTCCAGGCCAATGGGGGTGGTGGGAAGCGGCGGCCAGCACATCCCTCGGCCCACGCCGCTTCCTGCAGCCCCCAT
This sequence comes from Chrysemys picta bellii, assembly GCF_011386835.1. Classification (NCBI taxonomy): domain Eukaryota; kingdom Metazoa; phylum Chordata; order Testudines; family Emydidae; genus Chrysemys; species Chrysemys picta. Next base: position 16,324,746 of record NC_088798.1, read on the forward strand.
TGGCCTGGGATGGTGAACCGCAGCCAGTGGGAGCCGCGATCGGCCGAACCTGTGGACACGGCAGGTAAACAAACCGGTCCGGCCCACCAGGGTCCTTACCCTGGTGGGCCGCGTGCCAAAGGTTGCCGATCCCTGCACTGGACCATCTTCTGCTTCCTCTGAAGCATCTGATACTGGCCACAGTCAGAGACAAGATGCTAGACTAGATGAACCATTTGTCTGATCCAGTCTGGCAATTCCTATGTCCTGATAAAGAATTTAGGAGGTGCCCATGCATCTCATGGCAGTTTTCCATGTGGAAAGAAGGCAAGATTGGGCCCTAAATATTTATATGATAATTTAAGAAAGGTACGTAGCCCTTGTATAAGTCAACATTTTACTAAGTGAAAAATTTTTCATTTATTTCATGTTTTACCAGCTGTTAACTTGCTATGTCTATTTATTTGGTGCCCAACCTGCTCCACTGAAGTAAACAGCAGAACTTCAGTGAGAGAAGGACTGGGTTCTTTGTAAGTATGTAGGCTCTCGAAAAAGCCCTGCCCCTGCTTATTGAATAAAATGTTTTTTTTAAATCTAGGCTTTCCCCTCTGAGGATCTGGGTTTAAATCCAACCTTGAGTCTCATGGTGTTATCCTGGTCTCTAGTGGGGTCTACAGCACACAACTGTCACATGCACAGAGTGATGTAATTTGGTACGATTGATTCAGCCTCTGCTCAAGAGGAGCAAAAGATGTAAAAAGTAGGGGTGCATTGATAGAATTGGATGTCGAACTTAGCTCAGTTCTTGCCTGTGCCATGTTGGTTCTGATAGTTCTGTTAGGTCTTTGTGTGTAAATATTTTGTTTCAGGCATAGCCCTCTGATTGTAGTGAAACTGAGCCTTTCAAGTATCAGAGGGGTAGCCGTGTTAGTCTGGATCTGTAAAAAGCAACAGAGAGTCCTGTGGCACCTTTAAGACTAACAGATGTATTGGAGCATAAGCTTTCGTGGGTGAATGCCCACTTCGTCAGATGCATGTTAGTCTTAAAGGTGCCACAGGACTCTCTGAGCCTTTCAAAGAGAGATAGAACCCATCTGAACTCAAGGCCTTCTCCCCTGTAGACAACATAGTTCAGTCCCTTTTGGTGAAATCCTGACTTCATTGAAGACAGTGGCAACCCCTCCCCCCGATTTAGCTTTTATTAATTAAAATTTTTCATTCAGAGGAATATAAAGGAAAAAAATTCCCCACTCCATTAGTTAGAGGTTGCCTCATGCCCTGAACCTTGAAGATTAATAAACCTTCTAAAACTCTTAGTTTATTGTTATTTTTGTAATTCTTAACTATCCCGATATGGGATCACCATGGTTTCATAAAGAAATTGTGAAATCAGACTTGGTAAAGTTTTATCAAGTTCACAAAAAGATCCTTCTTGTGACCAAGCAAATTTCCCTCTGCATTTTCTTGGAATGTTAAAAGGGAGGAAAGGTTTGATAAGGGGAAAATGTGTGGCAGCTTGATAAATTACCCTGGATTTCAGTGCAATAATTTCCCAAAAGTAAGATGTAATTGTTTTTTAAAAAAGATACAAAGTAATAAAAAAGGAACTATAAACAGTGTGTGTAAGAGAGAGAGAGAGATCATGTCGGCCACGTCGTGCAAGTTTGTTCCAAATTTCAGTTATTATAATTACAAAAAAGCACTTATTTTAGGAGCATGGTATATTTTTTTAATAATCAGAATTTGAGTCATTTGTTTTTTTTACAGCTATCCCATAAATGTATTTTACCTCCCACAAAGAAAATAGCTAGTTTTATTTACAATTTATTATGTGCTAAAGGGGATTATTTGGGTACATATAAAATAATTTGGTTCATAGATGATTCATTCTTATATAAACATTTTATTTTTATCAATATTTTGTTATTAATCAGCTTCCCTGTAGTATCATTCCACTGAGTACAGAAGTCCTAAAGCTCCAGTGACTAAAAGTTGCTTTGATTGGTACTAGAGACAGTGGAGAGAGCTAGGTTTTCATTGATTATAGATATTTCTCGTTGTAGCAGTCAGCTTTATGCCTGGCCTTGAAAATGTCTCGGAACAAAAGAATCTGTCTCTCTATTTTTTATTATCTAGTATTAGCTCTGGATAAGGACACTTCACTAATCTCTCCATCACCAAATGTTTCCCTGGGAATATGAAGAGTTCCACATGTTAGCTGATCCTTATTTCCAAATATAAATCAAAGCTAAACACCTTGCAAGTCCGGATTAGATCACCCTGTATTATTTTTGTCTCTGATGTTCCCTCTCTCTCTCCTCTCCCATTGGTTTAAGGCCAGGTCTACACTATAAACTTACACCGCTATAACTACATCATTCACAGGTGTGAAAAATCCACAGCCCTGAGCGATGCAGTTATACTTGACCTAACCCCTGGTGTAGACAGCGCTGTGTTGACGGGAGGGCAGCTCCCATTGACATAGCTACTGCCTCTCATGGAGATGGATTAACTATGCTCTCCTGTCGGCATAGTAGTGTCTTCACTGAAGTGCTACAGCTGTGCCGCTGCAGCATTTTAAGTGTAGACCTGCCCTAAGGCCTAGTCTTCACTTACCGGCTGGTCCGGCGGCACGCCATCGATGTTCTGGGATCGGTTTATCGTGTCTGGTTAAGACGCGATAAATCGATCCCGGATCGATCCCGGAAGTGCTCACAGTCGGCGCCGGTACTCCAGCTCGCCGAGAGGAGTACGCGGCGTCGACGGGGGGAGACTTCCGGCCGCGTCTGGACCGCGGTAAGTCCGGACTAAGGTACTTCGAATTCAGCTACGTTATTAACGTAGCTGAATTTGCGTACCTTAGTCCGAAATCCGGACTAAGTGGGGACCAGCCCTTAGTTTGCTATTGAGAAGGTTAGGTCACCCTCCACCTTTAACACAGCGCATACTACCTCAGTATTGCTCAAGTCTCCACTTACCCGAGTAAGCATTTGAGGCCTAATTCTGCTCTCAGTTACACTGGTGTAAATTCTGGAGGTCTGGATTTACCCCAGATTGAAATCGTTGTGACTCAGAGCAGAATTTGGCTCCAAATGACCAGTCTCATGTTTGGTGTATACTGTTGTGCTATTGTGTGTGATGAAGAATGTGGAGACAAAATATATTACATGCCTAGATAGTGCTGAGAGCTTGGAAAGAAAGCATTAATTCTTATTGAAGCAGTGATTTGTATCTTTTGATTAGTTACTAATTTTATGTATAAGCAAAATTCTGTAATGATTGTAATTGAGGTAAGAGGCAGGTCTCCTATTATATCAGTATGATTTAGAGCTGTTTTCCACAGAGAGCCTGAACCTTTGAGATACTGAGGTCCCTCATCTTCACTTCACATTGCTAAATGGCTTACAGAATTGGGCCCTTAAAGTGCACAAGTTGCTGTCCCCTCCCCCCAAGTATTTTAAGGCTCAAATAGAACAGTGCTACTCTTGTGAAGCAGACGGCAGGAAGGCAACTATTAAAAGTAGAAGGCTATTAAGCAGTCAGATTTTTATTATGCTTTAGTGTTTTGTTTAAGTCTGTTCTTAATTGGTTGATTAATGTAAGCTAAGTCCTTTTCTCCCCCTCCATCTCTACAGATGGCAAATGGTAGGTCCCAACTGTCACTGTGCGTTAAAAAAGGTTATGGTTCAAAGTCAAAGATACAGAGATACCACAATAATCAATCATAGGACCTTCTCTCACTGTGCCCGGCCAGGCAAAAGTTAGACCTAGTGATAATATTCTCTCAAAATCTATTAGGAAGATTTTTTTTTTCTCTAAATTTTATTTTGGTGAGATTTAGTTACTGAAAACTTCTTTTTGTCAGATTCACAACATTTAGATAAATAAAGGCAGAGTTGCATGCACAGAATTGTGCAGCTTAATATTGCCTTGGCTCATTTTCTTGTTCTTAGTTCTTGTCTTAAAAGTGTATTTAAATATATAGGCCCCAGTCCTGCAGTCTTTTCGTTAGCCAGGCTCCCAGCATCTTCAGAGGGAGCCTTGCCCAGGCAACATTGGAAGGACTGGGCCTGTATAGATAAAAAGAATTAGCACAGGAGAAATATGGCAGCCTGAGTGTAATGTATGTTTTAAAGAAATACTTCCAAAGAAATATCTTTTGTACCTTTTTAAATATATGAAGGTGATTTATTAAGGCTAACTTCCTACTCAGGATGAAGTCTAGAATTATGCTTCTGGTATTGATCCATAAAGAGGATTTGCATTTTATTCATACTATAAAAGTGCTTTTAATGGTGACATCGTGGTAATTGAATCTATACTGTGTGTAACTACCAAAGTATCTTTTATATTATTTTATGTGGTGTAATACAATAACTAAATTTAAGTCTTGTGAAAGGGAATGGTAGTACTCTGTCCTTAAGTGTAACATATATAGCTTTTAATATTCTAACAGTGGAGTGGAGTTAAGGACATTCTTTATTTAAGGGGGGGAAAAGGAGAAAGATTTCATTACATTCAGCACAGTATGAGACTAAGTCAGAGTAGTTTTGCTAATTAAATTCAATTGCCATCCATTAGACCAATGGAATGAGATGAATCTACTATATAGCTGACACAGCACAGGTATGCAATTTGGCTAAATGGCCATTTTTAAACCTCAGCCTACATTTCTCGATTTGTTCATTTTTTGAGAGTTAGAATTTCTGCACACACAAAAAGTTGAATAATAACTGATGCCTATAGAAGGGTAAAGATATCAGTTTAAATAATCAGTCTCAGAGGAGTGAATGGTTGCAGTGACTCAGTTTGAAAGTGCTTACTATAGTAAGCTTACAAAGTATAGAAACAGTAAGAGAGATACTGTACATGGAATTCTTTTCCGTGTTCATTCAGAGCTACATGTTTTATTTATCCCGATATCTATATTGATCTATAAAATTGCTTGAGCTGCATTAGTTCTGTTTTATTTAACAACTCAGTCATTATTATAGAATAAGACTGTATAGTTATGTGTGTTTTAAAAAGTATTTGAAATTCATTTAGTAGGGTATGTTTGTCTACATTTCAGCATAACTCACTATTTTAGGAGACTTTATATGTCAGCCTGAGAAGTTTCTTACCTCGGTGAAATGACAAGAATACCACTCAAGCATTGGCTGGTACAAAATTTTGACAGCCAGCAAGCCTGTAATGCTGCTGAGTGCACAGATTTACACTTCCTGCCAAGATTAAAATTGGCTAAAACCAAAAAGGATATTAGGGATTGTCACTTTAAGAAGAAATAACACGTTGGGGTATTGCACTGGTTTCAGAAATGTGATGATCATTTGAACCGTCTTACCCCCTGGAATCCTACAAGCTAATGTGTAGTAATCAATCTGATTGAGTTGTGAATGTTAGATACTACAACGTGGGAGAGTAAAAATAAATCAGCAAGTTAACCTACATGAAACTTTTTACATCGCTATACTCTGAAGTCTGGGAGTGTAAAGCCCAAATCTGCAGTCTTTACCTTGACAACATTTCAGTGAAGTTGATGGGGCTTTTGCCTGAGTGAGGAGTGCAGGTTTTAGTCCATGGTAGGATTTTGATTTAGAATCATGTTGTATTTTCCTTCAAGCTATTTTTAAAATTCAGTAAAACCTATAGGGGGGGAAAGAACCAAGTATGGTTGAAAAAAGGCCTAGCAGAAAATTGTTGATTGAAGGTCCTCTTGCTGCATACTGTGTATTCTTAGACTTTCCTTTTGGCATGGTTGGTTATGCTTTTTGATGATAAAGTTTTGGGCTCAGGAGTGTTTGCTCAGTAGAATCTAGACAAATGTGAAAAAAGTGCTTTCAAAGATACAATTAAACTTCCTACTTTGTTATTTACAGTAACTACCCTTTTTTAACAGTGGTGCAAGTTCAAATTAAGGTAGCAGTGTGAAGAGGGAAATGTGGGAACATTCATTTGTTGAAACTTTGCATTTCTTCAGCTTTATCGCCATCAGAAAGGAGATTGTTGTGCATTCTATTAAATACTGCCAGTATGATTAATTTAAAGGGTTACATTTTATTGAACCCTGGTGTAGATGTTCTTTGTCAACCCACATTCACTGCTAGTTAGAGTGTGTGTAGCATTTATCAAAACTTTCTGGAGCCCCTCTCACCTCATTAGCATCTGAATCTCTATTCAGCAGTTAATGTCCGTTACAGCTAGAGTGCTCAATTCTTGTTTTCAATAAGCCAGTTGTAAAATGTCAGACTGTCACTTACAATATAAAAAAGCAAAAATGATGGTATTTGTAAAAATGTTATCACCTCATAAAAACAAATTGTAAAGACATGAAAGTGATCTTGGTATGCTTTGCTTTCAGAAGTGAGTTAGTACAGCTGCTTTAAATACCAGTTGTCTGGATTCCCACACTTTCCTACCAATGGCGAGGTTTACACAAGCATAATTTAAGTTACAATTACCCTAATTAACATCTCATTTGCATAAATTGTTGAAGTCAAAACAACAAAGAATTACTTAAGAAGCTTAACCCTATTTGTCCAAAATAGAGAAATGAGTTTTCACTTTGCAGTAAAAATTGGCAGGTTCATATGTCTCTCAGCTATAATAGAAACTGAAGTTATACTATCAATTAATACATTATATTTTTGTAATAGGATGTGCCCCTTTTATTTATGGGATATAACATTTCAAAACATCCTGTTCTTGGAATCAAAGATACATAAAACTGTCAAAGAGTGATTCAGCATCATTTCCCACAGTTAGTAAAACTTATCTGATTGGTGGGGCTGATTCTTCTCTTACACCTGTGCAAATCTAGAGTCACTCTACTGGAATAAAATTGTTGGAAGAGGAGGATCATATCTAATATGTTTGAAAGCTCTGTTTTCTAAAAAAGAGGGCTTGCAAAGTAATGTAAAGAAGCTAAAGTGTAGCACTGAAAATTGCACTGACGAGAGACATTTTATCCTTTCTCAGCACTCACTTTAAGTAGTACACATACAGCGGAGTTGACTGGTCCTCTTTTGATACTCCAAGTGTTTTCAGACTTTCCAAGGTCACAGTAAACATTTGGTCTGATGCTGTAGCCTAATAAACTCAGGGAAAACTAAGGAATGCATCTGGCTTTCAGAAGTTAAATAGTTCTTTACCATTTGCCAGTTTGGAATAACATGTCAGTGTATTTAGCTGTACTATATTTAATAGCACCAAATATATTACCTGAAGAGTACAAACAAAAATTGCTGCAAATAAAGTTTTAACTCTATATTCAGTGGAAATACAATTGACCTTCCCTATTTCAGGACTTTGGCTTCAAGGTCTTTTAGGCTTATAACTAAATATTGATGGTGCCTGTTAGAAAGACCTTGTCCAATGACATGATCACAAAGGAGTTGACTACCACCGTTGCAGCTGCACATATGACTTTTGGTTATTACCTGGCATAATTCAGGGGAATTGTTAGGGCTTAGACTAACTCAGTCGCTTTGGTTCGAGTCTTTCCCTCAGGTACTTGTTTCCTTGGTTATGTTAAGGCAAGTTCACTGACAAGTTACAGGATCTTTATATAGCTAATATATGACAAAGCCCTGGCTGGGATGATTTAGTTGGGGTTGGTCCTGCTTTGAGCAGGGGGTTGGACTAGATGACCTCCGGAGGTCCCTTCCAACCCTAATCTTCTATGATTCTATGAAAAATAATGATTACAATTTGTATAAATATTATGGTGGTTTTGTCCATTGTTAGACCCTGGGTGTATGGCTAGGTAGGGTAACTGGAAAGAATGGCTAGATGTCAGCATTAAGGTGATTGAGATTATTGCTATTTTACTCACCAAAACAAAGATCAGGATGGTGACAGAGTTTTGGAATATTATGAAACTAAAGTATTAACAGATTATTCTGCATCAGAAAGTAGCATGTGTGTGACCTATGCCATCATTAACCTGTATATTACACCTTTCTTTAGCATCTGCACACATGTAAAGACTGATTTGAATAATCTCAGATTTGTAGTAAATGTTCAAGTGGTTTGTTCTTAAATTGAAACAGAGAGAAGTGAAGTCTGGGTGTCTTTGGAATCAGATAAAGTTAATTAGTCTCCAGGACCAGATAACTTATTCTGGAATCTTATTTACTAGTGATGGCATGCAGTTTTGATAAGATGACAGCTGTAGGTGTTTCTAATCACTAATGAAAGTGGTACCAATCAGCAGTGCTACCTACAAATTTTCATATGCTCTATTATGTTGTTAGAGCTTCATTAGTTAAGTCAAAGTGAATGTGCGTTTCTCCCAATGAAAATCTTTATGCATCAAAGTGATTTAACATCCCATCCAATCAGTGGACCAACCCCAGATGTAAATTATTGCTTGTGTTTGTAAGAGAGTGAGGATGTTGATCAGTTGCATCAGCCTGGAAGACAGAATAAAATCACATATTGTACTAGTTTTAAACTCTAAGTTTAATTCTGTGTTGGAAAGCTCTGTAAGCTAGAGACCATAATGAATTAATAATAATAAAATAGCTGTACTAAATATGGGTCTTGTATCATATACAAGATTTTCATATTCTCTTGCATAGATTGCATTATAATTGAGTAGCTGACTTATACCCTTCCTTCGTTTTCATTAAACAATAATTATACAATAGACAAAGCCTACATTCTGAACATGAATGAGTCTGCCAGTGCTAGTACGGTACTCTTTACAAAATAAAGCTTACCAGGTGGCAAGGATTGCATAATTGAATTGGACTGCATCCTGGTTTCCCACACCCAGAGCAGTTTCACTTAGAAGTAAATTGCAATTAAAAGAGACAGAATGTTTCCATTGTATTAGGAATTCTTAATAGCAAACTTTTTCATCCATAAGGGCCTATTTTCTTCTTGAAGCATAGGGGAAATTACTGTATGTGCCTAACTACCATTAAAGCTAATAGGAGTAATGTACATTAATCTCTGCATGTTGATGGCCGAATAGACCCAGATGCCTTCATGCCTTTAAGAGAAAAGTGCTTAAAGGGAATGAATAGAAGTGTGTAAGTTAGTTGGTCACTGTGGCATCTGTTCCAGAAATGTGCAGATTTAACTTTAGGTATTGGTCTTTCAACCAGTTCTTCATAGTTCCATGTGGAAAAGCATTTTAAGGGCAGAGCACTATGCTCCTTTATCTAGAGCCTTCCTTAGAGGCACTTGAAAGAAGAAGCTGCATAAAGCATCAAGATAGAAAGGGCATTCATAGGTGGATGCTGTGGGCAGATTTATCTCCCACAAAAGTCACTGCTCACTTCTATCCTATTACATTTCAAATGCTGCTTGCCAGCAAGTACCCAAGTTCCTACATTTTTGACCATCACTTCCTAGGCTTGCAGGTCAATGACATTAAGGATAACTATCTCCTAATGTGACAAAGAGAGGATAGCACATCTTTTTTTTTTCTTTTCCAGAGGACCTTTGGACCCATTGGATTTGCCCCCTTCTTTTGTTTATACTCCCCTGCCTCGGCAAGAGCCTGTCAGCATTACTTCTGCTCCAGTTGTATGGGTTAGACAGCAAAGCAAGGGACTCCTTTGCCCACCCCGCTCTGCCTTTACTGTGTTCTCAGCCCCTGAGTGAAGGACAAAGTTTGAGTCTTGAGCTCTGATCCCCACATGCTAGGACGCTGCACTTACCGTCTACTCCTTGGCCATCCCAAGAAGATGCATTTATACAGGCATCATTGCTCTCAGATTATGTGAAATGTTTAAGCTTTTATTCCAGTCTGTTACACTTATTCGCCGCTATAACTGAGTCATGCTTGGGATATCAGATATGCTAAATTATCCCTGCCCTTCTCATTCAGAAATGAGTGAGGACGTATATATTCCCCCATTGATACAGGTGGGACTCCATAAGTAACTACCACATATAGACACTCTGGATAAAACTGGGGAAACAAAATTTGGTAGCTGACTCCTTTGGCTAAATAGTATCAGAGGGGTAGTCGTGTTAGTCTCGATCTGTAAAAAGCAACAAAGAGTCCTGTGGCACATTATAGACTAACAGACCTATTGGAGCATAAGCTTTCGTAGGTGAATACCCACCTTATGCGCCAATACGTCTGTTAGTCTATAAGGTGCCACAGGACTCTATGTTGCCTTTGGCTAAATGGATTCATTAATCTGAAACATGAGTGTGTGATATTTAGTTCCTTTAGTTTTATTCCACATTCATTCCTGCTGAGGCTAGTGGGAGTTGCACATGTATACCTAGCTCTTATCTGGGCCCTAAATCTTTTAACACTCCTAAACTTTCAGATCTGTTCCGCTGGTTGGCAGGGCAAAGCACAGTCACCTTGCCACTAGGCTAGATAATTAATAGCTGTGTAACAGAAGTGAATATAGTTGCTCAGCAGAATGAATGATGTAGACTACAAGGGAAGGCCCTAGAAAGTACAGTGAAGCTGGAAAGTGTTTAGCGGGGAGAAACTTCTGTTTGTCCTTCATTAAGGGAAACTGTAAAGAAACCTAAGCTATGATCACATTAATCAGAAGAATTGGCATTACATTCCTTATTTTTATTTGGCGTAGATTGAATAGCATTCATTAATTTAAATAATTAGTATATCTGAAATAACTCTTGCTGATATTTAATTAGTTCTAAAGGTTGAGTTTGTTTTTTTTAAACAATGGTTTAAGTTTATGAAAGTTAAGGGACAGAGTGTTATTCCCTTATCCCGTATAAAGTCCCATTGGAATCCATGGGGCTGTCTGCAGAGCAAGGTGCAACCAAATATGAGAAAAGTCATTACAGTGTAGTCTTAAAAAGTAAAAATAAACCATGGGATATTTCTTGTTTTTTTGACTTTGGCCTTTCAAGGCATGTCTGTTTTTTTATATCCATTGTGGGTATTGGTCAGTAAAGATGAGATCACCAAGAAGTTGCATCAGTCATTTTTTTTTTAAATAAATTTTTAACAACAGTTGTTTAATTAACAACTTTGCAGATGGGCCCCATCCTGTGACGTGCTGAGGTCCCTCAGCTATCATTGAAACCACAGAAGCTGTAGGTTTTGACCCTCCATTATAAAGTAGTGGACTTATCATGGCCACAAAACCACAGTAGATATACTGTAGTTCTGTCAGATAAGTTGTGATGCCTTAGAACTGTGGTTATTTTTCTTCCTCCCTACCTTTTAGCAAAGCAAGACGGCTTTGACCACATATAACTTTATGACTATCTTTGTAAAACAGTGTTTTTAACTTTTTAGTGCAGTTAGCAGCTTCACGCTTTGTTCCTTCTCTTTCCAAATACATTTATTTCTAGAGAGAGAAAAAACAAACCAAGATCTAACCAACAGATCCTGCAGCTTGCTGCAACCAGTTTGGTTGAAAATAAGTGCATGGATATGACTATCCAGAAAACTTAAAAGAATCTTGAAAGAGGTGTCCGATAGAAAGTGTGGTCTAGTGGTTAAAACACTGAACTGGGACTCAAGAGGTCTGCATTCAGGTCCCAGTTTTACCACAGACTTCCTGTGTGACCTTGGGCAAGTCATATAACTAACTTTGTGCTGCAGTTCTCCATCTGTAAAATGGGGATAATGTTATTTTATTTCTCCCACCCTTTGTCTGTTTTGTCTACTTAGACTGCAGGTAGTTTGGGACACAGACTATATATGTACAGTGCCTAGCGCAACAGGGCCTCTGAGTGCTGCTGTAATATAAATTATTAATTTATATTTATATGTTTAATAATAATAATAATAATAATAATAAAAATGAGGCAAGGGAGGCCTTCTAAACATAGCTAGAAGAAGAACATACTTACCAATGTGAATGCTGTGAACTTCCTCATTTGCGATGCAAAGCATTTATCACATTTAAGAAACTATAAAACTATATAGCGTTTTCAAACATGAAAGAAAATAGTCGGTCCTCAGCAGTCCAGCCATTCAGAAAGAGCTTTACACATTTGGAGAACACTACCCTTGTTCTCATTAAGCTTTCCCATTAGTTTTCAGTGATAAACAGAAACTGTACTTATTAGCACCGATAGCCTTCTGAATGGACTTGCAAGTAAATAAGAGATTTCTTGTGCCATTTGCCGATGACATGTCCTTTTAGGAAGGAAGTCGTTTAAATGTTCTAGTAGTGCTACGATTTTAGGGGAGAGGGTCTCATGTCATTGTTATTAACCCCCAACTTTATAGGGTTACAGAAATGCTGTAAGATTTTACCCTACACTGAAACGTGCACAGAAAGTCATCCCACGGAACAACTTTTTATTAGCAATTTTAGTTTTCAACAACTCTGGCTATTTTTGAGCTATAAGAGGTTTAAAAAGTAGTAATAAAGACCAAGTTCTTTGGTTTGGATACTTCTGTTTGCAATCTCCTAATTCCAAACCAGACCTAACATCCAATTAAAAAAATGTTAGCCTTTAAAGGTTGGGTTTTCCAAAGTGCTCAGTATTAGCCTAACTGTGATCTCACTGAAGTCAATGTTAAAACTCCCAGTGGCTTCAGTCGGAGAAGAGTTGGGCCATTACTCAGCATTATTTTGGAAATCCTATCCTCAGTGTGTAGCAGATAACCACTAATAGTGCCCTGTATATGATCTCAATGTCCGATTTAAAAGAAATAAATAAAAATAACTAAGGGCTCTATCCTGCCTGCTAGGCAGTGACCTGCCTTGGGGGTAGCACCAGTCAGGGTGGGGTGGGGGTATTATCTGGCCATACAGTATTAAGAATAACACAGATTGGGGAACAGTGCTTTTTTAAAATATGAATTTTAACCTGTTGGAGTCCTCTTGAGATTTTTATTTTTGATATTTAAAACTTAGGCATTGGATGGAAATGAGAACGGGATGAGAGTTCCCAGAAGGGATGGAATAGCTAATCACAGCAATGGGAGTAAGTGGATGTAGGGAAACGATCCTGATGATTTCAAGTGGAGCTGGATTGGGAACTTAATCTTTGACTTCATGCTGTTTTACTACATATCTAGGTCTGTAATCCATTCCCTTTTCTGAGTTTCCTTATGGCTGTTAACAGCTATATTGTGCCACATGTACAATTCCACCACATCACTGGTGGTGATGAGATGGCACTAAGAAAGAAGTAGAGTGAATTTGGTATAGATAGTGTTTGAGCTGATGTAGGTCTTTATACAAAACAAATATTAAATTAAGAATAGCTGGAATTGAAGAATGAAAAAGTTTAAGAGAAGAAAATGGAACTACCAATAAAATACCATCAAACATATCCAGTTGCAAATTTTAAGATGTTTCTTGAGTTTTTTTCCCCCTTTGATTTACTGAAAAGTTAAAAAAAATTAAAAGATGCCTTCTGATCTGGAGCCAGTTTTAATTATTAACGGTTATTAACAGGAAATGGTGAATTCACAAGCAGCATATCCAATGTGTGTGGCTGTATTTACATTTACAAAGAATTTGTGTGTCATAAAGTGAGGTGTATTAAATCAGTGGCTCTCAACCTTTCCAGACTTCTCTACCCCTTTCAGGAGTCTGATTTTTTCTGTGTGCCCCCAACTTTCACCTCACTTTAAAACTACTTGCTTACAAAATCAGACATAAAAATACAAAAGTGTCACAGCACACTATTACTGAAAAATTGCTTACTTTCTTATTTTTACCATATAATTATAAAATAGATAAATTGGAATATAAATATTGTACTTACATTTCAGTGTATAATATATAGAGCAGAATAAACAAGAACTGCTAACTGTGGTATGTAACCCTATTGCTTAAATCAGCCTCTGCACCAATGACGGGTGGATAGCAAATGTAATGCCCATTTTAAAAAAAGGGTTCTGGAGGTGATCCTGTCAATTGCAGGCCGGTAAGCCCTAACTTCAGTATCACGCAAATTGGTTGAAACTATAGTAAAGAACAGAATTATCAGACACATAGATGAACATGATATGTTGGGGGAAGTGTCAACATGGTTTTTGTCAAGAGAAATCATGCCTCACCAATCTATTAGAATTCTTTGAAGGTATAAAGGAGTTTGTGGACAAGGGGGATCCACTGGGTATAGTGTACTTTGATTTTCAGAAAGCCTTTGACGAGGCCCCTTGCCAAAAGTAAGCAAAGTAAGCAGTCCTGGGATAAGAGGGAAGGGCCTCTCATGGATCAGTAACTGGTTAAAAGATAGGAAACAAGGGTATGAATGAACAGCAATTTTCACAGAGGACAGAGGGTCCCCCAAGGTTTTGTACTGGGACTAGTGCTGTTCAACATATTCATAAATGATCTGAGAAAAGGGATTAACAGTGAGATGGAAAAGTTTGCAGATGATACAAGACTAAGCCCAGCTCCCCTGGACCAGAGCAGATGATCATAGTCCAGCCAATTAAAGAGGGCGGGGCTGCACCTGGGCCTATTATGGGCTGCTAATGGGCAGCTGGGGGATGGACAGAGAGGTTGTGCCCTGCGGCGTGAAAGCCACATCGGAGTGGAACTAGTGCCTGTGGAGCAAGGGCTCAGGGAAGCAACCCTGGGGCTGTTGCTTTAAGGAGGGAACAGATCTGACAGAGATTGGAAAACTGCCAGGAGCAGCAGTGCCGGAGATCCGTGGGAGGATTGGCCCTGAAGCCTGAGGCCAAGGAAGGATTTAAGACTGTTGTTCCATTTGTTGACTAAGCTCTGTTAAGGAAATAAAACTCCTTGCAAAAGACTGGGCATGTTAGCACATGCTTTGGAGTTGGGGAGAAGCCTGGACAGGACCTCACAAAACTGGGTGACTGTGCAACAAAATGGCAGATGAACTTCAATGTTGATAAATGCAAAGTAATGAACATTGGAAAACAATCCCATCTCTACGTACAAAATGATGAGGTCGGAATTAGCTGTTATCACTCAAGAAAGAGATTTTGGAGTCATTGTGGATAGTTCTCTGAAAACATCTGCTCTGTGTGCAGCGGCAGTCAAAAAAGCTAAACAGAATGTGGGGAATCATTAGGAAAAGAATAGATAGCAAGACAGAAAATATCATAATGCCACTATATAAATCTATAGTACATCCATGCCTTGAATACTGCATGCAGTTACAGTCGCCCTGACGCAAAAAAAGATATATTAGAATTGGGAAAAGTACAGAGAAGGGCAAAAAAAAAAAAAGGGGGGGGGGACTAGAAATACAATACAGCTTCTATATGAGGAGAGAGTAAAAAGACTCGGACTGTTTAGCTTAGGAAAGAGACAGCTAAGGGGGAATATGATAGATGTCTGTAAAATCCTGAATGGTGTGGAGATAGTGAATAAGAAAGTTATTGACCCCTTCACATAACACAAGAAGCAGGGTCACCCAATGAAATTGACAGGCAGCAGATTTAAAACTAATATAATGAAGTGCTTCGTCAGACGACGCACAGTCAACCTATGGAACTTGTTGCCAGAGGATGTTGTGAAGGCCAAAAGTATAAGTAGGTTCAAAAAGAATTAGATAAGTTCATGGAGGATGGTTCCATCAATGTCTATTAGCCAAGATGGTCTGGGATGGAACCCCCTGCTCTGGGCATCGCTGACTGCCTGATGCAGGGACTGGATGATGTGATGGATTACTCGATAAATTGCCTGGCTCTGTTCATGCCCTCTGAAGCATCTGGCAATGTCGGAAGACAGGATACTGGGCTATCTGGACCATTAGTCTGACCCAGTATGGTCGTTCTTTGGTTCCTATGTTCTTATATGAATGGAAAATTACTAAAAATACAACAGAAGTTAAAATATCTAGAATGAAAGTGTAAAGTATGGCAAAGGAACTTCTCTGCCAAATGAACAAAGGAATCAATTAAAATTAAGTCTTGCTTTAAAAATTTTAAGTTTAATGTATGAAAATAGCATTAGAAAGGCCCATCTGGTTCATTCTCACACAACAGTGCATGTAATATGCTGCATGCAGAATAGAAAAGGTTCTGCTATTGTCTGTTCATGGGTCCTAATGTTTATCTACACTATACTTGCTTCTATTAAATGTTGTGGGTTTTCTAGTGACTAATGGGGACATTTTGTATTATAGCTTATTATTTGTTTGTCTGCCTGTTCATGTACTCTCTCACTCCACTTTTGTACACACATATGCAAAAAATACTAGAGTTAAAGAAGAATGTCAACCATATGTAATATACAAGGAGATTAGTGGCAGTAAGATTGAATTAATTGTGGTTTTGGCAGTCAAGACACCATAAGGGCCATATTTTAGAGTTTTAGACAACTCCACATGTATTCCAGAGTTTGCCTTGGATCTACAGTATGTGTAGCTCATTAGATACACAATCTGCCTTATATTCTATCCTGTCACATGAAATGGATGGCAGCAAACTGGCGTCTTGGAGGTGTTGCTAGCACTACAGATTTTAACACTGATGCCAGACATGGGCATCATGAAACTTCTCCACCTTATCTGGTTGTGATGCATCTCAGTGGCCCAAATTCAGTGTTCCGTGCCCATTGCTGTGTGTGCTGGAAAATCTGCACAGTAACAGCAGAATTTGTTTATGCGAATGCACACTGCATGTCTGAGCTTATATTTTTTGTTTCAGTTGTGTCTCTCTGATAGGTTGATATTCTGCTTCCAAGGGGCATATAGTATTAAAAAAAAGAAAGAAGGCAGCCTCTGTCCCTGGTTGCTGTTTTTAAAGAAGACAACCACTAACTGGTTAGTAGCCCAAAATTTGTATTCTGCTATTCATGATGAGGATCTCATTAAATGGTATTATATCTCCAAATTAGTGTGACTACATTACTGCTTTATTTTATACATGATTCTTTTTAGATGTTGTCTTCAAAATAGCCTTTTTGTCATTTTTTCGTAGTATAAATAAGCAAGCATATAAGATAAATTCCATCTCTCTGTCTCTCCCCTCTAATTCATAATTCGTTGCTTTAAAATCCCAGAATCTAAATACCTCTGTAAATATCTCTGTACATAGACAATGCCAGCCGAAGTCTAATAACCATGCAAAAATAAGCAGTGTACAAAAAGGAAATTCGTGATATCTGTTCATTTGATTCTGATTTATATAAAAGTGGCAAACTCTTGGTTGAACTCATTTGAGTTCAAATGAGGCTACATTCAGCAGCGCCGAATGCTTAAATATAGGTGAAGGAAATGCTGGTTTGCTAATTTCAGCAGAATGTTTAAAACAAAGTGTTACTGTTTAATCTGGGCACATGATGGGTGAATGAATGTTTGAGTGAAATGACATAATTGTTAGTTAGTCTGTATAATTTGGAGAATGATCATATCTTTGCACAATTTTAACTCTTTCTAGATGGAGAGGATTCTCATGGCAGATAAATAAATGCTTTCCCTAATGACTGTGAATTCTAGAATTCCATCTTTATTTGTATTTTTTCAACTTTTTAAACTACAGACACGTCTCAGACTTGCTTAGCAGTGCATTTCAGTTGAAGAGTATTATCCTTAACCTCTTTGCTCACATTGCATATGATATTTAATCCATCATCTTTGTTTTAAACAAACAATGCACAAGCTGTTGCTAGCATTGGTGTAAAGCGGATGGTCCATCTGGAAAGCAGGAATATAGATCAGGGAAATAAGAGAATTAAAACTGTTTAGGGGTGCATTTGGATGTGTAAAACCTTTAAATCAGAGCAGAGCATTTAACAGCTTTTTAAAAAGCAATTTGATAATGGGCAGGGGAAACTATTTTGCTTTTTTATGGAAGAGGGGAATCTGAATGATAAGTCTGGTAGTAATAGATACTTTTAAAATTCTGTAGTTCTAAAATATATATTAAACAAAAATGTGCATGTGAGCTTCTTTATTTTAAAAGTTTGCTATTTATTCTAGCTAATGGAATGGCTAACAATGTCAGTTTAGTGTAAAGTTGACCATTATTCCTAGATAGAAGTGCAAAAGGTAAAAAAGTTAACCAATCATAAAATAGTTTATTAATTAAACCACTGGCAAAACAGCCCTTTCAGCCAATTGGGTGTGCTACGGAAAATACTACAGTTCAGCATTTGGCTTTTGTGTGATTGCCTGTAGTGTTCCAAAGCCAGAAGGACCAACGGTTGCCATTTTTGAATCTATACAGTCTTTTTAAAGGAATTCCTTTGAAACCAGAATAGTTGTGACATAATTTGTCTGTGGTGCCATTTTTGATCCTCTCTCTGAGAAAGGAGAATCCAACCAGATGTTCTATATTCACTGTAATAATGGTACTCTTTTTACAAAATACAAGTTTTTTCCCCCCTCTCAAAAATGTTCTGTCACTTCAAAAATACACATTCTAGCTCTGCCTGAAATATTCTCCATGAGCACTACACAATTATTGGAGCACAAATTTGCACGCCATTCATATAGCTTTTAATGATACAGTCATATTTAGAGATTAAAAGAAATTCCTCCATGCGTGTTCTGCAGTTTTGTCTGGAATTTGGGGTGTAGATTGAATACTCAAATTGATAAAGACCCTCTGTGTAATTGTGCAATAGTATGTATGCAGGGCTGAGGCACTCAAACAGTTTTTCATAGGAGCATGAAGCATCATCACCATTTTGCTGATAGCGGGACTGAAATTTTTTTCATTGCTGGTACATTGACCAGATGTTTGTAATTAGGGTTTACTCTTGCTCTCACTGAAATCAATGGCAAAACTCAACAGCTACTATTCCAAAACAAAGTAAGAAGACAGCATGAACAAGAATGGAGTTATACACACTACTCCTGTCCTGTGGTGTACTGTAAACTGTCACTGTTTATTTTTCATAAAAGTATATTTCTGGTTGTAAAAACACTATGGTAAATGGGTAGGCAAAAGACCTGTATGAAGAAATTTAACAAAATATAAAACATAATTGGGACTTGCCAAACAATCTGACATCCTCATGAATCCTTCTCAGATATATGTATATGGGTTTTGCTTTAATGACAGCACATAGAGTACTGCTGAGATAGTGGAAAATTTTACAGAGAGTTTTGCTTAAGGAATGGCCTTAACTCAAGTTACCTGTAGAATATAGTGTCATGTGGAAACACTTAGGGGGCTGTGGAAAACTTTCTGAAATACAGTGGAATGACCTAGGGAAGCATTACACATAATAAGAAGGAATGGATTCAGTAAGAAGTGGACTATGCAGTGGATAGGAAAAGAAGATTACAGTTGCAACAGTATAACGAAAATGAAAAGTACATAACCAAGTGAAAGGAATTGCTAAATGTCTATGCCTGGTGAACATCTTCAGTGTTTGATGTACACATAACCTTGTTAAAGAGCAGAATTCAATAACCTTAAAAGACTCAGAGTGAAAAGAGAAAGGAAAGGAACCAAAATCTGCCACCAAATATGCATGGCCAGTTCCTATGGACGTAATCAGGAACTGTGAAATGTGTCTCTGGGGCATAATGTGGCCTCAAATGTCCACATCATAAATTAATTCCTATTGGGGTGAAATCCTTCTTCACCCTTCACAGATGTGAAACTGGTTTAGCTCTACAGTGCTGGGAGGTGGGGCAGTCTACAGAGAGTCAAATCAGAAAAAGATGGTCCACTTTTCAGGAGCATGCATGGAGATGGTATATGGGGGAATGGCTACAGTATGGTCATGATATACAAACTGGTTAGCTCCACTGAACACTAATCCCATATAGGTGCCATGGCCTGGATGGACAAATGGGCTACACTCCATGGCCCCATTCAGTTCCCCCAACCCATGTAGCTCCCCTGTGCAAGGCCTATTTACTTGGACTTTGTGCAGGAGTTGAGTATGTTGGGTCCACATCTTCACAGTTCACAGAGGACATTGTTGAGCCTATCTTTAGGGAAGGAGAGGACACTCCAGTATCGTTATGGAACAGTGAAACACTTCTGACCAATCATAGCACAGGATACAGCAACAGTCTTAAGTACCTCTGTGAGTAGGTAAGTAGGTACAATGCCTGAAGGAAATAGTGAGGGTGCTCCTTGTAACCATGAAATATGTATCTATTATTGATAGGTACTGATTTACTGTCAAATATTTGAATTTATTTTTGCACAATTGAGGTTTCTCTCTCTCTCGATATCTTTTTAAAGGCAGCAGCCTTTTTAAAAATGGATTTTATTATTTATTTATCTCCTCAACACTTATGGCGCCGGATGCTAGAGCATCTGGGCGTGTCACAAGAATTAAAACTGACAAATCCATAAACAGTAAACAACGGGCTACCCACTTGGGCAGCCAAAAGCCCACCACTGCATAAGCTCCAATAGCAGCACCCATCTGCCAAATAAAGTCACGCTCACTGCTTCCTATTATCAGCAGAGGCTTGACTGTGTAAGTATGCCTTGCACTGGTAAGAACATGGCTGCTACAGAAGAGCAGCCTCCCAGAAACCAACCAGCTCACCCTCCGCAATCAGGGTTCCCAAATGCTTCCCTAGTTGATACTTGTTCTGTATTTCAAAAGCAGCAAGGGTTTTTGGGGGGAGTTGTTCTTCTTCTCCCCATCATGAAGTAGCAACAAGTAACAACACCCTTTTACTTGTGACTTTTTGGCCTGCAAACTCTTTCAGAACACAATAGAAAAGCTACCACTGGCACCCAAGGGAGGAGACTTAATGACTAGAAAATAAAGAGAGAGAATTTACTTGGAGAAACGGTGGAATTAAAGTTCCGGACAAAACATGCATCACTGATGCATAACCTTTTTGTTAATTGGGTCTTAACAGGTTTCTGACTCAAGCTGTAATCATTTGAGAAATGGGTCACACTAGGCAATGCCAGCAGAGTATCCTGCAGCTACAAGAACTTTTACCTAGTTGTAAAATGACATCTGGGCTTGTGCTGATTTACACCAGCTGGGGAACTGGCCCCTTAGTTCCTTGTGTATTATTTAAATGCCTAGTCATACATGCCTTGATTTACAAAGCTCCAGTTGAAGCCAACAGGAGTTTTCCCTGTGTAAAGACAGTAGGATTGGCCTTTAAAAGGGTTTGTTTCTGCTAAGACAGTGGTTTTCAATCTATGATCTGCAGACCACTGTGTAAAATTTCCAAAGGGGTCCATACCTCCATTTGAAAATTTTAAGGGGTCTCCAAATGAAAAAAGGTTGAAAACCACTGTGCTAAAAAATGCAAACCCTTTTATGTGGACTAGCTTTACAGCCCTACCTGTGATGGAAAGACATCTTGCAGATCTCTTTATCACATGCTTTAAGTAGAGTGCCAAGCATGAATTAATTTTCTCTTAAAGTTCTGTAAGCTTCATGTTGTTATTTTTATTTCTTTTTCACTTGCTCCCTTACCGGACAGTGGCACTGAATTTTTCTAACTCCAGCCCTAAACTCTAATCACAAAATAGATCAAACGAAGGTTCTTCTTGTTTTAGTAAAAAAAAAAATTTAAATATAAAAATGGATCCAACTGTGGTAAAACCATTTATTTTTCTAAAGTGATTGCTCTCTCTGCTAAATCCCTCCGTTTTCCACAGCAGAAGTATCTCCACGCAAGCAAAAGTCTTCTAATGCTCGTAAAGTAACCCTGATGTTATCTCTCTAATTAGCAGCCGGAAAAAAAGATCAATTAATGGTATAATTAAAAACAGTGTCTTTAGATCTGTTGTTTGTGGTGAACAAATGTGGTAATTACTTTGTTCATTGATAGAGAGATGTATTTCCCCAACAGAATTTAGAGGACCTAGTTCTCAGTTACGCTATGACCCTTTAGGCCTCTCTGGAAGTGTAAAGGTGCCTTAAATAATTTTACCCACTTTAAGTCACTTTCACAGTGACAGAATGATGTAGAGGGGCCTTTGTGTAGATTAGTATCAGGCCCAGGGGTTCTAGTCTGCTGGTGATATTTACGTTTATCTCCCGCCAATGGCAAATAGGAACCATGCATGTGCGCAGAAGGGAGACGAGGCCCCCTAATGTTTATACCAGAACTCCATTTTAAACATAACTGACACCTTTCTTTAGTACACAGTGTTACATCAACCTCATGTCCCCCTCCACTCTGGAACCACAAACTTCAATATTTTATCTCCAAATCCTCAAGCTGTTTATGTTGCAAAAAATCTTAGGTGGATCGCGTGTGTGTTTAAGTGCGTGATGCGATGCTGCTGCATGGCTGTCGAACTGAGTCCGGTGACGTGACAGTGATTTTTATTGCGGAGCGAGGGAATAGTATATATTTGTGCAGATCTGCTTGGCCCTTCTCTGCTATAGAGTAAGCTGTTTTTCATATATTGTACCCTGGGAAAGCTCTGTTACTGTTAAAAGAGTAACTATATCTCTTTCTGAGCTGTTGCCAAGCAGATGTAGGGTTTTGGAATGTTCCCAACAAACTTACACAGCTGATACTTTAGCGACTGGTTCTTTTCCCTCTCTTTACTTGCACTTATTTAAATAGCTGAAGAACATAATTTTGTGTGGGACTGTAACTCTGTATTCCTTCCTTGTTAAATATAATTAATTGACACTGATGGGTAGTCTTAGTACCATGATAATTACAGTGTATTATGTAAAACACACAAATATCTATTTTTTAACTGATGGTTTCTGGGTAAAACCAAGCTGGTAATGAATAAGACTGGGTACCCTAAACCATTTGTTTGGTCTGGTCCTGTTCCTGCATTCATTGAAGTGAAGGCAAAAATCCCGTTTACTTCACTAAAGGCAGGTCTAGTAACTTAGGACTTGTCTACACAGAGGAGTAATGCATTCTTCAGGGATGTATGTTTTCTAAAGCACACTAATGTGTTGTGCATTAATTGGTCCATGGTAGACCCTGCTGTTGTGCACTAAAGGCTCCCTAGTGCGCTTTAACATAGTAGTGTTTCGAACAGCGCTACGTTCAAGCACAACAGCGGGGTCTACATGGGCCAATTAATGTGCAAAACATTAGTGTGCTTTAGAAATCACACTCTTGTAGAGCACATTACCCCACCATGTAGACAGGCCAATAGAGTGATAAAATGGGAGCAGTAAGAGATTTAACAGTATAATGTTGCTGTTGTTAAAACTGATCTAATTGCAGATCAGTTTCTTTTTTGCAGGGGGTGGGAAATAGGGCATTTTAAATGTGGAAAGATCTAACAATTCATAGATCATATAAAAGGGCTCCAGGAGTTTAGAATATAGCTAAGGGTATAGATGTCAGATTCTTTTACACAATAGAGGGTCTTTTGTTTCAGAATTCACTCTTGGCAGGAACCTCCTTGCCACTGCTGTTAATTTCCTGTCTATCTTTCATTGAGCAGCAGAGCTGGAGCTGGGGAGCAGTTGAATTTTTTTTGTTTAGGCTGTGTTTGATTTTTTTTTTTTAAGCCCCGTCCTGAGCAGGATATCCCTGTATATGTTTGGAGTTCCTGAACTTCTTTGGAGAAAATTATCCTTAAAAAGCCTTGTCCATAATGCTGGGTTTCTTCTCTCTCTCAAAACTCTTTTAAATTCTCATGTGCTTTTGAAAACTGTTACCTTGCTGTTTATTGCCTGTGTACTTAAAAAGACTGCCAACATTTCGTTTAGAGTGACCCTGTGACTTACAAGTAGTAATTAAAAAGTTAACAGAGTTCATTTATATAATTTTATATTAAACAATTAACACAGGAAACCATAGTGAAGAAAAGGATCCTGGCTTTTTATGTTAGAGCTAGTCTGGTCTCACAGCTGAAACCAGGTTGTTTAAACCTCAGCATGTATAACTCTCTCATTTCCCTATAGCTCCTGTGTTCCATTACCTCCAGTTCAATTAGTAAAAAATAGCAAAGCCATCTTTCGGCTGCTGAAGACCCACCTCCAGCTGAGTCAGCCACTGCTAACGTCCATTCATCCAGAGGATTGCACTGGCACAGCAGTGCAGACTTAGTGCTCCAGTGGCCTCCTTCCCTTCCCCATCCTTGCTCAAGGGTTCAATCTTGCAAGTTGCTGAGTGCCCCCAACTCCCACAGGCTCAGGCCTTTAGGTCCTAGTTCAGTTAAGCATCTAAGCATGTGCTTAAATACATCTCTGTTTTGCAAAGTACTTAATCACATGCACACAAGTCATTGGGATTTAAGCACACGTGGAAGTGCTTTGCTGGCTAGCGGTAGACTGCTGAATCGGGGCCCTACAGGGCAGCCTTCTAGACATGCAGCTGTTGTTTATATTTTTCCCCAGCTTTTCCAAATGATCCAATCAAATAACATTATTCATATTTCTTGACATCACAAAATGATAAAACTACATGTGCCGCACAGATATATTATAACTCTACCATTACAATATTAACTTAATGGGCTTTTCATTTCTAGCAATGGCATACACTGAAATCTGTATTTTTGTTTGGACAAAACAGTATGTAAATAGGAAATAGTAGGCAGAATAGAGACTGAAAGAAAGGAACACTATATTACTTTATATTTATATGTGATGTCTGAGGGAAAAATTGGCCCTGAATCCTCAGTTACCGTGGTGCTTGTACCCAAAGTAAATGCAACAGATAAAAATGATAAGGAGACAGAGTGATTATCTCCTGTTTGTTGAGAAATGTCCTCAGATTTAAAAATGTTGCTACGCTTTTTGTAAATCTTCCCTCACCTTTCTAAAACTGTATTTAAAAAAAAGTCAGAAGGGCATTGTGAAGTGGTGTGAATACCACCCACTTCATATTAAATCAGTCAGAAAGGTGATACACATAGTAATCTATTTTTATTTAGATTTAAACAGCCCTTCATATTAACAAATCAATAATATGCATTCTGTAACAGTGATTACCACTTACATATTTCCAGACATACAGACAGGCTGGTCTGAACAAACTCAAGGCACATCTTATCTTCCAAAGTTTAAAATGCTAGCTAAAAGAAATAATCATACAAGGACTGAAAAGTTTGCTTGTTTATATAAAGTGTGGCTTGAGTTGAATTAAGGGGATACATTGCAGTATACAAGTTACTGTATATGCCTGTGTTGTCCATGCATTCTTTTTGGTAACTTGATCTTATTTATATCTGCATTTAACAGATAGCCTAGGTTAAGTTATGTTAAACATGTTGTACTAAAGCTTGATTCACAGTGCTCCAGTCTGGCTTTCTTTCTTGATTAGCTTTAATCAAACCCTCTGCATTCCATGACCTTAATAAAGCTATTTTTCCTGACAAGTGAAGACTGTCTTAACAAGCAAAGCTCATCTGGGCTGAAACTAAAGCCAAGTTAAGATGGTGTTTTAGGTCCTCATTAAAGTCCACAGCATGAAGTAGAGGGGAAATGATGAAATGGTGCTCCACCAAACGTCTCTTCTTTACATTTAATTAGACAAATTATACGCAACCCAGTAGATGCCCTGGGAATGCAATCAACAGTAGGGTTAATAAAGAGTCTGGAGAGCATAAAGGGGTGCAGTAAGACTTTTAGTGAGAAGTAAATTAACACCAGGAGCCAAACACAGAAGCTCGATGGATTTCAGGAGCGATTAAAAAAATAATCATATTATGTTGGTCTAGAAAAGAAAAGAGTTACTGTGGATCCCACCCCCACTTTGAGACTTGCACACACACATTATAAGATGACCCTGAAATACTTGTAAGGGAAAGTTTAAGTGATGGCATTTTTCTTCTCTCTTCAGTACTTTCCTTCAGTTAATGCTGACTCATGCAGGTTCAGTGAAATATTGACTGCCTTGGACAGCCAAGTGGAGAGGAGAAGAGATGAAGGAAAAAGCCCTAAGAGTGAATGATGCCACTGGTTTGGCAGTGTTTTAGGAAATCAGCCACATGCCGACAAAATCCAGTCAAGCAGCCACCCAACCCAGAGGATGTCCCTTATACTCATTATCATTGTGCTTATAACAGCTTATCAATGAAACAACCAACAGACATAATCTGTGGTTTATGCTTTCTCTCTCTCTCTCTTTTTTTTTTTTTTTTTTTTTAGGATTGCTGAAGGGATATAATCCACTGCTTTTTATACTGTTTTTTATTGTGTTTGCCTCTGGCTGTGTTCTAGCTCAACCCGACAGATTTTTCAGGGACTCCAGCTTCCCTCTGTAGGTCTATGTGGTGGAATCTTGGCTGCCTCTAAATTGTAAACTCCAAGGCTGTTTAAAGTAAATAAATGATTTGTTAGTGTTGGGAGTGTCTTATTGCTTATCCAGAGATAGAAACAATGGAAACAGTGAAATTTGATCCCAGTTGTGATAGATGCTGCTGGCTAGCAGTTAATCAGTAAATTATAATTACATACAGGACATTGCAGAGTTGCATTTGTTTCTAGGGTCTCATTCAGTGAAGAGGATTTTAAGTGGAACTAAGGGAGAATTTTATATTTTTTATTAGTTTTGACATTTGTCTTTGCTTATGCCTAGCCCCTCTCCCATACCTCTCACCTCCCCTTCCCCCCCCCCCCCAAAATGGCAGGCAGCTACCACTTTGTCTTTCTGCTAAGAAAGAGTCCTTAAAAATTGTCTCTGGAATTATTTATTACTATGATTATGTATTTATTACACTAGCGCCTAGAGTCCCCTTCTTCTTCTTTCGTATGGCTGGTGTAGAGCAGCAACGACCATTTCACCTGAAGTTGATTGAGCCAGATGGGTACATCAGGAGTAGAAGAATTTATTGCAGTAATGCCTCCTTCATATTTATAAATTGGGCAGTAGGTAGTGATCTGTTCGAAGGTCTGTTGTGGGAACCACATTTTCACACTGGGGGCCCTTGATTTTCCATTCGTGCATTAGATATCTGCATCTACCAGCGTTGGTTCGAATTTGGTTCAGAGTTGACCGCGATGGCTGTGGAAGGTCAAACCCAGGAACCTTCTGTGTGGGATCCAGCACTAGATGCTTATTTTTTAAGCCTTGTTTAGCCCAATCTGCTTTCCAATCCTGCTTCTGATCGTAGCCTGATTGCACGAGGCTAAACGAATGTTACCAGAAAGGATTGTGGGACTTAAGACGTTGCAGGGGAGGGAGGACATTGTCAAGATCTTGGTGGCTAGGAAGACATCTGTTTTCCTGGATTTATTCAGGACGCTCTAGGAACACAGAATTGAAGACTGTCCGTGCCCCAACAAGTTTACAATTTAAGGACCCACTGGCCTATGTGTAGTTCATTATTATTATCATTTATCATGTTTATTGTTGTAGTGCCTAGGGGACAACTGAGAACGGGGCCCCATTGTGGTAGGTGCTGTGCAAACATAGACAGTCCCCGCCCCAAAGATCTTACAATATAAATAGTCAAGAAAGGGATAAGGGGAAGACGCGTAGCGCACATGCAGAATGAGCAGACAGCAATGTGAGTACCATGACTTTTGGGAGGTGGTGGTGAATAGGGGATTATTTAAATCCTGAGGTTGAGATGTAGTTAGGAGGAGATTAGCTATTCGGAATAATGAAAGAAGGGAGGGATTTGGAGAGAACAACCAATCAGCACGAGGGAGAGAATATCCTGTGTGAAAACAGTAGAAAGCAGTCTGATGAGATCAATCAGGACCCCATAGACCCTGCTGAATCTCCTTTTGCAACTGAATGCCTTCATTACACTGCCATGTAATGGGAAATGAGGTGAGTCCATGGTTGCATCCCAAAGTTGTGTACTATTACTCAGGCTCCAGGAGGTAGGAAGCGACTGTAAGAGCAAATGGTTAAGGCCTCCCCACAGTAACCTCTGTGGGATGATGTGGGTGGGTAATAGTACTGTGAAGGAGGGGTAGGAGTGGAGTTCCTGCCATCTGCTGGATGCTGCGTTTTCTGCAGGAACTTAGTAGAAGCAGAGATAGGGGCTGCTCCTTGTAGGAGGTCTGGCATTGTGCTCTCCTGGAGAGAATGTGTCTTGGTGTTTCCACTTTCCGGCCCCAAGCAGAACTGAGCCTTCAAGCACAATCATGCCCTTAATTTGTAAACATTACAGTTCTTTTTATGATTGGTAAACCGGTGCCAAAGCCAAACACACACTTGCTCACAGTCTTTCATGATGATCCCATGCTGCCAGGGTAAAAGATGATGTAATTGATTTAACAAGAGGCCTTCCACCTACTGCAAGCTGAGAAAGGCCCATTTTAATTAAAACTTTTATTTTCCAACATAGTTTTTATTCATGTTAAAAAAGAAAAGTGCTCCTTACCTTTTGAACTTCAAGGTTTCTGGGCTGAACAAAATAGGTGGAGTTTTTCTTTAAGCAAATGTCTGGCATTATTTTAGTCTTTATGCTAAACTAGGGTTAAGGCACCTTCTCAGTCATACAAAGGAACAAGCGAGTTGGTGGTAATTATATGGTTGGAGACAAATTTTTCCAGCAGCCATAGAAAGATTAGAATTCGATAGGAATTTGCTATTTAGCCGAGGAAGTAATTACAAGGCAAGATCTCATATCATTTTAAAGTTAGCCACTAGATTAGCTATTCATATATTTTATTGGTCAAAATATGACTAAATGGATTACTGTGTGAGAGCTTTGTGGAAAATAGACGTGTAAAAGCAGTTTAACTGTCAGTGCATTAAGGCTGTGGTTAGCGCCGTGTGCTGCTATTGACTGGCAATGAAAATGGTCTTTGGAGGTAATTTTTTCTTCTCTTTCTTTATAGATAGTCATGGAGTGTTTTAAGAGCTTGGAGGGAATAATGAGGACAGCTGAAAGAAGAGAATTTAAGTTTATGAGATAAAAAATAAAGGGCACCATTCTCTGTTTCCTTGGACTTTGTGCGAAGCCAATTACATGGCAAAGCATGTGGAAAGTGGGCTTCAAACACTACCAGAAAAGAATGGTGGCATTTTGCACACACTTTGTGCAGGTATAAGTAACTACGTATGGTGCACTGGAGACTCAGCACTTTTAAAGATGTACAGAATCATAAAAGTTAGAGATGGAAAAGATCTATCAGGGCATACAGTGCATGATGTAGGGCCCTTCCCTAGTGACTTGTCCTGAGTATGTGCCAAGGGGTTGAGGTGTGGGGTGGTCACATCTTCTTGATGCATGAGGGGCTTCATGTATTAATTATGGAGCAGGTCGAGCTCCCACATCTGCGGAATTGTTGCAGTAGGTCCACTCAGGGATGGAACCTAGCACTTTGGGGGCTCCTGAAAGGGAGCACATCGGGAATCAGTAGGGGTGGCTGAAGGAACGGTTGGAACAAGGCCAGAGGTCTAGGTAGCCTCCATGAAGCACAGCCTCCCTTGCATCTAGTTGGGTGGAGTGCTGAAAAATTGGTAAGTAACTTCTTAGTGTGGACAAAGAGGTAGGGAGTGATTCAGCAGAATACTAAGCACACACTTACTTTAAATCACATGCTTTAAGCAAGTGCTTAAAGTTAAGCATGTATTTAAGTGCCTTGCTGAATAGGGGGGACTTGATCCTTTACCCACTAAAGTTAACAGCAAAGCTCCCATTGACTTCAGGGTGCAGGGTTAGGCTTCTAATGTATAATCCCCCTCTACATTGAGATGGAACTATCCGAAGACTAAAACTGATAGCTGACATTATGTAGGGCTTGATTCTACAAATGATGATGTTGGCAAGTGCAGTTCCTACTCCATGGTATCCCATTTAATTCAGTTGGACTCCATGTGGGAAAAACTATAGACTGCCACTACATTTAATGGGGACTGCATAAGTGGAATAGTTGCAGGATTGGGCATCTCGACTTCTTGATCTATGCCATTTTGCATGCCAAAGTGTTTTCATTAGCACGGCATTCATGCATGTGCGATAGTAGCTAACTGATGTAATTAACCGGCATGTCAAAGGCTATTTGTTTGTTGTACATACAACTGTCTTTCCATAGTAAGAAGTGCTTTTGCTGACACAGAGTGTATGGAAACATGCTAAACTGAAGTAGAATAACTGATAATCTGCTCAGTGCCTGCAAATTATGAACTGTTCCACCTAGCTGATGCTAAAATAATGAGAACAGCCTTGCGTCCTCTTGAACATAGTTGATGAAAGGTGACCAGAATTAAAAAGCATGGTAGGGCAGAAATGAGAGAGGGAGGGTTGGGTAAATAGTCTTTACTGGGCTTGCAGTAATGGTTATTCTTTATACAGTGAAACTGATCTTAAGTGACCAACAATGTCAGTTTCCTCATATAAGTGGACTTGAATGAAAGATCAAAGAAACTGTGCTGAAAATCTTATAGGAGATACTTTTATATGGTTGCTTACCCACCTTCAAATCCCATGTGTTCCCTTTCCTGTCTCCTTCATCTATATGTTGTCCATTCAACTCCCAGGAATAAAGTTATTCACATGTGCAAATGCTTGCAGGATTGACCCCCTTGACTGTAAGCTCCGTGGGACAGGAGACTGCCTTATTCTGTGACTGTAAAGTACATTTTAGGCACTGATCCAGCTCCTGCTGGAGTCTTTTCATTGCAAGTTGGATCAGATCCTATATAAATAAAGAAGTTGTTCACTGTTGGAAGTGGCCTTTGCAATAGGTTTCGCTGCTGGGGATCATATGTATATGGCTTTTGCATCACATTTTAATTAACAGTGACTCTGTCCTAGGCGCTCTGCTTTTCTTTCTCTGTACCCTTTCTCTAGGTGATCATATCTCTCTATAACATCTCCTCCTAGATGTCATGCCATCAGCGTAAGTTTAACATGGCCAAAACGGAGCATGTTGTCTCCTCCCTGCTTCTTCTCTGTCACCATTGATAACTCCACTATTCTTTCAGTTGCTCATTTTTATAACCAGATGTTATTTTTGACTCCTGCCTCTCTCTAGTCCCACATATCCAAACTATTCCTTAATGTTGTCTCTTTTTTCTCCATAACTTTTTTGGTATTCCACATTTTTCTCTAGTCCCCGCTGATAAAATGCTGTAAACTCACTAGTCTGCGTCCTCCTCCCCTCTGACCTTCTCGATGACACGCTCCTTCCTTTCAGGTTGACTCAAAACACTGCTACTAAGATCAAAACTTCCTGGACTGGCTTCTGACCACATCATCCCTTCCCTGAGTCCTTCCACTGACTCCCCCTTCTCCGCAGCATCCGATACAGCTGTCTATTCTGTACTTTTAACAACCATTCACAACTTAGCCCTTTTCTATTTATCTGCATTTGTATTCTATTGTGTCCCTTCTCCTTCCCCCACTATTCCACCCCCAGCCTTTATTGCCTCTTTGTCCCCTTCTCCTGCAAGCATCTTACTGCCTTCTTCCACGCACCATCTTCCCTGAGCTAATCTGTAAAGCCACTACCTTGTCCGCTTTCAAATACTTCCTGCTACCTAATACCTATTTCTACAGCAATACCTATTGTTAATTGTCTTCATAAATGGCTAGGCAGGTGGCCAGCAGGGTTTACTGACCTCGTTAATATTTACTGTATACTTATATTTAAAAAATAAGATTTTAAACCAGCAAATTATTCACATAGCTACCCTATAACCACATGCTTCTTTCACTGTTACCCTTGTGCTTTTTCTCCCTCTCCCTCCTTTTGTTTCTTACACCCACTCAGGGCAAGGGGCTGTGTCTTCCTATGTGTTTAGATAATGCTGAGTGCAATGGAGTCCTAATCTGCTTGGGACCTCTGGGCACTAAAACAAACAAGTAATAATTAAAATGCGAGTTTAAAAATGAAAAGGGACTCCAAACCGTTGTCAGATATTTTGTTGCAAGGAGAAGAGAAAGATTATTTATTTTGGCCCCAAATTTTAATCACCCAAGGGCTGTTAAGTTAAAAATATTCAGTTCTGCCTTCTGTTTATGGTATACTTGGCTGAGTACAGGCAAATTTTGAAATTGAACATACTGTCTGCTATTTTTGCTTAATTTTAGATTCTACATTTTAAGTAGTTTCTTTAACAAGAAGCATATTTTCAGTGAGACAAACTTAGCTTGAGGAGGAGTGTTCCGAAGTTCTAGCCATATTGGAGGTCGGTGAAATGTAGTAAACGATAGTTTTTTGGGTGTTGTTTTCTTCAAGAGATGAAATTAAGAGCGTGTTCTGACGACAGATATTGGCACACTGCACCTTAAATGCACTGTTCCACGCTTTAGTTCCCACAGGTGCCCTTCATTCTACAGTAGAGCTTCCAGACAAGAGCACTGGCAATGCTCTAGTCTGATCTTCAGCCGTACAATTTGTCTTAATGGTGTACTAGCATCTAGGCAAGACTTAGCTCATGCGTGCCCACAGCAAGGGGTCACATGCAGCCCAAGGAGCTTCTGAATGTGGCTTGCCCAGCAATAAGATGATTTAATTATCTTTGCCCATTCTAAGCTGATTGGCTGCCTACCACCCAGCCTGCCCTCAGGCACAAGTGATTTAACCATATGCATCCATGAGGGCAGCTGCCTTTGATCTCAGATGCCAACTCTGGAGTTCATCCTTGACAACAGCCTGGCTTTCGCCTCCCCCTCCCCCCATTTCCTTTGGCGGTGTGCCCCCAGAACATCTGTGTGTAGAGGAGAATGAGAGCGTTGGATGGTGAAAACTTAAAACACGTAGCTGGGTATTGACGATCTGAAATCATGAGTCGACCCTCTGAGGATCCCAGATGCATCATAATGGAAATCCTGACATTGCACACCATTTACTTGTTCACATTGTGGGAAGACTTCCTCTCTCTCTCTGTGACTAGTTTATATGCTGCCACCACACTGAGAACACAAGACCTTCCACTCATTCCCAAGACTTTAAGGACCCAACTAATACAACCCAGCATTCTTGATTACACGATGCTCTTAAATGTGTCGGGAAGGTTGACTATGTCCAACAACTGTGTTAATTAGGTCCAATATTAGGCCAGCACAAAAGCCCTGACCTCTATCAAATAGCTCAGTTACCAATACTCTCTCCAAATACTTCATCTGTCTTCAGCTGGTGCAGAATGTCAGTCCCACTTAAGCCTTGTTTTGAGTGGGACTTGGTGCAAAAGCCTTATGCTGACTCTTAAGGGACAAATTTCATCCATGTTGAGTGGGGCTCCATAACCAACCAGAGAGGTTTACCTGCTGACCCAGTGTCGTAAACGTATTACTTGGACACCTGTGGTTTATATACCTGTTTGGTAACTTCTCGTACTCTTTGATAGATCATATGTCAAGGACAGGTCATGGACTAAGAAAAAGCATAGGCGGCAGATGACTTTTTGCCAAGCAAGTAAATCATAGAAGTATAAAATGATAAGCTCTTGCCCTCCTTATCTCTTTGTCCCCCATCCAGACAGAAATGTTGAAATGCATGCACTTCTCATCCGTCCTGTTCATGCACGTGAGATCAGCAAACTTTCTCCTGCTGCTCTACATTTTAGAGTTAGCAAAGAAGCAAATGTATAAGATGATGCAGACAGAATAATTCATTCTACCGTAGGATATTATTGGTGTCAGTCTAGGTGTGTTCCAATGCCCAAGGAAGGAAAACCTTCATAATGGTATGTATTATTGTGTTAAGCTGAGCATGCATGTACGGTGAATGGGAAAGTCTGTTTAATAGTGTGTCAAGTGTCTGCACACTTCTCTTTTAAATGTAGTAATAATAATAATAATAATTAATAATACTCTGCAAGTTTGTAATGCCTTTCACCTGAAGATCTCAAAGTGCTTGGAAAACATTAATTAAGCCTCCCAAAATCTCCTGTAGCTACATCAGTATCTCCTTGCTTCATTCCTCCCTCTTTTCCTCTGTAGAATGTGATTTTGGATTTAACCCTATTACAATATTGTAAAGGCTTTAAAAATCTTTTTCAAAGTAAAAGAGGCTGGAGGCTTAATGTGTGGGTGTGACTCCCGTTGACTTCAGTGGAAGTTGCGTATGAGTATCTCTGGGGAGAATTTTGCCCAAGGATTCTGCTTTGTGTTATCTTCAGTTTGAAATAATCATTTCATTTATATTAAATGTGAGCGAACCAAATACTTTCAGGTGTTGTAATTCTTTAGGACAAGGCCATTTTAGAGTCTGCTTTGGGCATTAATGCATGTCTCAGGTATGCGAGTGGAATACAAGTTCCTGAGTATTAATGATGCTTTCCACACACCCCTTATAAATAGTTGTACCATATGTAATGATTTTCCTCTGCTCTTTGCTTTCTCATTCACAGTGGTACCTAGGGTGGATGATCTTTTGCTGGGTCCTGCAGTGGACATCAGATAACAGTTTGGGAAAATCACTGTCTCAAATATGTATAGGGTTCAATCCTGCAAGGTGCTCAGCGCAGTTTACTCATTAGCTGCAGCGTGAACTAAGAGTGGTAAGAGCCTTGCAGGGAGCATTTAGCACCTTGCCAGGTCAGGTTTTGTTCTCTAGTGTTTTCTATGTGATTATTTTGATGAATTCCACCTCCACAGCAGGAAACATCGATCAGACATGTGATCATCATCAGATGAAAGGACACCAAACCAGGTATAACTGGTCTTGTTACATTCTTATTGAAATCTTGCTTATAAAGCTGCTCTGGCATGTCAATGAAGCCCCTGTTTGGGTATGTACCTGAAGACCACTTGGAAACTTCAGCTAGTGAGGGATGTGGTTGCCCACCTACTTCTTGTATGGAGCATATTCCATCTGTGTGCCACAAAGTGCACAGGCTTCCACTTCATTTCTGGTACAGTCCTTAAAGCCATTTTCCCCACCTCCTGCAGGTCTACTCAAAACCCACTTCCCCTGTACAGCCTGCAAGAAATTAGCCTACCAGTGGTGGCTAGATTGTATGGCAAAGAGGGGCAGCTGATTTTGATTATATACAAAGAGGGAGAGAAAGATCAAGATTTGCAGTAACTATTTATGTAACAATATGATTTTATTACCATTTTTATTACCATTACCTCATCTTCTGACTGTTTTTCTCATTCACTTGTACTGTGTCTTAAATTAGATTGTAAACTGCTCAGGGAAGGGGCATGACTTCCTGTGTGTTTGTACAGCACCCAGCACAATGATCTTCCCAGTCCTTTGGTGTTCTTCTGCAGTAACAATAAATAATAATAAAGTGCTGGTTTTGGTCTATAAAGCCCAACAAAATGGGGGTCCTGCATACCTCCTTTGTAGTAGGAGTCTGCATTCTCAGAGGATGGTCCTTAACTCTGGAACATACTCCCTTGTTGGTCCCCCAAGAGGCTGAGTTTGCTGGCACTCAGGACACATAGCAGGTCTAGCTGGTTTTGCCCAAGGCTTTCTTTGGGGTGTGACCTGAGAGATGAGGAAGGGGGACAGTGTCTCAGGTTTAGCAGGTTGTGGAGTTTATTAGTGCTGACAGTGTGTGAACTTGACATCTTTTGTAATAATGCGGTTTTCAAATCTGAATTATTCATGCATGGTTTTGAATACAGGGCCATTGTGTAAGTTGGGGAAGGAAATTAATTAAATAAATGTCAGCATCCTTGAAGAGCATCTGAGATTTCACATGGCACAATAACTACTCCCTTCCCTTTTAAACACGGGGGGAAGGGGAATAATGGGCTGGGGCTATGGACACACATGTAAATTCCATCACTTACTTCAAAATGAGTTTTTAACAACAACTGAATGGATAAATTAGTTGTAGTGAGATAGAATTAAATCCAGACATATAGATTCTCTCTCTTTTTTTTTTTACATACTCTTTGTTAATCACCATAGTTAATTCTTTGCTCTTGTTTATGATGAAAATGAAGTGGTTCAGAATGAATTCAGCATAGGTAGCAACTTTTAATGCTTAAATTGTTTTCAAGTAAATGGCAAGCAACTCAGTGCTGGGTAAGTTAGATATTGCAGTAGTGGACTGAAATGTAATTAGATCTGATAATATTTTGTAAGAATAAGTGATGGCTATAAAATGTTTTTTTCAAGGAAATGGCAATGTAGATTTAGACTTCACAGCAAAAATAGCAGATGATTGTACAAATAATGCTAAGATGAACAAGTACATGAGGGAAATGAATTGTTTATTTCAAACCTTTAGCTATTTCTTAGAAGGAAGTCTTCTGTTCAGTCATAGCACCTGAGGCTATGCTCTCACATGCTCAACAAGGTAGTGCTTGGTCAGTGAGAGTTCTCTGCATAGAACACTTACAAGTTGGTATCCCATGGCTGGAGGAAGAGAGATTATTGTGTCATAAAGAGAGTTTTTTATAATGAAAATATTTAAACAAAGAAAATATTGTTCTTATTAGCTCAAAGCAAAATATTAATTATTATTAATTATTATTATTAGCTATTATTATCATCAGTGTTGCTCCCAAAAATGTGTTTGGTGCTCTACAGAATAAATAAAAATATATCATCCCTGTGCCAAAAAGCTTAAGATCTAATCACTTAGGTTTCATCTGTGTTTGGTATTAAGCCATTCAAAAATTGGATGGCTCCAGATTATTGATGGGCCCTTCCATTTTGTATTTAGTATGCATGCGGGGCCTTCAAGATGGAAAGCTGGTATTCCTATTTGGAAAGGTAGAAGTGAGTCTCCGAAAAGAGAAGAGGTCACAGGACATTAAACTATGGTGCATAGTAGAACTGGAGGAACTATTTCCTCACCCAGCCCCAAGACTGCATGGTTCAGAACTCCAGTATCAGGTGGGTTCCAGCTGAAGACTGGTGAGGGGCCCAATGAGGTGTTTGAAATGTGTCTTAAAATAAAAATAAATTAGGAAAACGACAGTAATTTTACATAGGACTACACCACTCATTGTCAGACTCCTGGTCACTCATGATCTCAAGGGCATGTACAGTTCTTCCTGCAATCCCGTGATTTTGAATTGCTCTACATTGTGCAATCCAGAGTCTGTTTGAAAGTCAAGAGCTTACACGGTATCTGAAGCAGAGCTTCATTTTCAGACTGAGTTGAACAGCATCTTCATGTAGTAGTTTAAGACATACTGACCTGATTTAAACATTCTATGTATGAATACAGATAAATTAGAACAGACAGAAGAGCTTGGCTAGGCATGATCGCTCTTACCCATCATTAACGCTGGGAAGTAACAAAAGAAGATTGCATCCCAAGAATGTCATGTCATTGAGAAGGGGGGCAAATGCTTTTCAGAAGTAGCAAAAGAGATAAGGGATGATGGTTGTCCCACTTACAATTTGGCAGATGAAAGTGATTTACAAAGTCTGCCAGTGGGCAACGAAGGATGCCCAACAGTTGGACATCTCTTACCAAGGTAGCATTCAGTGACTTTTTTACCAGTAAGGTTTTTATTTAAATGATAGGAAGTAACGTAGTGCCTAATTCCAATAATTGACAGAGAGTTTTTGTAAACTCCTTGCTTTTGTGTGGGGTGGATGAAGCTCCCCCCCTTAATCAGCCACTTTTGTTTCTTCTAGAGTTTGTTGACAGAGACAAAGGATATGTTTACTGTAAAATAAAGGCCAGAAGCCTGGCTTGAATCTGAGTCCTGAAGAGACCATTTTTTATGACAGAGACGGCTGTGTGTGGGGAAGGGAAGAGCCTTAGAAAAGGAAGAAGAAAGGGAATGAAGGCGGGGGTGGGGAGGAGGCAGAGATTTATGACCCTTTGAAACCAAGCTTTTATGCTGAGCATCCAGTCTTGATAGTGTGAGTTCATAAGAGCAGCAGAACTCCCAGCTGTAATGTGCAAAGGAGAAATTAAACAGTCCACCTAGTGCTTTGACTACAGAGAAAAAACACAACAATAACAACAACAAACCAAACTCTGGATGCTTCCATGTTCATTTAATTTCTGTTAAAGAACCCTTTTACAGGATGATCAACTGAATCACCCTGTGAATTGCTAAATTATACCAAGGGTAGTGTTTCGAAAAAAATTATTGCCATAATAAAGTTTTGTGTGTGTGGGAGGGGCTCTCATTTTTTAATATAATGACTAATTTGGAGCACTGAAGCTGTCCATATGCCCTAATAATGCCAAAATAATAGAGGTGCATTGGCCAGAATAGCCCTGCTCAGCAATACAATAATAATTGAACATATTTAAAAATGTATGTATCTTCCGTCTTTCCCATATGGGCTCCTTAGGCAACATGACCTTATGTGGCCATTATCTGACCTCTCTTACACTTGGATTACTCAGTACAAAGCGAATTTATGGTTGTTTATTCTCTCCTCCTATCAGCTATTAGTGCCTAATCATATGGTCTATCGATCATGTGATTAATCGCCTGCCTAAAGAGGCAGCAGGTCTTGTGGAATGCTGCACTGCACCAGACTGAACTTCAACCTTTTATACAAACTGGAAGAGTAAAAACATTAGTCAATGCCTGGAGCTTCTGGTTGGTGTGCTGCTTGAACACCAGGAGGTAAATCCCCTGGTTTTTTAACGGTGTACTTTGTACTTCCTTTTTGTTGTTGTTGGTTTTTTTTTTAATGTATAAAACTCCACCTAGTTGAATGTGCATGCACTTGTAAATAAGATGATTTCCAATGCATCCTGTAAATACTGATCAAAGGGAAAATATGTGGGCTTTATTACAGCAGTGCCCACCAGTGCTGCTATAATTAAGGGTCTGTCAGCATTTCTATTATAAGCCCTTATTTTCAGGAGTTTATAACTCGGCCATAAAATTTTGCTCTGGTTAAGACTTGACATAAAGAGTCCCAGCATGGAACCAATTTTTCCTGCTACCAAATTGTATTTAAAAAATACGGATTGGTCACCTTTTGGTTATGGCAACACACATGCTCATTTGTGTTTCTGAAGCTTTTTTATTTCTTAAAGAAGCAGCTTATTATTACAGTGAAATCAGCATTTTAAATTCACCAGTATAAACTAAGCCGTTCTGCTGCTTACTGCATCCAGCTTTAAAATGGTTGAGTTATTATACTTTTGCACATTTGTATTTATTTTTCATAGACACTTTCAATACATATCATTTCCATATCATTGCTGCAAAGACTGTATACTCTGGGCTGTATATTGCAAGGATCTTCATACAGTGCAATGGATGATCTTCCATACAGTTCAATGGAGTGTCCCTGGGCAATCCTGCCTGCACACAGCAGAGTGAAGTATTTTCCTGCTACATTACTTATGGCCGCTCCACAAAGGAGCAGTATGGGTTCCTACAGGGTTCACTGCTGGGTGCAATAGCTGGATCCCTCTGCTTAATACTCCAGGGAGAACTTGGCCTCTAGCCTGCCCTGCCCCTATTCTGGGGAGCAGAGAAAAGGCCCCATGTCTCTTTTTGCCCCTCAGTGAATCTGTTCAAACATCAGAATTTTGCCCCATCTATACAGGAGGAATTAAACACAATGGGCTGATTCAGCTCTGTTACCCCTGTCTAAATCCAGAGTAACTCCATATGATTAGTTTTAGCCTTTTCTCTGAATTGCCTTGCTTTTTTATAGGGTTAAGTTACACACTTAGGGATTTATTCTTCTCTCAGTGATCCATATGCATTAATTCCCATTCATGTTAATGGCAATTACGGCTGCATTGAAGGGAGAAACCCTTTTCCTCATCATTCTTGTGTAGTTTAGAGTTTCCTTTGAGCGAAACAAAGGGAATTTCACTCTAAAAATACGTTTAAAGTCCTTAACATTTAAAGTTCCAATACATACACCTCGCAGATTACTAAGGCAACTTGGTCCATCTCCAGAAATGCACATGCACATGTCCTTGATATTGTAGTAAAGGACAGCCAGTTGCCCTAAAAAGATGCAGCCATTTAAAAACATTAATTCTCTTGGGACAACTCGCCAAAATGCAAAAATAAATGAAACGTAACATGGCTAGATGCTGTGCTACCTTTCCATTTTTTGGCTACATTATCCTGTTAGGGCGGTGTAATGGGGTGGGGCTCACTCGCCTCTTGCGAGCGCCGCCTGCTGACCGAGTGCATGTGCCTGCACTATCTCTCTGATTCCGGTAGGTCTTTAGCGACTCAGCCCTCCAGACGAGTCACACACAGTCCATATGAGAAACAAACAAATCCTTTCTGGAGGATACAGTCCTGGTAACATCTTCCTGCAGCCCTCCCTGGGCTCAGTCCTCTATCTGACCAATGAGGCTTATCACAGTGCCCTCAGTTGGTCATGGCTTTATGTGTAGCCCTCCCTGGGCTTAGTCCTTTACCCAGTCCCTCCAACAGAGCCATCGCGGGACCCTCGTTGGGTCGGCCTGCAGCTCTCGCTGGGCTTGTTCTAGTATCTTTCCCTCTCTGGAATGGAGAAGTGCCCCCAGGGTTTCCTCCCTGGAGACTCTTCGCCCTGTCTGGGGCTTGCTGATCCCAGCTCTACAGCTGAGTCACTATCAGTTCAGTTCCCTTCTGGGGACGTATCAAAGTTCAGTATTCAGCCCGTTGTCTGGGTCTGTTTTAACTCCTTTCCTCAGGACTTAATTAAACTCTCCTCTCTGGGGTTAGGCCATTCTGCCTGTGGCCAGTGGGGAGAACCAGGGCCCACTCACTACTCCAGGTCCCAACCCAGGGACCCTATAAATAGCAGTCATATTCCGTATCCCTCTAACTAATTGCTAGTGTTTCTCTGGACCACTTCCCCACAGCCTCTGCCAATAACTCTTCTGTCTGAGTCACAGCAGCCCGCTAGGAGCACCTTCCTCGCTCCCCCAGTCCATGCTAGTAACTGCTCTGTCTGACTCCCAGCAGTCAGTCAGGAGCACCATCCTCAATTCTCTAGCTCCAGGCAGCAACTGACTCTGCTCTGGTACTGCAGCTCCTTTTATATGGGCCTGAAACACTCTGATTGGCTGGTCCCTGCAGCATCGATGATTGGTTGCTTCCCCGCAGCCGCGCTAGGCAGCTTGGTGGACTCACTTCTACTGCCCTTTTTTCTGGGGCGGGGTGTGTAGCATTGCCAATTTTGGTTGGAGATTTCATCACATGACATACTATTTAATTAAAGATTAATCTTTAATTCCTGGAGACTCCAGGGCAATCCTGGAGGGTTGGAAACCCTAAGGGTGTGGGGGGCCTCAGAGCACCTGGTATACCCTGTCACAATGGGTTACTAGTTGGACAACTGAAGATGATGGACATTTGCTCATCCTTCAGGCCTCATTGGACTTCCTGGCAGCAAAAGCAGCAACAAGAAAAATAATAATAAATAATAACTCAGGTTTAGACTTTATTGAAATATGAATATTTGACTTACTAAGGCATGTATTGCATCCATATGTTATTTTATTCAGTACCAATTTTTATACTATACCAGTTTTTTAAAAGGACTCTATCAAAGTTGTTAAAGTAGGCTGGGATTTTCAAAGGAGTATAAGGAAGTCAGGCACCCCACTCGCATTGAAATTTAGTGGGCATTGGGCATCTAATTCCCTTTCATTCTTTTGAAAATCCCAATCCTAAAAATATTACTTAATCATGGCACTGGACCTCATTTGTAAGTTCTTTCCATGTCCATGCAAGTCACTGAGCTGATGCTAGAAAACTTCATCTGGTGTCTTGTCTACTGCATTATATGAACATACACACAACTCTTCTGGCCAGAAGAGGAGCCTATGACTTCAGAGGAGCGATAACAATTTACAGTAGCTAATGATCTGGCCCTCTGTGTTTAAATACAGCCATACTTACTTCTGACATTACAGACTGTTGTCAACTCTTGCCATTTTATTGTGAATCTCACAACATTTAGTGCAGTGGTTCTCAAACTATTGTACTGGTGACCCCTTTCACATAGAGTGTGACCCCCCCTTATAAATTAAAAACACTTGTGTATATATTTAAAATCATTATAAATGCTGGAGGCAAAGCGGGGTTTGGGGTGGAGGCTGACAGCTCGTGACCCCCTGAGGGGTCCCGATGCCCATTTTGAGAACCCCTGATTTAGTGTTTCTCTTAAAGTCCCAGCTCCAGGAATTGAGTGATCATGTGAGAATCTCAGCTCTTTCTTTTTTCTTAATAGTTAGATTTTAGCTCTCATGGTGATTTTGGAGGCCTGACTCATGATGTTGTAATGTTTGCGAGGTAACAGCAGTAGTTGTATGTTGGTTTTAGGTTAGACAGAAAACATACTTCCCCTGGCGCACTGCGTGCCAAAGGTTGCTGATCCCTGCTGTAGTGCATAGGAGCCCTGGTCATGCACCGAGACCCCATTGTACTAGGCGCTGTACAAACACAGAACAAAAAAATGGTCTTACATTTATATATAGCCTAGCTGCATCAAATTCAAATAAATTGTTGGTGCAGAAATTAACACATCCCCCAGACAACATATACCAGCAGATTTTAGGCACTGTGGGCCACAACTGCCCCAAGTGCTTGCCCCATGTCTCTGAGACAGGCACTGTGGAAATGCATGAGAGGTCTGGATGTTACTCTTGAAGGGCCATTGAAGCCTAATATTCCTTAGTGTGCAGCCTCTTTCTGTGGGAAGGCTAGAGAACCTGCATAGCTGTGGAGCCACAAGCTGCTCCTGTGTAACTCAGCTCCATACCGTGAGGGGGTGCACACTTCTTCCAGAGCTCACCCTTCTCCTCCATAGTCCAGTGGTGGGCAATCTGCGGCCCGTGGGCCACATGCGGCCCATCAGGGTAATCTGATGGCGGTCCATGAGACATTTTGCTGACATTGACCATCTGCAGGAACGGCCTCCCACAGCTCCCAGTGGTCGTGGTTTGCCGTTCCTGGCCAATGGGAGCTGCGGGAAGTGGTGGGCCGCAGGGATGTGCTGGCCGCTGTTTCCTGCCGCTCCCATTAACCGGGAATGGCCAACTGTGGCCACTGGGAGATGTGGGGTCCGTGCCTGCAGACGGTCAATGTCAGCAAAATGTCTCATAGCCCACAGTCAGATTACCCTGATGGGCCACATGCAGCCTGCGGGCTGCAGGTTGCCCACCACTGGATAACCTCACTGGTTCTACTGCCATGGAACTCTCCACACTCATGGAGAAGGGAGCAGGATCTGCCCCAAAGGATCTTGCTTCACTTCAAATAAATAAGTGCGCTTCTGCGCTGCACATTTGACGGGTGCATAATGAATGAAAAACAAGGACTGCTGTGGCATGTGGGCTTGTGGAAATGGAGCTGACGGGCCAGATTCTCAGCTGGTGTAAATCAGCGTCATTCTATTGCAGTCAGTGGAGCTTTGTCAGTTTATACTCGCTGAGGTTCTGTCCCCAGGTCCTGGAAAAGCACTGCTTGCTTTGTGAAAAATCTCTCAAAACAGATTGTGATATTAAAAAAAATGAATCTGGTTCCTTAAAAGCGATATAAAATTTCAGCAAACTACATTAGCCCCAGGATGAGAGGGGGGGAAAAAGATCTGTTATTATCAAATCAAGTAATAGTTGGTTAGCAATAATTTATTCATTGCATTTAGTCTGGGTACCATTGCAAACAGAATATGTCAGTTCTGAAGTGCACAGATTAGAAAGGAATGTGGAGTTTGGAAACGTGGCAGCTTGCAGCACCGTGTATGGTTTAGATTAAACCTTTTTTTGGAAAGCAGAATAGCTGTAGGCCACATTTAGGGGGAAAGCAACAGCAGAGAGGGCTGGCTGTGGTTTCTCCTTAACTGTGTTACCGACCCACTTTCTCTTGTTTTAACACAGGGGAAAAAAAAAAGACTTTGGACTGCTTGAGACCAACCACACAGCTTCTCCACTGACCACAAAAAGGAAGCTTGGCATGGCAGCCATAGGATTAATACCCACTGTCTCTTAACCCAACAGGGTGTGAAAACTTTTTATAAGATTTTTTTTCCCTTGTGGAATGACAGTGTGGTTGGAGTTTAGACAGCTTGAAACAAGCATACGTTTGCATTTCATTGTGTTTTGGGGTTTCTCTCAATTGTCGCAATAGAATCTGTTGCTTATAAGTTGTTTTCCTCTACTTCTAAGGTTTTAGTGCTGCAGACCGCCAACAACTTTGTTCGTCTTGCTGCAGGGACAGGAAACATAAAAATATGTCTGCTCTGAATAATGTACTGGGTAAATCTTGGTCTGTTAGAATATCATTGTTCTTAATGAAATGGAGACAACTAGCTCTTAACAGAGCAGCCTTTTCTTCTTTGGAAATAATTTGATTAAGATCATGGATTCTATTAATCATTTGATCAGCTTTATTCATTCATCTCATTTCCTTTAACTAAAAAAAAACCCCACTCTGTGCATGCCTTTATCTTTTAAGATGATGACATTTACATATTTCCTTGTAGTGTAATGTCCTGGTCTTAATATACAGATTGCTCTCTTTAGATATTGTAAACTGGCTATTTCCATGTGCTAAGTGCTATTGTTGATTAGTATCTTAATAATGTGATTAAGTAAGCTCAGTCTACATGGTCCTCTGAGACACCGCCTCCCCCAGCCATGGCCTCCTGGCCAGCTTGGTTGCCACAAATGCCATCAGCTGCCATGCCATGTCTGTATTCTGTGACCCTCTCTGACTGGAGGATGTCACCTTGCA
Organism: Chrysemys picta bellii; assembly: GCF_011386835.1. Taxonomy (NCBI): domain Eukaryota; kingdom Metazoa; phylum Chordata; order Testudines; family Emydidae; genus Chrysemys; species Chrysemys picta. The sequence goes on from NC_088798.1 coordinate 16,368,943, forward strand.
CAGAGAAAGAGAAGTTAGAGCTCCTCTGAGTCAAAACATAATTCAGATGACCTGCTCATTAAATGCATCTGCATTCAGCTTTCTTGGTGCTCTGCATCAAAGACTCTGAAAACAGAGCGGAGTTTAAAATGTTCAAGAAGCTATTAAAAATGAAACTGTAGCTCCAGACAGCATTGTTAATTCTTGCTTGGATGTGCTGTTAGGAAGGTTTCCTTTTGTTGTCATTAGAAAAATTGCTCTTTTGTTATAACGTTTTCTGCATGTGAAGAAATACAGCCATAATGCATTTCTAGTTTATTAAAACACTATTTAAATACTTCCACCTGCAGAACAGCCTCCGCTTCTTGTTGATATTTTCCTGAGTACTTTTGATACTCATTCCTTCTTTACATCACTTAGGTTAGTAGTTGCAGAATGGAAAACTAATGGTAGACTGTTAACTTCTTTTAGCTGCACCAGAGAAGTTGCATTGTATCTTGATAGTTTTCATCTTGGTAGAATTATACTGTAACTAATTGAATCCATTGATCACTGTCTTGTTTTTTTCCATCTTCTTCTCAGTAGATTCATTTTATAGGGTTTTATACATCAGTCAAGAAAATGGCTGCAGTGAAATTACCAACACTGATAATAAAGGTAATTTAGTCAGTCCAGTTTATTTCCTCTGTATACGCGTAGGGTAACATATAACTGTTTTAAATCCAGTAATGAAATAACTATGTTCCTAGGCCATAGAAAGGGAGATGACTAGTAACTAGTAATGAGGGAGAATATTGATAAACAGGGAAGATACAAAGTACCTGTTGGTTAGATAGATCTTTGTCTTTTAATATAAAAAAAGTGGTAGCTAAATCCTGTCTCAGATGCTTAGGCAAGATGACTTCAATGTTAGTTTCTGGTTTGGCTCTCACTACTTAACCATTTGGAAAAGGATTCTCTTTCTGGATTAGGAGGGAGGATGGTCTTGTGGTTAATGCACAGGATTAGAAGTCAGGAGATGTGCAGTTTGTTCCCAAGTCTGCCAGGGCCTTTCCATGGGATCTAGGGCAAGTTATGCAATAACTCTCCTTCTGCCTCAGGTTTCCTGTCTGTAAAAGGGAACTTCCTAACCTCACAGGGTGCTATGAGGCTTACATTAGTATTAGTAAAATCCTTCGAGATCATTGGATGGAGGAGTAAATGCAAAGGAATATTTTAACTCTCCTCTCCCCAATGTACTTGTGTGCGCACACACTCACACATACACACTCCAGCTAGTTCAGACCCAGGACCAAATTCCAGGTCCTTGTGCCTCTGACACATGAGCTGGATGGAGTTGCAAAACCAACCCAACCCAGCAGGCTCATAAGCCTAAATAGATGTGAGGAGCAGCCATGTAGCCCCTCTAACATCTGTCTTGTTTTTGGGTGGAGTCCTCAAACTTGCCTCTAACCAGTGCCGGAGGGACCATATCAGAGAGGCACTAATCATGCACAGATATGGGGCAAGGGTCAGGTCCCACAGGCTGACTGCTAGTTATCCAGCCTTCCCAGATGACCAGGTAGAGGACTTGGAGTGCATTGGGGCAAAGAATCCCACCATGGTGATTGGGAGGGAGGAGAGGACATGTCCCCAGCCTGAAATCCCACCAGTACCCTTGTCTCTGCTGTCAAGACCTGAATTTATTTTTAAAGTTAGGGACCCCCATTACGGTCCCTATCTCTCTTGTCTGTGGCAGCTGAGTGGTGGTTATTGGTGCCCCAGGGTTGCACACACACATGCTCTCTCATTCATGCATAGCTCAGCAATTTTTTGGGGGGGGGGGCAGTGTCTAGTGCTTGCATATGGAAAATGGCAATAGAAGAAATACAACAGAGTCCAGGGTTTAATATGAAATATTTATACAGTAAAGATCTTTCATCCTTTGTCATTCCCAGGGAAGGGAAGTGAGGAATATATTGGGAGTACATTACCAGGAGTATGTTATAAATTAAAACCTCAAATTGAATAATATAGGTTGATAATGTGTAGAGCTTTGGAAATGAGTGACTTCTGCATCAATGTAATTTACTATGCCAGCTGAAAAATATTTACAAAAGAAGGTATCTTCTTTTCTTTACTTAATACTTATTCAGCATTTATATTTATGGATATCAAACTCATACTGTCAACAGCAAACCATCAGTCACAGACAGAAAGTAATATCTATTCATACAGAACAGTCTAAAACACAGTTATAAAGAAGTAGCCTGGGCTTTGGGTCACAAAAATGGGCAAGCCAGCTAACTCTCTGTCTCTCGATGTCCCCATCTGTAATAATCATCATACAGAGGTGCTGTGAAGATTAATTAGGGGATCATTTTACAGGACTCTGAAGATATTGACTGCTCTATGAGTGCTAAATATTATCACACAAAAATAAGTCAGCCTTCTCACATCTCCTCTCAGGTTGTTAGTATCAGTTGTAGATAATGCTTTTTCTAAGCAAATTAGTGTGCACTCACTAAGGGCAGATCTACACTAGAAGCGCTGCATCAGCGTAGCAGCACTGATGCAGCTGCGTGACTGTAGCGCGTCTGGTGAAGATGCTCTATGCCAATGGGAGAGCACTCTCCTATCAGCATAATTACTCCACCTCTGCGAGAGGCGGAAGCTGTGTTGGCGGGAGAGCGTGTTTTTCACACTCCTGGGCAACGTTAGTTAGATCGACTTAAGCCGAAGTGCAGACCTGCCTTAAGAGGGGAGAATGGGACCAGCATGGAGAAGCGAGACTGAGTAAAAGAGGCAGAGGGGGAGGGATAGCTCAGTGATTTGAGCATTGGCCTGCTAAACCCAGGGTTGTGAGTTCAATCCTTGAGGGGGCCATTTAGGGAACTGGGCTAAAAATCTGTCTGTGGATTGGTCCTGCTTTGAGCAGGGGGTTGGACTAGATGACCTCCTGAGGTCCCTTCCAGCCCTGATATTCTATGATGGTTAGGGTGCTAGTTTGGAATTCCTGAGACCTGAATTCAATTGCTTGTGCTGCCACAGACTTCCTGTGTGACTTAAGAGAGGGGGAGGATAGTCTGGTCTTTAGGACCCTACTGTGGGCTGTAGGAGACCCATGTTAATTATTCCTCTGCCACAGATATCCTGTGTAACCATGGGCAAATCACTTAGTCTCTCCATGCCTCAGTTCTCTATCTGTAAAATGAAAATAATTGTGCTTTCCTACAAAAGATTGTTTTGTGCGCCTATACTCTTATAGTAAGAGGGGCCATATAAGTATCTAAGATAAACAGAGTAGGTTGTTCTGTTCATAACCCTTTGATTTTTGTATCTACCAGTGACAAAGGGGAGCTTCTCCAAATGGAAATAGTAAAATTAACTAGATTGTACCACCAAGGTACATAGAAATGCTAATGATCATCTGATAAAGTGTGGACCAAACTGTGTTCTCTGTTATACCATGTGACCACATCAAAGGCAACGAGGCTTCATCAGTGTACATGAGAGGAGAATTTGGCTCTATAATTCTGCTAAATGCTGTGTACTCTGGCACATTGGAGACTGAGAGTTTCAGTCTCTGCTAGGTCTCTACCAGCTTACAGTTGTATTGGTAAAAAGATGCACTGGTCATCGAAGGAGTCCGTGTATGGATTTACACTTGCAGAGGATTTGCATAGCCAGCCACAGGAGTGCTATTGCCTCGTAGGTGAACGCAGTAGGGAAATATAACCGTCTTCATTTTATGCACATTTTTATGAGACGTAAAAGAGAAATGGCGGTGAATTTGGATAGATTGCTTCCAAAGTAAGATCATTATTTGTCTTTTGGCGTACACCAGTAAAATCATTGTATATTACAATGTACAATGTGATAGGTTGGATATGCCAGAAGTTAGAGCAGTCCTTGTCTTCCTCACAGCAGTTTTCGTAGATGACTAGACTGCACCCAAAACAGTAAATTTTAAAGTTACTTATTATGAATACATCTGTTTTCTTCAGTAAACTCACTCAGTTATTATTTCCTAGCTATTAAAACTTGCCATTTTGATAGTTGGTTATTCATTGTCTATCATAAAATATTTATTAAGGTCATATTACTGTAGTGCAGCAGAGAAACTGTAGAGTAATCTTGTGCTGTACTTTTTGGTAGGAGCATTTCTGCTGGGTTGCATCACTGTCTGTAAATTTTATTGATTATAATTAAGTCAGTCTGCATTGTCTCCAAGAACTTACATAGGTTTAAAAATTAATACTTCTCATATACATTAGGAGAATGAGTTTGAAAAGGGATTATGGTAGAAATAAGCAACAGATCTTTAGCCCTATGTTTATATTTACAAACCGTTAAATGCTGTTCTGTTCTACTGCTCCATATTTAGGGGTCAGGCATGTTTGTTTCCTCTCAGTTTTTCATCTCCTCGAAGATTGGCTTTTGTTAAATTATGAAAATCCCTTCTCCATAATTAGCTGACTTGACCATTACCCTTCCTTGAAATCGCTTGTCACACTGCCTTCTCAGGGTTCTAATAAGGGGTATGGAGAACACCCTTGGGAAGAGCAGAATCTTAAAGGAGTCACGTTGCCAAAAGTTGTGATGAAGTCATTTTAGTCTGTTCATTTACTCTGAGGCACCACATAATGGGTCAAGATAGTTGTAAACTCCCTCTGTTTGGCTCAGTTGTAACTGCCTTAGGAATTCAGTTCTGGGCACTTTGGAAAGATGTTGACAAGAACTGCAGAAACTGGGGGAACGGGGAGCTAGTTATATGATTTATGAGTGAACCTTAAGGGCCAGATTGTGATCCCCTTACTCACACTGAGTATCTCCTTACTCCACAGATACTCCCCTTGAAGTCAATGGGGCTGTGAAAGTAATGTGCTATTATTGTAGGGATATCACAGTGTGACCTTAAAAATGCAAAATATGTTTAAGTGAGCTAAAGAAGACCAAAGAAGATCTGACTGTAGTCTACAGATAAGTGAAGGGTGTCAATACCAAGAAGAGGGCAGAGAATTGTACAGAATGGTATGTGGGGGTACAGATAATGTACGGTCAGTGAGATGTATTAGTGGAATATTCTCCCAAAAGAAATGTTGCAAGCCCCTTAGCCTGAGACATTTAAAAATAGAATGGAGAAAGCACTAGAAAATGTTCCGTAGGGATCATTCTGTATTGGCAGAGAGCTGGACTGGATGATCAAATATGTTCTTTTCTGTCTCTAGGTTTTGTATAATACTTTGATTCACTGATCTGTACAATGGTTGATCTCTATAATGCACAATTTATTGTGCAGATGACTTCCTTTTAATGGATCTATATTGTGCATTGTTACATATTATTATGGATTGTTACTAGTTATTGACCCAATATATTATATCAGTGGCTTGCGTGTGAATATCTCTGTAGTACTATAGGTTATACACCATAACAAACCAGCACAAAAATAAAGAATATCTTCAGCTCTTGAATAAATCCGCAACAATAAAATCACTTTCCACACCTCTAAGAAAATAACTTTGTAAGGAAAGATATTTTAATTTTAGGCTTCTTGGGTGCTATTGTATTTTTTAATGGTGAAGTTTAATTTTTATTATGAAATATAACTTGGTACAAGGCCATTTTTATAAAAAGAAAAGTAAAGAAAGGGTTAATTTAAGGGAGTGAATCCTGTGATTGGTGATAAACTCTAGATTTTTTTCACCTCTAGACCTCTGTTTCAAATCTAGTCCAGGTTATTAGTGTGTTATAGGAGTTCTTTTGGATGAGCCTAAAACTATTCTTTGTTTGTACAAAGTTCCAATTCTGGAACAAAGCACATACTTTCTAATCTCCGTGTTAATGGAGTAATGCTGATTTACACCAGCTAAGGACCTGGCCTTGTGACATCTGATGGCTCTGTGATGCCCTTCGTAAAATGATCTCGATGTAGAGGACATGTCACAAAAAAACCACCACAATTGGCAATGACTGGCAGCCTGGTTGACAGTGTCAGCAGAGAGATAAAGGACCGAGGAAGAAACTGGGTCTAAGTGTGATTCAAGTGGTGCACAGGCCTTGTTCTGACCTCCTGCACAAGAGTGAATTGAACCCTAAATGAGCATGGCCTTTGAACTCCTTCCTCGCCCCTACAGATTGCTCTTCCAGGTCAGGGTTAAGGCACATTGATGGAGCAGTGTGGGGAAATTTGTACTGCCCCTGCCCCAGGCTTTATTTGTTCTGTAGATCAATCTGGCATCTCTCGCTATCACTAATTTCACATAAGAACGGCCATACTGGGTCAGACCAAAGGTTCATCTAGCCCAGTATCCTGTCTTCCGACAGTGGCTAGTGCCAGGTGCCCCAGAGGGAAAGAACAGAACAGGTAATCATCAAGTGATCCATTCCTTGTTGCCCATTCCCAGCTTCTGGCAAACAGAGGCTAGGGACACCATCCCTGCCCATCCTGGCTAATAGCCATTGATGGACCTATCCTCCATGAATTTATCTAATACTTTTTTGAACCCTGTTATAGTCTTGGCCTTCACAACATCCTCTGGCAAGGAGTTCCACGGGTTGACCGTGGGTTGTGTGAAAAAATACTTTCTTTTGTTTGTTTTAAACCTGCCGCCTATTTCATTTGGTGGCCCCTGGTTTTTGTGTTATGAGCACATACACACAAGTTTAAATACACAAAAGTAAATTATTCCAACTGTGTTACAGCAGCTAATAGAATCAAACACAAAACTCATCCAGCTTTTTTGTTGGACTGTAGGAGCTAAGCTTCAGCAAAGATACAGTTGGAGCTGGCCTCAGGCAACTTCAAAACCTGCAGGCTGGGCTTAGAAAGGCACTCACAGTATTGTGAAAAACTCTTGCTCATTATGTTTCTTTGAGGCCGCCATTTAAATAGAAGCTGTTGCCTCAAGCCTGGGCACCGCAGACATTTCTCAGGAAGATTTGAAGGGTCTGGAATAACCAGGCTTACCTCAGGCCACTGAAAATCAAAGGCCTGGTGGTATCTGCCATGACAATATTTTCATTGTGTGGGCACTCGACTGTAATGATTCATCTAAAAAGAAGTTTAATTGTGTCCGGTAGTCGAGAATCTTTCTTTGTACCCACTTATCAATGTTTTCCTTTTGCAGCAGGACTTGGCTAATGTGCTTGTGGAGAGTTCTCTATTTATCTGAAAAACAAGGCTTTACTTATCACATTGTTTGGTGGGAGAAAGAAAAGTTGAGTCAAAAAAGAAAGAAACCCAAGAAGAAGAAGTAAAAACAAACTTCCGGGGCCAGCTCCTCAGACTGTGTAAATTGTCATAGAGCCATTGAAATGGACAAACGGGGAGACCGAATTTACACGGGAGAGGCATGCCTGGCTCCTCTGAGGAAAGCTGATCTGACAGCAATGATGGAAGAGGGCCCTTGGCCATCTACTACTGTTTTTCCAATAAATGTTTTTTTTAAACAACTATTTTTGTAGGACCTATAAAAACCACACGAATTTGTGCTGCTTGTCTGGGGCTGAAGAACTAGTTAAAACACGAGTCATTTTGCTCACAGCAGCAGTCTAAAAGCTCCTAAAGTAAAAAGTTGTATGACATTTATGCAAATGTTAAATGTATAAATATTATAGTCCTTTTTTATGATTGATACTTATCACTTATATTACACTTTATACTTTTAAAATGCTGCTCAATATTTAACACTTTTTGTCTAGAGATGCCAAAATGCTTTGCAAAAGTGGGTAAGTATCATTGTCCCTATTTTATAGATGGAGAAAATGGGGCACAGATCAGTGAAATTGACTTGCTGAGGGTCTCACAGCCAGGCAGTGGCATAGCGAAGAATAGAACCTACATTTCCACAATCCCAGTTAATTCAGTTTTAAAGTATTCCCATTCAATAGGACCAGGATTTCATCCCAGGTATTTAGTATGGGGTTCTCACACTGCTATATACGATGACTTTTTAGTAAGATGACTGGCACTGATATTAAAGATGCCAGTTTTTTATCTGTTTCAGAGTAGCAGCCGTGTTAGTCTGTATCCGCAAAAAGAAGAACAGGAGGACTTGTGGCACCTTAGAGACTAACAAATTGATTAGAGCATAAGCTTTCGTGGACTACAGCCCACTTCTTCGGTTCCATTCTATATGCATCCGAAGAAGTGGGCTGTAGTCCACGAAAGCTTATGCTCTAATAAATTTGTTAGTCTCTAAGGTGCCACAAGTCCTCCTGTTCTTCAGTTTTTTATCTATGTCTGAATATATGTTTCACAGTTTATTCATGCTGATCATAAATATTTTTTGGCTTTGGGAATCAGATAGGCTGAGAAAAATGATAGTTTCTTTTAATGAAGAAACATTAAAGAACAACAATCTGTGCTGGAGTACAAAAAGATATTTAGAGGCAATAAAGTGCTATAAAAGTCGATTTGGTTGAACCAAAAATAGTCATATTAATTCAAGGTCTGTTCAAAGCACAGAAAAATAGTCTTCATTTGCCAAACTGCTCAGCATAAAAATGGTTTGAAAAAATATTTTAAGTTTTTAATAAATTATCACTAACAAAGCAGAGCAAAACAATAAAATATACTTAAAAATTATTTGACAGCCCTTTTAAAAGGTTATGGCTTTTTTACAGTCAGAACCCATTTATTTGAAAAAGCCATTAAAGAGCCAGGAAAATAGGCATTTTTGTGCTTGTTAAGAAACATTGATCTACTACTGTACTGGTCTTGGACTAATGGTAGCTTTGTTTACCTGCTGAATCAGAAATGTAAGGAAACTTTGAATAATAGGTAGAACCAGTTGTATTACTTTTACATTATTTGTGAACTGGAGCAAGTAATAAATGGCATTGCTAATGCTAGCAGGATTGTCTCACTTACTGAGAGCCTGATTCTGATCACACTCACTGATTTTACACGGGAGTAACTGCACTGAAGTTTGTGGAGCTGCCACAGATTATACACCAATGTGTGCTCTGCTTTAGGCCCTTAGACTTTTTGTTCCTCCACTGAATGCGGATTGTTAAAAGGAACATCATTTAGGAAAGTGTTTCTTTGTCTGCTTCAGAAGGCTAAGGAAGTCTCCCTACTGAATCACAGAGATGGAGGGGCAACAGTGGTCAAAAAGCAGCTACAGCTGACAGTCAGATTGCAACCCTTGTGATGAAGGGTACAAGTTAAAGAGTCCTGACTTCAGTCTCATGCTTAAGTCAGTAGGTTGTAAATGCTATGGAGAAAGTGTGCTCAGTCCCCGAAGGCCGAGGTGATGGTGGGGAGTGTCTTGTGTTACTCTAGCTGCTCTATAGTGAATTCTGATTGATGCAAGGAATGTTTTTGATTGAAACTGCGTCCAGCTCTTTATGAGAGGAAGAATTATGACATTCATAGCTTAGAAGAGAGGGGTGATAAATAAAATTGAGGGAATCCGCAGAGCTCCAGGGAGCTTCCTCTCTAAGGAGAGAGTGAAGAAATTTATAGATGTCTAGAAATTACAGTTGATCTTTAAAAAAAAAGTTAGCCTTGTCGAGTCATGTGACTGGAATTCAATTATCAGCACCATAAATATTCTTGTGAATGGGAGCCATGTGTTGGCAATGAATTTCTGCTTTCTAAAAAGGAAGGAGCCGTTAGAAGTTATTAGAAATAATGCTGTGCCATCAACTTGTTTCTCAAGTCAAAAAGCAACCAAGCCCCTTATATATCCTTGCTATAGAGAAGTGTGTTTTAGATGGGCCAGATACATGCTCCTGGTGGTGGATTGTTTTAAGACTAATATATTTTAAAAATCCATTATTTAAGTATGCAATATTTAAAACTTCAGCCATATTGGTTTCAAAACCAAGCAAAATAGTTGCTAAGATGCTTTCTTGCTGCTGATAGCTTCCCTGAGGTGTTTAGCAAGGAGCTGCATGTTAAGTATGATGCCTCTAAATCAGTCTAAGATTTTCCATTACATTGGTAAAATATTGCTGCTAATCACAATATGCATAACCGAATAGCTCTCTCTTTATATTCCTTATGTTTGTTGCTTTCTATATCATGGATGTGAGTTATGTTTATAGGGTGGGGAGTGGAAGGGAATTTAATCCTCTTGACTTCCTTTCTTTCTCAGACTCGGCCCCTGGAATTGCTGGTGAGCTTTTTTAGAGCAGACTTGATTTCAGGTGCAGTGGGTCAATGCAGTACACCAGCAACTGGCTATCTCTGTGATTCATTTGTGTTCCACTCAGGAATTTAGGGAACTGTGTGATATAGTTGTCAACAGATAAGACAGCACTAGTTTTGACCCTGTGTATCTAGAATTTCCACTTTCAGAAACTTGGTTGGAGTAGCACGCACAAATGTACACCATAATTTTTCAAAATGCAAGGGAAACCTGAAGTCCTAGAGGACTGGTTCATTTGTCAACTCATTTGGCTTGGCGAATTTTGGAAACTCATCATAGTCCATCGATTAATATGGACCTGCTTATAAGGTGGGGGAGTGGAAGGGTATTTAATCCTTTTGACTTCCTTTCTTTCTCGACACCCCTAGAATTGCTGGCGAGCTTGTTTAGATGATTCATCAAAAACATTACACATTGTTGGCTTTTAAATCAAGCCTTTGTATGTGGGAAATTTATTACCAGTTCAGTAGCAATGTAAAGCACAACAGTCATCTGTGATGTAAAAAACACAATTGTAGATCTTCATTTAGGAGTGTGACTACCTAATGATATACTCTCCCATTCCAAAAGGTTGGGGAGGGGGTGTCAAACAGTGGACTTTGAAAATGGCTATTTAAAGAACTGTAAATGCCTCGTGGAAAATGCTGAATAAAACATATTTGGGAAATATTCTCCTTGATTTTATATTTTTTTGCTTTTCCCTCTTTTTCACCATGAAGGACAATCGTCCAAAACTTTAGATATTTGTTCCCCAGGAGCCCATCTACTCCTGCTGCTTTTTTAATCACTTGAAGTTATAATCCTGTTTCTGACATCACAATTATCTCTGCAGTAACTAATTGTGATGTTGCATATAGGGGATTATGGCTTCAAGTGGGTAAAAAACTGGCTGAGCAAATGGGCTCTTAAAGTTAAACCCCCGTGGACCAGCCCCTGAGTTGGTGAAAATCATCATAGCTGCACTGATTTTGATGGAATTATTCAGATTTACACCAGCTGAGGAACTGGTGTCTTATTTTTATGCAAATATTTCTACCAATTAAAGCAAAACAGAAACCACCAGTAAGAAGTGAAAAACAGAAAATATATTATAAAGGTTGAATTATGTCTGTAAATAGAATGCCTGGTCAAATGACTCCAGGACAAACAGATGGGCCTTTTAGAAACTGTAAATACAGAATCCTAAGCACTTCCATCATATATTGTATATATATATATAAAGGCCTACTTTTTAAAAACAGGCTCCTCGACCGGGCTTCTGGTTCTGATTGCACAGTTCTGATGGAGCCTGCAGTTTTTTTCTCCTCTGTTTTTAGAAGCGTTCAGGTAATTAGTTAATTGTGGGAACAAAAATATAGGTGCACTTAGTTCTGGACGCTTTTTTGCCTGCAGTATTAAAGGCCAGCCTGAGGAACAGCTATCTTGCTGGACTGAATACTGCTGCAATATCAGATTTTTTCCCGGTTGAAGTGAAATCGCATTATCTTAGTACTAGACCATCTTTGACAGCTTTGTAAGGTTTCCTTCCTAATCCAAGTAGCAGCCAACCTTCTTTTGAGATATTCTGTTTTTATACATGGGTTCAACTGTCAGTTGTGAGTTTTTCGAGACTTCTTATATCAGAGAATGTGAGAGGGGAATATAGGCAGATGAGGATAGGTAGATTCTTGCTAGCATCCTTATCTAGCACTGCTCTAAAACTATGGACAGCATTTCCGAGGAGTAAGAGGATTGTTGACCAGCTTTCAAAGTTTACAAGGTCACTTGAGGTACTATGGCAGGACTTGTAGGTTCATTAGTTGATCTTGTGTAATGTTAACCTGGATTGAAGAAATTGGTTTGATCACTCTCCTAATTTTTCTTGTTTAATTAGAGGTAGATAGCAGCCTGAGCATAAGAAAATATAATTAATGTAAATAAATATTGTCAAGCCCATTTCCATAAAGTAGGTTTCCTTTTAAAAAAATGCTTATTGCGCAATTTAAATCTGTGATCATCTTTGTGGCTAACCTCACACTGCATGGAATCTACTTCTGCTGGAAGAGTTCATGTGTCTGCAAGACAAGTGAAGAGTCTACCCCTGTATGAGACTGGGGACTACATATTCTATGTAGTTTCCCATTGTCATTTACTGACAGCAGTTTCCAGGTATATCAGGCCATCCTATGGGCTAGGGAGGCGCCATTTCTTCCTTTGCAGGAAGTAGTGATATGGAATGGCCAACCCACCATTTCATTGCACTAGAGAAGGACTTTTTTTCTATTGTGGTTCTGCCCCATATTTTTGCTTTATTGCTTGAGGAGAGCCAAGGAGGACCATTGATCTGTTATTCTGTAGTGCATAATGTACACCCCAGTGAGGACTTCAAAGCCACAGTAGCACCAGAGCTCCAAGGAGGGTGCCTACACTTCACTGAACAGATTGGCAGTTACAGCAGAGGCCTGAGGGATACTTTCATACTTCCTCTTAATTAATGAGTATGCATGCACTTAAGACAAGTTACAGTACCTGATGTAGCATGTTGACCTACAGCTGCCTCTAGCCAAGTAGCCTGTTTAAACCTATTTATTTCTAAATATAGCTTTTAAATGATAATGGGAAACTTCCTGATTGATTAGTTTGCTCCCACTGCTTCCTTTTTCAGATACTGAAGTTGAAATGATATTCCCTAATACTATTCTTAGGATGCTCATTAGATTTATTAAATTGACTATATGAAAGTTCTAGAGCTGTTAAATATTCCCACAAAGCTATAGAATTTAGAGATGGAAAAGTCCTGTTAGGTCATGTTGTCCTGCTAGTGGGCAATTGTTCTCCACAGTACATTAGCTATCCAGTCTAGTTTTAAATGTCCCAAGTAATGAGGCTTCTACCACATCCCTTGGGAGACTGTTCCATAACCTAATAGAGCTCACTGCCAGGAAGTTTTTCCTAATTTCCAGCATGTTTTTTCCCATTCTTAATGTTATCCCTTTATTCCTACTTATATCCTTTTGTATCACCCTCCCTGACATTGACACTCTCAATTATTTGTACTGTGTTTTGATGTCCTCTCTCACCTATCGTAAAATCAAGTTGTACATTCTAATGCTTTGCATTTTTCATAATGTAATCAATCCCTCCAGTCCACTAATGGTTTTTCTTGCTCTTTTTAGAATTCCTGCTAGGTGGATTAGAGTTATAGGACTGTTACCTCTGCGTTCCATGTTGTGATGACTTTGCATATGCAGCCTAAAATTGCATTGGCCTTTGCTGGTGCTGCCAGTCTGCATTACAAAGTCGTGCATAATATTCTTTCTTCAATCATCCCTAGGTCTATTTTGAGATTATTGCTTTCTAGGTTCTCCCTCCCACGGAATATTTGTGTTTCTCATTGTTTTCCTCCATAAGTATTTTTCTGAGATGAACATCATTTTCTGCCCATGTTATTTCCCACCCATATTTCTAACCCTTCTTGCCTTTTTCTCTTGTTTCCTTGGTGTCCTGGGAGTCCATCCAAGATTTCCTTTTTAGCATCATTTGTGAGTTTAATTCATGTACTGTTTATTCTTCTTTTATATCATTAATGCACATGCTAAATAAGATGGGACTCACCACCTCTTACCTCTTCTCCCTCAGGTTCTCCACATGTCCACCCAACTCAACATATTGCTATGTATCATTTTCACATGTTGTAATGAGCTTTGTCCCAATGACAAGATTCATATCCACACCAATATGAAACAAATTATGTGCATAAGATTTTATGAGACCTTGTACTAAGTGCTTTATCAAAATCCAAATATATAACCTCAACTGCACTTTGTTATTCTATTAATTTTGCAACCTTACAAAAAAAAACCCCAAAGTTAACGATTGTGTCAAAAATTGTTCCTTAAAACCATGCTACTTATTGATCACCCGGGTAGTTCAGTTATCTTCCAGATGTTCTGTGATTTTGCTCTGTTTTTTAACCTATGAATATTTGTTTGGACTGTAATTGCTAGGATTATTATTCCTCCCTTTTTGAAATATTGGTACGGCATTTACTTATCTCAGTAATTCTGATACCTCTCCAATTCTCCATGAGTTTTTAGAAGTAATTGTTAGTATTTTGGAAAGCTTGTTAAATAATTCAATTAGAATTTTGCCAGAATAAGGACTTGAGGTTGTGGCACATTACTTGAGGCCCAGTGAAATGATTGGGAGTCTTTCCTTTGAATTCATAGAATCATAGAATATCAGGGTTGGAAGGGACCTCAGGAGGTCATCTAGTCCAACCCCCTGATCAAAGCAGGACCAATTCCCAACTAAATCATCCCAGACAGGGCTTTGTCAAGTCTGACCTTAAAAACCTCTAAGGAAGGAGATTCCACCACCTCCCTAGGTAACCCATTCCAGTGCTTCACCACCCTCCTAGTGAATTTTTTTTCCCTAATATCCAACCTAAACCTCCCCAACTGCAACTTGAGACCATTACTCCTTGTTCTGTCATCAGGTACTACTGAGAACAGGCTAGATCCATCCTCTTTGGAACCCCTTTCAGGTAGTTGAAAGCAGCTATCAAATCCCCCCTCATTCTTCTCTTCTGGAGACTAAACAATCCCAGTTCCCTCAGCCTCTCCTCATAAGTCATGTGTTCCAGCCCCCTAATCATTTTTGTTGCCCTCCTCTGGACTCTTTCCAATTTTTCCACATCCTTCTTGTAGTGTGGGGCCCAAAACTGTACACAGTACTCCAGATGAGGCCTCACCAATGTCAAATAGAGGGGAATGATCACGTCCCTCAATCTGCTGGCAATGCCCCTACTTATACAGCCCAAAATGCCGTTAGCCTTCTTAGCAACAAGGGCACACTGTTGACTTATATCCAGCTTCTCATCCACTATAACCCCTAGGTCCTTTTCTGCAGAACTGCTTCGTAGCCATTCGGTCCCTAATCTGTAACAGTGCATGGTATTCTGCCGTCCTAAGTGCAGGACTCTGCACTTGTCCTTGTTGAACCTCATCAGGTTTCTTTTGGCCCAATCCTTTAATTTGTCTAGGTCCCTCTGTATCCTATCCCTACCCTCCAGTGTATCTACCACTCCTCCCAGTTTAGTGTCATCTGCAAACTTGCTGAGAGTGCAGTCCACGCCATCCTCCAGATCATTAATGAAGATATTGAACAAAACCGGCCCCAGGACTGACCCCTGGGGCACTCCACTTGAAACCAGCTGCCAACTAGACATGGAGCCATTGATCACAACCCGTTGAGCCCGACGATCTAGCCAGCTTTCTATCCACCTTATACTCCATTCATCCAGCCCATACTGCTTTAACTTGCTGGCAAGAATACTATGGGAGACTGTATCAAAAGCTTTGCTAAAGTCAAGGAATAACACATCCACTGCTTTCCCCTCATCCACAGAGTCAGTTATCTCCTCATAGAAGGCAATTAGGTTAGTCAGGCATGACTTGCCCTTGGTGAATCCATGCTGACTGTTCCTGATTACTTTCCTCTCCTTTAAGTGCTTCAGAATTGATTCCTTGAGGACCTGCTCCATGATTTTTCCAGGGACTGAGGTGAGGCTGACTGGCCTGTAGTTCCCCGGATCCTCCTTCTTCCCTTTTTTAAAGATGGGCAGTACATTAGCCTTTTTCCAGTCATCCGGGACCTCCCCCGATCGCCATGAGTTTTCAAAGATAATGGCCAATGGCTCTGCAATCACATCTGCCAACTCCTTTAGCACCCTCGGATGCAGCGCATCTGGCCCCATGGACTTGTGCTTGTCCAGTTTTTCTAAATAGTCCTGAACCACTTCTTTCAGTGGGCTTTACTGAGGTTTAACTCACAAGATTGGGATTATGGAGATCTGTCTGTATTTCCTTTTTTCATTGACTTGTCTTATCTTTGGCAAGTCACTTAGAGACAGATAAGAAGCTGGTGTAAATCAGTGTAGTGCCATTGAAGTCAGTGGAGGAACACTTATTACACCATCTGACAATCTGGCCTTTTAGTTCTGTGTGCCTCAGTTTCTCCACCTATAAAGTTGGGATAATAACTGCACATTTCAAAGGGCTGTGTAAGGCTTAATTCATTATTGTACATAAATGTACAGAGGTCTTTGGATGAGGGATACTGTTGAAATTCAAAGTATTATTATTGTTAATAATAAATTATTTAAAATATAGTGGTCCATAGAGAAAATAATAGTGTGTAGGCAGTGAAGTGGTTAATATGATTGCATCTCTTACAGGTTTCACCAGATACACTCACTCACTGTACAATGGATAATTGTTAGCTCTTGTTGTGCAGATGCTGTTGCAGATGGAGCCCTGTACCTGCATGCATAGCAAATGAATTAGACTGGCAATCCCCTTTATAAAGCATAAATATGTAATTTGTTCAGCTGTTGTAATTAAATATGTATGTGTGAAACAGCCACCATTCAGGTCATTAATGATGCGCCATGCCAAATTAGAGCTTACAGACAGTAATGTACATTGTTGTGCAATGAGGGAATTGCAAATAACATAGCTAAGCCTTTCCTAGTAAAGTGGTGGATTCAGTGGCTTTAAATGGAATATTTATATTTCTAGCATTTTGATTACTTCAATCTATATTTGCATTGATGCCCAATCAAAAAGATACAAATTGGATGGAATGTTTATGTTGTTAGTTTTGTTTTATTACTGTTTGAACATCTTAAAGTACCCTTTAGGTACATATGACTGGGTATAACATTTTGTAACCTTTTGATAACATACTGAATCTGTTGTTATGATAATTCTTAAATGTATACTCAATAAAGAACTGGGAAGTACCCTTTCTTTTGCTAATACAGACAACTACCTTTTCAAACCACCTTGGACAGTTTTAATTATGTCAGTGTATCTAGTTTCTGATCTTAGGACTTCAAACTGACCAATAATTTTTTTTTCAATGTGATAAACAATGTATTTATTTCAACATAGATGTGATAGATAAAAATGCAGTTCTCAGAAACAATGAATGAAACTGGCCAGTGTAATGCACAATGACTTAAAATCAGGATATTTTTCTTTTGTACATATGCTTTTTTTTTTGTTAATAGCTAGTAGAAGATAATTTTGCTTTAAAAATTGTAATATTATTTCTTGAAAAAATAAAAGTTAACGTGCTCTTGTGCAGTGGACTTAAATTAAATTAAAGGTGACAATTTACTTCACCTGAAATTATCCTTCCTGTATAAATTCCGGTCAGTTTAAAATAGATCAGGGTATTTTGTTTTGATGGTTGGTACTGAGTATACAAGAGCTAATCATCTTGACCTTTCTGACAAACAGGGCAACAGAAGGAAGCATCTCAGAGTTAATTCTGTCTTGTTGGCAGTGGGAACAGAACATTCCTCTGTGATCCTCTTTCACATGATTCACTTGGGCCTCCTGGAAGCCAGTCTTGATACTATTAGTGCTGGGCTTCTTAGGGCTAAAGTAGATAGACACTAGTGACATCACAGACCATTTGTGGTTTAGAGTGAGATTGGACAGGGCAAGCAGAGTTGTTAAGACTCATATTAAGGAAACAGAGTAGAAAATGGGATTAGATGATTATTTGTGTGGTTTTACAGTGAATTTGAATTTGCAACTGTTAAACCTAGACTAAGAAAGGAATAGAAGATTAAAGATTTTTCAAGGTTAGAGCTATAACAAGTTATGTAACTTGCTACATAAAATCTACTGTGATGTGTATGGTGTAAAACAAATTGCAAACATTTCAATTACTTTAATATGTATTTTACTGAGAGCATTGGAAGTAACTATCTGTAGAACAATATCTTTATACTTTAGTTAAATTATTGTGTCATAATACTGAAGGTCTTTCTTTCTTTCTTTTGAAAATGAGACACATTTTTCCAAAATATAGTTTTTTTATTCAGTTACAGTAGAATGTATTTCCATTACAATATGAACACAAAGTCAGACATGCATTTTAACACTGTGATTATTGGTATTTTGGGAAGCTATTTTCGAGGACAACAACGATGATAACAATCTCAATCGCAGTTAGGCCTCCTGTAGGGTTCCACTGATTTTAACTGGAAAGCTCCTGTCAATTGTGTTCGTCCTATCTATAGTCATGTGTTCAGTGTTAACTTGTTCCACAGCATGACTCCAACAGCTTAGCAATACAGAGTTTATACAAGATTTGTTTTCTATTTTGTTTTTTTTCTTGCCTTCTCTTGGTCATTATCTGAATAGCTCAACCTGCTGATTCTTGGGTTGCATTATTTCCACCTCTTGGGAGGTTTTAGTTGCCCTAGAATGGCACAAACTTCCATAATGTTCTATTTTGGGGTGGGGGGGGGGTAGGAGAGAAATGTTTAATTTTGTATTGTTTATTACAGTGTTACATCATCAATGAGTGGAGAATATTTTCAAACGTATTAAATTTTGTTTCTGAGAAACAGACCCATGTATGCCTGCTTTTCTATTGTGTCTTACCAGTGCTTAGAGGCAACTGGCTCGCTCAGTAAATAGCCGCTTCAGGGTTCTTTCTTTTAAAATCCAAGTTAACAGTTTAATTGCAGAAACAGAGTTTGGCAGAAAGAATACAGACTTCTGGGTGGTTAAATTTCCAGTTGTGTATTACAGATTTAACAAAGGGTTAATTTCCGAAGGTGTGTGGAAGGCTCTGGATGTTCAGTTTGGCACATTCAACTTTCCAGGACTAACAGGATAAATGGGTCAGAATTGGTTATAAAAGTATTAACTGTGGCAAAACTGTGTGTTAAATACATTAACCATTAATAAACGGGTGGGAGCACCACAGTGGCAGCTGGCCAGGTACTTTATGATAAGCGCTTGCAGGACTGGGCCAATCAGACTTGATTGTTTGCTGGCAATTGCTTCTTTGGCCAACGCTGCAGTAAACACTTTCACTTGGATGTTGGTTTTCTGTTGTGTCTGGCAGCCACACAGGGCTGCTTGAACTTTAGCCAGAGGCAAATATTTATACATCAGAGCATGCAGTGTTCAACTGGTCAGGCCTGGGAGAACGAGTGACAGATCTGTGTGCTTTTTAGCCAAAGAGGATGTGTGTCCTTTTTAATTACATTTGTGACATGGTGAAGTGGGACCACATTTTGGGTCCTTTCAGCTTTAACTGTATATGCTGTGGCATAAACTTTTAAAACGTTTAAAAACATTGGCTGAAATGTATTTCTAAAAGGGGACAGCCTGATGTTAGTCCTGTTCCTTTAATTCCTCTTGGAAAGTTTACAGTTAATATTTTCCCTGGAACGTTGTCAAGCTTTTGACAGTGCCTGAGTGTATGCTGAACTGTGAAATTGAGACGCAGAGCAAGTTGTGAGAAATCTGTTTCTACTCAAATCTGTAAGGTTTATAAAAACTTCAGCGGGGGGGGGGGGGGAAAGAACTGAGGCTGGGTCTCAGCTTGCTTCTCTTGGTGCGCTGCAAGTCCGCCATTTTAAGAATTCAGCAAAGGGCGAAGCTTTCAGCTCCTTACATGGCGGCTGTATTTACTGCAATTCCGGCCAATCGTACAGGCTGTGCCAAATCATGTGATATGCCACGAATGCACTTACAGCCATTTCCTTGTTCCTAAAAACTTTGTTACCTCTACAGATTACTTTACCTTGTTTTTGATGCCAAATGTTCTTTGCTGAATGTGTCTAGCAGACTGGCATTTGTCCATGAAGTTATTTTAGTAGGTAAAAAGTCTCTGAGCACTTGAGCTGTGTGCATTCTTTATGTAAAATGGATTTCCCTTCTTGGCCTCGATCCAAGAGTACAGAACACTCGCTGGGCGAGAAGAGAGCTTCTCTGCGGATGAACTGGTGGACTGACACACTCTAATTTTTTGGCTCCAGACCAGACAAGCTAGATTGATGCCAAAATTCAACAAAATAACACATTATTGTGTAATAGGAACAGTGCTCAAAGTGAGCAAGAGCTCAGAGGGACTGAACACCAAGACTTTTTATTTTTTTTTTCTACAGCAGAAGCTCAGAACTAGCACATTTAAAATGCTGCTTCAGTGGAACAAGGAGTTAAATATAAGTGTGATGTAAAAAATTGAGGGTCACGTACGATTAAGAACATAAAGGGGAAGGGAAGTAGGGGGTGAGAGAGAAAGAGTTAAAATTACTTTTGTGAGACTTCCCTCAAACATGTTCCGTAGTGCTCAGTGTTGTTTTAACCCTCTGTGCTCTGCTCTAGAGCTCTGACCTGTATTGAAGCATTAAACATCTCACCTGGTTTTTTCATTTATCTTTGAGCACTTAAAAAAATACCCCATCAGACCAAGTTAAGTGCAATGCCCAGATTTGTATTCTGTTAAATAAGGATTATTGGAGTGAATACATTTAGCACAGAAAATATTTTTGGAGAACCCTTTCTATCATGTTGTGTCACTTAATTTGATGTTAAGTAAAGTGTGCATATGTTTAGAAGTATTATACTTTAATATGCTCAATAATCAGGTTTTCCTCTTAAAATAAGTAGCTTTAACTATATTGTAATTAATTTTGCGCTTCAGTAGCAACTTTCATCATCAAATCTCAAAGTACTTTACGATCAATAATTAATTAATTAATCTTCAAAACACTCCTTTGAGGATATAAGTGGTGTTTAAGGAATCGCTGCGTTCATCAGCGAAATGCAGATGTCTCTGGGGTTGAACATGGCAGCCCTTTAACAGCACATAACAACACAATAGGAAGTGAAAACTAACACATCCAATGGAAACTTCAAGGGGACTGTAGGTCTGCAGATTGTAATTGCATGAATCGGCATTTGGCCAGACCATTATTGTTAGCACGGTTACTCTTACCAAAAATTACATGGGATTTTTAATGCCAACAGTTGGTCAGGACCCTCCTGGTTTTGCAGAACCTCCCAGCAGCACAGCACCTGCTATCCTACTGGGCCATTTTCTAGTACTGACTCAGAATGGACAGTAAGTTGTGACCATAAGCGAAGAGGAAAATGGGCTGTACAAGAGGTAATGCCTACCAGTTAACTTTGATGCAGTGGAGAACGTTGGATGATGAAAGAGTTTGCACTTGGTTAGAAAACATCCTTCCCTGCACCACATGTTTCTCCATAGACCTGTGGACAGCAGCCTTTTCTATCCTGATTCCCCTACTCACTCATAAAAGGATGAAGGCAGCCTGATTTCCACCACAATATCCAAACTGATCAGGGTCCTTTGTAGCATGGGCTGATTCTTATCTTCTGATTGCTCTCTCTAGATGTATCTCTTTCTCATCGATTCCATGTATTTCCAAGGCAGGTATTGGTGAGGTATCAAAGCATCAAGATCTAAAACAGAGACATTCTTGGGGTGGCATCAGGTAATCTCTCTAAAGAGGAGAAATAGCATAAATTCATACATACTGTTGTGGTTACATCTCAATGGTGGCCTGCAAGGAAAACAAATGGATGTGTGTTCTTTTTTGCCTTATAAAAAAGACATTATTTTTTATTATTATTTTGTTAAGGAATTTTGCTGCTTGTTTGTTTACATTAGCAATCCATTTAGCGCCCACAGGCTGCAATCAGGGTTAAAGCCCTGTTATATTACTTACTATATCTTTCTATTGTCCCTGCTCCAAAGAGAGACTAAAATAAATCAAGAACACACAAGCTGGTCAAAGTGTCCATTGCCTGGGGAAAAATAAACCTTATTTGAGAACTGTTACAGTGTTTAATTTTGAATTGTTGTGCCTTCTCAAATACAGAATAGAATATTGCAAAATAAATAATAAAAAAGAATGATATGAGGATTACATCCATCCTGGTGTGCAGTAACCTTAACCATAATATTAATTAGAGCCTGGGCTTTCCATGTGAAAACCAGATTTTTTTCCCAGTACAAGTTTTATATCTTTCTGGGGCCAACAACAAAAATCTTCTGGCAGTTTATTTAATTGAGGTTTTGTAGTTTTAATGGTCTAAAACTACATAAAAAAAGTCAAGGCTTCTGCCAGTTTTTCAAGACCAGACAAGGGAATGATACAGTGTTAAATATATATGTCTATATATGTGTGTCAGAAAGAGTAAGGGGAGTTTCAGAATAAGGTGTGCTCTTAGTATTTCAGCTCACGGTTATAATACCTACAGTTGCATCAAGCTGTTCTCCACTCATTACAGAAACCTTTAAAAATGTTATGGGGGAGCGAACTAATTTTAACATTTAAATCATTGAGTATGAAACCAATTCAAAATTATGGGGCTGAATTATGGGGTGTGGTGTGGCTGCTTTGTGTTGTACTTGTGGTGGAATCTAGCTGTAGATCCAGTGTATCTGACCCTGGGAGGATCACTCCACTTCAGGGGGATTCTCCGATGGCACAGAGGGTCCTATGCCACTGTATTCATTGCTGTCGGTGTTGAAGATATGGCAGGGAATTTCCTAAGCCACACTATCCCGGGCTGCTGTTTCATGACTGTGAGGCCATTGGCAGCTGGTGTAAATTAGATCTGCCTTACACCAGGCAACCTGACTTACCCTGAGTGACTGGCTTGGCACATAGCTAGCCTAAGGTTCAGTGAGCACAAAGGTAAGCTTTGTGTCAGCTTTTGCAACACATCCCTCCCACCAAGCTTTGTGTGCTCCTCAGATGTAACCAAGGCTCTGGCCCACAGCATTCAACATACTTTAAAAGAAAATTAAGCTATGAGAAAAAACAGTAAATCATAGGAAGGGAGCCCACCATGAACCACTCCAACAAGGGTGATATTCACAGTCTATGAACTGGGTAAAGACAATTAGAAGGAGTGGACTGAAGCCATCCTACTGTAGTGTATGGATCATTGGGCCTGATTTACATACGTTTTACACCAGCGTAACACCGCTGACTTCAGTGGCACTACCTCTGGTTCACACAGATGTGAGAGGAGAGTCAGCTTTGTTGTTGTGTTACTCATCTGTTTTTTTATATGTTAACATGTTCTGGCTCTTTTTATTTTTACTTTATTTTAAGAATTGAAAATGAGCCCAGGTGCAGTTACAATAGCCGAAGCCAAACAAACAGTAATTCACTCTTAAAGTAGTGGAAGGATAAAGAATGTCATGTATATAAGCAAAAGATAACTGACATTAACACAGTAGGCAAGGTGATTACATACCACGCTATTGACTCTATGTGACCATTATTGCTATTTGGAGGGTTGCTTAAGTGGGTACCGGAAGGTTAAGTAATAGCTGTAGTAGGACAGTGAGAGAAACAGCGAGAGACGAGAAAAACCAGAGGAGACGATAAAAGATGGATAGAAGGTTAAGAAAGAGGAAAGTGGATAAGTAGAGGTATGGACATCTGGAGAGAAAGGTGATGTAGTTATGCCTTGGCAAGTGATATTTATGGGCTATATGATACCTTTGGAGAAGCTCCCCAGAGAAAAAAATAATACATCTAAGTGGTTATGTCTTAAGACAATTTTTTTTATTTTTGTCAACAACCCAATATGATAGAAATGTGTTAATATAAATTTGTGAGCTTTAAAATAAAAACAAAAGCTTTTTTCTAAATCTCAAATAAATCACCCTCTCTTCCACTTCCCCCACTTTTGAGCAAAACTGCAGGTGTATTCTCACTTTACCCAAACACAAGTATTTTAAATTAGCTCTATTCCAACTCACCTAAACTTCTTTCATCATGTGCAAAAGTTTCATTTGTTTTTACACTCAGAGTTAATGGGGCTGTACATGGGTGCGACGGGATGGAGTAGTGAATCTTACAGGGCTCTGATCCTGCAAAGGCTTGTGCATGTGCTTAACTTTACACATTGTGAGGAGTCCCATTTCAGTGAAGTCTACGGGACTACTTACAGTGCACAAAGTTAAGTGTATGCCTAAATCTTTACAGAAGTGAAGCCTTAGACTGTAAACTCTTTGGGACAGGGACTAACTTTCTGTTTGTGTGAACTACATGTAGTACCCTGGGGGTACTACTGCAATATAAATAATAACAACTATATGTTGGACTCACTGATTAATGCTGGCTTTTCTTTGAAAATGCATTCATGACAATATATACCCCTGGGGGAATTCTGTGCAAAAAAAAAAAAAAAAAATCTGCACCCAAAATTGAAAAATTCTGGGCCAAAAAATAAAAATTCTGCAAAATTCTGCATATTTTATTTGTCAAAATAACACAATATAATCATGCCAGTTTCAGTTATTTTGATAATTTATTGAAACTACAATACAATGGGTGGAGAATGGGAATGGGGAGCATTGGAGGAAATCCCCAAATCGCCTTTGTCTAATATTAATGTAGCAGGTTTGATCTTGTATTTCTAGTTATTAGTCAACAAATATATGCAGCGATATGCTCAGTATTACATCATAGGCAACTGACGAGCAAGTAAGGGCTGGGGAATCAAACTCACAATTTATATTGGCTACTAACCATATCCAGAAAGGTCAGTAGTAAACAGTTCATGGAGCACATTTTGATAAAAAAAAATTTCAGTTAAAAAATTTAGACCAGTTCTACTCACTAAAGCACCATAAGCATTTATAAGGCCATGCTGTCATTTACAATATTGCTCCTATCCACTCTGGCAGTGTAAAGGAACCTTAAAACTTTTACACCTGTTTTATGCTGCTGGGGGAATTCAGTGAGAATGGGAACAATTCACTAACAATGGGAACAACTAAGCAGGCAGGCTGCAACATTATACTCTACCTGTGGGGACAGACTGTCTCATGCCTACCTCCAAATACCCCAAAACCCTGCCCCTCCATGCTGGGCATGCCACAATAGCGAGCAGAGTGACACAGTCTCTCTCGTTCTCTTGCTTGCATGCCCAGCCCTACCCCGTGGTGGTGTCTAACGTCTTCCCACGTACGCATGCCCAGCCCTCTTTCCCCCTACGCAGATTTATGTCTATACAGTCTGCCCCGGGCTGCCGGGGAGCAGCGAGTGACTGCTTTTGCAGCTTCCCTTTGCTTTCCCTCAAAAATCATTTTTCTGTGAGGAAGCAAAGAAATCTATGGACAACATGAATTCTACACCTACGCAATGGTGCAGAAGTCCCCCAGGAGTACTTATAATACCATGCCAGAGAATGTAGTTTAATTTCAAATTGTATTAACATATTTCCTAAACATATCAGGGTGACATTTTTCAAGGAAATAATTCTCTTCTTTATGTAGAGTGAGGAATAAAATGCTTATTTTAATATCCAGTTTTCCCGGCACTGGGGCTAACTATTTCATTTAAATTAATATCTACAAGAGACACTGCAAATTTAATATTAACAGACAATACTTTATACGATGGGGTTTTAGGATGCTTATGCACAAAATATGTATTTGCAGTCCAAACTAGCTAATAGTTTTGCAACTGGTGAACATAAATTGTAATATCTATACTTCCCAGCTTGCAGTAGTGTTGTCTGAAGTCTGGGATGACTGATGTTAATCTCCAACTTGTTTTGTGGCTTTCCAAAAATGAACTTGAAGTAGAATAAAATGTGATGTAAATCCATTCATATTTATATTAATAATAGAAAGCAATACACAAAGTGTATCCTATATAATAAGTTATTTAACATAACTTAAAAGTAGAGACATCCCTGTTATGAAAGGGAAAGAGTATTCAAATACATCAGCTGTTAATTGCATTGCTGGTCTTTGAGTTTCCACCTTGGTGATGGCTGTCTTAAATTCATCTTTGTGAACTGAATGTAGAGTTTTAAAACATTACAAAAATTAGATGGAGATAATGGGAGCATCCATCTTCCTTTTGAGGGTTTATAATGGTGCAAAATAATTTTTATTTCTAATGGGTCAAATCTTCCAGTCCTTATTTGCACTTTACTCAGACAAAACCTTCATTTGAGTACTCGGAATCTGCCATAGTAAGACAAGTAAGCATTGCAGAATTTGACCCATTATTATGCTTTATCTAGGGCTAGTTATGCAAGTTTTACTCATGCAGGTGAGGACTTATATGAGTAGCCCCATTGAAGTCACAGGGTGAAATCCTGACCCATTGAAGTCAATGGGAGTTTTGCTACTGACTTCAAGAGAGCCAGCATTTCACCCACTGCAACTGCTTATGAAATAAGATGCTACTCTGCGTGAGTGAGAGTATCAGAATCTGGCCTTTTGTTAGGGTAATGAAACTTCACACATATTGAACCAAATCTCGTGTGTTACCGAGACTTGAAACTTGCATTCAGATCAATGGGAGTTGTAGGGACGAAGATCTTTCAGGATTGGGCCCTATATCAAACAAGAATCCAGGGAATAATTCATAGTGCAGTTGTTTGTTGAGTGTCTCTCTTGTGCTGTAGTTTTAGCCATGGGCAGTGGATTTGTTTGAAAGCAAACAGAGACATACCAGTTGATGGGAGCATAATGCAAATAGATAGGATAAATGGGTAGATTAAGGATGGGTAAAATGAATAAAGAAACAGAATGAATAAAACACCTTATTGTGCCTGGAAGGCCAATCTAGCTAACATTTAATCCTGGAGGAATTCTAGTAGGATAAAATGTTACCTGCTTTGACTTTTTAAGCCTTACAGAATTGTTTTGGAATTTTCTTTTTCATTCATTTTTGGTGTGTTGGTAACTTGATCTGTTAATCTGAACTACAAAAGTGTGGTTTACATTTCCTTTTCTTTCTTTAATTTCCTTTAATTTCGGCTAAGTGTGGAGTAAAATACATGTTTAACTTGCAGTGGCAGTGCCATGGTTAACATTGAGCCTCAGGTGGTTAGTCAGGGCATTCTTTCTTTCTTTCTTTCTTTCTTTCTTTCTTTCTTTCTTTCTTTCTTTCTTTCTTTCTTTCTTTCTTTCTTTCTTTTGTTTAGGGTTTTTTTGTGGGGTGGGAGGGCAGGGGGTTGTGTTTGCCTGATGATTATGAGGCAGGCAAAAGTACTCTCACAAAACTGCAGCACTCAAGCCAAGAGCCAAAGTCATTTCTTGCTGTACAAGACCACAAAATGAGTGGTTACGATGTGAGTAATTGTGTATTATTTGTAAGGACTGAAGCGTGGAATATAGTTGTTGCTTTTAGCTTATCTCCTTTTTGACCTTCCCTATCACTCTTTCTTGTACCTTTCGTAGACCTTAACACTCCTTCACCTGAAAGGGCAGCTAGGCAGGCTGCTTTAATGAAGGCAAGACTATGTCAAGGAGCATTCTTGGCAGAACTCTTCCCAGCCAGCCTGACCTAGCACCTCAGCTACATTCTTGGCCTTGTCCAGCAACAGCTGAGAACCCAGGTCTGTTTCTGAATCCAGCTGGCAATGCGTTGCCATATGTCAACAACACATGTCATCCTGATTAAATTTTTAACCACATCTATTCTGCTCTCCACATAATAAACCATTCTCAGCCCATTGCATGGCAGAGGCCTCTTCAGTACTGATCCTACTCCTGCTGTGGAAACATGCTACTGGTAGCTCAATACAACTGAAGGCATAACTCTTTCTTTCCACCAAGCTCATCACTTCAATGCTGAGCCTGAGTGGGGACTTCTTGTCCCTAATGGCACTGCAGAAAGAAGTTCTTTGTTTCAGTTGACTCTGAGTAGTAGTTCTATGTTCTGGATCAGGAAATAAAAACACTTTTCAAAATTGCTTGAGAGCCTTTTGTCTTAACTTGTCTGATAGAAAGTGTCCCGTCCAGGCTGTCTGAGGCTTGGAAGGAGAGAGAACGCTCTTCTAATGGGACACAACCTAGACAGCCTCACACTCAGGGACTTACTCTTTTTTTGTTTTTTCACTTCCTTCTCGATGTTCTCCATCAGTTGCAGAAGATCTGACATTGCTCTCCATACATGAGCTGATGCAACACAATTTACAATGTTTTCAACAGCTTTTATGGTGCACCTCTCCCCCAGTCCAAGCAAACTACCATGCTAGGCTCCTCACCCCAACGGCTAGACTTCATTGGGTATCTGACACAGGGGTTTTGTATTGAGAAGGTTTTCTGCAGGTTTCCACCCAAGGAAGGATGTCTAAATCCTCCAAGATATGAATATGTCACACTTAAGGTTTCAAGTAGGCTGTTAAGATCATACATTATTAGACACTCCAAATGATCATTTTGAGACTAAGATGCTGGGGAACGAAGATTTTTCCAGCTTCTTCTCCCTACCTGTGTGGTCCTACATACCATCTACATTCCTGCCTCTTTGAGAAAAGCAAGTTAGGTTGCAAATAAATATGACAGAAGTGAAAGGTTAGTTTGTTAACTAGCCTTGACTTCTTTTAAGCTGATATGAGCCTAAGGACATGCAGGTCTTGGAAGGATCTGTGAGAGCCACAGAAAATTCCACCCCTTCACTCTGCCATTTGGACTACGTTTTTGTGTTCTCAGTCTAGTAAGGAGAGCATATGGAGTACGAGAGTAACTGGCCCAGAGGCTGTAGGCACGAGGAAAATGGGTTTCCCTTGGCACCTGAACTTGCTTTATGGCTCTGAATACACTTTTCTGGTTGTTTCAGAAACTGTTCTGGTGCTGTCTCCAAGGGGAACCCAGACTGTTTGCCAGCAAAGCAGAGGGCTGGCTTGTGTGATGAATCTGCTGAGCCATCATAGGTCAGCAGGGGGCAGTGTGATGAACCTGCTCGGTGTGAACTTGCTTTGGAGAGAGATCAGGAGGAAGGGATGAGTCCTGTGCCATTGGGAGGGTAGTGGGTGAGGATGGAGCAGAGCAGAGTGCCTGGTGGCCCTTCGAGGACTGTGGCCGTTGGAGACAGTTGGTAGAGTGCTTGATGGCACCCAGCAGGTGCTGAGCCTATCAGGTCTAGTGCTTGGAGCCTGGGAGCACTTGCTTCCAAGCTCGTGCTACCCAGGGTATGTTAACCAGACAAGTAGAAGGGACTGGTGTACGTGGCATTCCAGCAAACCCACAGGGTGATACTTCCAGTGGAAGCAGGACTTCAGAACAGCATAAGTAGGAAAACGAAGTTTGCCTTTTAGTTGCAATAGCCAATTTCTTTATATAGCTAGGCAAATTATGCAAGAAGTATTTCTTCTTATTATTTGTAGAGCAACCAGCGCACAAAACTTCTGTTTTTCCCCTGTGCTTTCACACTGCTCCAGTCAGTCTGTAGAGCTGATCAAGTTCCTTGAAATGTGAAAGGAAAAACACCATCTGAACTTTGCTTTAAAAAAAAAAAACGATCACAGCCTCTCTGATATACTGTATTCAAGCATCTGCACGGGGAAGGAGATAATTTGGATCAATTTTTATGGATAGTCAGTTTTTCAAGGCAGTGCCAAAAGACATGCTCTTAATTCTGATTCAGTAACTAACTTCTTGTGTATACTGTGCCAACGTACAGTAGAGAAATGCTATTTATTTAGCAGTGATTACTGTATAACCATTCTTTGTTTTACATATATATGTATGATTGTATAGGGGTCAGATCCACAGCAGGTGTAAATATAGGTATAGCTCCATTGACTTCAGTAATACACACCATTTGACAGTCTGGCCCATTGTTTTTTTTTTAATGTGTATTGACTGTCCTGCAATATTAAAAACCTTGTCATTGGTGACCAATGATGTTGCCTAATGTAGTGCTGACTTTCATGTAGTATAGCTATTAATAATAATGAGGGGAAATTAAGAGTCTTAAGTATGACTTTTCTTATGCTTCTAAAGTCTATTCTGATCTTGCACATATATTAAATATAACATTTAAATGCCTTTTGCAGTGTTTGACGTTGAAGCACTATTTGTTGGAGGAATGAGCTTTAATGAGATCTTATCCCAGTTCTACCTCTGTCTTACTGTGTGGTCCAGGGGACCTGCCTGTGTCTCAGTTTTCTCATCTGTAGAATGGAGATAATGATATATAGAAACTAGGAAACTCTTTTTCTTCTTCTTCTTCATTGTTGTCACTTCCCTATTTGGGGTCAGCAGTTTCTCCCAAAACTCATGACTGGCTGTTATGCAAGCTGGTCTCTCTAAGGTCGTCTGATATCTGCTCTGTGTACTGAGTCTGTGTCCTATCCCTTGGTTGTTTTCCATCCACCATCATTGCAAGGGCCACCCTACCAATGTAACTATCAGATCTCTGCTGGACATATCCATACCAATGTAGCCTAGTCTCTCTCAATTTATCTTCAATTGGGGAAACCTAAATTAAGCCCCTCACAGCTTCATTTTGTTTCCTGTCACAGAGTAAGTAAAGTCTTAAGAAATATTTTTAAATGTCTTTTGATGACAGGTCACATTCTGTACTTGGATATATGGATCATTATTGAAAAGAAGAGAAATTGGAATCATTAGGGAAATGGCAAAGGGTAAAAGATACTTAACTAATTATCAGTCATGGGGGAATTTTTATTAGAAACTAGTATGTGATGTCAGCCTCAGCTCACTGTTTGTCCACACCTCTAGTAAGTGTCGTGCCTTCTCCAATGCCACCCCATGTATGAATCATTCTTCTTGAGCTGGTGTGCAAGGCCCCTCACCTTCTGCTTATTCACATTCCTCACAATGACCAACCTCTATTGGATGCCTACAAGTAACTTCAGCAGCATAGTTGTAGGGGAATTTGGGATTATCCATCTATCCGTCTATCTATGTATACATCTGCCCACTCTTCTACCCACCTATTCTTATTAAGTGGATGAGGCCAGTCACCACCTTATCACCGTCATTGCTTGTTGTTCCTCAACCCTCCATCTCACTGTTGTTAAGGCACTGGACTGGGGAGATCTGGGTTCACTTTCCAGCTCTGCTATAGACTCCCTGCGTGACTTCAGGCAAATCCCTTAATTTCCCACCTACAAAATGGAAATAGTAACCCTACCCTTTCTCAGAGGAATGTTGTGAGGATAAATTAATGAATTATTGTGTGGTGCTCATATGCTATAGTGATGAAGGCCATATGTAGTAAGAGAGCTACAACCGGAGCAGTGCTTTCTTTTGTGTTTGTACATTCTTGGCATTACCAAATACAATGTAATAATGATAATTAATAATAATAATAATAATAATGCAGGATTGCACTTAGAGAAGCACAATATGATTAGAAACAGCCAGCAAGGATTTATGAGAGGTCATTTGGCATGGCAGACAAGGAGAAAGACAATGGATGTTGTTTATTCCTTTCCTAAAGGCATTTAGGGTAGGATTTAAAAAAAAAATCACCTGAGGGACTTAGGTGTACAGGTCCCATTGATTTTCATTTTGTGCTAGGCACTAAATTCCCCTAGGTGATTTTGAAATTCACACTTTACTGTATTGGACCCTTTCTGTTTGCACATTGAACTTTTATTGGCTGTGTCTCACATATTGCAGATTGTAGTTGGTTGGACAGAAAAGCTTCTCAGAAACAGTAAATGTTGAGTGGCTGCAAATGGTAATTTCAGCTGAAAAGGAGTAACTAATAAGACAGCCAAGATATCAGTTTTGTACCTGACTTATTAATAATAAGCCACAAAAACATATATAAATAATGTCCATTGTTTTATTTAAACTCATGAATGCTTAGAAATTCAAAGTGAAGGCTAAGACAGCCTGTAGCTCACTCTGCAATGCTTATTTGCAGCATAAACAGTGTGATATGTGAGAGCACGCTATTTTGATACCCCGTGTGTGCATCAGCACAAGGATTGCATTTTGTACAGAGCTTCTGCCTTAACTCTGAATTTCCTGGGTTTTGTGGGTTTCAAGTGCATGTTTTTGATTTCGTTCTCTTTTTTGATTTTTTTGTAGTAATAACAAATGCAATTAAATAGAGACAGAATGAGGGAGGGGGTTAGAACACTGACAAAGTGGATGTGAGGTCACACAAGATAAAGGTTGCAAATTAAGAATTGGTCAGAATACATAATGTTTGATTCAGTGAATTATTAGATGCACAGTAGATTAACATGAAGGGGTTAAGTTTCTGAACACTGACTAAGGGATAGCTACTCTGTTATTTGCTTAACAAAATGTTTTGTGTCTGCATATTTCTAATCCAGTGTGTTTTAGATTCATTGCAAATGATTCTTTCAGCTGTTTCCTAGGTATCCTGTCACGCAAATGGATAAAACAATATAGCTAGCTCAGTGGGGAAAAAAATAAATAATACAATAAAATGCGTGAACTGTATTTTTTGTGTTAGGGCCTGATTCACCACTTCTGCTACTCCAGTTTTACACCAGTGTAACTCTGGAGTTAAAGTGGCATAACACTGTAATAATTCAGTGGTGACTTAGGCTAGGTCTACACTACCCGCCTGAATCGGCGGGTAGAAATCTACCTCTCGGGGATCGATTTATCGCGTCCCGTCGGGACGCGACAATCAATCCCCGAATCGACACTCTTACTCCACCAGCGGAGGTGGGAGTAAGCGCCGTTGACAGAAAGCCGCAGAAGTCGATTTTGCCGCCGTCCTCACAGCGGGGTAAGTCAGCTGCGATACGTCGAATTCAGCTACGCTATTCACGTAGCTGAATTTGCGTATCTTAAATCGACTCCCCCCTGTAGTGTAGATGTACCCTTAGGGCCTTAGGATCTGTCGTGTGCCTAGGTTTTAAAAATGGTTAAGATAAAAATATTCATTAATCAATTTGAAGTTTATTAATTAGCAATAATGGTGACTTTTTGGTAATGTTAACATTTAAGAAAAATATACTGTATAACTTTATCATATGAATATTCAAAAACTGGAAATCCAGTATTTGCATAGGCGTAAAATTAACATGGTAAATCAGCTTGCACAATCCAGAGAACATACTAAAATTTGGGGGGGGAAATAAGAAATATAGTTTAATTTTTGGCTGCATAACAATAAAGTTCATTGTAAGTGCCGTCAAGTCATTTATAAAAATTGTTCTGCAACTCATAAATAGTACACATTTGTGTATAAACTATGTAAACAACAAAAATTGATCTTCCATGCAATCCTGGCATGTCGCTTAATCTGAATTTTAGCAAATTTTGTGATGGGTGAAATGGAGATGAAACAACATCAAGATTTCCTGGAAGCACCTAAAATTGTGCTGATGAAACAATCTGCCAATCACATGAGCAAGCAATTCGCTTTTTATTTCCAAGCATCAGCTCATCTCAGTGCATTGATGTTGAGAGATTTGTCTCCTCATGTTATCAGATGTCCACTCCACGGTAGCAAACAGTGAAAGAGGCTCTTATAACAAACTACAGCATATTAATATGTATTTGAAGGGTAACCAACATGAATTATTAAGACTAAAAATGGATGTATCCTAAAAGTATCCATATAGAGACCTCCAAACATGCCTCACACTTGCATTGGAGGGGCCTCATGTCATGCCCTCATTCATTGCTTGGTTTTTACTGAAATTGCCACCAAAGGTGTAAGTTAGTGCTGTTCATGAAGGTAGGGGTTTTGTTGTTGTTGTTATGAAACCTCTCTACCGGGCACTAGACTGCAAACATCAAATTCATTTAACTTTGGCCACTGAACAGTCATCAGATGGTCACTACCCACCTGACTGTATTTAACTGTTGATCTAATAGCTAGTGACTTGTAGCCACATAACACTTTGAGGCTATTCGCTGGTTACTGAGATATTCATGATTTAAAATGATGTGCTTCAGTTGATTGATGAATATTTTCTTCCTGAAAGGTCCTTGAATACCAAGTGTACTTTTAAAACAGGATACAGTGCAGGCTGTCCCATAATTTTGTTATAAACAAATTTATGTTCCTATTTCACACCTACGGCATAGTTCAAAGTACTGTTGTATGCAAGGAGTCTAAGGAAACACATGTATATAAACTCCCTATTCAGTCCACAAAAGGGCTCTTTAGGTGTTTCCCTGATGATACTTATATGAATCCTTCTTCGGTTAAATTAAATTTTTGTGGCACTGACTTGCTATCCTTTGTATTCATGATTCCCATGTATTTTCAAAGGTCCCATTCTTTCTCCCTCTTCTGTCACAAAAATGTTTGGTTATAAACACTCAATAATAAAAGGGCTATTTTCCCCAGAAAAAACAGCAATATTCTACAAATTATATATTTAAAAGTGTAGGGCTGGGAAATCTGTTTATTCAACACTTTTTTTAAAATTACAGTAATGTCCCATCTCATTCATGGTGCTAGAATTTTTTTGTATCATAGGAGCATCATTAAATTAGCTCATTTTATTCATGCTTCTAATGGCACTGGTGGCCTGGATTCTCATTTACTTTAAGTCCCTTTTACACAGCTCTTGCTGTGTGAAGAGACCTTAAAGTAGGTGTATCTAGAATATATGCCTGCTTT
Organism: Chrysemys picta bellii; assembly: GCF_011386835.1. NCBI lineage: Eukaryota > Metazoa > Chordata > Testudines > Emydidae > Chrysemys > Chrysemys picta. The sequence continues at coordinate 16,403,254 of NC_088798.1, forward strand.
TAGGACCCTTTACACTGTTAAGAGTGGTGAAAAGGGGCCTTGGGCTAAATGTTGCCCAGTGACGTAAATGGGGCTGCACTCATGAGTAAGGCAAGCAGTGATTGGCCTCATATATGTTGCTGTTCCTAGCAATGAATGAACACATTCTCACTCATAGTAAAACTGCCCTTCTGTGAATCAAAACCCAGCCTTTTTAAAGGCTTGGATAAGGGCTCTTCAATACCATCCTTCTCATTCAGTCTCTGGTTTCATCCTGTTCCTCCCTGCCTCCCATTTTCTCCAAGCCCTGTTTCATGTTGAAGATCCTGATTTAAGGTCTAGTAATTGTGTCAGCCACTCTGCTGGGCCCCCTATGAAGGTTCTTTCAAATCTCGTGTGGTCTGGCAAGCGCTGCCGTTCTGGGGAATCTCTGACCAGTGAAATACCAGAGCATGGGAATATAAATGGATCAGGGCCCAGAAGAGTTCCCGCTGGATTGGCCAGACCTTAAAGAGGTTTCTCAAAAATAGGGATGAGTTTGTAAGAGACTGTTCTAATCTCCTTTGGCTGCCAATGTTTCCAAAGGACTGTTCTGGCAGCCTAGATTTGCCAGGGCACTGGGACCTTTCCCTTGGCCATGCCCACCATCTGTCAGCCAGGAGGAGAAGTAATGGCTCTATGCCATGCAGGGATTCCCCTTTCCTGGGATCTGCCAGGTTAAGGCTGCTTAACTCTGACGAGGCATTAAGCAGCTGCAGTGCAGCTAAGAATCGGGGCCTTAGATGGATAAATAACTTCCACTATCATATCAGCAGATGACAGTAGGACTGTTTTGTTGTAGTTTTTTTGGTTTCTTTTTTTTATGAGAAGACTGTAAAGATTTCAGGCCTGATCCTCAGTTGGAGTAAATTAACAACTGCTGGGGATCTGGCCCTACATTGGTAAAATTAAATAAAAATATCAGTCCTTTTATCTGTGCGCAAATTAAGTGAGTTAATGTGATATGAAAAAATGTTTGTTTACATTGTAATATTGCTCTAGGGTAGTAATCTACAAATTGATCTGAAAAGATTGTATGTTGCTTTGGGGAAAATTGAAAATTGTATTAAGCCACAGTTTCACTAGTTATTGACTATAGGGAGCTGAGCTCTGGATACCCCTGAGATTATAATAATTATTATGTGGAGTTATCTTTTAAAAGTGATATCACACAGGACTTTAAAGATCAGATTAAAACTAAGGTTTTCCAATTGACTTCAGTGTACTGTAGTTATGAAAGTGTAACGTTTTGAAGTAGAGTTTATAATTAACTAGTGAAGAAAAAATAATAGAACTCCAAAGAAAAAGTAAAAAAAGCAGCATCTTGTAGATTAGCACTTCAGCTGAGGCAAGGTCTACACAAGAAACCTTTGGAGGTAAAGCAGTTTGGTTAGGGGGTGTGATTTTTTTTTTTGCCACATTTCTGTACTGGCAAAAGCCCTAGTGCAGACTAAGTTATACCAGCTTGAAAGAGCTTTTGCTGGTAAAGTTTATTTCACTCAGGGAACTGGTATACGTTTGCTGGTATAAGCCTCATCTCTGCAAAGAGGGTTTGCTGGTATAGCTGTACTGATATAGCTACACTGGCAAGCCGTTTCTAGTGTACACCTGTCCCTCTTAAATTAAGTAATTGCATGTAGAGATTGCACTGGCTCTAAATGATGTCAATAGTAAAACTCCTGTTGATATCAATGGGAGCAAAGTTTGGCCATTTCTATTGTACAGGGAAGTTTTTTGAAACCCCCAGAATCTTCATGCATGTCTTACCTAGCATGTAGTAGTGACAGGATGTGTAAAGTTTTACCCCACTCGCAGCATTATTATTATTTACACCCAGAAAAGGGTTGTTGCCAAACACTTCAGTTCTACCACCCGTACCCTAATTAGGCCAGATCCCAAACTGCGTAAGTCAGTGTAGCTGCAAAGGAATTATGCCAATTTACACAACTCAGGATCTGGCCCACTGAATAGTACTTTACGCTGCAAGTAGTCCCATTAAAATGAATAAAACTGTTTCCAGAGTAAGGTATTAACTCAGTGGGTAGCTGAATGTGGCCTATAAAAATATAGTAGTAAAATACTGGGGAGGAAGTAACCCATAATTGTAAAAAAAATGAAAGCATACATACTACAAATGTTTTTTTTAATGTACTGATAAAGCAGATGTGTATATTCAAGCCTTTTGTTATTTTATTTTTCACGTGAAGTAAAATTTGTTAAACATTCACGGTTTTGGAAAGCATATGTAAAGGTCTTGAATTTTCTGTTCTTTTCACAGATCTGGTTATTTAAGTAGCATAATCCTATCATTGGAAGTATAGTAGAACAAAAGTATCTATCTTATTAAATCTTATCAGTCTATTCAGGAATTTATACTGTGTTCATCACCTTGGAATGTAGAGGAGATATTTGTAGAAGGAAAATGGGGGACCTGAGATTAAATGACTGTTAGATGATGAAAGGTAAGGGTTAAAGTTTTTATGATTACAGTACTCACATTTCTTCTCTGTCATCGACACTCTGATATTTTGGCATTTCAGAAAGAAAGAAAGATTACACTATGTGGCACCTAGATATTTGGTATTGTGTAGTAAATGTGGTGTGGGCTCTTTTATTTATTACCTAAAGATATTACTAACTGCAAAACTGGCTTAAATTTAGAGCTTAGAATAACAACTTCAATAATAAGCAATAATAATAATAATTAATAATAACATAATGCTTTCCAATGCCTGTAAAAGATCTAGCAAATATTTTTGGTTAACAGTAGGCAATACTACAACATGTCTGGCATCCTCGGTTCACAGGAACTGGCATTTTCACTAAAGTACCTGTACTTGTGAATCGAGGAATTCTTCAGTTTCTTAACTCTGTGAAAACCCTTTTCACACAATATTTTTAAAGTGTTATAATATGTATTGATGAAAGAATATTTGTGAGAATATTTGTGTCTTTTCAATTTTTTTGTGACAGAACCTAAATATCTTACACGGAAATGTGAAAATGTTCATAGCACTTAAAAGAATTCATAGCACAGCTACCATCCATGGAAAATGTAAATGGAGAAAGTTTCCATGCAGTCATTGCTTGTGCAGTATTATCAATGTTAGCTCAGAGCTCAGTTCTCCTGCCATTGAAGTCAATGTCACAATCCCTGTAGAGCGGGAGTAGGAGCTGACCCTTGCTTTGTCCCAGGATGATCTTCTTCTACTAAAAGAAAAGTTAAAGTTAGACCCATTTCTTGTCTAACATAATTAAAATATGCATTAATAATAAATCAACAGAATTTCATCCAGTATAGTCAAGCCCCTCCATTTTCATAGCAAGCTAGCAGAAAGTACTTGCTATTGATATTTCTAATCTCCTACCAGTTTGTGACACTACTACAAAAAACAAGCAAACAAAAACCAACCTAACAGTGATAAACACTTCAATGGTTTTTTGAAAGTCCAAACCGAGGGGTAGCTTTTGCTCTTACATAAGTGTGCAGAACAGTTCTTGAAGCCAGTGAGAGTTGTAGGCCTGTATTTGAAGGCAGAATTTGGCCCATAATTTTTTGTTTATACAAAATCTAAATGTTTACAAATCTAAATGTTATTAAAGAGGTTGGGGCAGGTGCTCAGCTGATGTAAATTGATGCAGCTCCATGTAAGTGAATAGAGTTACACTGATTTACGCCCTCTGAGAACCTGGCTGCTTATCCTGTTTCCCACTGAAATCCCAGAAAAGTGCCTCATGACTGCCTTCCTGCAAAACAGGTTCATTAACGTCTTGGTTCTCGACTCCTCACTGAATCAACCTAGCCAGCAAAGTGAATTGGAGTAAGTTAGCTTTGTGCACGAGATGTTGCAAGGCTTCTCAGCCCAGTTTCCTGTGATGACACATATCTCCTTTTATTTTCCTGGCTAGATCATTCTGGTTCAGAGAAGTAAATAGAACAATGGGAATAATCCAGTTCCACAGGTCCTAAATGAATGATGTATATTTATTTCAATCTTTATTATCTACCTGTGCCTCCTTGCTGCTGGGTAAGCCCAGATGTACACCATCTGCTTGTCTTATGATCTTTGACATGATTGAGAGGCCACCAAAAATACCTAGTGATTTCATACCTTGTAACTGACTGGTATAAGAGGAGAAGATGTTAATAATCAAGCAAACACCTTAAACTTTTGCTAGACACATTTTCAAAGTAAACTCCACCCAGCCTCTAAAATTGTGCATGCATCTAAGCTTTTGCATATAGATTTGTCTTTAGCCAAATTTTTGCATATCAAATTTTAAATGCAAAATATTGTAGAATCTGTTTTGTACGGTGCTTTTGAAAATCTGACCCTGTAATTCTACCTCCATATGCTTTGTAAGAGCTCTACTTCTGTGCCTGCCCAGTCTGCTGTTGTACCTGCCTACTTCTTTAATTCCTGTGAGCCATAGTCATGGGATCTTATGGCCAAATAGGTTATTATTTTTCTTAGAACTAACTTTCCCATTCTGGTACCTGAAGAAAACACAGACCATTTAGGAATAGGTAGAAATATCAGCCTATATACCTTATTGGGCAATTCAGAAACTGCGTGCCTCCTGCCAAGTGCTGAAGTCAATAGGATCTGAAGTCACTCAGAACCTTACAGGATCAAGCTACAAACTGGAGCATTGACCTCCACTGGGCTAATTCTGTGTACATAGTCTAACCCGGATCCACAGCTGTTGTAAAATGATGTAGTCCACTGAAGTGAATGGAGCTAAGCTGAGGGTTACATCTGCTGGGGCTCTGGTCTTCTGTGTCCAGTCAGGGTTGTGTGCTTCTTGTCCACATTTTTCTAAATGTGGTTGAGCAGGTAGTTTAGATTTTTGTCTATTTTTAAATTTACAACATTTGAATAGATGTTCAGTGCTATCCTCTTTCATAGCTTATAGACATGTTTTATCATCATGGCAAAAAAAAGTATGAAAAGGTCAGTTCAAGTGTAGGAAAGACAGGAGATCTGGACAAATTAGATGTTTCTAAGGGTGAACTAATTGGTAGCATGGTTAATATGTCGTTCATAAAACACAATATAGTGAAATGACCATATCCATTTTTAAAAGCCTGTAGATTCTTCCTTTGCCAGAAGGATTAGCTCCACCTTCTTACTCATTGGCTTTATGGTAGGGTGTTTTTTTATGGGAGAGAATAATTTGGGCACAGTGCCGACAGGGTCCAGACTTGTATCCCTCACTGTATCACTACTGCAGCTGGAAAAATCTGGACCTGAAAATGTTGCCACATACATGGCAACAGCCAGAATAACAATACAGGCAACATATACCTTATAAAACATCTGGTAAAAAAATAATCTGAGTCAAGGTCTACCCAAATATTTTCAATGTTTTATTTATTAAACCCAAACCTTATAAATCGATTGTCTTATTTTTCTTAAGAGAATTACTGACCAAGCTTAGGAGAGAGAACAAAAAAACCCCTAACCTTCCACAAAGAACCCCTGAGAGGTGGTCTACACTTAATGGTCAGAAATCTCAGTACATTTTACATAGGCTACAGTGATATGGTCCCTTTGATTTTATAGGAAAACTAGCATTTTTTTGTTCCCCTGATCTGTTTGTCCATATGCTGGTATGCAACCATGAAAAATCCTCCATCTTGCTTGCAACACACATCTCAACTAGTCTGTAATTGCATTCATCTTTTCCTTCAATCGTCTCTTGTCCTGGTTCTGCACATTTAGATTTTTCACAGAACTTTTGTGTCAAAATCAAAACCTTGAACCAAAACCAGCACATCTGTGGGTTCTTAAATGTGGTGTTCGTATGCCATCTTGAGTGTCACGAATTAGAGAACTATCAGGAAACAGTCGTGATTGAATTCAAATTGTCCAGTGTATTTATGGTCTGTTTGGTCAACCTACTGAGAGAAATTTAATTACAGGGCTTCTTTACACCACACCCGGTAAGCTACTTCACAAAGCACAAGGAAATCCCAACAATACTTTGTAGGCGTTAGAAAATGACAGAACTGTTTCAAGTTTCCAACTGTGAGAGTCTAATCATAATAACAGAGTTTCAGAAGCACTTGTCCTCTCATTTGCCATGAATGATATGTGTTGCTAGCGCAAGGTGCTTTAAAACAATTTGACTCCTTGTTCACTCTCACTTTTATAACTAGGTTCTTGGATATTCTGGTGAATACAGAAGCCAAAGTAGATAGAAACAAAAATTCATTAGCCAAAAAAGCTTATTGTTCACTTTCCTCGCCCAAGTTTACTATAATGTATAGGCCGTCAGTACAGGTGAATGCTTGGAATACTTAGGCCACATGCATATCCTGTGTCACACAGGATTGATACTGCATTGAATTAGACTGTTTCATGCAAAATTATGCAATCCTCCCTGGGAACAATGCTCTTATACATTTGACCAAAGTTGCAACACTAATCAGGACTTGTGTACCTTTGACTACTCGCATTTTAATATTTTTAAATATATGTATTTTACAGCAAAGCCTTTTGCAGTTGATTTGCTTATATAATATGAATAACTGTATATTTTCCTACCTGTACATATTAAGTGGTTACTAGCTATTTTATTATAATACATTTAAACTCAATAGCAATGGAGACTTTACTAGATGCTTAACTAATTTATTGTGGCAATGTGGTATTTAGACCACTGATTGTCTGCCAGTACAGTTAAAAGAAATTAGAGACACCATCATTGCTAAATCACTTTACCATTCAAAGAAGAACTGTAAACATATGCATTCATTTAATTATAATAGTGCCAATTATAAGAGAAATTGTAATGCTGAGAGCAGTGGCTTTTATGTAATCATAATAATGGCATGTATTTATCTTGGTTTGGCAAGTTAGGCCTTTCTTTAATAGTTGGCTTTGCCTGAATAGAATGTGGTTTGCTGAAACCAACAATAACCCCACACCCTTCCATTTGTTATTACGCAAATACTGAACAATAATCATGTGGTATAAATGATTAATGTATGCATGGATTAACAAGTATCTTTGAGGTTTAAAAAATGTATTTACTTTCATTCTTCTGTTCGACTAAGCATATGGAACAATTAAATGTTCGGATAGAAATGTCTTTTTCTTTCAGTAAAACTGAGAAATAAGCTCAGGGCCTAATTCTGTTTTCATTGAAGTCCATGGGAAATTTACCATCAACTTCCATAGAAGCAGGCCCGTAGTTTTTAAAACATTTTTTCTGTGGTTGTTTCACCTATTAAAACATTTCATATCCTGATTTCAAAATATTCTCCATATAAATACCATAAACTCATATTGGGTGTTTTGCACTAAATGGTACAGACACTAAGTATAGGTCTCATTTGTAAGTGTAAAAAGAACATTCTAATTGTACTTACGAAGCTAAAATAATCTAATTAAAATATTTATTGAAATACCTTTATTTAGTATAACCATTTATATTTGTCAAAATGCGTATGGGATTTATAACCTTTCAAAAGACAAGTGGGAAAAAAAAGTTAGGCATACGTGTTTTTTTCAGTGAATAACAGTTATCGACACTTGATTTCTGTAGATCCCTGTTGGCCCTGATTATATATAAAGCAAATGAAATCCTTCCTTTCTGAGACTCATTTAAAAGCGTCAAATATCACGGAGCTGGTTTACAACAAGTTTACATAGAGAAAAATGATGATATTTTATGGTATATTGAGGCAGACAGCAACAAAATATTGACATGGGGCCCCAGTAAATGTTACCCAGTTTATAAAAGACTTTAAAGAGTTAAAAAATGCATTACTTGAAACTTGATAGAAAAATTGTGGCCAAAGTAAGCAATGTGCTGGAGCACTTGATTATTCTTTTATCAATAAATAAGAGTGGCATACAGTTAATTTCAGCACTGTAATTGAGCAATGCATTCTGGGAAGTTGAAAAGCACTGTAAGATGAGGAAATGTTTTACAGACTAATCATGAGAAGAAAGGAGCCTTTCATAGCCCGTATGATGCTGTTGTCAGAGCTAAAGGCAGATAATGATTCAGTAATAATGGCACATTGTGGATATTTAAGCTGAAAAGATTGGGACAAAATGAGCAGACATTGTTGATTTGCTAACCTGAACAGTTTGTCTTTGGGCTCCAAAAAACCATCTATACTAAACATTTTATACTAAAAAGTTTTAAAATTCACAAAAAAAGATTATTTCTGGGACACTTGTCTCAAAAATCAGTTCCGTTTTGTTTGTTCCAGTTACTTTTTTTCAGCTGTAATTGATAGTCATGATTTTATTTTTTATTACTCTATGAGCTGACAAAGTATAATGTGCTTCATACTGCGTACATCTTCTTCCATTTAGGTGCCAGAAGAAATCATCTCAAAAGAAAATCAGTTTTAGTAATGACCTAAAATATTAAATATAAAATTGAGAGTGTCATATTGCAAATAAGTGGACTAATTTGCATTTTGTCTCCAGGGCATCGATAGTGCTATAAAGAGTCATGCAGTTGAATTTATATACATTGTCTTTTTTCCTCATTAGTACATTTTGGATCTGTTAGTTGTCTTTCTTTAAACATCTGTTAAATGCAGCTTTATAAAGCCATACTTTCCCATATGTTTGGGAATGTTATCAAAAGCCTGGAGCCTTGGCCTCCTGAACACTGCTTCATTTCAGAGGAAAAGGTAGATGAGCTCCGAGGGCCAGATTCTGCTTTTAGCAGTCAATGGTCACACTTCCATTGATTTGGAAGCAGCTGGAGCAGCCCCTAAAACATTTAAGACCCAACCCTGGTAGGAATTGAGAACTTGCAATTTCCTTTGCCTTTAGGTAATGGTTTTAAATAAATGTGTTTAAAGGCTTTTTTCATTTGGTTTTTAGGAAAAAGCCCAATTTTAGCAAACAACGCTGTGACGTGAGAACATTTGGCCAAATCCTGCTCTCCTTAATTACTCCTATGAGAAATGCCAGTAAATCCAATATGACAGCTTGTGTGAGTAAGAGATGGAGGAACTGGCCCTTTATTTTGTGCATATGAAGTGTATACACACACAACCGTGCATTAATTTATTATCATCTCTGTGATGACGTAAATAATTCCAGGCCTGGTATTTCCTTTGTAAATACACTTTTCATGTGCACTTTTACACAAAGGATAAAATGAAACATACTTCTAACGGCTATACAAATGTGTGTTTTTTTCCTTGAGAAAAATATTTATAATAAATAACTTCAAAATTTAAATCAGAATATATCTTTAAAAAAGTTTTAGTTCTAAGCATTCTGTAAAAAATTGTGTTGTATGTTTACAGTAACAATCATTTGGATCCATATGTTTTAAATCTGTGTATTTACTGAACTAGATTTTGTTTATTTTAGAACATTTTAAAAATATCTTTTTTATTATTAATTTTTTTTTACAAAGTTCTATATATAGTAAAAGATTTTAAAAACACAGGGCTAGGTCCTCAGCTGGTATAAATTGGTTTAACTCTTCTGGCTCACAGTACGTGGAGAAGTTGAACACCAGGAGTGTTGTTAAAAAAAGGATGAAGTGCAATTCACCATGGTCTCCAAGGCCCCAATCCTGCAGACATGGACACGCTTAACTTTACTACCTTGAGTAGCCCTGGTCATGGTAGTAAAGCTAAGCATGTGTGTAGTGTTTGCAGCATTGGGGCCCAAGCAGGGAGCTTGTAGAGTCCAAAGGGAAAAGAAGACAGAGGGTGATGGTTAACAGCAAAAATGTTCCACAGTCCAAGGCATACACTTGCAACTCTTGTGAACGGTGAAGTTTGTTATTCACACTACATTCTAATGGAAACAGCTGCTCTAATAGGATTCAGAAATGAACATTGATACAACTATATGACTGATCTGCCAACAACATTAAATAGACACAGATTGAGCTGCTGTTAGAAGCTGAGTGGCTCTTTCCAGGGGCTGGGTGCCGTCAGCTTCCTTTGAGTTCACTGGGAGTTCGGGGTGAACAGGCAGAAGGAGTACATTAATTGAGAGACTGTTTTCAAGACATTTTCACAGTTACGAACAAGAATGGCTCATTTGAATCTTCACTACCTGGGTCCTCTTAGTGACAACCAGTCTTTTCTCTAGGAAAATTTCCCCATATTGTCTCAGAATATATTGGGTGTCAGTTGTCTGAGCCTCAGTTTGGTAGGGTATAACATGGCTATATCAGTTTTCTTTAGCAAAAGACCTAAACTCTGTGCAGCTCTGTGATTTTGATTTGCACTGTCTCATTCAAACCTTTTCTTTCATTTTGATTTGTGTGGCTTGTACACCTTGAATTTCACATTGAGTTTTCAGTTTAAACAAATCCCCAAATGAAAACAAAAGTCAGGCTAAATCACTGAGTTTCACCAGACCACTAGTGTTTACATCTAGGAACAGCAAAAACAACAAGGAGTCCTTGTGGCACCTTAGAGACTAACAATTTTATTTGGGCATAAGCTTTCGTGGGCTAAAACCCATTTCATCAGATGCATAGAGTGGAAAATACAGTAGGCAGGTATAAATACACAGCACATGAAAAGATGGGAGTTGACTCACACACACTTAATAAGGTAACTCCCAACTTTTCATGTGCTGAGTATTTATACCTGCCTACTGTATTTTCCACTCCATGCATCTGATGAAGTGGGTTTTAGCCCATGAAAGCTTATGCCCAAATAAATGTGTTAGTCTCTAAGGTGCCGCAAGGACTCCTTGTTGTTTTTGCTGATACAGACTAACACGGCTACCCACTTTGAAACCTGTCAACTGCTAGGAACAGGTAATTCTATTCCCTTCTTAGAGAATCAAGAGAATCTTTTGATTTTTCCTTGCAACACTCAGCAGTCTCTCTCTCTCTCTCTCACATGGGTTCAAGGTGCAAAATTCAGATGTAGATCCAGATTTCAAAAAACTCAAAACTCAGTGCTGTGATTTGACCCACTCTAAAGATAGACAGCTGGATCCTTAAGATGTAAATTGGTGTAGCTCCATTGACTTCAGTGAGGATCTGGTCCAGGGGTTGTTTGCAAATTCCAATCAGATCTGAATTCAGATTTTTAATATTCTCAAAAGTTGGGTGTGATTTGATTTGGGGTTTGGTTTGGGCCCATATCTATTTTGTATTAGCTGAAAGCACATCAGAGTACCTCAAGGTTCATCCATACCACTGTTCCTTTTTACCTGTATCATAAAGATACATAAAGAGAAAAGGATTTGTTCTCCATATTAATATTGAGGACTCTTGCCAAGACTTTATTTCAAAATACAGTGGTATATGCACCTTGCTTCTCAGCAGAGAAATCCAAGACACAGAAGTTTGGCCTTCACTTGATTCTCCATAATCTGCAATCCACTCTACCAAATAAAGTTCTTAATTTTCCATCTGCCAAAAGACTCGTCTAATAGTGCATCTTACAAACAGCAGTCATTGATCTGCTTGTCCCACCTCCTTCCTTCATCCATCTAGGCCATCCTAGTTTGCTGAGAGTACTTCAAATGTTGCCCTTGGAGGAGGACAGAGTTGTCTGGAGCTTATCCAACTTGGCGTAGGGATGTTCTAATAAAACGCTAAGTGATTCTCCTTGCCAATGAGGAAGGGGATGAGGAAGATGAAGGAAAGGATGGCACCAAGGTCATCTCATTCTGTCCCACAGCATGCACTTTTTGGGAAAGTCATTTTTTTCCCCCTAATTCTTACTCTTGAATGCTAATGATCATAATAATAAAACTTGGCATTTATATAGCACTTTTCATCTTCCAGGTTCTTTTACAAACACTAAGTAATTAATTAATCTTCACAACATACATGTGTAACAGGCAAATATCGCCACATCACAGTTAGGGAAACTGAGGCAGAGAGGTTCTATCAATATACATTATCGATATTATGGTAGCTCTTAGGGGCCCTGGCTGAGACGAGGGCTGCATTGTGCCTTGGCACTGTAAAAATACACAGTAAGAGACATTTCCTGCCCTGAAGATTTTATAATCTAAACAGACAAGACAGTCAAAGAATAGGAGACAGGAAGTATTATTAGCCCCATATTACAGAACTAAGGCACAGAGAGGTTAAGTGATTTACCCAAGGTCACACACAAAGTCTGTGTCAAAGTGTGGATTTAAAACCCAAATCTCCCGAGTCCTATTCCAATGCTTTAGCTATAAAATCATCATCCATTCTCTCACAGATGAATAGCATAAGGCTCAGATCACTAGACCATGCTAACACTATTAGACCACACATTTGCCTTTCAAAGGCTTCTTATTAAGACATCCTGTTGAATGAAAACATTAAAATATCATTTTGGATATTACAGTGATGGACGCTATAGAAAAATGTACAACAGAGAGATTAGATTAGGGTAAGATTTTCCAAGATGGCAAGGACCTCCTTAAAAAAAAACAAAAAACAATCCAATCAACCGGATGTAACTGAGTTAAGCTTGCTCCCTTTTTAGAACAGTATTTTAATTCTGAGCAACCCCGGTTAAAGTCCATCAAAGTAAAATTAATTTTGTGATTTAGATTAGATCACTATTCAGATATTCCAGTGTCCTAGTTTTGACACAAAAAGCATTTTTAATAGAAAATGGGCAAGCAAGCTATAGTCAGAATTCATGTTTTTTTTATAACCGAGGAGGGTGTTTCTTCATGTCCAACTTGGTTTTTACTATTTGAGACCCAAGTTCAGCAAAGCACTTGAGCATATACCAAACTTTAAATATATGTTTGAGTCCCATTGACTTCAGTTTGACTGGACTTTACCTTTGCCGTGGACTTTTGTTCATTGTCCTATGAGACGTAAGCACATGCTAGAATTAAGCATGTACTGTAGGGCTTTCCCCAAAGCTGTTGTGAATGTTTAATGAAGTATTTACACCATGAATAGTATGGGCACCTGTGCTTCAACAGCAGTGATTATACAGATATTTGCGTTGTAATGCATACCAGGTGCTTTCGTGTTAATGGATCACTCAAGTGAAGTTTTTGAACTCTCATTTCCAATAGAACTTCTTTTTGAAATTGTAAGTGAAGGGAATATTCAAAAATAAAATTATAGTCAGTAAAGCCAAGTGTCTGCTTAAAACTACACAAATGAGGAAAGCTGGAATGAAGGCTGGACATTTGCCTAAGGTTAGCTCATAGGTGATGGTAGTGGCAGAAGACACTTGTTAATGTGCACCTCAAATGCCTGGATCCTTTATGTAAATAGGAATTGTGCTGTGGTTACTTCTTGCATATTGTGATGTGTGTTTCTCCCTGGAAGTGGTTTTAGTTTTGTATGTGAATAACAGCTAGCATGTTTGGTACTTTCAGGTGTTTAAAAAGTAAGGGCAGATCAACTCAAGAAGGAAAAAGCCCTGGAAGGAAAAAATTATTTAAAAATAAATTTTAAAAATGAGAAATGGTTTATTTTAACATTTCTTTCTTTAAAACAAAAAAAGGTGAAGTTGGTTGAATTTGGGGGGAAATTGCACTTAACACTTGGATGCACTTTACTCTAAAATGAATGCTTGCTCAAGAGTTGATAAAGGCTTCATGGGACGAGCAAAGCAATCTAAGCCATATGTATTGGGCAGATTGCCAGTTGGTTGCCAATATGCCCAGGCCACCTGGCTATATATGTAGCCAACTATGCCATTCTGACTAGCCAGCTTTAACCTTCAGACTGCTGCTTTTTCCGCTCTTATGAAACTCTAAAGATCTCCAAAGTGCATTCCATTTCTCCCATGCCAGTAGTTTATGTGCATCCGGACAGGCTGTACAGGTACACTGACCAGACAGCTCACAGCACCCATTTTGAATGAGCTCTTCTTTTGTCTTTTAATAGTGTTGAACCAGGGCCATAAGATGAGTCTGGAGATAGCAGACTGAAACCTTTACCCATATGCCATAGACAGACACGTTGACTGACAAGCCACAGTTGTATTCACAAGTCTGTAGAAACGCTGTTTTATAAGTATAGTTTATCAAGATTATGTTTAACATAGTTTGCCACAGTAACTTTCTTTACTGAATATTTTCACGAATTTTGAAAGAACTGAAGCATTTATTGTAACTCAGGCATTAATAGCACATGGTTGCATTATATGAGGTCATTTATTTAAATGTTTATTCATTAAATTTCACTTGCAGCCAAAAGTACTTCAGTATTCTATTAACCTTTAGTTAAATTCCGTGTTATGGACAAAGCCTGAAACTAGTGCAGTATCTGTGGCAATATTGTAACATCTAGTAGATATTAGATATAGTGAAGCTATTCTAAATTTTGAAACTAATGTAGAAAAAAGATTATGTTCAGCTCGGTAAACACAGCATGGGAAGTTTTAGTGTAAGTGACAGCAACATTTTAAATGAGTCCTATCTGAGGCATGCACCACAGATTAATTGTCCTTTACTTGAATAAAAAGCAGCTCTGACAGTTTAGCATGGAGACTTTCCTTCTCTGTATAGCTTTTAATAAATGCATTTATAATTGTTATTATATTTTGAAGGTTGGGGGTGCGATCAAGGCTATGTGTTACATATCTGTTTCAGTTTAGAGAGATACATGCAAATATTTTATCTGTGGAAGTAAATGAGAGCAGGGTAGACATCTAGCTACCTGATTGCACCACAGATCATCTGCCAGTGGAAAAATGGAACTGATGCTTATTTGCATAAAACTGTAGGTTCGATAAGGAGCCGAGGTTAAGGCCCCTTTAAAAATCAGGCCTTTAATGAAGCTGTAGCTAAACTCAAACTAGGCAACTGTACATGTATCAGGATTTCAGGATGAAACTTTTTCACTGTTCTACTGCACACTGCTGTCATTGCCGCAAGAAGCTATTTTAGTCCCTTCTAACACTTGTACCCTTACTTTGTTCCCAACATCCAGCTGATGAAAACTGGCTGAGATCACATGGAGCCCATCCGCTCTGCTGTGTAATCCACCAAAGCTTACTGTTGAGCTGAGTGACCCACTGTTCCTCCCTAAAAGCGTTGAGTTGCATTGCTTTTGGGGTGAGGGGGTGGCATTGTAATTTTTGGTGAAAATTCAAACTTTGGAGACTGATACAGATTTTTGGGACTCGTATTTGTCTTCTCCTTGTAAGATACACGTTGCAGATTTATGGTTTATTAGTAGAGAAAGACATTGTTGCAAATGCACAAAGACAGACATACAGTGATAGGGAAAGTGTCCCATTGGGTTTTACAGTCTGTCAGGTGAGATGCAGCTGAAGCCAGCCCCATCTTGCTCAGTGGTTTGAGTATTGGCCTGCTAAACCCAGGGTTGTGAGTTCAATCCTTGAGGGGGTCACTTAGGGATCTGGGGCAAAATCAGTACTTGGTCCTGCTAGTGAAGGCAGGGGGCTGGACTCAATGACCTTTCAAGGTTCCTTCCAGTTCTAGGAGATGAAATATCTCCATTTATTTACTTATTTATCTTTGCTACCCTGGCCTGGTGTGGCTGTCAGCGTAGGTAACTGTGGCTAGGATGGAGAAAGCAAGAGCAGAAATGGAGACACGTGATTAAACTAAAGGTTTAAAAGGGCTGATACCATATAGGTATTTAGGGTACACTTACAATTCACAAGTTTTGCCTTTAAATATTCATTGATCCCTTCTGTGCCTGATGTGCTAATGTATATTTGCTTACATCTATGCCCAGATAAATATATACACCACATTTTTTACTACAGTATTTGATTAGTCAGTGAGCCACATTGTATCGGTCTACAGTGATCTTCCTGTGACATTTAATCTTAATAATAAGTTTAAGGCACCACTCTAATACCTTGCCTGAATCATATGGTTCTTCTATCAATTAGTGTTTATTATCTAATATTTTTCTGTGGTGTGTGTGTATGAGAGAGAGATAATCTATTTATCTGTCTGTCTATCCTCTCTATGTTGTTTCCGTGTTGTTCCTTCATTTTATTTATTTGAACCTGATTTTATTTTCAGATAAAAAGTTTGGTAAAAAATAACAATTCTTTCATTCAAGGATCTCAAAGCAGTGAAGTTTTAAAGGTTGCCCATAATGAAGTTGTTTAAACAGGAACCATAATACCCTCTGAATAATATTTAAGATGTTAAATATCTAAACACTAGTTTGACTAGCCCACACTGAAGATTTTCTATTTAAAAGGACTGAGAAGAATATGGCCATGCTAAAGTGGTGCAATATACAATACTGTCCTGAACGGAACAGATTCTTCATTCTGCTGTCACTTCTGCCTATGCTTTCCCCTTCTTCTGACCAAATTCCCCCTCCCTCATCCATCCATATTTACAAAAGGGAGGGGTCTGTTTCATGTCAGCTGCACTCCCATCTGTATATTAGGAAGAACATAGGCTCAGTTTCCCTTTTCATGCACACATGGGACTCCCAGTAGTGTTAATGTTCCACACTTGTCTCAGGGGGGAAATGGGCCCTGAAATCTTTCTTACAGGTGATAATAAAGCACTCATTCACATGGCTTTGGTTGAAAAATTGAATCCACTCTCCTTTTTTACTCCCTTCCCTGCCTCCCCCCCAAAAAAAGTTCTGGTGTGCTGGTCACAAGTACAAACAAAAGGAACGGATTTCCTTTGTTTGATGACAGATACAGTCAAAAAGTGACCTCAGACTCCCCTCTTTAAGGATGATATGCATTCTTATTTCCAGTCTTTGTCAGGGGAACTATGGGTGTGAATACAAAGCAAAGAAACACCCACGGCTGGCCTGTGCTAGCCGACACGGGCTCACAGGACTTGGGCTGCGGGGCTGTTTCATTGCTGTGTAAACTTCTTGGCTCAGGGTGGAGCCTGAGCTCTGGGACCCTCCCACCTTGCAGGTGGATTCCGGTCCACTCACCTCTCCATGTCCAGCAGGTCCTATGCAGCTCCTCAGCAACTTCTGTTCCAGTCTTGTAGCACTTGCTCCTCCGCCTTCCCCATATGGGGTCTCCTGGTGAGAGCATAGATATAAGTCTGGATCCAGTGCCCCCTTCACTCCACTTTGTAAAGACTTTAAACAGACACTGTCAGCTTGGAATAACAGCCCTGAAAGTTCTGTACCTATAAGTGACCTCTAAGACCAGAACAGAAAGAGGCTGAAGAACATTTTTTCTGGGTTTGCAAATTGTTTATTTTGTGCGCTTGTGCATCAGTCGGTTTCATGGTGATGTTGATGGTGTACACCCTGGCATACGCTCGGCAAGGATTTTTACCAGTTACAGTTGGTAGGAGTGTGCACAAAAAGAGAGGGACTGGGGAGTAGAGTTGGGACCACCCAGCAGGTTGGGTGGTGGTGTGTTTTAGACCCTTACTAATATAAACTGAGGAGCAGAGAAACCCTTATTTTTTCTTTTGTTTAAAAAAAAAGTCAGAACATACTGTTTATCAGAAAATTGATTTAACTATTCAGTTATTAACAATTAAAAAACTCATGTTGACATTGCCACTTTAAGAGGCCAAATTGAGGCAGCCTTGAAAATTTAGCCCATACAGGAAGAAAGCAAAAGTTGCCTCTGAAAGGCAAAACAGACAAAGATGTGCTCAGAGCCTGCTTGTACTAGCATGTGAAGAACACACTGCAAGCTGTAAAGAGGGAGGGACCTAAGAGTATGGCCCCTCTCAGAAAACATTTCTGATTCTAGGTGAAAATCACATAGTAAAGGGGGATGAATCCTGCACTGTTGAACTCCAGGGGGCCAGGATTTCAACCCAGAAGTTTTGACACTAGATTTTAGACATCCCATTTAATAACTGACTCACTTCAGATTAACATCATAGGAATTCTCCTAATGAATAGTGTTACCCTTTTCTTTTTTTGATCCTCCCTTCAGTTATTTTTCCAGTATTTTACAGCATACAATAGTAGATCAGTGGGAAGTGAACTGCCTTCAGGCATGACTGTTTCAATCCAGGCAACTGTGCACTGAGGATGTGTCCTGTTTTGTTGAATTTCACCCCACCACAACACATCCTCAGAGCGTTGTGACATGAACTGACATGGAACAGTTAATCATATCTGGTTGATGCGCCACATCACGTGGTTAAAAACTTCAACTCTTCCCTTGTGTGTGGGAAGAGGTAATTTCCCCTTCACTGCTACCATATATACTAGTCAGGACAGATAAACAGAAGAGTCGATTAAGGGACGTAGTCTTGATAAACAGGTGTGAAATTCAGATTGTTTCTTCAGGGAATCTCTGAAAGGAGGCTGGTTAGCTGAGCGCCAAACATATGGTACAATCTGTCTTTGCATAAAGCGGACAGTGGACCTGATTCTGACTTTGTTTATGCTGGAGTAATTCAGGAGTAGATCCACTGGCTGGTGTGATACCAGTGTCACTGAGCATAGACTCAGCAGCTCCTATGACATTTTTAACAAGAGGTTTTGTGCTTTGCTTGAATGAGTGAACTTTACTGCAGCACCTCTGCTGTAGTTATTGGGCACTGAGGTTTAAGAAATGACGAAATCCTAAATCACCTGGATCATGCATTACTTAGGCTCCGATCCAGAACTGATCTCTATATGAGCTTAGGGGTATGTCCATGTCGAGCTCAATCCAGGATTGAGGCCTTGATCAGCTCTGAGCTGGTGTAAATTGGCATGGCTACACTGAGTAGAGCTAGGCTGGTTTACGTCAGCCGAGGATCTGGCTCTAGAAGAGGGTGTATGATGCTTATGTTCAAAATAGGAGTCAGTGTTATAACTATAATTGTTATGATACCATCCTAAGGTAAGAGCAGGGATGTTATTAAAAACACTAATATAGGATTAGTCTCAACAATTATTATTTAATGGTGGCTCCTTTTGAATGTGTCGCCTTGAGACTTGGTCTTCAGTGTGGCTCTTTCTGACTTTTATAAATGTGTTAAATTAAATAATATTCCAAGATAAATGAAGGAATTAAAAATGAAAACTATGGAAAAGAAAAAATAAAGCAGGACAGCTAGTGCAAACAGAAATGAATATTAATTTAATGCCGAATGTGAAAATGTGTCAAAAGTGCTAATCAAATAGTTTCATATAATACAAAAACTAAAAATTTTGTTCTGGGAAGGCAATATTTTCTGTATTAGCTTTCAGTCACTTTCACATAGGACTAGATCAATGCCAATTAAAATTCTATGACCGTCAGTATAACGACCCAATCAAAGTTATTTCTAACCTATATAACAACCTAAATATAATTAACAAACTATATAATTTCTAGAGCTGCCCAAATAATTAAAAATATTTGACAAATAATTGATTCATGATTGAAAAAATGAATAAATTATTTGAAGAACTCCATAGAGCTGGTTGAATAATTCAAAATGCATTTGTGAATAATTGTTTAATTAATGGATGGAAAAATATATTGAATACATTATTGGAACATTAGGACAAATATAATTTGACTCATACTAATAGGCTTCAGTACTACAAAGTGCTGAGTACCTCCTGATGATGATGGGAGTGGAAGGTGCTCAGCAGAACGCACTCTCAGACTTTTAAATATTAGGGCCTTGTTTCAGTAAAGCATGTAAACTGGAGCTTAAATGCTTTGCTGAATCAGGGCCTGCGTCCAATCCTGCAAACTCTTACACATGGGTAGCTGGGACCACTACTGCGCATAGAAGTACTTATGTCTGTATGTGTTTGCAGGATCAAAGGCCCGTTTGGTATGAAATTAATCTTTCCAAGCTGTTATTACTAACATTGTCACACACAAAAGATTTCTTAATATATATCCAAATTTCAACCCCCACATTCACTGTATTCACGATTTGAACTATTTAAACTGTTCTAATCTTTCCATATTAGATATTTGCGCAGTACCCTTAGTTTACAAGGCAACTATATATATAGATGTATTACGTAAAATACCTCTCACCCTTATCTTCAGAAATGTGTTTTTTCTGCGTAAAATACACTCCATCTTCAAGGCTCTGTGTGCCTGATCCAAAGCCTATTGAAGTCAATTGGAGAACTCCAACCCCCCATTCTGTGGCCACTAGGTGACTGTCACCCTTCAACACAGTTCCTGTACAGGCCTTAGGTGATGTGTGGAGCACTTTGCTTTTGCCTTGGCAAACCATAGATGAATTATGCCCACAGTGTTGACGGACAATATCAGACTCATGATATTTAAGTAATTTCTAGCTTCAGGTCACTTTACACACATGGCTGCTTTTAGTTATGTTTTTATACAATGATTAGTGAAATTACCCAGGAAAACAATGAATTTCTTGATAATATACTGAGTTTTCAAGTTCTCGTTAGTCTTAACAAAACCTGATAACTGACATACTAGAAGTGCTAATCATAAACTATAGGGTAATTTTTTTACAGTAAGAGACACCCTTTCTAAGCAGTGGTTAGTTCTTTCAGAGGAATATTGGTCAGTCTTTGAGATATGAACATACAGCTGTCTGTTGGATTAGTTATCAGTGGCACCAGTATGTTGTTCAAACATGCAAGTCCCACTCTGGGTATGGTTCATGGTGGGAGTATATCATTTCAAGAAATAAAAAGCTTCAGCTTAAAGTGGTATTATAATGATATTTTTAACACCACAGACTTCTACATGACAAAAAGATCATTAATGTTTGCCTATGTAGGAAAGTCTTGCTGGTGTTATCACATGGCATAGTCTTAAAGGGGGCCCTTCTTTAGACTTGGTTCTCTCCAGTTTTCCATCCAAGTGTCCATCAACCCACGATGAAGAGAAGGAAGTAAATATGTTCATGCTCCTTCTTTGATGAATACAGACGCCCACCAGGTTACGTAAACCCGATTTACACAAATCTGCACTTACGGAAGAAGTTCCGTAAGCTAGAAATAGTTGTTTTTGTTTTTTTGTTTTATTTTTTTGTTTTTTGCGTAATGGTTGGGTATACGTTTCCGACGTACACAAAATTTGAGTTACGTACGGCATTCCGGAACGCTTGCGTATGTCGGGGAGCGTCTGTATTCTGACAGGTGGTTTCATGACAAACTTTATCTTCTGCCCTTTGAGGAAAATAGTCTGGAATCCCCT
Organism: Chrysemys picta bellii; assembly: GCF_011386835.1. Lineage (NCBI taxonomy): Eukaryota > Metazoa > Chordata > Testudines > Emydidae > Chrysemys > Chrysemys picta. The sequence continues at coordinate 16,424,261 of NC_088798.1, forward strand.
GGTATATAAGGAATGCTTCTTGTGTTACATGTCCATTTCCCAAAAGGAAAATATTAACATATGCTTATGATTTTGACCATGTTAAGTTATTTTCTGTTCAATGAAAGCATGAGAATCTTTCCATTGACTTCAGTGGGCTTTGCATCAAGCCCTAAATGCCTCCTTTTCAGATATTTTCAGATAACCTGGTTAATTGTTATCTCTGAATTATGGTCAGCTGTGATGCTGTCCGACTGGTATAATCCCATTGTCTTTTTTAATTATGAACAATACGATTCCACTGCATAAACAAGTTATTTTATCTTCTTTTGCCAATGGCAAACAAAGATAATAAGAATATACATATTTATTGGGCATTAACACCATTATGTTTTCCTGGATGATAATTTAATACAATTTTCAATGTCTACTGAGTACAGATATAACTTCCTAATTTTACTGAGTGTCTGTCTGTCAGTAAAATGATTTTGTGATCTTTAACAGAAATATTTTAAATACCGTGTGTTGCCTATATAATAATTACAAGGTAATTAACATCTTAATAGGATTACAATTAAACCCATATCATAGTGTTTTCATGTTCCTAACCATAATCAGTTCTGTATATTAAGGTAAAATCTCATTCCTACAGTAACGACATTATGTTAACTTGTTAATAACATCATTCTGATTTTACAAACAAGACTTCGTTAATTAATTCTGGGAAATCCTATGGCCTGTGTTATACAGAAGGTCAGGCTCATAGTCTATGAGTCTATGATCACAGTGGGCCCTTCTATTAGTCTATATTAGTGTTATGTTTTTGTTAGTATTTTATGGGCCAGATATTAGAAAGTGGTTTCTAAAATTGCATGTGCAGCTTTTGTCCATGCAAAAGATTGTCCATGGAAAAGATTTGAAAATGCAAACTTACAAGTAGTTTTACTTGCTAGGTTGAAGCCTCTGTGAAAATTTAGCCCTACATATTTTTATCTCTTGAATCTAAGCGGTTGGACTATAGTTTGGCACTGGGATATTTTGGACCATGAGGGTAGATTTTTGACATAATTTGGTTATTTCTCTCTTACTGCACACAGTTAGGATTCCTCAGTAAACAAATCGTCACACTGGGGGAGGTGAGAGAATGGAAGGAGAGTTGGATCTTGCTACAGCAATCTACTGTACTCAATCTACTGTATTAAAAGGATATTTCGCCCTTGTTATTCCAGCAGAAGCCCACGTAGAGCATGGTTCAGGACAAAGCTGTTGTGGTACAAGGTGGTTGGACCTCCCCCTTCTCTGGAAGGCCATGAAATAGTCCAGCATTGGGTGGGTAGGGTGCATGGCCAAGGACCCAGGAGACTGAATGAGTCATTGTGTGTCCCCAGGGCAGCCCCTATCAGCTGGACTTCTATGAAGCTTCAACTTAATTGCCCCAGTGGAACTCCTAAGGGAGGGTGGAGTGTCTGTCTCCACCTGGGACTGAATTCCCCTCCTTGTGCAGTGGCCCTGGCTGGCTCAGGAAGTCACATGTTGCTCCCCTTCGGTGCCAGCAGGAGTGAACGGAGTCCATTCTCTTTTCCAAAAGTACACTGTAATTTGTTGGGCCAAAATAGAACATGTAAGTGAAGCTTAGAAGTAATCTCTGCTTAAGCACTGACCCTGGCCCTCAGATTTATGTGCTTGCGCCTGCTGTCCCATCATATACTAAAATACCCACTCCAGTGTGCAGTGTTTATGTAATGATGTCATCTTGTTTAAAAAATATATGGTTGTATATTGTATTTGTTGTTAAAAACCTCAGTAAAGACCTAGGGCTTGATTCATTGGAGAAGTGGAGTGCAATCTGACTCTCTTGTATCACCAGAGGCAGCTATTCCTCAGGATCAATTCATTCCCTGAAGAGAGCAAGCATTATTTTCCCTATTGCACTTCTTGGGAATATCCAGTGTTCCAGTAAAAGATGCTCACCTCATGGATGCCGTCCCTGCCACCCACTTTCTGAGATGCACTCATCAACTTGGTATCCTCTATTAGAGTGAGAATTGTGAGTGTCTTGCACTATGGCAGCTCCCCTTTGGGACAGAATTTCTGCTGCTGGAGGTTGGCAACTCAGGGCTTGTCTACACTAGCAAGTTTCTGTGCAGCAAAGCAGCTTTTTGCGCTCAAACTGCAGCCGTGTACACACTGCCAAGCCACTGTGTGCGTGGGAACTCCTCAGTTGCAGCGCTGCAAAAGAACCCCACCTCGACGAGAGTCGTAAGGCTATTGGCGCAGAGGCTCCAGCGCGCTATTGCCAGTGTAGACACTTGATTGCTTTCTGCGCTTTAATTGGCCTCCAGAGCTGTCCCATAATGCCTCAGGTGACCGCTCTGCTCATTGTTTTGAACTCAGCTGCCCTGGAGACATGTGCCCCTTCCCTTTCAAAGCACCGTTTCTGACCGTCCTTGCGAGCTGTGCTGATCTGCTCCAGGACACAAAGCAAACCATTAATGTGGAATGATTGTTCTGTTGAACAAAGAGGCAGGTGTGTGAGTGTGTGTGTGTGTGTGTGTGTGTGTGTGTGTGAGAGAGAGAGAGAGAGAGAGAGAGATTGCTGTGCAGAGAGCCCAGGGAGGGAGGTGGGGGCTGATGTTGGGGTTTCCCCCTCCTCCTGCCTCAGGACTGGTTGCTTCCTGCCACTGTCTGCACTTACAAGACAGCAGGTTGACACTCTCTGTCCCCCAAAACACACTGTCTCCCCCCGCATACACACACACATTCCCTGTCACACACTCTCTCCCCCCCCTTCAGTTGAAAAGCAGCTGGCAATGTAGTAGGGTGCCCATGGAACAATGGGATTGGGAAACCTGGATCATGTGATGCTGTGCCTGCCCCATGAGGCATTGCAAACCCTTCCCAAAGCACCCTGCGGCCAGTTGCACAGTGGGAGAGCTACCACAATGCACTGCTGTCTTTGCCGTTGCAAGAGCTGCTAATGTGGATGCACTCCAGTGTCATGAGCACAGTGTGGACACGCAACAATGGTTTAATTCCAGCGGTTTAATAAAAGTGGTATAACTTGTGGTGCGGAAACTTGTCAGTGTAGACATACCCTCATCTTCTATCTTCAGGAACCTGGGAGTGAATATAGTTCTATGTCAGGCAATGTTTGGCACGCGGCTCGCCAGGGTAAGCACCCTAGCGGGCCAGGCCCGTTTATTTACCTGCTGACGTGGCAGGTTCGGCCGATCGCGGCCCCCAAGCGGCGCGGGCGAGGGATGTGCTGGTCGCGGCTTCCCGCTGCCCCCATTGGCCTGGGACGGCGAATTGAGTGGGGGCCACGATCGGCCGAACCTGCCACGTCAGCAGGTAAATAAACGGGCCCAGCCCGCTAGGGTGCTTACCCTGGCGAGCCGCGTGCCAAACGTTGCTGACCCCTGCTCTATGTTAACAAGAAAATACAGCTGTAAAGTGAGTGTAAAATGAAAAGTTGTAAAAAATGTAATATATACAAAAGAAAGTTAAAACACCCATTGGATTGGATCCAACCATTCGAGACACAAAAGACACTGGAATACATGCATGAAATACATAAAATAGATTTGACCTCACAATCCATTAACATTGCGGATTGAATATAGCAAATTATGGTCCCTGCACCAGTAATTCGGTGTATTCACATTTTTAACAGGAGAGGACCCTTCTGATTTTTGACAACAAACTTCTCACATTTTTACACAAGACCTTTTGAGGTTTATTAAAGTGCTTTGCTAACATTGTGACTTCCAGTGTAAAATATGCATTAGGATTTACACCCTGACCATACTCTTTATAAGTGGAAAAATAAGTGTTTCCCTGAGGCTGAGATTCAGCAGTCAAATGCATGGGGCTCAGAAGCCTTCCTGGATTTTGAATGGGGGCCATACAATTTCCAAATTAAATACCAATGTGCTACATAGGATCTGAGTATAATAAGCCTCAGCAAACCTTAAGATATTTGTTCTTAAATTATGAAGGGACAAAATCAAGCTTAAAGGTTTTACTTTTCCAGTTTTCACATAAAGTATTTGGCCAAAGCTGCCCTTGGTTACGCTGGTGTAAATCAGGAGTAACGTCAGAGGGATTGCTTGGATTGACAATGGGGTGAATTTACTTTATTGATGAAGAAATGGGAATGAAAAAGTGTTTGGCCGTTTTAAATAATTGAGTCTGTTTGCATACTGTGTGTTATTAGGGTATGTTTAAATCTTCAACTGTTTCATATTAGCTATATTAATGTTTTTTAAAAATAATCTATTTTGAACATGTTATTGCAATACATGCTGAAATATTTCTGAAGGCCAGGGTTAGAACTTGCCAGTTGGAAAAAGACAGTCTTACTTGCTGAAGTATGAAAGTCAGATGGCCTCAAATACCATCTGAAAAGATAACCATATTTTTTTCAGCTGTTGTGTAGCCTCCATATCTTACTGTCAAGAAGCTTCTTTTGGGACTGAGACAGGTCACGTTGGAAGTCAGTGGCTAATCAGCTCCCACTGCAGATTGTCTGCCTTCAGCTTGAATTATCTTAGGCAGACATCCTGGCTAGCTGCAACACAAATGTCTGATGGCTTAAGCCTGAGAAGACCTGAGTTTGGCAGCCACTAAGTTAGAGATGAGGGGGAAAAAGAAATCCTATCTTTTCTGGTGCTTTTCCCTTCTTGGTTTCCCCACTAAAAATCAATAATGTGGTCGATAGTAGGTTTTGAGTTGTTCACTACATAATGGAGTTTTTTCTGATGTAAACCTTGGGTGTCTGGGTTTCAGACATTATAAGGTGTCAAAGGAGGTTTGATAGCTGCCACAGTTGTCCCAAGCTACATTTTATTTCCAGTGACAGCCTTTGTAATATGAGAAGAAAAGGAGTTCAGCAGTTATAAGTATAGATCATTTTTACACCATTTAGTTTTTTTGTGGGTGAAAAGTTTTTCAGAAATGGATCATATTCTTTTTTAAAACCTACATTGAAAAAAATGCACTTGAGACAGTGTTAAATCCGATAGAATCCGGTTTTCAGTAAACATTCCAAAGTTTGTGTGAACTAGCCAGTGTGAGACTTCACAAAACATTTATTTTCCTAATTTCCTTGTAAAAGATATTTAGAATATAGTTATGTGTGTAGAACAATAGTCTTATTAATTAAATAATCCATTCAGGAAAACATTATTGTTTCTTTCCATCACTAGAAGTGTGTCAGGAGTAGCTAAACTAATAAGTATGTGATAGAATTTTTGTTACTTGTGTGTAGACATATAACATACATTTTCTTTTTTTATTAAGTATGTGTCTAACAAGCTTAAGTTGGTGTAGCCATGTTGGTCCCAGGATATTAGAGAGAGAAGGTAGGTGAGGTAATATCTTTTATTGGACCAGCTTCTGTTGGTGAGAGAGACAAGCTTTCAAGCTTACACAGAGCTTTTCTTCAGATCTGGGCTGACCTGAAGAAGAACCTTGGACAGAAGCTGGTCCAATAAAAGATATTACCTCACCCTCATTGTCTAACAAGTTTAAGGACAATTTGAGTTGACAGAGGTACTACAGTATGCAAATCTTTGCTATGTCCATTCACACAATCTTACTATTATTGGTGCAAGAGTCTTCTCCTTTGTAGTTCCTTCATAGGGCTTTGCCTTCTGGAATAGTAGTCCTGTATCTTTCTGCCTCATCTATTCTCATCTCATTTAATCTGCAAACATGTATTTTCTCTCTTGCTTTTACCTATTAATTTCTCTCTCCTTCTGCTATTTTTATAACATAACTCAGGAACCACATTCATTATCTCCCTAAAGCATGTTAAAATACAGTTTGTATGAAAGAATCCGTAAGATTCAAAGAGGTTGGATGTTTATAGAGATAACAAGGATATCTAGAGTTATAGTTGTTAATGCAAATAAAAAAGTAATGGAAGGGAGAGAAAACTTCATATTTCAGGGCTAAACTAATCTTGAACTATTACTGATTAGGATGAGACCTTCATGGGGGAGGGGTATATAGCTAACCACTCATCTGGCCACTTTCAGGTTCTTGCAGCTTCCTCTGGTGCTTCCTTTGGTGCTGGCCAGTTTTGGAGACAGGATTCTGATCTAGATAGATCACTAGTTTGATCCAGCATAGTTGCTATGTTCTTATGCTGTGCAAAATGAAGAATGCATTCCTGCCAACTGTTTACTCGTTGCTGTAATCCAATGAATAATGGTTTGCAGGATTGGACTCGAAAGTCGTTGTCAGAAGCAAATTCTTTCCTCAGATCCATGCATACAGCTCATGAATTGATTTCAATGGGAGTTGCACCTGAATAGCTAAGGGCATAACATGGCCTTTAAATATTTAGAAAGTATTATTTAGGCCTCCCAGTCCTTCTCCTACTGAAGTCAGTAATAGTTTTGCCAGTGACTTCCATGGGAGTACATGATCTTGTAAACCCTCATTCAAGTGAGTAGTCCCCTTGACTTTGGTGGGACTTTTGCTTGAATAATAATTGCAGAATTAGGTCTTAGATGGAAGAGAGAATGGAAGACTTAAAATGGAAGATCTTAGAAAATTGTGATGATACAACATCTTTCACAGTACCAAAATGACACTGTTATTTAAAGCCTTGAAAATTCTGTTTGAATTGTATTTCAATATTTAGCCAATAATCTTTAAATACGTGCATTTGAAGCAAGTATCTTACCCCAGTACACTTTTAGATATCAATCATGCTATATTAATTGAAAGGATTTGGTCTAATCTCATAAAGAAACAGGCAAACTCTTGCCTTTGCCTTTAAAGAAAAAATATATCACTCATGTCATCCATTACTGTGCTATAATTATGGTAAGTGAAGCAGAACAGAATCGATGGAGCAATTTATCAATGCATTCCGAACTATTCTAGCACAACTGACGTCATGCAACTGCAGATACTGTCCTTCAATATAAAAAATATCCAGCAGTGTCAAGACTTTATTCTGATCCATTTCAGCATATTTTAATATTTAATGTTGTCATTTCAATTATGGTTTAATTAATTTATTTCATTTGCTATACAATTATATTTAATTAATTGGCTTTTTAAACTTTTCCCCCCTTAAATTAAAATTTCAAAAGGGCAAGAAAAAGAGTGAGGATAAAAATTCCAGTTACTGTTTAATTCAGACTTCAAGTTAAAAAACCCTTAAACTTTAAAGTTTATATTAATAGAGCGTAAACTTGATCTTTTCTATGCCACTGTAAATTATTTCAAGATAAGAAGCAGACTGTAATGTGTGTGGTAAGCATTTCCAATGGGCATTTGTCTTTCAATATTGAATACTTCCCCAAAATGTCATTTTAATACATGGATACCGTTTAGTATCTTCAAATATTTGCCTTTTCACGCATTCAGTTTTCCAAGTGTTGGATTTTACCTGTGTCTTATCTTTTAAGTTTTATTCAAATAGGCTTACGGAGTTAGAGCTCATGCAGACTATACTTGTGTAAAACAGTCCTGGAGTTCGTATTGTTTGTTCTGTAAAAACACTCATTGCAAATTCCTCATGAAGTTATTAAATGTATTTACAGTACATTAAATATGAAAAATGAACTTGTTCAATAAGAGGATTGTTTAAAACATAGAGAGAATTGCAGTGAAAATTCCTTGCTCTATCCCTCCCTTCCCCACTAGCAATACTAACATGAATCCCTGTGGGGTAATCTATCCTGCTCTTGACTTAAGCATCTATCTGTTAAATTATTTTCCTAATTCTGGGCTAAAGTGTGTGGTAACAACTGTGCCTTTCCTCACATGGGCATAGAGCAGATTTTGGCGCTGCCAAAGAGAGAGGCAATTGGTCTGAAAACACACTGATTTTGTGGGGTGTGAGGAGAAGAAAGGTCTTTATTTACACATGACACCAAAATTAGACACCAAAATGAAAGATGTTACCTCACCCACCTTGTCTCACCAAAATTAGAATCTGTTAATAAAGTATGCCTATTTTAAAATAACCAGCTGCTTGAATATACATTTCCACTTCAAACAATTTGTTTCCAGGAGAGAAGCACATGAAAAAGTTCACAAGACAACAGAAACTGTTGCTCCTTGAAAGTAGTTTCTTTCATATAAAGCGGTTTGATTACTTGTAGGTATTTTATATAGACTTGTTGCAAATCTTTATTTTTCTGTAGATGGATTTTTTTTAATCCAAAAAAAGAAGGATCCTGTACTTTGATTCCAGCTAGAGTTTCCATGGCCTCATTAAACATTAACAAAAGGGAGAATGTATTCTGTATTTTGTAATTCTTGATCTGTCCCATATTATTGTACAGCCATTATAACAGCATTGCCTACTGTACTATATATTAGTTCTTGGATAGTCAGCGTGGTTCTGTTTTTTGTGTCCTGTAGGTTTAGTTTCCTAATTGCTCTTGGAGCCTTTGTTTTTGAGTGAAAAGCCTGTTAAAGGGTTAAGGAGCATGCAGTCCGAACTTCCTTAGTGGAATGTGTTCTCTGCTAAGGAAATCAGAATGTCACTCACTATTTAAAGATCTACTAGTAAACTGTTTTGTCGGATGGATTTATTAAGGGTGATTTTACCTGGTATCACATTGTATTGTTTAATTTGGGCTATATTTAACCAGCATTCTGTTTAAACAGTGTCAGCGAGTTCTGAGAGCTTGCCAGACAAATTCTCAAAATGGTTGCCAAGCTGTAAGATGGCTGCCAAGGTCTGAACACACAGAACAGGTCCAAAATGGTGACCAACTTCTCAGAATTTTCCTGTCGATTTCTTTTCCCCCCAAAATGAGGAAGATGCAGGACTTGGCTCCAGCCCCTTTGGCACTACGATTTATAGTGTCATCCAAAGATTCAAGTAGTCACTGTGTTCTTGTTTCACAGTACTTGGCAGAAAGCTATTTAGGGGAGGACGTGGGTGAAATAGCCAGTGTAAAATAACATAAGAGTTTTCCTTCCTTGGCTAAAATGCACCAAACATGTTGAAAATATGAAATGGAGAGTACAGTACTTTAAAAGAACTCTGAAGAGAGCTGCTTTAACTGACACTTCAGACTATGTTCTTTTGTAATGTGTCTAAAGTGGTGCAAACTTTATACAACAGGTTTAAGATTTATTTTATTTTTGCATTTGTTTACTTAAGTTTATAGCAGTTGCTTTCTGGCAGTTGTGCTTCTTAGCAGATTGAAATAAAATCATAAGGGTGAATTAAAACACACTGCTGTTAGTGCTGATTAGAATTTTAGCTTAGTGTAAATACCGGATGTAGTGTCCAACTTTTCAGGGACTTGGCATCGACTCAACAGGGATCTCCAGGCTACACAGGAGACAGTGTGTGCTTGGATGCTTTTTGAATACTTGGATAGGTGAAACTTACTACTTCTGCTGGCATTTGAGTTAATTTTATGGCTGTGTTATACATTATATGGCCCTAAAATAGCTGTAAAAAAAGAATAAGATAATAAGACAAAATATTATGATCTAAAAAAATTGAAAATCTGGATTTTATTTAAATCCCGGGCATTCTGGGCTAAGGGCTTGCCTGCACATACAAGCTGTAAATACAACACTAGTTTGGAATGTTTGAATTGTACTTATAAATATAACAAAAAAAATTGAAGGACGTGTCATTTTGAAAAGTCATAGATTATCATTATTTATTTATACAGCTGCAACGATTTTAACTTAAAATCATAGGTTGCCAGTGCAGTGTTTTCTTCTATAAAATACCTGTATTCAGAAGGACTGTATTTGTAAGCTCTCTGTTTACAGATTCCGGCTGATCCTATATCCCTTAGTTACTCTTCCCTCCTAAATAGCTTCCCCCTTCTCAACAACCAGGGTTACCGCTGCACATTTTCATCTATTAAGAAAACAAAGTTAATAAAAAACCCTGAGAGGCAAGTATCATCCTCCATTGCTGATGCAACAAGTCCTTGCATCAGCTAGCTAGAAGGTATTAAACTAGTAAAATAATTAGCACTTTTTGATAAGCTCAAATACCTCATCACTGTAACTGTCTATTCTCTGCCAGCACTGACCTACAAGTCAATAGGCCATGTCATTTCTCCGATAGAAACTGTAAAGCACCTGAAATGCATTTTGCTCTATAGCTGATCCAGTTGGGTGAGGGAACTGATAGAGCAGCAAATGTTCCTTCAGCTATAACTGTTTGTACTGGGGTGTTTAAGGCCAGAACGTTTCCCAAAGCCTTGTATTTTTACATTTTCCTGGGGTTTGTAAACAACCTTCAGTTCAAATTTATGCTCTCTTTCTGAAAGCAATCACTACCCGAAGTCCAAACGGTACATCTGGGGAACCAAGTGTTATTGACAATGATGGAATTTGAACTCTGAATCCTTCAGTGTAAAACATCAATGCACATTAAGATATTTGGCCTCTAAAAGACCAACAGATAGCAACAAGAGCACATAGAAGTTAGTTGCGGAGGTGAATGTTCTGAGTTATATAACACATTCTTTCATACATGTTTTCAGTCTGTTCTAATTTTATACACTGTCAAAAATGTGGAGTGATACAAATTCAGGAACAACATTTTGTATCTTCCCTGCTAACGTAAAAAACAAATCACAATCGAATTCTATAAGTGAATATCAAAATCTTTACTGAAGAGTTTATTAAAGCAAGATTAAAACACTCTCTCTTATCCCTCTTTCCATTCCCCCTGAAATCTAATAGAAAAGTATAAATTTAAAGAACAGTACTTCAGCTGCTTTAAATGAGAAGATAAGTAATGAGACATTTAAAAGCTACGTACATACACGCTAGTATAAAATTGTGCATCGTCTTTTTGTTGACCAACTTTGGGGTTTATTCTGCTGTATGTTTGTTGAATTTGTGTTTACATTTTAGATAAGCATAACTGGCGATGAGCTTGATTTTAAATGTCCGTTGCGAAATTTTTGTTTTTTATATCACCTTTTCAAGCCTACCTATGTTAAGGAAATACCTAACAAGTTAACCATTACATTTCAATATTATGAATGTATAGGCCATTGGAGGATTTTCCAGGTACTCCTTCCTATGTGTCATTATTTACACTAAATGACCGTTGGGCCTGATTCTCTTCTCACTTAATATCATTTTTTCACCAATGATTTACACAAATGTAAATGAGGGAAGAATTCGGTCCATTGTGCATGGCTTAAAATAGCCATTCTTAGTTCTAGATTCTGATCTCACCATGTTGTACGTGGGGAATAACTTCATTGTAGCCAACAAAATTACAGTGTTGTAAAACTGGTATTAGTGAGAGGAGAATCAGGCCCTTAGTTTACAAACCTGTCAATTTATCTGTCATGGAATGAAATCCTTCAGAAACTTTTGGCACTAATTAATATTATGCTTTGTAAAGTGAGTCTGTTTTGCTTTTTTGTAATTTGAACTGGTGATACTTGTTTGTATATTCTACACGTACACACTCTGTATGTGTGTGTGCACACGCGTACGTCTATATGATATGTATAAAATTACTTTTTATATAGTAACTTTCTGCATAGGGCAACCCAAACAGCTGTTCCTCCTTTTTATAGCTTCTTTAATCTATGTGCCAACAAGTCAGTTTACAAAATCTGTTTTGTTGATGACTGCTGTGATAATAATTGTGGTGTTTTGTGGCTTGGCAAAAGCCTGGGGTCTCCTCCGAGGACTCTTGCCAAAGCCTTTGAAGGGGTTGAGGTAGATTCACTGCCAAAATGAGTCACCACTCTCTATTTTATTTAGTGTCCTTCTGCCAAGGCCTTAGACACTTTCTGTTTTCATTCTTTTGTAGGCTTTCCTTCCCACATTGTGGTTTTCTTCACAGCCAGAGTAATGTGTTTGCCAGCATAGGTGAGAGAGTGTGGCTAACTCCCCCAATGCCACTGCTAGACGATGCTTAAGGGTTAGTGGTTTAGCTACTGTGCTTTCTTAAATGAATGTGCAAGATTTAATTATACATTATGAATTATAAATAAAAGGACGGCTCTAGCTAATATAGTGCAGCTCAGTAAGGTGGAGTAAGGTCAGGGGAATTCAGAAGTTTCCCACTGTTCACTTCTCAATGGCACTGTGATAGTGCATTCTTTTAATCATCGTACTAGTCGCATTAGGGATGAGTTGTTCCTGTTGAGTTTACTCTCATTTTTTGGCCTGTTGCTCAGCTTGTTTACGACTTTCTCCTGCCCCCAGAAGCAGGGAATCATTCTCTCGGCAACGGAGTGACAAAGCTTTCTGTGTTCCCAAATGCACAGGAGTTATAACGACACTTTGTACCTCCCACCCAAATACCTCAATGCGCTCTGCAAGCAAGAATTAGTTAAGCCTCCTGACACCGCTTCTGCGAATGTGAAAACTGAGACACGGAGAGGTGAAGTGGTTTGGCCAGATTCATGTAGTAAATCTGCAGCAGGGCTGGGAACAGAACCCACTCATCTGACTCACTGGCCTTTGCTTTAACCACAAGAACTTCCTCCTCCTGGCTATAGAAGGGGAGATGTTTCTGCCTCATTCTAGATAAAATGCTAGAGGTAGAGATCGCCCAGATATCCTGGAGGTAAAGTGTGTAACTACTAGAGGGTGATGTTGGATGAGATGAGACATGTGGGTAGATGACTTATTACAGTATCTGTGGTTTTCTTATTACTGCAGTGTTTTGGTATCAATAAGGAAAGTAGTGACGCAATTTCTATAAACAGTTAAGAAAAATTAGAGTGAAAAAATGTATCTGGTATCCAAAAAATAACTGTAGCATTAGCTATTCAAATGAATTCTCCCTTCCTTATCAGCAAAACACTCATGCTATGTGATCTAGGCAGTTAGACAGCTTAGTACTGACTTACTAATGCTGGTATTTTTAAAGGAGTCTAAGGGAGTTAGCACCCAACTCCCCAAAACTCCACCCTAAAATACTACATATTGCAACACATACATGTCACATGCTCCTGAAGGACTCTTAATATCCCCCATGTTGCTCTGTGATTCTCAAGACATTTCTGGTCAGGACTCACCTGAGAACCAGAACCAGTTCTCAGGGCTCACTATCAAACAAAATTGTCCCAAATGAGTAATTAAATACACATGTAAAAATACAAATTTAAGAAAATAAAAATTTTGTGAGCCAATGCAAACTTTGGAATAATTACGGGGGATGTCAGATAGGGGGAAATACTTTGGGAGATCAGTTGTCTTTCCTCATTTCTTCTTTCTGTGTCAGCCTCTACTTGTTATGCTGTTTTGCTCTTTTGGGGTGAAATTGTTCCCTGTGCAGAGGATCAGCACAAGGCCTATGTATCAGTGGAGTTTCATTGAAGCCTGTGCTCTGCACAGGGGTGAGTTTCACACAGAAAGAATAAAACAGCATAGGCTTATAGGGGTTCACTGGGACTTAAGTGATGCATAAGCCTTGTGTTGTGTTAGCTTGGCACAGGGATGAATTTAACCCTGCATGCTTACCTCTTTTCCCTCCCTCTTGTCTTTTTTCCCAGTGTCTTGCCTTTCCCGCCCCCCCCCCCCTTTCTCTGCCAATTGGCACCCTTTTATTTCTTTGTGTGTCCATTTGCCCCTCTATATTCCTCTTTTTTGTGTTTGTCCATAACCTGTTTCTGCTTAGGAGCACATTCTTGGTCCTACCATTTTGTCATTGTCAGCTACTGGTGGACATGCAAGCTGGGTACTCACTGCCCACAGTCTGAGAACAGCTGATAAAATCATCCATAATTTGGAGACTAGGGGTTAAATGGCTCCCTGGTGTAACTTCAGTGACTTTGTTGGAGTTTCCTGAGGAATTAATTTGGCTTTGTAGGTTTCAAAATGAAATTTTAATTTCAAAAAAGGAATTATCTTATTTCTGTAAATTTAAATTAGACTAGCAGTTGACAGATTAGTCACCTGGTAGTAGCATTAAAAGATATTAAATAATCCCCTGGCCACTTCACTGTCTGTGGTCTCTTAAAATATGCGTTAAAATATGTGTTAACTACTTATGCTAAAAGTCTGTTCCACCTTGTATTTATTTGTAACACTTCTGAGTACCTTTCCCAGACCTTAAAAAGAGTTCAGTATAAACGCGAAAGCTTATCTCTCTCACCAACAGCAATTGGTCCATTAAAAAATACTACCTCACCCACCTTGTCTCTCTAATATCCGGGGGCCAACACAACGACAGCACAACACTGTAAACATTAATTTCCCATGTTAATTTGCAGTTTCCACAGAGATGTTGGAGGATTGCAAAGGGGAAGAATAGCAGCCTATGAAAATTAGAATACAGGCAGATTGGTCCACAGGACAGTCTTTGTATTGAAATATGCTTTACACCGTGAAAAGTTTGAGAACCTCAGTATTACTCCTTTCAGATTATTTAAATGTTGTTATACTGTTCTAGTGCCTACTTCATATTCCTATGTCAGAATTTGAATGTGAAGAGCACATTATATGCATAATTCTCTATTTCGTATATGGGAGAGGTTTGCTATCTTTCTGTACATTTAAGCAAATTCTAGCTTTTAACATAATTTTTGTGAGAATTTCCAGCAGCTATAGTTTTCTTTTACTGAGCTTCATGCCTTTTTCTTAAGAAAAGAAATTAAGTTCTCCAATGAGGTAAATGCTCAGCTTTACTCAAAATCTAAGCCATTATGACTGAATTCAGTTTCATGGACAGCTTCACCCATAAATGTACCTAGAATACCTCTGTGCTATTGCTTGTATCACTGTTGGTAGAAATAACAACACCTGCTGTACTTAAAAGACGCCTGTATCAATATAGAATCAGATTCTTTGTTGGTGAAAATCAGCATAGCTCCATTGACTTTTGATGGAGCTACACCAGTTTAGACTAGCTGAAGATCTGGCCCATAGTACAGAATCTTGCGACTTGAATTTAAGTAACATTGTACAAAAGTTTCCACCTACTCTGGTACCTAAAGTCACCAGATGCGGTTCAAAGGGTCCTCACAAAGAAACCAATATAACCAAATGGTAAACTCCGGATTTACCATAAAGTTAAATTTAGGCCCTTTCTTTTACTGCTTTTGCATCTGGATTTGTTAGCAATGTCCAGAAAGATTTCAGCTATGGAAGAATTAAAAATGTCCTATATATTTATATATTTGCACAGTTATACTGATTTAAACTACCTACTAGGTATTGTACTAATAATTCTCAATTTCGAGACAGAGAATTTTAACACAACATGATATCCTCTGTTATGCACAGTGGTCACACTGAACATATTTCTAATGGTCTGAAAATTTTTACTAGTTGAGAGATAATTTCTGTATTTATACCCAATAGTACTAATAGAACAGGAAAAAAACTTTCAGATGAGTAAAAACTTTTAAAGCATGATTATAGTACTGAAGCTATATCATCTTGTGAAAAACACATTGCTTACCTTATAGAAGTAAAGTGAAGGTATTAATGACTGATGGCGAATTCCCCGATATGCAGTAACGTCTGATTATTTGCACTTGAAACTCTTCACCGAAGTCAGGTACTGTAGCAGAGGCTTATATAAAGTTCAATTCTTTATTACCTTATAAGCACAGTATGCAGTTCATGTTCATGATTTCAATCAATTATTTATTTAAGTAGAAAGAGATGTGAAAAATATTTTGGGGGATTGTTCCAAATCTGAAAAGATTTTTATATAAAATATTTAATGAGAGGTCTATTTTGGAAAATGTCTGGATTTATTGTGGATACATCGCAATTGATGTAGTATAAATAAAATGGAAGCTACTTTAAAAACTATTAAAATAATAGAACCACTGAAGGAAATAAAAAGAAAAGAATTTTTTTCTGTATGCCAAGCCATAAAATGTACAATGGTACAGCAGAATGAATGAATGCCTGTTTAGAAAGGAAACTTTCTGTGCACCAGAAGGCCGATTCCCCAAATAATAGAGCCATTCACAAATATATTTTTCTGTATAACAAATAATAAAATAATTGTACAATGTAGTCTCCTCAAGTGCATAATAGATAAAGAAATTAACTGTAAAAAGAGGGGAAAGAAAATTCCATCTTCAAGATCCCGGGTCTGATTAATTAGAAAATATTTGTAAAAGCTGATCCTTTGTCTGCCAGTCTGTGTGTGTGTGTGTGTGTGTCCTAAAGCATGCCAGTGTTCACAGGATATATTGTTTTCTGTGCTCTTTAAAGAAGTTATTCTCCCTGGGCAGATTTCTACTCTCCAGTCTTCACAGCAGATCTCAACTCAACTGTTCTCTCCCTACATGTCTGGAACTCTTTTGGGAGTCCCATGCATATAGGGGGAGAAGGATAGCTGAGTCACAATCCACCATTCAGGTCTGAAAGGAGAATTTTGCCCCAAAAGCATAGGAAACAGAATTATACTTTGAGATGTCATGGTTAGATTTTCTGCTGTTTAGTGAATGCCACAGGTACTGCAAACTTGCTCCAAAGTGCATTGGAATCAATTGGAGTCTGTCCGTAAAAAGCAATAAGGGTTCAATCCTGCTACCATTGAATTCACTGTGAGATTTCACTCCCATCTGTACAGAGTAAATATACACTTATCTACAGATAACTCCCTTATAGCTCTTTATTTTCAGCTTTAGTGCTGGGCACTCTTCAGAAATGTCACTGAAGCCTCCTCCATTGTCCATGTCTAAAAGGGGGTTAATAAATTACATGCCTTATCAAAGTGTTGCAGGATTGACACTGTAGTTATAGGTGAGCTGGTATTTCCATTCTAAATCCTATTTTTCAGTGGTTTATACATTCATTAACATTTATGTTTTGGGCTGATTTTATATATATATATTCATTCTTTCTTTCATGCCATTGAATGGAAATAAATTGAACCATTTTATATTTTTCCATTTTCATTTATGAGTTCAATCTCGAGCATTGGAGATTTATATGTGGTCAGGGAATAAGACACCATTCCTGTCCAGGCATGACTACTAAATTGTAATATCTTTGGGGCAGGGATCGTCTTTTGATTTTGTGTTTATACAGCACAGTTGAGTCCTGTCCCGGGACTGGGACTCCTTGGTGCTAACGCAATGTAAATAATAATAAAAAATAATAATTGGAATAATAACTGAACCTGTCAGTAGGGTGGTCACGTAAGATTTGGTGGAAAAGGAATCATTGGCTAGGAATCCTGCAGCCTCAGGTGTGTGAATAGCTTTTGCTTGGATTATGCTGCCTTACGTTAGGGCGTGCGACTAGTGCACCTGCATCGTCATACATCCACTACTTTCCACCCGCTCCGTGCCCTCATTCCCTGAGCTCAGGTGTACACAGGGGGTTGTAATAGAATAAAATGGATGAGTAAGGATTGAGGAAATCAATTCAGGATTTGGCCTATTGGAAGAGAGTAAGACTCTCTTAATTTATTGTGTATTTGCCAGTTGTGAGTTATAAGTTTAACCCTTACTAACTGAGTTGTTCCACTGCAATCTGCTATTCTCCTTCAGCATCAGTCTCCTACCTGGGCCAATATACAGTTATATATATATAGATAACAGACATTCTTCTTTTATGGGACAGGTTTTTGTGAGTAAAATGAATGAAGGTCATGGGGACAAAATCCATCATGTGCTACCCGGACCAGACTGTATGCCCACTTTAGTCTTTATCACAATGGCTGCTGTTTCGCCAAGCCACCTGTATGAGGAGAGAGGGCCACTGGATCTGTGTAATGGGGGAATCCATTGTCCTTTCTCTGGCCTGTCCTCAATGTATCCCTCTGATCAATAAGTTGTCCAGTAAGAGCCCTGCACACCAGTTTAAACTTCATCCTTAGACTTGGAGTCTACATCCAAGAATTGGGGGTAAATTCTATCCCACCACGAGGTTTCAATTTTGGAACAGACGCATCAAAAATGATCCAGTAAACATGTAAGATTACAGTTTCTCCAACACGTAGGATGAATCAATCTCCCCATTTTATTTACCCTCAGTATCTGACAGATGGGTGGTGAAACAGAGATCTTAAATGTGTTTGCTAATTTAGGCCAGAAGATACCTGGTTTATAAATAGGAATAATACTCTACCAGGATTAGGCGTTTAGATGAAGTAATGGTAGAGATGAGTTATTCATAAAGTTTAGTAGTTGTTTTTGGTGTCTTGAAAAATTTAGAATAAGAGTCTGAGTCTGTATGGGGGACTGATTAATCATAGGGAGAATTTTCATCATCTGAATGTGTTGGAACAGAGAAAATTGGTTAAAATGTTGGGCCAGAGTCACTGGTGCACATGGCTGCTTTGCCGGATTAGGCAAGGTTCACAGCTGCTTTGCTAGAATGTAAACGGTGAATCTAGTTTTATATTTTTAAACAATGTTTTTCAGTGTTATGGTTGAGTTATTAGATATTGGATAAATGGAGAAAATCCTCATTTGAACCAGTTTGAAAAATCTCTGATTTCTTAGCAAGTTCAAAAAATGAGGTGCTATGGATAGGTGTCAGAGGAGAAAGAAATACAAAATATTTTAAAACTCTGGCTGTATTTTTCTAGATTGATACATTAAGGGAAATATGTGAATTTTAAGAGCAGAGTCTGGTGTATATTTTTGAGTGGTAAATAAAAAAACCTTGTGATTCATCAGAGAGAAATCAGATTGTTCCGTCTCCCTCAAATATTGCTGTGGGTCACGTGCAGATTGAAATTGTGCTGCTAAACAGATAAAAATAAATAAAAAAAAATGGAAGGGTACAAGGTTTTCTGATTCTTTGTTTGTTATAGCCACATGCAACTAATTTTATATCTTCCACCAGCACCGATAAATTTTGTAATGACTTTTTTGAATTTATTGAAGAAGGAGTCTGGGATTTTGATAGGAAGAACTTAAAAAAGGTAGTTGAATCTGGATAAAATATTCATAGATACAAGAATTTCTAGTACCAGGAAAAGGCTGCTGGGTGCCTTCATGACTGTTCTTCTGATTTCCTAATTTCTGTTTTCCCTGTTTTCTCTGCTCTGTGTTTAAATAAACTCTTCTGGTTCTGTCTTTCACACATCATTGCTTTTTGCTTCAAAGGCTCTTTTTAATAACTTATTCTTTGGTTTAATTTTCTTTTGAACATGAAATGGGTTTAACCAAACATTGTGTGCACCCACACAGAGAGAGAGAGAGTTTGATTTAATATACATGTAATCGTGTGTGTTTCTTTATGTTTACTATAGTGACAGATATAGTTAAGTTGGCAAAATAGTTTACATTATAACCCTTTCTTTTACCATCATCATATTTCAAGTGTGCAATTTTCTCTGCCTGGTCTTTGCTGGAAAGTACACCATTGTGAAAAGTTTGAGCAATATTCCTTTAACCATATGTTTTTAGTAATTTTATAGCAGAAAAAATACACTTTTCTCTTGTCAAAAAAAATTCTAACCACACTTTTGTAAAGAACTACAGCAAAAGAAGCTGAAATTCAAAACTTTTAAAAAGAATAGTCCTTCGTGAGGCACAGTGTCTTTATAAGTTTGGGAGGAAAAATAGAAAATAAGATTATACCACTATTGAAGAATCATTTCTGGGCATGCTCAGGGGGCATATAAGCTAATGTTAGACAAGTTCTTTGCCTTTATACTACTGAGATACATCCTCACTGCCTATCCAGACCAGGTGGCTGCTAGAGTTAGGCTGCTGCTGGGACAACTTTCATGAGGACATTCTTTATTAACTCCTGTGATCTAGGCTGGTGTTGTTTGGAACCAGAGGCAGTAGGTTCTATTCCCAAGGTTGCACCTGTGCCATATAGCTGGCAGTGGTTGTCTGTTGTCTGTAGTGCATAGTTTAATCAATCACGCCACACTTTGTGTAGCTTTTAAGATATATTTCCTTGCTCTTCAGCTGCTTTTTTAGGTTTGTGCTTTCATACACTGTATGTAAGTATGTTGCCACCTGTCCCATTTCCCCCCCCCCACACACATAATTTCCCCATGTTTGACGGGGGTCCTGTGTCCCATAAATCTGTGGTGTCATTAGGGGGCTTTAATAATTTACAGCAAAATAAACAACTCTTGGGTCCCATAAAATGTAATCACATTGTGCTGCAGTATCACGACACATTAATTTCTCCCATTGGAAAAGCTCCCATTGGTGCCAACCTAGTTGGAGGGGAAAGAAAGAAAAATAATATGTACATGCAAATATGATTAGATCCTCACTGAGTCACCAGGCAAGCCAAGCACCAGCATTCTGAGGGAAAAAAAACAAATGATGACATAAATGTGAGGGACACCAACTGCAAAACAAAACAAAAAAAATCCCCAAATTTCACATACATTTGTCTGAGATTGCAACCAGCTCTGTGGTTGTCTGAGAGCATCACATGAACTAAACTTGAGAAGCATCATTAAAGAGGAACATTAACTTTCCATACTGTGAGTAGTCCGTTTACAGCCAGAGGTTCTGCTCACACTTTGAAAAGTTAGGAACATGCGTAAGTCTTTGCAGGACGGGGGCTGCAAGTTATAATAAACTCTTCAATGCTGGGACTGTTTTTTGTGGTGAGTCTGTACAGCACATAACACAGTGGAGTCCTGATCATGACTGGGGCCTGTAGGTACTATTGGAAATGATAATACAATGAATAAGGGACTTTACAATTTATGGCTATAATTCATTAAGTAAAGGCCAATCCTGGTCCTTCTGAAATTGATGGGAATCTTGCCATCATCTTCAGTGGGACCAGACTTTGGCCATAGATGGTTTAAAATAGTTTGATCTGTAACATTTGGTACAACTATGACTTTCAGATCCTTATGTTTCATGCATTGCAGTTTTCTTTGTGCTCATACCGTCTAATACTATCTTTCCATGCGCTAGAATATAAAAATGAACGGCAACTATTTTTTCTATAGTAAGATATCAAGGATACAATACATTGTAGGGGTACTAGGTTGAAATAACACACATTTTTTTGGTTCTAAAATATCAGTGCAACAGAGGTCGGTTAAATTGTAAATCCAGTTCTAAGTGTATATATAATACATATGACTTCACAGTGTAAATTTGTTTTATAGATTTTCATTGAATTGCTGCACAGTCTAATGCTAATTGTAAAATGTTGCAAGTTTATCTGAGGCCACTGAATAACTCAGGCATGATGGTTGGGGTGATGGAGAGTTAAACCTAGCAGGAACCAGGAGAAGTGAAGGAGGGCACAGTGGGTATACTGGGGAGGTCATGGCAGTGCTGCTTGGGAGGGGACATGCCAGGGGGGAGCCAGTGGGCCATGCTGGAGACCCAGCAGATTTTCTAGTGGAAGTCAGTTCAGCATTTGGGTCCTGATCCACTTCTTAAGTCAATGGAAAGACTCTTTGAGCTTGTCTACATGGCAGAGTTGTGTGCAGTAGGCTAGGATGTGAATTTAAAGCACACTAGTTACTCTGCACTAACTCCCTTACTGCGCACTAAGAGTATCCTGAGGCAGTTTAGCTTTGGACACTTCCAAAATGTATTAAGCTAATGCAAACAAAGGCACTCAGTGCACAGAAAGAGCGTCCACACGAGGAGTTAGTGCAGAGTAACTACTGCTTACCATGTGGATGAACCCTTATTGATTTAAGTGGGTTTTGGGTCAGGCTCTTAATGCTGCTACATTACCTTCTCCTTGTGTCCTTGAGAGAGGAGTAGGAGACACGGCCATTAGAAGCTATGCTGTCAGAGGGGGAGAGGTACCATGGAGAGTCTCACTCCCTGCAGGGGTATTTTTGGATCCACACACATGGATCTGAAGTCAGTGAGGTTTCTAACCCACACCTGCTGCCCCTTTCCTGAGATCAGACGCCTTTTGGAGAGAGGATGCCGAAGTTCTGTTTGCCGAGTTCCCAGCAAATTTTGTCCCTTCCCATGGGATTTTTTATAGACCAAGACAGTTTAAATAATACAATGAGCTGGGAATGTTTTTAGATGGGTTAATTCTAAAATAGATGATCCTAATTTCTCATATGTAAGAAGAAAACTGCTTTACTCCTCCCCTAGATATTACAGTTTATTTAGGTTCAGTTGTTTTACCATGGCTTTATTAAGAATGTAGTGTAGATGTAGCTGTGTAGGTCCCAGGATATTAGAGAGGCAAGGTGGGGGAGATGATATCTATTATTGGACCAGCTTCTGTTGGTGAGAGAGACAAACTCGAAAGCTTGTCTCTTTCTGTCTGGCTTGAAAGCTTGTCTCTCTCACCAACGGAAGTCAGTCCAATAAAAGATATTACCTCACCCACCTTGTCTCTTTATTAAGAATAACTGTTAGGATAGAGATAGCTGCCAGGGAAACTGAAGGGACCTGGTCTCTTTCTCAAGCTAATAAAATGATATTTTAAAATAGATTCCATGTATTTTTATACAGGAATAAGTTACCAGTTCTATATTAAATCCAATCTGTGTTCATGTTGTTTATTTGAGGTAGGATTTTCAAAAAGCCCAAGGGAGTTAGATGCTCAAGTCTTATTAAAATTAAAATTCAGTGGAACACGGGCACCTGTCTCCCACAGGCTCCTTTGAAAATCTCAGCTTCATTGATAGATCTGATCTCACTTCAGACTGTGGGAGAAACCCCAGCTGATCATAAAGTTGTTACTTGTGAGCGTTATAGATTGTAGGATCCCATCACATGAAAATGTCTAGCTTGCATCGTCTATATGAATGTTTGAATACCAGATAAGTGGATCTAATTTAGCTTCGGTTTCTGAAGAGTTATAGACAATGCAATGGCACTTTTCAGTAGATATTGCTTACTTTTCCCCAGGATTACAAATATTTGAATACAATTATTCCATCAGCTGGACACATTTTCCATCCCATTTCTGCTCGAACAGTAGTATAATTTAGTGTTGATTTAAAAGACAGTCTGCCTTAAAGCAGATTGCAGAGTTTGCACACTGTGAATTGTAATTAAAGTATAAGGGGTTCTTATTATGTCAACAACTGGCATGAGAACCCCTGAGCAGCAGGTGACCCCAAACATGTGAGGTTTGTGACAGCTAGGATCCTTCTTTCACTGGTTTAGCAATCTGAAAGACCAAATTGAAAGAAGCCCAGAGGCTGTATATTTCATTAGGTCCCAAGGGAAGTGTGGGATACAGCTTCCTTCTGTTTCCCTGGGATGTAGCCAAAAAGTTTCTAGAGGCTCTGTTTTTGACAGAGGCTTGCTGAAGGTAGGAGGGGGGACCTTCCGCCAGTCACCCATAGGACCATAAATTTGACATTTCCCACAGTTTCTTTGAGTCAGTGATGTTGCTGTGTCAGCAATATGTCCCAAATCTTGTGCTTTGTATTGTTTGAAAAGGAACAGTTAAACTTTCAGGGGAACTAAAATGTTTTTCTTCACTGTCCAATAGTTTATCTGGTGCAAAACCACAAAGGATTATAAAGTACACATCTGAAAACAAGGTTTAGCTTTATCAAAAATATGTGTACGGTGCACACTCCTACAGTATATACCTTTCTAAAATGAAAAAGAAAGCAGGATGTAGAAATAAAGATGACATTTCTTCCAGTAGATAAAGCAGAACAGCACTGAAAAATATATATGTAGGACTTGATTGCAAGAGTGATAAGAAAAGGAATTTTATGCAAATACTGGGGTAAATTCATCCCTAGTGTTATTCCATTGAAATCAGTCCAACCTTGGTCCAAAGAGTGAATTGTGGTGCATACTAGTCTATAATGTATTAACATGCTTTGAGAACTTAATGTTGAAAACCAATAGATTCTTCATCCTCAGTCCTTCCAGTCCTTTTGTGATTGACCCACAGCCATAACCAGTAGAAACTTGTACTTTTCGAGTTCCTGCAAGAAATTCCTCCACACTATTTCTGCCTCTACAAGAAAAAAAGTTGACACAGCAACTCTATTACTACTTTTTCCTCTTTGACTTGTGTCTGTGTGTCTGTGTCTATGTGTGTTCAGCCTTTTAATCTTTGTTAATGAAGTTTTATTAAAAATTTGTCATAAGAAATTTTAAAAATGAAGAGTACTCAGCTCATATAAACTATTTAGAAATGCTTTATTTCACACGCTCACACACAGATCGATCTATCAATCTATCTATTGATCTATCTATCCATCCTGTGACCATCACTGTAGTGTCTGAGTACTTTCCATCACAGTGATCAGCTGTTGTATCTTATCTCTGTTCCCAGATATCTCTGTAAGTCCTACAACATCTTAGCACCACCTTACTGTACAAATCTCATGATGGTAAAGGGTTTGCTGGTCTTTTTAGTATATAAACCCATATTTATAAGTTTATTATTAGGGAGCAACTTGTCTAGCAGTGAGAAGAGGGGATTGGGTTTCTTGACTCCCAAGCACAATTATCAATTCTGCCACAAATCTGGTGAGTGGCCTTGGTCAAGTCACATAACCTACCGAGTTTCACTATAATTAGATTACATAGTGACAGATATTTTACAGATGTGATAGATCAGATTAGAGAAAGATGAAATAGATTTCAGAGTACTTCTACCTCACTGAAGTATTTTGCGAATTCATGTTGGTGAAGTTCTTTGATGTTGCATGAAAGGCATATTAGAAATATAAAATATAATTATTTGTCATCTCTTTGTGAAAATTTGCTCAGAAATTAAAATTTTGAAACCTCGGGCACAAGGTTTCATCTAGGGCTTGTCTACACTACCCTGCAGTTGGGTTTACAGGGGTATGAACAGGGGTGTGCACCAAAGTGCTACTCTGTAACTCCCCCGTGTGGACGCTGTGGGCATAAACTAAAAGATTCCTACTTTGCGTTAACATAGTCCTTTTCAAACAGGACTATAGTGAGAACAAGGAACTTTTTAGTTGGCTCCCCCAGGATCCACATAGGGAAGTTACAGTGCAGCACTTTGGTGCGCAGAGGTATTCACACCTCTGTAGTCTGAACTGCATGCCTTAGTTTGGCATTTCAGAGATTTAAAAAAAAAATTGATTTATTGCTGTGTAAGCAGGATTGCACCTAATATAGTTTACCAGTTTCAGACCTTTTTTTATGGGCATGTAACTTTTAAAAAGTTAGTATTGCAAACATTTTGCAAGCATTGAATCCATAACAGGGACCAGATATTTTTATGTTATTGTAAACCAAAATGTTAAAATGGCCTAAATATTAAGATTTTGAAAGTAGCCCAGCCCTGCACTGCTTTCCATAAAGATGTGTATTATATGATTATTCTGACATGATTCTGCCTTTAATTATATTTCTACCTTCAGAAGTTACTGGGCTTTTACACATATGGAGCGGAGGCCAAATTGGTACTAAGAAATATTTGACCAAGTCCTTTTAATATTTTAGTTCAGACAACGAACAATGATGGAAGTGTTCTGTTGTGATTAGTTTAGTTTAACTGCACTGTGGTGAAGACACCCAAATGGCATTTGCACTGGGAATAGGTGAATCTATATGAAAATGTTGTTACCAATAGCCCAGGAAGGTATTTATCATAGACCAATGGATCATTTACACTTTATACGGTTTGTCTTCGTTTCTTTGGGGAAGGCTTTGGATTTTTCACAACTAGCCAGCATACAAATACGACTTCAAAGATGTTTCCAAACTAACACTGCAACTTTAAATTTGTCAAGGATTTAATTTTCCAAAATCATTTGTACGATATTTTCTCTGGGAAGTTTTAGCTGCTCTTAGCTAATTTATCGACTACCCGAACTGAAGGTTCCCGACCTCTGTAATATATGCTAAGAGGCATATGCTGTAGCACATTAAGTACTGCTGCACAAAATACTCCCTTGTAGGATTCCCATCATCTTTGTCGCAGACATTATTTATGACATTTTAGTCAATATTTGCATGACAGAATGGTCAAAATTATTTTGTTTTAGGCATACCACTGATAACTGGAGCCATACTCTTTATCATTCTTTTACATTCATTAGTCACTCTGCAGTGTTTTTAACATTTTAAAACACTCATGCAATTCAAAGGCAAATAGATTTCAGCCAAAACGCCTTCAAAATTATCTTTTTCCCTTTGAGTTATTCAGCGATTTTTAACACTTCATATGTTTGATGTTTTTTTCTTTAGTCTCAGCAAGGCAAAGTTTTTGCCGGCTTTGAATACACTAAAGATATGAGTTTGGGAGAAAAAACGCAAGGTAACCTTAACTTAATGTGAAAATGTTATCAGACACAGCATAAGGTATAGCCAGCCCCAAAAAAGTGGGTATTTGCCTTCTAGACAAAGGGTAATTTTTTATTTTTTGTATTTTACAACAAAACTGATTAGTGAATAGTCTAACGCAAGAAAATGTTGCTGTTAATAAAGTTTCCTCAGTGTGCCAGAAAGCAGATGGTGGCAACAGAATAGCGTTTTCTTTTGACAGCTTTTCTGAATGCTTTCTAAACCTACAAGAGATTTTGCTATTCGATATTTAAATTTCTGACACTATGATTCTTTTAATCTAAAAACAGAAATAGAAACTGAAACTTAAAATTGTGATCAAGTCAGGCTGTCTGTTCAACAGACCAAACCTGCATCTTTAAAAGTTTGATTGAAATTTTGTCTACTCGGTCCAGTGCTCTGTTTTAGGAGTTTGGGGCTTTTCTTTTTTTCCCTCCTCAAATTTTAGTTTCTCAGCAATGGAAGCAAGTTAAAATGAATTGTAATTAATATTTTCAGAGTGAACACTTTAAGCTTACTCTTTTTTTCATGCTGTGTTTTTTCAGTTCCCTGTCTTTATTTTTTTCCCCATAACGCACCCTAGTATTCCAGATATCTCCAAGGATCTGTTGTTCCCCAAGATGTTCATTTTAAATATTGCTTCGTTCTTTCCTTGCTTATAGCCCTCAGACCTTGGATTTTGGTGTAATTTGGCACAATGGTTCTGGATAGACTCTGCAGGATATCACTTCTCTATTAGTTTTAACTTTGTCTTCTGCCTGTGTGGCTTATATACTCTGCAGAAGCGCAGTACAGCTAGACTGCCTAACAAAAAGCCTCTTTCTCTTCTGACTGAATCTGTCTTGTCGATGCCAACATGATACTGATGCAGCAAAACACATCCTGATTTTTATGGTAATTTAGTTTTCTTTTAAGCTGCAATCTGCAATATTGTGGGAGCAGGAACGTATCTGCAAAGCAGGGATTGGTGGGTATTCTCTGTAGACAGAATCTCCTAACTTTGGGAGATTGCTTCAGACTGACTGCAGTATTTCTGAAATTATTTGCAAAAAGCAGGCAGGTTAGAAGAGAGGAAGACGGGTTTTGGGGTGCAGAGCTGGTGTCTGGCAAGAAGGAGAGCTTAGAAGTGGCAAGCAGGTTTTTCAGTTACATACATTTTCGTATTTTCTCAAGAGGCGTAGTTCACATGAGGCTAACGAAAATCTGAAATGGAAATTTTTCAGATGCCACGTTGAACTCCTCAAGTGCAAAGAACAAGGAAAAGACATCCACCGGGGGGGGGGGGGGGGGAATTGGCACTACAACCAAATATGTACTTAAAAAGAGTTGAGATGAGAGCTAAGAGGCAAGGTGTCAGGTACACCCCATTAAAAGAGAGCTGTGAAAACTAAGTTTCCACTATGAATCCATAATAAAAAATTAGGCTTAAACTTTGCTCACATTGGTGCTGACTGTAACTCAGTATTGAGCTGATATTGACCAAAACGTCTGGAAATATCAGTTTATTTCACCTTTCTTTTTATTCTTAACTAATCTCACCTATTTTTATTTATGACATTATTCTTCTTTGTTTGAAATACTAATCCTTAGTATATCAAATGGGCCCATTCCCCAGCAGATTCCTCCTTTTGTAAATGTTAGTATATAGGTTTTTATTTGAATATTCTTTGAAAACTTTTCTCCTGTAGTTGGTTTTTTTTGTTCGTTTGCTTGCTTTTATGTAGAGCAGTCAGGTCTTGGTGAAGTCTAGGAAAAGAATGAGTTTAGCAAAATGCCTAGATTGAAAAATACATTATGTTGCTGGTGCCGGGAAACAGCTGGACTGGTATTGGTGCCACAGCTAGGTTTGCCAATTTTGGTTGGACATATTCCTGGAGGTTTCTTCACATGACATAATCTTTAATTAAAAATTAATCTTTAATTCCTGGAGACTCCAGGGCAATCCTGGAGGGTTGGCAAGCCTAGCAACAGCAGCTGTGAGTGGAAAAAAGACCAACTTTTGGAAGTCGCCTAAAGATTCTAACTCCGGGGTCGGTACATGCTTTTGTTTGTATTATAGATAGAGGGCAGAACTGCACTGCTCTTACTGCCACCCCTTTAGGGCAATCCAGAGAGCAACCTTGAGATGACCTTGTAATGCTGTGCATCTTGGCTAGAGGAAATGTGCCTCGTTGCAAGTGATTACGTGGTTGTGGGAGGATAAGGGATGAGAACGGGCACCAGAATGAATAGCCTAGCAAGCGCCACATGCTTGGATCCCTTAGGGATGGGTCTGTCACAATAAATATATAGCAAAAGGAGGTGTGAGGGTGAGGAGAGATTGATGTGTGTGAATGTGCTGCAGCCCAGTGGAGTCTCCTTATATACTGAAAATGGTGGACACAGCTCTCCTCTCAGATACACTGGGGTAGACTCCATTGAAGTCAGTGCGGTTTACACTGGTGTAAAACCTGTGTAGGCCCAGAGAGTTGTACCAAACCTACAAGATCTGCTCCAAGCCATCATGGGAAAACATCGTCTTTGCTATAATATAATACAGTGCAAAGAAATGTACTATTACAATTAATAATTTAATTAGGTACCGATATGGAAGGTGCTTCAGTTCAAAGATTCTTGTGGAAGTGATTTGAAGTTGCCTCCAAAAAATGAAAGAAAAGATGGCAGATGACAGGGATCCTAGGGGTATGTTTGCACTGCAATAAAACACCCCTAGCTGGCCCATGTCAGCAGGCTCGGGCTGCAGGGCTATAAAATTGCATTGTAGATGTTCAGGCTCTCACTGGAGCCCAGACTCTGGGACCCCATGAGAGGGGAGGGTCCCAGAACCTGGTTTCGGGCCCGAGCCTGAATGTCAACATTGTATTTTTATAGCCCTGCAGCCCGAATCCCATGAGCCTGAGTCAGCTCACATGGGCCACTTGTTGGTGTTTTATTGCAGTGTAGCCATGCCCTAAGGGAGACTAAAAGGATTCAGTCTGACTGACATTAGTACCAGGCTTTTGAACCACACTTTTTCCATGCAGTACAGTTGGAAGTTTTCTAGTTTAACCATGACAACACCGTAGTTATGGTGCCTATGTATAAGAGGGAACGATATCTGGTGTTTAGAGCAAGAGATTATGGGCCAGGCCTCTTGCCTTCTATTCCCATCTTTTAGACACTGTAGCTCTGGAGATAAATCACTTAATCTCTCCATGCCTCAGGTCATTCATCTATAAAATGGGTATAATATTCATCTTCCTTACAGAGGTATTGTGAGGTTTAACTTAATCCTAATAAAATGCTTTGAATTCCTCAGATGAAAGATGTTATATGAGTCTACATTATTTTATTATTAATAGTAATAGTTTCAGTGTGTCATTATTTATAATGGTGTTTTTCTAGTTTTATACATTTTTATCAGTTCACATATTTTGAAATGTTATAGCTCAAATGAGCTTTAATTAATTACAGATTGAAGTTCAGACAAATGCTGTAGAATTACTCTATAGTTTTAAAGACCTATATACTGAGCATGCCCGAACCCTGCTCACTGACACTTTAGGATCATCAGTGAAGCCCTTCAGTGTTTTAAACTCTTCATTGGTGCGCATATTCAGAACGTTGATGGCTTCTAAATAGAGTGGTTCAAATATTTCAAAGCACTAGAGATTAGTACAGTGTGAAGCAATTTAAAATTATTGTACTGCAATTAATTTTAAATAAGTGAGCACTGCATCTGTCTAGAAACCCATATAGATCCAAATGGAAGCGCTCTAAAAAACTGAAATGATCCAATAAATGTAAATCACTTTAAAGCCATAGAAATGAATAGTGTAAATCAGTTTGTGAGGGATGTAGGCAAATTTTGTAGAAAGGAATCCAAGGGTTAAGACTCAAATTAGATTTTTTATTTTGGGGTTCATGATGATGAAAAATAGGTTAATTTATATTTCCCAGTGGTTTAGCCTGGCTCTTATTTATTCTGATTTTTTTATTTCCCAAGATTGTAGAGGCTCAGAAATCCAACTTTGCCCAGATTTTTTCCCCATTACAAATATCTTTCTCCAAACCTATGTAAAAAAGGTATATAAGACAAATAATGGTCCATACCTAGGAAACGCCAAGTATATTTTTAAGTGCAGCTGAAAAATACTGCAAAATTAAATATATTTTACATCATAAAAGCTCATTTTTCTTGTCGGGCTGGATTACTTAGGGAATATGGATTTTTTCACCTCTAAATCATCAATTAAAATATGACCCATGTCAGTAGTTATCAAAATTAATTACAAGCTGATGGCTTTTTGGAGGCCTATGCGAAATGAATTTGTGGTCTCAGTCCAGTTCTTGTAGACAGGGGTCCAGGTTAAAAAGACAGTCTCACAAGTAATAGAGGGCCTGATCCAAACCCAGTGAAATCAGTGGGAATCTACTGACTTTGGATCAGGCTTATGAAGATATATGGACAGGTTCTTCTCAGATCTCTAGCACTTCAAGGCACGTTTTTGGTAGATATGTACAACTCTCTCCACAATATACTGTTAGGTCTAAAATTCCAAATTATCTTCCAAATATCATAGCCAGAAATGTATTTGTTACCCATGGAATTTACTTGATTATTCCATTTCACTTTTTTCCCTAAACGCTATTGAATAACTAGTACCATCGCTTCCTTCTTCATACAGCAGCTCAATGTATTATTGGGGTGATTGTTTACTTCAGGGTAATTTCTGCCTCTTGGCAAATGACTGGTGAGTGTCTGTCCTGACACTGATGTGGGACGCCAACCAAATGGTTTCCTGGATGGAGTACGAGCTCCACTTGGGTTTTAAGGACCGGTTAGTGGCTGACATTTGCAAAAAATTGTTTCCAGCTTGCTCCAGGACTGACGGGGAGTTCCAGAGCTGTGGAATGACAAAAAGCAAAGGGGCCCCCTCTGTATGGCCTTTTTAAGGCCTTACCTTACTTTTAGACAGTTGTCATTATCTTTGTCTAAAGGTCATGGCTAAATTGAATAAAAGGAAAGCTGTGTGTTCCTGTCGATGCACAAAGGCAGTATTGACTTTCCTAATCCAGTTTGCTGAGGGGTGAGAGAATTAAATTAGATATCTAAGCACAGAAATTGAGAGCCTTTGAAAACAAAGATAAGGAGACAGGCTGTATTTTCCCTTTCCTGGGAGCACTGGGCTCAAGATTTTGCAGGTGTGTCATCTGATCCATGGCTTGCATCGATCAAAACTGTGCCAATGCATATTTAATTAGCAAGGGGACCCTGGGTGCATTATGGCCATCATCCCTATATTGAATGGACTGTCAGACTTTCTGAATGCTTCCCCACCCCCAGCCCCGCTTCGTTGTTTGGGGAGCTTCTGCATTTTGTCTGAGCAGCTAAAAGTTTCTTTGTTTTTAGCTGCTGATGCATACAGCACCACTGAGGAGAATACAAACAAGTAAAGTCCTAAAGTGTTTATTTTGTCTAGGAAAAAGGGCTGAACAAATTTGAATCCTTTGGGTTCGGGTAACAGATTTTTGTGTCTCTTAGAATTAAAAAAAAACAGTTGCATGTTGTTTACTTTAAGAATATCTTATTATAACAAATAAAATGTGTGCTATGGGATTCCTTAAGGAATCCTTTGATGACAATTTGAATTAAGTCAAAATTAATGTTTGCTGCTGCAAAGAAATACATAGAAAATGTTCCAGAAATAAATCAATAAGCAGGAATCAAAGGCTGTAAACTGTTTTAAAAACAAACAGTTAGACGTGAATCAAATGCTTGTTTGTAATATCAAGCAGCAAATACGGGAATACAGAGATTTCCCACATTCTGGGGCTATCGCATGATACCAGTAAATCATTCATGGATGGACTCGTGAAAACAAACAAAGTTGATTTAAAATGAAAACTATTTTGATACAGCTTTGGAGTACTATTATCATTATAGTCAAGTTATACACGCTGCTCCCATTTCTTATGACTAAGGAAGTAATGAGGAGTTTTTGCCTCAGACAAGTTAGCTCTGGAGTTTCTGGGATCTCTGCTTCCATCTACCTTGTTACAAAGCCTGATTATTCAGACAAAGTGTTGCTTGATAAACAGATGTAATACACAAAGTCTGCTTAGAATAAAGAGCAACAGACTGTGGGCACATGTTTTGGTCTCATTCAAACTCATCAGCATAGTCTAGCTAGCTGTTTTGTCGCTAGTCTACTTACAGGGTAGCTTAGTAACGTCTTACTGGTGAAGTAATAAGGAGTTTTTTGCCACAAAAGTTTTGTGGCAAGTGCTCATGGGAAAATCATTTGCATACATCTTGTTACAAAGGCTGACTACTTCCTGGCTTAGACAAAGTGTTGCCTGATAAACAGACTTAACACACAAATGTCTGTCTGGAATAAACAACAGCAAGCTTTGATTTACATTTCTATTATCAAAGATAATCTCTTTCCCAGTGTACAGGAATTAAGAGTCCTCTCCTTATAAAAACCAGACTGGCATTGCTGTGATTTTACCATTGCAGAACCCTTGTTCATGAGTTGAAAGGATGTAACATACTGTATATGGGGTGCATAAAATAAGAACTAGACGGCTGGTATGGATATATACATGTGTGAGGCAGACGTGTATGATAATGACACATGGGCACTTGGAACACCTTATAAAATAGTTGACTTGAAGGTGATGGCCAGAATTTAAATGTAGATCAGTGTCTTATTTAAAATAAGATAATAGTACACACCCCTATAACTATAAATAGGCGTGGCAGAATTTGATTTTTTTATAATTTCAATGGATCAATGTTTATTTTTAAGCATTTTAAAAATATTTATCAATTTAAATTTTCACAGTTGCACAAAATGATGGGTTTTAAGCTTTTTTTTCCTCAATTTTTATTTATCCAAATTTTCACTGTGCTGCGAGGTTGTCAAACAATAGAGGGGTCAGAAAATAACTATTTGATGACGGGAGACATTTAGATTAAAAAACGAAAGCCTTATAAACTGTTAAAACACAAATTGTCAACACCACATGTCAAAATATACAAAATAAATATTCTGAAATGAAACTCTAATGAATTCTCAAGCAGCATTTTTCTTACTTTGCTTATCTGCAAATTTTAATTATTATTAGTGGAAATATTTTTTCGTCAGTTTGTGTGTGTTAGGTGAAATTTACATTTATCGATATTTGCTGAAATATCTAATCCTTCCAAATCTATCTATAAATAACAATTGTAGTAAATTTAGTAAAAGTAAGTATAAAAAGGTCTCAATACCTGTGCTGGTTTCTGCTTGTAAATCACTCGTCCCTTAAACTCAGCATACAGGTTTCTGTATAAAGGGATATGATTTAGATTTTTTTTATATATATAAATCTTTGGTGGAATCTGTACCCCAAATTATAGATGAAAAATGTATTGCACGAACACAATGTATAAATATTTTATTACAAATAGGACTCTGAAACTTGAATAAAATGTCAGACCATTATACAATATTTTCCCAATAAAACATGACATGAATGCAAAATTTTACTTGTGCACTTTTCTAGTGCTTGTGAAAGATGTGGACTGACAGTACTGAAGAAAGGAGCTCTCTATTTATTTATCCACAGAACAGGGTCAGCATGGGCAGTGTTAATACAATCTTCCTCATTGATCCCCACCAACATGCTTTTCCTCTATCCTGAAGGTACCACCTCTCCCAGTTAGAGGGTAGATACATTTCCATGCCCATTCACACACTGGCTTCTCTGATGAAACCAATAACAAGGGTTCAGTATGATGGGGACACTGGTTTGGTAGGAATTAATCTGACACCCACTAATTCATTTAACATAGAACACCAGATAGCCAAGATAGGTCGCTTAAGGTCACTTCGGCCTAGATTCAAACAGGAAACGCTGAGAGGAAGAACATTGCATGTCCTGAATGAAAATGTTAGAGGAGATTTTCTGTTTACCATACAGTACCTCTCCAAGAAAATGTCTTGCCTCTCCAAAGTAGCATAATTATAAGTAGTGTAGTAGTGGTAAGTGGATAAGTGTATTTTGATTATCAAACTGCATAAGCAGTTGGTAAAACTATGGTCATTTTCTGTGAGGAAGTAGGATGTCTCTGTGCCTCTGTTTCAGGTCTGTTTCTTCTTTGTCTACAAGTAAGGACCGCGGTGTTAGTCTGTTGATGTTGCTACCACCTAGAACCCAGAGTTTTCACTGAACCTTTCATCTTTCCTTTTTATTGTTGCCAAACAATGGATCACGTCTATTCAACGGCACACATCACCACGAGCCCTTTTTCTACAGTGTAGTGAATCTGTGGTCACACACATACAAGGCACCACAATTTACAGTGGGAATGAAACCCAGGACCATCAGCGTCAGAAAGCACAAATCCCTCCTGCTTGAGCTAAAGGACCGTGCCTGTCCACAGTTTGAGGTCAAGTTCAAGATCAGACTCAGCTCTTCCATGTAACGCCCACTGTTGCATTGGGATAGCATGTTTTTAAGGGCCTGATCCACAATATCAGAGGCTGCTTCAGAAAATCTGGCCCATTTTGTCTTTTTTCACCCCCACTAATAGTTAGCTCCAGGAGATACAGAATAATATAGCTTCAAAATTCCTTTTATTCTGTTTCCTTATAATGATTATTGATATCAGCCCCATCTGAGCCCCGATAGTCCAGTAAACCAAGTGTACTCTCATGCATGCTAACTCTTGCTACTTTAGGGTTAAAATTCTATCGGTGAGCTTTTTTTAAACTAAAAAATGCTGCGCTATTCAAGGTTAAGCTTCCTTAAACATAAAACTAAACTCCTGGATTTTAAAAAAAATCAGCAATCCTAATAGTGCTTCCTCACTATAATGTTTCCAACTCCATCTGAAATCATTTAAATACACCCCTTAATAACATGCACTTTATTGTAATATACAGATTTTTTGGCTTCCTACCAGCCCTAGCTTCAGGCACCAATGAAACTCGTTGCCGCAGGGGGCCCTGGATTCAAGAGGGGCTCCCATCTACTGTATATTTTGTTTTGTATGTTTTTCACTGGCTCTAATTATTGCAGGTGGTAGAATTTAGCTGGCAATGTCGCTGCTAAAGAAAATAGGCATAAAGTGTATATAGTGTATTGTGTGAAGCAGCTATCAAATACATAGAGAAGAGAATATCAAATGCATTGTTAAACTGCTTTATAATAAGTGATTTTATTGATTTCATGCAAATACTTAGAAAAGAGTCTTTCATTTATATCTATTATGTATGGACAAAAATTAATTTATTTCTCTAGTCACCTGTTTGGCTAACGGACTCAGCAGGACTGACATCCCACCCACAATATCAGAACCCACAAAACATGAAACATTCAGAAAGCTGGGGTTTTAAAGTTTCCTTAATCAAAATGAAAAATTGTGCAAGCTATTGCCAACTCAGGAAAAAGTGAGGTGGGCTGTGAACAAAAACTATGTAGTCCTCGACAGGGTTATAAAATACAATGGCACTGAATTTTGCCAATCCTTTAATTGTGTGGTGGCACATTTATATGTGCCAGATCATCTGCAGCATCTGAATAAAACCAGGGAAACAAAATTCTGCATAGAAACATTTTGGCTAAGTGCCTTCTTCAGTGTTCTTATCAGGGATTTCCATGAGACGGTACCTTGCATGACAATTCTGAGCAGACTTTTGCCCAGTTAGTATTTTTGGGAGCCTTAGATGATCTGTATCACTGTATTTTTAAAAACACATTTTACTGCATTTTATTTTCCTTTGCTCGTTTGCAAACACTATAGTTTTGGGGGGTTTTTTACATGAGGAGAGGGTTGCAGAAAAATAGGATTTATAACTAGATGTGAAAAAAAAAAAAGTCAAGACTCAATATGCTAACAAACATTCTGGGCTCACTGTCTGTCTTGCCACTAATTCTGATGTCTGGAGCACGGCGCTAAACATATACAAAAATGCATTCTTTGTATCTCAGCATCCAGAGAGAAACTCTAAGTTTCTGTGCCGAATACAGGATATGGAGCATCGATGAAGAGCGAAGGTGCCACACTAGGTACCAGAAGTGTGCCAGCTCTTAGCTTGGCATCCTTGCATGTACCAGTGATCGCCCATCCCTGCTGCCATCTAAATGACTTTTAAAATATTTTTTTAGTTATTCATCTTATTTCCATATTTCTTCACTGTCTGTTTTAAAAAATAAATATTTTTACTATATTTTCACATTATTTTAGTTGTAACGGTCAAACAGTGATTGAACAATGACTTGGTGGGGATAAAAGAAACATAATGCATGTCCTATGCAATGAAATATGTTGAATTAGTCCTTGAATGCTGACTGAATTTTTAACCTTTGTGGTACCAAAAACATAAAACTTCTGTCAAAATATGGTGTCCAGAATATGGCAACGCTGAGGCTAGGCTTATATGGACTATCTGCTATCCAGGATCTGAGTTTAGAGATAATGCTAACCCACAAAGTTGATATTTAAAATAAAATGTTAGCGACAAAGTTTAAATTTAAAATCTTTGCCAAGATTCCTTCAGGAAATGATTAAAATAATACATTTAGAAGCTGGAGGAGAAGATAGTTCTTAGAGGTAGATAATAATGTTGTGGGATAGCACATTGTCAGTTTTTTTAGCTGAACGTCACGTTGATTTTAACTACAGATATCTACCCTGGAGCTTTCTTTACTAAACATTTTTAATGTTTATATTACAAACTTTATGAAAATTATGTTGTGTGCCCCTTTTATTAGATTTAGTGTTTAATTTATACGGAATTGTCCTTTAAGCTTTTTCACAATAGTTAATGGATACAGTAGCAGGTAAATTTTTAAAAAATATTTAAAATAGGCATTTTCTTTATAGTACTCAGTGGTAATTAAAAGCTTCATTTGCTTAAAAGCAAGGGGCCTTTTTAAAGCAATAAATTAGCATTGCTTGACCCAAGGTCTCTAGTACTGCTGCTTCTTTCAGTGCTATTAATACCTCAAAGAAATAGAAAGGGGGGTGTTATCACTCCATTGCAATAGAAGTAAGATTTTCAATTTAATCACAGTTAAGTGTCATGACCTTTTGATCTTGCATTGACTTCTTACTGAAATGTAGTCCAATTTCAGACAGCTAATTCTAAACCTTACACAGTCAAGGTGAAGTGAGGAAATAGGTTTACCACAAATGTAGATTTTTTTTTAATACAGTAACAAATGGTTTCATTCCTTAAATGTGTTTTGAGTTAAAGCTTTTTTAAAAGTTTTAATTTATCCCACATTGTTCTTTTACCCCAAACTGATAAAGTGTGATTTCTTTTAACTCTGTAATGTTTCTGTTAGTCTTAAGAAAACCTAGTTAAGAGGTTGAGTTTTTCTTTAGAAAATATTTTTTTACACATATAAAGCATTTTTTCCAATTTGAAGAGCAGACAGTTAAAAATAATTATGAAACAAAAATCTTGTTTACCCAAAGCGTCTCTTAAAAATCCTTATTTTTTAACTAAAAGCACCTTTTTTAGTACAAAAGAAAGTGAATGTAGATTAACAAACCTACATCAACAGATATGATCTTACGGGTAGTTTTATTGTTTCAGGCAAATATATTAGTAGGTTAGTTGGAGACTTCTAGCTGGGAACCTGTAGAATTCATTATTGGTGCATGTTCGGAAGCCATTGGTTCAGCATCTGATCTCACTTTACACCATCTAAATGAGGAGTAATGCCATTTATTTCAGTGTGCTACACCACTGTATCCGCAGGGAAAGCACGATGAGAATCAGGTCTTCTATCTGGATTGTGAATTTCTGTTGCTGTAACATATAGACAGTAATCAGAACATGTTAGTTAGCATTACTTTTAGCGTTAGTTACTGTTATATGCCAGTTTAAAAATATGTTTTGACTCTGGATTAAGTCTCAGGTTTGTATGCAGCATACAAACTGCATTATAAAAAAATGTAGAAAAGCAGTTTAAATCAGGCTTCCTTTAAAGAGAAGATTTCTCTAAGCCTAATTTATGCTAATGCACAGACTGAACACCCCATGCAATGATGTAAACAAGATACAGTTTCTTCCTAGCATAAATATGACCAGGGCATGGCCTCCTAGCATTGTCATGTCCTAGTGCAACATTCCTGTCCTTAGCTTGTACTTTCAACCTTTTAAGGAAGTCTGGCGCCTGTGATCTACTTTCCACAGCAGACCCTGTAATTTTTGGCTGTATTTTATGTTTTTCAGATTCAAGTCAATCTGAAAGTCCCAGCCAGCCAAGTGAAGCTGATATTAAGGACCAGCCAGAAAATGGTAAGTTCTTACCTACTGCTACTTTGGAATATTACAATAGTCCATGTTTACAAGGATTTTCATTTTCAAGTAATAAGTGTATATATCTAGTATAAAAAGACTCAGTCTTTGAACAATTGACTTGAGATCTCTGCAAATGAATGGTGCATCTTCTTCATAGTTAAATGCCAAGGTTTCACAAAATTAGAGTAGCATTTGTCTCTACAATCCTGGAGGGAGATCTTTATTCCGTTAAAAATTGTTTTAATTTGGGGGATGCTGTAATAGAGCCCGCTGCATGCAGCACTGGGGTTCATTTCACTACAGCAGAAGCTTTCAATCCATGGGTCATGAGTCATGACCCTCTCGGGGGTGCCTACAACATTACTTTCATTTTTATCTGTGTGCTTTTAACGTTGTTTTGTTTATTGATGTTTTCATGATAACGGAACACTCTGAAGTACCTGACTCACAGTGTCTGTCCAGCTCATCATTTTAGATTGTGGGATTTCAAATCGTTCTGCAAAACAAAACAGTCGCTTTGAAGTATTATAATTTTTCTGCAACCACTTCTCTCTGCCCCTAAAAAGTACACACAATAAAACTGGCAGGCAGTTCTCCTGAAGCTCTCGAAGCAGGACTGGAAATCTATGAACACAGCAGCCACTCAAACTATTAACCACTTCTTGAGTGATAAAAGTTTTTTCAGAGCTGTCTATATTTTCATTGGCATGCTTCTGAGAGGGTGGTAGTATTACAAGGAGAGAAGAGATGCAGTAGAACTCAAATCTTAATTTGCTGCTTCTTTTTCTACTTTTATTTCTAAAGCTTGTTTCTGAAGACAGCTATTCGACCTTATTAGAAAGCAGCCCCATAGCTGTGAATTTTAAGAATACTGCAGTGAGACTGCTGCATTGTTTTAATAGGGAGTCGTAGGCACAGAAGTCCCATTGAGAAAGGCTAAGCCATAAGGTCACTACTGTGAGCAGGTACTAGTATTTTCTGAGGTGGGACAGTTTCTAAGTAGAAGTAATGGCTGTGTGGAATTGAACCCATGGAAGGGCCATCACAGCTGGCTTCCATTGTAAAAGGGCCCAGAGAAGCATTTGCTGTCAGTAATTGAGCTAGGGGATTGTATGTGAAAAGATAGATGAAGATACAAAGGGAAGAGCTTGAGGTAAAAACAATACCCTTCTCTTCCCTTCCCCGCCAAAAAAAACAAAAAACAAAAACAGCCCAACATCTCTTATGGTCCCTTTGGCAATTGAAATTCTGTACCTTCTGTTACTACAGATAATTATTTTCATTAGTGCTTGGAATCAAAAAATGATGACATCCAACATTGGAGATAATTGAAACTGAGACAATCCCTGGTTATTCTGAATTTTTTGTTTTTAAAACTTGTACTTATAATTATTAGTAGTAAGTGTACATATTGTAGTAGCATCAAGAGGCCACAGTTGAGAGTGGGGCCCCATTGTGCTGGATGCTATCTAAACACAGAAAAGAGACTTGTAACGTCTGCCCTGTAGGGCTTACAATCTAAAGCCCCTTTCACACTTATGGGAGCATTAAAAATCTCTCTCATATAGGATTTCTATATATACAAGAGAGAAATCTCATATCCCTTTAACAAATCCACCAGATTGATTTTTGATTTGGTGTGCTTTTATTGATGCCGTTCTTCTTTATCGTACGTCACTGTTTCCTTGTATGTTTTGAATGTTTATATTGAATACTTGACTAGTAAATAAACAAGTCACAAATAGGGATGAGACAAAAATGGTGGTGCTCAGATCTGGATTCCATTTGGATTAGAGTTCAGAGTTAGAGTTTAGGGTTCAAGGCAGAATAGAGCTAGTATTTATATTCAATAATATCAAAATCTTAAGAGCTTTTCTCAGGAAATTTCAGCATCACACACTAAAAATCTCATGGTATCAGGTGATGTGGTGAGATGTCTAGCATTCTGGATCACTATTTCTCTCCCTCTGAAATTTGAAAGGTTTCAGATTTGAGGGCCTTTATTCTGCTCATCTCTAGCCACAATGTCTGAAAACATTTTTCTGACTATTGAATGACGGTGTCTAGCTTCTCTTATCAGTGCTGTTTTACAACAATTATAATTTATTGCAAAAGGATTGCCAGGTTTGGAGATGAATTGGCTAAACTGTGAAATCTGTTCTGCCAGTTCTGAATTTTTTTTTAATATGTTGCCTCTGTTTATTAGGTCACATTTTAATTTAGACTTTGCTAGGCACCCCGAATCCTTCTGACTCTGGTGTTCTGTTGTTATTATTTGTGTCTGGTTGATATTCTTTTGCAGCTTCTCAACAACTGTTCTCCTTACTGTGCAGTGCTCAGTCTTAAGGAAGCACATTTCACAACTGCCACCCAAAAAGCAGCAATGACAGTGAATAATATAAAATGTGTCAAACCCCAGTAACACTAAATATGTCAGTTCTGGAGCCTTAATGCTTCTTGTAAATCAAACTTTAATGAATTATTGGAATGTCACTGGTGACTTGTCAATAGTACTACTTTTTTCCTTAAAAAATAATTGGGAAAAGTATTCTTACTCTCAGTTTTAGTAATGGGTATTTTTCCCCACTATAACAGAATCCTTGTATCTGATTAGTTGCAGTTTGCAGTATCTGTGTGGGAGAATCCCTAAACTAACACATGCAGTTGGGTCTAAAAGGCCTGATCCCTCCAGGTTGATGTTGAGTTCATTCTCAGTGCACACACAGTCCACAGCTTGCAGTGTACCTGACCCAGCACGGAGATCAACATAGCCCTACAGTTCTGATCTGCTGAATGCCAGGATGAAAGCCAAACGGCAGGCTTTAGAAAATGAAAAACTGCACACACAAAAGTGCATACAGAAATCATATTCACTGTGTTGTTCCACACTTGCCATAGACCACTACCATAGACCCCGATCCAAATACCTCTGGAGTCAAGGGTAGTCTCAGCACTAATTTTAGTGGCAGTTGGATTGTGCCCACAGAGAGGGAAATGTCGTAAAAATCAAAGAAAATAGCAGTGGGATAATTCTGCTCCCACTGAAGTCAACAGCAGAGCAACCAGATTGAGGACAGATTTTGGATCATATTGCATGGATTTCTGTAAGGAGTCTACAAGCGTATCAATTAAGAGTACTACCCCTCACATTCCTTCATTTAAAAAAATAAATCTTTAAAAGCCTTCTGAGGGTTGCACAGCCCCTCTGCTTGCCTGTTAATATCCTTTCTGTTCCACTCCATAAATTCTAAAGTTATTTATTATACATATATATTTTGCATAGCTTGAGTAATGTAGGTTCAAAAGGGTCAGCTATATAGCCCTGAAAAACAAGATCTACAGTAAGTTTTAATTCATTGTTTAAAATTCTGTAGGTTGCTTTAGGAAGAATCATCCATTTAAAGCAACAGAGGGTCCTGTGGCACCTTTGAGACTAGTTTCACTAAACTAAAGCTAATGCAAATAATTACTCTTGTATTTAGAGCCATCCATTTTCTCCAGTGGGTTTCATGGTTGCTATCACTCAGACAGAGCCAGCAGACAGAACAATATTTGGTGCCAACTGCTCCCAAAACGGCCCCTGCCACTCATTTCTTTTCTTTAGCCTTTGCTAAGACACAGCTTCAGGCAACCGCTTACCCTATTAGCCCTGCTACAACTAACAGAATCCCAAAGAAAGAAATTTTTTTCAAGAAATCCAGCAAAGAGATGAACAAGTGTATTGTAGCCATCACAGGACCCTCTTCCTGGTCTTCACTGGAAATCCCCAGATTAAATCCTAACCAGATAAAGAAGGAAATTGAGAGAAGGGAAAATCATGTGTCTCAACTTCAGCTGGGTAAAAGGCAAAGTATATGAAGGAGAGCAGAAAAAACCATCATAAGTCTCCCAATACCAAATTTAGTCCTTGGCTCCCTCCTGTTTGTATTCAGAGCTGGTTGATATCTTCATCCAGGCATACATTGCAGCCTGACTAGTTGGAGCAGAAAGAGGTCTCTCCAACATTAGACAGACTCTCCACACATGAATAAGAAAAAGCGATGGGTGTAGAGTCTGTCCAGTAGAAAACTCAAACAGTGGATTGACTTCTTTTGACCATGTCCTTCAACTGCCTTTGGAAAAGGAGGTTGGAATAGCTCTCAGCAGCAAGGTACTCATGAAGAGACTGGACTTGTTAAAGAGGAAAATAGTTTATTCTTCGAGTAGTATCCCTGTGGGTGTTTCACTGTAGATGTGTGTGCGTCCCTGCGCTGCTGATTGGAGAACATTGGTAGCAGTGTCTGTTGGGTCCACAACATGCACTGTCACTGTCCTTGTGCTTGGCCACGAGGCTAGCCAGCACACGTGGGCTAACCATCCTCAGTTCCTTCTCAACCGCCCCTGACTAGAGACGGAGCCTATAGCTGTCCATTAGCAGATCATTAACTCTCCTTTTCATTTGTTAATTTTTAGCTTTCTTCTGACTTTTATTTGGCCGTGCCTTTAAAAAAAAACAAAAACAAAAAGAAGAAAAGAAAAGAAAAATCTGGCATCTGATTGCCAACATATGCCGAATACATTGCTCATACAAAATCCGTAGAGGGGTGATTTTTATCTAACAAATAAAATATTTAATGCCCAAATCAAACATTTTCATTTTAATACATTCTTCCTGCTTTGAGCTGCAAGTATCTTCATATCACCACAGGTAATGATAGGCACCTTGTTCTTCATTGCATTAAAAAAGACCAAACAATGATGTGAAGCAACTCACCGAACATGTTTTTCAACCCTGCAGTAATTAGACTGAACTTGTAAACATTGCCATTTAAGTAGCGCTGGTCTTGGGTATTAAACATGAAAGAAACGCGTTTTTAAAAAAATACCATGTACCAACTTTTCAGTGCTTAAAACCACAATGGAACAAATTGTGGCCCCTCATAATGTGCGTGGTTGAAGTGGGGATGGGATGAAGTGGGGATGGGATGGAGCAAGGCTGTTCAGGACAGACGTAATCTGTCTGTAGGTGCAAGAGAGTGCAGTGCTATGTGGAAGGTCCATGACTGGGTGAGGGAAGGGTCTTTGTATGCAGCAGCCAGGGTTCACTGGCATCCATAGAGCAGCTTTAGCAAGAAGCACCTCACACTGCTTCCTGCATGGTCCTGGAGGCATTATACCAGGGGTCGGCAGCCTTTCAGATGTGGTGTGCTGAGTCTTCATTTATTCACTCTAATTTAAGGTTTCGTGTGCCAGTAACACATTTTAACATTTTTAGAAGGTCTCTTTCTATAAGTCTATAATATATAACTAAACTATTGTTGTATGTAAAGTAAATAAGGTTTTTAAAATGTTTAAGAAGCTTCATTTAAAACTAAATTAAAATGCAGAGCCCCCCGGACCAGTGGCCAGAACCCGGGCAGTGTGAGTGCCGCTGAAAATCAGCTCACGTGCCGCCTTTGGTACGCGTGCCATAGGTTGCCTGTCCCTGCATTATACCATTCAAAGGGTCTGCATGAGCAGTTTGCCTCGGCAAGCGCACAGCTGAGCCCAAAGTGTACTGAATTCAGGGAGTACAAGAAGAATTTGGAGTTTGTTGCTCTCTAGTTTATCTGGATGGGTAAAATTTTCAAAAGTGCCTTTGGAACCGAAGGGCTTGTCTTTATGTACAGCACTACAGCCGCCGTAGTGCTTTAGTGAAGTCGCTCCTACGCCAATGGGGGGAGAGCTTCTCCCATCAGTGTAGTTAATTCACCTCCCCGAAAGGCAGTAGATATGCCGGCAGGAGACGCTCTCCCAACAACATAGCATTGTCTCCATGGGGGTGTGGGGGGGGGAATTTATGTCAGTATAATTGTGTCGCTCATGGGTGTGGATTTTTCACACCCCTGAGCAATGTAGTTATACTGATATAGGTCTGTAGTGTAGACCTGGCGTAAGTCCCATTGTTAAAAGTGACATAAGCACTTAGGCGCCTAAGTGTAATTGACATTTAATGAGATAGATTCTGAGGCTCCTAATAGGCTCCTACATCACTTAGGCACGCTTGAAAATGTTACCTAATATCTTCCATTTTTACCTGTTATGTTGTTAGAAGGACCTTACTCTAGCTACAGTATAATACC
Source organism: Chrysemys picta bellii (assembly GCF_011386835.1). NCBI lineage: Eukaryota > Metazoa > Chordata > Testudines > Emydidae > Chrysemys > Chrysemys picta. Next base: position 16,468,745 of record NC_088798.1, read on the forward strand.
TGGAAGAAAATTATTTTGTTCTTTTTATCTAAGTGAGGTAAAGGTGTTCTTAAAAGCTCTGCCTCTTGATATACTTGTTCCAGTATTTCATCTCTTTTTCTCTCCTCTCATGAAACCTGCAGTAATTTCATTGCTGTGCACGATTATCATCTTTTTTTCCTTTTTGTGTCGTAGAACACAGATCAATATCCCAAAGAGACACTGATGAAATCAAAGAGCCACTCTTATGGCATTTACATGTTGAACCCAGTCTCATACCACTTTACTCTAATTCAGTTGAACACATGTTGAAATGAAAACTAATACAGTTAAAAAGTGCTTCATGTCAGCCTACTAACATTCTTAAAGCACCTCATTTCCAGGATAACCCGCAGAGGCTGCAGAGAAATTTTTTCTTTCAATGATAGTTGCATTTGGCATGATACAATAGAACCAGCTTTGTTGTTGTTGTTGTTTAGAGACTCATTTGGGTTGGATTTGTATGAATATGGAAAGCTGCTTTTCTCTTGCTATAAAGTAGCATTTGAGAAATCATCCCAAACTCAGAGATCAAACTGAAATTAACTTCTCATCAATAAGTACTTCAAAAGAAGCTTAGCACTTGCAAAAATGAATTTGCTAGCTTGGGGGTAAAGTAGATCAGTGATAATTTCACCTTGTTTGAACAGACCTGCGTATAGACTCTGGGCCAAATTGTCCACAGACTCACACCCCTTAAAATCCCATTGGCTTCAGTGAGGTTACACAGGTGACTTTAAGCCAGGTTGTAAAGTTATGGCAGAATTTGTTCTGTAAAGTGGAGATTCGGTGCAGTCATTCAGTGTGCCTTTCTACAAGGTGACTATAGTAGGACATTTCAGTCTAGAAGTAGACATTAGCTAATGAAAGTTTGATTTGAGGCAAATTCTATTTTATGTCCATTATAGTTTACACTATTATTTATTTATGGGAAAGATGGAATCAGTTGTCTGTAGTGAGCCTTAGAGTCCATGTTTCATATGGTTCCAAAGAAACATATGCGGGCATACTTGGCCACAAAATTTATAAAAGTGTGCTGTGTTTTTTCTGCATTTTTTCATCCTGTTTCATTTCAAGTAGATTGCAGCCCAGATTCTCATTTCTAACACAAAACAAAATGAATAGAATTTTAATTGTAACACTCTAGAATCAAAACTCTTGATGCATCTAACTCCATTTCCCAGCCAGTTTCATGGCCCTTATGCAAAAAGTATCTAAACAGTCTAGTAAAGAAAGCACTTGTCTTTCTCCTGTATTGCCATACTTTTGGTGAGATTCATGTCCAAAGTCAAATGAGTTTGTGCTCCAGATTTTATTGCACAGCTTTTTTAATTTCCAGTGTTAATGGGTACACTCTCTGCTCACAATTTAGCCTACTTATCATTAGCTGGCACTCTATCGAGGACACCCTGTTTTGGCAGCTTTGAAGAATGTTGACAGTCAACCAACATGATATGGGACAGTCAGTAAGGATCAGTTCTGAAGCCATTACAGGGGCCAAGTAGGGAATCTTGCCTCATCAGTGACCTGCAGTATTTAAGACTTGAGGATTGACAGAGGACTTCAGTTTTCACTGCTTATAACCATTAACCTTCACAACCAAAGCATTCTGACCAACCCCCCACCCCGCACCCCCCAAATCATCCGAGGAAAGTCTGACAGGAAATATTCAAAGCATGAAATGAATGCTTATAGCATAACAAAGCAGTGCTTGAAAGACATAAAACGTTCATTACACTTTGTCTCAATGCTGCAAAGAAAAGGAGCAATGAAAATGTGGCTGGACTGCATGTTTTTATTTCACCATATGTGTGTACAGCAAAAAGGTGGTGAACCTTTCCATTGGGCAAGGTGTATAAATAAAGTTGCAATTACTCTAACTCATTTCAAAACTTATTTATATTCAGTTTCTGTTTTCCATACCGTTCTGCATGTATTATACAGACCCAGATAGCATTAAGATAGCACTCGCCCTGGGTAGAGGGCAGCTTGTAGGCGTGATGCCCCAGAAGCACCTCCTGACAAGGAATCTTGCCTCAAAGTGTCAGGATTCCTTCCTGGCTCCCCAACTTGTTCCCAGAATGTGTGAGATCTGCTGCTGGACCATAGCCCCCTCACTTCCTCACCAGCCCAACTCTGCTGACCAGAGAGTCAGAGCAAAGCCAAGTCTCCACTCGTTCTTTGCTTCCTCCCCAGCCACATGCATACAGGGAGAAGTACCAAGACTTTCAGCTCTTCCGCTTTGTTGTAGCTCATCTATAAGAGGTATTTCCACTCTAACACCAGCCTATTCTCGCCCCTTAGTGCTCCCAGTACTCAGTGGCCTCAGAACTAAGCTAGAGCTGTGAAAATTTCCCAGTTTTCACCACTAAAAAACTTGTATGCTGAACACAAACATTTTCATGAAACGCTTGTTATTCAATTCACAGCTGAGAGTTTTATTTTATCAGTGTAACAGCCATAACTTGGGCAGACCACAAGCTGAGTGGTGCTCTAGGATACCACACTAGCCCACCAAGAAGCCAGGCAACTAGGAAGAGGGATTAATTTGTGGTTCTGGCTTTCATATAAACTTTCTGCCAAGTGAAGAGGAGGGCTTATTAAGGGAAAAGGCTAGAATGTTTGAAAACAAGGGGGGAAACCCACAAAAAGAAAAACTCCTCCAGCTTGTCTTTGGGTGTTAGAATTTCCATTTGCCTGTAACTTAAGACAAAGAGCAAGTTTTGGTTGCTGCAAAATTAATTTATATTTATATAACAACAAAAATAAATAAACCCCGCAAGCCAGAGCCATTTGGTCCAAAATGTGAACTTTTTACTCCTCACAAATCTCCTGAGTTGTGCTACCAACCTGTCAGCCCGATATACCCTTGACATAAATTTGTGTAGTTTAGCTTCCTCCATTGAACTGACTCCTTCATTTAACAGGTCTGATGAAAGTGTTATGAACCGCAATGAAATATGATAATTAGCGGTTTAATTCCTTTTTCATGTATTAATTTAAAAGGCTTGAACTATAAATACAGGATCTGTAGATAAAAGCAGACTCTGAAATCAGTCATTTATCAGAAGTATTCATTAATTGACATTCATTTAGCCGGATTCCACTAACAGAGGGGTGTGTAAATGTTTATACTGCTTTCTTCCCTATCATCCTTTTTTACACTTCCTCTTATAAAAAGCCTTGTGATTGACTGCAGAAGTGCTAAGAGGGTGATTGTTGTGTGAGCAACCTTGTCATAAAGGAAGCCACTGATCCAAGTCTTACATTACTGTACTTAAGACAGTGGTTCCTAAAGGTCCTTTATTTTCTAAGCTGGGTATATGAATAATCATTTAGTCTGTTCCTGGGGCACTGGGAAGGTGCAGGATGGTTTGCCATGAAAAATCGGAGCCGCAGCTTTGATTTAAATATTGCAACGTGCTATTATCTGACTTGTCCTTTGCAGTACACCCTATGTTAAGGAGCTACATTACTGTTAATGCTTGTGCTTCTGGTCATCCACTGGAACTGCTTAGTGGGTCACAACCACCTTTAAAAAGTGCATAGGTTATCCACTTATAGTTGGAGGGTTTTGGAAATTATCTCTTCCTTTAGATTCGTCTCTTCACACTGAGCCTAGTTCTTTTGTAGACTCCAATTCTTATGTAAATAAGAATATATCATGTTTTGCTAATTACAATTTGAATAGAATAACGTGTTCCTCACAGGTTTCAGAGTAGCAGCCGTGTTAGTCTGTATCCGCAAAAAGAACAGGAGTACTTGTGGCACCTTAGAGACTAGTCTCTAAGGTGCCACAAGTACTCCTGTTCTTTTTGTGTTCCTCACATTCTCATAGGCTTTAAGGCCAGAAGGGACCATCATGACCATCTAGTCTGATCTCCTGAACAATGCAAGACACAGAACCTCACCTACCCACTCCTGTAATAGACTCATAACGTCTGGCTGAGTTACTGAAGTCCTCAGTTCATGATTTATAGACTTTAAGTTACAGAGAATCCACCATTTACCTTGCATACAATTTAGGTCAAACTAATGAGCCTGTAGTTTCCCAGATCACTTATTTTTCCTTTCTTAAAAATACGTACTATAGTCGCAATTCTCCAGTCATGGGGTATGACCCCCAAATTTATGGATTCATTAAAAATCTGTGCTATTGGGTTTGCAATTTCATGTGCTAGTTCCTTTAATATTCTTGGATGGAGATTATCCGGCTCCCCTGATTTTTCCCATTAAGCTGTTAGAGTTTGACTTCCACCTCAGATACAGTCATTTCTACTTCAATATCCTCATTTCCATTAGCCACCCTACCACTACCCCTAAGCTCCTCATTGCCCTTAGCAAAAATTGATGCAAAGTACTTGTTTAGGTGTTGTGCCATGCCCAGATTATCTTTAATTTCCACCCCATACTCAGTGTTTAGCAGTACCACTTCTTCTTTCCTTGTTTTCTTTTTGTTTATATGGCTATAGAACCATTTACTATTGGTTTTAATTTTCTTTGCTAGGTCCAACTCTGCTTGGCTTTTGGCATTTCTCACTTTTTCCCCCCACACTTTCTGATCTCCAAGACGTAGCTTTCCTTGCTGATTCTTCCATCCCTTGTAGGCTTTCTGCTTTCTCTTAATAACCTGTTTCAGATGCTTGCTCATCCAGTTTGGTCTACAACCTTGCCCTACAGATTTTTCCCCTTGCTTGGGATGCAGACTTCAGATGTTTTCTACAACTTTGACTTAAAGTAATTCCAAGCCTCCTCCACATTCAGATCCTTGAGTTTTTCAGTCCAGTCCTAACTAATTCCCTTAAATTTTTTAAGTTTGCCATTTTGAAATCAAGGCCCTTAGTTGCATATCTATTTTTGTTTATCCTTCTGTTTAGTTTATACTGAATTAGCTCATGATCACTCGAACCAAAGTTGTTGCCTACATCCAGTTCTTTAATGAGGTCCTCACTACTCACCAATACCAAATGTAAAATGGCATCACCTCTGGTTGGTTTGGCAAATGTTTCATGAAGAAATCCATCAGCCATCACATCCAGGAAAATCTGGGCCCTACCATTATTAGTAGCACTTGTCTTTCAATCTGTATCTAGGAAATTAAAGTCTCCCATAATCACACAATTCCCGGAAATATTTATTTCATTACAAACGTTAAAGAGGTGTCTGTCCATATCCATATCGGATCCTGGGGATCTGTAGCATAACCCAGGGACTATCCCAGTGAAACCTCTGGTTATTTCTTTCCCAAAGTGAGTTTGACCCAAACAGACTCTGTTTTATCCATTCCATCACTTCTAATTTCTTTACAGTCTGCCTCATCATTAATGTACAATGCTATTCTACCACCTTTACCTTTATTTCTGTCTTTCCTGAGTAGTACATACCCCTCAATACCTGTACTCCAGTCATGACTACTATTCCACCATGTTTCCATTATCCCTGTAATATCTGGTTTCACTTCCTGCACCAGTAATTCTAGTTCCTCCACATTGTTAACCAAGCTCCTTACATTGTTGTACTAACATGTTAGTTGTTTCTGCTTGGCTTTGCCCAGATTCCTCACCCAATTAGGTACGGTCATTCTATTTCCGGTATTGCCTAGCTGACTGTTAGCTTCATTAGTATTGGCACTATCTTTCCTCTTATTCTGTTACCCACTGCTGTGCCTTTCTCCATTGTTGTATTCTCTCTTTCCTCATTTTCTTCCTGGTTAATATCAGAATTAAGCATGGAGATTACATGAGCATCTTCCAATCGTCTCAGCCAGCTTCCTAGTTCAAAGCTCTTTTAATCAGTTCTGCCAACCTCCATCCCAGAAGTCTATTTTCTTCCCTACTCAAGTGGAGTCCATCCCATGAGAACAGTCGTCTGTCCAAGAATGCCTCCCAGTGGTTGAACATCCCAAAGCCTTCCTTATAGCACGACTGCCTGAGCCATCTGTTCATCATCATAATCTTGTCTCATCTTCATTCTCCTCAGGGACAGGTAGAATCGCACTGAAAATCACCTGAACCTCCATTTCTTTAAGTGTCTTCCCCTGCCTGGCATAATCTCCCTTGATGTGTTCCAGAGAGGATCTAGCAGTATCATTTGTTCCCACATGAAGGATAATCAATGGATTCTTTTGTGTTTCCATTAGGATACTCTTCAGCCAAAGGTCTACATCCTGTATCTTAGCTCCTGGCAGACAGGACACCCTTCTATTCTCTGGATCAGCTCAGAGGCAGGCCTGTTTGTTCTTCTTAGTAGGGAGTCACCTATCATGTAGACCTGCCTCTTCCTGGTGTTTGTGTGATTTTTCCGGCCTTCCTCCTGTTCTTTCTGTCTTTTGTTCTCCCTTCCAATCTTCTGTGAGTCATCGTCTGTTCTTCTGGGGCTCTGAACTCTGGGTATTTTCATCCTCTCCCAAACTGATCTATACTGTTATCATGCACTATTGAATGGCTGCCATGCATGGCAATACCCTGCTTTTAGACACATACAGCAAAGCTTGACCGTTACTATTCCTCCTTACAGCAATGCACATCTATTGTTGAGGTCAATGGGAGTTTCTACACTCAAAGATCAGAATACCAGAAGCAAGATCCACCCTGTGGATGTCAGACTAGAATTCTGCTCCCAGATATGTGCACATAACTTCCAATGCCTCTATTATACACATACAAAACACATTATGGGACAAATAATGTCCTCATATATACCCTGAAGTCAGTGGATGTAAAAAGTGCATATCCGAGACTCTGTTTGTAAATCATTTAATAAAGTGCGGCATCCTTCTGGACGAGAGGAGCTGTCCATAACAGACCAAGGCCTCAAACGTACAGATGCCAGGGTTGATTTTTTTTTTTTTTTTTTTTTTTGAGATATCCCATCTCCTAGAACTGGAAGGGACCTTGAAAGGTCATCGAGTCCAGCCCCCTGCTTTCACTAGCAGGACCAAGTACTGATTTTTGCCCCAGATCCCCAAGTGGCCCCCTCAAGGATTGAACTCACAACCCTGGGTTTAGCAGGCCAATGCTCAAACCAAAGTGGGGAGATTGAACATGGGGCCTTCAGCTTGACAAACAGAGGCCCATAACACTAAGGCTAGAGGAGAATTCATTTAGCTGAGCGTAGCAGGCTGTCAGTCTCTCAGGCAGCCACTAGGGAATGCATTCCCTCTGTTAAAACAATCTTGTTCTTGCCATCTGATGTCCTCAGAAATTCAAGTCCCTCCAGGGCTGTTACTTTGTAATGGACTGTACCTTTTTTTCCCTACATACTCCATGATCCTTATTAGGAAATCAAACCTGGAATCTTCCACATCAAAAATACAGACTTCTACCACTTGAGCTAAAGGATCATTGATTAGCTGTAAATAGCAAGCCGTTGTGACTGCTGGGCCAGCCACTAAAGGGAGCCATGATCACTCACATGCTAAGGGTCTGCTCCAACTCCAGTAATGTAAATGGGAGTTATTCTATTGGACCCTAAATCAATGTATTCACTATATAAACGTAAGTCATTATCTCACATATCCAGATGGTTTGGGTATGTGGTGAAGTAAGAGAATGGATTAAACCTGCTTTTATAAGTGGAATCTGCTTTTATTCAATTATTCTGATAACATATTGTAAAGATTGGCTCATGTACCATGACTGTGTGATTGTATTGTATTGCCCAGTAGGAAAGAAAAGATGAATTTTCAAAGGAGACCCAAATTTTGTGGCCAAATTTTTGCACATTCAAAATATTGGATTTGATTGCACAAACTGCATTAGCATGGATTAATCAGGTAAGGCACAAACAGAGTCTGAGCCTGCAAGTCTGAGTTTTTGCACAAGCAAAAACTTGAGTGTGAAAAACTGTGGCTGCAACTACTTAAGTGCAACTTCAGAGGGTTTTTTTGAAAATGGGGCCATAAACTTTATTCCTTTTTACTGAAGGCAGACATTAGTGTTGGATCTTTTCCAAGGAAGACAACTTAACCCCCAGTCCAGCTTCTGGAAATGAAATCTTAACATGGAAGATGCTAGGCAAGTAACATGGAGAAAGTTTAGGGTGATTGCTTCCTGCAAATCTAGGAGTAAAGTCCTCTCTGAAGCCTGACTGTAATGTAACTGAAATAGAAAAATACCAGATCCATTTCTTAGAAAAAGAGAGAGACTTTTATTTGCAATGGTTCACAAATATTTTCCCAGGAACAAAGTAACAGCCAGTGGAGGGCAGTGAGGTTAGGTTTAGGTGATCGTCACATTTGTAAACACAATTTCTTTATTATGCCATTTTTACCTAACTTGAAAATGGCACTACAAGTTGTATACAGCAGTTAGTGCTATTCACTTTCTCTCTTTTTTCAATGCAGTGTCTTCAGTCCTATAATGTCTTGTGAGTTGTGATAGTCTCCTGACAAATTTTTGCTCAGTGGTGGTCGACAGGTGCTGGTTGATTAAATGTGCTACTTACTGTGTATGTTTCACTTCTTGTGTCTTAAATTTTTTTAACCACTGCAGCGCCTGAAAAAATGTGGAAGTTTGACAGTTGGGAGTTACTGCTGAGTATGTGCTGTAAACTATGCTACCCCATTCCCCTTCCTCCTCCCCATTCTGCTGATGCCAAATGATTTATAAAATGCCTTATCATTCTTGAGAGAATTCACACTATCACCTCCAGGCAGTGTAGTAAGGAATCACAGAAGTGGATTGGAAACAGAGATTGGATAACTGGTATATTTCTGTGGAAGAACAAAACCAGGAGAGATTAAATTTAAAAGGAGAAAAGTTTCCCACTGTGACTTGCTAGGGTAAATCTTTAATCGCTGATGTACTTGTTAGTAAACAGGTGATTATGTGATTACAATTTTTCATGTACAGCACCTCTGTATTCCATTTTCATAGGATCCAAGTAATAGTTTAATTTTCAAATGAGAGACTCACTCTTTCTCGGGTCATTGTGTGCTCCCACTTATATGCACACACAGACACACCTCTCCTGGAAACAGGTGTTCTGCTAAAGACATGCTGCAGTGTGGGGATTCTAGCCCATGCTCCTGTCACCAGCGAAAGGAGGCATGGGATAGGAAAGAGGACTGCTGAGTGGAATCAAAAGATTTTTCCCTCTGTCTCTCTATTCTTTACAAACACATGGTCAGTAGCCCAACCTTTCAGCTGCTCCATTCTTTCCCACTGAGCTCACTGACACTCTCACCTTGCAACACCCCTGCAGTCATGTTGCCCACCTTACCCCCAGTCAGCCCTAGCCCCAGGCCTCCCTTCTGCCTCTCTCTGGGAGAAATTACACTTTCATGGTGCAGTGTCTCATTAGATCACCTAGGACTCTGCCTGTCAGCCCTCTGCCCTGCATAGTCAGCAAGGTGCTTGTAGAACCAGCCTTCAGTCAGGCAGAGGAGGTGTAGGGGCTGAGAAAACCACACCACTCTCTAAAAAAATTTACTGTGGGCATTTAGAATTACAGCCTGTGCCTATGTGTAGTTTTCCCTGCATATGGGCTTCCTGTTCCTGCAAAGGGGCTTGTGGGTGAGTGTCGACACCATCCATTTGGAATCAATGGGCCAAATTATTTCCTTGCATTACTCCGCTGAAGCCAAGGAGAGTGGGATATTTTTATTGTGAACAGTTGATAGCAGTTACACCCATAGAGAATTTAGCCCAAAATCACAGGTTCTTGATATTTCTCTTCTTTTGTTCCTTACTCTTAAAAATAATTGCATGAAAGTGTCAGGAGAACATGGTTTTGCAGTGGCAATTTGAATGTATGGAAAGAGGGTGAGGTAGCGAGGCTATTGGGATACAAGGGAACACCACAAGGTTCAGAAGTATATAGCCTATAGTGCTGTTTATTCAGACAACAGGATGGTGTGAACAGTGCCAGTTGGGGGAACATCTGCACACGGGCTTCTGAGATTGCCAAGGCAGAGTTAACTGTGGTAGCTGTGCACTAGCCAATAGCGAGACCCGGGGAATTGATTAATCCATCGGGAAGTCAACAAGGCAGAAGAAGTCAGGCAGCTTCCATCCTTGGGTCCAGAAAAGAGAGGCACTCCTTATTGTTGACAGATTATCATCAGAGATTCATTCCCCATTTCTCTGAGATTGCAGGGCCCTTTAACTAATCTCATGAAAAGACTAGGAAAAATGAGGTCATTTGGTCACCTGCTTCTGACATTAAGGATGTATAGCATACCTCTGTCCAGGCTCTATATTAGAGTCCAGACTTCTCTTTGCCTGTCATGGTGCTGAGTGATGCATTTGAAGTGGGACTGGGACCAGTCCTTTGACAGGAGGCAGAAATATAGAATATCCCATACACTATATAAATGTAAGTTATTATTATTACCATTATGATGCAATCCGTAAACCGTTCCCACAAGAACGGAGACACAGCATCATTGAGAAAGAATATCTTCCTGTGAATTGGGCAGCAGAAACATTGCGGCATTATTTTCTGGGTTATGATTTTACCTCAGTGACAGATCATTATCCCAACCCATGACTGAACCGGATGAAGAACAGGAACCCAAGGATAATCCGGCAGTATTTGGCTTTTACAACCTTTAAAGTTTCAAATAAAGAACCAGCCAGGTATTAATATAAGAATATTGATCAGCTCTCTAGGAATGATGTGAGTGACAAGGTGCGTGGAGGAAAGACAAATTCTCTCCTAAGCAAGGGTATATATTAAATGATAGTCCCTAACATTGGCTTCTAAGTCCCTACAGCCAGGGCAAGCTCTCTCCCATCCACCATCTTGTGCTTAAAATAGGATTTAAAGTTAAGTGGCCTATCCTGAAAGGAAAAAGCTATGCATTTACTTGCTAGGAGAGGTGTGACTTGGATGAATGAATTGTTTTGGGATGGGAAAGAGGGCAGAAAATCTGCCTTGTTCTTTCTCCTATTCCATTTTTCCCTTCTCTCATATAGGAAGAATCTTCATTTTAGATAATTTAGCTTCCAAGAAAAAGAACCATTCATATCCTCATATTTTTTAGAAGAATGTTTTTCTAGGAATGGGCAAGCTGGCTTGGATAGAATAAGAACTTTATCCTTTACGCCTCAAATGACTCTTGGCCAAAAATCCAAAACTGTACCCAAACCAATCCAGTATTGAAAATTTAACAAAAAGTCCGTTAATTTTTTTAATTCTTTTTTGTGTCTCGGGTCCAAAATAGTTTGAGAGAGCCCATTCTCATGAGATATCTTGTCCAGTGTTGCAGACCTAAGAGGTTCCGTTTTTCCAGTTACAGTTGAGATAAGAATCTGCAATGCTGGGATCTCATCCATTCAGAATTTAATTCCAAATCTTCCAAAATTCACCAATCATTATTTTTCCCTTTTATTTCTGGGTTCCAATAATGCAGGCAAAGGAAGACCAGAAAAATTCCGATATTTTTGCATTGTAAAGTTTAATGGAGAGATTCTGTTTTAAACTGAACTCACTGGGGTAAATGTAAAGAGCCTTGTGAATGAAGTCCCTTTTTGTTTGCTTATAGAGGTCTGGGTGTTTTTTACTGCCACCCAGCACCATACTATCTGCCTTCCATGTAAAATCAATAGCAATAGCAAAGTCCATAGTGGAATTCATGGAATCTCTGGCACATCTCCTTTTCCAGGGTCAGAACTTGGCTTGGGGAAGGTTTTTTGTTTTTTTATTTTATGAAGTTCCTATATTTTGGGGTAGTTGGTAAGGATTTAGGGGTAGAACTAAGCCTTAATGTTGAGTGTGTCATTCTTATACTGGAAAGGCTTTTGTTCTATTCCAAGGAAGATGAGTATATTATCCTGGTGTAAGTGGTTTACTACAGGCAATCTATTGTTCCTTAGGACACCCTTCTCACAGTATAGCGAATAATTATCGTCAGTGTAGAGAGTATGACAGTAATGTTAGCCTTTTGGAAAGGCAACTCTGAAGACTGGACTGGTGATGACTGCAGGTAAATTCAGCACTATATTTCACATAGATTTTATCATCAGTGAATGTTTTGACACTTTTGTACTTTGTGGAGCACAATGTCAGCACATAACACATAAATAATCATGTTGAATAAAGTGGAAAAGCCCATGGGAGATGTGGGGCTGGCTGACCATGTGACCTAGTTTCCATTTCAAATGCCCATCTTCCAGAGGTCCTTTTTAATTTTATTGAATCTACTGCAGATATTTCTAAAACATCTATTATTGTGGTTTCACAGTAGCATTTATTTCACTGTAGTAGTGGTGAGGGAGACAGGTTTAAGGCAGGGAAGGGGAGAGGGAATAGTTCATGGAGACCCAAGGGTATGTACCAATATTATAAAACTAATTGGGAGCAGAAGGAGTTTCCCTTCCTGGCTTCACCTGAAGTATGGTGATTGCTCACTTGCGTTGTATTTATCTAATAAAATTCTGCAACCTATAAACAAATGGGTTATTCGTATGTTTCCTTCACTGTTAATTTAAAAAAATCTTGGGCCAGCTTTCATTTTTTCTTAATTTTTTCTGATCTCAGTGCCTCAAACTCCCTTAACCCAACTCCAAGCCTTATCAGTTCTGTGAATATAGCTCTGCAGCATATTGTTTATGATGATATAAACCAGGGGTCGGCAACGTTCGGCACGCAGCTCGCCAGGGTAAGCACCCTGGCGGGCCGGGCCAGTTTTATTTACCTGCTGACGTGGCAGGTTCGGCCGATCGCGGCCCCCACTGGCCACGGTTCGCCGTCCTGGGCCAATGGGGGCGGCGGGTAGCAGTGCGGGCGAGCGATGTGCTGGCCGCGGCTTCTCGCCACCTCCATTCACCCGGGACAGCGAACCGCGGCCAGTGGGGGCTGCGATCGGCCAAACCTGCCGCGTCAGCAGGTAAATAAAACTGGCCCGGCCCGCCAGGGTGCTTACCCTGGCGAGCCGCGTGCCGAACGTTGCCGACCCCTGATATAAACTATGGGAATATAGTTAGCTACCACCAGCAGAGGGAGTATAAAACTTGGTGTTTTTTATAGGTCCTAAAATAATTACACTATTCCTGGGTTTATTTGTATATTTAGGCAACATAGTAACCTAGATATTTAGAAACAGGATTTATTTAAAAGAACCTAGATGTCTATAGAGACCATACACGATGGTTTCATCAAGACTTTACTGTGCTCAGGTGAAATCCTGAGCTTTGCCGTTGTCTTAAATGGAGTCAGGGTTTTCATCCATGGTTTTCTAGTGCCCCCGGAACTTTTCCCCAGGACTTCTGAAATATCCCAGTATTTCATTCATCAGTCAAAGTGTTTGTTATTTTTAATAATTACAAGACGTTTCTAATAGTTGTGTTACTTTACCAAGTAGAATTTGCTCTGTGTTTACCAGGAATAAACAGTCTAGTGAAGCTGGGCGTTCGATGTGAGACACTGTTTGGAGTTGAGAAATGAGGGTAGAAATTGTCAACGCTGTTTTTTTGCTCAAAAATGAATCGTATTGACACTTGCTTAGCGATAAACTTCTTCAGAACACTACATTGCTGGAAAAAAATCCTCCACCCTGAGAAATATGCAGGTATCACAGATGAGTGAGACGCTAGCGGTAGCAACACTGCCATACATTTGCAAAAATCCCCGATGTACTTTTATCTTTTATATGAGAATTTCACAGACCTGAAAAAAAGGACAACACAAAAGGGATTTACAGATTGTTACACTCAGGAAAATCTTCCTCACCAATTTGCAGTGATTACAAGAATCAGAATCCAGGGCTAAAAAATCTTAAAAATTACAAAAGTTTCTTCTGCTTTCCATCCTTTACAATTAAGTATTCATCTATCAAACATTTGTATCATTGGGGAACAAGCTAAACAGGAGAAAATAGCATAGGCCAGTATGGAAGCTACAATATGATACCATGGCACGGGAGATCATGGTTTTGATGCTGGAGTTACCAGTGGGATTAGGATGAAGCTACACCCATTTCCCTGTGTGTAGCCCATCAGCATTTATTAGCAAAAAGCATCTCCCACTGAAATGAAATGTCAAGGAGAGTTAGGTTTTGTACTTAATATGGACTTTTCTTAGCCTCTTGCTGATGAGCCCTATTGCTGAAAAGAGACAGGACTTGTGGTTTATAGGAGCCCCGTGCCATTATCCATGCTGCTTTAATACTGCTTTGCCACCCAGAAAAAGAGCGTTAGCATTTAACAACCGTCCCATTTCCCCCTGAATATTTATATTCTTTTCCTGAGTGCCATACCAGTATTAAAGCAGAATGAAAATGGGTTTAACAATCGCTGGCATGGGGCTTCTGTACAGCATGTGTGTCACAAATCATGTCACTTTTCAGCAATAGGGCTGCTGCCAGCAGGAGGCTCAGAAATGCTCATGTTAATCAAAAATTTTAATTTCAAATCAAATTGACGGTTTACACATGGTGAGAAATGCTTCTCACCATGCGATTTTTCAGTATGCAAAGCTGGGTAAAATGGGTGCAGTTTTCTGTTAAGAATTTTGACTGCAGTATTTGCAAATTTATGGGTTTCAGTGTATTGGGTATGGTGAGTAGTTGATCTAACGGAGCCCCTTGGAGAATAGGAAACAGAAGGGTTTTCATGCAGCCTGGCACTGGTGAGCTGCTGTTGGCACATGCTGCTGGAGAAATGACAGGTATTCAATAAACATCACTATGGTTAGAGGAAGATTTAAAGGAGGGAGGGGCTGCAGTGCTATAAACAAGGAGTTGAAACAAATGTGCCTATTTCACTTCTTGATTATTTTGAATATGTAAATGTTCCAAATCATTTTTAAATAACTTTAAGTTTATTTGCATGTTGGTCTTGTACACCCAATGCCTACAGCATATCCCCCAGTAATATTGATGCAAACGATAATATAGGTCCAATTGTGATCTGAGTTGGTATAATGAAATCAGTGGAGTTACTCTGAATTAACATCAGTTTAAATATAACCAGAATTTGACCTTCTATTATTCTTATGGCCTACATTCCCAGATCCTTATCCTGCAAACTCTTATTTCATGGAAGTGAGTAGTTACCCTGAAGTCAGTAGGACACCATGAGGGCCCAACCCTGCACCTGTGGATGTCAATGGCAAAATTCTCATTGACTTTAGTAAGAACAAGATTGGGCCCATGGTGAGTAAGGAATACTCACATGAATAATAATTGGCAGGATCTGGTGTTCCTTGTGGAAACCAGTGTTTTCAAACCGCCTCTGGAATATAAACATAAAACCAAAATATGATCAATTGACATGAAACATGATATCATGAGTTACAGACTAAGTGACATTTCCCATCTTGAAAGAGAACGGCAGCTTCTTTTGAGACTATGGGTTTAAAGTCCCCTTGCCATATTTCTTCATGCCAGGGAAATCAGCCTGAACCTCCTCTTTTATTTCCCGCACCAGCACACAGGTACCATTTTACCTGTGCCAAGCCTACTGGGTAGTCTGTAGCATCACATGGCATTGCCAACTACATTAGGAAAGCAGTATCCATCAGTCTGCCCAGGATTACCTCATAGTTCCTTTCTGTGTTCACCCAGTCACTGAGCCAGTCTCAGGACGATAAAGCTGAAAATGTAATATCGCTGCAGAGACCTAGGAGATCACAATTGTTGTAACCAACCTAGATAAGAAAGGAAGATAAATAACTCCTTACTATTATTAATTGCATGGGAAAGGCTTTTCTTTTTATTACTCTCTTTATTGTCAGGTGCCATAAATATTCCAAAATGATTATCCTTATGTAGATTTCATCTCATTTACTTTGAAAGGGTTTGAGGAGCATATTATCTCATAAGCTGCCAAATGAATATGACCATTTATGACATTTCCTCTTTTTTTTTTAACATTTCCTTTTTGGATTGAAGATCTGAAACAGATAAATATGCTAATTTAAGACATCTGTTGTTTTCCGAGATGTAGGGCCCTAGACAGTAGTAACTGCTGAGAATTTGTTTACTGAAATTGTGATTTTTCTTAATAGTTTTCATTATCGCAAAAATTTTATATATTTTTAAAAGGTCTCTATGTTAAATAGGTAGAGAAAAAGTGTCTACAACCTCTTTAGTAATTTTAGGCAACAAAACACTAGGACAAACTGTCTGGTTTCCATGGTGCAGGGCTTCACAGGTTCTTAAATGTGGACTTGCGGGTCTTTCATTGGGCCCAATCCTGTGAAATGCTAAGCACATTCTACAGGGAGACTGTAAGCTCTTTGGGGCAGGGACTGTCTTTTTGTTCTGTATTTGTACAGTACTTAGCACCAGAAGTCTCGATCTATGACTGGAGCTCCTAGAGACTACAAGCACCATGAACTCCCCTGTACCTCTTATGGATTATGAAACTGGCTGCAACCAGAGTTGCTGAATTCACAGGCCTCAGTGAGGAAACCCCATTATTACTCAGTTCTCATACCCTTACATTGGATAGGACCTTGTGTCACATATAGGGCCCGTTAACATCATGAGAATCCTTCCACTGACATCAGTGGATGCGGGATCAAGCCCTCAATCCCATTAAACCAGTGGGACTCCGCACAGACGAAGTTCCTATTCAGTTTGAGTATGGGTGTTGCAGCTTGGCCCACAATATCCAGAAGTTTTCTGGAACCATACTGTTCTCTTCCGTTCAGTTCAGGAATTTTGGAGTTCAACCCCCCCCACAATTCATCAATGATTTTGCATGGTGTGAAGGGTTAACAAAACTTTCATTATCACACTCTATTAAGCCAGGACCAGGAAACAATTTCTAATCAACACTCTGATCTGGGCAGGGATTGTGCAGTCTTTTGTATTAGGCCTCAGATCTGTGTTCTCTATTCACACATGCTCACTTCCAGCTGTTGTCATTGAAATCCCACATAATCTCTCCGGGTCAAAGGGCAGTCATCCATGACTGCTGCTGTTAAAAGGTTATGCTGATTTCTGTTGTCAAATATTGGCCCTTTTCTCTTTCAATCACTCCCATTCTACTTTTTTCAACAAGAAAGATCCAGCCTAGAATTGTATTACATGACTTTAAAGTCTTAAAAGTGTTCCTCTATTGTACTAACACGACATGCCCTGGACGGTCTAATTCATTCTGTTACATTCCACAAAGAATTTTCTGGTGCTTCTTAAAAACTCTGTGCTAAAGCTGAGCAGGCAAGCTTCAAAGAATAATGATATATGGGACTTGTGGCCTAGCATTTATTTTGTAAGGAAATATGTCATTTGACTGTGTAATAAAATAACCATGGTTAATTATTGCTATGACAATAAAATTAAGCTAGAAGTAACTGTAGCCAAAACAAGGCTGGGGCAGGAAGGGTGCAAGTAGAAAAAGGGAGGAAATGAGATTTCTGTATCAGAATTAAAATAATGGTTAATTTCTAGTTTGAACTCTTTTTTAAAAAGTCACTTATTTTAAAGATTTAATTGAGCCCATCTTTTAAAGCTTATAATTTATGGGTTTACAGAACATATTTTGTATGAAGAAAAATAAAATGGATCCCTTGGGTTAGCGTTAACCAGAGTTGCATGCAGTGGCCCAGTGCACACTACAGAGTTAAAAAATAAAATAGATCATAGTCACCTTTAGTTTTAATAGAGTACTGTGGTCCATATAGACTACAGGTCCCAGAATGCAGTGGTCCATCTTGATTGTAGAGGGTATTCAGGTGATGATGGAGAATTGCTTGCTGGGATGTGTAGTCTACACAAGACTTGCAGAGTATAAACACCTTATATGAAGATATCACGTGATGCACATATGTTCTATCCTTCCTTTTATTTGTTTGCTTTTGCTGGGGGAAAGAACATGACTGAGGATCAAGCCTAAATTCTACCACACCTATCCTGACACCACAATAAAGTTAGATACAAGTTAATCCACTGAGCAGTCTGGGGAGGAGAGTTCTCAATTATTTTGTCTCTCAAGGTGTCAGTGGTTGGTGATACAGACTCATCAACTCATAGACTTCAAGGCCATAAGGGATCATTGTGATCATCTAGTCTGTACATAGCAGGCCACAGAACCTCACCCACCCACCTCTAACCTCTGGCTGAGTTACTGAAGTCCTCAAATCATGATTTAAAGACGTCAAGTTACACAGAATCCACCATTTACTCCAGTTTAAATCTGCAAGGGACCCGTGCCCCACACTGCAGAGGAAGGTGAAAAAACTTGAGTCTCTGCCAATCTGACCTGGGTGGAAATTCCTTCCCGACCCCAAGTATGGTGATCAGTTGGACCCTGAGCATGTCAACCCACCAGCCAGACATGTGGGGAAGAATTCTCTGCAGTAACTCAGAGACCTCCCTGTCTATAGTTCAATCTCTGGTCGTTGGGGATATTTACTACTAGCAGTCCCGGATGGGCCACATGCCATTGCAGGCAATCTCATAAAACCGTCCCCTCCAGAAAATGATCAAACTCACTCTTAAAACCAGTTAGGTTTTTTCACCTGACTGCTCTCCTTGGAAGGCTGTTCCAGAACTTCACTCTTCTGATGGTTAGAAACCTTCTCCAATTTTGAACCTGAACTTGCTGATGGCTAGTTTGTATCTGTTTGTTCTTGTGTCAACATTGGCGCTTAACTTAAATAACTGCTCTCCCTCCCTGGTCGTTATCCCTCGTATGTATTTATAGAGAGCAATCTTATCTCCCCATAGCCTTCGTTTGGTTAGGCTAAACAAGCCAAGCTTCTTGAGTGTCCTCTGATCATCCTAGTAGCTTTTCTCTGCCCCATTCCAGTTTGAAGTCATCTTTCTTAAACAGGAGAGACCAGAATTACACACAGAATTCCAGATGAGGGCTCACCAGTGCCTTTTATAATGGTAATAACACTTCCCTATTTCTACTGGAAATATCTCACCTGATAAATCCTAGGAGTGCATTAGCCTTTTTCACAGCCACATCACATTGGCGGCTCATAATCAGCCTGGGATCAACCAATACACCCAGGTCTTTCTTCTCCTGTCATTTCCATCTGATACGTCCTCAGCATATAGGGGAAAAAATTATTGTTAGTCCCTAAATTTATGACCTTGCATTTTGCACTATTAAATTTCATCCCATTTCTGTTATTCTAGTTTTCAAGTTGTCCAGATCTTTTATGATATTCCGGTCCTCCTCAGTATTGGCAATACCTCCCAACTTTGTGTCACCTCAAAATTTTATTGGCAGACTCCCACCTTTTGTGCCAAGGTCATTAATGAAAATGATAAATAAGATTGGTCCCAAGACTGATCCCTGAGGAATTCCACTAGTAAACTCCTTCCAGCCTGACATTTCACCTTTCAGTATGATCTGTTGTAGTGTCCTCTTTAATCAGTTCTTTATCCATCTTTCAGTTTTCACATTAATCCCCATCTTCGCCAATTGAACTAATAATTTTCCATGTGGAACTGTATCAAATGCCTTATCCAGGTAGATTAGATCTATTGCATAAAAAAAAAATCAATTATCTGCTCAAAGAAAGAGATCGGGTTAGTCTGGCACAATTTACCTTTTGTAAAATCATGTTGTATTTTATTCCAGTTTACTGTTTACCTCCATGTCAGGGGTGGCCAAACTTACTGACCCTCCGAGCCGCAGGTGCATACGATAATTCTTAGAAGTTTGAGAGCCGGGTATGCCTGCCAGGGCTTACGGCTTCAGCCCCATTCCTGATGAAACCCCCGAGCCCTGGCAGGGGCCTCCTGTGGGGCTGAAGCCTCTAGCCCCACCACCCTGCTACAGGACACAATCCCTGAGCTCCCCCGCACCCCAGTCTGGTAGGTGGAGAATGGGGGGCAGTCCGTGAGCTGCACTTTAACTGTAAAAGCGCTGCATGCGGCTCGGCCACCCCTGCTCTATGTCCTTAACTACTTTCTCTTTCAGAATTTGTTCCAAGACCTTGCATACAATGGAGGTCAAACTAATGGGCCTGTAATTTCCTGGATCACTTATTTTCCCTTTCTTAAAAATAAGAGCTATATCAGCAATTCTCCAGCCATAGGGCACGACCCTCGAGTTTACGGATTCATTAAAAATTGGGTTTGCAATTTCATGTGCCAATTCCTTTAATATTCTTGGCTGGAGATATTCCAGGCTCTCCGACTTGGTCCCATTAAGCTGTTTTTGAGTTTGACTTCCACCTCAGATATGGTAATTTCTACTTCTATATCCTCATTTTCATTAGCCACCCTAACACTGCCCCTAAGCTCCTCATTACCCTTTTTAAAAACTGAGGCAATGTATTCATTTAGTTGTTGGGCCATCTCCACCGCATATTCCGTGCTTAGTAGTCCCACTTTTTGTTTCCTTGTTTTTTTAAAAAATTATATGGCTATAGAATCTTTTGCTACTGGTTTTAATTTCCTTTGCGAGGCTTAATTCTGCTTAGCTTTTGTCAGTTCTCATTTTTTCCCTACCCTTCTGACTTCCAAGACGTAGCCGATCCATCCCATCTTCCATATCTTGTAGGCTTTCTGCTTTCTCTTAATAACCTAGATGCTTGCCCATCCAGTTTGGTCTGCAATCCTTCCTTGAAAATTTTTCCCCTTGTTTGGGATGCAGGCTTCAGATGGTGTCTGCAACTTTGACTTAAAGTAATTTCAAGTCTCCTCCAAATTCAGATCCTTGAGTTCTTCACTCCAGAGCACTTCCCTAACTAATTCCCTTAATTTTTTTAAGTTTGCCCTTTTGAAATCAAGGATCCTAGTTGCAGATCTATTTTTGTTTATCCTTCCATTTAGTTTATTCCTTCATGATCACTCGAATCAAGGTTGTCTTCTACAACTACTTCTATGAGGTCTTCATTACTCACCAATAGTCAATCTAAAATTGCATCATCTCTTGTTGGTTCGGTGATTATTTGGTGAAGAAATCTGTCAACTATCACATCCAGGAATATCTGGGCCCAACTATTATAAGTAGCACTTATTCTCCAATCTATATATGGAAAATTAAAGTATCTCATAATCACACAATTCCCAGTAGTATTCAATTCATTAAAATATTAAAGAGATGTCTATCCATATCCATCAGATCCTGGGGGTCTATAGCATAACCCAGGGACAGTCCCAGTGAAACCAGTGCTAGGTTTCTTCCCCCAAAGTGATTTTGACCCATATAGATTCTGTTTTATCCAGTCCATCACTTCTAATTTCTTTATAGTCTACTACCTCATCATTAATATACAATGCTACTGTATCACCTTTACCTTTATTTCTGTCTTTTCTGAACAGCACATAACCTTCAATACCTGTACTCCAGTCATGACCACTATTCCACCATGTTTCTGTTATCCCTAGGATATCTGGTTTCACTTCCTGCACCGGTAGTTCCAGTTCCTCCATTTTGTTACCGAGGCTCCTTGCATTGGTGTACTGACGTGTATATTCTAAGCAATATTAATTAGTTACTCAACACTTTGTGAAACAGAGGATTATCTAGGTGGAAGATAGAACCAAGAGGAATCAAATTGCACTTTGAGTGGAGAGGGCTTTTCTTTTTAATCAGGCATTTGGTTAAGATAATAGGCTTGAAGTCCTAATTGATTATTACTATTTTAAGGTTTTAAGATGGTTATGTACAGTAAGATGCTTGACATGAATAGGGGTTTATAAATTGTTTCAGTCCTAGTATAGGAGCTTGTCTCGTAATTTCAAAATACTGAAAGTGAATCAAAGTTTCCCAGAAAGCTGTTTCTCCAAGCTTAATACTATAATACATCGTCAGACTGTCCAGTGCAAATGAAATAACTGAATTTGGACTTTTTCCTCTTCAATAGATTAACTCTTTCACAGTATATTATTGTTCAAATTACAGAGAACATGCTTTGTTTGCAAAGTACCACATACACTTATGCAGGATATAATTATTTAATAAATAATAATAATAATTAATAATATAAGGAAAACTTTTAAAACAACAGTAACATTTTGTACACTGGTACAATGAAAACATGTTTTGATCTGTAATTAAGGAACTGTGACTTGATGAGCTTACTGTATACAGGCTTTCCAGATAAAAGTAAATGCTTCAGTTGTGATTTTCTCAAACTTCAATGCAAGTGCTTGATCTGTAATCTTCCTACATCTGAGACTCCCTTCCTGGGCATTAATTACGAATACAAAGGTGACTCTCCATGGACACTAAACATTCGGAGGCAATTTAGTTGGTTTTTGTACACACAAGGCCTCCATTGACTCAGTCTTTATATGAATTCACTTAATAACACAGAGCAAATGGAATGAGACCTTGAGGCCTAATTCTGATCTCACATTCACTAGTGTAAAACAGGAGAAACTCTGCTAAGGTCAGTGGAAATTGACTTGCACATAACTGGTGTGTCACAGGGTTCACTCATCGCTAGCAGTGCCTCCTGCTGGCTGCCCTGGGAATTAGCTCCGCCAGGCTTGTGCTCTCCCTCTGGTGGTGTCTTGCCCCATCCTGTCTCGACGTGTGGCCCTGCTCACTCTCAGATCTGCCATCTCCTCTTCATGGCTTGGCCCTCAGGCCAGGTCACTAAGGTCCTCCCCTTCTTGAGAATTCAAAGTCCTTCCAGACCCGCTGGATGGCTGGCATCTCCAATGCCCTTGCCACTCCCCATTGGCTGGTAGGGGAACCCAAGCCCGCTCTCTACACTGGGTTCCAGCTCAGGGACCCTATAACAAGCAGCCATGGTCTCTACACAATCTGACCCCTTGTTGCTGTTTTCCTGGGCTTCTCCCGCCTCTGGGTTGGCCAGGCACCCAACTCCTTCTACTCAGGGAGTAACTGCAGCCTGCTTCGCTGCCTTCATGCAGCCTCCTTGCTGCTAACAGCTCCAGGGCATTATACTGGCCCGCTGAGCCTACTTCTAATTAGTGGTGTGCTCCCTGGCTCCTCCTCCAGGTGCACCTGGTGGAGTTAATTAGCCTGCCTGGCCACCTTAACCCCTTTCAACCCTGTGTGGGGCAGACGCCCCATCACATAGTGCAACATCAGAATTAGGTTCCTTAAACGTAGACTTGTTTTTGCTCCTTCGTTATTGGGGTAACGTTTGATCCCAAAATGAAGAAAATGTAATTTATAGGATCACATTTTACATAATTACACTGTCACCATCAAGCTAAAGTGAATTACTTTTACTGTGGTGGTGGTGGTTATATATGCATATTATTTATATAATACCCAGAGTGTACTAGGTACTAAGATACTATTTACTGATTAGTATTACTATATACCTTATTCAGCTAACTTTATTATTTTCTTACTTCCTCCAGAAAAAAAATTATCATCCGCATAAATATGACTTACAGCGAAGTACTGAAACCCAGGGCTTATTCTTTCATGTCCAGATCCAACTCCTATTGAAATCAATGGAAAGACTCCCACTTATTTCAGTGGGAGTTTCTTTGGACATAAAGCCTTGATTCAGGAAAGCACTTAAGCACCTGTTTAAGTTTAAGCGTGTGAGTAAGCCCATCCCTATTTGGCAAAGCATTAAATTAAGCATATGCTTTTCTTAAGCACATGCTTACAGTTAAGCGTATGCTCTAGTGCTTTGCTGAATCAGGGCCTATCTTAGGTGTACGAGTGCCCTAGTTTATGCATAGAACTTCAGGGAATGAATAGTTTTTGATAAATTCAATAAGGATCATCTAATTCTCATTTTAAACACCAGCTTTACTACCCAAATATGATTGAGGTACAAAACTGGAGAGATAACCAGTTCATGAACAGCAATTTCAACTTCCTATCTTAGGGATATTTAACAAAAGTATAATTTTGCATATATTTCAGAAAAGTGCTGTATTAGAAGTAAATCTTGCAGACTTTAGGATGTTTAATCCTCTTTTCAATTAAGGATTTTTAATGCTAACATCTGCTTTTGGCATTACTTAACAACTTTACCTAATTTTTTTTTCTCATTCACAATTAAGTGGAACAGCCAAATTGATACAGTTTCTCTGAAAGACATTTTTCCATTTTGGCCTTTTTTAGCAGGCACAAAAAAATTACATTTTTACAGCTTTTCTTGTTAATGATGCTGTGTCCTGGCCATTCCTTTGTCATTTGTTTGGTGGGTTCCCTTCATTTTTTCCACTTTCAATTTTAGAAAGATTCCTCAGCAAAGGCTACAAACCTAAGCCCTAATTCTGCAATCTGAATCATGTAGGCAGAACTTTAGGCCTACACGGAGTCCACTAAACTCAGTGGGGACCCACATATCTATGCATGCATGGATCAGATTGAAGGATCAGGGCCTATTCAAGAGGACAGCTCATATGAGTCAGGATGTGAATGGTGTGTGTAAGGGCCCGATTTCCTAATCATTTATGAATGTATAATTCAGTTAAAAAATCTCAGCCAATAAATGTTTATTTTCACTAATTAAGACTGGAAATCTTGTCATGCTTTGCACTATTGTTCAATCACAACTACAACCCTCTAAAACACACACACACACACACACACACACACACACACACACACGCACTTTGAGAATGAGCCCAATGTTTTACCTTCCCTGTGAATGTTCTTGCTTTTGTGTATTTGAAATCACACCCTCAACATTATTGCAATAGGATCTCCTTTGTGACAGCCTGTCAGGCAGACAAAGGTGCCAGTGGACACAACAGGCAGAACCAGTATAGTCTGTTGTTATCAGACCTACCAAGGGTAGATGCCATGATGGTGCTTGATGGTGCCATGTACTGAGCGTTCTGGCCCTTATCCAGTAAAGCACTTAAGCATGTGCTTAACTTTAGGCATCTGAGTTGTTCCATTGAAGTGAAGACCTAAGAGAATTATTTTTAATTCATAGATCTTTTAATCCAATAAACAAATCTGCTGCAGTATATGAAAAGTAGATTCTCATATTAAAAATACTCAGAAAATTGCCAATGAACATATTCGATTTGACTAATTGCCCACTTTTAAAAAGAAAAATGATGCACTCATGAACTTTATTACTGAAAAATGCAAACTGGGCCAGGCACAATCACCTAAATTTTCTGAAATCTACTTTTGAGTTGAGAAAATGGAAAAAACACTCAATTTGTACGTTGGCATTTTATGCACTTAAAATATTCAAAGTTTTTTCCTCCTCAGAAACATAGTAAAAATTCATGCTAGTAGAATGAGAGATTTATTTGGGTTAAGTTTTAACATCAAGTACATTTGAGTAATTTAGCTGTAAACTATTGGATCGTGACAGATTTGTGAATATATTTGTGTGCATATGTAGTACAAACACACACATAGAGGGACCTATAGACACCAAATTATAATTTCAGTAGTGTATAGTATACTGTACTGAATATAATAATATAACACTGTATCTGACAGACAGTTAACTATGTAGGGCAGATGGTGCCCCTATAAAACATTCAATAATATGTGTGTGCGTGCATTGGAATCAGTGACTTTAAGTAGGACAACCTTAAAAGGTATGCCACTTATCCTGTGGACAAGTACAACTTTACAGTTCTTTTAATAATCCCTTTATCCTGAGATTTCTCTTTTGACCCTGATTTCAAAAGCAAGAGGTCAGGCTGGCCTGCTAGCTCCAGACCTCTAATTGAAGTCCTGATATGTACTGTGTGAACTGTAAATCCAGCTATGTACACTTACTTGCACTTGGTTTTGAGTTTGAAAGCTGCTTGCTTTGTAATTGATTATGCCCGTGAAATTGAATTAACATTTGGTGATAGACATGTTTTCAGAGAAATAGGAAAATACCATTATGTGAAGTGTAACAACATTTTGATATAAAATGTAGAGTCATCTCTTACACAAATGAAACAGGCAGGGAAACATACACCCTGTCTCAAAGAAATTCCAAGGCTTAAAGTTAATGCTTTTCTTATGCAGAGATTTATTTTGTCTTTTGCAAAGCTTGTTTTAAATACTAGAATTTTTCTTTTTTATGGGAATGGCATTTATTTTAAAGGTTTGGGTTTTTTTTTTTAAACAGCTGCTATTTTAAGATTTCCCTAGTGTAACCTCAGAAAATGAAGAGTACATCTTTAAATCTTGTTTTGTTTGAATGAATGGTAGATAATCCTGATCAGATGTTTCTTTAGAGAATAATGTTTAAAACGATTATAGAATTTAGCTGTCCTGTCTGATTCCTAGGTACAGTATTTTAATTTCAGTTGTTAAGTCGTTAGGGGTCATCTAAGGTAACCATATATAAAATAGTCCTCTTTTGTTTCAGATTTCCTGTTGAGATGCTTTAACATCTAGAAAACTCCCTGCTGATGTGTCATGTTAGCTTTCTTAACCTCCAGATACAAACCACAAAATAGCCTACATAGCTGTATGACTAGTTACCCACCTCCATAAATAATAATTAGTGCTAAGTGGGAAATTTGGTGTCACATTTGAGATCTAAATGAAACTAAAGTATTTGAGAATACTGTCATTAAATGCTTAATGCTCATCAAAATTCTTTCATTCTATTTGTTTTGTAGGACATTTGGGCTTCCAGGACAGTTTTGTCACATCAGGTGTTTTCAGTGTGACTGAGCTAGTCAGAGTCTCACAGAGTAAGTATCCTTTTGTTGTTGTTCCCTGTGTTTATTATAACTCTCATTTCCTCCTGTTCCCCCCACCCCCACCCCAGAAACTGACTGTCCCCTCTTCTACCTGCACTCCACACATGACTTAACTGTGTTCCACATTTTAAATTAAGTGGGAAAGTTAAATAATAGAATATTTTAAAAATAAATAAGTTCCTGATTTAGCAAACCGATGGATCCTTACACCAATGTGGCACCCTACTGAAGATATTAAGACTCTGGGTAGGTGCCCATGTGGATCAGTTTGTAGGTTCAAAGCTTAAGGGATGAATTTTAACCAGACCTTTTAAAATGATATCATCTGTGCCCATGAGCCGGGAATTACGTATACACCTGTTTTGTATATACATGTATGTGTATGCACAGAAGTGGCTGCTGTTTTAACACCCTTAGATTGGTGAACTTGCAAATACTGTGGACAGCTGTACCGGTGTTAGCCCTAAGAGGCTCACTTACTCAGACCCCTACAGCTTTAACTTTGTGAGGCCTGCATTCTACCTCCATTGTATGGAATTCTGCCTTTTAAAAGGATTTGTTTTTTGACCTTTAAAGAGTGCTAATACCCACAGCATGAGTGACACGCTGCAGCATGATCATTACCAGCTTGTCAATATTCACTAACAACAGTGAATTAAGAGTACCTGTCACCATCCCGTTCCATTGATCAAAGGTGCATTGATTGTATTTTTCTATGACATAACCCAGACAGTCCAAGGAGAGAGCATGGACAGCCCTTCTCGAAGCTGTGCCTCGATTACAGCTAGACCAGCCCCTCATTGCTAGGGTGCTGTGGATTTCTGTAGCTAGGGCCAAACTATGTTGCAACATTACAGTAGCACCAGTTAGTACTGCAGTAGTTAACAATTGTACTGTGTTTACAATATCAACCTTGCAGCTTATCTGCTTTAATATGCTCAGAAATAAAACATGGCATGCAGGTTCTCAGCGTGAAAGTTTAAAAGTTTGTTTAGATGCACTGCAAGTCCAACTTTTGGCCTTCCAGGGGCCCTGCCTGGCAGGGACAGCCTTAGGAGAGAACCCACGTTTTTGAATCAAACCATGGGGTTTCTGTAGGAAAGGTCACCCTGTTTTTCTACTTTATCTCCCTCCCCACACACACACACATCAGAGCACTAGTCAGAGCACTAAATTGGCTTCCTATTGAAAAACTAGAAGTAGGGGTTGGGGAGGAGCTGTGTAGGCATCAGAGAGGTATGCACGGGAGAGTGAGAAAGAAAAGGGTACCCTGACCTTAGCCAAGCAATTCTCCTAGCTCTCCTTCCCAGATGACCTGTGGAAAGGCTGTTTCAAGGACATGTGAAGCCAGAGGAAGTTCTGGGTGCACAGTATGTTTGAAAACCAGGCCTCTTTATTTAGGTGCCCAAATATGGACTTGGGAGCCTAATGTTTGGCACCAATTTTTTTAAAATCCTGGCTTCATTATTTTATTGTAGTGCACTAAATTGATGTTTAACATAAACAGTGTTGGGAATAGCTAAATTATCTCCTCCTGTATGTGAATAGCTCCATTTTATGATGTTTTAATTTGGTGCAAAGGGTAAAGGCTCTTGAAGTCCTAAGGGAAATCCACCCTTTCTCCCTCTAAGACATCCCACATTAAGATAATCTTATCTTCACTGGAGGAGCACTAGTCATCATAGCTGTCTCTGGTTTCTGTCAACCCTGGTTCATGTGTTTGCAAGATGCAGTTGTTAGAAAGTAACTAGGTTCACCACTCCTGACTTCTGATCTCCATAGCAGAGAGTTTGGGACTGAGTTTATGAGCCAGCATATTTCATGCTTGTTAATCTTCCATTACATTTTATCATAACAACAACAACAACAAATCTTTTACCAAAGATCCCAGTGTCTAACAAATTTTACAAACATATTATGAATTGTATTTATGAGGCTCATGCTCCCTGTCGCTGGAATGTACACAGCAGCCTTTAAAAATTGCTTGGAAACATACAGGAGTGTAGGGTAGAAAATATAGCATTGCAGCCATTGGAGTTACCAAGGAAATTTTGGGAGGTAAAATAAAATTTCCAACTGTTATTTAACCAGGACACACGGGCTTGCACTCCTTGCTCATGCAAAAAGTGCTATGGTCTCTTTAAGGACCCTATGCAATCAGGATCTCAGTTTTATATCCTGTCTGCAAGATAGCACCTCCGGGGAAAAAAGTGCCCCAGCACTTACTAGGATCTCCCTTCAGTACTGACTGAGAAGAAAGAATACCAACTGCTGGCTTAGCAACACTACTTCTGGTAGCACCTTGGATTTTCTGTGGCGGTGCCCCATACACATGCTGACCGGGCCTGACCCTGTTTCGTTTATGAGATCTGACAAGCCCACACAGTAGGATATGTCTAGTGTGGATTCTACCAACAAAATCCCATTGATGTCAGTGTGAATTTGCATGCCAACGTTCAGGAATGATTTAGCATAAAGGATCCATGATTAACTGCTATGAGTTGTGCCTAAACTGACATGTAAGGTTGCTTGATATATTGCGCTATTCAGAATAAACCTGGCTGGGCTGTTTAAATATACTTGTGGCTTTACTCCAGACTAGTCCACAGATTGCTTTGGCACTGGAGAGCTCAACCCCTGCAGAGCACTAATCCAGATTCACCAGGATTTTTTCATTAGAACTTGGCAGCTTGAATTATCAAGATACACTCAATCCAGTCTATATATTTATTTCTCTAAAAAGCCACCGCAACTTTAAACGCCACCCTGCTTGGGGAAGCAGCCCATATGCTCATCCTCTGTGGTGAGGCCCTTCTTTGATTTCCTGAGCATGCGCTATGACAGCTTCACAAAAGGTCGTATTCCACATATGATCATGAGGCTGCAGAGAGATCCAGGAGCATGTTCTTGGAAGAAAGCTGTGTGATTCTGGGCCCGAATCCCTGTTGTGGCGAATGCTGTTTTGGGGATGAATGATGCAGTGCAGCAGTACTGCCCACATTTTGTATACAGCTCTAAATCAAAGCAATGTTTGCTTAAAAAACATTTCAATAATATTAATTTTCTAAATGTGTTTAAATGTGTGTGAATTTTCAAGGACAGACTGCTTCTCTGTCACTGACCCTCTTGCTGTGCAGTGCGTATGCTACAGGAATTCTCATGCTGAGATGGAAAGACCAAATTTTGTTTTTTGTTACATCAGCATAATTGCACTGAAGTCAATGGGGTTATTCTAGATTTACACCTAAGTAAGAAGAAGCAGATTTTGGCGTCTGCGTCAACTGTAGCTCTGTATGGCCTATAGTTTTCATGATTTTTTAAAATTTGATAATAGGAACACATGGTTTCCCTGAGTTTTAAGTAGTTGTCTGTTGTTAGCTTCTGTCATCTAAAATTAACACGAGGCACAAAGTGTTTCCAGCATTTCCTCATTAGGTATTGTTGGGTAATAATAATATGCCACATTTATTGAATAAGGTTGTCAGGGGTCAGTGTGACAGAGAGACTCAAATAAAATGTGTTATATCAGCCATACAAGTCTGGGTAGGGGGGTGAAAAAGCTAAGCAAAAAGTCAGCTTCCTGGGAACAAATATTTGGTATTAACATTGTACCTTTTTCTAATCCATGGGTTCTCAAACTGGGGGTTATGATTTTTTAGGGAGTCGCGAGGTTATTAAGTGGGGGTCGTGAGCTGCAGCCTCCACTCCCAAACTCCACGTCGCCTCCAGCATTTATAATAGTGTTAAATATAAAAAAGTGTTTAGAAAGGGAGTTGCACTCAGAGGTTTGTTGTGTGAAAGGGGTCGCCAATACAAAAGTTTGAGAACCACTGATATCTTTAATCTATCTATCATTTGTATAGGTCCTAGTCATCATAGTATTTATTTAATAATATATGGAGATATACCTATCTCATAGAACTGGAAGGGACCCTGAAAGGTCATTGAGTCCAGCCCCCTGCCAGGACCAAAGTACTGATTTTTCCCCAGATCCCTAAGTGGCCCCTTCAAGGATTGAACTCACAACCCTAGGTTTAGCAGGCCTATGCTCAAACCACTGAGCTATCTGAACAAGAATTATAGACCCTCTTGGTGACAGGCACACCTGTAGCTTTCTTCTGTTCCACAGCAATGGGCTTTACCACTGACTCATTAGCCTGCTGCTCAATCTTCCAGAGGCTGGGTAAATAGGAAAAACAAACCATGAGAAAGAAAGCAGGGATGCTTGGGCATAGGAGGTGAGATTGGGAGGCACTGGCAGGCTGGAAGTTTAGGGGCATGAAAAAGGCTACTACAAAGATGTTTGCCAATTTTAAGAAACTAAACATGGAATCCCCCATCATTGGAGATTTTTCAGAACAGGTTAGACAAACACCTGTCAGGGATGATCTAGCCTCAGTGCAGGGGGCTGGACTACATGACCTCTCGAGGTCCCTTCCAGCCCTACATTTCTGTGACTCTGTGTATGTTAAAACTAGGTATGAGGTCGTTCTCCACTCATAGTCCAATGTGAGTAGGCCAGATCAGATCCCCAATATTCCTGTATTGTGGTTGGGGAAAATCAGCATTGACCCACATACCCCAGACTCTGCTGGGACTTCTCCATAGAGAAGTTCATCCATGACTGGGAAGGATTGGGCTGAGGGTTAAAGGCAGGAGTGTCAGAGCAGATGCACGTTATTGTTCCTCAAGCCTGAGGCTATATTTAACCATCCCTTGGCCTCTTCAGCACTGGGGAAACTCCCCTTAAAGAATATCCTAGGGACAGTGATGAAGGGAAGCCATTCAAGTGTGGCTCCAGTGCACCTCTGTTGACTCCTATGTTGCTGGTGAAAGCCACAGGGGGCCCTAAGCTCCTGTAGATCCCAGACAATGCGCAGGATTTGTTGATTGAACAGCCAGCTGTTGCACAAGCGAAACAAACCCCTCACCTCCAACCATCCTTTATGAGGAGGTCCTCAGAGGTATGTAGGTGTCTAACTTCCATTGAAATCCATAGAAGCTAGTCTCCTAAATACCTTTGAGGATTTGGACTTAAATTCTGTCCCCAGCTCATGTGTGCAGAGGTCCCCAGGGCAGTAGAATGTGCCTGCTGTGAAAGGGTGGCAAGATGTGGGAGGCAGTGCAGAATTTGTTCACCCCATTTGGCACAAAGTCCTGCTCCACGGGATTTCCCTGTTCAGCAGGACCCTGGAAGTGCGAATGGGAGACATTGACAGGCTGGGAGCTTGGGGCCAGGGAAGGTGCATGCAGAGTAGGCTAATGCAGCCATTAGATTTGAGTAACCTGCATATGCTCCTGATCTGGATTCCTTCCTGTGTGGATATCCCCCACAAACAGCTGAAATATACAGGCTGAGCTGTGAAGGAAGGATTTGGGGCTTAATGAGCAGTCCCTAAAAGCAGATCAAATTTACGCATGTTTCGCACTGCATTGTTGGTTGAAATTATATAATTCCCGGTGCTGATGTATGAAGCACCCTGCCTGCTCACTGGATTGAGAATGCCACACTTAAAGTTGTAAAATGCTAGTTCAGTTTTTCATGGAGTTAGTGGGATGATTTTTAACCCTTTTAATATGCCAGTTAAACCACACACACACACTCTCTCTCTCTCTCTCTCTCTCTCTCTCTCTTCTGTGTTAGACACTTTAGATCCCGTAAAAGGATTAAATAAATTCCCCAGGCTGTGAATGATTTTATGGTCATGGAATTTTGAAAAGGCAGGGATCCTGGAATAATGCAGTTTAGGAGTGGATACTCCTAAAGTGTGAGACTTTCTAGCAGTCATTCTTTGTGATTCGGGGTTGCTGTAGCAGTGCTTCGGTATCTATTGAAACCAGCTGCAGAATTCTCCTTACTCTTGCTGCATAGATGGGTGCTGCTGGGGCATAGAATTTTGGGGGCTCTAGCAATGGGAAACTGGAACAGAATGTAAGAGGTCTCAGATTGGCATGAAGTGGCAGCCTAGTGTTTGAAATGTGCAATAATTCTGTAACTGTCTGAAATAATCATTGCTGTTTAAGGCAATAAAAGGAAAATAATCTCTTGTGTATACTGTTTGTGTGTGTGACTCCTCACGCTCACCCGAGAGGCTGAATAAAGCTGTTTGTAACATTCCGACTCAGATGATTAGAAGTACTGAAGCAGAATCATCTCGGCTGAAAGATATAGAACTGACACTGTAGTTACTGTGGGAGGAATGTGAAGGAGAAATTAAATTCATTGCCACTACTCTGAGCGGGCAGGGGGTGGGGCAGGGAACAGATGGGTCTAACCGAATGAATATAGCTTTCCAGTCTGCTTTTATCAAGCAGTCCTTATCCACTCAAAAGAAGAGGTATAATCTAAACAAATTATAGGGGAAGTCCTGTTGCACCCACCTCTGGAGGTAGAGGGCCAACCCGCAGTGTAATTCCCCCGAAGGTAGAGTGAGTAGAGTGTAGTCCACAGCCCACCAGAGGGGTCTACTTTCTCTGTATGACACAGAGCTTCTTTCGTGCCGCCACACAATGGTTTTGGGGTAGCGGGGCCTTCAGATCCACCTAGATCTGCTGGAGATTGCCCTACACTCAGCCGCCTTGCAAAAAAGCAGGAGTTGGTGCTGCTGCAGCTCTGAAACGGCAGAGTGGCTCCCCTGCTTTTCTGCAGTCTGGAGGAGAGTGGGAAGGATCCATAGAACTCCCTAGTGCAGAGCACACTTACTAAGGCTTTTATATAGCCTGTATGTTTTCTGCTATACTAAGCAATACTGTAGCTGAGATAGTTAGAAGTCAGCAGCATGAAAAATAACATTTAAAAGATATCTCTGTATTCCTTAGCCAAGGACTGACTGCTATTCCAAACATAGCATTTGGGCTTGGGTATATAAGAGGGAGAGAAAAAAAGATTGTAATAAAAAATAGACTGCAGGCATAGAATGAACAGTTGCCGTGACCTTGCTTTTTGTATGCCATTACACAATTCAATGGCAGTCCACTCAAACCTTGCTCTCGATCAATATCCTATTAAAGCAGCACAAAAAGTCTCCATAAACTTAGTGGTTAGCTATGTTTATAAATGGAACTCAGCATAATTAGATGGTCAATAGCAAGCTGTACTAGTAATTTTAAAATGAATATCACACATTTCATATCAGTTGTATTCGGCAAAACCTCTTTGAACCTAACAATACAGTACATAGGAGACAAAGGTTATGCAACAAATTCGAGCGACCCTTTCCTCGCTGAGTCAGAAAGATAGTTTGTTTTCCTCTGGTTGTTAAGCCACAGTATATGAAAAAGTGTGTTAGTCAAACATCATGTTTCTTATAATACGTTTAGCCTTATGTACATTGTCACTTTGCTGCAGTGTTAGACATGTCCTGATCCTAGTTTTACCCAAATATCTTTGTAAAAACAAATAAACAAAAAATGAAAAAAGAGAAATTAAATATATCTTAACAACTAAAAGACAGTGCCATTTTTTAAGGAAGACAAATGCCAGCTTGGCTGGTTTTATTTAGTGGGTTTCCTGTACTCTAGTTCAGTAAATTTCCAAAATAAATATTCAAATTGAATTAAGTCACAGGGTTTTTTGCTAATTTTTCTCTTATTTTTCTTGACATTTCGGGTCTAATAACCTGGCATCAGTGGGAGTTTTCCTCAGAGGTGCCCTTTATCCAGAGCAGAGCAACCCTGCAGGCGGTCAAAGAGAAGCAGCTCCTTGCTCACCTCCTCAGTTTAACATGGAATGATCGGCCTATGATGAGGGTTGGTCCAGTCTTTCAGGCAAACTCTCTCATTCTGCCCCTTCAAAGTAATTGAAATGTATCCTGTGTGCGTAGGAGTTTTGTGATGGAGACCACCCTGTCAGCTGAAATCAGCTGAGGCTGCATCAGTTAGTTCACTTACAGGTGCCACACACATCAATCAAACGAAGTTTTAAATGAAAGGCCAGATTTCCATCCAATAAACCATTTTACTCCTCCCTCATCGGGGTCAGAGCTCTGTGTCAAATGACATCTTGATGTAGCCATGTGGGTGGGGTGTGTATTGTGTTGAAGCTCAGTTGAAATTTTCAACCTATATCTCATGCTTTGGATGTGTTCTTGAGCTATTTTGGTGTAATTTTTCTGAGGAGCATCTCTTAGGCGGAGAAAGCAGCATATTTTCAGTGTGGCTGGTATAATCTTAACCTTCAATTTATGTATACTTCGGTGTAATAAAGGGCTGGCTTTATATTATAGAACAGAATGATCTCCACACCTATGCCAAGTATCAGGGGGTAGCCGTGTTAGTCTGTATCTATAAAAACAACAAGGAGTCTGGTGGCACCTTAAAGACTAACAGATTTATTTGGGCATAAGCTTTTGTGGGTAAAAACCTCACTTCTTCAGATGCACCTATGCTAATGCTCTGGACAATGCCAAAGCATGTTCTTGGGACATTGGGTGCAGGCGAGGAGGGTGATCACATGTTGGATGATCATATGCTAAAATGAGGAAACTCAATTTAGCCAAAGTTGTGCCACAATTTAGATCACTTTAATCCTTCTGTTTGCTCTCTGGTGCTGGAGTGTTGATGGGGAATCCTACAGACAGACAGAAGTGTGACTCTGTCTTTCCATCAGAATTCAGGGCTAATAGAAAAGGGGTAGTCTATTCAGGCAGCGTGAGGGGCCATTGGGAGCAGGTAAGGTTTTGCATGGCTAGGCTTGATGAAGTTTATGCACCTTTGCAACATGTTGTGTTGCAAAACAGAAAAGTAAATATAAGGTCCAAATAGAACACAACCAGGTTCCCTCAGCCAAAGTCCAATGTAAAGTGTTATGAAGTGTGACTCGAGTCAGCCAAGTTTATAACAGTGATATAAAACATGAGTCACTTCAACCAAATTCCGGAGAGGAAGAGACCGATTCCCCCTACCCAGAGAAAGAGAGTTAACCCCTTCCCTGCCAGCCTCTGGATGGGGTCTATACACTGACATTTTCCTCACTTTGTCTACAGTAAAATGTTGTTTGAAGAGCAAACTAACTGGCAAAAGAAAACATAGATACCCTTTATTGAAAGATAACTTCCTAATACACAGAATATGATTCCAGAACAGTTCCCCTTTATGGAAAGTTTACCCCATAGCATTACTAAGTTTAGTGACCTTGGTCTGTCTTTAGTATGAATGTCATTGTTAGAACCGCCATAGGCCTTTTAAATAAGCAACTGCCATGAACCCTTTAAATGCTTTTAATACTCAACTGCTTTAATAAATGTTCTGTCCTTTGACCATTTTATTGTTTAAGAGGAATGGAGCGTGTCTTTTTACCCTCCATCCTGCATCCTCTCAGCTCAGCTCCTTGAGTACTGCAGGGTGTCCAAGGACCTGGCAGGAAAACTCCATTATTGTTAAATATGGAGGAAGCTAGAGGTTACCTATTTAACCCTTTCCATCTTGTGGTTAGTTTTTATGTAACTAGCTTTACCCCATCCCACTCCACATCTTTTCAGGCTATGTGCACCATGTTGAGAAGTGGAAGTATATTTTAGTTTCACATAAGGCAAATTTGGCCAGTAATTCCCTAGATTTTGCGGGGTGATGAACAGGAGCGGAGTCAGTTTATGAACACAAAATTTTCCTCCATCTGTATCTGAAATAAAACTGCTTAGTAAAACTTACCATAGCTGGGAAATTCATTGCCCCTTGGAAAGAAATGGTGCTTTAATTTAGTGCCTGCCTTTTTATGTGCCTGTTTGGAAAATATTACTATTAACTTCTAAGTTAGGCTTTGTTAGGTCTGGGGTGCAGGGGAATTGATCAACAAAGGGGTTTACAGAGCACAAATCTGCTTGGCAAAGGAGTTGCTGAAAACTGTGGAGTAGATGCTGCAGAGAGTACCTTTATGATTGATTTCCATTCACGTCAGACTGACTGCAGTGTGGTCATTTTTCTAACCCATAACTGCTCACACTGCAGCAGTCTGCTATCTGCAGGGTGTCTGAATTATAGCAGTCCATGCCCATGTTACCTTTTACACAAATTACTTACACTGCTTTCTTTTTCCATGCAAATTTGTCAGTTTTACAGCCTCTTGTAGCTGCTGTCAGGAAACTCTAGCAGAAAGCACAATTTAATAAAATGAGTTAGTTTTACTATATTTAATTTTTCTT
Source organism: Chrysemys picta bellii (assembly GCF_011386835.1). Taxonomy (NCBI): domain Eukaryota; kingdom Metazoa; phylum Chordata; order Testudines; family Emydidae; genus Chrysemys; species Chrysemys picta. The sequence goes on from NC_088798.1 coordinate 16,505,381, forward strand.
AAAAAAAAAAACCCTGCCCTCTCATACAACCAGTGCACAGGAAACATATTTTAGTTAAAGGAAGACAGCAAAGGAGTTTGGTGTTCTTGCCATAAATTACTTCCCAAATTAATCCCTTTTAATGATCATTCCAGATTTTCTTAAGTTTTAATAGCATTGTGTGCTTTCCACCCCATCCTTTTAAAATCTGTTGCTTGCTGTCCATGCCATTCCCAGTCTGTCTCAATGTTGATCGACTTTCTTAAAAGATCTTTGCCCTAGATTGCCAGTTTAACTGTGAGGCGGATGAGGCAGCTGCAAAGCTATATTCTTCATCTGTCAAATCCAGCAGTGCTCGTTCCCTAAGACTTGGGGTGAAATCTGACTCTATTGAAAGCAAAAGCAGAACTCCCAGTGGCTTCATTTGGGCCCATATTTCACCCTTGGTATGCTAGGTTACTGGTGCAAGATACCTGAACCATCCAATCTTGATTTCCTCACTGATGCCCACCAGAGTGCAATATTTCAATTGAGCTCAATTCCTCCCCGGTAGGAGCAAGCACAGGTCTATTGATTTCAGTACAGTTGTTCCAACTGACACAAGAGTAAATTTGGCTCAGTATCATTGTGTGGCACCAGGAAAATCCCTGTGAATCAGAGTTTTCACATAATATATCCTGTGCCAAACATATATATCTTGGGCAACGGGGTAATTTTCATCAGACGGAATGGGAAAGACAATCAATCATGGTCCATAAAGCAGAATGTCCTATAAAGGTCAGGGCACTGGAATGGTGACAGTGGGAATGGTATCATATCACATGCAGTTGATTTCATTGAGGAAGACCTTGCCGGCTCAGTTTTATATTCGGTTACAACATTCTCATTTGTTCCATATTGCTCAACACATAGGAGTTCACAGCCCTATCTATGCCTGTAAACTTTTGGAAAAGGAACTCTCATAATATCTTAGTGTAAAACCAGTACACTAGGCAAATTATTAGAGTCAGGTGAGTCATAGCAGTGGTAGTCCTTACAGAAAACCATGCACGCTGGTGGGAATAAAGAACAATAGAAAACAGTTGTTGGATAATAATATAATGAGGCAAATTGTCTCTGGCTCCCACACAGGTGCACAGAGGCAGAGAGGAATACAAGGAGTCTCAGCCCCTGGCATACTTCCCGCAGGGGCTTTTGACAGTCATAGCTCCTATGCTCCAGGGGTATAGAGACTGTAGCCTCTATGTACATCTGGGTGCACACAGCATTCCCAAAGGTCTTGGGAAGAGGTGGCACCAGTGCCCCTTCCCTGTCTACCGGAGCTCACAGACTGGGCCAGGTATACACGGGATGGTGCAACACGTCCACTACTCAGGCTGTGCCTATTAAGGAAGGAAGTTTCAAGAGATGTTATTAAGAAGATTACAATATGGCAGCAGTTTCTTAAAGGAATCCAAGATTCTTGGTGCAAATGATTAGAATTGACGGTACAGAAAAGACTGACCTGAAAAGAAAATAAGAACATCTTTATTATATCATATCATTATTATTATTTATTTGTATTATCGTAGTACTTAGGAGCCCTAGGCGGGGACCTGGACTTCATTGTGCTAGGCATTGTACAAAGAGACCAAAAAAGACACTCCCTGCCCCAGAGGGAATCGTATAGTGGTAAAATGTTCCTGATTACAGTGTCAATTCACATAATCGAGTCCTTATTTACATGACTTACTGATTTGAATTTCTTTTGTTTCCCTAGCACCAATAGCTGCAGGAACAGGCCCAAATTTCTCCCTCTCAGATTTGGAAAGTTCTTCATACTATAGCATGAGCCCAGGAGCAATGAGGAGGTCTTTACCTAGCACATCCTCTACCAGGTAATTTGATATGTGTATGCTATTGGGTTACTTGTGAAACCCAGATTACGATTAATGCTCATATGGAAGTTATTGTTTAGTATTTACATTGTTTGATGTGTTCTGGTGGGGACGGGATGGTGTGTCTTTTCAGAATCACAAATTTGAGTGTCTATCTCAATCTATATTAAAGCTGTATACTTAAAGTCCAGCTTTGAAAAAAGCTGCAGAGACACACACAGGTCCTGCTTCTTTTCTCACGTACATTGTTTAGAATCAGGGGTAATTCCATTGAAATCAGTGGAGTTACACTGGTATAAGGAGAATCAGGATCATAATGAAACATAATGTCCTCCTATGATAATGTCACTGAGTATTTTTCATGGAGCTATTTCTTGTAGGTATCATAGCTTGCATAGCATTGAAGGAAAAGAGACTGGACACCAGACTTCATATAAAACTTACATGTATTGTGTATACATAAAAGTGTTAACTGTGAAACTAACATAGTGTTGAAGATTTGGCTTTTAATCCATTCGTATTTTGGTGTGGCTTTAAGAATTTTGTGATTTAACGAAGCAACTGAATTTTTGATGGAGGGTACTATCAAGTCCGATTGCATATCTTAGATGCAGACAAGGATATTTTTACTGTCTTTTTACTTTAACCATCCATGAGATTGAATTTATAAACAAGCCTAGTCACCATTGCCATCTCGAACACTATTAAGGAACCAGATTGATTTTTGTTTGTCCGCCAGCCAAAATGATCAGTTATTTCGAAGACATGACAAGAAATTCTAACTTCAGCCTGGAGTTCTTTTAGGTTCTGATCTCAGTCTGCAGCGCCACCAGCTTTGCAAAAAGCAAGCACACCATAAAAAAAACCATATCTTTTCACTGTAGCTGTTTTTATTTTCTACAAAAGTATGTAGAGTCTCCTAGCAATAACTTTTAGCTTATAGTTCACAGTGATTGAAAGAACATTCTGTACACATGAGCTCAGTCAGCATTCTGAAGCTTAGCAAATACAGTTCTCATTACATGTGGCAGTAATCAATTTAAAAGTTTGTGCTGTTAGTTTTTTCACATGTGTTTGGCATACTGTATGTGCAGTGCTCATCATTAGAATTACTCCCAGCAAGAGTTTTGTTGTGACTCCAGGAGTGAAAAAGGCAGGTTATTAGTGTTACTTAAAAGCTCAGTTGTCACTCTTCTATTCTTCTGCAAATAGCTAGCACTGATAAGGAGCTAATTATAAACATCACCAGTAGTTAATAACTTGGTAATATGTTTGTTTTTCTCTCATTAGGTTGCTCCCAGTTAGAAAAAAAATATTCCTTAAACACACAGACTCAGCGGCACTATCAGGCAGTAATTGTATTGTACACATAGAATTTCCCCTACCGACATATACTGATTCTTTAAAATAAGTTATGGCAGAACCTGCATTCCATACATACCATAAAACATTGTCTCCTTTCAGCTTTGCATAGAGAACTCCCAAATCCTGCAGCCCTTACTCAGGCAGAAATTAAAGTGAGTCTTGCCTGAGTAAAGGCTGGAAGATTTAGCTCAATGGGAATTATGCCAATGGAATGTTTTATATCCCAGTACATCCCTGATACACAAAGGAGTCTATTCTTGTTTACTCTATGGAACATTTAGGCAGGTAGGGCTTTTCTTGAATCCCTTACACACTGCTGGTGGAATTGACCCCACAGAATAAAGAGTTGGCAATAGACATAAGATCTGGAAAAATGTGTTAGGACAAATTGACAATAATATCCTAGAGCATTCTGTACATCTCATTATTCCAAACTTAGCCAAGATTGTAGGCCCTTGGCACTGAAATTCATTCCCCCACCGCTCTGCCACCCTTTGAGTCAGTTGACCTTCAGAGCACAGTGCAAGGTTCTCCCTTCTCTCAGCCTTTTGCCCGGGTTGGATTTTGGAGGAGGTATTGTATATGGTGAGTGTTGTGTGGGAGTCTTTCAATGTTGACATTAGTCAGCAAGCTTTTTGTTCTTTTTTTTAAATGGGTGGCGGCATCCAGAGACTATGTCCTACATCAGGCATTGAACAAATTAGGTACAGGGTAAAATTTTTATACTTGTTTAAAATAACCTGTGACAATGTAAAACTGAAATAGCTTTACCATCTTTTGCCATCACTCGTGTGTTTATTATGGTAGGGTTGCCATAAAGCTGGGACTGCTGCCATTGAAAATTTTTCTTTAGGAAAAGAAAGCATTGAAAATATAAAAAAAAAATGCATACAAAGGGGGTATATGGAATTCACAATAAGATAAGGAGAAGACAAGGTAGTTTAAATGAGGGTCTACCTGTCAATACCATATCTGTTCAATATTAACTATTTGATAGCTGGTGACACAGTAAGTTAATGGTACAAAACCCATTGAAGTCAATGGGAGTCTTTCTGTTGACTTCAGCATGCTTTACATAAGGTCCTAGCCTTACACCTGTGAAAATCTAAATTTTAAAATAGCTTTGGTTCCAGTTTGGAATGAGTTTGGTGATCTCAGCTTAGTCTTTATTGGAGGTTGTTCTGTGTCACAAAATCAGCATGGAGCTTGGCACAGTTCAGAAAAGCATAAAGCAGCCTCAAGTCTGAAAAAAGTAGATCAGGACTGAGGAACATTGATTCAGCTTTGTGGGGAAGAGTGAAGAGAACGGGAATCTCTCCCGAGTCAATGCCGTCAATGTCACTAAACTTAACCCAGTTGGTCTCTTCCCATGCTACCGAGAAATATACCAAGAGAGAAATATCTTTGTATCCTGTCAGCATATACAGTATTGTATGTTTTGCTGTTTCAGCTCTACAAAACGCCTCAAATCTGTGGAGGATGAAATGGACAGTCCTGGTGAAGAGCCATTTTATACAAGCCAAGGACGCTCTCCAGGAAGTGGCAGTCAGTCAAGTGGATGGCATGAAGTAGAGCCAGGTAAGACACGGCTTTCAGGAGTCATAGGACATTTTCTCCAGTTTTTCAATTTCGTTATCATAAGAGAATATTGTATAGAAAGGCTATAAATAAAACCCCTGTGATTTGTGCTGAAATGGTCAGTCTAATGAAAATATTGCAATAGTTTGATTGCTCCTGCAGCTGCAAATGTTTTCGTAGTGTGTCACTTTTGTATTTGGGCCAAGCATCTGAAGTATTTGAATAAGGCAGCAAAAGATATGCTCTCCTTCTCTGTCAAATTGTCCATATCCAATCATGGAATATTACTGATAACAGCTTGGCAAAACACAGCACCTGTCCCAGCTGTGGAGCACATTTCATTCTGTTGTAAAATGCCATTATATATTTGTTTACTCTGCAATGGGTTTTTAAGAGACTCAGTATGAGTTGCTGTTGTATTCATCCATAATGGTGTGAAGTTTGATAGGAGACTCTATGCTGAAATACACCTCTACCCTGATATAACGCTGTCCTTGGGAGCCAAAAAACCTTACTGCGTTATAGGTGAAACCGCGTTATATCAAACTTGCTTTGATCCGCCGGAGCGCGCAGCCCCGCCCCCCTGGAGCGCTACTTTACCGCGTTATATCCAAATTTGTGTTATATTGGGTTGTGTTATATCGGGGTAGAGGTGTACATATCATTGGATGTTGGAGTTAAGAACTTTAAGGGGGAAGCCATGCCTTTTCCTGATGAATTTTCCTTGGCTTGTGTTATTTACTTAATGTCTCTTGATCACCTAGCTTGGTATCATCTGGGTACTCAATAGTAATGAAAACATTTTCCTGGCATGATGGCAGTTAGTAGGCAAAATAATGCCACAGATCTCTGTTCTAGATAGGGATTTTATTGCTAATTATTATTAATACTAATTTATTGAATATCAACAAAGTGTTTTTCGTCTTTCACCTTCTAACATTTTACCAGGTCATCAATATATGGTCCTAAGGGATTAGTCCTTTGTGTTTTATATATTTTAATATAATTTTACTTAGATTTAAAATAATAAAGATGTCTAACCAATGGACTAGGCACCCTAATATAATTAATGATACAGCTGTACAATTATATTATACCTCAGCACCATTAAAATCAGTTCTGCAGGCACTTGGCTGGCCAGCCAGCCACCTACTACCTTCATCATCTCTGAAGCATATCCACAACCTTCTCCAAAAGCACATCAAACAGATGTCTTTTGCAGCATGCCTGGAAAGACACCAAATTCAGCTATTTCAGACCGGGGAGGGAGCAAGTTTCAGAGTCTCAGAGCTGACAGAACATCCTGCCAACAGCCCCCCTCTCTTTTATAATGAGCTGGATCCAGTCTAAGTGCTCCTGCTGACCACAGCTGTGGCAGTATAGCATGGAGAGAAAGGCAGTCCCTCAGGTAGGCCAGCTCCAAGCCATGTAGGGTTTTATACGTCGTAACCAACACCTTAAAATCCACCCAGAGACACAAGTGCAGCCAGCACAGATCCTGGATCACTCTGGTCATGTGCCCCCAGTGAAATGTCCTGTTCAGTAAGCAAGCCACTGCATTCTGCACCAGCTTCAGTCTCCAAATAGTTTTAAGGGGTAGCCCCATGTAGAGTGCATTGGTGTAGTCTGATCTTGAGGTGACAGAAAGCACAGAAACAGTGGCAAGGTCTGTGTCTGAAAGGACTGCAACCTCCTAGCTAGACGCAAACCGGGTCACTGCTGTAATATGATCGTCAAACAGCAGCATGGGCTGTAGACTCACTCCTAAATTGTGAATACTGTACTATCAACTAATGGCAGACATACTCCTTCAATGGAAGGGGTTGATATTATCTCCTCCCTGTTCTCCAGCAACATCCCCCAACCCACCTTCATCACCTCAGTATGATCTGGTCTGAGCTCCAGCCAGCTTGCTTTCAAACAGTGGTTGAGGTGCTGAACAGCATAGTTCCAAATGAGAGACGATAGTGACATACAGTTGGGAGTTACCAGCATGCTGAAAACACTGACCCCATGCCCCCTTACAAATGTTCCTAATGGCCTTTTATGCCTGTTGAACAAGAGCGATGACAGAATGCCACCCTGCAGCACCCCACAGAGCTCCACAGGAAGAGGAGCAATTGTCCACAGCTACCTGCTGAGAGAAGAGAACAAAACACTGAAAAGTGGCCTGGTCCATTCCCAACAGATTCTCAGGCAACTCAGTAGCATTTCGTGATCAAGCATATTAAAGGCAGCTGATAGATCTAATAATACCAGCATGGAATCCTGGTTTTCATCCGTCGCCAGGAGGCGACCATTGACCAATGCACCAGGGCAATCTTTGTGTCATAGCCAGGTCAATACCCAGATTGACAAGGGTCAAGGAGATCACAGGCGTCTAGACACGGTGATAATTGTCTTGTCACAACCTTCCCACAATCCTACCTAGAAAGGGAAGATGTGATACTTGTTGATAATTAGCAAGATTGTCAGCACCCCGTGATGACTTCTTGAGCAAAGGCTGCACTCCTGTTTCCTCCAAAACAATAGGTAGCCTGCCCCCTTTAAAAGAGGTGCTGACAGTGTCCACAAATAAGGAGACCAGCACTTCCCCACGGGCCTTCCCCAGCAAAGAAGGATGTGAATCCAAAGGACAGGTTTCAGGACAAAGGTCTCCCAACACTTCCAGTACCTCAGGGAGTATCACTGGCTGAAACTCCAGCAGAGAAGAGAAGGCCTTTGTTCCCTCAAGACCAGGCTCAATCACCACAGAAGCAAACAGGCCATCCCTAATCTGATCAGTCTAGTCTGCAGAATAGCAAACAATTTCTTCACAACAGGAGGGACTCAGACCAGCTATCGAGCTGAAACTATCCAGATGTACCAGACTCTCTGTCACCCAGATCAAATCTGCTGTCTGAGATGTTGCGGATGCTGTGGAGGAGAAAAATAATTGTCCCTTTGCCTCCTGCACAGCAATAGCGTAGCAGTTAAAAAGAAATATTTACGCTACAGCTGGTCAGCCTCAGCACAAGATTTCCACCACTGGTTCTCTAGCCATCTCCCTCTCGCTTCATTTGTTTCAGACCATCTATAAACCAGGCTTACCTCTGAGAACGAAGCCAGCAAAGAGAGCACTTCGGGGCCACCTCTTCAATAGTGGAGGACCAAAACCTATAATCATGTCCTACAAATGCATCAAAAGAGTGGTCTGCCAGCAGAACAAGAGTCACCATGAGACCTCTGTATAACAGAAAGCAACAGTTTACATCATATTTTGTTTTAATATATAATATATAGTAAGTCACATGTGGCTCTGAAATCAACATTTGGTCCTTCATGTTTGACATGGATGCTTTCATCTCAACCACTACAGAATGCTTTATGAGTCTCCAACAGGGCAACTGCCTAGAAAATATATTGGCCCACTGAAAAATATAGAAATGGGATCAACATCCCTTATTACTTTGTATATTGCCAGAGTATTGCTCCTGAAAGAATAGTAACCTTGCCCTGTTTCATTGTTGCCTTGCCCTGTTTCTGTTACATCCTTTCTGCTCTCTATATTGTCCAAATAAGACCCTTACTGTTTATTTAATCCCACAAATGACATTAAAAAAATTCTACATTTTTAACATATAATAATCACTTTGGGTTTTAATGTTTAATTCATCTGATTGACATCTGCAAAGGGAGCTTAAACACTGAAACCATCTTAATAGTTGGTTAACCATCAAAGCCCAGAGCAATTATACTGTATACAATGGTAAATATGTTTACAACAGAACCCGTTGCTACTGTGAATATTTCTGATACTATTAACTCAGGCTGGTCACTGTTGAGAGTTTAGCATGTGTTGTCAGTAGCATAGGAGTGATTTGTTGAGCAAGATTTTCTTACATCCCATCAAAACATGTCCCATTGGATGATCTGTCCATGATCAACATGGGAACATGTTGATTACTTCCCTTGAGGAAAGGGGAAGGTTGGATAGCTGTGTGGGACTGAATGTGCCTTTGGGGAAAAGACAGGTGTTGAAGACAGCAGCCACCGCCGGCCACACCCAGTTCCCCAGAGGACCCACATAACAGGTAATACAGCCCCAGACTGAACAAGGAGACCCATCTAGGCACAGCTTCTTATCCTGTATCTAGGAGTAGAAGGAGCCTGCATGTATGTGCAGATTCTTGGGGAATCTGCATGTGTTTGGGCATTTGATTAGTTTTGAGGAGAAGGGAGCAGCATGTGCATGAGAGAGATTTGGGGGATGCAAAGCATGAAAGAGAGAGAGAGAGACAGTGTATGTGTATGTGATCTGGTGCATGGAGAGGAAGAGTTTTTGGCGGGGGAGGCAGAAGATGAAGAATGAGAGATTTCACAGAGATTTGGAATGGGGGTCATGAGAGAGGAAAGAAATGATAGCAAGAGGATTGAAACTTGGAAGGAGGAAGAGAACACAATGTGGAAAAAGAAAGATGGAGGGGGAAAGGAGAGAACAATTATTACATCATATAGAAAACATGATAGTGAAAAAAGACAGAGGCAAAAATAATGAGATATGTATGAGAAGAAAGGAAAAATAGTGTAGTGACCAGAGAAAGAAAAGAACAAATACAAGGGTGAGAAAGTAAATGGTTAAAAGTTTTTACTTGGAAAGGGAAGATTCAAAAGAATGCAATAAATAACTAAATTAACAACGTTTCTGAAAGCAGTGCATGCTGGGGACAGAAGTTTGCCTAGGGCTAGCCATGGCTGGCTATCCTGCCTCTCTCCCCATTTGCTCTTTTTATATTGGTGCTGTTTGTGGTCCCTTCTAACTTGTTTTTCTGTGGTTGGACCTGTGAGTGGGTCCATTGAGGGTCGGCTGTGGACTCAAGGTGTGCCTGAAAAATGGCTGGAGATCAGAACAGCCTTGCTCCCACCTTGCAGAAAGCAGCACAAAGCTACTCTGAGACTGCTACTCCAGACTATGAGGATGGATAGTACCCCCTGCTTTCCAAAGGCTTTGGATAACTTCATCTATGCTCTGTGCAACCCACCAGCCACATGTATTGCCCATCCACAATCCCTCCCCCGCACTCCTGCTTATAAAGGGCTGCGCTGGGTCTCAGCTCCTTGACAAGTAAGTTGTGTGCGGAGCTCTGGACACAGGGTCTGCACCCGCCGCACCTTGGCAGCACGGCATTTCCACTGCATTCTGGTCTGCGTGAACCCAAGGAAAGGTCCAGAGCACAGAGCACTCTGTGTATTGCATCTGGGGTACTTTTCACAAACAAGTGTATGGTGCTTTATTTATGCTTCAGACATGACAGCCAAAGCAAAAACCAACATTAATTCCATGTTCCTTGTAGTGTACGCGTCGAGTCTCACATCCATTTGCCTGCACTTGAATGCTTCTGGGGAGCTCTGAGGCCTAAAAAGACTGGAGTCTGCCAGAAAAGATGAATTTCCTTTCACAACAGGAAGGCTTGGGAAGTAAAACAAAGCAGACATGTAGTAAATTACTTCTGGTTTTCAAATACCTTTTGCAGTATTCTCCTTACCGTTACTTTATCTCAGCACTTTCAGTACATAACTCTTGTTAACTGAGAAGAAAGGCAAGAGAGAAGATAAAGATGATGTTAGGTAAGAAAACCAGGGAATAGCAAACTGGCTTTGGACTTGGGTACAGGCATTGGCTTTTGTTCAGTTCTGTTTCAGCTGTATTTTGTAAACTGGTTTAAAGGCATAATTCCTAGTAAATGCTTACAGCTTCTGTTTTTGGTTTCATCCTGATCAAAATGCACCCTGTAAGCAGGAGCGCCGCCAGCTTTTGCATAGATTCATAGATTCTAGGACTGGAAGGGACCTCGAGAGGTCATCGAGTCCAGTCCCCTGCCCGCATGGCAGGACCAAATACTGTCTAGACCATCCCTGATAGACATTTATCTAATCTACTCTTAAATATCTCCAGAGATGGAGATTCCACAACCTCTCTAGGCAATTTATTCCAGTGTTTAACCACCCTGACAGTTAGGAACTTTTTCCTAATGTCCAACCTAGACCTCCCTTGCTGCAGTTTAAGCCCATTGCTTCTTGTTCTATCCTTAGAGACTAAGGTGAACAAGTTTTCTCCCTCCTCCTTATGACACCCTTTTAGATACCTGAAAACTGCTATCATGTCCCCTCTCAGTCTTCTCTTTTCCAAACTAAACAAACCCAGTTCTTTCAGCCTTCTTTCATAGGTCATGTTCTCAGGACCTTTAATCATTCTTGTTGCTCTTCTCTGGACCCTCTCCAATTTCTCTACTTCTTTCTTGAAATGCGGTGCCCAGAACTGGACACAATACTCCAGCTGAGGCCTAACCAGCGCAGAGTAGAGCGGAAGAATGACTTCTCGTGTCTTGCTTACAACACACCTGTTAATACATCCCAGAATCACGTTTGCTTTTTTTGCAACAGCATCACACTGTTGACTCATATTTAGCTTGTGGTCCACTATAACCCCTAGATCCCTTTCTGCTGTACTCCTTCCTAGACAGTCTCTTCCCATTCTGTATGTGTGAAACTGATTTTTCCTTCCTAAGTGGAGCACTTTGCATTTGTCTTTGTTAAACTTCATCCTGTTTACCTCAGACCATTTCTCCAATTTGTCCAGATCATTTTGAATTATGACCCTGTCCTCCAAAGCAGTTGCAATCCCTCCCAGTTTGGTATCATCTGCAAACTTAATAAGCATACTTTCTATGCCAATATCTAAGTCGTTAATGAAGATATTGAACAGAGCTGGTCCCAAAACAGACCCCTGCGGAACACCACTTGTTATGCCTTTCCAGCAGGATTGGGGACCATTAATAACAACTCTCTGAGTACGGTTATCCAGCCAGTTATGCACCCACCTTATAGTAGCCCAATCTAAATTGTATTTGCCTAGTTTATTGATAAGAATATCATGCAAGACCATGTCAAATGCCTTACTAAAGTCTAGGTATACCACATCCACAGCTTCTCCCTTATCCACAAGACTCGTTATCCTATCAAAAAAAGCAGATTGGTTTGACACAATTTGTTCTTTACAAATCCATGCTGGCTATTCTCTATCACCTTACCACCTTCCAAGTGTTTGCAGAAGATTTCCTTAATTACTTGCTCCATTATCTTCCCTGGCACAGAAGTTAAACTAACTGGTCTGTAGTTTCCTGGGTTGTTTTTATTTCCCTTTTTATAGATGGGCACTATATTTGCCCTTTTCCAGTCTCCTGGGATCTCTCCCGTCTCCCATGATTTTCCAAAGATAATAGCTAGAGGCTCAGATACCTCCTCTATTAGCTCCTTGAGTATTCTAGGATGCATTTCATCAGGCCCTGGTGACTTGCAGGAATCTAACTTTTCTAAGTGATTTTTAACTTGTTCTTTTTTTATTTTATCTGCTAAACCTACCCCCTTTCCATTAGCATTCACTATGTTAGGCATTCCTTCAGACTTCTCGGTGAAGACCGAAACAAAGAAGTCATTAAGCATCTCTGCCATTTCCAAGTTTCCTGTTACTGTTTCTCCCTCCTCACTGAGCAGTGGGCCTATCCTGTCTTTGGTCTTCCTCTTGCTTCTAATGTATTGATAAAAAGTCTTCTTGTTTCCTTTATTCCCGTAGCTAGTTTGAGCTCATTTTGTGCCTTTGCCTTTCTAATCTTGCCCCTGCATTCCTGCGTTGTTTGTCTATATTGTAATCCGTCCTAGTTTCCATTTTTTATATGACTCCTTTTTATTTTTAAGATCATGCAAGATCTCGTGGTTAAGCCAAGGCGGTCTTTTGCCACATTTTCTATCTTTCCTACCCAGCGGAATATCTTGCTTTTGGGCCCTTAATAGTGTCCCTTTGAAAAACTGCCAACTCTCCTCAGTTGTTTTTCCCCTCAGTCTTGATTCCCATGGGACCTTACCTATCAGCTCGCTGAGCTTACCAAAATCCACCATCCTGAAATCCATTGTCTCTATTTTGCTGTTCTCCCTTCTACCCTTCCTTAGAATATGATTTCATGATCACTTTCACCCAAGCTGCCTTCCACTTTCAAATTCTCAACGAGTTCCTCCCTATTTGTTAAAATCAAGTCTAGAACAGCTTCCCCCCAGTAGCTTTTTCAACCTTCTGAAATAAAAAGTTGTCTGCAATGCAGTCCAAGAATTTGTTGGATAGTCTGTGCCCCGCTGTGTTATTTTCCCAACATATATCCAGATAGTTGAAGTCCCGCATCACCACCAAATCTTGGGCTTTGGATGATTTTGTTAGTTGTTTAAAAAAAGCCTCATCCACCTCTTCCACCTGGTTAGGTGGCCTGTAGTAAATTCCTAGCATGACATCACCCTTGTTTTTTACCCCTTTTAGCCGAACCCAGAGACTCTCAACACTTCCGTCTCCTATGTCCATCTCCACCTCAGTCCAAGTGTGTACATTTTTAATATATAAGGCAACACCTCCTCCCTTTTTCCCCTGTCTATCCTTCCTGAGCAAGCTGTACCCCTCCACACCAATATTCCAATCATGTGTATTATCCCACCAAGTTTCAGTGATGCCAACAATGTCATAGTTGTGTTTATTTATTAACACTTTATTAGCAGTTCTTCCTGCTTATTACCCATACTTCTCGCATTTGTGTATAGGCATCTAAGATACTGATTTGATCTTGCCTCCCAGTTTTGTCCTGACCCTCCTTTCTCTCTGCCAGTATAGCCCACACTCCCTCTTCTTTCCGACCCATCTGCCAAGTCTCCATGTTCCCCACTTACCTGTGGGCTTTGCTCACCTGTCCCTAGGCGGCGGAAGGTCCCGCCGCCGGAATACCACCACGGTCACCGCCCCGCAAATTGTAGCGCCCTAGGTGACCACCTAGGTCGCCTAATGGGTTGCGCCGGCCCTGCCTGTAAGGCTGAAACACATACAACTGTATTCCACTTGTGCATTTTTCTAGTGCGTTCTCTAATGCAATACAGATGTGACATCCACTGTACCTTGTCAGGCATTTTTGTGGTGTTCTTTACTGTATATTAGCAATTTCAGTTTCAGATTTCTCAGTCAAGTTTCTTGTATTTATAGACTGGGGGTGGGAATGCTGATTAAAGTGTAATCCTCACAGTATTCTAATAATCAACCTTGCCGGCACGGGGAAGAGCAATCTGCATCTTCCTGTGTCAATCTGGTCCTTGTTTTCCCCACAAGGGCATTGACTCCAAGGGAGTCAGGATGTTTGCACTGTCTGAAATCTTTTGGGGTTCTGATGGGGAGAATGCAGTTTTAAGTTCCACAGGGGATGCACTGGATCAACATGAAATCTCTCTTCAAACAGCACATGCTGGCCCTGCGTTCTACTTCCCTCCTGTTGAAAGGATGTTTGTGCTGTTTTGTGTCACTGCAGCCCATTCTCCTTCTCTCCCCTAGTGGTTTCTCTGCCACCAGGGACTCTGTGCAAAGGCCTCAAATGTGAGAAACAGCAAGCGATTGGATTGCAGTCCAAATTGCATTGGAATTCATTCAGTGCAAAGCAGCACCAACACAGTATTAAAGCATAATGTTTTTATTGCATGAGTGAAATATGTATTGTACAGTTATAATACCTCATGGAATTAAACCATTACATAAGCCCATAATAAATGACAACGCCCATGCTAGATCACATTAGTTCTTCTTCAAGTGCTCATCCACATATATTCCACTCTTATTAGTCAGAAATGAATCGAGGACTTCATACTTGCCTAGTGGGTATCAGAGTAGGCATATGTCCTGGTACCTTTCTCCCTCACCCCCAGGCCCTTTTCCATATAACAGTCCATCATGACACCATTGAAACCCTTGGAGTTTATACACCAGCTCCTAAAAGGAAAGAGAAGAACCCAGCAGACAGACTGTCATCAAGTTCCTTTTACCACCAGAGAGCCTCAGTGCCTCCAAGAAGGAGGCTGTGTGCTTCAGCCTCTGCAACAATCTCCTCCCACACTACAGCTACATCAAAATGGTTGAGAATTGCTCCATATACAGTGCGTTCTCCCTGCCATTTGGGAATCGCCTTCATTTTTTCCAGGAGTCATGGAACCTAAGAACATCCAACCCCTAGGTTTCAGAGATAGTCTCAGTCAGATATTCTCTGCGGTTCTGTGCTACTATCCCTACTTCCCACTTTTCAGGGACCCCTCTGATGAGAGACTGTTTCCTCAGGAGGTGGAGTAACTTCTGTCTCTCAGCACAAGAGAAGAAGTTTTTCTGTAGTTTAGGGGGAAGAGTTTTTATTCTGATTACTTCCTAAAATCACAGAAAGTCTCAATACCTTCTTCTACTTCCACTTCAGAATGGTAACTGTAGCTTCTGTAATTCCATCACTAGATCTATAGGACTGTTTTGTGACTCTCAATCTGCAAGATGCCAGCTTCCACATCTCCATACAGCGGGCACACAGAAAGTACCTAAAGTTTTAGACTCATAGCCTGTGTTGCTTTCCTACCAATGATCCAAGGACTGACAATTCAAATTATGACTGACAGTGGTCATGTTTTTTACAAGTAGGCAGGGGAGGAGCCCAATTGTCTCCTCTATGTTGGGAAGCAGTTCAGTGATGAAACTGGTTCGTTCAGGATCACGTATATCCCATAGAACTACATCTCCCAGGTCAGCGGATGGCTCTAGCGGACCCTCTGACCAGACAATTTTTGTCATACCATGAGTATGATCAAGAATTGTGTTGTCAGATGCATCTTCCTCAAGTAGGATCATCCATCAATATTTGCAAACCCAAGGCATTTCTCAAATTCTGCTTTAAAAAAGGAGGTGTAAGCCCATGATCATTGTCGGATGCATTCCTCACTCAGTGGTCCCCAGGGATGAGATGTGCTTACCCTCCAATCCCTCTGACTTCCAGTGTGCTCAGAAAGTTCAGACAGGACATTCACAGTCATCATGATAGCACCTGCCTGGCTACGGTAATTTTCGTACCCAGATCAGCTGCTCCTATCAGTTTGTCCACCAAAACCCTTGCTTCTTCTACCGGACTTAATATCTCAGGACAGTAGGAATATTGTACATCCGAATTCAGTCTCTCTCTACCTGGCAGCTTGAATTATTAGATGTCAGACCCAGAAAGATCATGTTCCTCAGATATCCAGATCATTTTCATTCAAAGTAGAAGAATTCCACCAGGCTAGCTTGGGCTGCTAAGTGGAAGACATTTGGGATTTGGTGTGAGCAACAACAATTACAACATAGTGACTCCCAGATCCCTGCTAATTTGGATTATTTGTGCACTCTAAAGAGTTCTAATTATGCCTAGTAAAAAACACCTGGCAGACATATCTGCATATCACACTCCCAACTCCATCCCATTCGAAGCTACACATTTCTCCCTGACTGTAGTTACATTTCTTAAGGGCCTTATGCACATTTTTCCATCAGTCAAAGAAACTCCTCTTCTTAATGTGCTCCTGGCAAGTTTAATGGGCCCCCCCCATTGGAACCACTGGCAATCTGTTCCCTGTTGTGCCCATCTTCTACTTTTAATGGCAATCACAACGGAAAGGAAAACATCCTTTTAATGACAGTCACATCTGCCAGAAGAATTGGGGAAATGCAAGCTCTCATGGCAGACCCTCCCTATATAGTATTCTGTAAGGATAAAGTATTACTCATTCCGTCTCAAGCTCTTGCCTAAGGTACTCATGGATTTCCACTTCAACCAAATGATTCATTTACCAGTATTTTCCCTTAAGCCACGTTAAGCACTCTTTACATATTCTCAGAGCCTGATCCTTTTATTTTAAAAGGATCAAACCCTCCAGAGTTTTCTCAAGGCCATTTGTAGCATTTGCTGACAAAATGAAAGGTCAAGCGATATCAGCACAGAGACTATCCAAGTGAGTATCGGGATGTTTTAGCTAGTTTAGATCCCCCAGCTCGGTTTAGGGCTCATTCCACTAGGGCTCAGGCAGCTTCTGCAGATTCCATCTCAGACATGCTTTTTAAAATTTTTTACTAAGCATTATTCCCTCATGGAAGCATCGAGGTATGAAGCTTCTTTTTTCAGAGCTGTGCTGCAATCTGTGTTGAAGTAGACACCTTCACATCAGGTCGTCTTCTTCTTCTTCAACGCTTAGCCAGATCGTCGGACGTAGCGATCGTTCGCCACTTGGTCTGTTCCTGCGCAACCGCAAAGGCTTGACGGCCTGAGAGTCCAACATTGGAACAGACTTGATGAACCCATGTAATAGGGGGGTCTGCCTCTGGGCCGCCTCTACCCACATCAGGTCACCGCTTGTAAATAACTAAGAGTAGAATATGAATAAGTACTCAAAGATGAAAGAAAAGTTACTTACTTTACTTTAACTGGAATTCTTCAAGATGTGTTGTCCATATATATTCTATGACCTGCCCTCCTTCCCCTCTACTATGGAGTCCTATAACATCTGAATTTTACAGTGGCGAAGGAACTGAATGGCTGTTGGACCCACACTGCCCTTTATGCCCATGGTACAGAATATGATGACATTCACGGTGCATGCATGGCCCCAATGCACACCACTGGCCAAAAGATCCCAATCTTGAATGCATGGGGCACATGCATACCAAGAGTGCAATACATATGAACATAATGAAGAACTCCAGTTTCTGTGAGGTAAATAATTTTTCTTTCCCAAATGGTTTTTGCTTTCATATCGTTTGGATCCGAATGCCTCCTTATCCTTGCAGTTTGCATAACAGTATCCCAATACAAGCTGCCCAACGGCTTTCAAGAATGTAAGATTTTTCTTTACTTCTAAGAGCAATACTACTTATCAACTTTTTTTCTGAAATACCATATCAGCAGTCTACAGTTCCTGCTGCTATAAGTTTAATGTGTTTGTAGGAGCACTTAGCATCAAGTCTTTTATATCACAATCTATTACTCACAGGTGCTACATGATACAGGATTGTGTTAGCACTTTATAGATCTTTTATCAGATAAGTGTATGTGTTTCTGTGCCAGGCAATCAGAATGAAACTTCTGCATGACTACCGAGTTACTACCTGACACAAGTTAAAAAATAATACAACCTTTCCACACCTGCTCTTTTATGGATAAGTTAGAGTCTGATTGGCTGAGGCCAACAAAAGATCCAGAACTAAATGTAAGCCAGCAAAAATGCAGCATGGAAATATTGATGCTTTGAGCTTACCCGCTCTTTGTTAATTCACTTCAGAGAGGTACTCAGTTCAGCATGAGCCAAGGAAGGTCAATCAGTGAAGTGCTGTAGCTCTGTTTTTTACATCTGATTCCAAAATGTATGGGGGTGCTTCATTTCAAACATGGGTTCATTTGAGAATGGCCAACCTGTGTATAAATCCCAGGATAAGATTACAGTGGGAA
The DNA here is from genome assembly GCF_011386835.1 of Chrysemys picta bellii. NCBI lineage: Eukaryota > Metazoa > Chordata > Testudines > Emydidae > Chrysemys > Chrysemys picta. The sequence continues at coordinate 16,523,523 of NC_088798.1, forward strand.
TGATTCTGGTAAGGGGGTTGCACCTCAGATTTCCAATGTAAACTGAGCTCCTGACTAGCCTGGTGTTTGGGTCATTCAGACATATTATGCTGGGTGACCTCATCATCCATGTGGACAATGGATCTCATGGGCACCATGACAGCCATAGGACCATCTGAGATGCCTTCTGGCTCTACACGCAAGTGGCATATTCTGAGTCTTGTTTTCAGATGGGTTCGTGGAAAATTATACCTTAATCAGGGTTAAATCATTACCTCCTCCAGGATGAAAACAAGACTCACCTTTGCTCCTATCTTGGTGCAGGACCTGTGTCATAAATCCATCCTCAGCAGTCTGTGGACCCAATTAGGCTTTAGATTTCTTTAAGGGCTGAGTTTTATTCTGCCACCCCCTTCTGTTTAACAGATGTTGGGGAGACAGTGAATGGTTTGGGCTGCAATTCCATTACTGTGTGGATGGTTTACAGCCCCAAGACTCCTTATTATCAGAACAGGAGGCTGTTGAGAAAGGGGCATGAAAAGGCATCACCGCTAGGCAAAAGCACCCTCTTCCCTCTGACTTTAGCTGAACATTTGTGGCCATTTCTGGCTGATTCAGAACTGATGTTGCTGCTTTGTGAACTCCAAATTGGACCGCTGCAATGCATCTGCCCTTGAAGACCATTTGAAAACTACAGCTTGTGCAGAATGTGACCGATTGCGTAGTTTTGACAGCTGGGTTGCTTTTTACTAACAGTCTTTGGGTCTGAATAGGTAGGAGACAGAGGGAGTGTTTTTGGTAGAGAGCATTCTACTATGGAATGCTGGTCCAAAAGAGTTCAGGTATCCTGGCCCGTCAGGGCATGGGGAAGTATTAGTCACTTGCTCATGCAGTTACTAGGATGGAAGGATTGTGAGAACTGAACTAGGTGTATTTTGGAGCAGGTGGCAAATCTTAGTTAGCTTAGTTGCCAACACGTAGTGCATGCTGCTTCAATTTTTTCTGCGCTGCTGCATTTTATAGAATAGATAACGAAAATATTCACAGTTTGTTCCCTAGGGATACACAAGCCCAAACAGAGAAGCTACCTAAAAGACAGAGCAGAGCTCAAATGATCTGAATATTCTTATTTACAGAGGTGGGGGAGGGAAACACAGGGTGGCCTAGTGGTTAGAACAAATGACTGTGGGATCCTTGGGTAGGTTTCTTGACCTTCTTTTGCATCAGTGAAGGCATCTGTGAAACTTTGTGAAAGAAGCTCACCACAAAACAGATGTAGGGTTATCTTGGGTAAATAGATTACCAAAAAAAAGAGAGAGAGAGAGAGAGAGAGAAAAATGACACATTTTACAAAACGCAGCTGTGTAAATATTGTGTGGGGCAGGGAAGAGTTGGAGAGGTGTAACACACACCCTTTCTTTTTTTTGCAGAAGTTCTGCTCTGTGCACTGTTTATTACCATTACCAGGACAACCATCACTATATGGCATGGCACACAGTGCAGCTACTGTATCCCATACATAGACTTTCATCTTTTTTTTAAAAGGGGGAAAAACAAGCCTTATTTTAAAGTAAACATGTTTTCAAAATAAAAATGTGCAAAGGGGTTGGGGGGAACAGAGAGGGAAGGATTCCAGAATGGGAAGAGGAAGCATCTCCCTTTTTTTCTTCTCTGAGCTCTCTATTGGTTCCTCCTATGCTGTTTATGTACAAAACGAACCCTGACCTTTTGAATCAATCCAGGTGCCTGTCGCCCTTTTTCTTTTCCTCAGCTCTCACTGCATTTACAACCCATACATTTCATCCACATACACCCAAATCTTCATATACACATCTACCCATAGCCCTAAATGCTACCCAGCCCACCTGGTTGATGGGCTTTGGCCATGGTGATCTAAGAGCAATAGGAAAGGAATGAATCCTCCCTATCAACCTGGCAGCTTAGTACTACTACAGCTGCCTACTACCATTATACGGGCTGTAGTAGCAGCTAGGCACAATTGCACCCCTACCTGGGGGTTTAAGCCTGGGCACCCGTGCAATCCCTGGAATGCCAAGTGTCCCTCTTCAGCCATTCCCCTGTATTTAGGACTTTCTGTCACAAGAGCAGGGGAGGCAGCATTTAGCCTTTAAACACTGTTCATTTTCTTTTGTCCTGTAGCGCCATGCAAACTCATAATACAACATGGGTGTGTTCGACACCGATCTGCAGCACATAGCTGCTGGAATGTTATTGCAATAACAGTGGTACCTCTGTCATACAATAATACAGAGAAGATTCAGTGCACCCACAGCTTCTATTGACATCAGAAGGAGTTATGTTATAGGTGCTCAGCAGCTCTGGAAATCATGCCTTTTTTATATATAATGAAAATAGTAGAATCATAGAATATCAGGGTTGGAAGGGACCTCAGGAGGTCATCTAGTCCAACCCCCTGCTCAAAGCAGGACCAATTGCCAACTAAATCATCCCAGCCAGGGCTTTGTCAAGCCGGGCCTTAAAAACCTCCAAGGAAGGAGATTCCACCACCTCCCTAGGTAACGCATTCCAGTGCTTCACCACCCTCCTAGTGAAATAGTGTTTCCTAATATCCAGCCTAGACCTCCCCACTGCAACTTGAGACCATTGCTCCTTGTTCTGTCATCTGCCACCACTGAGGACAGCTGAGCTCCATCCTCTTTGGAAGCCCCCTTCAGGTAGTTGAAAGCAGCTATCAAATCCCCCCTCATTCTTCTCTTCTGGAGACTAAACAATCCCAGTTCCCTCAGCCTCTCCTCATAAGTCATGTGCTCCAGATCCCTAATCATTTTTGTTGCCCTCCGCTGGACTCTTTCCAATTTTTCCACATCCTTCTTGTAGTGTGGGGCCCAAAACTGGACACAGTACTCCAGATGAGGCCTCACCAATGTCGAATAAAGGGGAACGATCACGTTCCTCGATCTGCTGGCAATGCCCCTACTTATACAGCCCAAAATGCCGTTAGCCTTCTTGGCAACAAGAGTACACTGTTTACTCATATCCAGCTTCTTGTCCACTGTGACCCCTAAGTCCTTTTCTGCAGAGCTGCTACCTAGCCATTCGGTCCCTAGTCTGTAGCAGTGCATAGGATTCTTCCATCCGAAGTGCAGAACTCTGCATTTGTCCTTGTTGAACCTCATCAGGTTTTTTTTGGCCCAATCCTCTAATTTGTCTAGGTCCCTCTGTATCCGATCCCTACCCTCCCGTGTATCTACCACGCCTCCCAGTTTAGTGTCATCTGCAAACTTGCTGAGAGTGCAGTCCACACCATCCTCCAGATCATTAATAAAGATATTAAACAAAACCGGCCCCAGGACCGACCCTTGGGGCACTCCGCTTGATACCAGCTGCCAACTAGACATGGAGCCATTGATCACTACCCATTGAGCCCGACGATCTAGCCAGCTTTCTATCCACCTTACAGTCCATTCATCCAGCCCATACCTCTTTAACTTGGCGGCAAGAATACTGTGGGAGACCGTATCAAAAGCTTTGCTAAAGTCAAGGAATAACACATCCACTGCTTTCCCTTCATCCACAGAGCCAGTTATCTCCTCATAGAAGGCAATTAGGTTAATCAGGCATGACTTCCCTTTGGTGAATCCATGCTGACTGTTCCTGATCACTTTCCTCTCCTCTAAGTGTTTCATAATTGATTCCTTGAGGACCTGCTCCATGATTTTTCCAGGGACTGAGGTGAGGCTGACTGGCCTGTAGTTCCCCAGATCCTCCTTCTTCCCTTTTTTAAAGATGGGCATTACATTAGCCTTTTTCCAGTCATCTGGGACCTCCTAATAATAGGAGGTCGTAGAAGTAATAGTACTTCTCTTATTCTGTTACACCAAACCACTTGCCATATTTTTAGTGTGACACACCAAAAAACATGCCATCGGAGGCCCTGTTGCTCAGAAACTGTAATTATTTAACAAATTAAAAGCGTATTTTCTTCCCTCAGATACATGCACACAGCATTCAGTTACTGCACCCACATACCAGAACACTGGAAACCCACCCAAATCAGACTGAACCTGAAATCCTTACTCACAAGAATAGCACCACTGAAGTCAGTGGGACTACTCATATGAGTAAGGGTTGCAGGTGAAGAGCAATCTGGGGAGGAATGATATTTTATTTTAAAAGTAAGGAGCTCTTGCAACCAATGGACATTTTGAAAAATTATACATGTATAGATTACCTTTTATTTATACTCCATATAAAACATCCTGTTCTAAGTGCACATTTGTCTGTAGCAGATTGTAGTTGTATCATTAATGCATTACCCTGCTCCGAACAGAAGAGAAGTCTTTTAGATGTAGTCCAAATTTAACCCTATCCTGGGTCTTGCCTTAATTGTTCACTTAAAGAACAACAAACACAATACAAACATCTTCCTAAGCTTTCACCTAAACATGGCTGTTCCTAGATGTGCATGTAGTAGGTTTGTGGTGATAGTTGGCCACTCCATGCTTTCTCTGTCTCTATCCTTAGTTCTCCCTTCTTCAGAGACACACCACAGCCTTTTAGATTGAGAACTAATTGGGCACACCTGATCTAAACTTCCTAGGACTTAGTGAAAGTACTTCTGAATCTCAATACAGAGTTCAGACATTGGCCATCAAGATGACTCATTGGAAGCATCCTGCTTCTTTGTGCAGAGTCCTAGGTTCTGCTTGTATGGTATTTTGAGAATTTAAAAAAAATATTTTTCAAAAATTCCAGCTGAAACTTCTTGTGCAAGTTCTCAACCAAGCAGTGAACTTTGCGCAAAGTTTTAAATAAATTTCATGGCCTGTGAAAAGAAACCCATCATCTTGAAATCTCATAATTGGGGGGAATGAGGGGGAGTTAGGAGTTTAAAGTAGTTTTAAGTACTGCACATGCCACTGAGTCCCTCTGCCAACAGCTGTGATTTTACAATATCACTTTCCTACTTTCAAAGTGTTTTTCTCTATGTTGCTATGTGAAAGTCGCACATGAACCAAAAGTAGCACTGACTCTGCAGGCTAAACAGTGACATTGACTGTATACAAAGTGCTGTTTTAATGCACAAAGTAAATAACCTGAAAAGACTGAGAAAATATTTTTTCTCTCGTCTCTTTCAGCTGCTGTAATCTTGGGTATATTACTTGTAAAAACTAGTAGGTTAAAAAAAACCAGACATGCTTTTTAGATTGACTGCATCACTTTAAAATGGTTAAGAATTGATTTGCCAGACTCTTGGGGAAATGCTGTAATGTTTTTGGCTGTTTCCTACTTTCTGCTGCCAGCTAAAAGTACCATCTGGCTTGTTTGGGGCCTTACCCTGTCTCAGGTGCTTCCAAAATTCTCCCCAACTAGTGGATCATTTCATTGGGCTGCTGTGTCTGCTACACTCAGCATGTGTCCTAGACTGGGAATCCTACTGCTTCTGTTTTCCGCCATCTTTTTAACTGTGGTGTATATGTTTGGGCACAGATCTTACTGCCTCTCTTGAGGACATTTGCATCATTGTCAGCTGCACATATTAAATTGATATGCAGAGCTCACAAACATGTATTCCATCTTTTGTCCCTTTGTTTGTACAATTGTTCCAGTTTTAATTCTTCTTTGACACCTGGAATATCACAAAGCTGTTGATAATCTGCTGGCTACTGAGGAAAATGACATTGATAGAAGGATAGTGTGTGTCAAACTTGTATCTAGACAATTGCAGGCATACTACATGCTCTCATAGCTCTAGGAATCCTAAATCCATTACTAATCTGGAGTGCCAAATGTGGCAGTGTGCTGCACTGTCATTCCCTCACTAGAGCAGACAACAGTCACTTATAATTGATTAGAAAAAAGTATTGTTTACTTCTACTGTATGCTATATTGGGTTGTCTGGTGCGAGTCAGTATTTAGTTCATGCTTGCTGCCATTTTGTGAGGAAGTAAGGGGCTGTAACAAAATGGCGTCTACAGTTAACTCCTTATTTCTAAATGAACTAATGCCCCAGTGTACACATTTCTACATAGGCATAAGAATATTCAGGGGAACTAAACTCAGGAACCATTCTTTTGATGTGATCGTATTTAAAGATTTGAGGTGCTTTGACATATATACAGTTATAGGTTATAGTGTCCTGTTTTTAAAATGATCTGTACCATATATTGCTGACTTAATTTTCTTGTGCATTCATTTCAATCTGTGTTCCAAAGAATGCTGAGACCATAGTTTAGTAAATACCAGGTAGCTATTATATATTGGTAGAATGTTACATCATGGCTCTTTCTTGTTTGTAAGATTATATTGTTCACTATATAAACCTTTCTCACTATTTACATTCTTCTGGAAGTTTGGGGTTCCTTGTATGTTGGTATAGTAGCATGAGTTTCAAGAGTCGATAACATGATTCTCTGTATTTGAAAGACTTGGGAGATGGTTGCGTATAGTTTTCAGTAAAAAACCTGAATGGTTCTGTTAGGTATTAAAAGTTCCAAAAGCGGTGCTGAAGTGAAAAGGAAGCACCACAGGATGACATTTTTATTTATTTGTGCCAAGTTAGAATGTGTGTGAGTGGGTGAAAATTGTAAAAGCTGTAATCTAGCTCTTTTAACAGAGAGATAGAAAAATATGCAGAATATGTGGCTTAGAATATTAGATAAGCTACAGTGTGTTAATCAAACGTTTTCACGATATGAGGGCAGTTAAGAAAACAGTACAATTTTTACTAATTGCGCTCGTAAGTAAACGGATCTATCATTACATTGTCATGAAGAGTGACATTGAGCAGAAACACTCTGCTAATCCCTAGAAGATAAGTATTTAACGTAATTAGACAGACACTGTCTCCTTTGTTGAACGTAGCATTAATCATCACGAAAAGTCCAACTTTATCCAAGATGGCTTTTTCTGATATGTCATTGTATTAGATAGCTTCTTACGCTATTTTGTGAAGAAATGACGACTACAACTGCATAGTTTTCCCTGATTACGTCTCTTGCTGTTTGATGAGCCTACATGTATATTCTTATTAGCAAATGTTACATTCTATAACCATTGGTTGTTTCTAGGCCTAGAAAGCTACACATATTTGAGCTATTGAACTATTTAACATATTCAGCCTAAGGAATATCAAAGAAGCCTTTACTGTGTTCTGTCTGACAGGTTGATGTATCTTCGACTCTTTATATATGGCACTACAATAGTTTCATTGTTGTGGAATAAACAAAAAGTTTCTTGCCTTGAATTGTAGCTCATAACATCACACAAAAGAGAGCCTCTTTCTATGAAAACTCTCAAAGTTAAAATGATGAAAAATGTTGCCACCTTCCAGAATTTGTCGGCACTACATTCCCCTCCTCCCACCCTTGCTTGTAATTTCTGCTGTGAAATGCCGTCTTGTTATGAGCTGGTATCAACTTGGATCAGTGCACAGCTGTATCTTCCCACCTTCTCAGTGGCTCAGAAGGCTTTGAAGGGAAAGAATAGGGTTTAGTCAAAGATGACAGCAAGACTTCGCTAAGTAACAGGTGGAGGTCAAGCCAGTTTATTTGTTGGGATGAACAGAGTACAGAGATGAAAAATCAAATGCTTTGCCATAATAAGGTTTAGAAAGAAAATGCTGACTGATCTCAGCTTTGATTCCAGCTGACAGAACATTTTCTAGTGTTCATTACTTGATTTCACAGTTCAGACCATGTTAAGAGGCTTAAAATTATATTTCTGCACTCCTCTGTAAAACTCAATTGCTCTTTAAATTTTTGCTTTAAATAAAGTTACAGGGGCTCCTTAATATGTCAGTTGTACATTTTGACAATTGTAAAGACAGTATGCCATCAATAAACTACAAGATGATACAAGAACATATGTCTGATTATTCTTTTTTTGTACATGAAGTAAAATTGATCATCTAGCACAAACTTGATTACAAATTTTAAAACAACTTAAATTAGAAATTCCAACTTTAAAAGAACATTAAAATATGTAAGCATGAAGTTTAAGGAGTCTTCTGCCATTGGTACATATGGGATTTGTGTGTATAACTTCCACTAATATTAATGAGGAAACATCCTGTGTGTTTGCATTGAATCACAAAGATCTGGAGAGCCAAATCACGAATGGAAATCGCAGCAAGGCACAAAATAATCAGTGTGACATTCTGACACTGCATCACCGTGTTTGCGTAGTGCCCATCTATTGCTGTCATGGATTATCGATGCAACATCACAAAAGAATTTCAGGAACCCTAACTGCAATACTGTTGTGGGTCTTTGTGTGTGCTAGTCTAATTTTCCTGCTTTCCCTATCCCGGGATGCTGAAAGGAGGAAGTAGGTGTTTCTCCTTTCTTTCCCTCTTGCCTCTACCCCCAATTCCTTTTTTGCTACTTGGCTGGACAGGTAGGGAGTAGCTCTGATCTGTTTGCTCAGCATTCCCCCCTCCTACTCTCATAACACAGGGAATGCCTCTGTGTTTGAACTCTGCTTACTCTAGGTAGAAAAAGCAGAATCACTAAACCATTGGATGCTGTAATAGTTGCATGCAGATCTCCAAAGAGTGCTCTAAAGCCTCCCGTTGACTGTCACTGGCTTCTGGAGTCAGTTTCTCTTTTATTCTTATCAAATGTGTTGTCTGCCTTTTACTACGTTGTGACATCTGAAGCCAGATTCCTGTTAAAAACAAAAAAAAACAACAACCTGTGTATAAATTTAGACCACTTCAGCACAGATGACACCTCCTTTATGCAGGAAAAGGTGCAGAATGCTCTTTTGTACATAAAGTCATTGTGTTTCAAAGCTATTAACCCCCTGGCATCAAGAGTCAGGATATTTCAGTGTTGAGCACTAATGCAAAATACATTTGCATTTAGTGGCAGGGGCATCAGACCTGCCAGCACCAAGATGTCAAACCTTCTTTCTGATGTGGTTAACGAAACATCTTGGGGAATAACTCCAAAAAGTGGCAAGTCAACCAATCTAAGGCTGTTCCCAAGTCTGCATATTCAAATAAAGACCATAAAACAGAATCCCTTCAAAACAGCGTAGGCGTATTTTGCAGCTCCTCAGGGGCAGTTTTCTGGGGCTTCATATTCCTATCTGCCCTAGTGTCTAACAATAAAAATAAATCTGTCCCGTGCCAAACCTGGCAACAACTTGGTCAAATGGCAAGATGCAGCCTACTAATGGTCCTACATAAACTACTTAAAAAAGTTACTGAGGGAGTTAAGGGGGGAGGGATAGCTCAGTGGTTTGAGCATTGGCCTGTTAAACCCAGGGTTGTGAGTTCAATCCTTGAGGGGGCCACATGGGGATCTGGGGCAAAATCAGTACTTGGTCTTGCTAGTGAAGGCAGGGGGCTGGACTCAATGACCTTTCAAGGTCCCTTCCAGTTCTAGGAGATGGGATATCTCCTATTATTATTATTACTGTAAAGAGCTCCTTCCCTCACTATATGGGCTGTTTTGCAGCCTTCTATGCTACAGCTTGATGGAACCTAAATGCATCCATCTTCTGTGATGTGGAAGCCTGACCAGCAGCCAACATTTTGTGGTTCTACAGCTTTACACAAGTTTTCTCTTAAGGAACCCAGAAACTTTCCCTCACTCCACCCCTGTTCATTCAGGCCCTTACCACGGTAATGGGATTTATTCACGTCAGGAGAATAGATGAAAGGAAGTTGTTGGCAATACCTGGACAGGGGGAAAAAAGGGTATTTCCTGTTACATGTGAAGTTTAAACAGATTCTCAAATAAAATGTAACAGTTGCAGGGCAAAATGCTGTGGTCCAGAGTGGAGCAAAATTCCAGTGATTTTGCATAGCCTATCTTGCCTATTGGGAACATCCCCAAGTACCTGGCAGTTTGCTTTGAATTTTAGGTGGTAACTTGTGCACTTTTGTGGATGCATTCAGCCCTCATGATTCTCTTATAGTGCTTTCCAGAGGAACCGCTGTTGCTGCTGTCATTTGTTATGTGAGACCAGGCTGAGATATTGTAATAAGTGTTTCTTATATTGTCTCACTACCTAGATCAGAGCTCATCAAATCATTAAGGGTGCATGAAATCCTGTCCGTATTGACGTCAGTGACAAAACTCCCATTGTCTTCAGCAGGGCCAAGACTTCACCTAGTATCTTTGAGGCTGCAATAAATTTAAAAACTATTTTTCCCCATCCCATCTCTTTTTAATTTCCCTTATGAAACTGGAATCTCTTGGGAATCGCAGTAGCTTCAGAGAAAAATGCAGTGGGCGTGCTTACACAACCATTGTATACGATTTTATTCCTACTGTCTGGCTCCAGCAGACTTCATCATAGGATGAAAGAGAAAACTCCTATCATGCTCAGGGTATGCTGCTGTCTTCTACTAAGTTCAAAATATTTATCATAAATGTTCTGCATTCTCTTTGCTATGATCTGTGTATGCTGCTATTGTGGGAATTTCTTTCACATAAATCGTTCTCTTCAGTGATACTCAAAAGCACTCACTGTCAAAAATGCCTCTTCTCTCTCAGGACCTATTCCACTGCCATAAACCTTGGGTTTCCTTGCACTCCCTCTCCTTACAATGCGCAGCTTCTTCTTTTATTAAACCCTCTGTACTCCTACCTCCTCTACATGGAAACTTTTGTATCCTTCCAGGGAGCGCCTCTCTCCCTCTCCAGCGTTTTGGAGGATTTGCAAACAAAGAAAAATTTGTTTTATTTCACCTAGCAGACTCTTCTGCATCAGAGAAATGGGGACTTTAAAAATGTAGTGTGCTTGTTTTTTCCTCATTATAAACTGCCAAATCTTCCTGTGGCTCTATCTACGATGCCAGCATCATGATGAAATTGTCCTTCCCATCACAGGAGCACCAGTGTATAGTTTGGAACTTAGTCTCTCAAATAAAAGAACACACCAGCTGTCAGTCAGCAACAAATTTCTTCTTTATTATGTAGCTGAAGATGGCTGTTGCAGTCCTCTGACTTTTAAGATAAACTATTAAGGTGCGATCTATTTCATACTTTGCAAGTATCACTGAATACCAATACATAACAGTTTCCTGGGTGCACTCTTGACCTGTATGACTGTAAATCCATTTTCACAATTTGATATACTGCACATGTTCAAATTGCTGTAACTTCTTTCTTTAAAATAGTGAATAAACTCTTCACCCCCACATTGTGCAGAAATCATGTGACCTGCCAGTATATCTCTGTTTTAATAAGACTTTTAAAATAGCTATGATTTACATTTAATCCTGTTTAAGTACAGTCTATTTATTAATTGAACAATATGTTAAATGGTTGTATATAGAATTGGAGTCTTCAAAAGTAATGAATTTATTCTTGTCATTGTAAAAGTCAATTAAAAACATTATCGTGTAATAGGTAAGGTCATAGATCTAAATAATCTGCATATTTTACCCTTATCCATCTCATAGTTTGTGAGGTTAGTAGACATCATTATAATATATGACCACGGATGGATTTGATATATTAGAGTCAACATATATGGAACAAATGGTGTTTGAGAAAATAGATTCAGATTTTCTGTTCCATATTGGTTTTGGTTACTAAAACTCCCTTTAGTATCACGTGAAATGTAGCATCCATATGCATCTGGGGAAGATATAGCTGAACCATAAATCTATTGGTCTTTTACTTGCAAAAATATCATATCTCAACTATGATCATATGCAAAGATTTTTTAGAAGGCTTTGTAAATGCCATTTGAATTTACAATGGCACTTTTTTGCCTTACAGCCATTGATGTTCCATCTTTAAAGCACTCACATAAAGGTATATTCTCATACGGATGGCTGCAATTTGTGCCTACTTCTATATCTAATCTACCAAATATATTGAAAAACTCTCATAAAACATTGCTGCAGAACAACCTTAATTTTGAATTTCAACGGCTAGATATCTAAAAAGACGTTTTTGATTCTTATATTTTTTTCTGTACAATAGAAAAGGACATTGAAGCTAACATTGAAGCTAACATTTAGTTGAAATTTTAAATTTTTCATGCTATACATTAAACTTCTCATAATTTTCAAATATAAAATCTCATGAAATTATTTTATAAAGTAATTGATAGTATGTGAAGTATATCTTATTAGTGACCTCGCTGATCACTTCAATAACATAGTTGGAAGATAGCTTTGCATATCAGATGCAAATCAATCCAGATGATGTTACACATGTGTCCACACAAACAAATAGGTTCCTGTTCTTCTTTCTGTAAGCCTTGTTGTACCACAGATTTTTAGGCAAAGCCCCTCATTGATTTTAGTGGGTACTTGTCTGCTTAAAAACTCATGGTAAGACTCCTACTGCAAATTGCATAACTCTCTGGGCCAACTTTTCTGCTGGTATGACCTGATGCCGCTCTATTGTAAATGGAATGGCATCATTTCACACCAGCAGAAATTTTTATCCTCATTATCTTTAGTAGGACAAGAATCTGGTCTTGATTTTCATTACCATCGTTGGCTAAGATTTTCAAAGGGACTAAAGGACTTTAGTTTCTGAATCCTATTGAATTTCAGTGTGAGTTGGGCATCTAACTCCCTTAGGCTTTTTTGAAAATCCTAGTCCTTATTTTTAATCAATCTCTTTTTAACAATTCTTTGGAACAATTACTGGCACAAAGGTTTTACTGCTGTATTTGGAATATTGAAGTTGTTATGTCTTTGAAGAGTTAGTATGTCTCTATTGTTTCATTATCTTAAATATTTGGAAGCCATTCTGGTACTATGCTGATGAGTGCATAGATAGATAGATAGATAGATAGATCTCTCCAGAAGAAAGTGATATTGGGTATCAACTGATTTTCATATAGAGTAGTCTAAACTGATAAATGGTAGAATGCAGATCTTTCATTTTATTTATCTTTGTTCATTGAGCTGGATTTTGTTTTATGAAATGTGACACTCATTGGTAGGAATTGAGCAGTGATTGTGGGGAGCGCAGGAGAAGATGCATCCCAAACATACAAGTAGAAATTCAGACAATTGAAAATAGAAAGTACACTTGTTAGAAAAGGAGCAAACTTCCACCTATCTTGTACTGTGTGCATACTGGAGTTACAACTATAGTAAACTGACATACAGCACTTAATGTGATCAAGTGTCAGCTGATGACTGCTAAAATTTGTTTAGCAGTAAGTGTAACAAATATGACCGACATTACCATGGTCATCAAAATTACAGGAAACTCAGGAGGACAAGTTGAAGGTTCCCCGTACCAATTTACATGACCAACACTTCTGTAGAATTCTGACTGATCTCAGTGGCATTGCTGGGGTCATTTTCACGATAGAATGAACAGTCCTTGCATGATTCCTCCAACATATCAGATACTAACAAGCTTTCATTCAACAGCCATCTTGCCTTCATGCCTCACCTTTTATTTTGAAACAAATGTTTTGTTTTGTCCACTCCCCATTAATATTTGAGCCTCCCATATTCCTCTTTGTAGTACCTCAAGGTTTTATTAAAGCTCAAGGCTCTGTTGCACACTTATTTTTTCGTAGGACATTCCAGTGGGAATGTTTTGATAGAAGGAAATTAGTTAACACAAATATGACTGACTTGCTATTGAGTTGTGTGTTATGATTTAGATTATATGTTATGGTGGTGGTGTATTATCAGGAAGGTACTGGCTAAAGACAATACTAAAGTGAAATTAGATGTGTGTCACATTAGATATCTATCTATCTAGAAAGAGAGAGGGCATCAGTCTCCTCTTACATTAATGTAACTCCATTCACTTCACTGTAGTTACTCCTGATTTATACCAGTGTAAGTGAGAGGAGAATGACCCCATAGAGTGTGTGGAAAGTAGGCTATTAGGTATCTATTTACTGTGGGAATGGTTTTTGTGGACTGAATTCTTATACATCCTTCTCTAATTCATTTAATAAACATCAATCTCTTACATGGAAATTTTAAGAATCTTTGGATGTACTTTAGGAAGCCTTTGGTGCACTTTTTGTACTGGCAAATATCAGGAGGTACAGGAATTAAAAATATCTCAATGCTCCAGTGATCCTTAGAAGATGGTGAACGTGAAATATTCCCGTACATTCATTGATTAAATTTGGGTTGGAGGTTTGCGAAGTGCAGAGTTTTGGAAGGTCTTACTGCGGGACTTCATCATCAATTCAATGGCTCCAGTAACCAGAAGCACTGAAGGACCAGGGTTCCATTTACGCTTGCGTTTGTGCATTGAGCAGAAGGGTGGGATGCATGATCTGGAATGAACAAAATAGCTTTGTGTTTAGGAATCGCCAAATTAATGAAAATTCAGAACGCTTTAATTTTGAAAATGAAAACAAATTCTTTGGAGAAAATATTGCTGCGGACAGTTTCAAGATTTCTGTTGTCTGAATTTTCTGTTTATTGTGTACTGTTCTTAAACATCTTTTTAACTGAAAAACCAATGAAAAATTAATATTTGCTTTCAAAAAACCACATCTTGTTCCATTTAGCACCATTATGGGCCTGCTCTTGCTCCCATTGAAGAGAGTGACAAACTTTTAATAAATGGGCGCAGGGTGAGGTCCCGTATGTTTGGCTTTTTATATATATAATCACAAGAATAAAAGTACAGTAAGTTGAGGTATCCACTTAGATTTCCACCTGTGTTTTATAGTACAAAAATCCCTCAATTTTCTTTTATTTATTTAGCAGTTAGCTTTTCCATTTATTCTACAGTTAAAATTGTCAAAAAAATTTAAATGCTGTTGGCCCATTTCTCTTCTCAATTACACTCATATCAGTCAGGGAGCATCAGACGCAGTCTTTATGAAATCTGTGACTCTGAACAAGAAATGTAGGGCTCATCAGTGATTTGGACTTCATGGCTATGGGGGGGAGTAAGAACCACCTTTAGACCCCATGTGGGCTACCTAGACCTGGGCTCAGTCAGTGCTTGTTTACGTCTTCCTCACAGCATGTGGGTAGGAAGGTTCAAGGAATGGGTGGAGCTCGGCTCCCCTCCCTATTCACTGGCCGGCCAGTACAGCTGAGCTGGTTTGGGGGACATTATAATTTGCTGCTGCCCTCAGACATACAGGAAAGAGGAACTAATTGTCACTCCTCATCACAATACCACCTGGCATGGTATGACTTTTCCACCACCCCTTATTCAGAGCTGCGCCTGATGTGGAAGTCTAGTCCTTAGTGTGCTGAAACCACCATGCTATCAGGAATATAGTGGAAGAAATTTAAAACAGGCCATGGCTCTCAAATGTGGGTACCAAAAGTTGGGCATCTCAATCCATGTTTAGTCATCTATCTATCTTAGGTTGAAAGATGGCATGATTAAACATCTCAGTCTTTAATCTAATTATCTTCACAGCATCCCTGTGAGTTAGGGAAGTACTATTAAATAAGTGGCCTGATTTTTAGAGGTGTGAAGAACCCACACCACCAGTTGAAGTCAGTGGGACTGAGTAAGAGTTGCAGTACCTGGGCCATTTTTTTCTGGATGATTAAACTTCAGTCCCATGTGCTTTTGCTTTCCTGAAAGAAGCTAAAGTAGAATTGACCAGGACTGAAAAATATGACTTAGTGAAAGAATAAAATAAGAATATATGAAATGGATGGACTAAAGAATATGCAGGATATATCAGACACATCAACCAAACATATGGTGCTAAGTGAGAGGGGTTTTTTTAAATTGCAAAATATATATATATATATATAATTTCTGGCAGTCTCAGGGATGATGTCACATGGCTGTGATAAATTTAGAAGAATGGGACATATTTCGGCTTGTTCTTGGAAACCTTTTTCTCGCATGCAAACTGTATTTCTCCTTTTATTAACCCATTCATAGAATGTTTGAATTTTGCTGCTAGAGCACCATGCTAGCTCACCATAAAATGTGAATGATGCTAATTGCTTTGCACTGCCTAACTTACTGCTGTCCCCCTTCCATCTTAAAGGACAAAATATGCTCAGAAGTGAGCTGGCAGGTCATCCCCTGCTCTGTTCTTAGTCAAGTTTAAGTTAAATAATTAAAATCTTGTTTGCATATTCCAATGAACTGTGAAGCAGCTGTTTTTTCCTTGAGATCTGATGGATACAATCCCTTATAATAAACTAATAATTTAGCATCAAAAGTAAAACAAGATCAAAAATTCAATACTGTCTGTTGTTTCAAAACCAAACCATTTAACAGTGATAAATTAAAATGATGATTATTATGATAATAATTAATTAATTATGATTCCAGCATCAACATTTGTTTTTCTATCCATTGGTTATTTCATAACTAAATTTATAGTAGCAGCTCTGTTTGTACGTTACAGCTGTTTTGATCTTATAAAAACCTTTCCCATATGATAATGACGCCACTCAGCTCTGCCATGGTTAAAGATCATTTGGCCTTTTCATTCTAAATCCTCAGCTTTAGGTGTTTATAACTCAGTCATGTGAATTTGCTTTGGGTTGGTGCATATGTTCTCAGCCCAGAAGAGATTTTTGTTTTAAACAAAAGTTGGCTTAAATCAATTAAGCAGTTTTATAGCACTAGAGCAGAAGAAAGTTTATGGGCTGTCTAAAATGTTTTAGTGTCTTCCTCATAACCACGTTGCTAGAGGAAAAGTGGAAGATACAAGGAACACTGCTCCTACCTGAACATGGGTTTATGGTCCAGAAGAACTGCTCTGTGTGCAGTCCCACTGCTCATGTTCTTGCCACAAGCCTAACACACTCATTCCCTCCTCTGAATTCCAGTGCAGAGATCTGCCACTGCGGGCCTCTGCAGTTCCTGGCCCTCACTACACAGAGGAAACTTAGCATTTCCACTGCATCTGGGGCCTTGTACGCCCATGCAGGCAGACACAGGATGTGCTCTTAATGTGGACATAAACATTTAATAATTAAACTTACCTTACCTTGAAAATTTCTGAGCATGAATAGGGCTTGTTTCCCGTATGTTTTTGAATTAAACAGCAATATTGTACTATGGATTAAGGATGAATTTCAGCCCTTTCTCTGTATTCAGTACCTCCCTTCAGCTCCTCAACATGCAAAGGAAGTACCTCCTCCCGTAAGGTAATGCAGCCTGCTCCCCCGGTGCACCCAGCCAGCTCTGTGGACAAGTGCAGAGGAGATGTCATGGTCCTGTCCCCTTTAGGGAATCCCAGATTGGATTGAATAGTTTCCCAAAGGGAGCTGTTCCTGTGCTCCTGTTAGCATAAGTACTGTGACTGCCCCTAGCCACTGTGGAGAGGATGGCTCATTACACACCCGCTTCCCTCCTGCACATCTCAAGGGCAGTCTGGCCCACTGTATACTGAGTGAGCACACATGTTTATACTGTGTGCACATGTGATGCACATGGACGGACACACACAGAGATACTGCAAAAATACTTGAAACTGTTACTTGGACTATGACATGGCCATTGTTTTTATTGAGGAATAGAGTCTTTGCTTGCTGTGGAGGGAAACATTAAAAAATAAAGTGATTGAAACATCACTTCCGAACATGCCCAGATGGCATCTGCCAAAATTTTTAGCATACCCTAATTAAGCTCCACCCTTTTTGTGACATCACAATGTACATTCATTTTCCTTGCCATCTGACCAGTGGATTAGCAGGCTACGTTGGGACAGATTGCATCTGAAAGATTGTTAATACTTCATTCAAACACATCACAATTCAGCCCACCTTCACATGCCCCTCCTCCATCAAAAAGACTTTATCATGTTTAGAGAAAATCATGAGAAAAGAGTTTATCCCATTTTTGTTGCATTGTGCCACAGTCCATCTATTCTAAACTTGTATTTTAAAATAAAATTTAGTTATTAACTTTTTCCTGTTGTGAAGAAACAGCCACCACCAGGGAAACACTTGATAGAAAACAGTCTCTAGATAAACACTAGTTGCTTCAAAATGGGACTTCACCTACTCCCCCACTTTAGTTAACTTACTGATATGTGAGCTGCAAAACTTAATTGGGACCATTAAGACTCCAGTCCTGCAATGCACAAGCACACTGCTCTGTGTTGTAAATTAATGTCTTGGGGACTATAAAGCTACCATTATTAAGAACAATCATTTTTCTTTTGTGCTATTTCAGCTGTAGCCCAAAGAACTTGACATTATTTTTTCTGCATATCTGTCAATAGATAGATACACTGAAAATGAACTATAAAAACAGTATAGACAATCTGAATGTGTGTGTATCTATGTCTGTAGTAATATAGATACTGACCCATAATATATATATATATATATATATATATATATAGTACATGTGTTTTATGGGTCAGTATCTATATTACTACAGACATAGATACACACACATTCAGATTGTCTATACTGTTTTATATATATAATCATATAAATATTATATATATTTATATATATATAAATAATACTGCATATCCACCTATCCTAGTATAGACAGCATACTAAACATCCCAGATTTTAGTGAGTCCACTGCAAAACATCCTTTCTACTAATATTTTTGATATTGCATCAGAGCTGAACGACCCACAGAGTAGATATTATATCAACAAAAATGGCTCACATGGAAGAATAAATCCAAATTGTCATATTAACACTGCACTAAGTCTGAAGGTCAATATAATGTCGATAGAAATGTATATATCTTTAATAATGACTTTAATATATACATACACATTTTAAAAAAATAAAAATAAAGCAAAGATAACCACACAAATAAATGCTTTTAAAATAACCAAGTCTTAACTAAGCTAAGGAAATTCAGAGTTTGGAGTGAGATTCCTTCTTTCTCTCCTTGTGTATTGATTTTGCAACACACTTAAAATATCCATGTGCAATAATCCAATAAAATAGTGTGAGTTAAGGACAGACTAGCTAGCAGCGTTAACTATTTAAAAACATGTAAAAATCCAAGTGCTGTAACTATTGCAGGTTTCTAAAAATAAAGCATAGCTAGGATTTAATAATAAATAATAATAATTAATAATAACAAAACAGCTGCAACTTCTCTGTACTTCAGATTTAAAAGACAAATATGGCTGCATTTTAGTACTTATTACTCAGAGCAAACCAGGGTCACTCCTGCCCCAAAAAGATCATAAATAAAAGTGAACTTTCAGCTTGTTGTATTCAATTTTATTTGTCCTTTAAGTTTATTTAGCTGCTTCTGCACCCACTTTCACAATGCATAGGCTGTCGTTCCATGACCTAGCATTATTAAATTGCACTTATCAATCATTCTTGCCAGGAATGCCATCGCCAACTACATTAAAGAAGTCAGAGAAGTCTGGTTTCAGCAGTCCCTCGCCTTCGCAGACCTCCTCCCTTGGAACGGCATTCACACAGCATCATCGACCTGTCATTACAGGACCCAGAGGTGAGGCCTTACCCAAGAGCCCCGAATCAGCTTAAACTTTAGCCTCCACACCCTGAATCAGCATTATTTTCTACTGAAATTCACCATCAGCCTGTGACACACACGATAAGAGGTTTTGCTATTTCAAAGCCGGTAGCCTGAAGGTTTCAGTTATTGAGAACTGTGTTTGTTTACTGGGGTCTGTTTGTTAAAGTTTCTGGTAACAATTCAACATTTTCCAAAGTTTTTTGTGGGGAGAAGTCATTATTTTTCATCAGAAAAATTACAGAACGGTTACTTGCTGTGTGTTTTTATTGTCCATGTGAATATATACGATAGGTTCATTTATCTGCTAAAGATGGGGACTCCTCATTCAACATCTAAACTGTGCTAATCTCCTTTCGACATCCTCGGTTTTCATTGCGTGTCATTTTGTATTCAAGCTGTTGGCATTAGTGTGCTGGAGAACTGCCCTCATTAGTGGACTCCTTTGAAGTTGTAGATTGGTTCCTACAATACTTTGGCTGGTTTTCTTCACAATATTTTCTGACTGGCTTTTCAAATAAAACAGATGTCCTCCGGGTCTCCATGTACTTATACATTTGTTAGAAAGATATATCCACATTAACCTAAAAAAAATAAATATGATACACAGTTCACGTTAGAAAGAGAGCACATTCGTGCACAGTGCTGTCCACAAATCAAAGAATCGTTTAGCAAATTTTCTGTATATAAAAACGTGAATGAAATAATTGTAACAATTCTTTCTGCCATGGGTTTTGCTTTATTCAGAATAATTATTGTTCAATTGGTGAGGTGTGGAAGACTTACTAGCAACTCATACCTGGATGAAAGAAAGTCCACTTTTTGTACTTTCCTTTTTATAAGAGGTCTTTATTGGGTTTATTGTCATTACTTACATCAGTGTAACCAGGAATAATTCTATTATCTGTATACTGTAAGGGGATGGTGCATAAGTCTGTGGAATTTCACCAGAGTAATTGGTATTAGTTTAGAATCAGGCTTAAGGTTTCTGTATAGTTTTAGAAATTTAAAACATACTGGATTAATCAGTGGAGTCAAGCTGTTGGCTGTTAATCATATAAGAATTATTATTTTCCTGTGAGAACTGAGCTACCAAGCAAACATGTAATATCTTCAAAAAACGTTGATAATTGGTGATAATAAGAAGGCATGAATTAAATGAAAGTTACATTAACAACATAGTGTGCTGCACATCAGCTGACACTAAATTCCTACCTTGTAATACTCTTAAACTTTCTGCCCTTTAGTTCTGGCCTATTGACTAGTTGGTTAACAAATTCGATTCAGTATTTAGTTAGATTTTACCTTACCCCCAGTTTATTTAATTTAAGATATACCAGACTGTAGCGGAGCAGCGACTCACTGGCACGGCGCCTCCTGCTGGTTGTCCAGGGAATTCACTTTTCCAGCGCCAGAGTGCCCTCTGCTGGCCGATGTCCCACTTGCCGCTGGCCCCCATGTCCCTCCCGGACCCCGGTGCCCCTTTATGTTGGGTGCTGGCCCCTGGCAGTACCCCCGCAGATCTGGGTCTCCCCTCACCTGGGAGCCCCCAACCCCCCATCCCCACCTCACCTCAGTATATGGCTACTGCCAGTCATGATCAAGCCCCCGCTCACTGAGGTGGACTGCAGACGCCATTCATCACTGGAAGGGGGGTTTGGACCTGCTGCCTTTGCCTACCCCAGGCTACCCCTCTGTAGTCGCAGTACCTGTTCTGGCCTTTATCAAGGCCTGCAGCCTGGGGGTTCTCCAGGCTGGAGCTCCCCAGCTCCTCTAGCCTTTCCCCAGCCCTGCTCCACTCCAGGTACCGTTGTCCGCTCCCAGGCAGCCAGGCCCTTCTCCCTCAAGAGCTAGAGGGAGAGTCCTACAGCTCCTGGCTTCCCTGGCCTTTATAAGGTTTCCCCAATCAGCCGAGGCTTGCTGCTCTCCCTAGCAGCAGCCCTCACCCAGCCTCAGCCCTGTCTCAGGGCTGATTTCAAGCCCTTCAGGGCAGGAGTGGGTGACCACCCCGCTACAATATGCACCCATTTGTGCCCTTACTTAGACTCTGTGTATTTTGCATTTTTATGTGGTTTAAACAAAAATATGTCACTATATAAGGCTTGTTCAAATTTATATACATTATCTATTGAGAAATTTGGTGTGCAGTTGGGGAAATCTGCCAGTTGTGTGAGGAGACTGTTCACAAGGGTGCACAGAATATGAAAGATCAAATTATAATGATTCTCTTTCACAATTTTATTTTTAAATGCTGGAAGAAAATGTGTGCACTAACTCTATAGAAGAGTATCATAGTTCCTAATGTATTAAACAAAAATCTGCTTTTTTCAGCATCAGTCAGTGAGATCTTGTTCCACTTGAGGCTCACTCACTAACATATTTTTTGTGGATTTTCAAGGAAATCCCACTCTCTGTTAATATCTGAGTTCCTTTGAGGTCCTTTTAAGAGTATCACCCAGAAGGGTCTTGTTCCAAACTGGAATCTTTATTGGATAGATGGCTCCTCTCCAGGACTATATTTCCACTGATCACTGGCTGTCTTTATGCCTCTTCTCCAACAATTATTCTGTTCTGAGGTGGATTACTATATTACCATCTGCAAATCCAGACTGTGACCTTTGTTCAATCCCCCAAAGTGTACATTAGAATCAGCAGCAGAGGAGGAAGGAGAGAAGCTTTTCAAGCATAAGAAGATGACACTTAAGGAGCAATAACCTCATTATATGAATTGATATATTCTCCAAACAATTATTATATATTACTAGTTATTGGAGGTTGCACAATTTAGTGGCAACATGCCAAGTAAAATGTAGTGTACACTGTCTGTTCACCTTGTATGGTGAGAAAGCTCCATGAGTTCACTTATATCATGTGTCAGTGGCCAGCAGTCATTCATGTACAATATTTTGGGTCTTCTTTGGGGTGAATACAGTGCACTAAACAGTCTCCATGCTGCCGAGAAAAATCAATGAGAAAGAAGTTGTATATAAGTAGGTCACAATCAGAATAAACCCCTGAGTCAGCCAAACAATTACAAAAGGCTCTGTTTTCCTTTTGAGGGGGGAGTGTGTGCACCGCAAACATTTCACATTCCTACGAATACAAATTATTTGCACACACTGTGCAAAATGGAGAGCAAAGAAATGTGTGTAGAATGTTTAAGGGCTATGCCGTTGGCAGTCCATTGTTTTAAGTTCTCCATCACACACTTGCAGCTTTCACAGCCTTCCAACCATGCCTTGAACCCTGTTCTAGTTTGCAAATGACTAAAGATGCACAGAGCCTTTCCTAGCAGTCTGCAGAATGACACATTGTGAGAACAAAGCCATTGTGGGGGTCAGTGTTAGGAAGCTGGTCCAAAAGTGGATGTGTCTGTTATGAAGTGTTCCACTGAATGAAACAGTTAGAAAACCCCATGGAATGGACTGAAGCAAGCAGCTGTGCTGTGCTATGGAGGGTCGTGTGTGGCAGCTTCTCCTCTGTGCTGGTGCCAGCTCTTAACTCACCTATGCAGTGACCAGCTGACAGAATCTGGGGCTGGCCAGACAATCAGATTGTGCAGTGAGTCCTGACCCAAGGATCTTAGTTCTTTAGTGACTGTCTCTTCTGTTCCCTACAGCCAACAGGTGGTGGCAAGTTCCAGGTTTCTTTAGTGGCAAGCTACCAAAGTGATTCATGGATCCTCACTTAACGAGGGCAGTTTTTCTTGGCATAACTCCATGAACCTTCATCTTCTCAAGCAGGATACATAGGTCTCAAACTAAGTATTATGTCTGGCAGTTGGCAGCATTACCTAGAGCCTTAGTTTTAAGTTTTGACATGACTATCAGCTTTAAAATAAATTGCAAATTCTTAAAAATTCAAGCAACAAGATTTTTATTTCTTAAGTAATATACTCTCATTTCACGAGGGTAACATTTTTGGTGGTCAGTGTGTTCCAACAAAGTGATTATGCATTGCAAAGCCAACCTGTTTCCCAGCCATCAGGCTGCTTGCAATCTTTACCAGACAGCAAAATACTGAAATAATAGGCAATATTTACATAGTAGCAATGTACTAATGCCCGAAAAGCTGCCTACACTTTAGTGACATTACCACCTGGAGCTGGCTACAAAGTTAAACTAACCATGATCATGAAATCCTAGAGAGGTTCATACAACAGCCCATCTTGACCTGTACATCACTTCTCACACTATGACTGTGTAGATCCTGCAGGCAGGCAGACAGACAGACAGACAGAAAGAAAGAAAGAAAAAGATATATTAGGGAGAGAAACGAAGGAGGCACACAAATACAAAGAACAGGGGATGTGGCAGAAAGCGAGGAACCCAAAGCAATGGATATGTGGGCAGAAGAGAGGCATGCAGGAAAAAAAGCACTAGGGGAGTGCCTAATTTTGTCTTAATGTGGTTTTCCCACATAGTACAGTATTTCCACTGAGACTTGGATGGTCACCAAAGTGTGTCATTGTGCTTCAAAAGTGTGCCTGTTGGTTGCCCATTAAACTAACATGCAGCAAATCACTTAGTGAATTTGTACTGACTGATTTTAATGGAGTGGGCTATACAGTGACGTATACCATTGTGAAATAATATATTCCAGAAAGGAATATCTCCAGTTGCCCCTAGAGGTTCCATCAGAGTGCTGGTTATTGTATGCTATATCATAGAATCATAGAATATCAGGGTTGGAAGAGACCTCAGGAGGTCATCTAGTCCAACCCCCTGCTCAAAGCAGGACCAACACCAACTAAATCATCCCAGCCAGGGCTTTGTCAAGCCTGACCTTAAAAACCTCTAAGTACGGAGATTCCACCACCTCCCTAGGTAACCCATTCCAGTGCTTCACCACTCTCCTAGTGAAATAGTGTTTCCTAATATCCAACCTAGACCTCCCCCACTGCAACTTGAGACCATTGCTCCTTATTCTGTCATCTGCCACCACTGAGAACAGCTGAGCTCCATCCTCTTTGGAACCCCCCTTCAGGTAGTTGAAGGCTGCTATCAAATCCCCCCTCACTCTTCTCTTCTGAAGACTAAACAATCCCAGTTCCCTCAGCCTCTCCTCATAAGTCATGTGCCCCAGCCCCCTGATCATTTTTGTTGCCCTCTGCTGGACTCTCTCCAATTTGTCCACATCATTGCTGTAGTGGGGGCCCCAAAACTGAACACAATACACCAGTGCCGAATAGAGGGGAATAATCACTTCCCTCGATCTGCTGGCAATGCTCCTACTAATACAGCCGAATATGCTGTTAGCCTTCTTGGCAACAAGGGCACACTGCTGACTCATATATCGCCCAACCCTTTCCTAGAACCCTGGGTAAAACTACAAACATACCAAAGCTAGACACTTCAATAGTTGATCTGTAAGACGTTAAAGACAAGCCAAACAACTGTGCCATAATGTGAAAAAATCATACACATTTTGCAGAGTCTGAACGCCCAGCACAGATTAGCTAACACAGTGACACTTAACCAACATACCAACTTGCCGAGGCAATTTAAAAATAAAGATGGGGTTATACCTGTTTGTAGCCAACCGTATGTGTCAAGTATTTGAGTTTGGCCCTACTTCAGATAATATGAAAGGTAGAGGAAAAGCAGCTTCCTAACAGAGAACTTCAAAGGCAGGATTTAGTAATGATTACATTCACCACCCAAATACTGCTTTCTCTAACATCCCAGCTGAAACGGGAGAGGCTTGCTAATGGTTAAAACTCCAACTAAACAAAAGTCAGGAACCGTGTAATTAAAACTCTACCTTTATTGTATTGTAAAGCGTTACCCTGTGACATAGGAAATATTTAAAGGAATAGGCTGTTTAGCTAATTTGTGTGTGAGTGAACTGCTTAGAGGACTACTATCCTAAATTAACTGTAAGACCACCCACTGAGATTGCCTCATAAAGGGCCATGATTGCTCAGCTTCGTTTTGTGTAACCGTTCAATAATTACCAGATAAATGCATAACTAAAAGCTCTATTACACTAATAATTTGTACTGAGATAGATGTGTGGGACACCATGCTGGGTTAATTTGTCATCCCTGCAGCAAACTTCAAAAGAGGGCTCTTTTGCAGAGGAATTGTGTTAATACATTGTTCCAGTGAGGACATGTTAGAGCAACAAGATGACTTGGTCGCTTAATCTCTTAAAGAGGCAAAATGCCTTGGGGGAAGTGCCAGAGAGAATAATGGGGAGTGATTAACAAAGTGGACCTAGATTTAAACTCATCCTGACAAAGTGAGCTGATCTAACTGAGCAAAAGTATTTAAAAAAGGAGAGAGGGTGTAAAAATACTTATAAGATTTCATGCAAATCTAAAAAATAATATAAAAATATAGTGCTGAAGGACCTAAGTATTTTACCTGCTTTCTCACTGATTATATATTCGGGTTCATTGCTTTCTTTGATGTATCCATGAAGTTACACTCTGTGCTTTTAACAGTGCATTGAACTGTAATATTTTTATCTCTGCTTTATGCTAAATTCTATAACCTCAGACACACACAAAAAGCACATTATTACTTTAAATATGGAACCCATGTTTAAGCATCAGAGCTTAGGATTTTCAACCTCCCCTATTGACAGAACCATAAATCATGTTAAAGTTAAGTGAATTACTGTAGCGTGGAACTATAGCTTTAACAATGTTTATGTAGTATCAGCTTACCATCTACAGAATGAAAGAGGGGAAAAAACACTGATATTAGAAATGGGAACGTGGAGTCCTATTAACTTAACAGCAATATATCACTCCAAAGTCACAGATTCCATTACCATGCCCTTTTTAGTATCAAAGCAGAATTATATCATCACACCCATAAAGGTTGTAGAGTTTTTTTGAAAAGAGAATTTACATTTCTTTTGTAAACTTAGCAACTGCATTTCATTATGAAATAACCACTACACCTTTCGCCAGTGGTAGTTTTTCCTTTATTATATGAAAACACATCTTGATTATAAAAAAAATGCAAAAGTTGCCAATGCTTGATTTTGAAGTAGGAAACCCCACTAGTACACTACATGGTAGTTTTTGGCCATTGAAGAGACCTTTGGCTAAGGCCTACAGTTTGTTTTGTTTAGAAAGTAGAGGCATTCTTCAGTTTTTATACCTTTTTAACTATTCCTTCAGTATTTCTTATCTAGCATATGTAGAAGAATGTCACTATGTTTTCAAGAGCTTAATTCTTGGCCCCAATTCTGGATTTCAGTCTAGCCCTGCTTTCTGGCTTTGCTAGGGGCCAGTTTGTCACTAAGGACTTTAAATATAGCAGCTCAGAATAGCCAGAGCCCAGGATATTTCAGCCCCACCCATAGGCAATCCCCAGGCACACACCCTAAACTGTGGCCCTCAGGGGGCATTGGCACAAGGCCCTTCTGCCTGTACTGTGCCACTGGGAAATCTTACTTACACCATGAATATTTCGCAGTGGAAGTTCCAAAACTTTATTATGCAGGACCAGCATAAAGGGACCAGGACCCAGCCCAGAACTGAGGATATTATGGGTCTGGTTTTCAAAAGTGCTGAATACCCAAAGCTCCATGTGACTTCAGTAATAGAAATGGAAGCACTCAACATCTCTGAAAATAAGCCCTTATGTGTCCAGTCTTGCTCTTATTGATGTCCATGGGAGCAGGATCAGACCCTCCATCCATCATGCTTGGGTGATTGTATATCATTTGCATCATTATTTGTACTATCATCTGTCCCCGCCCCAAAGATCTTGCAGCCTAATTATGTTGGGTGAACTCTATTTTGTTGTATTTTGAAGGTACACTTAAAAATTACCTACTTGAATGCAAGGGTAAAATATCAGTGACACACAGCTCCCAGCCATTCTTATGAGTATCAGTTAAGGATCTGCTCCTGTTCTGACTGAAGGCAAAACTCCCAATGGCTTCATTGAGAACATGATTGGGCTTGCAGTGTCTGTTGTAAGGATTACCTGATTTTACTCATCCTCAGGCCAGATCGACAGCTCCCCAAGAGCCCATTGGATTCCTCCACTTAAGCTCCATTTTGCAGAATGATGTGGGACTTCAGCAGTGCGTAGGTCTTGTGCTGGCCTGCAAAGGGGTGAATTCCACCCACGGGGAGGACAGATCCCAGCAATGTACTATATTCCATCATGATTTGAGTGGCTTTCCACCTGGTTCAGTGAATAGCCTGTATGCACAGACCTGTAATTTCTGTGGTCAGTATCTCTGTATTAAAGGTGAGGGTAGGGTGACCAGACAACAAGTGTGAAAAATCGGGACAGGGGTGGGGGTAATAGGAGCCTATATAAGAAAAAGACCCGAAAAACAGGACTGTCCCTATAAAATCAGGACATCTGGTCACCCTAGGTGAGGGAAACCCCAGCCCACATTGAAAAAGGCAGCAGCCTGCGTTTGGCCACCCAAGACCATTTCCAAAAGGTAATAAGAAAAGTTGAGATCTTCAAAGGATGTTAGGCAAGCAATTCCCATTGACATTCAGTGGGACTTCATGAATTCCCTTAGGTGACTTTAAAAATTCCAGCCCAAGTTTCTCAATTTATTTTCTTGTTTTGGGTAAAAGCTTTCATCACAAAAAATCCGTGCTTTTTAAAGTTATTGTTTTAATCTTCTCTTCTTTACCTCTTGTATTGTAGTATCCACAGAAGTGCAAGTTCTTTTCAACAAATCTGGATTATTGCCAGCTTTCCTTATTAAAAAGTCACTCTTCATATTTCCGATAAACACAGCTGTTTCATGGTGTTTGAAAGCATTTCACATCAGCCAGCATGGTGGCTTAGCCAATTAGTACTCTAATATGGTCAATTTTGAGAATAAGTACCTTCGGGGTACAAAGGGTGGGATACATCTTGCATAATTTGAACTGGCACTTGCACCAATTTAATGTTGTGAGAAGGCTCACAGCATGCAGGGAGTTAAGGCATCTTAAAAGCCTGAAAGGAAATGTCTCAGAGAACAAACCGCAATATAACATTTCTAGATAAATGACTTTTTAAAAATACTTCCTTAATTGTAAGAAAGTCAAAAACAAGCTGATACAAAATACTTCTTCTTTCATTATGATTATATTGTTACTATTTCTAGGAAGAATGATCAATGTTTAATGAGCTAGTAGTAAACTTAATTATCACTTTATACAATAGCTATCTTAGCATTGTGCCCCAGTGAAACCAATACTCCATCTGTCTAGTCGGATGGTCTAGGGCTTTGTGCTTTGTATTGCCATCCGTAAGAATTGGGTTTGAGTACCCACTCTGTTGCTTCCTT
The DNA here is from genome assembly GCF_011386835.1 of Chrysemys picta bellii. Lineage (NCBI taxonomy): Eukaryota > Metazoa > Chordata > Testudines > Emydidae > Chrysemys > Chrysemys picta. The sequence continues at coordinate 16,552,118 of NC_088798.1, forward strand.
GGATTGGAAGCTGGGGAGAGGGGTAAAAATCATTTGCTGGGTAGGAGATGAGGGATGTTGCATGTCAAACAGTGACCCTGTTGGAGACTTAAGGAGCAGCATTATGAAGGACATATCATCCATTCATCTTGGCTGGAAGGATGGTTGGTGAGAAGTCATGATGAATAGGAGGGGAAAATATAAGTGGATCAGTATGTCTGTGTCCCATATGTTGGGAACTATTCATTCCTTGAGGGGAGAGGTGGGCGGAATCGGTGTAATTGATAACAGTCAGATTATGAAGTCCTTTTGCACTCTGGCAAGCAATTACCAGAGGAGTCCCATTGACTACATTAGGACTACTGCAGTGTGAGAAAGGACCCCAGTCTGGCCCTGTATGCCCAAATAAAACTATATCCTGCTTCAAATTGACCGATTCTTTATTATCTGATCATATAACTGAATACAATTTACAACTTAATCTTTTATTCATTTGCCCGACACATGTGAAATGCTAATCTAATCAATGAGTCTGACTTGTTTTATTCGTAATTTAGTTTGTTATTGGCTACTACAAATCAAGGAGGGAGAAGTCAGACAAGACTGGCCTTCATAATCAGACATTTGAATTCAGCGTTCTGAAAAAAATCCTCTAACTTTTATGCTGCATAGCACTAAGAACCCATAAAACACTGAAAAAGCTAGTATAGCATGCAACAGCTGTAGCACATAATTATTTGGCCCAGCCGTAGTAGTTTTAAAATACTGGTATATCTGTTGCAGGCCACCATACATTATCATCTAATTTTCTTCAATAAAAAGACTGGGATGATTCAGTTGAGCTTCAATGGAATTAGAGTCATGTGTGCTTTGAAATATTTACGCTTGCCTTGAGATAGGAGGATTATTCCCCCACAGACAGACAAAAGATTTATTAACACTGAAGATTCCTACCTCTGCATTCCTACTGCAGGTAGAAATGAAGCTCTGACTTTCAAACCAGTGTTCTTTTTTATTTTTTGTATAGTTGAATAGGTAAAGTCCATAATAAAATATGAATTTCTCAGGTTTAAAGGAGAAGCATGAATAAGCAGTTTAGGGCTTCTGAATAATAAATACATAAAATAAAAGTACTTCTGTGTTGTCTTCCATTTAAGGATTTCAGATCACAACCAACCACTGATTAAACTTCACTGTACCCTCTGTGAGGTTAGTAAGTAGTAGTAGCCCCTTTTGCAGATGGGGAAACTGGGGCAGAGAGAATTTAAGGCCACCATTTTCAGATGTGTCCACTAATTACGAGTGACTAACTTCAGACACTCCAGGCCTGTTTTTTTACCACCTTAATGGACACTTTTGAAAACCTTGGGTGAAATGGCTTGCCTAAGGTTACACTGTGAGTGTTTTTCAGAGGCAGGACTGGAAACCTGGTCTCCCGATTCCCAGTCCTGTACTCTAGCTATTAGATAATGCTGGGTGTATCTACTGGAATCTGTCAACTGATACAATACACTGAGTTTGGTGGAGAGTTTTCATACATCTTTGGCCTGTTAAAAGTCTTACTTGGGAATACAAATTCCTGAGACTTTTTTATGCAGCCTCTCACTTCATGTGCAGTTTATTAGCTGGTTTCTTGTTGCTGCGTGGACAAATGAGTGTCATTTTCTTTTAACAGTGCACAATAGTAATATACATATATATAATAGACATACTAGTTAAGAAGTTCAGTTTTTGCAACTGGGTTATTACTGCTTAATAGCTGAGATGGTAAATTTTTGCAAAATCTAGACTAAGCTGTGATGTTTTATGTGTCTGGGGGAAGGAATATTTTATATAATACTGGCTAAGAGCATGCTACACCTGAGAGGAGATTAGTTTTTACTATTTGCACAGCTCTACTGACAGCTTTTCTTGGGATCCTCCCACAGAATTGGGAATCAGTCTAAAGAGACGATGCCAAAAGTAACAACTAAAATGAAAAGAATCTAAGTCTCTGTCCAACCTGTGTAAATCTGCAATGGCTCAATGAAAAGGGAAGAGGCAGTTAACTGACATCAAGGTTGCAGAGCTGAGTACATATCACTTGTCTAAAATTTTGTTTAATGAAAAATGCAGGGTGGGGTGGGAGAAATTGTGCTAAATGAATTTATAAAGAGTCAGCTGGAATAGTGAGGATAACTAGAAATGAGGAAAGTATGGACTTTTCTGAAATATCTTAAGAGAGCAAAGGAGGGGGAAAATCTGCTTGAATTTGAACAGTCCGTGTCTGTTTTACTTCATGTCCTCTGATTGACTGAAAATGTGCATGAGGATTTACACATTCAACCACACAGAATTCCATAATAATGGCTTCCTTACTGAGGTAGGTCTCTTGGCATATCCATTATAGACCCTGTTTTTTGCCCCCATGAATTAGTCTGAGTATAGGAACAACCATAGAGGATTAGAGCAGTAGTCCTTTAAGGGGTCGGGGCCTAGGTGGTATTGCCTAGAGATCACAGCTGGGCTGAGGTCTGGCCCCCAGGGACAGGGGCGGCTCTATGTATTTTGCCGCCCCAAGCACGGCAGTGAGGCAGCCTTTGGTGGCATGCCTGCGGGAGGTCCGCTGGTCACATGGATTCGGTGGCATGCCTGCGGGAGGTCCGCCGGTCCCGCACCTTCGACGACCCGCTGCCGAATTGCCGCTGAAGCCGCGGGACCGGCGGACCTCCTGCAGGCATGCCGCTAAAGGCAGCCTGACTGCTGCCCTCACAGTGACCGGCAGGCCACCCCGCACGGCTTGCCGCCCCAAGCACATGCTTGCTGCACTGGTGCCTGGAGCCACCCCTGCCCAGGGACAGGAATTGCCAGACTGGAGCAAGGCCAGGTTCCGCAAGCAAGAGTCAGGTCAGAGTCAGGCTGGGGTCGGAGACCAGAGATAGATAGTACCAGGTTAGAATTGAGAGACAGGAGGCAGGGTCAAAATCGGCAGCAGGCCAAGATCTGTGTGGAGGTCAGACTAGATGATCGGAGGTCAGACTAGATGATCATAATGGTCCCTTCTGACCTTAAAGTCTATGATTAAAGTCTATGAACTTCCTGGGATTAAATAGGGGCACTTGGCGGGTACTGTCATTCTGGGTCTCGTGGGTAGTACTTCCTGCAGTACCTACTCTCCACAATGCTCCCTGGCCATGCATCTGCATGACCACCTAGTAGCACTGTGGGAATATCAGCCACCTCAGGCTCTGCAAGACTGGGTTCTAATTCCTGGGTCCTTTCTGGTCCAGTAGTTCTCAAACTTTAACACATCTAAAACAGAAGTACTTGGCACATCACCTTTGTAATTAGTTTAGATCCTTGCTCTGATAAACTAACCCTTCCTAATACTTCATTGAGACCCACATCCCACCCTTTGAGAAACACTATATAGTCCAGTAGGATGCTGCAAAAACAAACCTGTTGTGGACTTTTTATTCCTAATCCCAAGCAGTAAGTGATAACAGCTGAAGCCTTCAAGATTGTACAAACTTTTATGAGCAGTAAAGATTTAATAATAAAGAAAAGTAACATGCAATCAAACTACCAACGCATGAAGGGAGAGAAATTAGCTTTTGTTTTGTTAAGGTCCTTTTATAACAATCATTGAGGAACGAGTGTTTATTTCTGCCCTATTTGATTTAGGCTTATTCTTCTGCATCCCTTCAACCTTTCCCATAGACTGTTAAGTGAACCGGTGCTTTGGTTATTCCCATGTATTAAACATACTCCAAGTCCAGTGCAAGAATTTCAGCTAGATACTGAATGCTTCCCAAGGCTTTTATCCAATCAGTTCTTCATGGTTTACAAATGAGGTACATGGGCACAGAAGGCCATAGAAGTTTACTAGGACTGGTGTGTGAGGGAGTTATAATGATATAATTACTAGTTTTTGGTGAGAAATAAATCTGAGTATGAGAGAAAAGCTTATACCCAACAAAGCCAACAGGTTTCTATGCAGAGAGGATAAAATCTCATTCTAGAGAAAAGGAGCAAAACTCAAGGTGCTGTAACATGGTGGTTTTAGTTACACAATGATGAGTGGGAGGAAGTGGATATGAGCATAGGAGCATCTATTTTGCATCGCAAGGGGCTAGGTAAAGGTATCCCATAGTATGGGGGAGAGGAGGTATATTTCTGTCCTCAGTTACACCTCTACAATCCTGTTGAGATCAGTAGTGTTGCATGGATTAAACTGAAAGCAAATTTGCAAAAGGGGCTCCTTTAATTTACACCCTGACTGTTCTGTTAGTAGCTTTTCTTGATACCTTTCTCTTGTGTGGCTCCTTGGTGTGTACATTCACCAATTTACCTTCCCTTAAACATCATTCCTGATTGTGGCTTAGGGGCTGGTTTGAGATTTGATTTCAAAGTTGTACAAGGGAGCTGTGAACGTCATTTGCAAAATGAGCTTGCCCCTTTTTATGTGAGCATCACATGAAAATGTGTTACTTAAAAATGTTTCCAAACTGGTGTGAAAAAATGACGAGGTACAAGAGCATCATTATACGAGGTACAAGAGCATCATTTATAGTAAAAAATAAAAATAGATCCATATGTGCAAACCAGTTATATGAAATGTCAATTAAATCAACTCTAATCTCCCAAATACAATTTTTATTGCTCAATTCATTAGAAAGGCTCTTAAGGTAATGAATAGTTGTCACTTTTATCAAGGACCACTGGTTCCTTTATAAATGTGCACTAAAAACACAGAAAGTTGTTTTAAAATATTTGGCTCCGTTTGCCCTCACATTGTCTCTGAAGTGACTGTAGGATGCAGTGTGGTCTGATACAGCAATTGTGAACATCAACTGTATAAATAATAGTGTACATTTTAAAAAAAGACAAAGTAGAGCTATAAAATAATTCAATTGCATAGATTTGAACTATTATCTAACACAAAAATCCGCTCTATATAACTTCTTTGTTTTCTTTCCTTTAGCAAGTCCGCATGCAACACCATCGACTCTTCATTTTCCAACATCACCCATTATTCAGCAGCCTGGGCCATACTTCTCACACCCAGCAATCCGCTATCATCCTCAGGAGACTCTGAAAGAGTTTGTCCAACTTGTCTGCCCGGATGCTGGTCAGCAGGCTGGACAGGTGGGGTTCCTAAACGTAAGGAAGCCATTTTTATTTCTTCAGAAGTGTTTGTCCTATGTCACATAACTATGGAATTATCTTAACAGTGCGTCACACATGTGAATGTAGCACCTTAAATAGTTGCTACAAGAAAAAAAGAAGCATTAACTATAGGAAAACAAAGGTACACTGTGGTGTAATTAATGTACTTTAATAGTCAGAAAGGGCTGGTGGTTCAATGACCTTCTGGGATCCCTGTACCCATGCTTCAGCTTCAGACGTTTGAACCCTAGTTCCACTGGGTTTAACAAAATACAAAGGCCAAATAATTTTTATTAATTATTCCTTTGGCGTTGGGGGGAAGAGCAAGAAAAGGGAGGGTGAGAAACAGATGTTTCAGATCAGCTAAGTTCATTTAAAAAAAAAATACTGTCATACAGCACTTTAGATCAAGTTGACCAGTACTTGAACCCAAGATGTTAAAAGTACAGTTTATTATAGTTTGTTATTTCTGTATGCGGTTATCTTTTTCCCTTATCTCTATGAAGAATTAAGCAGTGTTCCAATGCTTCAAATAAGCATTTTCATTTTTTAATCAACTAAAGTGAATCATCCTCTTCACTTTATTGAAACAACATTCCAGTCAAATACAAAAATGAAACTTTATTTACATCGTATCTACAATAATGCTGTGAACGTTTCATGAAATAAAATGCATGTAATTGTGTCCCACCAGCAGAATAATAATTGGCAAAATTGTTATTACTTTTCTTATATACATAACATTGAAAGTATCTTGCATCTGAAGAAGTGAGGTTCTTACCCACGAAAGCTTATGCTCCCAATACTTCTGTCTTAAAGGTGCCACAGGACCCTCTGTTGCTTTTAACATTGAAAGTGTTACTAAACCTGCAGAATTAATGTAATTAATGTAATTATTAGCATTAATTTTATGTAATAAGCTATGTTGTCTTCAATACTTTTTTCCTACCAAAATACTCGATTCTACATATCCCAGCCAATACTGGCTTTGAATAATGTCTGCAATATGTTAGCAGTTACATTTATGTCTAGACAACAAATCAACAGAGTGTTTTTCTTTTTCCTTGAGTATTCATTTGCTTAGTTTAGCCCAAACCATCTGCATTTTGAACTGTTAGCACATTCACAATGAACATGCAGCAAAGGTCTACTTGGTAGGAAATTGGCCTACTTGTAAGACAAGAAAGTATTTGAGAAGTGTTACTGAATATATTAGTTTATTAAAGGTGCTGTATGTTGATAAATATCTCTGAAAAGTTACTTTTGAGTAAGGCCTCAACGAAACAAACACGAGTAACTGTACTCTTTGAAGGCCACAGTACTACTCACGCATGTGAAGTTACATACATATACAAGCCTAATTCTTATTTACGCTAGGGCCCTTTTACATCACTGTCAGTGGAAATTACAGTTGCACCCACATTCAGGCCCGTTTACATTGCCACGGCCGTTAAAGTGGCTTTAGCATAAATGAGAATCAGGCCTGTAAATGGCTGTAGGATTGGGCCCTTAGTCCTAAATAATTCCTGTTAGTGGAAACCTAAGCAGAGATTTAAGTACAGTTTTTCTTCAGAAGTATTCAGAATATGTATCTGTATTTAAAACTGAGCTTTTATCAATGGAAAATTGGACATTCAGTGCCAGAAGAACTGCAGTTAGGATCAATTTGTGGAGTGCTGTCAAAACTGATCTTGTCATTTCTGTCACTAAAACAGAATACCTGATTCACAGACTGTCCTACTGTTTTCTTTATAATGGTACTGCCATCAATTGGTATGGTTCTCAATAGTCTAGTTTTACATTAAGATTGAAATTTTCCATATCCAGTCCTTGTTTTTATGATGTTGAAAGCTTATTTACTAATGGACAGGAGTTTTCCTAGTAATCACTTGAAATAGCATAGCTGAGTATGCAGAACCATCTTGCCTCTGATTATGTACATCCCGAACAAAATACTTGTACTTTTTTAATATTGAAAATAAAGCAGATGTAAGCTCAATTGTTTCTAAGCAGATACCTAATGGCAGCTGAAATGGGAGCTGTGCTATTGGTAATTTTATGGGAATATAGGAGTTCAAGTTGCTTAAAACACATTAACTTATTTTTTCCATGAAATAAGATAGCTGCTTGACTTTTAAACCACCCCAAAATTATCTCTTTTCCTACTAATGAGTTTCTTAAGAAATTTAAGCTTACGTTCCAGGCACAGATATCCTAAGGGAACAGTAGAGGCATGAATGTAGCAAGTGTAATGGGAGACAAAATTCTGCCTAAACTTGTACTGTAGGTAACTTAGTGGTTACACAGTGCAAGAGTATAATTTGGTCCGGGGTGATTCTGACCAGTTGCTAACTTTGGAGAAACAGTTTGGCCCACTAAATAGGGTGAATTTCTTGCTTAAAAATGAAAGATGGGTTTAAAGGTCTTTTACACAGTGATTGCAAGATTTTGAGATGGGTTGCGGTACAAAGCCCAGTGAAATAAATGAAGAACAGAAGATGGCAATTTTTCATTCCAACCTGTTTACTTAGCAATGAGAAATTAAGCATTTGTCACACCAAGTTTTAAATTGGCCTTTCCTGTTGCTGGAGGCTGCTAATAGCTAATTTTGTCTTTTGTTTTTGGCAGCCCAATGGCAGCAGCCAAGGCAAGGTGCACAATCCATTCCTTCCTACCCCAATGTTGCCACCACCGCCGCCGCCACCAATGGCTAGGCCTGTGCCTCTGCCCGTGCCAGACACAAAACCTCCAACCACATCGACAGAAGGAGGTGCCGCCTCTCCTACTTCACCAAGTAAGTATGGCTGCAGCAAGGGAGAGAGAGTTCAATAAGGTTCACACTGTTGCAACTACCATGTATCTTCTGTTCACCAACCAGGAGGAGTGGACTGTGCTCTCCAAGTTAATTTCACAGTTGTCAATTGCATAAGATTGACAACAAAATACTGCTGGCATTGAACATAGTTACACACCGGAAAACTCATGGCCAGCAGCTAATGTGTGGGGGTGGAGCTGGGATATTCAAGATGCTCTCTTCCCCACCCACACAGCCCTCATGTAGCCACAAGTCAAATACACAAATTCCTGCATGCACATTGGAGCCACCATTTTGGATTCACTCTGCTAGGAAGCAAATGTGCGTCAGCTGGGTTTGAAGCTTTAAACGCTTTGGGCGTGCAGGGAGTTAATTGCGAATGGTTTAATGAAACAATGCTCAAATTGTCATTTAAAAACAAAGGAGAAGTTTTCAGTACTTTAATGGCAGGGGGACTTGTTCCCCAATTAAATGAATCCAAGATGAAGTCCAAGAATAAGCCATTATTGGAGTGATAAACATTTTTATTTCAAATGCCTCCTTGAGAGTTTACAATTTCAGAGATGGCCACTGAGGAAGCACATTAGATAGATTAGATGGAGAGTGCCCAAAAATCAATGTACTCTAAAGAGCAAATCCCTGTGTATGCTTTCAAATCTATATTATTTAAAGGCTGCGTGTGGCCACTGCTTGATGTCCAAGGAGGCATGTATTATTCAACAAATATAAAGCCCAAGTTCTTAAAGCTTCAGGCACAACTCAGGTGATTCACACCTCAGAGGCCAATATTGTGGCTGTCACATGGTGGGTTCCATGGGGCATTGCACAGTCCTGACATTTGTTGTGTTTTCATGGCATTCTTTAACTGGACAGGATTGTTTGCATTTCAGGCTGAGGATACTTTGGCTTGCTTGGGAATTATAATTGTGACAGAAAGGATGGGAAGGTGGGATTTAAGACACAGATTTAAGCTAAAACCGACCCGTAACTTAGAAATGTTGAAAGATCATGGTTGCTAGTACTGCTCAGAAAATTTCTGTCAGAATGAAATCCCCCCCTCCCCCCATTTTCTAGCCATTTCTGACCAACACTTTGTATATCATGAACCTGTTTGTCTTAGCACTTTTGATGTCAGGTATCTGTTAACTTAATGCTTTCTAGCTCTTTAATAAGAGTCAGTAGTGGGCTACTAAAAGGTTAACATTTACTCACTGGTGAGTGGTATTTGAAATAACTCAGTATTTCCCTGTCTTTAGAGTTGGAAACTATGAAGTCAGTATACTATACATGCCATCATTTATAATTATAGCTCATAAGTTATGGGCAATTTGTGGTATTTAAAAGAAAAAATATCCAAAACCATTTTAACAGTTACCTTAATGTTTATTTTATGTGATCCTTGGATTCTATAAACAATAAACATGTCTTTGGCCAGATTCTCAGTTGATGTAAGTTGACGTACCTACACTGATATCAGTGGAGCTACACTGATTTACACTACCAGGCAATCTGGCCCCTTGTGGCAAGGAATGTTCAACCAGGAGCTGTCAAGATAATCCAGGTTTTTTCAAAAGCAGCTAGTTAATGGTATTTAAACAAAAGATTAGGAAAAATAATTACCGTTGGTAATTAGTCAATCTGATATCTAAACATCCACTTCTGTACATTTTCAAGCATGCACCTTCCATTTGATAAGAGTCATGAATGTTAAATAGAACAGTGAATTGAGTTTTAAAGATGTGTGTAATACAATTTAAGTCCACATTTTATGGAAATGTGGGCTATAGGAATGATTTCCAAAGAAAAATATATCACATACATATCTGAGCCTGTTGAAGCATGTTTAGTAAAATAAACTGCCAGGACTTTTCCACGAGGGAACACCCATTTTTAACAGTCTCAGGAGAGTTCAAATGGTACTGTTCTAATCCATAGCAACCCTCCAATTGTCATTGCTTTCTGCAGAACAGTAGCCCAGAATACACACATACACTGGGCCACTCTCCATATGTTTGTCTTGCTGGACAATCTTGTCACATAACGTTCTGCAAATTTAGAACTGTCCTTCAAAATGGAGGACAGGTAGCAGCTCTCTCCAGATTATAGCTACGGAGTTTTGCTGACATACATCAGAAAATGTCCATCATTGCAACTCAGAGTCAATAATTTCCTGGATCCTACTCTGTTCCTTGCTCCCATTATACTGTGGACTTTGTTGCTTATTGGGGTCCTTAACTAAGTGTAAAAACTGTCAAAGTGCACTGGTATCTGTGTCCTTAAGCAGTATCTTGAGCTCAGAATACGTAATGTACCATAGAAAGAAGCCCTTGCTGAGAAGTGTTTTGCTATTGTGGGGAAGGGGTTGTTTGTTTATTAGAGTACGAATAGTCAGTACAGAGTCACCAGAACTACATGAAAAGATGTTTTCCATGGTTACACAGTTCCAAGGCACCAGTCCAGGAAGCATCCCTTTTTTACGGCTGTCTCCCCTCCATGGCATTATAATGAGGGAAGTCATTTACTGAACAGAAGAGGAAGTGCTTATACAGGAGTGATATTAGCATTTGGCCAGACTCTCCTTTGCTGTGTGGAGGGGAATAAAGGCCCCAGGGAAATAGGTGAAGGGGATTGGAATTTGTTTCATGCTGTTTCCCTCCTTTGATCTGGTAGAAAGCCCTCTGCAGAAGCATGCATTTTGAGGCTCTACTAGACATTGGAATATGGCCCTCCAGGGGGGGTGAAGAGGCCAGGAGCAGCTGCTCAATATGTCATGCTCTCCTGGGAAGTAGAACTGAAGAGCACAACACAACGTCATGGTGGTTAACGATTCTCAGAGCAGCAGTAAAACTCTCCAACAGTGGGATTAACTTTCTGTGGAAAGCACGTCCATATCACACTGCTTAAGGAAGGAAAACCCTATGGCAGGGGGGAGGGATAGCTCAGTGGTTTGAGCATTGGCCTGCTAAACCCAGGGTTGTGAGTTCAATCCTTGAGGGGGCCACTTAGGGATTGGGAGCAAAATTATTACTTGGTCCTGCTAGTGAAGGCAGGGGGCTGGACTTGATGACCTTTCAAGGTCCCTTCCAGTTCTAGGAGATAAATAAATATAATATATGGAGGTATCCTATTTTATTTACTGAGGTATTTGCCTCTTGTGCTGTGGTCTGAGATGCAAAGACATGGGCTCAGAATTTGCAGTTGTAGGTCCTACCACATTTGCAAGAGGTGTATCTCTGTCAGTGAGGAGATGCAGGGGAGAGGGGAGCTCATAGGATTTCTGGAGTAAGTTTTTCCTCCAAGCACAGGTTTTTCTGCAGAATAACTTATCCTTACCATAACACAGAGACCCTTAGTTAGCATCCAATCTTTCCCCCTTCTGGGGATTTGGTTTTATTGGTAACTCAGAACCAACACAACACAAACATCACCCTAAGCTGCTTTACAAAGCCCGACTGTTCCTGGAATTGACCTGCTGTGGCCCAAAGAAACACCACCTCCGTTATGTACTGATTGGAGCTTAATAGGGCAGTAGGGCAATAATTCCCCAGGGTATTAGTATCTGAGCCCAGGGTGACTCAGCAGAAACCTTCATTCCCATACAGGGTCTAAGGTTTTTTCCATCTTGTTACCCCATTATTTTTAAAAAACACAACTGTTTTAGTGAAAGTTATTTCCTAATGCTCCAAAACTGAGCCCCGGGAGAAGAACCTTTTCTGTTCCACTTGTAGGGCAAGAGAACTATTGCTTTTGTGCCTTTGTACAAAGAAGCTTTCACATTAAATGGTGATTGTAGCTGGAGGAGAAGAGTAATCTTGTAGCTAAAGCACAGGACTGACAATCAGGAAGTTTGGGTTCTAGTTCTTACTCTGCCACACATTTGCTGTGTGCTGCTTGAGCAAGCCCATTCAGCTCTCCGTGCTGTACCTTCCCAGAAAGGAGGATGATCATGATGACCACTTACCAACATTGCTGACTGTGTAAGTGTTGCAGTGTGCGTTAAGATGCTCCGATGGAGAGTGCTACTGCAATGCAAAGTATTGTATGTGTGCATGTTCTTATACATGGCGTCATGTCTGTCTCCCCAAAGGGGTGCAATGGTCTTAAACTTTAGCAGTAGATATCTTATAAAATGGTGTAGCTATTCATATCAGGCACGTGTGCCCATTTTTCTTCCTGGCCTGTAAAGGAGAAACTTCACAGTGTATTAGACTAGCACTGACTGGAATTCTGCTTTGCCAGCAGGCAGTCATCCTTGTTAATTCACAACCAAAAGGTAGACTGCACACTCTTGCATGTAACAACACTTCTTTCAGCAAAGTATAGGTAAAAGGTTTCTGCCGTAGGAAAGTGTTGCTTTATAATACATCACACTCATAACATTGTTGGTTGTTTTCTCTGGTCTTTCATGCTGTTTCTTCCCATTTTGGCTAAATATCAGAGGCTTGTGTGAACAAATGTTCTTTCCCTGCCAGTGCTTTCGCTCTTGCTTGTTCCTAAAGTGAAGCATCATAGCAAATTTGTGGCATCACGCTCATTTCCATGGCTACAGACTATGGTGTCGCAAATTCCCCACAGCAGATTCCAGATGAAGAAAGGCCGGGCAAGGCATGAAAATGTTCTTGTTCAAACACAAAGGTCCAGAGTTTCAGCTGGTGTAAACTAGCATAGATCCATTCACTTCCAGAGGAAGTTTGTAGATATACATTAGTTCAGGATGTAGCCCAAAGAGCCAAGAAGGGAGGAAAGGATGATCTTATGGTTAAAGCACAGGATCATCAGAAGACTAAGATTCTATTCTTGTTACCTTTCTGTGCTTCAGGTTGCCCCTCTGTAAAATGACATATGAAAATCCCACTATAAAGGAAGCTACTTAAAACACATAATTTGATATAGCTTTAACTGGTGGGATTTCCTAGTTCCTATCCTAAAAAGAGGAGAGTAAAAGTGTCAAATGATAGGACCTCCAGGAATATCTCAACCCAACCTCCTGCATCAAGCAGGAAGAACTCTACACTGAACTTGGATGGGCAATTTCTAAGGAAAAGCCAGAATATCGTAGGAAGTGGTTCAGGGAGGCAGTAGCTGGCACTTTTGTACCTGATATCTTTCCATGTTCCAGCATGGTAATAGGGATTGCTGCTGTTGAATATTCAGCTTTTTATATGAGACACAAAATGGAGGTTGACCATTTGTGGTCCTCAAAAGTCCTATGGTACTGGAGTATGGACGTTAGCTCCAGTGTCCTGGTGAAATTCTATCTCAAGGAATTACTTTCTCACCGCATAGATGCTCCCTGTAGTTTCAGTATTCTTCAGCTGTAAACTTTTTTACTGTGGCTGTTTGCTCTTAAGGAGACACCAACTTGAAATCTAAACATTTTTAGGAAGTGAGTTAAAAGTAGTTGCAGGGACTAGACCCCGGAGGGGTCAGCTGAAGTGACTCCTGCATACAGCATATAGTTTATGAAGTGCCTTAGAATCCCCTGGCCTGAAAGGTCTTTGAACTGACAAAAAATAATTAAGATAGGGAATTATATGGAAAGCATGATAAGGCTAACACTGCTAGCATATATACTATACTGTGAAATATAGTAAGCATATATGTGAGGTTGTCAGTACCTAAACAACATATAGTAAATTTTAGAACACTTTTGTAAGTCAAGTAATGCGAGAATTTGGAGCTTTATTGGTCATTATATAAAGTGCACAGTAGTTCCACATGCTTCTTAGTTACCCATTGGTCTAAATTTTTAGCAAGTGCATTTATAACATTACAGACGTTCACTTTATAGCCATCACAAAATCTTGCATTCCTTCGCCTTAAGTCATTATTTGGAATGGAAATAATGCTACATAGTACTATGGCCTGCCATGGAATCCTGAAGCCAGAATTCACTCTAGTCATCACTGTAGTTTACTGAAGTGCAGCAGATTTTTTTTTCTTGTGCTATATGCCCATCTCATTCCTAAATCTTTACCTGGGGTTCATCAATGCCTGAAACCATGAGAATTACAATGCAGACACAAGTCTTTCTGCAGTGGAGCTCTGCCACAGTAAAACAATGTAGTGATATGCAATGGCTGAAAAATGGAAGGTAAATCTGAGTTTCTTCCCTTCACCCATGAACTTTGTTTCCCTGGAGGCACCTGCTCCAAAGAATCAATTGGTCCATTTGCTCATTGTCCATCCATGCTGGAAGAAAGACAGGAGGCCATGGATGTAGTTTAATTAGGCTGCAACTTTATTCACTTAAAATGTCTGGGAGCACCTTGCAACAAATTGTACAGCACAAGAAGGGGGGGGGGGTCAGTTCTCCACTGTTCCAGATGTAGGACCCCTAACCCCCACTTCCTCAGCTCCCTTAAAGGGGGCTACGAAAAGGAGGGGGTCGTCTCCCTGCTGTACAAGATGTAGGAGTCCCAAAACCCACTTACTCAGATCTCTTAAGGGGTGCTTTACTTCAAATCCTTTTCCAGTCCATTGTATCCAAAAACCATATCCCTTCACTGGACATGTGCCAGGAGTGTTACTTAATTTGCAGCATTATAACCTAATCCCTCCTACACTCCACCCCACCAGGTCCCAGTCCAGCTGTAGGGAAAGCAAAAAAAAAAAAAAAATCCACCCCGCGTAGGTGGTGGGGTGAAAATTCCTTCCCAGCCCCACAGGAAAAGGGCAACTACCCACTGTGGGTCAAAAGGAAACCCAATTCTTTTGCCAAGATGGGTGCTGCCAGCCCAATCCTGGTAAAGAGACCCTTTCCAGGCCTGCATGGGGTATAAATACTCTTCCAGTCATAAGGAAGGGCCTGGCAGTGACCTGATCTGGCCCCAGCTACTTCCCATCCTTCCTATGCATCCCTGTTAAGTTCTCTTCTTCCCCCAACGTGCTGTAAGGAAGCATTTAAAGAGGCAGTGCCCCTTTTCTTCCAGCTAGCTGGACAAAGACCCACTCACATGAAGGTTGCAGTGAGTACGTTTTGCCTCATAAAGAAGTTCTGAAGAGCCAGATAGCAAGAGCCCAGTTTTGAGCTCTAAGACAACTCTTGCTGCTGCAGGAAGAATCTTCATTCTTGTTATGTGTAGGATTGTAAGGTTGGTTAGATCAACCTTTCCAGACACACAACTGTATCCCTTTCAGGAGTCTGATTTGTCTTGTGTACCCCAAGTTTCACCTCACTTAAACTACTTGCTTACAAAATCAGACATCAAAATACAAGTGTCACAGCACGCTACTGAAAAATTGCTGACTTTCTTATTTTTACCATATAATTGTAAAATAAATCAATTGGAATATAAAAATTGTAGTTACATTTCAACGTATAGTATATAGAGCAGTATAAATAAGCCATTGTCTGTATGAAATTTTGGTTTGTACTGACTTTACTAGTGCTTTTTATGTAGCCCGTTGTAAAACTAGGCAAACATGTAGATGTGTTGATGTATCCCCGGAACACCCCTGTGTACCCCCGGGGGGTACACGTACCTGGTTGAGAACTACTGTGTTAGATGCCTCTTACAGTTAAATCACAAGGAGAGAGGCTGTGCAAGTTAAAGCAAAGATAATTTATAGATTTCTAAAAAAATTGCCTCATTCAGAAGAACCTCTACAGCTGACGCTATTGACAGGCACACGTTGTGAATTACTGGCTTTTTTTTTTTAAATTACCAAGTGAACACACATGAAAAAGTAAGGAGTATGCATCACAAATTCTATTTTGTTCATTTATTTCTGCATTTGTAGTTTAGCTGTAATTACTCAGAAATACTTGGTAACATGCCAGGAGGGAGTACCTTGTAAAAATAATCTTAAAAATACGGAAACTCACTACAGTGCGCTAAGTTCCTATTAAATCTTTGCTGAAAATTATGGAAAGGCAACCATGTTTTGTGTGAATATTAGCAAAGCTTTTACAGTAGTTTTGGGATGAGGAGAAACTCAACATAGCAACCATTCTGAAAAGTGCTGAGCACCTTAAAATTCCATTGGAGTGGGAACTGAAATTGTTCAGTTTCTCACAGGGTGGGGACCTAATCCATATTTAAGACCTCCTCAAGCATGCGTTAGTAATAGCATCACTTTGATAACATATCCTCAAAGATCATTCTATTGACATCTGATCCTTGTAGCCAGACATGACTTTACAAGTAGGATGCCATATATTGTAGTCTCAAAACCAAAGGTCTATCTTTCACCAAACTCTTGGCTTTTATAAAAAAGGCAGTAGCATTTCACCTTTACTGACAACTCAGTATCTTTATTTATATTTAATTATCCTGATTTTTCCTCTATATGAGATGTAACCTTAAAACTTAGCTTCACTGGAATTTGGCAAGGGATTTCCTTTTTTTTAAACAGCCATTTTTACCACTTCATCAGGGAGTTAGATTGCCAATTAGATTGTTTCACATGTTATGGATTTTATTCAGCACAGTGCATTCCTTGGCCCTTAATCATATATAACTATTAAGGTACATATTTAGATCTGCAAACACAGAAAACTGAGAAAAGAAGATGGTGTGTGCAGTTGTCAAACCAGCAGAACACTTAGCATACTGAAAGTTTATTGAGGTTGGATTTGCCCTGAGTTCTGGACAGTTGCAATGGAGAGATGTAGAGCAACAATAAAATCATTAAAGTACTTCAAGTTTGGAAGTAATTTGGGTTCTTGGCTTGTATTGCTCTTAATAGCTTTACATTTTATGGGAGCCATTCCAATTTTTAAAGAGTTTCAGCCTTGAGACTGATTGCACTTACTACCCCAACCAAACTGCAACCCATTATTTTTTTACCAAGGGAATCTTAGTTTGTCAAACAGATCACATGAGTACTTAAGAGCATGTAGACTCCAGCAATGGGAAAAATCAGGGCTTTAACTGTATACAGGTCTGTCTCATCTTACGTGGCGGTTTCATTCCGCGGTTAGCCTGTAAAGCGAAAACAGCGTATAGCCAAAATCCCATTGAGTTCAATGGCGGGCGAAATCGCCCGCACTACAAGTATAGTATTAAAATTGTTATTTTTCTCTTTTTTTGGTTTTGTTTTTTTTGTTTTTGATGACCGCGTAAAGTTGAAATCGCGCATGTTAAATTCGCGTAAGATGCAACAGACCTGTAATGTGCTATACTGGTATGAAATAAGGGCCCAATCCTGGTAACATACACATGAGTAACTTCACTCAAATCAATAGCTTTAGTGAGATCAATGTGAATTACTCATGTGAGTGAAGATACCTGGGAACAAAGTTGCAGGATCAGGATCTATGGTATATGTTGTACAGCCTTGTACCAAGAGGCCTGCCCCTCTCAAAGACAAAAATGGTTCAGATGAACTGAGCACATCTTCTTCTGGATGCATTACATCATCTTATTTGAGTATGTTGAAAGGAGTGACTTTCATTTAGTCCAGTTATGTACATGCCTATATATTCATCATTAAAGCAAACCTTTCCAGTGTCTACAATCAAATTCTTGCTCTCTAAAACGTTTGCACATTTCTGTGTTAAACATCTGCTTAGGTGGCTCTGAGACAGTGTGTTTGGTGTTGTTTGTGTGTGATCTAGTGCTGCTTCCTCAACGCACGTGTCCCTTCCCTTCACAGCCTACTCGACACCCAGCACCTCCCCCGCAAACCGATTCGTCAGTGTTGGACCTCGGGATCCAAGCTTTGTAAATATCCCTCAACAGACACAGGTGGGCAGCTTTCAACTTCTCTGTATGCAGTGCAGCTTGTTATTCTTCTGTGTATTTTAATGTCTCCTTACAAAGTGGGCCACATTTCTTCACCACTGTCAATTCACCCACATGGTCTCAGTAACAACGGTGAAATGTCACTCACAATTTGTGTTTGTCTGTTGTGTTTTATTGGCTTATATGGTAATAATTCTTCCATAATTCTTCCAAACTCTCTTGCTTTCCAAGGCATTGGCTTCTAGTGTGCAATTTTCCCTCTAGGGCCAAATTTTCAAATTCCTTTATTGCATCTGACATATTTGCAAGTGCATCTATTTGCACATGCACATGCAAAAGCCCAGATGGGCCAATCAGGTAATCATGGACTTCAGCCCAATCCTGCACCACTGAAGTCATTTCAATGGGAACAGGAGCCAGTTTCTAATTTGCCATTTGTATGCAAGATTTTGAGCATGCAGGTGATTTTTTTTTTTTTGGTGCGGGGCCCGGGAGATATGGAAACCAATGTGCTCACAACTACTATGAAGGCCTAGTTAAGGGAGGGCCTTTGAAAATTTGGCTTCAGATGTTAAAATGCAAGTTAAACCAAAGAACCAACAATGTAAAGCTCTAGCATCTTGTTTGCAGCCAACACCATATTTCACTGCAGTGATGTTGGGGTGACTATTCAGAGATTTGCCATAGTTGAGTCAGAAGCTCAAGCAAATATTTTTATTTCTTCAGGAGGAGGACAGGGTTTAAATGTGCTTTTTCCGAGCGTTATCAAATTCTTAGTATTGATTAAGAAAATAGTTGTTGGCAGTTTTTTTAGTGGTTAATTTTAGCCAGATGTTGAAAAAAAATTAAAGCTGTGCTTAATATCACATTATCATGGAGCAGTATAAAAATGAGAGGAACTAAAGTTCTAGGACAACTATGGCTTGTAGTTAAATGATTGCCTGATTACATTACAATGCTTTTAAAGGTTAAGATTAAGAAGTATTTTTAATATGTTTGTGATGATTTAATATGGCTGTGATTATTTAAAAATAATAATTTAGCTGGGGTGAAGTTTTACTTTTTATCCCCTTCTGTACAATTTGAAACAGATCTTAGATGTGTATAATAAGGATATAGCTACATAGATGTCACATGCTACAATTTCAGGACATGCATGAAGACAGAATCCACATTGTGATGTGATCAATGCCTACCCTATCAGTGTAATATGACTGTGTAACTTATTACTGAAAATTGTCCATTTATAGGGCTTTGACCAGATGCCTGTGAGCACAATGTTTTCTTGCTATCTGTTCCTTTTGTACCATTTGTTAGGGGCTTTAGTTTATAGCTGTGTCGACAGCACAGGTTAAACTACATTGAATCTCAAACCCTTCCTGCATTAAACAGGGTCACAGAAAGTACACTAGCAGCTGAGAGGGGGGTTAACTCTTCAAGTTCTGATTTCTTTAGTTCATTAGTAAAGGGAAGCCTGTGTCCCAGTTTTCAGTTGTTGGGCCTCCCTTTTAGTACCTCCTGTTTAATCGATATAGAAGGCAAGTTTCCATGCGCCTTTACATTTAAGTCATAGAATTTCTCTTGTGGTTTTGGAAAGGATCATAATAAACAGAAATACACTGAAATAAGGAAATACAAAAATGTTAAGGTGAGCTGTTAAAGTCTTCAAGCATTTGGCTTTTTTCTTCAGAGTCCAAGAAACTTGAAACTCTTTGGAGAATGCTGCAATAGCTTTTCTAAAAGACTGACAATACTGACTGGCAGATTGTTACATAGTGGAATATAACAAAATCTGAATCTGTAAGATATGAAACTTCTTTGCATTTTTAAACTAAATTTTTTTTGCATTTGACAACTGTGAATTTTGAACCCTGCAAGTTATGATTTAGGCCATTGGAAAGTGTTCTGGCCCTATTGTATGTGCTTCTATATAATACTGGATAGCAAATGACAATACCCCTGCATAACTCCAAATTAAGGCAAAACATGCTGCTATAGATAAGGGGACTGCCAGTCTCTCTTACTACAGCTGCATCCTCTGTGCTACTGTACTTCAGGGTACATTAGAATAACCATTATGACCCACTGTGATACTGGATTTATAGTGTGCCATAAAAACCCACTGCGAATTGAAATTATTAATATAGCAGTTCTGAAGTAAACCATGTTTTAAATCAGAGAAGTGGGGTGAAAATACCGAGAAGTTAATGTTTAGGGTCTTAGTTAACACTCTTCTTGTCAAAACAAATCCACTGTTATAATGAAATTTTTGCAGGACATCAGAGCCGTCCCTTAGGATATTTTCAAAATATAAAAATAAAAACAAATGAAACACTAATATATGGAAAGTGGCTGGTGTTGCTATTTCCCATCAGGAATTTTACAGTGCATTCAGTAGTCAGGTTAAGAATTGTATGTCCTGATGTTGAGAGATGCCAACACTCACAGCTCCAAGAGTTCAGTGGGAGAGGTGAACACTCAATACTTCTGAGCGTCAAGCTAGTAACTTTAATGTTACTTTTGCTTCAGCAGAAGTCTAGAAACTCCATTTTCTCCTAACGTAACTCTAATGGTTCATCTCCATTCTAGAGCTGGGCCCAAACCAAAAGCCTGGATTTGAACACTCCTGACCTTCATGGAAGTTCCGATCCAGATAGAAACTTTGAGAAATGACAAAATTTTAGAGACAACTTTTCAAAAGCACCATATTTTCTTCCCATTTTGCAGCTGTTAAACTGTGTCAGACTGCATACCCATATTCATCAATCTCAAAGTTGCTACAGAATTAAACATGTCCACAGTGACGTGCAAGTGCTATTTAGTAGAACGTACATTTCACATACCTGGATGTGCAAGAGGCTCATACAGCAGTGAAATAAGATAGTGGACAAACTAACAACAACAACAACAACATTGTTGGCCTGGCGCAGGAATTATTTTTCCTCTTCTTAAAACAATAGAAGGTAGGAACATGCCTTTTTTAGTGGCCATTACAAAAATCAGCAATGGACATTTCTGTTAACACTCTGTTCTAATTAATTCCAAAAGTCCTTAAATGTGAGTCATTAAGGAAGACATTTTAAATAGAAAAGTGAATATTTCATCATCATAGTTTGTTGTAGATATACCTACTGCACCAGGACAGATCTGGGGCAGAAAAATCAGACAAATAACTGGTTTGGTAAGTGTTCATGTAGAAGCCCAGAGAAGACTAAAGTTTCAAAAGGAGAGGTTTTTATAGCAGTTCAAACAATTGTGCAAATCTAGATACACTCCCTCCACTTCCCCCATCTATCACTGTTCTGCACCAGCAGCTTACTACAGTATGGTCCCATTTTTAGGGCTATTTAAAACTGAATTACTATTTGGGCTATTAGAAGAATCACTTCAGTTGGCCTGGGCCTTATTTGATGACAAAAAGGCACAGGTGTTGTAACCTTCGCTTGATAAATCATTTACTTTAGCGGCCTGACTTGTAAGCAATACAAGGTCTTCAGCTTAGCTGCCTTTGCCATATGCAAATCAGAAATACAGTATGCCTGGGATACACAGTCTACTATTTCAAAAGCAAGCTGGTCCGGATACCGCATGACTAAGTAACAGATACATTTCTTGTGTTGGCATAGTCTTGTAAAAAGAAAAAAGTGGCAGAGGAAATGGAAAGTACCATCATATTAATCAGGGGCTAACCTTCTGGAAGCTACTACACTCCTATAAAACAAATAATGTCTCTCTCTCTTGCTGCAGAAAATAATGAAGCAAAGAACATGTGGTCAGCATAATCAGTCTAACCTAGCAGCTTGTTTTTTTGGGACCAATATGTAGACTCAGGCAGGTTATTTTTTAACCAGTGTTTGTCAATCTGTAAGGCTGGCTGAAAAAAATATAAGTTGTTTTCCATTCTGATGGGTTGGGAGCCATATAAATTCAGTTTCCTACAGCTCCTTGCCCACCAAACTTTGATTACCAGGCAAAGTTTTTTCAGCCACTTCACACACACCTCAGCTCATTAGAAGTTGCATTTCAGTTGGCAGAATCAATTTCTGATCCACACCACCTCTAGTCCATTTAACCTGTAGCTAAGTGTAGCAGTGCATAAATCTTGCAGCTTAAACACTGATAAAGAGCCCTGGTACAGCAAACACAGTAGTGTTCTTCACACAACAGACAACTGGCCATAGTTGGTCAAGGAGCTTTTGAGAAGACAGAATTTCAAATGCCCTGCTTCTTTGCTGGTTTAATGGAAAGAGAATGCCACCAAATTTCCTCTGAAGAAAATACTTCAAAGAAAGACACCAGTTAAATTTAAAGTCACTGCCTGATATCCCAATGCTCTATTTTACATTTGATTCATCTTAGTTAGCTTCCAGCTCTTTGTTAACATAGGAGCAGATACTGACTCAAGAGGACACCACTTCGAGGATAGAATCAAGGTAAATCTGTTCCTGTTTCTCAGACTGTACCATCTAATTCCCAAAGTAGAATCATACTACAAACATGTCATGGTAGCAGAAAACACATTTTTACCCACTGCTGCAATGCAGGGGGCATATGGAAATAAAAGCTATCGAAAGAAGAAAGTTGCATCCTTTCCTCAGCAATAAGATAGAAAAAACATAGCCGAGTACTTACTAAGAAGAGAGATAAAACACTCACAAAATGGCAACTTTAAGGCTGGAGCTGCTTGGTATTGCCAGATTTAAAGGGCTAGAAAGGCATGCTGGGAAGAAAATTCTATAAGAGGGCTACCCTTCCCTACGGATAATTAAGGGTGGGGTCTGTCCCCCCAAGGGAAGGGGTTGTATGTATGTGCTATATTACTAGGACATATAGCTTCTTTAGGTCTTCTATTATCCTCAGTTTCTTCTATGCTAGTTGGGAATACCTTTGTATTCTTTGTTTTAAGAAAACTTTATTTTATCTTTATATAACATTGCCTATCTTCTAACTCAAGTGTATATGCAGATCTAACAACCTAGTACATGATAGCTTTCTTCTTGTTAAGAGACAAAGGAAAGACTTTTTCCCACTCCTCTTCCTCCTCCCCCCCCAAAAAAACAACCTCCCTGTAATTTTTGACTGGCACCATCTTCAAGCAAAGGCCTGAGAAAAGAGATGTGCCTTTTACTGTGCCCTGTAGGTTGGGCTCTGTCAGACAAGCGAGAGAAGAAATTCTAGAGTAGATGGTTCTCCAGTGATAACATTCAGTCATCTAATTCTAGGGAATGTCACACAGGTGACCCAACTGACTTCAGCTGCCTGGCAGCTCATTGGGAGCAGAAAGGCAGCCTTTCAGGTCACTAGGACCTAACTGTATGGAACTTTATAGAACAAAGTCAACACCGTGAAATGGACCCAGAGGTCTAGAAAGCTAGTGCAGTTCCTAGAGAGCTGTTATTCCTGCAGCTGATGCCACCTGGCTGTTTTGTATCCAATTTCCATTGGCAGGATATGGAAAAAGAAATCATTGCAAAAATGTTTCTCTTAATAAGTAAAACATGTAACATGTTGTGGGGAGTAGCCATTTTGCTACTTACATGATTCCTACCTCAGCCTCACTCTTGTGCCCTTACAGAAAGGGAGAGTACAACTACTAGTCTCATCTATGACTGATGCTGATGAAGCTTATTAGCAACCCTCTTGGGCTCTAATGAGCGACACAAGCTTTCCCTCATCACACCTCTCCCCCATTCCCTGGGGCTGTGCATTACCTCAGTAAAGTGCGCAGCTTCTGCTGGCCCTCGCAGAAGGGAGTTTAAGGTGACTCCCCAGCTCAGAATTCCACCGTACTACTGCAAAGTGCTACCAGCTGCGCCAGGGTTTTGCTTAACAGAGCAGTTTGTGTTCATAAAAAGTGTAGCAGCAGCTTGTGAATTTTACATTGCAAGAGGTACTCAGAGGATATGAAAGGCAATAGGAAAAATGTCAGTTTTTAGTTTTCTAGGTCCTGAGCTGAACCATCACGAATTCAAGCCTACCCTGCTTGGACAGCATTGTAGCATTCACAGATTTGTTTGCCCGTCGCTCCTATATATCTGGTGACTCTACTCATATCCAAGTCAGTCTTGTCCTTCAGCCTGAAAGTAGGTCTTGTGTTGGCGCACTGAGAGAGATGAGAGAAGCCTAATTTTATGAAACTGTCTACACCAATCAGCCCACTGAGAGCTGAGTACACCACAAAGCAACTTCTATAGCTGCTGGCCCACAAAGTGTTGGCTACAAAGTTCCTTGATTATAGAGGCTGCTTCCTGATTCCACAGTGTGGGGACACCTTCTCCTTTCAGTAGGGGCTGCATTGCCCCACAGTGCCATTTCCCAAATGCTGCCCATTGCAGGGAATGTGGAGGTTGCACTGAGTGAGAATTTGAATGAAAGGGTGGAGCCACCTCTGGTTACAGAATACAATTTTAAAGCATCCAGGTCTCGTAAACACATTCCCTTGTTTGAAAGCTCCTCTCCAGAGCCCGCTCTTCTTCCAAACCAATGATCTGGGAGCTTCCCCCACACTAGCGGCAGGGAGTGAGGCTCACCTACCATGCCTGAAGCTCTGGGTGTAGAGACATACAACATAGATCGCTTTTAAGCAAGTTGGGCCCCAATACCCTGATGTGGACCCAAGCACTGCACTCCTGGTATAGCTCTGTTGGAACTCCCATGAGGCCCAGCCAGGGAAAGAGAGAACAAGCTATGACAGGGAACTGCTGACCATGTGAAGAGGCTGTTTCATAATCATGAGCTCTCCTTTATTAGAGGTGCTCCATTACTGCTTGGGCTGGAGGAGTCCTTTTCATTGTGGCCAGTAAAAATCCCTCCATGGCAAGCTGATCTTCCTCCTGCAAAGGCTGGAAGGGTGATGTGTATGCATGCTGCAGTAGTGGTTTCAGTGTGGCTGCTGTCTGCGATTACACAAATGCTGTGTGGCCGCAAGCCCCCAGTGTAGTGTGTGTGCATGCCTTCACAGCAGCTGTGCTAGCCCCAAACACTTTATACAGGGGGGATGCAAAAGTGGCCTCAGAATAGGGGATGAATTTCGTCACCTTCAGCACCCTACCTGGTCAGTTCAGCACACAAAACCCATGTAATTGCATAGAGGCACGGATTGGCATTTCACTCTGCAGGATCAGAAGGGTATCCGTCTAGAGAGGGAAGCACTTGTTACCCCAAAAGGATAGAGATTTCTGAAAGACATGTCAGTGCCATCATGTGGCCCTGTCCTCAAAGTAGGTATGAGCCAAACCAGTCCAGAAATGATTGGGTAACTCCCAAGCAGGGGGATATTTTACTGTGCTTTTCTTCCTTCTCCTTGAATGCCAGGCTGACCCCTTTCAGCGTCCAGTACTCTGCACTCCACTTCCGGTGTCCATGAACATTATGGATGATTATTTACGACAGACATAGACAGATTTCCCGAACCAAGCCATTCAACTCGATAATCCCCACACACACCTCGCCCCTTCTCCCCATTTATAACAAACAGGAAGCTTGTTTGGAAAGCACCCCTTTCTTTTGGCTTTTATGGGTGTGACTTATGCTCCACAGCAGGGGAAAAGGAAGGGGAGTACGTGTGTGGGGTGGTGAGAGCTGGGAAATATAGACATATGATGAATGAGACGGGGAGATGTAATTTCTTACTGAATAATTCTGAATAATTCTCTACAAGCTGTGCAAACTTTCTTTAGTTAAACAATTACTCTAAAAGGCAACAATTCACAGTAACAATGGCCTGCATTCTCCTTCTCTAAGAACCTCTGCAAAGAGCCAGCACAGTTTTCTGTCTTATCTTCAGCAGGAAATGTCCTCTAAAAATATCTCATATTTCTCTCTGTAAAATGGATTTAATAGCCAACCATTTAAAATGGATTTCAATTGCCTGGAATTGGAAAAAAACCTTCCCCATATGGAGGAGTCATTACATGATTCTCTTTTATGGGAATTCTTGCATCTTCCTCTGAGCAAGCATAAGATACCAGCCAATGTCAGAGACATAATACTGAATCAGACAGAGCATTAGTCTGATGGGGCATGACAATTCCTGTGTTCATAGTTGCATGCTATATGAACTAGGCATAGAATGCATAGAGAAGGCCTCCCAGGTTTCTAGAACAACTTTTAAAACTAATAACATTTGGGTGGGGGGGGGGGTTGATCTGTTCATTTGTTTTTTGAGGAGGAGGATGGGTAGGGAGGATTGCCATCAAATCAGTTAGATGATCCAAAAGAATTTAAAGTAATAGGTGCAAAAGAAGTTCCATGCCTCAGAACACACTTTGTGACTGTTTGTTTCATCAGATACACAGCTGACACAGTTAACTTTAATGGGGTGGTGATCCTCATTGAATTGCAGATTCCTGTGACTGACTGAAATACTACAGGGACTTTGGTAATACAGTGCGTGCTGCTCAAACTCTTTCCACTTGCAAAGTTGCAAATTTTTTCAGACAGACACACACACACACACACACACACACATCAAACATACAATCATAAGGTGAGACTCCAGTTGTGTCCCTCTTACTACTTTTATTT
This sequence comes from Chrysemys picta bellii, assembly GCF_011386835.1. NCBI lineage: Eukaryota > Metazoa > Chordata > Testudines > Emydidae > Chrysemys > Chrysemys picta. Next base: position 16,578,275 of record NC_088798.1, read on the forward strand.
GTCTTAGCTGATTTCCTGCCCACCCCTGCCCCCAGCCTCCATTGCAGATAACGGTGCATTGGATTAGTCTGCCTGACTGCTGCATCAGGTCCCACATCGATTTATTGACTCTGTCAGAGTGGCTAGTACAGTAATTGTTACAAGAGCAGAATAGAAAGCAAGCACGTGTCCACATTAAAAAAAATGTTTTGTTGTTTCTTTCCTTTTTTTGCCCTGTAGATCTTTATGTGTTTACCTAGCAGAGAACACTTTACTTAAGTTAATCAGCTCCTACATTATTAATTGTGACAGTTAGGGTGCTACATGACTGCAAGCATATTATGGAAAACACTGATCTCACACCAGTGGTGTGGACTTGAGCAAGTTTTCTCTTCCTTCTCTTATTTCATGACTGCTTTAGGGTACTACTAAATCACATTTCCCTGATTGACAATATGCTATCAATATTGTTGATTTGGGAGTCAGGCAGAGAGGAGTACACAAGAGAAAAAAGAAGTGAGGAGATCTTTAGAATATTCTAAAACCTTGGCAAGAAGTCACTGTATCTATGTAATGGTAACAATTTATATGCCTAGCCTGATTTCTGTAAAATACATTTTGCTAGTAGTAGTGGTTTAAGATCTGCTGTTTAATAAGTGATTGGGATTTACAAAGAGGGCTAATGGAGGCCTTTAAAATCTATATACAGAACGTGTGCATATAATGTCATTAAAAAGACACCTGATTTTTTACAAGGGGTTTTGGAAATGACTGCCTTTGAAAGACATTTTATGGTAGTTCAGCTTTCACATTTGATACCTATATGTGCTCTATAAATTCCACACAATCTGACAAAACCAAATAGGTGTCACGTATGACCTGGATGGAAAAGGTCAGCACTTACATGGCTTTTCCTTTTACTGGAGCATTAACATTTTTGCCATCTGCTGTATATATATTAGTGACTCCTCACTAAATATTCTACAGTCAAGGATTAGGACCACACTATACAATACAGTAAAGTTCAAAAATTAAAGGCCATGGTCTCTGCCTAGTTCTCAATGGACATGTGTTAACATCACAAAAACCATCACTACTGCAACTGACATCTTTTGTTAGTGGTCTCAACAGAGAGGCCAAGAACTGAGGTAGACACCTCTACAGGTAGATTCTCTGCCCTTAACAACCAAGATAGCATTCTACAGGAATGGACCAAAACAATACGTTCGTATATATTTTATAAACATAAGCCAGAGAAGAGGCACCTTGGTAAGGCAGTAAATTTCTCATCCCCCAAACCCCTGTACTTCACTGACAAGAGCCAGATTATTCCACGTTAATGTAAAGAGGGTAAAGGAGGAGGAGGAGGCAGGAGCTGGGACCACTAAGCGTGTTTTATGCATGTTCTGTGTTCATGTCTGAAAGTGATGCCTGCAAACTTAAAGACATTTTGTAATGCACATACTCAGCATGCATTTTTCAAATAGTCACAACTAGGTTAAATCAACTAGTTAAGTCACAGCTAGGTGATACTTGGGGTGGACTACTCAAACTTTGTTACGTTTCAGCTTTCAAACTTCAGCTGGTTTTGATGTAGTCAGTTAAAAAAAAAAGTGTAGTTAATTTGTTTTTGAAATAACAAAAACGCCTTTATTTCACTCTCGCCTAACTCAGAATCAGCTGAAAGGATTTTCCTCAAACTTTCCCCAAAAATTCCCTATTGTGCAGAGAGAACTCTTGGACAGTTTAAAAATTTACCCCCCAAAAGGTGAATTTGGGGAAAAATTCTGATCATGAGAAATAAAGGGGCTATAACCAAAAACATTTTGTAACCTTAACTTTATAATATGCAATATGAATATTATTAATATCCAAATTTCCACAATCCATGTAAAACTATAAATGCAAAATCTTCAGGTATATTCATTTTCATGAACAAGCTCTGACACTGTGTACAAATACCACTGTTTGCACATGCTAATGGATGTGACCAAATGTTTTAAGAGCACATGTTCATTACATATCATAAATGGAAATCACTTCATCCGTCAGTGAAATGCAGCCCCTGTATACAAATTTACGTATATTATTCTGTACTTCGATTTAGCTACAACATTGTAATAAGACAGAAGAGAGGAATGTCATACATAAGAGGCAGTGCATAGAGTTAGGTGCTTATGTATCCAGTTTGTACGCACAATATTTTTTTTGTCTTTATTTGCATGCTAATTTGGCCGATGGTTTTTTAAAATTTATATAAAGCACTTTGTGGTCTTTTGGGTTAAAGGTTGCTGTATAAATCTAAGCTATCGGGCCGTCTTTCCTTCATTGAAGTCAATGGTAGTGGGAGCTGGAATAGATGCATCTGTAGGAGTTAGTTTAGGGAACTGCTATACAATATTCCTTGATTTTTTTTTTAAATCTATGATTATATTCTGCTTATGAATAATTGTGTGACGCAGACTGGATAACTTTCACCTTTCACAGAGAAGTTAAGACAAAGGTTAAAATTCCCATTTTCTTTGCAGGAAAAGACTGAGAGTGCAGCTTTACTGTGAAAAGTGTCTCTGTAAAAATTGCATCATGTGGCTCCATATTTATTATCCCTGAGTGATCCCAGAGAAAATGTATTCAGTTTATAAGTACAGAGATGTTTTATTCTAACTTACCAGACTTGTAAGCTCAACCTGGGGTCTGTAAATCAAGCTATGTTCTTTCTGGTTCCTCCAAAAAAATTAAGCTTCTGCAGACCAAATTTTCTCACTTATACTTCTGCAGCTCCACGACCTTAAAGTTCTGCACTTTGTGCCACCTGTGTAATGCCATTGTCTCCAGTTGGAACTATATTAACAATTGTGTTGATATTGCATGAGCCAGGCTAGGATCCAGTTCATTCTCCCACAGCACTGTTGGCTTTTTCAGAACTGTAAGGAGTAAATGCAGTAAATATTTAAAATAAGGAGCTAAGATTCCAAATACAACTGAGGAGCCTGGTTATTGAGTACAAGGGTGCTACTGTTAAAAAGTGTCTTTTCATTGTAGAGCAGCACACACAGTGATTCATAAAACAGCGAAGCGGAATCTTTGATTTAAAGTTCAGCATTTACAGTGGTAATTTTGTCTATTTCCTCTGACAGTATTAAGTAAATTGAGATAGTTTAATTAGTTATTACTAAACTTGATAATTAGTATTAATCCATTTCCCCTGCTATATACACAAATATTACGAAACTATGATAATGAATCAGGAAACTCTCATATTTTGACTTTTAATGACTTGAAATCTACCACTAGTTTTATTGGCACATCATAATATGTTTGAAAATCACTTATCATGGGCCAAAACTCTAACCCCGTTAGTCAGCCATATCTAATACAGTATTTCTTCATTCAGAGACTGGTGATGTACTGAACGTCTTTCATATTCTTTAATAGAAGACTCCCTACTCCTTAGTCCTCAATATAGTTTCTTTTCCTCATCTCAGTCACCAAGATCCTGTATCATTGTGACCTTTGTTGGCCAACGAGAGCTGCATTGGACTTTATTTGGCCATGTCTAGCTGGGCCAGATGGTCTCTGCAGTGTAATATGAGCTGTTCCTTGGTCCATCCTCTAAGGCTGTTTCAGCAGACCCAACTGATCCCAGGAATTAAACCGAGGTATTGTGCATGGCCTTGAACTTTTCTCAGAGTAGTTTGTTCAGTTTAGCGGGATACAGTTGTCGAGTTCTGGGATGGAATCCAGACCAGTGAGTGGTTGTGTCACTGTCTGCCCTGAAACCCTGGGTGCCTTAAATGCTCTGTTGCTGTGGCTCAGCCTGGACAGTGACCGCCAGCAGATAAGCATTCATGTCAGACCTCGAGTGCCTGGGAGCCCTACATTCCTGGATCAGCAGCTTTGACTCCAGCAGCCTTCCTATAGCACAGTGGCAGCCTTCTGGCTTCCACCAGTCTTGGTTACTACCTGCAGGGTGACTCCAACACACTCCTGTCCCGAAACTCCCCCAAAAGTCTTTCCTGAAGTGTCCATCCCTCTCCTGGACCACTCAGAGAAATAATAAAGTTTGTTTGCGCCGTTAAAGAGACCCAAACACATTACAGCTTATTAACTTAATTGTGATAAGTACACCCTTCCCTGCAAGCATGGCACTGAATTGGTTTATAGTAAAAATAAAACAAATTTATTAACAGTAAGAAATAGGCGAAGTGATGCCAAGTAAAAGAAATAAAAATCAAGATGGTTACAAGCAAATAAAAGTAAAAATATGCACTTAAAAGTCTAAAACTTAATCTAGCAAGATAACAGGCTTTGTTCAAAATGGGTTTTTTTGCCAGTCTTCCTTCTTACTGCCATATCTGACCTTCCCTCAGTCAGGACCTTCCACAGAAGTAAAAAGTGCTGGGTTCCCTTGTCTTCCTAAGGTGAAAGATCTTTGCCTAAGCAGATTTCTCACCTATATTCAATCCCCGGAGACTTCAGTCCCTCCCTTGGTTGAAGGACCCATCTTTCTCAGCTTGCAAGAGCTCTGTTGCCTTGTGTCTGTTTAGTGATGAACCCCAACGATGGCCTTACTTCAAAAGGCAGGATGACCTTATGCTGTTCTTCCCTCCCTGTGGTCTTCCCAGTCCCCGCCTGATTTCTATGTAACTGGGACTTCTATTGTTTTGGGTCATACCTTGTGTAATTTCATTGGAGACAGGTGGAGAGCTATCTTCCCTCCTGCCTGGGTAAAATCTAATTCTCCCTTTGTTCGGTCACAGTCTGTAAATCACAGTATCAATGAGTATTCATAATTCCTTATATAATGTCAATACATATATTTCACAATGATCTTAATCACCAGTGTGTCCTAGGCTTTCATAAAACCTCATTTGATACACTTTTATAATACAGTAACATTATAAATTTGAAACTCAAAAAAGAATCCTACAAAAAGTGGAAACTAGGTCAAATTATGAAGGATGAATATAAACAAACCATAAGCATGTAGGGACAAAATTAGAAAGGCCACGGCACAAAATGAGATGAAACTAACTTGAGACATAAAGAAAACATTCTACAAATATATTAGAAGCAAAAGGAAGACCAAGGACAGGGTAGGCCCACTGCTCAATGAGGGGGGAAAGACAATAACAGAAAATGTGGGCATGTCAGAAGTGTTAAATGAATTTTTTGTTACAATTTTCACCAAAAAGGTTAGTAGCAATCAGATATCTAACATAGTGAACATCAGTGAAAATGAGGTATGATCTAAGGCTAAAATTTGGAAAGAACAAGTTAAAAATTACTTAGATAAGTTAGATGTTGGCAGGGCCTGATGAAATGCATCCTTGAATACTCAAGGAGCTTACTGAGGAGATATCTGAGCCATTAGTGATTATCTTTGAAAACTCATGGAAGGCAGGAGAGATTCCAGAGGACCGAAAGAGGCCAAATATAGTGCCAATCTATAAAAAAGGAAATAAGGACAACTCGGGGAATTACAAACCGGTCAACTTAACTTTTGTACCTGGAAAGATAATGGAGCAAATAATCAAGCAGTGTGAAAACAACTAGAAGATAAGGTGATAAATAATAGTCAACATGGATTTGTCAAGAACAAATCATGTCAAAACAGCCTAATAATTTTCTTTGACAGGGTAACAAGCCTTGTGGATGAGGGGAAGCAGTAGATGGGGTATATCTTGACTTTCGTAAGGCTTTTGATACTATTTTGCATAACCTCATAAAAAAACTAGGTAAATATAGCCCTGATAGAGCTACTATAAGGTAGGTGCATAAATAGTTAGAAAACTGTTCCCCAAGAATAGTTATCAATGGTTCACAGTCAAGCTGGAAGTGCATATCAAGTGGGGTCCTTCAGAGATTGGTTTTGGGGCTGGTTCTGTTCAATATCGTCATCAATGATTTAGATAATGGCATAGAGAGTGCACTTATAAAGTTTGCGGACAATACCAAGCTGGCAGGGGTTGCAAATGCTTTGGAGGATAGGGTTAAAATTCAAAATGATCTGGACTGGAGAAATGATCTGAAGTAAATAGGATGAAATTCAATAAGAACAAATGCAAAGTACTCCATTTAGGAAGGAACAATCAGTTGCACACATACAAAATGGGAAATGACGGCCTAGGAAGGAGTGCTGTGGAAAGAGATCTGGGGGTTATAATGACTAACAAGCTAAGTATGAGTCAACAGTGTAACACTATTGCAAAAAAAAGCAAACATCATTCTGGGCTATATTATCAGGAGTGTTGTAAGCAAGACATGAGAAGTAATTCTTCTGCTCTACTTCACACTGATAAGGCTTCAGCTGAAGTATTGTGTCCAGTTCTGGGCACCACATTTCAGGACAGATGTGGATAAATTGGAGACAGTCCAGAGTAAAGCAACAAAAATGATTAAAGATCTAGAAAACATGACCTATGAGGAAAGACTGAAAAAATTGGGTTTGTTTAGTCTGGAGAAGACTAAACATTCTTTATTACTATTGACAACGTCACCGTCCTCTCTGTTGCTCAGGCCTTTATGGTCATCTTTGTCTCCTCCCTCTCCCTTGCCCAGTACACCCACATCATGTCAAAACCCTGGTGCTTTTCTCTCATTAACATTTCTAATACCCGACCTTTTCTTTCTGTACACACTTCTACAGTGGTTAATCTCATGTCTTGATTACTTAACCTCCTTCCCCTGGATGCCCTGATACCCATATTGTCCTTCTGCCAGTCCTTATAAAATGAAACAGCTAAGATTGTCTGACCTGCCTGTCACAGCCACCCCTCTTTGAGTCCATCCACTAGTTTCCCTTTTCCTACTGCATCAAGTTCAAACTTTGTATCCTTATTTTCAAAACCCTTCACAACTCTCTTCTTCCGTGTTTATCTGCTTTGTCTCTTATTGTGACGTTCATGCCTCCTTTGCTCTCAGCGATGCCAACCAGGACTGCTCATTTGTTTGCTTTTCCTACAACCATCTTCGTGCTCTCATCTGTGTTACTCTTACACATGGAGCTCCTTCTTTAAAGTAGTCTGCAAGCCCTCTCCTCCTTCAAATCCCTCCTCATGACCCACATCTGCTGTGATGCCTACAAGAAATCAGTAATTCCTAGATCCAGGGCAAAACATACCCCAATACTTTTTTAACATTCTGGTTGTGCACATAGCTAGGTGATATAACCATGAGATTGTAAGCTCCTCAGGGCACATGCCATGTCTTTCTATGTGTTTGTACAGCACCTCGCACAACGAGGCTCTGATCCTGATCAGGGCCGGCTCCAGCGTTTTTGACACCCCAAGCGGCAAAAAAAAAAAAAAAGGCTCGATCGGAGCTTCATTCTTTGGCAGCAATTCGGCGGCAGGTCCTTCCCTCCTAGAGGGACTGAGGGACCCACCGCCGAAGAGCCAGACGTGCTGCCCCTCTCCGTTGGCCGCCCCAAGCACCTGCTTGCTGCGCTGATGCCTGGAGCCGGCCCTGATCCTGATCAGCATCTTGGGATGCTACTGCAATATAAAAATATTCTAAAATTATGGAGTCCAATCATCAGACATAAACACCCCCAACCTATCCTCTCATCACATGCACACCACACACACACACCTGGAACATTCAGTCCCAGAGAGAGTTTTCAGAGGGGTTTGAGTTGTGTGCTGGTTTTAATACGGATGCAGGGGGTTTACCCTCCCTTCCAGTTTACACTACACGTTTTTTTTCCCCTCAGATACAGCTCTTAGATTGTTTCTTCCATGACACTCTCCCTGTTTTTGAGAAGATTGGCAATAACTAGCCTTTCTCCTAAGTACTGTCAGAGCCAAAAGGCTGAGTCTTTGTAGCAACTTGCAGGCAGACAGAGAGCCAGCCCCCTCAAACACCTCTGTCTCTCCCTCCGCACCCCACCTCCGGACTCTGCACATTCTCCCTGGCTCAGTAATATAATCTCATTCTCCATCATTGCTCCCAGTTGGCACTGAACTGAGGAGTGAGAGTTCCAGAGGCAAATCATGTGTGTGTGTGTGTGTGTGTGTTTCTAAGCTGCCAAGCCACAAATATAACTTGGGAGGCCCTGACTGGGTTTTTGTGTGTGTGTGTTTTCCTCTAATTGTCTAAAGCAATAAAAGTAAAGAAGTTTAGATAAATCTTGGATTTTAAGGACTTTGTTCCTGTAGTCCTGATATAGGCAAAACTCCTCAGATTTCAATGGGAGCTTTGCATGTCTCAGGACGGCAGGGGCTGGCTTAAATTGAATAAAACTGTGAGTACAGTATAGGGGGCTTGGTAACAAAGAATTTTGCAAAAAAACAACAAGAGCAGGGAGTACAATGAAGAACAGAGAGGGTTACAGTGTGGTGAAAGTACATGCTGGCTGTTATAATACTGGACCTCCAGAATAAATTATGTCCCTTTAAAAAGTAATACTTTAACTGTAGATCTATCTAGAGATAATTAAGAAGATATTGTTCTCCTTCTTTCCCTCCCTCCTTCTCTCTCTCTGCAGCAGTTCTGTGGAAACTTTTAATACTGCAGCTTGAAACTTGGGCCTCTGGGTCTAAAATGCCTGAGAAAGCACTGCAGGCTCTAACTGTAAAACATTCCTTCGGTGGGCCCTGGAAACAGAGCGAGCTAACGCAGAAGAGGTTCAGAGAGATCACATGTAAATGAGGGCTGGCTATAGACTCCTGAGAAGCGTTTTATTTAGTTTAAACCTGAACTTGAACTTGCAAATGTGTTCCCGTAGAACTGGACAGAAAGCATTGCGCTGTATAACAGGAAACCATGTTGCTGCTAGTATGGTACCAGCACTAAGGGGTGTGGGGAAGGGGAGAGAGGGGCCAGTGAGAAACAGATTTCTATCCTAAACTTTCCTGCATATTTAATTTTGGGTAGAGTGCAAAGTGACTTGGAAATATATTCCTGTTGCATCAAATTGGAAGAAGATTACAGAACATCCCTAGTATAATGTGTAAGAGGGTGTTTAGTAATTTTAAGGGGAAAATCAAAGATATTTTGATTAAGAAGCTGATAAGCTCATAATGGTTTTAAAACCAGGAATTGTTCCTATTGAAATGTTATAAAGTCATATCATATTGTTTTTCGTAATCACAATATATATATAGTGCTCCTTTGTGAGTTTGTTCTATATGAATATGGGTAGATCTAAATCTAGATATATTCTTTATAGCAAAAGGGGAAGGAAATAGGTAGGATTTAATTAAATAAATGTTAAACTACTATTCTCCTTTGATAAATTGCAACTGTACCTGTGGTAGAATAAGCCTTGTGGACATTTATAGATAACTGGTAAAGCTGATAGAATTTAAAAAAACATTTACATTTTAATCCAAAATGTTTTTTTAATTATGTATTCACTTCTTTGCTAAAATTAGTGTTTTGGATTCCTGGTTTTCCTTGCAACAGAAGATACAGAAGTGTAACTCAGGGAGTCCAGGGTTGCTGGCATGTTTAACACAAAGGTGCAGTTGACACCATCTACAGGACCCAGCATGCAGTGTTTCTGTTCAGTTCAAGTGGAGTGTTGTTTACTTGAACTATTATTAATGGACCAAATTATATTAAAGATGAGGGCAGCTGCAGGCCACTTTGTAGAACCTTGCAGGCTATATTTGTCTGCTGGGTCATGCTGTGGTCATCTCTGAGTACAACCAAACCATTTTTAGTCGTCAAATCAGTGTTTTTAATGAAAGTTTGAATTGGATGGATGAAAAAACTGCATCTTTTTGGCAATAATGCAGGAAATATCCACATAGAGGATCTTTTGGTGCAAGATACTTCAGTGTTTGCTTTAATAACCTTTTTTGTTCTATGACTATATGTAAAGATGACAGGGCAGTGCAGTGTGGCCTGGCTAGAATCCCCTTCCATGTGTCTGAGGTTTATCAATGCAGAAACCACCACAGCCTTTGAAAAGTAAACAGCTGGCTTGGCTTTGTGTGCTGTATTTTAGATTAGGGATGTCTGGCAGATTTGAGATGACTTTAGCCTGGACTGTTTGGAATACTACAAAATCATTTTTTATAATGTGTTGAAAGTTTGTTCAAATGTCTTAGCTGCACTGCCGCCACCAGCAAGACTGTTTGTATTCCAATCAGAAAACTTTATGGTAGCAAAAAATATTAGAGAACCCATTGGAAGTCTCTGAAAGATCTCAGCTCGCCTTAATCCCCTTGCTGTACCTCAGATCTCAAGTAATTTTCATACTGTGGGCTCACTTTAATGGATAGAACCTATTTTTCATGAAAAAGCAGGAAGTAAGCTGTCTTTCGTAAAAAGATTTACAAAATGTAATCATTGTTGGAATATTCTCTTTGAACTGCCTTGTCCGCAGGGGTGTCTGGCTCCCACTACCCCCGTTTCTTTAGAACACCCTTACAAGTTCTTCTAGCAGATCAGGTACACTGGTGGTTCAATTCTTTGATGTCTTGAATGAATGAAAGAAAAGCATAATAAAAGAGAGCTGTTGATCAAGCATAAAATACTCTTTAAGCTGACAGAATGGCAGAGTTAACACATTCTAAGCTGCTTTTAGTTTTTTCCTTTTTTCCTTACATTTTCCTGTGCTTTGTGTACAGTGGGGGTTTTTATTTTTTGAAAAGTCTCTGATCTATGTAGTTAGCCGCCCGCTAACAAAAACCAAAATGGGATTGTTTCTTTCTCTCTCTCTTTCTCTCTCATTTGCTTGACTACTTTTTTCTTCTTCTTCTTCTTCTTCCTTTTTACCCCCCGTATAAACTGGTTTGCGGTTTAGCCATGGCCAGCTTTCACTGTTTGCCGTGAAGTGTAGAAGACCTACTTTGCCTATTTCAAAGTCAACTTAGTAATAAACAAAAGGGCTCTCATTCTCTTAACTTTTTAGAAACGAGGTAAAAAATTCAAACCTCTCTCTTTCACAAAATGTTACCAAAATAAAATAAAACAGCCCTTGCCTTGAAAAGCAAACATAAAACTAAAATAAAATACAAATGGATTTATTGTGCGATCACTTTCTTTTAGTTAGAGTCAGGGAATGGGGAAAGTTTTCTTCTCCTAGATCTAATTTAGATCTTAAGTTACCATACATAATTTATACATCATCTTCAGAGTGCCTGGTCTGCTGGCTGGATTACATTTCAAACGTTTGCCATTGATAAATTTTACTGTATTATATTCAGACTAAATGTGAATGTCACAGTTCAGTCAACCTTTAATCCTCTGTTCTTCAGGTTCTGAAGGCAGGGGGTCTACAGCTCAGAACATTGCTTTATGCTTAAGAAACATCTGGGGCCAGCTGGGACACTCGCTGAAATGTTCAGATGTCTGGAACAACAGCAACAGTTACTGCATTAGTATGTTTGTAAAAGGTTTTGGAGGGGCTAGGGTGACTTTAAGGGGTAAAAGCACTAGTTATTTCCAACCTGAGGTTTGAACCAAGAAGAACTCTTAACTGAAGTAAATTGAACTCTTAACTGAAGTCCCAAGATAGTAGTGGTATGGACTCCTATGCATTTTTAGTAGTCAGCAGCCAGAAGTCCATATTACAAAATTATTGCACATAATTCAATACAGTTTGCCACAATTGGCATTCTCACAAAAGTTATTGGATACAGAGCTACTGTACACCTCGCCTAGAGACTTATGCCCCTCCAGGGAGGATTTTTATCTTTTTGAGGCTGTGCAAACATGCTCATACTGGCGGGTGGCCTATACTGTACTTAGACTTTGGACAACCAGAAGATTCACTCTGTTTTATTTCCCTTTGGGGATGACCAACTTGCTGTTTCTGTCCCTTTCGGTATTTTGTTTTGGAAAATTTAATCACTGAATAATTAATCCCAGCACTAAGAAAAATAACTGCCATGGACCTCAGAATGACCTCAGAATGTCTTTAATATTCACCTGTCAGTTTAGACACAGTGGGTCTCCTCATGCCTGGTGAAACCCTATTGAAACCAGTGGGCCAAATCCAGGCCTGGTAAAAAGCAGGCGCATCCCCATTAACTTCAATAGAGTTTCAGCGGCTTACATGGAATGTTGTTCACCTTTGAAGTTTCATAGAACGTCTGATTTTGGCCCTGTTCATTTGAAATGTCCTACTGCAAATGAGCGTGTTACTGGGAGCTTTAAGTCAATGCCAGAAAATCACTAGAACTAGTGCACTGTGATGAATTTTCACAACTGTTTAACCAGGGCCACCCAGAGGATTCAGGAGGCCTGGGGCAAAGCAATTTTGGGGGCCCCTTACATGCAACTTTTTTTTAATATTATAGAATACTATATTCTCATGGGGGCCCCTGTGGGGCCTGGGGCAAATTGCCCCACTTGCCCCCCCCCCCCCCGGGGCGGCCCTACTGTTTAACGTTTGTGGCTAAGATTCAGTACTGCTACCCAAACAGCTTCTCCATTTGGGGGACAAGTTATATGGCTGTTGTTTTCATTTAGGCTATATCAGGGCTAGACTTTTTTCCCCTCACACATTCCCACCAGCAGAGCTCTTCCAGTGGTAGCAACAGCAGGAATGACATCACGTTAGTTAAAATATTGATGCTCGCTTACACCAACACTCAACGGTCGCTACCACCAGTGGAGCAGCACCAGTGGGAATTTTTAAAAATGGGTCTAGTGTGGACAAAGCCTTAGACGTAAATGGATTATGCGAAGAAAAATCTCCTGTGTGTGGAGTTAGTGAGAGATTTAAATGTGTGAATGTCCTCAAATAACCTACATAGCCTAGAGAAGTAAGCCAACTGTCACACCCAGTTCTGGATTCCACATTAACCACCTCCTTCCGCAGTGTTAAACTTTGCCCTCAAGGACTTTTGTTTAACTTTTTAATTTGAAAAACAGATACTGCTGCTTTACAACCTCCACTTTTTGCTTTAAGTGAACGGCCTCATTGTTATTTCAGGAAATGTTCAGGTAGAAGTAATTCTAACAAGTTTTTGTTTGTTTTGTTTTGTTTTAAAACACGCAGAAAATGCTTATGATTATGTTTCAGGGCCAAGATAAAATAAATCACACAGGAAGGCTGTTTTGGGGAGATTTTAATAAACTTTGGGCCTGATTCTGTATTTCTGACCCAGGCAAAAGTGTTAGTGAAATCAGTGAAGGGCTGTCTGCTTTTCTCTTGTAAATGTGCCAGTTTCCAGTATGTGTTTCCTAGTTGTTCTTTCCAGTACAAAGGACACAAGTGCCAAACGTTGCTTAAGGTTTTGTGTCTGTGCCTGTGCTATCTTCAGAATAGCATAAAAAAACAAATAGACTGGCACTATGAAAGAAACATAATTGCCATTTCAGTTTTCCTGTTTAGGATTCAGTCAAGTAGATATTGTTTATGGTTCATAAAACCTTACTAGTGTGAGGATTCTAAGATACTGGCAGTGTAAAGCTTCAACTTTCATGGTGCTGTAAATTAGGGGGGGAAAGTGTGATAATACTCCTCCGAGAACAGTAAAATAGAGCTCCGCAATGGTTAAATGGAATTTTATACGCACATTCGGTGTGGAACTGTTTTGCATTACATGAGTTGAATACCTTAGAGATGACACACATCTGCAGGCACTTTATTAAATCCTTAGTCAGCACTTTTCAACCTGATGAGATTACTTCTTCATTTGACTGGAGAAAGGAAAGCTAAGATCTTGTACTGGACTGCAGAATTCTTTTTGATGTTTCACCTTGAACACTAGAATAGGACAGTGAGATACTCTGTAGGTCAATACAGAACTGTAGTAATACTGTTGACTATATAGCAGTAATTTTACTTAGCTAGGACCTTTTGGTCCAGTGGATTCATTTAACTCTAAACTCCCCACTGCAGTACGGTTTAAAAAAAAAATATGGGTCAAAGCTAAACGTTTGCTTTTCTGGTAAAATGCACATTGGGTTGTGATATTGCATGCAATTTAAATGGAGATGTAAAATTAAGAAAAGAAATACTTTTGTTCCCCAGCTGGATGCAGTAGGTTAGATTGCAGGACATGAAAGAAGGATAAAATGTAGGTGGTAGCCAGAAAGCATAGTCAAGCTTAAATTATGTTGGGGAGCAATAGCAAAAAATACCATATGTATAGATTTGGGTTTGCTTGTTTCACTATGCCATTTAATCATTCAAAGAACTCTGCAAATCACAGATCTCAGAGTTGCATATTCTGTTATGTGCTTCATACACATTTTTCATTTTATATGTTGAGGTCTGCTCCTCCTTTGCAGTGGAAGTTTCCTAGGTGAGTCAAAAGGATAATCAAACTCTTCAAATATAATCCAAGAAGATTTAAACTCATATGTAAGGTCTGGGGGACATGGGTTCTTAATATTAAAAAATTGTCTAGGAAAAACAGGATAATTAGGAATGTGTATTTCTGCTGTAAAATATAAATCAAAATGGTATCTTGAGAGCAATGCGGGATCTGATGAGAAAATGCATTGTTTCAATCTTGCTATTCTGCTGTCTCAGCATATAAAATATTTCATCAAAGAATGGTTGCAAAACTACCCAGTGCCATGCAGATGTTTGTCATTTGAATTTCTTACTCTTAAAATCAGCTTTTATGCGAAGGTCATTTGGATAACGACGTCACTGGACACAAGTTTACAAAAATATGTTTCAGTTCAATTCTGAAAGGGTTAATTAAGTTTTTCGTTGGTATTAAGATTGAACTGTGTCTGCAGGAGTCATATTGACACCCCAGTGCATGGTAACTCTACTCCTTTATTGACATGTTGCTAGTCAGGAGCACAATAGCACTCTGTGTCTGCAAATCATTGGTAAAATCATCTCAAGAAAAAAAAAAGTTTGAAAGCCTAACGCTAGACAAAGGCACAAGAGCTGCACTGCGCAGCTAAAAACTCCAGAGTCAGCAACTTCTATTGATTAAAAACTAACCTTTAAAGTAACTCTCAGAGTGTGTGGTTAGCATTTAAATTTAAACATGTCATGAGTTGATTTGTGTTACAGAATACCAACTCCGAAGGAGTTACATTCACATCAGATTTTTTTTTCTAATTCCCTTAAGCAGCTAAAGTATTTCATGAAATGTCAATAGGGCAGTGGAGAAAAAAAAAGGTGTTTGGGGGGGGGGAGGGAAGCCAAACTGAGTCTTGTAGTTCCTTTTCCCATGCAAATATTCAGCCCCAAAAGAAAAGTGTGGGGAGTGAAACACAATAATTAGACCTTTGTCTAACTTTCCCAAGTGCCAGAGAAAGACAGATTAATTAAATATACAACAGTGTTAGTTTTTGGAGTGGGGGTCTCTCTTGCTGTGTAGGTCATAAATTAGGCAGAATAAATACTTCAATGTGTTTGCAGTGGGCCTGCTACGTCAGAGCCACTGGAAGGTTGGTGGGAGGAGAGCAGAGTGTTTCTTGCTAATGATAGTCACGTCTGGGTCTGTCTGGTTGCTCCTAGCAACCAGACATGATGTAACACCAGGATGAACTTGAACTTGGGGGACTTGAAAAGGGAACAATAGACCAGAGCAATCAATAAAGCCTATTTCAGTGAAGGATTACAGAGCTGCTCTGGGGTAACCTTGTCTGCAAGGCACACACTGAATAGTAAGATGTGTGAAGAAACTTTTTGCTTTTTAAGAGGAGTGCAGAAGCACTGCAGAATATTTTAGTAATGCAGTGAGTAGCAGGGAGAAATGTGGTATAGAAAAGTGCACCCCCTGCTGTCCAAAATGTGCACTAAGAATCATTAAAAGAAATACTGCATTTAACTGCATTGAAGGAAGATTAGGAGTTTCAAACTGGTTTCCTTACACTTCAGTAATTAAAACTCCAGACCACTTTAGCATCCCAATAATCCAAATCCAATCTATTAAAAATGAGATGTCCAAAGACTAGGAAGGTCTAATCATGATGCCAGTTTAGCAGAGGTCTGGACATATTGCACAATTACTACTTTTTTGAATTAGTGGAAGGTGTTGATGTGTATTTGCCAGAGCGATTTGCCTTCCTGAGTTCTTTAAAGCAAGCGGTTAACAATAACGCACGTCTGAAAACACAGGAAGTGTATTTTTAAAAAATCTGCTTTTTAAATAAAAGTCTGCTTGTGAGGCCAGTAAATCTTACCCCAATGTATATAACTATCATTTAGCTGTTTATCCAGGTGATCAGGCAAACCATGATGGTAGCCAACTGGACCTCTGCAGTAAAAGGATTTTTACCTATTTGAATGACCAAGTCTGAATTTTAACCCTTTTGCTCCCTGCTATGCACTTTCACAAAGCTCATCCTTGTCCATTCAGACCATTCTGAAAGCTATAACATTTGTATTATGATTGTAAAACATACACGTAAAGTTCAGAACACCTTGAAAATTGTGATCGTTATGATACCATCCGGGGGCCAATTCTTGCTTGCCTTATCTGTGCGCGTAACCCTATCAAAATCAATGGGACTGTTTAATCAATAAGGAGAGCAGGATTTGGCACTGCTGTTAAAAATAAAATAATAAGCAGTGGCTACATAAACTCTGGAAGAATTTTTTTCTGTTTATAAGCTTTGCATATGGAAACTCTTTCATTTAATTACAGCCTGTTTGAGTACGAACACAAAATTTGCATGCAATAGTTGAAATAGATATGGGGATGGTATGTCTGTGCTCAGAAAGGGGAATGAAGGAAGAGTTAGCTAATGAAGTGAATTGGGAACTGGATTCCTGACAACATTTCTCATACCATATTTTTTATTTTATCAGCTTCTGTAGAGCCTACCACCATGGCAAGAACATATAATCTTGAAGTCCAGCGTGGATCTTGCCTTAGGGGCCTCTATAAATATTAATACATAATATTGTGGTGGATGTACTATAAATCACATGACATGCTGAAAAGAAATGGAGGAAATAGTTGGTAAAACTTGTCATCAGTATATATGTGTTCAACTATGCACCTAATATGATATGACAGGAGCTTATATAAAATGAGTTTCAGCAACAAGTCTCTCATACCTGAGCCTTTCTCATTATACTCTTTTATCTTAAACTATAGTTACTGCTTGTTATTTTAATTCCCTAGAGAGCAGTACATCATAGTCAAATTCAAATCCACATTCAGTTTAGAATCCCAGGATCTGATACTGATCTTACTCGTATCTGTTTTACACTGGTGTGAATCCATCAGCCCTGTTCTGATCTCACTTATACCCATTTACCCCAGTGAAAATAACGTTACATTGACTTGAGCGTAGCTACTCTTGACTTACACTAGTGTAAATGAGTGGTAACGAATCTGTGCAAATAGCTCAGTGTGTCAAGTCCTCAAACTCTTTCCCTCTGTTTCGAATTCGAGGATTGCAGTACTATTTGCAGCTCCTTCCAAAACATCTATAATTACAATCAGCTGAAAGGTTTTCTCTCTGTTTTGCAGTCCTGGTACCTGGGATAAAAGTCACAGCTTCCCGTCTCCCACCGGACAGACCACCTGACTCCTTCCCAACTCTGTAACATGGAAGCAGCAGCAACACAGTGCAGTTACTTCACGTCAGTGGAAGGAGAGATGAACAGATATCGACAGCAAACAACTAGTACATGGAAATGGCAAATGTTATGGTCAATGGCAAAGGCCATAACTTTTTTGAGATTTTTGTTTAGACACCTTCGGGACAGTTGTGATTTCTCATATGGTGCTGGAAATGGTTGGGCTTTGTAATTTTTGAAGTGTTTCATTGGTAGTGTAAGTATTAGGTGACACTGGGTAGAACTAGCCTCTGCTGCTGCTTACTGACTCGCTGTTGTAACACACTTTCCATATGGAGCCTAACTGTTTTACAGCATTTTCATTGATTTTTTTTTTCCCATGCAGGTGTGAGACTTCTTGAGAAATCATGAAACACACTTAAACTGTAACTTTTGTAGTAGCTGAATTCTGCAATATATAAACGTACAGGACAGACATAGGGCATGTTTTTCTGTAACAGATCGGGAAAAAATGCAGTTTTTTGTTTTGTTGTTGTTTTTTTTTACAGTCAGATACAGTTAGATACATAACATGAAAAAAATGAGCATTGTCAACAGGTTTTTTCCACTCAAGTTGCAGAGTGATTTAAAACAAACTACTACTATTCACTAAAAAAAGAAAAAAAAGAAAAAAAAGAAAAAAGTTTGAAATGCTGCACTTACATAACATTTTTTCAACAATTTTCAACAATTACACAAAAATTCATGCAGAAATGGGGAAGTTGGTCTGTTTTGACAGAAACTGACAGGAATCAAAACAATCGAATTTTGAATTGAGTAAAGTGCAATTTCATTGGATAGCTAAATATCTTTGTAAGATAGAGATTGTTGAAAATTCTATTTTTGTTTTCCAAGTCCTTCCACCCCAGGACTCTAAAGTATTGGGGTAAAAAACAGCCTTGCAAGAAAAAGGGGAGCTATTTTTGCTTTTTATGTTTTTTATTGTTAAACTTGTATCCCTTTAAAACTGAAGGAAAATTAAAAAAAAAATCTAATGGTGCTTTTACCACAATATGTTAACTACATTAAATGCTAATTAATCATTTTCTGTTATCAAAGCACATAACTAAAATTAAATCATAATATCTGTTAATTTTATAAGCTAAAAGTCACTATAATGGATTATGCCAATTCTGACAAATTTTACGTCTTTCCGGCAATATAGGGTTGATCAGTTCTCAGACACCTTGGGAATCATATAGAACGGTCCAGAAATTAAAACACCTTTGTGTCCCTGAACTGGTACTTTTTCTGGACTACAAAGAAAACAATACAGAAACGAATGCTGATGTGACAACTTACGCCAGTTCAAAGCAAGGGCACTTGCTGAAAAAAAAAAAAAAAGTTTGGACCCCAAACGTCCTGTATCTTATGTACAAAAAAAAAAGAAAAAAAGGAAAAAAAAGAAAAAAAAAAGAGTGCAAGTGATTTTTCCTATCAGACAGCGGAGCATCCCTTTGCTTCACATGTGACTTTAAGAAGGTTTCCTATACTATACATATATATACGTTCTGGTTGGCAAGTCCAGCTAATCAGAGAAAGTCTCTGCATGTTCTAGTGTTAGTAACTAATTTTTATATAGTTAATGTAGGGTAAAGTAGAGTGCATTAAGACACAATATTGTAATCCCTATTCCAGGCACTTGCCTTTAAACTATGTTTGTACGGCCCTTCAGAAGGGTTTCTACTACTGTCCTATACAATCAAGTAACTGAAATTCTTGGGAAGACACTTTGCTCCTCATCTTTTCCCTGAAACAATGTTTTTTTTTTCTTAATTTGCACGAAACAAAAAAAAAACAAAAACAAAAAATTCCATATCAATGTGCCTTGCCCTGGATAGCGATTATTTGTGGAATTGTTGCACATGTTCCTATATTGAAAGGGGTTTTTCCCTAGTCAAGCATTTGGAGACACTTTTTGTAAATGTGACTTTTATGTCAGCCATTGTCAGTTTCAACATCTAGAATTAAATAGAATGTTAGTTGTTCCGCAGATAGGAGTAGTGTTTATTGTCCTGTATGGTCAGTGGCAGTGCTATTCTGAGATCTGTAGATGCTAGATTATCAGTATTTTTGGATGTTGCTGCATTTTACATTTTATTTGGAGTCTTCCTTTTGTTTTGTTTTTCCCAGATATATGAAAATATGCAATACCTGCTTATATCATGTAGAAAAGCTTAGCAATTATTAATTTTTCTTTTAATTTTTTTTTATTTGACCAAAGTTGGTGCTGCACTTGACGCAGTGTGTTTTAGGTGTTTGTCTTTGTACTTATGTGATTTTGAATGCACATGCAGGAAGGGCTCTTCTTAGAGAAGCAGTCAAACTGTGAAGCACTAAGCTGAACCCTGCTTCAAGCAATTTTTGTTTTACAATTGTTCCTTTCACAAGCAAGCCTTAAAAAAAAAAAAAAAAAACTTCCTTTTTCTTCAGATCCCACACCCATTTTTATTAGCAGACTGCAATCAAGCCACATTCAACAAAAGTATATAATGCCCATTTTTATATGCACGTTTTTAAACTTCCAAGTTCTGAAAATTGTTTACTGGTTATTCTCTATTTAAGGAAAAAAATAAAATGTTTTGGATTTTCATATGTGTCTGATAAGTGGTTGAGTAGTCATTTTGCTCTGTTGTATTGTGTGATTGTTAGTATATGGTATCACATCCTCTAGCCAGCATCCTTTGCCTTCCCTATAGCACTTAGCTGGGCATTACTTTATTAAGACATATGTGCACTAAAAAAAATAATAATAAAATTAAAAAAATAGCAGCTTTCAGTGCTTCACAGTGAAGGGAAAAAAGCCTAGACAAACATTTTGTCAGAACCTTGCTATAAGCCAAGGTATTACCAGTAAATTGGTTGTATATACAATAAAATTGCACCCTTTTTTAAACAAAACAAACTTAAGCAATAGTTTGGGCAGTTAGTTGTTTTTAGTGAGCATGTTGTAGTCATGGCTGCAAAGAGAGAGAATTAAACTGCCCACTCAGAAGATATGTAATTTGTATGTTGTATAGTTTTATTGATTACACTGATTTATTCTACCCTATTTTATAATGCAGGACTTTTGTAATGTTGTTTAAATGAGGACAAATTTCTGTCAAATTAGCTTAGTGGAATTTCTGATTGTTCGTTATAAAGGCAGCGTTCATAGAATTGCTTTTTTTTCCCTTTGGGAACTGGATTTAAGTTAAAAACTTTCCTGTTTCCGTTTTGTATGTATTTAAATACAGTTATTTTTCTTCTCTCAATGGTATAGCATATTCCTATGCTTGAGAAGTATAGGCTACTGAAGAACCATTGTAAATGGACAGTACAGGTATGCTGTATTTTTGAAGGTATTTTGTCGCATTAAGTTTGATGACGCTAAAGTTAGGGAATTCTGATCAGAATTGCAGAAGAAAATGTTTTAAAGGCTTTAAAACATTAGGTAGGCGGTCAAGGGTGTTAATCAACAGTGGTTGTAAAGTATTAAACACACTAAATTAAATTTCTGTTCACCTTATTACCATGCAGAAAACACAGCAGTTCAGTTCTGTTCAGGTATGGAGAACAAACAGTTTTTTATTCCTCAAAGTAAAGCAAAGACTGGAGTTCTGAGCAAGACAGCTGCTCGGGGTGTGCAGCCTACAATAAAGAAAACATGCAAGATTCAGGCCGACAGTGTTAGTCCCTAATTCAGAATCCGATTACATTTCCTTCCCCTTTTAAATTGTTTTATTAGTTTGTTAAAAAATAATACAAACAACTTTTATTCCCTCTCCATCCCGTCTTTGGAAATTTTGTCAGACACAAATACGGACCCATACTCAACTCCTTCCTCCCCCACCCCATCCCCAAATTTAAAGATTTAAAAATTGCTTCTCATGAATTTACTCCACCAGTTCATTCCTCTCTTTTTGAACTAGGGCACTTGCTTTTGTTGTGCTGCGCACCCCAGCAATGCCATTCTTTATTCCTCGTCCTTTATCATAAAACGTACGGGCTAAAGTTAGGCAGCCATGGAATACTTTGTCTCCGCTCTTTATTCCCCCCTCATCCCTCCTCTCTTGAGGTTGAAGGGTAAAGGAAACACAAACTTTCCTCAACTCCACAGTATTCAGTCAGCCCACAGGAATATGCAAAATCCCTCTAACTTTGTTTTTCTTTCACTATTTCTTTTTGTTCCATATATTTTGCAGCTTTGTAGTAACAGTGTTATAAAATATTTACTGTACAAAAAAATACAAAAAAACCCAGATACATAGCCTAAAACAGTTTTTTTTTTCCTTGTGGTGATTTCTTTTTTAAAGAATGTCAGTTAATATTGTACTTTGCATTGTGTCTCTGGAAATATCTTTTTTTTTTTTTTTTTTAGAAGGCCTCCATCGAACAAAATTAAAAACACAACCGGCATGATAATGTAAGGAGAGCTTCAATGGCACCTAAAAACTAAACAAACAAATCTCATGAGATCTGTTGGAGGAAAGTCTCATGAAGTGAACGCTGCCTGCTAGGCAGGATTTTCATCAAATCAGTCTTGCAATGCCAATTTTGTCTTGAAGTCAATGCATGTATTACTGTTTGACAGTAAACCCGGCTATGCCATCAGCAAGTCCAAGGCTGTGCAATAGTCTAATTAGTATCGAGTACATTTTCCTTTTATTTTTTCCAATAAAAAAGCAGTGGGATGAAAATTGCTTTGATATATAGCAGGTAACATTGAAGCTATTCCATAGCACTTAACTGTAGTGAATACTGTGTCACCAATTCTGAAATCAATTTAATGTTTAATGCAAATCCATTACATGGTGCTATTACAGGCTGGCAAAATGATTTACAAAAATGTGACAACTTGGGCTCAATTCACTCTGCTTTCCAACAATGTAAATGCATAGCAGTGTTTATCTGCATGAAAACTATGCACTAATCTATCTGAAAAAAAAAAAAGAATATATCAACTTTGGTATCTACTTTCCGTTTACTTAAATCCTTGCCTTTTTGGTCATTGTTATAATGCCAGCTTTAGGACAGAAAGAATTATAAGAAAACCAGCATAATACCTGATATATTAAAATGTAGTGCCTGTGAAATCTGTATTATATTGCTCTTCTGAAGTAAGATTTTTCTACACCGGTAGCCTTCGCTGTCTGTCAGAACCTTCTGATATAGGTGATGTAAAATAACCGTACAATATTAATGCATGCTATTCCATAATGCTTAGTGAGCTGTATGAATATTACTCAAAGTTATGTTAGTCTTTTTTTCTGACTTGGTTCTTGTCAGATAGGTTTAAAGATATTTCACTGAGAACGCAAATTCTGTCTTTTCTTGATTTGGGGTGTTTTCAGTATTTTGGAGGTATACATTTACTTAAATTCAGTATTACTTGTGTTGGGTTTTTTTTCTTTTTCCTAGAGGGCAGGCATGGGTATTGAGACCAGAAATCCGTACCTGGTAAGATGTTTGTCTCAAAAGCTACCATAAGAATTCCAAGAGAACATATGTATAAAGTTTAAATTTAAAGGATAGTTCTCAAACCCATAACTGAGACTTAGCTGATGTTGAAAGCGCTTTCTTAATGGGCAGTGTTTAACCAGGTACCCATGCTTGACCCTTTTTCACATCAGACCTCCTCATGTAAAAGGAAAAATCCTTAAAAAAAAAGAGAGAGAGAGAGAAAGAAAAGAAAAAAAAAGAAAAATCTCATGTGGCTATTTAGTTTCAATATTTTTCCTTCAAACAAAACTCTGTACAAACTTTTGGCCCAATTCATAAAAGACCATTTGCTATTAACACGGGATTTTGGTGTACTTTTCTCATCCAAATCTAAGAACACTTTCTTTCCAAGTATATGCTTCAGCAAGACCCTCTTCCCTGTGCATAAGCACCCACCTGCCTTTTATGCCCCCTGAGGGCTACACACCCCATAACGGGGGGCAGAATCAATCAGAAAAAGGGGCCATGGCAGGGGACAGACTGTCATATCCAGCACCTGAAATACACAAGAATTTTAAAAGGAAAGGGGAATGTAGAGGGGACAGCCCTATACTGCACTCTGGCCATTATGTGCGATGTTCCTCTATTACAAATGGAATTAGTCTGTTCCATAGCAAAATATGCTAGGTGTGCTACCTCTGATTTCCACAGAGACCATTCATAAAGGAAAACACTCACATACAATGGAAACTTTTGTACTTTTTACAACAGATTTTAAGGAAGACTGTTTTCCACTTAGTCTATACTTTTGCTAATGAGTGAACAAAACAATGTTCTTTACCCAAATCTCCCCTCTCCTCCTCCTTTCTACAAATTAGTCATTTTTTTTTTAGAAAGAAGAAAGGCAAATAAGGTGAATGGTTCACTTTAGAGTTGTATGGTAGGTGGACAATTTCTCAGCTCTAAACTCTCATCCTTTACCACTGTTTTGTTACTTCCGTAGAAATGCAGAGTAAATAGTGGTTACTGATACCATACAGGGAAGGTTTACCAAATTGCTGTGGACATACAATCAATGGGAAATCCCCATTCTGCACCTGTATTGGGTTTCTTCCCACAGTTAAGCATTCGCCTAGCTCCTCTGACCCTTGTCCACTCAAGTTCCTCATTGTAATTTTCAGTTTGCTGGACAAAACACTTCTAATGGATGTGTGAAAGATCTTCTGGAAAATCACTTAGTACCCGTGTTAATACCACGTTGTCTTCATGGTTTTGAGTTGAGCCCCTTGTACCTCTCGTATACTTGTATTGACTCTCATAGTTACCATTTTAGTTTTACTGTGTTCTGTGAAAAAGAATTGTAATTGGTTGAGAATCACTGTGGGCATCCATTCTTATTCAACTAAATCTCTGCAGGTTTTTTGAGCTGGTGTGGATTAGTTTAACTCTTGTATTCAACCATTAGTGCTACCACCTTCTCACATTACAATACAATTACTGGAAGCAAGTACTGCATTTCCTATGCAACAAAAAAAGGAAAATAAAAAATTGCTAATGCTAACAAACAGTGTTGTTATTTACTTTGTGCTGTGCCCGTGTGCATTTATGGGGCCACGGTAATTATTGCCTGTTGAAACATGACTTTAATATCAAGGTATGTAACAGATCTCTTTGGGCCAGCTTCATACCTTTTATCTGCTTCGACTTCATTAGCTAGTCCCCAGTCGTGGACTTTCAGTTGAATTGACTCGTAAATAAATATGTAACAAACTATATTTTCTCAGTTCTGTGGGTGTCCTGTTTACAAACATTATGGGTCACTCTTCAATGAACATTTGAAGGTTACAGCATTCAAAATAAATATATAGCCAGCCTACAAAAAAGAGGGGATACTTCTTGCTGACATGAACAGAGAACATGCATTAATTTTGAAAACATTAGGTCACCCTTAAGTACACTGATATGCAACTTAAGGTCACTAAGTACCAACTTGCACTCTGGTCCTTAGCATTTGAATTAAATTTTTAGTGCTTTGCTAAATACAGATATTTTATGCAGGTATCTGGAGTTACACTATAAATGAGATACCCATGAATGTAAAGCTTATGTGAAGATAGATCAGAGAGACTGTTTTTCATAATTATAAGTGTTCTCCCATATATGACACAGTTTTTAAAAAAATGTAACAATCTTTTTAATTTACCATTGACAAAAGTAACTGAAGTTGAGTACACTTCTGGGTAAAAGTTTGTGCTGAGTATCCCACTAGATTAGACCTGTTGTACATCTCTTATGTTTGGCATCGTAATAATAGGAGATACATGCTACCTCTGAAATACACTTTCTAAACCAACACAGACATACAGGTGTAATGTGAATTCTTCTATATGGTTTTGAGGGAAATAATTTTTTTTCTAATAAATGTTTTTCTACACACACAAAGCTCTTGTACTTTTTTCTTAAATATATATAAAAGGTCTATATTTTAATATATACAGAAACATGAAAGTCTTTGGCTATTATTTGTAGCTGGAGTAGGTTTGATGTAACCGTTCCTTAGTACCCTCGTCTTGTATCCATTTCATGTGCGGCAACACTGGGCCAAATTCTGCTCTTGATTACATCCAGTCAAAATCTGGAGCTACTTCACTGATTTACTGCAATAAGAAAAGACCCACCAGCTCACCTAGGATTCAGCCAAAGTCAATGGATTTATTCCAGGTTTACATCATGGTAATTGAGGGTATGTCTACACAGCAACTACAAATTCATGGCTGGCCCATGCCAGCAGACTTGGGCTCGCAGGGCTCGGGCTGTGGGGGCTGTTTCACTGCTGTCCGTACTTCTGGGCTGGGGCTGGAGCCCAAGTACTGGGACCTTCCCACCCTGTAGGGTCCTAGAGTCCGGGCTCCAGCCCAAACCCGAAAGTCTACACAGCAATGATACAGCTCCCACAGCCCAAGCCCTGTGAACCCAAGTTAGTACAAGCCAGATGAGGGTTTTTGTTTGCTGTGTAGACATAGCCTATAAGCAGACTTGGGCCCTTTAGATTTGATTTTTCTCTCACATCAGTATAAGACAAGAGTAGTTACACTGAAGTCATTCAAATTAAATGAGAATTAAACCAATGTGCAAGAGGAGAATCAGGCCCATTCCACCTTTAGTTAAGGCCATGTGTTATTTTGCATATAAACTATCGTTTAAAATACTTGAACAAATTTTTGTCTCCAACTCACACCCACCTTCAAGTTTGTTCGATTTTTGCACATAGCTGAGTAATACTTGCATAGAATTAACTCCTTACATCCCATTTTCCTCCTGAATGACCGTGTAACCAATCTATCTTTTTTTTTTTTAATTCGAAAAAAATCCATCACATAGACTTACCTTTCAGTCTAAAAAAATGGGTGGAGAGTGAGAACTTGACAAATACACCAAAAAGATCCAAATTGGGCAAATTCTCCTCTTCCACTAATCCCAGAAAAGTCATCTAAATTAAAGGTTTCCGAGTAGCAGCCGTGTTAGTCTGTATCCGCAAAAAGAAGAACAGGAGTACTTGTGGCACCTTAGAGACTAACAAATTTATTAGAGCATAAGCTTTCGTGGACTACAGCCCACTATATCCATCCGAAGAAGTGGGCTGTAGTCCACGAAAGCTTATGCTCTAATAAATTTGTTAGTCTCTAAGGTGCCACAAGTACTCCTGTTCTTCTTTTTATCTAAATTAAAGGTGAACTTGGGACCTTCTCCAACTCTCTCTGTTGGAAGCTATGAAATCTCTGTGATAGCCATTTGCAATTGAATAATCCAGTTCAGCAACAGTAAAAGGATAATTATATTTACTTCATAAAGTGGAATCAGCCCAGGAAAAGCTAGGAAGGTTTAGCTAGTCAAGAAAATCTGCCCTACAATATGTTAGACCAGTTACAGCAATTGGAACACAGGTAGGTGTTCTCTTCTGCCTAGTTCAACGCTTTTACTAAGTAGGTCTAATCAAATGACCACATTTCAGTATTTCTATAAATCCATCACTTCACAAACATACTAGTTTTTAGAGCTGGTAAAAATTTTAGAGCTGGGGTGTTTTTCTATCAAACATTGAATTTTCCACACACAAAACATAGTTGAAAATTCAAAATTTCTTGTAGAAAATTCAATTTTGATAGCAAAAAAAAAAAAAAAAAAAAAAAGCCCTGATTTTTTTAAATACAATTTGTATCCAGAATTTTTGGTTATTTTTATACCAGCTTTACTCAGTTTCTGTAAATAGAGATATGTAGTGTTTGGTTAAATGAGTTCACTATCTCAGTTAATTTCCCCGTGCCTGGGTAACCACATCAAAAAGAGCTCCAGCCACAACAGAGATGTTTGCTGGCGGTTTCAGCAGTGAGGCCAGTGATGGGCCACAGAGACTGACATACTATCTGATCCCTGGACGTGGTCCCTCAGTACAGGTCAGAGTTGAGACACATTGGCAGGGCAGTGTAAGGAACCTTGTGTTGTCAGGGTCCCTGCAGAATTTGCTCCATAGATAACCAGATGGCTTCAATCTGACATGATGAGAGTACGGTACTTTCTCCAGCACTATTTTTACACACATACATGAACAGATATAAAAAATTAACATAACATTAAAACAAAATTTAACTAAATGTCAAAGGGCAAAAGTCTCTCTTGACCCCATATTCATCCCTGACCCCTTTGAAATTTGGTTTCTGCTGTCGCTGGTCAACTGAAAGTGCTCTCACTAATGTTACTCATTAACTCTTTTTTTTCCTCTTTGGTCACGCCCTCCTTTACTCACTCGCTGCCTTGCGCATCTGACTGCACTTTCTTGACTCTCCTACCTCTTATAGAATCATGTGTTAGTATTACTATTTATTATTGATTCTGGTAATGCCCAGACTGTACAAACACAAAAGAAGACATGATCCCTGTCCTGATGGGCTTACATCCAAAAAAGCACACATTGAACAAACAGATGGCCGGTAGGGGAAAGAGGCCCATCCGGGAAGTATGGTGTCCTGTCCAGATGGTCCAGATTGGCCATCTCCTGCTACTACAAAGTTTTAGTGATGGTATATCTAGGTCATGGTATAAATGGGATGAGGAGAGGGGAAACGACCTTGCAGGCCAGCATATATGTAAGCATGTCATGGAGGCAAGTGCTGAGAAGTTTGTTGGAGATGCAGAAAATCAACAAGCAAAGGCTGGTGTTTTTGGCAGAGTAGAATGGAGAGTGAAAATAGGGGAGATTGAATAAGCTCAGAGTTCTACAGCACCTTGTAGGCAAGGACAAGATGGTTGAACCTGATGTGGAAGAGGGGAGATTGAAAGAGGGAAGTGACAAGGTCAAGCCAATAGACAAGGAAGATGCTCTTAATGGTAGCATTTTGTATTGACTGAAGTAGTGAGAAGAAAGGGGTAGGGGTAGGGGGAGTGAGAAGTGGGAGAGATAGGATGGAAGCTAATGAGGACCTGAATGAGAGTCCTGGGTGTTGTGATAGAAAGAAAAAAGAGGAAAAAGAGGCAGAATTTGGACCTGGCTGGTATGTGTGAGGCAAGGGAGAGCCCACAATAACCTGGGTTATGGGATGGAACTGGTAAAAAAATGTGAACTTGTTTCCATGTCACAGTGTTCAAAATGGAAATGTATTTGGAGGGGGAGTTGAAAATTTTTACTACCTATTTTTTCAAAAACTTTTGAAAATTTTCAACTTGGAATGATTTTACTTCTGAAAGTCCAAATTTGTAATGTTATCCCTGCCTCTGCTTTAGATCCTTTTTCCCCCACTAAGAGCAATGACATAAGTAATGACAGGTTTCAGAGTAGCAGCCGTGTTAGTCTGTATCCGCAAAAAGAACAGGAGTACTTGTGGCACCTTAGAGACTAACAAATTTATTAGAGCATAAGCTTTCGTGGACTACAGCCCACTTCTTCGGATGCATATAGAATGGAACATATATTGAGGAGATATATATACACACATACAGAGAGCATAAACAAACTGTCTGTACTGGGCTATGTTGATTATCACTTCAAAAGTTTTTTTTCTCTTACTTAATTGGCCTCTCAGAGTTGGTAGACAACTCCCACCTGTTTATGCTCTCTGTATGTGTGTATATATATCTCCTCAATATATGTTCCATTCTATATGCATCCGAAGAAGTGGGCTGTAGTCCACGAAAGCTTATGCTCTAATAAATTTGTTAGTCTCTAAGGTGCCACAAGTACTCCTGTTCTTTTTGACATAAGTAATGTCCAGAGTTGCTTTGTTTGGTGGATTTTGGGGGGAGGGGGAGTTCTCACTTTTTCCCCTTTTTTCCCCTTTGCAATTCTGTAACTTTGCCAAAGCTGAGGACATTTTGGAAAAGTTAGAATGGCAAAAGAAAAGAGAAAATTAAGGAGGGGAAAGCCCTATGCATCATTCATTCTTTAATTCAGTGGTTGTGCCTTCAAGGATGTCACCAACCTGACCAGCTACACTTACAAACGTTTTCAGTAACAACAACAACAAAGGCCATATTTTTCCATTGGAAAAAAAGTATCAAACAAAAAAATTTTAACCAGCTCTCATTATGGGCCCGTGTGATACGGAGGAAGATGAGGTTGGCAACAATGGCAGAGAATCAGGGGGCGGGGGAGACATAAGGCATTACATTTGGACAATTTTGAACATAATTCAATGGTGAGATGTGAAGAGATGTCAGCCAGTCTGAGGAGCAGTGCTGGGTGGAAAAAGACAAGTCAAGAGTGGCCAGGTAAGTTTGAGAGTCACCAGGCTAGAGCTCGTAGCTGAAATCATGAGTGTGACGATAGGGCAAAGGAAAGTGCCTTAGGGTCATACACAGATACCAGGATAGAGGTGGAGGATCTGGCAAAAGACTCTGAAGGAAAAGTAAAAGGGGCTGGAAGAAAGCCAGGGGAGGACAGTATTGTGAAAGCACAGGGAGGACAAGATGATCAGCAGTGCCAAAAGCAGCAGAGAGGTCGATGATGAGGATGAAGTAGGGGCCAAGAAGAGATCACTAGTTGGTCCCAGAATCAGGGAAGACATAAAGGTGGCTTACACCCAAGGTCTGTGTGAGCTCAGCATGGTCAGCTGCGTCTTGTATACCTAGAGCTCATTTTATTCAAATGCTTTTCATTGTTAAGAAACTTTGAAGCATTGGATACCTCCCTCAAGGAAGCCACTGACCTGAACAAGCTATATGCCCCTTGGAAAAGGCAATATTCTTGGGTTTTGGTCTTCTGTGTACGGCGCAGGCAGGGCTAACAGTCATCCCCTTTGTTCGTACAGAGCAAAAATAATTCAACAAACCCTCCAGCCAGAGGAGGCTCAGACACGAGCCCATCCCATTTACCACCTACAATGCTGCCAACTGCGGTGAGGCCAGGAACGTGCTTACTATGCAGAGCAGTTCAACCAGTGGCAAGTTGGCTTTGGTGCTCATCAGAACAGACTCCACTGTTGAATTTGCATCTCCACCCGCATGCAATCACACAGTTCCAGTCTCACTAGGGAAGAGACAAACACTATAGAATACGGGTCACAATCTGTTATCAATTGGGGCAATTGTTCGTCCCAACAGCAGACCACACCATAGGCGTCTATTCCCATGAGCCTCAATTACTTCATGGGCCTACTCACTTGCTTAATTTTAAGCACATGCATAAGTGCTTTACAGGATCAGAGCCAGGCTGTTCAACACCTTGTAGGTGCAAGCCCTAACAGTATCTACGTCTGAATAGAAATACCTTGCAAAGTGCTATATGTGACTGAAAAACATTCATGGAACACTACAGTTAGGGCATGTGGGCATGGTGTACAATGCAATGGCTAAATTCAGAGTCACAAAATAATTGATATGTGTTTTACAGACATAAGGTCTGGTCATTAAAATCCCCCCTGATGTTTCTGGTCTAAAAGTCTCATGAGGGATGTATTCGGGTTTTCTCTTGACGTCGTGTGTGTAGAGAGTTGGAAAAGGACTCTTCCATAGAAATGGTGTTAAAATGCACCAACATTCTTGGTATTCCTTCACTGTGCATCTTACACGCTGAGAGGAATTGATGTGCTCTCATTAAGCTATGTGGAAGATATGCAGTAAATATGCCAAAGATCATGACTGGATCCCTAAAGTAAAGTAATGCTCCCTTGACAGTTCAGTTCTGCTGCAGGCATTATCTACACTAAGAAATGTAGCTCCATTGGTGGCAGAATGGTGGTACTGCATCATGTTTGGTGGCCCTACTCTCATCAGGCTTAGAAGGTGTTTAAAATGCTGACAGCCACATGGAACCCTGTTTAAATTCATGCTCCCACTGGTAGAGCTGAAATAGTGAAAGCAGTAGTGGGAAATTTTAGCCAAGTTATGGCCTTGATGCAGGAATTACAGTTCTATGGCCTCTGATATTCAGAAGGTCAGTTTAGGTGACCATAATGGTCCCTTCTGGCCTTAACATCTATGGAAACGTAGGGAGAAAACACCCTGTCATAACTATGAAGGGAAGGGTAACAGCT
Organism: Chrysemys picta bellii; assembly: GCF_011386835.1. Lineage (NCBI taxonomy): Eukaryota > Metazoa > Chordata > Testudines > Emydidae > Chrysemys > Chrysemys picta. The sequence goes on from NC_088798.1 coordinate 16,609,646, forward strand.
CTCCTGTGTACAGTGCCATAAAATCCTTCCTGGCCAGAGACTCCAAAATCCTTTTACCTGTAAAGGGTTAAGAAGCTCGGGTAACCTGGCTGACACCTGACCCAAAGGACCAATAAGGGGACAAGATACTTTCAAATCTGGGGGGGGGGGGGAAGGCTTTTGTTTGTGCTCTTTGTTTTGGTTCGTTCGCTCTTGGGACTGAGAGGGACCAGACATCAATCCAGGTTCTCCCCATCTTTCTAAACAAGTCTCTCATATTTCAAACTTGTAAGTAAAAAGCCAGGCAAGGCGTCTTAGTTTTACTTTGTTTTCTCAACTTGTAAATGTACCTTTTACTGGAGTGTTTATCTCTGTTTGCTGTACTTTGAACCTGAGACTACAGGAGGGTCCTCTGAGCTCTTTAAGTTTGATTACCCTGTAAAGTTATTTTCCATACTGATTTTACAGAGATGATTTTTACCTTTTTTCTTTAATTAAAAGCCTTCTTTTTAAGAACCTGATTGATTTTTCCTTGTTTTTAGATCCAAGGGGGTTGGATCTGTATTCACCAGGAGTTGGTGGGAGGAAGAAGGGGGGATGGTTAATTTCTCCTTGTTTTAAGATCCAAGGGGGTTGAATCTGTATTCACCAGGGAATTGGTGAAAGGTTTCTCAAGGCTTCCAAGGGAAGGGAATTAGCTTTTGGGAATGGTGGCAGCGGACCAGATCTAAGCTGGTAGTTAAGCTTAGAAGTTTTCATGCAGGCCCCCACATTTGTACCCCAAAGTTCAGAGTGGGGAAGCAGCCTTGACACGCCCATATGTAGAAACAGTCTTGGCACGAAGATATTTCTTGTGGACAAGTCACAGGATGGAGAGTCCGAGATCTCCCACTCTACATGAACTTGATCAAGTCATTTAACCTCTCTGCACTCTCAATTTCCTCAGTACTCAGAATGGTGATAATAGGATTTGTCTACTTTCGGGGCTAAATTAATGCTTGTAAAGTACATTGATATCGTTGAATGGAAGGTGCACATTATTATTCTGACTAAAATGGCTCCACTCGGATTGAAAGGTACACTAGAAGGAATCAGAGTACATCAAGCACAATGGGGGGTCCCATTGATTAACAGCAAATATTAGCCAAGTCTAAACTACCCACAATAACAAATGGCCTTAGGTAAAGACAATACGTAGCAGTGTATATTATTGACTGTAAAAATTAAGCATTCTACTGTTCCATTTAGTGGTGCAGCCTCTATTACAGGCTCACATGGTAAGTTGAAATACTGACATGCTATGTTTAAGCCAATGTTGTCATAGCCCAATACTCCTAAGCAGCTGCCAGTCCTCGGCACATTCAAGCATGGCTTTGGCTCCAGAACTAATTTTCTTGTATTTCTATGCACGGAGGAGAGATTTCCATAATACATTCTGCTACTACATCTGGCTGAAACTAAGAGAAACAATAGAACCTGTTTACGGGCAGATTTATATGAGCAGTATCCCATCGAAACATGTACTTTACTTTGCATAGATTACACACACACACACACAGTACTTTACTTTACATAGATCACACACACGTTCCACAAAGGCAGCATATTACAGCACAGTTTTTGAAAGATCGTAGCTGAAACAGAAATTTGTTTGGAAGTCATAAAAAAATAAACTTAGCAAAGAATTTAAGACCGGCAGTGGTACTAAGAATATTTTTATCTAGCATATTTTTTCATTGAGTTCAACCCCATTCAACTCATCCAGGTTGCACTTTACTAAAACAAAAAGAGATTTTAACCTCTTTAATTGCCATAGGTTTTTGCAATGTGCAAATTGGGTTTTAATGTGCATTTGCTGTAAACAAAAGGAACGTTCTAAGACCATTTCCATTGTAGTGTTTTCTCAAATAATACCATCAGGTTTGATTCTCTTCAATAACAGAAGCATATTCTGAAAACTATAGGAATGGGAGGCTACATTCAAACTTGAAACATATCACTCCTGTAATAAGATTGCGTTTGTTAGTGAGTTATTGGCTAGTGAAATTTCAAACGGAAAGTTGTCTACGGTGTACTTATGTCAAATGTCAACATTCTAGACAATCTAGGCTCTTTTCTAATGCAGACTATGCCAAATTGCTTTTGTATTGATGATATATAATCTTCAGAAATTTTCAATCTTCTTTCAGGCTTATTGTTATTACAATGATATCCTCAAGGGATTACTTATATGTCATGAAACAACAGCTTTTTAAATTCATGTTATGGGCTGATCTAGCTATTTAATCTTTTCCTTAAATGTAAATGTTTCTGATGATAAAGAAGGGGAAAGCATTATTAAGGCAGTGGGTTAGTCTAATGTCTTTTATCCGCCAAAGACAAGCCATGACTGGAAATATTTATTGGTTCAATACTTCAGCAACACGGTATTAATTGCCGCTGAGTGTTTTGATAGGTAGTTAGCACAAGGGTATTAATGAAAATAGCACCACTTCATTTTAAAATTAACTACTTGGCCATTCAGCAACATGAGCTGATAAATTATGGCAATAAATTTGTGACTGAGATTTATGTAATCGTAACTCAAACTCAGGCCTGTGGGCACCCTCGGATGAGCCTATGTGAGAAGTAACTCAGAAGGAACACTGTGCTATGGTTCTCAAAGCGGCCATACTTTTAGGCCTGCACCGGCTCCTTTACAATGTCTCCCCTTCCTTACACCACAGAATGGATCACAGCTCTTCATACCGCGTTATAGAGCCTAATATGTTACAGCCACTCAGGCACAGTAGTTACCATAGACAGGCTTACTTTAAAAAGGCTAAAGATGGTGAAATCCCTTTTGGCCATCCCAGGACAAGCAGTGTGTGAAATTGCTGCCATTTAGCTGGGAAATTTGATTTTGAAGTGTGTTTTTGCAAGTAGAGCCAGTCTTTATAGTGGCGGTTGCAGCACTGACTTTGGGATAACAATGCATCAACAGAGAAAGGTGTCTTCCTTCTCATAGCAGGCATATTCCAAAGTCAGTTGGCAGGCACTGAGGCCTAGATCTTGAAAGGTATTCAGGCACCTATCGCCCATTGAAATCCATGGGCATTAGGTGCCTAAATACCTTTGACGATATGGGCCTGACTGACTTCAGTAGGCTTTGGATCAGGCCCATCTTGATCATGCAGTCTCAACCCTGTGTCAGATGTAGAGGAGTTGTTAGAATATATTGGACACGTTGTTAATATTAAACACTGGCCGGAATTTTCAGGGTGGGCAGCTACATCTAGTTCGGCTGATTTTCAGAGGCGCATCAAGCACTTCCACTGAAATCAGCAGCAGCTGGCAGTCATCACCTTTGAAAATCAGCGCGCTGAGAACGAGGTGTCTAAAATGGATTCCCAACTTCAAGCCTGAAACTGTTGGCCCTCATCGTCGTCACTCTGTAGCTTACTTAAAGAGGACGTGGTCTGGTGGAAATGTGAGAAAAAAGTTGCATTTAGAGAGAATATCTCTGGTAACAGCCTCTCCTAAATAATTTCTCTGAAGTTCGCTTTCCCTTTATTACTAAGATGTTTGCATGCACCCAGGCTTGTTGCTTCTCAGAAGCCCATCCTCTCCAGGTGCTCATTCCTATCCTGCAGTCATCATCCTCTGTAACAGGATAGGTAGTTGCTGTAGAAGTAAATCCTACCACCCACAGAGGGAGCTGGGTGTAACAGAACTTATGTGTTTCCCCTTGGGATTGGAGATGGACTAGGGATCTGCCATGCTTGTACAATACACCATTCTGGTCTGTGGATGCTGCCTGCATGCTGGCATTGTGTAACCAACACCCATTCGTTATGGTGCTCTGTCCCCCACTACTGGAGTCTCGGCCACATATACAGGTTGAGGAGTCTGCTAGAGTTTATGGCCTCAGACCTTGGTCCTTGAGCTCAAGGAGGAAAGGCTCATGCTTTAAGATTATTATTACTGTCGCATCTAGGACCCCTAGTCATGGACCAGGACCCCACTGTACTAGGCGCTGTACAAACATAGAACAAAAACATGGTCCCTGCCCCCAAGGACCTTGCAATCTAATTATTAGATAAGCAACAACAGCTGAATACAGACAGAAGGGAATGGGGTACAAGTAAACAGAAGTGGTCTTGGCCAAGGGTGTCTCCAGGCACCAGCGCACCAACCGCGTGCCTGGGGCGGCAAGCTGCGGGGGGCGGCCTGCCGGTCGCTGTGAGGGCGGCAGTCAGGCTGCCTTCGGTGGCATGCCTGCGGGAGGTCCGCCAGTCCCGCGGTTTCAGCAGCAATTCGGTGGCGGGTACGCCGAAGGCGCGGGACCGTTGGACCTCCCGCAGGCATGCCGCCGAATCTGCGTTACCAGTGGACCTCCTGCAGGTGCGCTGCCGAAAGCTGCCTGACTGCCATGCTTGGGGCAGCAAATTACATAGAGCCGCCCCTGGTCTTGGCACACTACCAGCCCAACTGGTGTCAAGCTTTTTTGTAGCCATCATGGCAAAGGAGAATTGTGAGGCGGGATTTAAAACTGGATAATGAGGTAGCTTTGCAGATGTTTATGGGAGGGCCTTCCAAGTGTGAGGGGATACAGGGGGGAAAGCACAAAGGGGTTGACAAATGTAACCAGTGGGTAATGGAGGCTGGCATCATGGCGAGAGGAGAGGTTGCTAGTGAATGAGAGCAGATAGGTGGGGTCAGGGATAGGCTGTGAAGGGTGTTGGAAGTGAACACAGACAGAGACAGGGGAGTCAGTGGAATTCTGCAGAGAGAGGGCTGACATGGTCAAAGCAATGGGCTAGGAGACCGCTCTTTGCAGTAGCATTCTGAATGGATATGAGTGGGGCAAGATTGCTTTTGTCAAGGCCTGAGAGAAGGATGCTCCCAGGTTCAGGCCAAACAATCCAGGCATGGGCACAGCGTTACAACTGCAGGTGATCTTGGGTGGCTAGGTCAGTGGATGCATAGTTATACAGAGTTACTAGCCATCCCCGGGTGAAGGGCAGGGAAGACACTGGTTCTTGGTGCTCTTTCAGCTCTGGGGTTATCGTAGTGACTGTGGAGTAGCTCCACTGCCGCTGTCCTCCCTCAGTCCCTCTGATCTTTTCAACATGTAACCCAGTGACTCTGCCCAAGAGGACTGGAGTTACCCCACAGAGAGAACAATAGGCTCACAAACAGAGGACGCTAGCTTCTGTGGAAAAATAAAATACAAGAGGAACTATAGCTGAGAAACAAAGACCTTGTTAACATGCCACTAAAAGAAATGAGACAACAAAGAGTTGGTCTCAAGCAGAAAGCTTCTTAAAGTTTTCCATGGGAGGCAAGTGCGCTCTGAGCACCTTTATGGGAGCTGGGTTGAATGTTTTAAAAGATGTGGGACTGAAAATGTCTTTTTAAAATGTTAATGTTGAAAAATGTCCCATCTTGTGGCAGGCCTTAGGGTGAACTGAGCACTCCTGCTTCCCGACATTGAATGGAGCTCAGGCAAACTGCACAGGAGACTAGTTTGTGAGAGGGATAAGTCTGTCCACCTGCTTCCCACGACAATCCTAGCTGCCCACTGATCTCTTGTTGGCCCCAGAATAGGTTGCACACCTCATCATCTTGGCCGGTGAAAAGCAGGCTGCCTTGATATGGAAGAAGGGAGGTTAGCAAAAAGAGTATTGGGAATGAGGGAAGTTAAATGGTGATCCAGCAAAGGAAAGGCTCATTCTTGGAACTCCCAGAAACCCAGTGAAATAAATAAGCATCCTGTAAGCTAGTTTTGGAAAAGGTCTTCTAACCCGCTAGTGTTTTCACCCAAAGTGTGAGGCCCACCTCCTTGCAGAGGCAGGAAGGATTAGCTGATGGGACTTGGACAGACTTTTCCATTGTTCTTTAGAATTCCAGGTTTAATTTTTTAAAAAGGCTGTGTGTAGCTGTTAGGGTGACAAAGGAAACTTTCATACGTAACGTGAGTGTAAGTGATGCAGAGATATCTGTCTGAGTTTAGCGAGAGCCTGAAACAATCACTCTGAGGTGTGAACTCCTTGCTCATTTCAACAGGTGCAAACTCAGATGCCAATGATATTTTAAATGTTAATATTGTTAATGAAAGGAAACGGAGCATCATATTATGTGTATCTACATCAGAATTTACCAATGTGGTCAGAGCACAAAGCACTATCCAGGGGAGAATGGAAAGTGTATTTACATTTAAGTGGGTTGACTTTTAACAATACCTGACAGGATTGCATGGGGAAAAGGTGTACAACTGGTTTAATTTCCCAATTTTCCAAACATCTGGAAAATCTAGGACAGCGCAATTAAGAACCACCGAGGACTGATTTTCTTGTGACTAAAGAAAGGCTCATCACTCCCACCAGCCCCGCTGATCTTGCATTTATTTCCATCTATTGTTCTTGCTCCAAGAGTCCAAAGCAATTCACTGCTGTGGTCCAAGTTATATCCAAAAACCTTTTTTTTTTTTCAATCCGATGAATCATCTTTGCAAACAGAAAATGTTTTGTCTGGCAACACAAGGATTTGGGATTTTCCAAAGGCACCCAACACGTACCAGCCCCAACAAATGGCAACACTTTAGGTGAATCAAATCATGCTGGATACTTTTTTTTTAGCTATTTGCATTTGTTCCGAACTCTTACTCTCCTTCACAGCTTTCTGCTGCTTCATGATATATTGAGACATAAACAGTCCATATTTACCTTCAACCTCCAAACATGGCCTGACTGTAATGCAACAAAAATTCACAGGCTTTGCAAGGAAAAGCTCATACTGCTTGGCTGGGCTTTGACTTTTGTGAATAGAGATGAAACACATGGTAACCTCCATGCCAGTTGGCTATGTGAAGCTATAAACTTCTTGCATGGCCGAAGGGAATGGCAAAACATCAAGCCACAGTTGCTTATGAATTTACAGTACTTGGACTGAAGATATTAGTGCTACCGTGTTATTAGTGTTTATTTTCTTGCTTTCTTTTTTAAATGTAACAAGCTTGTGGAATAAATATTATCGGGGTGGCTTCTGTCTCTCCTTTTCATGATACACCTGTTTAATAGAAGTATGTAGGTGGCTGTTATATTTGGTGTGTTGCCATTTTCCAGTAGCACGTATCTTGCAAGTTGTGAGCTTTTATTTTTAGACGTGTTTATGATGAGCATGTTCTAGCATTGCTATAGCTCCTTTCATGCAAGGGGGCTTTACAATGTCTACAAAGAAGGATTATAATATAAATTTTTCTTTCAGGCATTTTCAAATCCTCTGTCACCAGGGCACGTCCCCCCACTCCAACATGCTTTGCCTTGTATTGAAGGGAAGCCAATTCTGGGATGAAATATAGCACCTGTTTAACAATGCACAGCAACAGCACTCCTCATGAATAACATGTACCACAGCCTGTGAAAATTACAGCAGAAATGTAGGATGGCAGAGTGGCATTACCTAGGTGACAATTTGGTAGAGATGGTTACAAAAATGACAAATTTCCACAAAAAATTGTGCCATTTTATTACTAGCTCTAGAATTGTGGTTAAACACTGGGGCTACCACCCTACTGTTATAACACACAATGAGCTTTTTAAATGGTTGCCTGTATTGGGGGGAGGCACCCTGCTGGGGCATTTCTCCACTACTGAATCCTGCTAACATCAATAACTACATCAATACATAGAGCACCCAAGTGTTCCATGGAGGCATTCCATCCAAGTACCGACTCAGGGTGACTGGTTACCTTGGGGAGGGTGGGGTCTGATAAGCTCACAGTTTGAAGTGGTCTGGCTGTTCTGAGGTCACCGTATAGATAATTTTAATAATATTTTCAAGAGAAGACTTCCAGCTTGAGTGGCTACAGAAGTACTCTGATTTAATGATGCAGTAATGCTGTTGATTTCAGTAGAGTTACACTGGTATAAAATTGGAGTAACAGAGTGGTGAATCAGGCTTCTAGAGTATGATCTGTCATGTGATCGTTTGGGGTTTTTTCTACTAATCATTAATTAATTGTTTATTTGTTTGTGCTCAACAGCCAAGCATAAAAAAATCCCCGGATGACAGGAGTTCAGATTTGAATTATAGGAGTGACTGGACACAAGATGCACATTTGGGGCCCAATCTTACAAAGTTCTAAGCACCTCCAGTGAAGGGGCCGAGCACTCCCAAATCTCTTTGAAGTCAAAGGGTGTTAAGAGCACTCGGCACCTTACAAGATCAGTGAACGTAACCTTCCCCAGGTCTCTTGAAATGACCTTGTGTCACGGCTTCCCAAGATTCTTCAAGACATACTTGTCATCTCCTGACGTTTAGACTGAATATTGTCAACAAACCAAAGAACAAAAATACATATTTATTCAGAAGTCCAAGAGCCAGGTGTAAGCTGTCAGAGGTGCCCCATGAATAAACCTGCAGTCACCAGTACTCAGACATTCCACGGGTGAGGTTTGAGGGAGTCAATTTCCTGTGTAACTTTCATGAAAATCACACTCTCATGGGATATAAAGTCATTCATGAACAAAGCCCCTTAATCTACATCTTTTTGACAAAGCAAGATTAATCTCTGAAGAAATGAATGGCAACTTAATGCCTTAGGCTGCAAAGAAATTGGAAAATGTTCCTATAAATGTTATTCGTACTCTGTAGTACCTGTCTACAGATTGAATTATCCAGCCCTATTAGAATGAAAAGGATGCTGTCAACTACTTTGTTTTACAGAGTTTAATTTTTTTTCTTTCTGCTGTTTGTTGTTACCCTCATAGGAACTTGAAAATACAATGCATTTTCCCCCTGCTCATCGTGTCTCTTTTCATTTGACAACCCTTACAGTCTGCTGCATTGCTGATGTAACAGAAGCTAATGGATATCGCTTGGTTTTCTTCTCCTTTTGCTGCACCAGCACTGAGATGATGTAGGTAGGAAGATGCACTGAACAGTGCATGATAATTGCCTGCTTCAGAGAAGCAGCAGTAGCTCTTGCACTGAACTGAGTTGTAGTGTGTTATTATTTTGAGGGTTTTTCCCCATTTCTGAGGATGAAATTGTGGCTTTTTTCCCCATTCGTCTGTATGAACGTTTAGGAGATCGAGGACTTTCCACCCCAGGCAATAACCGTTTCACAGAAGGTCAAATTTTAGACCACAACTGACAGATGCAGATTTGATTTAAAGAAACCAGAGATTAAGGCAGAGGTGGGCAAACTACGCCCTGCAGGCCACATCCGGCCCGCGGGACCCTTCTGCCTGGCCCAAGCTCCTGCCCCGGGAGGCTAGCCCCTTGCCCCTCCCGTGCTGTTCCCCCTCCCCCACAGCCTCAGCTTGCCCCGCCGCCGGCACAATGCTCTGTGCGGTGGGGCTGCAAGCTCCTGGGGCAGTGCAGCTGTAGAGCTGGGGCCTGACCCGGTGCTCTGTGCTGCACGGTGGCGTGGCTGGCTCCAGCCGGGCGGCATCGCTGCCTGTCCTGGTGCTCTGGGTGGTGCGGCTGTAGTGCCACCAGCCAGCGGTGCTCCAGGCAGCGCTGTCAGGAGGCAGGGAGCGGGGGGTTGGATAGCGGGCAGGGGAATTCAGGGTAGTGGTCAGGGGGCGGGGGTGTGGATAGGGGTCGGAGTGGTCAGAGGGCGGGGAACATGGGTGTTGAATGGGGGCAGGGATTCCCAGGGGGCAGTCAGGAAGGAGAGGGGGGGTTGGATGGGACAGCGGGGGGCAGTCAGGGGCAGGCGTTCCGGGGGGTAGTCAGGAATGAGAGGAGGGGTTGGATGGGGAGGTGGGGGGCATGTCGGGGGTGGGGATCTGGGGGCTGTCAGGGGACAGGGAATATGGGGGGGGTTGAATGGGACAGAAGTCCCGGGGGGCCGTCAGGGGGCAAGAAGCAGGAGGGGTCAACTAGGGGGCGGAGGCTGGGCCACGCCTGACTGTTTGGGGAGGAACAGCCTCCCCTAACCGGCCCTCCATACAATTTCGGAAACCCGATGCGGCTCTCAGACCAAAAAGTTTGCCCACTCCTGGATTAAGGCATATATTGCCTACTCAGGTTTACTAATTAGAAATGGGCTGAATTCCTGATTAAGTCCCATTGGGAGCATGTGCTTAAAGTAAAGCATGGGCTGAAACATTTTTCCAGATAGGGAAGGGCTTAAGCACTAGGCTTAAAGCTAAACATATTCCTAAATAGTCTGTTGAATTGGGGTTTTAATCCCTTTTTGTCTGAGTTTTCGGTCTATAAAATTGGGATCATAATACTTCCTTTCTCCCCCCTCTTTGTCTACTTTGGGTATTTAAAATGTAAAGTCTTGTGTGGGACATTTAGGCACTAGTATAATATAAGTAATAAATAAAAACTAAAAACTCATTGATAAGCAGAGTCCAAATGCCTTGCTAGACACAGGGATGTCTCACGGGATCTGGAAAAATTGTCACTCCACGTCAGTCTCGCCCCACTAAAGTGCTCCTAGGTTCTGTACTCCACAGTGTGTGAAGTTCACCACCCTTTTCACCAGTGCAAAGAGGCAGCACATGGATCTAAGCCCCACTTAAGTCTCATTTCAGATCTGTTCTGAGCAGTGAATTTCATCCTGGTGTGAGTATAGGCTCCTCAACTGGGCCTTGACGTTTTAAAATAATGCTGAAGGTGAGACCCAAACCCATCACACCAGAGGAAAAAAAAAAGTGCCGTTAAGGCTGTTGGAACTGCCTCGTATCATGAAAACAGCTGTGACAGAGAGCATCACTGCCAGCTCTGTAAAATCTTTCACAGCTAATCATAAAGGGAGAGGCTGACATTTTACAATCTACTCTGAGTAAGGGTCAATGCATGACTGTACTGCCCCGGGAGCAGACCAGAGAGTCCCCTGCTCCCCACTTGCTCAAGAGAGGGAGACTGAGATGTTTACTGCGTCCTGTGTTCCTGGCTAGCAAGAAGAGGAAGAGGTTGGACTCTCCTTCCTTTTCCTGTCCACTTACTCACAGCAGGGAGTATTAATATCTGCCCGTGGCCTCCCCCATGTGGCCAGAGTCAGTCTCAGCAGGTCTAGGCAGGAGAGCAAGGGGAGCCACTTAAGGGCTGTGCCATCTGCCCCCAAAGGACAGGTTCAAGCTACTGTACTTGGCCTCCTTCTGTTGATCAGTGAAAAACAGGAGCCACTGTGGCAGAAAAAAAAGTTCATCCTTTTCCTGTGAAGTAAACCAACTAGCTGGGAACGTAAAGAAAACAGCAGGTATAGTGGAAAGGGGCATAGGATTTGCCATATTGAAGCAGCCCCATTAAAACCTGGTGTCCTCGCTGTGGATTTTAAAGGCAGCAGTTGAAAATATTGTGCTCTTCCCTGGAAACAACAAATTATAAATTGTGAAAGGACAACTGATAACTGAGATTATTTGAGTGCGCATTTTAAAAAAATGTAGCTCTGTTGAAAGTACTAAATAAACATGTCAGCTTATAACTTCCCTAAGTGCATGAGAAGTGTCTATCCATTACCGTGCTTCACAGAAGGAGAATTCTGGTTATCCCTTTGCGCTGTACACAGTTTAATAAATCAGCAGATGGATGCAGATTCTAAATCAAATAATTGAGAAGGGAGAGTAAATCATAGCTGTCAATGGTTACTTACATTTTACTTATTTAAAGTGGTTAAATTCAAATAGTAATACTTCTAATGCGTAACAAAACACTGAAGGTCTAGTCTGTGAAGGCTGATAGTCACCAGCATCTTCCATGTACTTCAGTTCTCTCAGGAGACATAAAAGAAAAGGGCTTAAATTACAGCGAGAGACATAATATAGTCTGGTGGCACAAAGAGCCACAGAATTCTATGTAAATAATTCACAGTTTCGTTCAATATCGTGTTGGATTTCAGCAGCCTAGGCTGCCAATCTGGTCCTGATAAACTCTAGGAACTTGAGCCAGGATGTACAATACTGTACGGTAGAAAATAATGGTTTGTGGTAGATTTTGCCCATCAGCACTATTAGGGAAAAACAATGTGTGTTCTTTTTAATAGATAGGTGATTTGTGTAATTCCCCAGCTGGCTAAATACGTTATTTCTTAAAAAGGATGTTCTTCAAAAAGTGTGCCTTTTGTTATTGGGTGAAATATATGCAACTTTTCTGTGAAATTCAGCTAAATGTTGCATTTAGTTAAAAACATGACACATTTAATAGGGATGGATAGGTATTTGAATTAGTGATTGTTAAATATTTAGGCTTAGAGTATCTATCCATTAGTATATGTGAGAAAGCTGGAGACAGATTTATGATGTTTGAGTTTTTCTGGTTAACTGGCACTTGGCATTTCTATTAATTATAGCCCCCGCATTAGTTTCTGTGGAATTTGTTTACACATATTTATAAAAGATGTCTCTATTATATTATTTAAATATTGTTTGTGCAACTGAAACATGTTTTCAATTGGGGATTAATACACTATTTGATTTAGGAGAAAATTAAATTAGATGGTGTAATTCTCAGGAGACAAATGCTTTATTTGCAAAGTGTTTTCATCACTTGGAAACCACAAAATTGTTATTTTGTGCATAAGTATCTTGATCCCAATGTTTACCATAGTCTGTCCATTATGTGAAAATACAGAGTGCAGCATAGAATGTTTATGCGCTGATTGGTAGAATGGCAGGCCATAGTATTTTTGGCAAGAGATCTTATTGACTTTACGTCAAACCTCTACAAAATACCTCAGTTTTCCCCAAGAAAGTGTAAAAACTCCTTTTTATGGTGGTTATAAAAGTTACAGAGCCCCACAGGGGACCACTGCTGCCCCTATTTGTGACCTCCCAATGAACCCTGGTGTAATGGGATATGGGAAGGGTGTGCATTACCCTTACACACGGAGGTTCTGTTAGAAAAAGTCACACATTTTATTGTAATTTGTTAATCCTGTTGGGAAGTGCCAACAGGTTTGAACATATGGGGCTCATCACGTCGGAATATGAAGTCACCAGAAAATAAATGCTGTGCCCTAGACAATAAAATGTGGAAACACCATAATCATCCAGAGAGCTGCTCCACAACCTCCCCCTTTGATTAATGGGGAATATGTGCATGTAGCTCCCATTCATAGTAATAGGATGTATGCACATAAATTCTCTGCACCTCAGTGGGCTAGTAGACACCTGTGGGAGGGTCTAATGGGTTGAACACAAGATTAGGAGCCTGGACCACTGACGTTCCAATCCTGGCTTCCCAGTGACTTGCTGTATGGCCTTGGGTAAGTCATAGTGTCTGTCTTCCTCGGTTTTCCTATCTATACATGGAGACAATAATACTTATCTTTAAGAGAGCCCTTGTGGAGATTAATTAATATAGATACAATGCCTTGGAACTAGAACTGCTGTTATTATATTCGCAGACTAACACAGATATGGAAGAGGGATATATAAAGATGGGGTCTATTAAAGGAATGCCGTCTGATGCTCTCCTGCTCTATGAGGGTATGCTCAGGAAATGCATAGAATAAATAATACATAGGCAATAGCGGCAATGCAAGTTCCGCACACCACCCACCAGTGAAAAATAGAGCTTTAACCCTTACGTGGAAGGGACCACGGCTAAGGGTTGAAAGGTAACTCACGCTCTATGACAATTCATTGTTTGGCCTTTCTGTTAACATTGCCAAGGAAAATGTCCATTAGCGCCAGCTGTGAAGAGGACAAGAGGAACTAAACTGAGCCCATCATCTCATTTCACACAGGATTCTAAACAGCCATCATATACCGAAAATGTTTAATCTCTATGGAAATGAGCAGGATTTGAATGAGTAGACTAGAGGTGACATGCTATATATTTTATAAGTACTCAGCTACTTGGTCCCCATAAAGTATTGACTTATTTTTTCAATATGTTTTATACCCAAACTCACTTTGGCAAAAAGGTGCTTCATAAACTGACATGGAATGCACCTCAACAGCTGCAAATGATGATCTAATTGCAAATCCGAGTTAAATTACCTTAGCTCCTACTTCTTAACCACAGCACACTTTACCAAAATGTCTGTAGCCAGTGTCCGATATCAGTTAAAGTTCACAAGGTCACAGATCAATAACCAAAGTGCTGTTTCCGTTCCATGAGGCCCATTATCCAGTATGTCAAAAAGTGAGGTATCACCCTACATGACATGCGGATATACAATTATTTTTATTCCCAAAATCTGACACTGGAAACAAAAGTAGGCTGGGTAATGGATGATATCTGCACTTGGCTATATCTCTGTTATCCTTACAGCATCATTGTATGAAGCAGCTGTAGATGAGACCTACAGAGCTGTGAATTAAAGCTCAAAAGATCTATTTCCCCCAAAGTAAAATATGCCCACACTCACCCATTGAAAAAACCCACATCGCTATAAAGTCAATGAGTGGTTTCTATATGAATTTTTGAATCACTAATATTTGCACCCATCTCCATTGCTTTGGCCCCCATAGCATTTGTCCAGTCAAGTCAGTGGTCACGGTCCAGTGGTGGCAGAGATTTTAAAGTTAGTGACTTATCTCCCTAAAGAGACTGTATACAAATGGTAATTTCCCCTTTCTAAGCATTAGATTGTTGATTAATGTCCACGCGCATGGAAAAATATAGTATTGCTTTTTTCCCAGTACTCTTGAGCCTGGTCTTGTGTGTGCTACAGTGCATACTCACAACTGCACACACAACATGAGTACTCTGGAAAGATGATAAAATATAATGAAAAAAAGTTCCTGCCTGGAAGAATGCATAAATAACACATATTGAATAGTAAAATTTGAAATGGGGTGGGCGAATTATTATAGCCCTAGGACATAAGTAAGTTCCATGCCCTTGACTTTTTCAGTTTGTAGTTGTGATTGTTACCCTGTGATTCATTGACCATGAATAACAGCCACATCAATTCCACTATCATTTGCTTGTCCTGGTCTGACCGTATTTCAGGCCTTATGAGGGATCCTGGGATCTTCATTTTCTATTCTTTCCCATCTCACTGTATGTGGGATTTCAGAATAGGAGGATTCTGTAGTCTTTTGCCTTCTAACTTCAAAACAGGGGGAGGGATAGCTCGGTGGTTTGAGCATTGGCCTGCTAAACCCATGGTTGTGAGTTCAATCCTTGAGAGGACCACTTGGGGAATCTGGGGCAAAGTAAGTACTTGGTCTTGCTAGTGAAGGCAGGGGGCTGGACTTAATGACCTTTCAAGGTCCCTTCCAGTTCTAGGAGATGGGGTATCTCCATTATTTATTTATTTATTATTATAATAATGGTGTGTCTCTGTCCTTCAATACTAGCTCCACTCTCGCTTACTCAATGCTAACCTCTGACTCTGCAATCATTTATTTTTTCCTTAAGACAAGGAAACTTTAGAAGGAAAGAGACATTTACTGGGTTGAGGGCGGAGGGGCGATACTGTAATTCATAGCTCAGTGCCCTTCCAGCTGTTGAACTTGAGTATGAATCTTCTCATTCTGTATACAATGCCATCACGTTTGCATGGTAGATCATGTATTATCTTGTTATAGAACACACTGCAACATGTATCCCACATTCCTGCATTCCCAGACAGTGCTTCTCGTATTTCCTTAGAGCTGCCAGTATTCTTGGTTTTTATACTTTAGAATCTGTGACTGAGCTCAGACAAAATGAAATAAACCTTGGAAAAGGCACATACACGTCGTATTATACCTGACAACAGCAGCAAAAAAAAAAGGGGGGGGGGAAAGGAAGATTGAAATGTTTGAGAGTCTAAAACAAAAGGAATGCTGCTAGGTTAGAGCTTTGTTTTATTGTAAAGGTTATTGAAGTCATATCCATAGCTCTTATAGAAATCAGCCTAACTGTGCACAGTTCCAAGATATAGTCAACTTTCGCATTAGTCTTGGAATTCTAGAGTAAAACCCCAGCTCCATTGAAGTCAGTGGGAGTTTAGCTATTGACTTCAATAGGACCAGGGTTTCACCCCTAATTTTAATTTTGTTCTAGCAGCCCAATCCATATTCATCAAATAGGCCCATATAAAAAAGAATCAGTGAGTTTACTTGACTACATTGTTTTGTTATACAGCTGACACTTGTCGGGGGATAGGAAGTGTCTGCATTTGTCTAATGTGAGGATTATGACAGCTACAACATAGTCAGCCCAAATTCCACAAGAAGTTGAAGAGTCAGATGTCAGACCCTGGGTTTTTTTTAGCCAAACTTGTTTTTGAATGATTCACCTATGGCTTTCTAGCAAACATCTCTCCTCAGTGCATCAAACTCATCTAGAAGAGACAGTGCAGCTCAACCTGGGGGTTATGAACAGGGCCACAGGGGTTGCAACCACCCTCTATTTATGGCTAGATGGGAAGGGGGTGTTGGAATTGCAGGGGAGAGGGTTGGTCCCCACATTTTTCTGTTGTAACATGGGGTCATATGGAAAAATGTTGAGCACCACAACTCCAGTCCCAAGGGCATCAGACTGGGAATCAGGAGAGCGGATCTATTGAGGAGTTTTGCTATTAACTTCAATGGGGCAACGATTTTCCCCCTGGCTTGTATTCCTGGTTCAGCCGTGGACCTTGAAAAACCCACATGAGCCTATTGCGCCTCAGTGTCTTCATCTTCCGAATGGGGATAATAATGCTGAGCCAGCTTTGCACAGCACTTTGTGGTCTATGAATGAAGAATTATTATTTCTGCAGATAATTGTTTGACTTCCCTTTGCAGAGAGACCCAAAGAAAGGCCAGCCAAAGCTACTCTGGTAATAATGGTTTCATAATCAAAGGGAAATATGTTGCAGTTACTGACTGTATTTAAAAAATACGGCCCCAATTCCACCCTCAGAAGGGCACACAATATTCCCATTGATTTCAATGGGAGCTCTGCAAATAGACTTTGGACGGATTTCTATGTTGTTCCCTAGTGGTAGTAAATGAGAAGGACCCCCCCAGGAGGGAAAAAAAACTCAGCACGGATTTCAGATCCCTTCCAAAATGAGAACATTATGAGACGTGCAGTGTTTTTAAGTGAAATATAATAATCCCTCACTCTCCTACATAGTACTTTTCACTCACAGATCTCAGAACTCTTGACAACGGAGGTCGGTATCATTAGCCCCATTTTACAGATGGGGGCAACTGACGCATAGAGAGGTGAGGTGATTTACCCAATGTCACCCTGTAGAGGAAGCCAGCAAGAGAGAGCCATTCTCCTGAGTTCCGGCCAAACGTTCTATCCACTAGGCAACACTGCCGAAGAGCAGACAGGCAGAATGAGCTCAAAAGTAACTGAGGGAAAGGGGAGGCACTTAAGTGAAGACAAATAGTTGTGCAAGATGCAATTAAAAACTTCAGAATTTGGTCTTCAGTTGTGGGCTCTTCCAGAAATCACTCTAGAAAGAGAGGTCATATGACTGGTATAAACATGAATAGCCCCATTAAAGGCAGTGATGCTATGGTGATTTGCCTCAGCTGAGGATCTGTCCCAATGAGTCATCTTGTATATTAAAGTACTACCCGAGCTGAGTAAGGATCGTAGAATCAGTCCATTTGCTGGACACTGTATGCGTGGACAGATTCATACCCAATGAATATATCAACCACAAAGCAGCATTGAAAATTTACCATGAGGGTAGAGAACTGCCATGAATTTATCATAGATCTAAGGATACTGCTGAGTTACTTCAATCCATCATGTCAGTGATCTGGGAAGCAGGAAGGATTTTGCACAGTAGGCATTAACAGCTCTGAAGAAACTGTTGACGATCAGGTCAATAATGCACACTCAGAAAAAATAACTTCCTAAATATATATCTGTTTGATAGATTGTAATTGCTCCAGAAGAGCCATTATGGCCTGTTAGGTCAATATTCTGCATTTCTAAGGGGCTTTAATTAATACATATTTACATAAGTAATATCAGGAATTTTTACCTGAGCCATGATGTCAGGAAGCCTGTGGGGCTTCTAACATGTACGTTGCAAAGATGTGGCACCATTTTACTCTTTTAGTTATTTATTTTAATTTATAAGAAGTGAGTGTGACGTTGCACTCTATATGATTTTATGAAAATATGCTAGTGAGTGTGAATATAATGTACTGGAATATGCTTCCTACAAAAGGTCTCTTGTAAGGTATTACAAAGCTTATCATCTACTGAGTGTGGTGATCTATTTGTATAAATGCATCACTCTTGTATCTGAAAATAGAAATATGAAATATAACTCTGAGGGCCTATTGTAATTATGCAAACTGTGGGCCATCAATGGTGGTTTGGAATCTTGATGGCTCCCATCAACGAGGACAATTGACTGTAGATGGCTCGGTTTACATGTAAGTCTACCTGTGTGCTGGCAAGAGGGTAATGAAGTCTTACAGTGACATGTGATCATGTCACCTGAACTGGAATCCATCTTTAACCCGGTGCTTTTCTATTTAGAAGGAGGGGTGGGAACCCAGAGAGGGACAAAAGATTCCCATCTTGTGCAAAAGATACATAAGGAGGTGGAACAGACCAAAAGGGGCTGCAGTCATGAGAAATCCCCTAGCTACCACCTGAGCTGGAACAAAGACTGTACCAGGGGGAAGGATTGGGCCCAGACTCGAAGGAGGCTAATCTGTCAAAGAAGCTTATTGGAACATCGCTGAGGGTGAGATTTACCTGCATTTAGTTTTTACTGTATTAGGCTTAGACTTGTGTGTTTTATTTTATTTTGCTTGGTAATTCACTTTGTTCTGTCTGTTATTACTTGGAACCTCTTAAATCCTACTTTTTGTATTTAATAAAATCACTTTTTACTTATTAATTAACCCAGAGTATGTATTAATACCTGGAGGGGGGCAAACAGTTGTGCATATCTTTCTATCAGTGTTATAGAGAGTGAACAATTTATGAGTTTACCCTGTATAAGCTTTATACAGGGTAAAACGGATTTATTTGGGGTTTGGACCCCATTGGGAGTTGGGTATCTGAGTGCTGGAGACAGGAACACTTCTTAAGCTGTTTTCAGTTAAGTCTGCAGCTTTTGGGGGACGTGGTTCAGACCTGGGTCTGTGTTTGTAGCAGGCTAGCATGTCTGGCACAACCAGGCAGGGCACTGAAGTCCCAAACTGGCAGGGAAAACAAGCTCAGAGGTAGTCTCAGCTCATCAGGTGGCAGTCCCAAAGAGGGTTTCTGTGATCCAACCCGTCACAGTGAGTGTTGAGAATATAGGCAACAATTAATTACATCACGAACAACAAGACAGTCCACATATTCATCAAATGGAAGTGACTGTGCATTCTCTTGTTTGGGAAGTGAAGTATACTATTAAGAAATGTGCGTGGGGGACATGTTCTTAAAGCTTTGCCAACTTGGCCACCATCACCACTTGCCTTTTTCACTTGCTGGTGTTCTTTTAGAGTCATAAATAAGGAACGGTGACACATATTATTAGTGCAATTATTTATATAGTGCAGCAAAGCATGGAGCACTGTACTATGCAGAACACATTAAGAAAGTGGGCCAGACCCAAGGAGCTTGGCTTTCCCAAATTGATTGTTGTACAAAGTTGATTACTAGGCACTGGATATTTTGTAGAGCTGTGCAAAACTTTCAGCATGAAGCCATCTGAAGCTCATGGTTTCAGGTCAGAGCGGAAATGTTAATGCGCACAGTTACCTCTGTGCTTTCTTCTACACAGTTGCCTATGTATGTATAATCCACATCCACTTAAGGTGGTGCTCTATTACCCTCTAATGGTGGCTGGGTCACAGGGAGAGGTTAATGAGCCTGCTACTGCCTGGCCTACTGGAGTTGGGTCATTTATCTAATGCAGGTGAGGCTCATGGTTTTACATCTAAAAGTCCACAATCAAAATTAGGGCCCCATTGTGAATAGTAATAGCATTTATGCACATAAATTCTCTGCACATCAATGGGCTATGACACTTTCGTGAGGGGCAATATGGCCTACTGGACAAACACAAGGTTAGGCGCCAGGATCACTGGGGTTCCAATCCTGGCCTCCCAATGACTTGCTAAATGGCCTTGATTAATTCACAGTGTCTTTCTTCCTCACTTTCTTCCTCCATTAATGGGGATCAGAATTCTTACCTACTTATGAGTGGTGTGGACAGGCTGGGAAGAGGCTTTCTCTGCCTGAGAGCACACAGAAGCATTGCAATAATGGCCCTATTCTACCCTTTATCTTTATAGAAGACTTCCAGAGGTATCAATAGTAGTTGGACATGTGAGATGAGGGAATTATGCCCATAAGTAGGAGGGGAATTATGTAGGGCTTGTCCAAGGGGAAACAACTATGAGATATAGTTGGGCTGAATGTAAGGGGGGGGGATGTCTTTATTGAGATCAATTAAACTGTGGACTTATAGTCTCCAAACGGTGCGATGCGAGTCCCATCAGTAGGCAGATTTTAAACTGTAGGGGTGTCTCCTTCATTGGAACTTATGCATTTATAAAATGTATACAGCATGTCATCCTGGGAACAGTTTGTGTGAAAGAACCATGAAGCTGAGTTATTGTTGTGCCATGAGTAAAACGGAAACAATACTCTGATTGGATGACTAACTGAATTTATTAGCTCCCTTGGAAGGGGGAACACAGCCAAGTACATGTAAACATGTATAACTGCACTTATGCATTTACACTGAATTATTTTAAGTAAAAGACTAAATCCAGCTGTTAGGTTTTTAGAAAAAAAATAAGTGTTTATCAGGGAATTATATTCCAACCCTCACGCTCAGTGAAAATGGAATGTTTGGCTTTTTCAGCCAGAAGAGCATTATTATGGCAAGATTATAAATCTTAGACAATACAAATAGAGCTTTGTTATGTGTGAGATGAACCTTTATTTCAACTAGCCTGTCTCATGAGCATATGGAAGGTAAACAAATATCCCAGGCACCAAGAGCAAGAAGAACAATGCGTTGTCAACTCTTGGGATTTTATCATGAGGCTCACTATATTTGGTGCTTTCTTCTAAAATCACCAGCTGCTGGAATCAAGTTGTTCCCTGAGAATCTAAGCAGTCGTTTTTGAAAAAAAGTAATTTTCTAGCCTTCCTGTTTGAGGGAAAAAGCTTGAAAACATGAAGCCTGAATGCCTGAATGCTTCAACACCAAAATAAAAATAAAAAGAACTCCTAGTCCAGATCCTTCGGTGTTTAACTTTCATTGAAATCAATGGGAGTTAGGCCCCTAAATATAATTGAGGATCTGGGCTTTAAATGTACTGTTTTTAAAATCTCATGAGTTTTAAGCTACTCTCATTGTTTTAGAAGCCTGACTTACGATTTTTGAACATATGGATTTGGGAAAATTGCAATGACAGTAAGGAGGTGACATGATGCTGGACACAGCTACACCAGAGTAAATCCTGAGCAACTTCATTGGAGGTATATTCTGGATTTACATCAGTCCAGGTGACAGTTTTATTTGGGCTAGAATCTACCCTGACTCACACCTTGTGCATTCCCACTGAAATCAAAAGGATTGCACAGAAAATACCTCTGGGGAAGAATTTAACTATATAGGGAGCAACAGAGGGTCCTGTGGCACCTTTGAGACTAACAGAAGTACTGGGAGCATAAGCTTTCGTGGGTAAGAACCTCACTTCTTCAGATGCAAGTAACTATATAGGGCCATTGACCAGGAAGGAATCAGGTACTGAATATCCAGGGTTAGGTACAGACAACATGGTCAATCAGGTATAATTCTCACAGAGGAGGAAAGACACCCTGCCTATTTCCTGGCTACCTAGAAGGAACTGCTTGTACTCTCACAAAGGCTGAAATAGCACATCTTCATTGCAATAAAAAATCTGCGTCACCGAGTCTCAGAGCACAGATTGGCTGACCTCCCAGAAGGACTAGGGTCTTGTACCCCGGCTCCAGCCCAAGCCCAAATGTCGACACTGCACTTTTTAGCTCCGCAGTCTGAGCCCAGCGAGTCTAAGTCAGCTGACCTAAGCCAGCCGCGGTCATGCTGCGGGTCTTTTATTGCAGCGTAGCCAGAGACTTGCAGCAAGGCCAGCCTTTGAAAGAGTCAGACACCCTAAGCAGTATGTTGCAGAAGTCAGTGGAATTACACTGGTGTGAAATCAATTTAGGTGAGATGCTTGATGTAAAATAGCAAAAGGAGAAAAATGTAGTTAACAATGTTCTCGTATCTGTGCCTACTAAACAGTACTGCCAACACCGAATGTTAAAAAAGCCCTGCGGCAGGTCCTCCAAAATCATGAAATTGCCTTAAAAATCACGAGATTTAAAAAAAATAACTAAACAAATTGGAGAGCTTTTTTATTTGCCTTCCAGCTTCTGAGCCTTCAGGGTGCAGGCGGATCATGTTTTTATGTTTTTCTCTGCAACCACGAGGGCTAGAATCTTACTTTTTCTAAAAAATGAAATCTGAGCTTCTCACCTGATCACTTGTCTCCATGATCTGGGGATTTAAGTAGAATATCAAATATCATGAGACATGGGATAAATTGTGGGAGTTGGCAATGCCGCTTAAAGCATATCTCCTTATATGTTCAAGGTGACACCACCAAGTTAACCAACGAGCGTCTTGTTGTGACTCAACCTAGGGCATAATGAGCATTGGAGACATGGAAGTACCATGTACATACTGCACATCTGTAGATGTGGTGGAGTATTATCCAACAGCAGGATCGGAGTGACTGTGAATGATTTATAATAGAAGGGACCATATCTGTGAAGAGGAGAGTGGGTATGACTTGACTAAAGCTCAGAATACCTAGAAGACTAAATTGCAGCTGGTGATGAGCCATTACCAGCAACAACTCCATGTCCCGAAAGTCACTTGGATTTGTCACTCTCCAGGGCTCAGTGTGGCTTTCCCAGTCCATCCCAGGCAGTGAGAAACTAAAATCAGTGATCAAATACTGCCTGACATTTATACAGCACCTTTCATTCCAAAGAATCCCAGAATGCTCTTATAGGCATAACAAGTACTGTATGCATTGGGACTACTTCATCCACGTCTGAAACACAGGCACCTCTGGAGCGGGCTATGTGCACAAGAATGCCTCTCACTAGTCTAGAGAAAGCATGGAGGAATAAGGTATCCAGCTGCAAATAGAAGAAAGTTAGAGAGGCAGAATATTGCAGGATCTAATCAGGACACAAGTGTTAAAATCCCTCCCTTGTGAATAGTGCCATGGAATCTTTCATGAGTGCAAGTGATTGAGACCTTGGTTTTACATCTCATCCAAACAATTAATTTTCTGCCCCTGAGATTCTGCCATCCTTTGCTAAAGTCACATGCAGTTTTCCAGAAAACATACATGCATTTAGCTCAGCTTCCTTAAATGCTCAAAAGCAATGATTAAAAATACTCCCAAATAGTTCTAAGTGATGACTTCAAACTCCACAGCAAAAAAGGATTGCAAAGGTACCATGTGTGTGTGTGTGTGTGTGTGTGTGTGTGATATCTTGTAATACCAAATAGCTGAACATTCACTTCTTTTTCTCTGCCTTATCTAGATTTTTACAGGGACCTTTATGAAGTAGTTACTTCACTGTGTATACAATTAAACATAGTGACACAGCCTCTTTTTAATCACAATTTACGATCCTGCAATGAATAGAGCACATTCTTTCCCCGGAAAAACTTAGCTTTTTTGCATGTTATTTCTAAAGACCCTGTGGGTTATATTTTCAGCCTAGTGCACCATATTTCAAGGGGGAAAAATCAATGTGTTTAAATTATTAAAATTCTAAGTATCCGTTACGGATTCAGTCAGGTGTTGTAAAACTTACAGTACATCAATTTACTTGCTATATTAATTTTAGACATGTGCCTTGACATGAGAATTGAAGGCGTTACATCTCTCTCTTAGCTAAACAAAATGGAAGTGGCTCTAAAATATAGACCCTCTTTGCCTTTTTTAAGATTTATATTGAGTGGGTAGCTCTTCTCTGAGTTAGAATGCAGGTGAATGGCAGGGCTGCATTATAAATGCCTGAGGTAACTATAAAAATATAAATGGTATAAGGTTATTGATTTTTTTCTTGAGACCACAAATTAGAAATGGCACTGCTAAAAATCACTGGTCTATCCACAAATTTTAATTAAAACATAAATAAATCATTTTAGTTGCTGCACTTGCATATAAACAATGAGAGAGATGGCACACTTACAACTACTTGTCAACATTTTGTGACTAATGAATCACTGTAAAAATACAATCTAAAGCGACTGAATTGAAAACAGATTCCAGAGCTAACTAATATCACATGCAAACCATCTAAAGCTATTACAGCAGGAGGCATTGAAACCACATATCAGGTTTGGGAGGGGGAAATAATTTTAAGTACAGCAATACTATTTTATTTTATTAAATAAAGTGAAACACTGTAATGAGATATTACAGCTGCAGCACTTTTGCCACATTATGGAGTAATGTTTTCCCCTGTCCTTGTAGCAAACAATAACCATATGCTGTATTTGTTACCAAATGTTTATTTTATTTCTTCATTAGAACGCTGAAGAGAGTTTTTTGTGGTTGTAAGCACTCTAGAAGAGCTTTTAATCAAACCTGCAGGGATCGAAACATTTAATATAAAAGAAATGTTCACAATTATTGTCAAATATCCACTGGCACTTAGGCAAGCAGGAAAGAACGAGGTATATTTGACCTTGTATTTTGCTACATACCAGCGTGCAAAAGCAATACCTAGCACTTCCTCTGTACAGATCAAAGTGCTTTACAAAGCTGGGCTAGCATTATTAGCCCCATTTTACAGATGAGGGATCTGAGGCAGAGAGGTGACATGTCTTGCTCAAGTTCTAACAGGGAGTAAATAAAAGAGACAGTAATAGAACTTGGGTCTCCTGGCTAAAAGTCCAGTATATTGACTCCTACACGTTGCCTCTCTAAAGGGCCTACTCCAAGCTGTATGAGCTAAATGGGAAGAAAACATACCAGTAGGTTGCATTTCATCTGGTAGCATGTTCCAGTATGAGACTGAGCAAGCGATTTAGGCAAAGGTGGCAGAAATGCTTGTGGTCCTGTCTGTATCTAGGCATAAAGAATAATGAAAGGTCCCTAAGGTTCTTATAGGTACTTCTCACAGAAAAGCTTCATAGATTCCAAGGCCAGAAGGACCACTGTGATCATCTAGTCTGACTCATATAACACAGGCCACAGAGCCTCCCCCAAATAATTCCTAGAGCAGATCTCTTAGAAAAACATCCAATCTACCTTTAAAAATTATCACAGAGGAAGAATCCATCACGACTCTTGGTAAATTATTCCCGTCATCAGTTATTCTCACTGTTACAAATTTATGTCTTATTTCCAGCCTGAATTTGTCTAGATTCAGCTTTCAGCCATTGGATCGTGTTATCCCTTTCTCTGCTAGATTGAAGAGTCCATTATTAAATATTTATTTCCCATGTAGATACTTATAAACTGTGATCAAGTCACCCCTTTATCTTCTCTTTGTTAACTAAATAGATCGAGCTCTTTGAGTCTACCATTATCAGACATACTTTCTAATCCTTTAATCGTTCTCATGGCTCTTCTCTGAACCTTTTTCCATTTCTCAACATCCTGGAACTGTGGGCAGGAGAACTGGACCCGGTATTCTAGCAGCAGTCACACCAGTGACAAATATAGAGGTAAACTAATCTCTCTGCTCCTCCTTGAGGTTCCCCTATTTAGTTTTTAAATCTCTGATCTGTTGCTAAATTTTACAGTCATGGATGAGATAGTGGCAGCAATTTTACTGGCTGGAAAATATGCAACCCATACAATTATATAACAACAGCAAGTTGGGTAAAAGTTTGTGGAACATATTACTCATCTTCTGCCAAGCCCTTATCTACGCACTCATGACAAAGAAGTCCAAATAACACAGAATAGATGTGTAATAACTTATTCTATTGTATTTTATAAACTCTTTCTATCTGATTTGACATATACAATAAGATTTTTAGGAACCTAAAGAATTCAGAGATTTTCTAGCAATTGTTAGGGTCAGTGAGAACCGGTTTTATGGAATGAGCAGAAGCCATATTTTAGGAGAAAATTCAGTAGGTTTTGGATCAAACCTTTGTGGTGAAATCCTGACTCTATTGAAGTCAACAGCAAAACTCCATTGAGTTCAATGGAGCTGGGACTTCACCCTAAACTTCTGAAGTGCAGTTTGGTCAGGTATGATTTGATCTGAACTTACAAGCTAAGATGTACTATGGTTGTCTATGCTTGGAGAGGAAACCTACAAGGAAAACCAGGTTCAGTAGAGATTAGGAATTGACTCACGGGCAGTCTCTTTTCTGAGTTAGTACTGAGTCAATGTCTCAGCATGGTCTTAAGGGCAATGAGATGCCGTCTTTCAGATGAGACGTAAATCCCGAGGTCCTGATCAATTCTGGTTTGTAGAGATCCCTTTAATTAAAGGTCAAATTTATTAATTATCCATACCCCTGGTACGTGTTAACCTTGACATCTTGGCCAAACTTCATCCCAGGTGTTCACATTCTGTCTGTCTCAATTCCAACTGCAATATAAGTTGGTTACAGCAGGGGTTCTCCAGCTGGTATAAATAAGCATAGCTCCAATGAAGTCAATGGAGTTAAGATGATTTACTTCAGCTGAGGATCTGGCCCCATGATTTGGGGTTTCCTCCCCTACTTCCTTATTAGTTGTTGCCCTGTATTTTTCAAGAGTTACCGTATTCCATTCCAGAAGTGGCTGTCTTTCGGTGGTAGAGGAAGTGATTCTTGGGTATATATACTGTATACTTGCTGTAGATTCCAAAACAGCTGGTGATCATTTAAAAAGGTGTGATTAAAAAAAAAAGTAACGTATTATTGCAATACAAGTGGTTCCTCCGCACTGAACTATGGAAAAAGCAATGTCAAAAAGCCAGTTTTTGCCCCATCTGCAATCAGTGCAACACAGTTAAACCAGCGACTCTGGCCCAGAAAACCAAATTAATATTTTTAAATGATGTAAAATATTATGATAAAAATACACATTAGTTTTAATTGCTGCATATGTTTTTTATATGCGTATCACAATATGTTACACAGTAATTGGTGCTACAAAGGAAACATCTCACTTAAATAATTTAATGTCACCACAGTATTGCAGTCTAGGAATGGGTAAATATTGTGACTTAATGTGATAAAGCCAGTACCACACATTTCCTATATACACACAGACTCTGTCAGGGCCAGTTTTTTGATAGGCACAGTTCTGTGCGTTCCTGATTTGCACTGTTATTAGGAGTTTTGTGCACACAGTATTGGGCTTTCAAAACCGGCCCCTCACTGAGTTGCAGGTGGAAAGTCCTGGTGTATGTGTAGGATGTACCTGAGATCCTCACAGGGAAGATATGTGGGCTGCAGAGTGCAGGCAGAGAAGCAAGTCATTAGTACATCTGTTGAGCCAGTTCCTTGCTACTCCCACAAATTAGTTGGGCCAGAATGACTCCCCTGGCTCCACACAATGTGCCTGACTATCCAGCCATAAGCGGAAGGTTAGCCCCACAAAGTTACCTGACACTGCTCTGCAGGTGGGTTGGGTCAGGCTTCAGCCTAGTGGCCCCCAACAAGCCAAGTCCAGCTCAGCTTTCATTTAACATCAAGCCTTAAGGCCCCATCCCAGCTCCAGGTGAGTGAGCAACAGTGTCCTCTTATCCAGTGGATAAGACATGGAGTTAGTAGGAAAGAATTGAATTGACAGATTTGAGGCTGGGGAAAAGGGAATTGTCTAGAAACAGGAGGGGAGACAGTAGATGGATTTTGAGGGAGTGAATTGAATGGAGGGATTTGAGTGAGGAAAAATGAACTGATGGATTCGGGGAACAGTAATTAAACGGATTGATGTGGGGGAGGGAGGACATTGTGTATTAATGAAATAAGTCCTTAATATGCAACTTATGTTCATGATTGTGGCTATTGTAGCTAGATGTTGTTTATAAATATCTGCTTTCTCCATATGGATTTAATCACAAACACACATACACTGGGCATCTTCCAGAGAGCTCATTGTAGGCTGCTCAAAAAGGCATTGTCTAGGCTGCCCAGAGTTTACCAGGTTGGCTCTTCAGGTGCACTTCCTGGTACTGTCATTCACTCTCACAACTTCATGGCACTGAAGTTTGAAGCTGATCAGTAAACATTGCCATCCGCTCTGTGAGGGATTCAGAAGCACAAATCTGCAGCTCCTGGAAAGCAGCTAAATGGATAGTAAGGATGGTGCAGTGATTAGGGCACTAGACTGGGATGCAGGAGACCTGCATTCCCCACTCTGCCACAGACTTTTTGTGTGACCCTGGGAAAGCCACTTAGCTTCTCTGTGCCTCAGTTCCCCATCTGTAAAATGTAGACACTAGCATTTCCCTACCTCACCTGGGGTTGTGAGGATAAATACATTAACTATTGTAAGGTGCTCAGATACTATAGTAATAGAAGCCATCTAAGTATCCAGGAAAGATAGCTGTATTACAATTCCATATTTTTCCATCTGACAACATAAGAGCCATTTTGTTCCACTGTCGGACGTGGATGACTTAATGGACAAGCTCCAGTTTCCAAACTCTTCCCATGTGACCACAATGAAATTCTGTATCTTTATCATTGGGACACTGATTGATTTACTGTTGACATTTAGGCCTAATTTTCTAATCTCCTTGACACTGCCAGAGCGGTTTAAAAGGCCCTTAGGATAAATGAGAATTGGGCCTGTTTAACTTATTTCTGTCTTTAAAAGAAAGAAAATGATCCAATTTTGTGTGTGACTTACATGATTTCAAGAATGATTGTGACAGGAAAAATTCTGAAGATCCTGATTACAACACATGTTCTTGGAAACAAGATGTATAGCACAGGGAGGCTGTCCCAGGAAGCAAGTTTTCTAAAAATAACATATGTAGATTATGTACATAAAATGTCATGAAATATCAGCACATAAAAATGTGTGGTAGTTCAGGCTGTTGTTGCAATTACAGCTAAAATATGCCAGATGAACGACATGCAGCATTTGGTGCTGTCTACAGTGAAATTTAGGCATTAGGCCAGTTCTTATTTTCAGTCTGAGGTCAAAGGCAATGCTTAGTTAGTACACATGGGCTTGGATCAGGACATCAAATACAAAAAATATTGTGGAGGACAGGCCGATTTTCTTTGTGGCTAGCCCAATCAGAGACACAGGTTTTCCTTGGACAAGTCACAAAATAAAGTCCTAGCTTGCTTGGACACACTGACTGTAGTCAGGAAGGTGTGTGGTTGAGTAGTTCAAGAGCAACTTGATGACAGCCCTAATGTACTTTCATGCCAATCAGGCCAAATAAGCTAGCTAGTCTTGTAGTAGTGTAACATCAGCCTTATAACAACATTAAGTTATGTTTGAACATGCAATAGCTTTAACTACAAGCTTTCTCCTGAATGAGAGAAAAACCGACAGGTCCCAAATTATAGATTGTTGAGGCCCAGGGACCATGCAAGGAAGTTTCGCGCCCTAGGCGAAACTTCCACCTTGTGCCCCCCCCAGCCCTGTGGCACCTCCCTGCCCCCCCCACCCTGAGGCGCCTCCCCCCCCGCCCCTTACAGCCCTCCCGCCCCGGGGAGCCGTGTGGCAGCTCCCCACCCCAGCTCACCTCTGCTCCACCTCCTCCCCGAGCACACCGCCCCTGCTCTAATTCTCCTCCCCTCCCAGGCTTGCGGCACCAAACAGCTGATTGGCGCTGCAAGCCTGGGAGGTGGGAAAAGTGGAGCGGCGACCGCGTGCTCGGGGAGGGGGCGTAGGAATACTGTAAAACAAATTGGGGGCACCGCTTTTTGGTGCTCCCAAATCTTGGTACCCTAGGCAACTGCCTAGTTTGCCTTAATGGTAGCACCGGCCCTGTTGAGGCCCCCTGAAGAGGAGCTATGCGAATGAGCCCTTGTATGTGGATGAGATTCCTGAGAGTTCAAATATCCCTCTTGTTAACTAGCTATTTCACAAGAATGCTGTGAACCACAGGTCTGGATCTGGAGACTTAAGGGTCACTATAATCTTTGCAACGGAACAGAGCCAATGTAATGATTCACGAGGCTGAGAGGGTAATGCCTAAGATATAGATGACAGGAGCAGAGCTGCCAGCTATTTGATGGATCCATCTGACATAATCTGATTGTGAACCTAACCTTACATGTACCAGGCAGAAGGAAGTCCAGTTACTCCAACCACTGGATGGGTAAGCTCCACTATCATGTTAGTTCAAGGTGACACTCATGCCTTAGCACAAATCCCAAGTACAGCTTCAGCCATTGCTATGGAATAAGTCCTAGTTCTGCCACTACCTGCTCAACCCCTAGCAGTTTTCAAAGTGATGCCCTTATGCTTCTCTCCTACATAAGCATGCCTGGAGGGGAACAAAGTAATACTAAAACCCTGCAGCTTCTTTAGAGTCATGGACGTTGTGCATTCACTGCCCCTGGATGTGCAAGACCATTGAGAGTATGGAGTGGGCAAGAAGTAGGGTCTGAAAGGCAAAGAAGGAGTCTGGGATTCACAACTGTCTTGGCCTCTAACCCTGTGGATCTTTGTTTTTCTCTTTCACCCCTTGTTTCGACAGAGAACAAGAGCAGTAGCTGTGCTGCCATTACCTTTTGTGACATCACTGTGCTTAATTTTGCAATGTGGCCTGTGGTAGCCTATGTCAATTGGCAGGGAACAGCCTGTGGAGCCCCTTCTTTCTTCCTTCCTTGTGGTTCCAGCATAGCCGCTTTGCGCACCACACAGCAAGGCCTATGTTTGCTCTAAGACTGAACACTAAAGTGACCATCAAAAGACTGATTTTACTGGCAGAGCTGTGATTTGTCCCCACCAAACCGGCTCTTCCCCAACTCCACTGCAAAGGGAATGTTTTCAATAAGAGTCTCTTGAAATATTTTTTCCTGGTCATGCTAAACTGATATATCTCAGGGCATGTTTTAGGAGCCCGGGATCTGGCATGAGATTAGTGGATGGTGTGAGGTAAAACAATGGTTAGAGATGAGTCTGAACCAAAACCACCTTGGGGAGTGGGGAGATCAGAATCTGAATCTGGATCCAGATCTGCCCCTGGCTATAATGGGTGAAATCAAATCCTCATAGCTGAAGACCCCTGATATTTGATGAGCTTGACCCACCTCTAATAACTAAGTAATTTGCACTCAGCCCCTTTCATCAGAAGATCTCAAAGCACTTTGCATTCCTTAATTAAGTCTCACAACCCCCCGATGAGGTTCTGTATGCAACATACCAAGGTTCTTAAGGGTAGAATTATAGGACACATGACATTTTCCTAGCGTACAGCTAGGTTTTCTTGAAGTATTATAAATTTTGTTAGAGTACTTCTTTTGTTATTTGCATAGATCTAAATATTGTTTGTTTTACCCAGTGACCTATATAATTCATTTTAATATATCCTTAGGAGCCAGGCTGGAACTGAAGGGATGTTTGGAGGGAATGCAGCTTCCCTTGCTACAACAAAGTAATTGTTTCCATATTTATGGACAAGATAAAAGTGCAGTAGGTTTCACTTTGTTTAGGGTTTCATGCTGGAATCCTACTTACCAATAGGAGGACTTGTTTGGCAATTTAAATATAGCCATTCTAGGTAATACAAATGAACCCAGGTCATTGGTTCCCCCCGAAGGGATGAGTGAACTCTTCTTAACTGCCCATTTTAATAAAATATGAATTTGTAATTTAATTTCTGACTTCCACAATGCATTTTCTATTGGTCCCTCACAAAATCATGACTGTTGTTGTTATAAATGAAAGATACATATTTTTGGGGAGATGAGCCCCAAGACTTAAGACAGCAAGCCTCATATGGGCATGCCACAGACAACGGTCAGTTACTATTGTGATGGTGACTCTCAAAACGTCAGAATACACTAATTGTAGTTAGTTCATTGGTTCTAGGGTGACCAGACATCCTAATAAAATTGGGACTGTCCTGATATTGAGTTGTTTGTCCCGCGTCCTGACCGATGTACGGTTGGGATGCCATTTGTCCCGATATTTTGGTGCGGGGCTGGAGTGGATTGGTCACCCTAGCTGGCAGGCTCCCACACAGCTCCCAGGAAGTGGCCAGAAGGACCCCGTGGCCCCTAGGCACGGGGCGGATGGAGGGGTCTCCAGTCCGCAAGCTGTGCCTGCCACCAGAGCCGGCTCCGTCACAGCCAATGGGAGCTCTGGGGGTGGGGCCTGTGAATGCAGGCAGCGCGCAGAGCCCCCTGGCCACCCCTGACCCTAGGAGCCAGAGGGATCTGGCGGCCACTTCCCCAGAGCCGCCCCAAGTAAGCCCCGCCAGGACCTCACCCCTGCCCCAGGCGCTGCCAGGACCCCACCCCCACCTCCTAGAGTCAGGGGCGGCCAGGGGGCTCTGCGCGCTGCCCACACCATGCAAGCCCTGGCCCTGCAGCTCCCATTGGCGCGGTTCTGGCCAATGGGAGATGCGGAGCTGGCGCTAGTGGCAGGTGCAGCCCGTGGAGACACCTCCTGGCTGCCCTGACCCTAGAAGCCAGAGGGACCTGCTGGCTGCTTCCTGGGAGCTGGCCAGGTAAGCGCCGCCTGGATCCCGCCCCTGCACCTCCTCACCCTGAGGAGGCGAGCAGCTGGCGGGGGGCCAGCTAGGGGCAATGGGGCATGGATGGCATGGTCAGATGCACACTGGTCTGCCTGGCCCTGTGCTGCCAGCATGCCCCTTCCTGTTGGGGGCAGGCCCATGCTGCACCACACAGCTCCCCCCCCCCGCAGTGCCCCCCAGACCCACTATGCCCAGCGTCCCCCAGACGCACTATGCCCAGCACCCCCTCACAACCCTTTAATCACAAATGCACACTGCCCTGCACACCACTATTGCTGCCCAGCACCCCCCACCACAGCCCCACCACAACTGCCTAGCACCCCACACAGAACCCCCCACTCCCTAGTGCCCCAATACACACAGATCTCCCCCACTGCCCAGTGCCCTTCCCACAGCCCCACTGCCACAACTACACAGTGCCCCAGACAGACCCCCTACTGCCCAGCGCCCTGACACACAATCTCCCCCACTGCCCAGCGTCCCCCCAACAGACCCCCCCACTGCCTAACACCCCAAAACACACAAACCTACCCCACTGCCCAACCCCCTCAACCCCCTCACAACCCAGCACCCCACCACAGACCTCCCAGACACTCACTCTCCCATGCCCTGCCCCCTCCCCTAGCCACACTCACTGGCCTTGCTGGGCGGTGAGGTGACGATCCGCTGGGCTGAACCAGCAGCGCAGCCGGGGCTGGAACTGGGATCATGAGCCCCTCGCAGCTTCCTAGGGCTGTGCGCCTCACTCTCCCATGGCTCGGGTGGGGGCTGTGTGCCTGGGGCTGTCTCCCCACCCCCATGTGTCCTGATATTTTACTCTTGCAATCTGGCCACCCTAATCGGTTCACAATCTTACTTTTAATGGAGGGTCCACAAAGTTCAGGAGGGCAAACAGTAACATGGGAAAATAAGAAGAAAGATATGTCACAGGCCATAGCTCACATGGGATGTGGAAATTTGTCAAAAGCATTTGGGACCTTTTTTTAAAAAGGACTAAATAAAATATACATAATATTAGAGAGATCTCGATTTGGTTATAAGGTGCTATATAAACATAGTCTTATTATTATGAGATGGAGCCACAGCCCACTGAAGTCAGTGGGAATCTTTCTATGGGCTTAATTTTGCAATTCTTCCTCATGTTGGGTAGTACTTATTCAAAAATATAGTCCCATTTACCTCAATAGGGCTCCTGGCGCTCATAAAGGCCACCTACCTGAAGAGGTACTACCCCAAATGACTGGTTTTAGGAAACGATTGCTCATATGCAAAAATTCAGCAAATGTTTGCACATGTGGCTTTGTGCAATTAGAATGAGGGCATCTCTTGAAAATTTATCAATAAAGCTTCTACTTCAAAAGAAAAAGCCAGGGGGTTTTATTAGTAAATCTTTAAGGAAAACTGAAATGGCTCTGATTTAGAAAACTACAACTTATCATATAAAGTCACTGCTGCTTGTAGGACTCAATTCATCCTTAGTGTAACTCCAGAGAAGTCACGGCAGCATTAAACCTAACTGACTGCATTTCTGATCATTCAAACGTGTGCCTTTGTACAGATCTGCCCTGCATTGAACCCTGTTTTAGTGGCAATGTTTTAAAAAATAAAGATACTAGGTTCTAATTATGGTTCCAAGAGTAATTCTTCCTAAGGTTTTGGATGATTTCATTTAACCTTCCTGCCTCAATTTCCCCTCACTTGGAAATTACCATAATTGCCTGTTAGGGTTTAATTTAAGTTATTGCTTCTAAAGTCATTGCCCTTTCAAAAAGGGAAAATGCTAAGTATTATCACCACAACAGTATTGCATTTATACATTCAAGCTGGTATAGGACCCTTGACCTACCATTTGCCATCTCCTCTCTAACCCCCTTTACCCACACTACAGACCAACATTATCCCTTGCTTTCCTCACATAAGATGAACAGTGTAAGGTTTCAAGTTAAACCTCACCATATTGTTAACCAGCATATCTCACATTCCACCTCTGCTTCACATTGCACTAGCTGCCCTGAGAGTTTTCAACTAGTGTTTCAGGAGCTGGTTTTTGACTTATACAGCTTCAGGCAGCCTGGGACATACCTGAGGTAGGGTCTCTCAGGCATTACAACTGCCTCTACCATTACAGTGGCAATCAGCAGAGGTGCTGGAGCCCCTTGGTTTGGAAGGAAAGGATGTTCTCCAGGAGGGTCCTTTGGCTATGGAAATTGCTCCCCACCTTGGACCAGAATAGCCTAAATTGGTTGACCTTCTCTTTTGATTACAATATTTTAATTATGGTCTCCACAATAATGCAATGTTTGTAAGCTCTATAGCAGAGGTGGGCAAACTATGACCCTCAGGCCACATCCGGCCTGCGGGACCCTCCTGCCCAGCCCCTGAGTTCCTGGCCTGGGAGGCTAGCCCCCGGCCCCTCCCCTGCTGTTGCCCCTCCCCCGCAGCCTCAGTGTGCCCCGCTGGCGGCGCAATGCTCCTCTGGGTGGCGGGGCTGCGAGCTCCTGGGGCAGCACAGCTGCAGAGCCGGGGCCTGACCCGGTGCTCTGTGCTGTGCGGTGGCGTGGCTGGCTCCAGCCAGACAGCACAGCTGCCTGTCCTGGTGCTCTGGGTGGTATGGTAAGGGGGCAGAGGACATAGGGGTTTGGGGGGGTGGTCAGGGGGTGTGGATAGGGGTAGGGGTGGTCAGAGGGTGGGGAACAGGGGGGTTGGATGGGGCAGGGGTCCCAGGGGGCAGTCAGGAATGAGAGGAGGGGTTGGATGGGGTGGCGGGGGGCAGACGGGGCAGGGGTTCCAGGGGCTGTCACGGAACGGGGGTGGGGTGGTGGATGGAACAGGAGTCCCAGGGGGCCGTCAAGGGGCGAGAAGCAGGAGGGGTCGGATAAGGGGTGGGGGCTGGGGCCACGCCTGATTGTTTGGGGAGGCACAGCCTCCCCTAACCGGCCCTCCATACAATTTCTGAAACCCAATGCGGCCCTCAGGCCAAAAAGTTTGCCCGCCCCTGCTCTTTAGGGTAGGGATGGTCTTTTTATGTTACTTGCCGAAATCATCATCTGGAACAATGAGGCCCTGAGCCAATGATCTGAGGGTACAAATAAAAGTAATAATAATAACTAAGCAAAACAGCTAAATTTTCAAAATGATTAGATAATCTAGAACAATGGTATAGATTCTAATCAAGGGAGTGAAAATGACACCCTCAGAAACCCAAGAAATGGCTTCTGACTATACTGATAATACTTTGTACATACTTCTCATCTAGAAAAGAGGCTCTCAAACTAGTGGGGGAGGCAGGCCACCAGGTGGGGTGCAGAATGTATTCTGGGGGGGCCATGAGAAGCTTTGGGGGGGAAATGTACTGCGCACATTTTACCCATAACAATGAATAACTAGCAAAGCTGATTCCTCCAGACATATCAGGTCCTCAGTTGGCGCTGTGCCTTTGACTCTTGGTGGCGCTGTGCATTTTGACAAATGTCTGTTAAGCTTGCCTAGCATGATACAAAGTCGTTGCCATCTGTATGTTAATCTGTTTGCTATGATGCAGCGAGCACATTTAATTGTAAGCATTGACCACAATTGCAGTTTTGCTTTTATTACAATGGATCGTCGGCTCATTCGTACAACAGCAAAAAAACCAACTCAAGTGAAAACAAAGACGACGAAACGGATTCAAGTGAAGTACCTCTGCCGCATATATCAGCATATGTACTTTATGGTGGTGGGGTGTAAACTTCTACAGATACAACGAAGTTGGACGCAGTCAAACACATTTGAGAAATACTGATCTAGCAGGATCTCCAAACACTTTGCAAACTGTATATACAAGTTTAATTTCCCCTGCCAATAATGCAGCCATCTCACAGAAGTGAAGAATAATTTAAATGAAACTACAAGGGAAATGTATTTAGGTGGGATATAAAAAGCAGTGTTGCAACTTGGTCCGGACATTAGGGCTAAGATCCTTGCACCTACTCTTGCAAAAATTATTTTAACACCTTTAATTACCACAAATTCATGGTGCTAGTTGTATGTCTCATGTGAAGGATTATTGCTATTGTTTTAATTTGTCTTAGCGAAATGCCTTGGTGCCTTAGTCACGCTAAAGACCCCATTGTGCTAAGTGCTGTAGAGACACAGAACAAAAGATGGTCCCTTCTCCGACGAGTGTACAATCTAAGTCTAAGACAAGAAGAGAAAACAGATGGATACAGATGGACGGGGAGTACAAGGAAACAATGAGAAAATATTGGGCATCATGAAAGGCTGTGGTATCAGTACACCAGTAGCCTAACTGATGTCAAATTTTTGTAGGCATCATGGCACTGGGGAGTTTTAAGGAGGGTTTTGAGGGAGGATAATGAGGTAGGATTGTGGATGCTTATGGGGGACCCCCTCCCAAGCCTGCGGGGCAGCATGGGAGATAAGGCAAGGTGCTTGTTTAAAAATGTAACAAGTGGCCAATGGAGGCTGACATCCTGGGCCATTGGGAGGGAGGGTGTTGATAATTTGCTAGTGAATGAGTGATGATAGATAGGATACAACAGGCCATGAAGGGGCTTGAAAATTAATACAAACAGTTTATATTTGATGTGATAGAGAAGGGAGGACAGCCAGTGGAGGGATGAAAAGAGAAAGGTGACATGGTCAAAGCACAGACTAGGAAAATTATCTTTGCAGCAACATCCTGACTGGATATGAGCGGGGCCAGATAGCATTTGACATCTGACACCATGTGGAAGGATTGGTTCAGTTCTGACTCAAAAGAAAGATTGCTAATTATTGAGTCATCAACTCTACTTCCTACAGTATCTGAGTGTTTTCTTGGAGGTCTCCTTTCCAAGTCCTGACAAGATCCAACCCTTCTTAATCCATGAAATGGAATGTGATTGGGATTTTCATCGACTCATAGAAATGCAGGGCTGGAAGGGACCAGTCATCAATTCCAGCCTCCTGCACTGTGGCAGGATCAAATAAACCTAGACCAGCTTGGACAGGTGTTTGTCCAACCCCTTTTTAAAAACTCCAATGGGGATTCCACAACCACCCTTAGAAGCCTATTCCAGAGCTTCACTACCCTTATAGTTAGAAAGATTTTCCTAATATTTGCCCTAAATCTCTCATGCAGCTGATTAATCTCATTACTTACCTTCAGTGGACATGGAGAACAATTGATCACCATCCTCTTTACAGCAACCCTTGACATATTTGAAGACAAGTTATCAGGTCTCTCCTCAGTTTTCTTTTCTCAAAACTAAACATGCCCAGTTTTTTTTAACCTTTCCTCACAGATCAGGTTTTGTAAACATTTAGCATTTTTGTTGCTCTCCTCTGGACTCGCTCCAATTTGCCCACATCTTTCCTAAGGTGTGGCTCCCAGAATTGGACACAGTATTCCAGCTAAGGCCTGACTAGTGTCGAGGAGAGCGGGACACTTACCTCCCACATCTTACTTACGACATTCCTGTTAATACACCCCAGCACGCTGATAGCCTTTTTTTTGCAGTTGCATCACATTGTCGACTCATATTCAGTTTGTGATCCACTATAATGTAATGTATAAGAAATTGCAAAGGGGAATCATATTTGGCTCATTATTTTCAAAAGTGAGTCTAGTGATTCTTTGGGTGCTTCAATTTTGGGTGCCCAATTTGAGTCACCTACCCTTTGAAAATCAGGCCCCTTTAAGGTACCTCAGATTAAGCACCTAAAACTAATTACTTTCTCTTTATAAGTAGAAACAATGGGTCCTGGTCCCTGGCTAGGGCTTTTATACACTTTGGTAACACAAATGATAAATACAATAATAAAATGTGTCTATAGTCCAACACCTATTTATGCCACTCAGAAAGGGATGTCCTTTTTAGTAAATATAGCATGTTCTGGCATTCAAAGAGTTAATCTGCTGCCATCTAGTGGCCTGTGAATAACTTGCAAGCTGCCTTTATAATTGTCCTATGGATTCAGTTTGTGTATTAAGGAAAGACTTTTAAAGTTCTTAATAAATCTAATACTCTGTCAAATTGCCCATGTTACACATTTTTAATAATTCTCTAGATAATAAAGGTTTTTACCCAGAGAGTCAACCAGAATTAAATTACTTTATAACAGATTTCCCCCCCAAGGATACTTCTTACGTAATGCAGTAAGTGCATGCTGTTCCGACAGCTTTCAGAGAGAACAAGGGCTTTTGTATTGAAATATAGAAAGGCAACATGATTAATTAGTTTCTCATTATTTTTCTTTTATTGTATATTGGTAGGGATTTTTTTCCCTGAAAGAAACTAACAGAAGAAGAGTAATACTCACTTCCAAAGCTTACCCACTTGGTCAGTATGGTTGTGTAAGCGCTAGAAACTTTTATTACAAAAATACTTCTGAGAAGTACAGTCTGTCCTGTAGCTGCTGCACTGCAATGCCTAGCAACCTGATCTCAGAGGACAGTCATGTGAACAACTGAACTGTTTGTTTGCTCCATGTTGAACTATTTGTCACTGGACATTTTGTCTCAAAAGCTTTTAATATTTAATTAGATCCGGCCTCGCTCTCTGTTGTTACAGTTTTGCAGCTATCTCTGCTCTCCCCAAATGTTGCAGTTTGTTTTCCTGCAGTGCAGGGGCAGGCTGTTGGGGGGAGTGAATTGTGTTTCTGCGGCAGATGTGACTCTTTTATTTCAATTGATTTTCAGTTAATAACTTTTAACCTCCTGAACCAATGAGTCTGCTGCATGGTTTATGCATCAAAGAGCAGAGCTGCTGTATGGCAGGATGAAAAGTACAGCTGTTGCATGTGTATGGAGCAAATAGCACCAT
Source organism: Chrysemys picta bellii (assembly GCF_011386835.1). NCBI lineage: Eukaryota > Metazoa > Chordata > Testudines > Emydidae > Chrysemys > Chrysemys picta. The sequence continues at coordinate 16,648,966 of NC_088798.1, forward strand.
GGTAACTGTTAAAGAACTAATCAGAGACGTGGAAAAATATTCCAAACCCCTCTTTACCTTCTAGAAATATGCCGCTACCACCACCAAAGGCTTTTTCAGTGTCAACAGCTATGGAGATTTATAACTCACTAAAATTCTCTGGGGAACAAAGAATTGAGAGATTGAACAACACCTCATCTATCCACATGGCAGTTATTTATATAAGGAAGTAAGCAATAACATTAACAGCAGTCCTCACTTGCCTTCATTCTCCAACTCCAAGTCCTACACCAAGAGGGCTTTCACTTTGCTCAGTCAAGGAGTTAAGATGATTTGCTATGACTTATTTTTTCTAGAGTGCCCCAAATATTCCAAGGCACAAGGTACCAGGCACAGCCCTGTCTCAAAGGAGTTCCAGTTTCACTTGTAGCCCTAAGACAACAGAAGGTAACAAACAAAAGGGTGGGTGAAGGTGGCAAGAGTTACAATAGGATAGTGTGGTTAAATCTATCGTAGGCGCTCAAATGTCTGAGCACACTCAAGCTTTAATCTTCAGAGGAGTCTTGTTCCCAATTTACAGCTGGGAACTGAGGCACAGAGAAGCTAAGTGACTTGCCCCGTGTCACTCAGGAAGTCTGTAGAAGAGCAGGGACATGAAGCCAGTTTTCCACGTCCTAGGCTAGTGCTAGAATTACTGGACCATCCTTCCTCTGCTTACTCAGTTACACCTGGATGGCTCTGGATTTGAGTGTTGTTTTCTTTCTTAATACAATTTGTGAAGGCAGCACAAGGGAAGTGAATTTTTAGGAAGGATTTGAATGGTGAGGGTGGTTGGTTAACAGCCTGTCTGCAACTCCACATCACCCACTGCTTTTTAGTAGCAGACCCTTGCTCAGATTCCGTAGTGGTTACTGGTGAATTGCGTGCAGGTCCTCTTGTGGGAAGGAACATTGGCTTAGTGGATAGTCACTGGCATTGCTGGCCTATGATGCAAGAGTTTGCAGGTTGCTTGTGAAATTGTGGCTCACTGCCATACAATAGTGCATAGCATCATCGAACACAGTTTTGAATTTTTTGGAGAGGACTCCAATTTTCTTGGAGAGATTTAGCAGCCAGCAATGGGTAGACTTTCCCCCACGAGCTGAGGAAGACCAGGGAAAGCAGAGAGGTGTGGATTTCATTCAGAGCTAATTGGGGAAGTGTAGTATCAGGGTTGAAATCATGTGGGCAGGGGAATGTTATCTGATACAAATAAAAAAAGAATAGGACAGCAGCATGATTCATGTATACAGCCACAATAAATGATTAAAAGGCAATGGACTAAAGCTTGAAAACATCCACAACATGTACTGGCCGACAGCAGGCAGGAGTCGGGAGCAGGAGGCCATGATACCCACTCTCCGTTGCCAGCCCAGGTTGCATCTCTGCACACATCAGGCTACTAGAGGAGCAAAAACCCATTAATTCACTATGGACCATGCCCTCTGATGTTCCTCGGGACTGGGCTGGGCAATTGCCAACTCATCACCTCTCTATTCGTTATTCCCTCTCCCTTTCCCCACACCTCCCAAACCAGCCAGTCAATCCCTAGCCCCATAAAACAACTCTCCAGGTCTAGAACTGCTGCCCTCAACAGGGGCTCCTATGAAAGGTGCTACAACCTGGTGTTGCTGGGTGCCAGGTGCTCCCAAAATCTTCTGGTGGGAGGCTTGCAGTGGTACCAACCCTCGTAATTTTGAGTCTCATGACACAATGTCCTTTTTAAAGTTCCAGTTTCTGGAGTCATGTGATTACCTGAGACTCCCAGCTTTCATTTGAAGGAACAAGTAAAGTTTTAGCCCTTATGCTTTCAGAGAAAAGCTTGAAAACATGACCCAAGTGCACTCTGAAGGCTCAGAACCCAGAAACAAAGAACAAGACCTCAACATTTATTATTTTTCAAAACTGCATGAATTTTAAGCCAATCTCCTGATTTTTTGAGGCCTCATTCATAACTGTGGCATTAAACTTACACAGCACAACCGAGGGGAAGAACTTTCCTTTTCTAATAAAAAACAGCCACAGAACCTTTGTTCACACAGAGAGATTTTTTCTTTACAGGCTCAGCTGAAAGACTCCTAAGGAAAGCATAAGTCTGCTCCTTAGCAGGGAAGAAGAGGTAGTAACACATGACACAAAGAAAGCGGAGGTATTTAATACCTATTTTGCTTCATTCTTGACTCAAAGATTTAATTGTGACTGCATGCATAACACAATTAATATTAACAAGGGAGAAGGAACACAAGCCAGAATAGGAAAGAACGGGTTAGAAAATATTTAGATAAGTTAGAAGTATTCAATTCAGCAGGGCACTTAAAGAACTTGACGCAACCTTGGAACCATTAGTGATTATCTTCGAGAACTCATGGATGACAGGTGAGGTCACCGAAGACTGGAGAAGGATAAACATAGTATGTCTTCAAAAAGAGGAACTAAGAGGACATGGGGCATTTGGAACCAGTCAGACTAGCTTTGATACCTGGAAAGATACTGGAACAAATTATTATACAATCAATTTGTAAGCACATATAGGATAATAGGGTCATAAAGAAGAGTCAGCATAGATTTGTCAATAACAAATCATGCTAAACCAGCCTAATTTCCTTCTTTGACAGGGTTACTGGCCTAGTGGATAGGCAGGAAGCAGTATATGTGATTTATCTTGAGTAAAGCTTTTGAAACTTTACTACATGATATTCTCAAACAAAAGCTAATGAGATCTAGATGAAATTACTATAAAGTGGGCTCACAACTAGCTGAAAAAAACATATTCAAAGAGTAATCATCAATGGTTTGCTGTCAAACTGGGAGGACATATCTAGTGGGGTCCTGCAGGGCTCTGTCCTTAGTCTGGTACTAGTCAACATTTTCATTAATGAATTGTATATTGGAATAGTGCATAGGCTTATAAAATTTGTAGATGACACCAAACTGGGAAGGGTTGCTAGCACTTTGGAGGATAGGGTTAGAATTCAAAAAGACCTTGATAAATTGGAGAGTTGGTCTGAAATCAACAAGGTGAAATTCAGTAAAGATAAGTGGAAAGTATACTACACTTAGGAAGGAAAAATCAATATACAAATACAAAAATGAGGAATAACTGGCTAGGCAGAAAAGGATTTAGGTGTTGTAGTGGATTATAAATTGAATAGGAGCCAACAATGAATGCAGTTGCAAAAAAGACTAATATTCTGGGTTGTATTAACAGGAGTGTCATATGCAAGACACGGGAGGTAATTGTCTCACTCTACTCACCACTGATGAGGCCTCAGCTGGTGTATTGTCTCATTTTGGGCACCACACTCTAAGAAGGATGTGCACATGCTGGAGAGAGTCCAGAGGAGAGCAACAAAAGTGGCCTAAGATTAGAAAAACCTCATTTATGAGGAAAGGTTACAAAAATGGGGTATGTTTAGTCTTGAGAAAAGAAAACTGAGGTGAGACCTGATAACAGTCCTCAAATATGGTAAGGGATGTTATAAAGAGGATGGGGATCAACTGTCCTCCTGGTTCACTTGTAGGGGAAAAACTACAAGTTCCATTTTGTTTGCAAGGAGTTGTTTGTCCACCATGTTGGTGACCTTCTTCTTGAGACAACTGGTGCCTTTTTCTCTCTAAGGAGTGAAAGAGCAAGGGTCACATGGCCTGTGTTCTGCCTAGTAACAGGAGAGCATAAAAGACTGCTGCATCCAAGAGGAGAGGCTGTCCTTCCTGGTGGCAGCGCAGTACATGTCCTAGCCAAGACTTCTTCTGTGGTCTTCTGTAGAATCATCCAAGATGCAAATGCCGCCATTCCAGCTATCAGTTCCTGATTGATTACTATCTTACCTGTATCCCGATCTCCTGTGTCCTCACCTTGGTGTCCTGATGTATTCCATCTGTGATGTCCTCTGTAGTGGGTCCATTCCTCTGAACCTGGTGCAGTATGCTGTGTATCTCTGTACCTTACCTGTAGCAAATTCCCCTTTGTCCTTATGGGTTTGGGATCTTTACTTTATATCAGTTTGTTGTGCCAACCTGTACCTGTATGCTGGGGGTCCTATACGTCACTGTTTCCTGTTTGAGTCACTGTTTAATAAACCAGTTTGCTTTATAGTTAATCCTGCCCTTAGTTTTCTCTCCATTGATAGATGAGGTTTGGGGGAACGAGTCTAATGGGTGGGGACTCTGAGGTGTGGAACCTAGAGCACATCCAGTTAACCATAGGAAAGATCTGAGTTCCTGGTTAACACACTGAAGATAGGACAATAAGCCATCATACTAATCTGCAGCAAGGGAGATTTAGGTTAGATATTAGGAAAATCTTTCTGACTAGTTAAGGATAGTTACGTACTGGAACAGGTTACCAAGGGAGGTTGTGGAATCCTGATCACTGGAGGCTTTTAAGAATAGGTTAGACAAACACCTGTCAGGGATGGTTCAGGAATATTTAGTCATGCCTCAGCAAGGGGGGGATGGACTACATAACCTCTTGAGGTCCCTTCTAGCTTTACTTTTCTAAGACTCTGATTTGAGCCTGTGGTTCCAAGGTGCCTACGCCTCAGATTTGAAAAGCATAGACCATAAAGCCATGACCCCAATAGGATATAAAACCAGAAATATTTTGGGCAAACTATTTCTTCTTGCTGATACTCTCCACAGAACTAGTCGGAAAAGAAAGAATCTTGCTTGTCTCTAGTAACACTCAGTCTGTAGGGGAATCAGAGCAGGTCTGATAAAGATATCACATTTAACATCATCCAAGGTAAACTTTATAACGATATCAAATTTACAAATATTGCAGAGTCTGGCTTCACATTTAATTGGCTTACACTTTTATATATATCTCATTTTTAAAGTAAGGCCTTTAAAATGCAATTTGGACAAGTTACTTGTATAGAGCTGGAATCATGTGTAGTCTCATTGCAACTTTAGTGACAAAAGCAGCACAACTTGTAATATGACCTATGCGTATGCTTAGATTTACGGTGTATTCATTATTTTAATAGCACTTAATGACTTAGTGTCAAAATTCTTTTTCCAACTTCTTTTATTTAAGGAAAAGCTGTTATGTCACAATCTCATGCCTCCTCTAATTGGATAAGCATTTCCTTTGTCCTTGAAACAGCAAAGTAGAATGTGTACCCAGGAGCTAGAAAATGAGAAAGCATCTGTCTTTGCATTTGGCAGGCCTGAATTAAAAAACTCACTGCGTGTGCTATAATTTTTTGAATTCTGACCAGCACCCCCATCCTCCCATTCCAATATGCAGTTGTAAATGTCAAGATAGGCCCATTTTAAAAAAAATCCTTTGGACCAACGCGTAGAACATCAGTGACCTGCCTACAACAGAACGCAGGCCGTGATCCAGCAAAGCACTTAAGTGTAGTAGTCTATTGAAGTCAATGAAATCACTAAAGTATGTGCTTAACTTTTGCATGTGCTTTGCTGGATTGGGGCCTAAGTCTCTTTCTAGTCAGAGACAAACAAAATGAGCGCTGAATACACACAAAACACTTCTGCCAATTTTGTTTTTTAAAAGTACCACCTAAACTACACTGGATGGCTCATACTTTATTTAGAAGATGCTTTATTGTGTCAAATATGTAATGGAGAGGTTATGATGCCCTGCCTTCAGAATGTTAATGCGTTAAAATGGAGCACTGCAGAGAACGTTAAACTTTCAGATGATAATGAAGCCAAACATAAAGCTGTCACGTTTTTAATAACATGTGAAAAATGTATTACCACACACCTATTACACAGAAACGAGGTCGAGAAAAAGAAGACATACATGAGCTTTGGCTACTCTACTGATTCTTACAGGTACTGGTGTACTGCATTAGCAGCCACCCTTTGGACTCTGGTGCATAGTTATGACTTGTTCTCCTTTCCCATTATCTCAATTTGTATAACTACTCTACTCTATGGACTCGGGGGGGGAGGGGGTGTTTTTGCAATGCAGGTATTTATACCCTGGACAATGTTTCCCACCACACTTCTTGATTAATATTAACATTTTGCCTGGTTATAACCTGCTTAAACCTCGTATTTTCTGCACGTATTTCAACCTGGCAAGAGATCATAATCTTTCTCAAATGCAGACCTTGTCATAGTTATTAATGCCTTTGTCACCTCCTCAGTATCTTACTGCAATGAGCTTTACTGATCACTTGGAAACTTCAGGTAGTGCAGAATGGAGTTTACCCATTTACTAAGTGGCATTTCTCACAATGAGAATAACACTATTGTGCCATAGTTTTATTTACAGGTGCAACTGAAGCTGCTGGTTTTAATCTAGGAGGTCCTAAATGGTTTGTCTTCACTACTGAGGCCTTGGCTACACTTACCGGCAAGTTCGACGGCTGGAAATCGAACTTCTGGGTTCGACTTATCGCGTCTAGTCTGGACGCGATAAGTCGAACCCGGAAGTGCTCGCCGTCGACTGCGGTACTCCAGCTCGCCGAGAGGAGTACCGCGGAGTCGACGGGGGAGCCTGCCTGCCGAGTGTGGACCAAGGTAAGTTTGAACTAATTCGAAATAAGGTACTTCGAACTTCAGCTACGTTATTCACGTAGCTGAAGTTGCGTACCTTAGTTCGAATTAGGGGGGGTAGTGTAGACCAAGCCTTAGGGACTCTGCCCCTCTCCATGTCCGATCACAAGTGTGATCAGCTGAAGTACAGACTAATAGCCTGCAGTTTTAAGTGGGAGGGAATTTGGGGGAAAGCTGTTAATGGGAGTCCTCTATACTTAAATTCACACCCCAAGTTGGTTAGAATGGGCCCAGATGTATTGATTCTGTTGCTATGCTGCATGGTTCACCATTTACATAGGCTTTTCCCTGTGCTGCAAAGGTTTTGAGGTTTTTGAACGACAGAAGTCTCTCTCTTTTTTTGGGATGGGGATTCAGAGTCAATCAACTGGCTCTGAGTCAGTAGGTTAACTGTTTAATTTGTTGTGTAATTATGTATTAGAGTTCAGCAGCATGCATTTAGGTTTCAATTGGCCTATTTTATACATTTTCTCATAACTTATAATTCAACACTGCATAGTTTCACCGCATGTCAAAAGTAACCACACTTCTTGTGGGAACTTTATGAAGATAAAATGGATTACTCTCATCTGAGATATTTGGGGACAATTGTACTGAATCTCAATTTTTAGACTAATTGCATTTTTAAAGAAAAATAATGAAAACAAACACTGTAAAATAAAGAATTGATCAAATCTGGGTTTCAAAGTGCTAAGGAGCATAGGAAAGGCATATTTATTATCTTATGTGTACATGAATATTTGTCTGTTGTGGTGAATTCTGCACTCCCCAATTTTGTATTGCTGGACTTGTATTGCTCATCAGCCGATCTTGTGGTGACTAAAGTTGTTGCTTTTTATAATTAAATGCCATTATTTACAGTAGATCTCATACACACTGGAAATGCAGACTTTAGCATTATGTACATTTGTAAGCAGAAGGTTAAGCACGATATTTAAATGGTGAACTAAAATGAGATCAAGGCTTAAAAGCAAATTGCAATGAGGTATGAGAGAGGTGGTAAGTGGACATTAATCACCACACAGACTTAATCAGGTTTTAAGCACTCCTGGGGAAAACACCAAGACTCACTCACATAGGGTCTGATCCTACCAACACTTATGCCTGTGAATAACTTTACTCGTGGGAGTAGTCCCACTAATATTAAAAGTGTTTAAAAAGATCCGGACCATATTCTGCCTAAGCTACAATAGCAACCACACAATCATTTTGTCCTAAGGGGATTTGAGAGTATAAGTAGTTGTAACCTCACTCAAATCGTCACCTGACGCATGATAACACACATGTGGCTAGGGAGCATAAAGATCCATTTTACCATGTTCTATCCCTTCCCATAGTCTATTACTCTGACATCAGGATCACAGACAATCAGTTATTGCCAAAGACAGGCCTGCTAAAACCATGGAGCTAGTGCCTTCTCATGGGACTGAGCTCATTGTCTCAGGGACACATTTAGCAATCACAAATCCCGGCTTAGAACACTAGCCCATCTCTACTCTTATTTCAACACTTGCACAATGGACTTAAACTACTACTAAAATAAAAATTCCAAGTGGATAGCAACATTTCCATAGATATACAATTCATTGTGACAAGGCAGTTTTATTAGATGCTTGGAAATACTAATATGCTTCACCATTTAACTCTACTCCCTCAAATACAAAACCATACAACTCCCAAACTCCAGCCTACAGCAAGTTTAACGCCCTCTTTGGGATTGTCTCAAACAGTAGTAAAACAGATCCAACAACCAGGGTGAGTACAAGATGATCTACCCTTGGCTGGGAGGGGAGGGGGCACAGAGGGGAGAAGAGGTAGAAGTGAGGAGGTGAAAAATGGGGCAGATATCCATCCATTGTTTATCTTTTCAAGGAGTAGCAAAATGAAAAATTCTACAACCCCTTAATTCTGATTGTAGAAGAGGGACAGTGATGTAACTGTTCTCAGGGAACAATATTCTTATTTTGTGGGAGGAGGTGAGCCAAGATACTTAAGCTCTAGAGAACCTTTAACACAGGAAGCTATTTATCATAACAAGCTTGGTTGATACTGCTCCCATACTGAACCAATTAGATTAGCCTATTTCGTCATACTTCATAACCTGGGATGATAGGTTTCCAAGCATGGTACAGTGCAGTAATTGAATTTTGATCAAACACACATGGCTCATAACCCTGTATGTGAAACTTTCAGAACAGTTCACAGCTTTTAAATATCCAGTCAACATGTTGCCAAAAGTACAGGATGTACTTGATGCAAGTGGGAAGGAGGAGAGAGAGTGTGCTGTAACTTGGTACAGTTGTAAAACAAACATTTTTTATTCTGATTCTGTTCCTACTTTTGCAAAGGAGCTGGGAGAAAGACAGCGAATGTCAAGTCAGTCACTTTTCATCCTAGCCCCCATACCTCCCAGATACACACTTACATTACCACACACTTTTAAATTCAAGATACTGTATGAGATACCAGGAATTGTGTCTGTTAGCATGATGTTCATTGCTCATGCTTATTTAACAAAATAACTGAAAAGTGGTGCACATCATCCTCTTGATAGGGCTATAGTGGATGAGATCATGAAATGACAGCCCTGAAAAATAAAGATTCCTTCTTTCCCCGGCTTCCGCTATTGCCAATGCAACGCATACAGTGGCGTAGTCCTGCTCTCTTCAGACTATGCAGGGACAATCAGTCACACAGACGTTGGTATCAGTCAGGTCCTTAGCAGATAGTGGCTTCCCATTACATGTTTTCCGTATGTCTTCCTCTCAGTAAATGCAAGGGGTTTGAAAGAGGTCTCTAAAGAGAACAGAAAATAGTAACCATTTCATTCCCAACAATTTTTGGTACAAGATGTTTAAAATATGTCCAAAGCACTGTGAATCTGAACAGCAAAATGAACATTGTGTGTTTTGGTACTTGTTAAAATAATACGTCTGATAAATACAAGTTACAGCTGCCTAAGCATGCTAGGGCTTTTTAGAACGGTGGTTCCCGAACCTACATGTTTCAGTAATAGCACTACTGATTCGGCTGAGAGCTTTGTTTATATTACGCTGATCCAAATGACCAAAAAAGATTGGGAACTTTCCACCTCACAGCCTTCTTACACACCTGTTTTGGAGCACAGGTGGGTAAGTGAAAACAACTTACAGCTTCCAAAGGGGAAAATGGTGCTTTCCAGGTTTAACCAAAATGTGGACCCCACTTGGTCTTGCCTTTGGGTCAGGACCAGGTACAGTGACAGGGTGCAACCACCAAGTAAGCCTTCTAAACTCAGAACAGAGTCCAGGAAAAAAAATGACTGACTTAAGCTGTTGCAGAGAAGAGGAGACAGAAAAAGAACTTAATGTGCCACACGTCAAAACTGGGTCCAAGTTTCAGCTCAAGGCAAGGTTAAAAAACAGGCCTGTTTAATCCTCTTAAAGAGAGGATTTATACAGTAATTACAGTAATGGAAACTGATCTTTATAATTCTTATACCAGCTACAGACCCGCTGTGTCATATGCATCGACAGAGGTTGCTAGCTACTTTTCTTACGGACTCCAGATGCAAACTTGAGAACAGACCGTTCAAACCTACAGAGGCAGAACTATCAAAACAGAGCCTGCGCATGTCCAAGATCTAATTAGGCTCAGGGGCTAAAGATAAAAAATCATAGAAGAAACTGGGAGTATGCTATTTTTTTCTGTTAAGATGGAGAGATGCTGTGCAATATATTTTAATTTCTTGTTCATGGAATTTGTGGAACCAGGTTTTCCTTTCACACTGTGTAAACAGGTTTAGAATGCATTTGTTTTTATCTTTCCATTTCCTTTCCTTTGTTACAGCCTGAGGTCCACAGAGACAACACAATGGTAACAGCATCCTGTTCTGGCACAAATTCACCTCACATTCACACTCCTGTTAATCTTTGTTGTGCGAGAAAGAACACGAGTGCTAAATCTTTGCCTGTGTACTAAACAGCAGCTTCAGCAGACCTAGGAATTCAGCTATGGGGTTTGGTTCCACCTACAGGAAGCAGGAGGCAAAAAAAAAAAAAATCATGCTCTCAAGCTTCTTCTGTACCTTATTCCTCAGGTCTAGAACCTGCAGCCAGGCTTGTTGAAGTCATCTATCCAGTGGTGGAATAATGATTTTGCTGCCCCAAGGCCCTGAAATAATTGCCGCCCCCGGCCTCATATGAACTTGTTTTAGTTTTTTTACAAATTTGTTTGAACTAAAATGAAGTTAAATATCATTAAAATAATTGAACATTTACAAGTTTTATTATAAATAAAATTACAAGTATAGCGGACCCTCACTTGAACGCGCATCTGTATAGTGAGATTTCGCTTATAGCACAGGACCACGCATGGATCCAAAACTGAGAACCGATTAATTTCTTCCTTCCGGTCTTATTATTAACGTTTAGGATTCTTGTGAGTATGTTTACTAAATGGCGTCGCACCGTCATTGGTGGTTTCAATATGCGCTATGATTGGTAGAATCACGGCATCACTGATGCCGCGATTACAAAAATGCTGCTATTATAAATTTGTCGCCCTAGGCGTAGGCCTTGTCAGCCTAGGCAATAATACGCCGCTGCATCTATCCAGCCCAGTTCTCCTGACTTCATTCATGTAAAGGACTCCGACTGGGTGCCAGGTCATCTCTAAATACTAATTAATATAGTTCTGAAGAAGTCCAACTTCTCCAAAGTCCTTCAGAAATTGGTGAAGGAGGTCCACAAGAGACAGGTATTTTTTGGCAGCTGACGCATGAATGAATAGGGTGTTATGTAGCACATAGATGGAAATATGCTTTAAAGTGGAAAAAATAGATACAACCATGCTTGACATATTATGGATCATTTTGGTCTTCTAATATCTGGTTAAACATTTGGAGAAAATTACAAAGAAAGACAGCAACTTTGACTTAGGCTTTGTCTACACTGGAACCTGAACGACAAAACTTTTGTTGACCGGGGAATGAACCCCTTTCCCACCTCCCCAAAACGACAAAAGTTTTGCCAACCAAAAGCACCGGTGCATCAGCTCTCCGGCTGACAAAGCTACCACTGCTCGTTGTGAGTGGAAGTTTTTGGTTGGTGAGAGAGCTCACTCCTGCTGACAAACAGCGGCCACACTGCATGCCTTTTAGCGGCACGACTGTATGGCACAGCTGTCTCGTTAAAAAATGCGTAGCGTAGATGTGGCCTTAGAGTTTGGTAGGACTAGAAAGCATCACAGTGTAACAAAGACTGGCTTTGGGATGGGGGCAGGGAGAACAGCAGCAGTTCCTGATTAAAACCTGATCTAACAAAACACTAAAGCATACGCTTAAAATTAAGCATTTGGTTTAATGGAATGGGGCCTATGTTACTTTTGTGGTTAACTGCCTCCTGCAACTGCTTGTTGAAAAGAATATATCTAGTACATGACTGCTGATTAAGATACATGCCCTTAGTGAGAGAAAAGAACTTGTGTAAAAAGCCTAAGTCCACAGGTGCATATAAATATATGATGGACCTTTACAACAATGAAGAGAGTGTAAGAACTCAAAGTTACCAGACTGTACACGTGTATCTTAGGTTAAAGAACTGTATTATGGCATAGTAGAGAAATATAATTGAATCATGTAATTAATTACAATCACAATATATGACTATGAGACAGCAGAAACATATGGTTGCCTGTGCAAGTTTATCTTTGACATTTCCCCAATTGAGTGTTTAAGCACACAACTGTAATGTTCCCAACATCGTTTTGTGTATAGAATATTGATAGAAATTGCAGCAGAAGCAACAGGAAGGGCAGTGGATCCAGAAATGGGCTAAATGAAGCTAAAAAAACATGAAAAGATGGAACATGTGAGAAGACTGAATACACAGAGCTGGGTAAGCAAATATAACCCAATATACTCTTGAGGAACAAAGGAAACAATAGTTGATGGGGTCACAACAGATGTTTTCCAAAAACTCTGATAGAACATTTCAAACACAAAGATCTTCCTGCAGCTCTGAACCGTTTTACTGGCAGGCTACAACAATACACCTTTGGAAACAATAAAGCCGAGCATTTCAAGGTTTGATCGGGTACAGAAGTCAAAGCAGAGAAGTGATATCTCTGTGTAGTAAGTGGAGAGAGAAAAAAGCAGCAGAATCAACAAAACAGCATCAGGAGACATTAGCTATTTCCCCTGCCATTTAAATCATTGCCGTCCAATAGCCGTCAGAGAGTTTGCTCTTTAAAATGCTTTTAAAACAGTTTTCCTGGAAAACATGGTATGTGCATATGATGATGATGAGGTATACAGGTTGACGTGCACAACTAATGCAGCCATGTCCTACGCACACACAAAACCAAACAACTACACCACAATGTATTTCCTATTTTTATATAAAAATTTAAAATAATGTATATATTTTATATACATCCACCTTCTCTAATTTCCTTCTCACTGTACAAATCAATGCAACGTGCCCCAAAGTGATTCCTTTGACTAGGTACTACACTACACTTCAATACTGCAGTGATGCATGCTGTAGACAGAAAACCTTAAGATAAAGAGAATGAAATAATGACAATGTTTATGGAGAATACATGGTCTTGTGGTCTGACTGGCATTCAGGTGATATGGGTTCAATTCCTGGTTCTGCCACATCTTCAGCAAAGTAGTTGCTTTCTGCCCCTAAGTTCCCCATCTGTAAAACAGCAGTAATATTTCACCTCACAGGGCTGCTGAGAGGATAAGTTCATGCATGTCTGTGAAGCAGTCAGATACTGTGGTGTTGGTGGTTGAGTTGGGGCAGGAAAATAATTATCTAGATATATGATTAGGAATTTTATTGCCTTTCTCTACAGACAGAGGCAAACCAAGTATTGAGGGAAGAGCTCCAATCCTTTGAGAGGCTTGTTCTGAAATAGTAAGATCACTCAAAACTAGAGAAACAATAGGGTGAGCAGCTTGACTTATGGGAGGATTCCACAGCATTGAGCAATTCAGAAAATCATGATAAACACTTAGATGCCTACTACTGCAGACAACGTGTCATGAATTCAGTGGTCTGGATTTACATCTTGCAAAGATGTTTTTACAGTCCTTATGGTAAACATTCAGTGTCTGACTCTTACAGCATGAAAATGCAGACCTCATTACTTCTTTAGTGATCTTGTCATTATCATGTGCCTGCTCAGTTAAGCCTCTCCAATTATTAGTATTGACCACACAGCTGAAGTTTAATCACGAGGATGCATGTGTTGAGCCGCACAAGATAGTTCAAGCACAAAATGATGTGCTGGCAAAAGCTGGAGGAGGTATGTAACTCTTGTGATGTCTGTGACATTGTATGATTAAAATATGACATGTATATCATTGTTGCTACCACTGTTATACAATTGCAACAAATCTTATACGAAGTATATCATATTAAGGTATCAATGGAAAAGTTACAACCTATCAAATCTGATTATCCTTGTTTGTATGTCTTTGTATCTAAAGTTATGAATATTGACTATGTACCAGTATTTCAAATTTGTTTGCTCCATGGGCAACACCCACCAGGTAGTTTACATTCAGTCTAGCCAGTATATTGTGAATGGACCATTCAAGTTGATGGCCCATTAATGAACACAATGGGCCATGGAAGAAGCTTATCTATGCTTGGTGGGCCTTCCTGTGGACGTTTTAGCCAGAATATGGGTAGTGGCTGCTTCTATGACTCATTGAAGCATGCAAGGGCATGTGATTAGCTCATGTGACTCTGGACTCCATCTTGTGCCTGTACTTTTCCACAAACTGCACTGAGGGCTTTGTTTGGGACAAAGAAGTTTCCTTCACATGGGAGAAGGTATAAAAAACCCTTGAAGCATCTCCATTTTGCCTCTTTCCTGCTGTGATCTCTGGACTTATACTAAAAGGAGCATTCCAATCTTTTGCAAGTTACCAGAGACTTTACAAGCCAGCAGTTTATTCCATCATTGCTTCAAACCTGATACAAAAACTCTGCAATGCTTGTATGTATTTGATAAGAAGACAGAAAATACATTGACTCTATATAAATCCATGGTACATCCACATCTTGAATACTGCGTGCAGATGTGGTTGCCCAATCTTTAAAAAATATATTGGAATGGGAAAAATTACAGGGCAACAAAAATGATTATGGGTATGGAACAACTTCCATATGAGGAGAGATTAATAAGACTGGGACTTTCAACTTGGAAAAGAGACTACTAAGGGGGATATGATAGAGGTCTATACAATCATGACTGGTGTGGAGAAAGTAAATAAATAAGAAAGTGTATTTACTCCTCATAACACAAGAACTAGGGGTCACCAAATGAAATTAATAGGCAGCAGGATTAAAACAAACAAAAGGAAGTATTTCTTCACACAACGCACAGTCAATTTGTGGAACTCTGCCAGAGGATGTTATGAAGGCCAAGACTATAACAGGGTTCAAAAAAGAACTAGATAAATTCAGGGGGATTGGTCCATCAATGGGTATTAGCCAGGATGGGCAGGGATAGTGTCTCTAGCCTCTGTTCGCCAGAAGTTGAGAATGGGCAATGAGATGGATTACTTGATGATTAACTGTTCTGTTCATTCCCTCTGAAGCACCTGGCATTGGCCACTGATGGAAGACAGGATACTGGGCTAGATGGACTTTTAGTTTGACCGTGTATGGCTGTTCTTATATTCCTTTGACCATTTTAACTCTCTCATCTTTCTTTTCTCTTATAAATAAGCCTTTAGATATTAGATACTAAAGGATTGGCAACAGTGTGATTATTGGGTAAGATCTGAGTTTTATATTGACCTGGTTATGTGGCTGATCTCTTGGGATTGGAAGAACCATTTGTTTGATTAAATTCAATTGATTAAATTAAATAACCACTCACCATTAAGTCTAGTGTCTGGGTGGTAAAACAAAGGCTGGGATACCTAAGGAGACTGCATTTCTAACTTCTCGTTAACCAGAAGTTTACTTTTGTTACTGGCTTGGTATATTTTATGGAAGAATAACCACCAGTTTGGGGTGGGTCTGCCCCATTTCTCAGCAGTTTGTCTTGAATCTGGTATTCTCAGCTGTGACCCACTGAGGCACGGTGACAATGTCAACTTCTGAAAGTCTTCATAGAAGCAGCATGTTTTGAGGAGGGATGTGAAGGAGAGGGACACAGTTAGTAAGAGGAAGGGTCAGAGGAAAATAATCTGAAGACAAGAGAGAAATTAAAGTTGGCCAGAACTTCGAAGGCCTTTCTGTCTAGTCATCCTTGGGTGTAACATCACCACCATACACAGGCTCTTACGTAGAGGAGAGGGAATATGAAATGGGTGGCAAAATCGTACAATCCTGAGCAGTATGAAAAGGACACAAACAATCACTCCATGTTTTGTTGCAGTTATATGAGGGGGAATAAAGGATGAAAACACTTTCAAGGTGGACAGGCCTAAAATAGTACTTGTTTTTGCTGAGTCTCCACACAACGTGCCTCTGTACTGACAGATGCTCTTCCCTGCTAAACTTTCTGTTCTTGGGAGTGGTGTAACAAAGACATGTACAAAGATTTTATATAAATGGATGGACTTGCCAACATGTCAAATTTTCATCCACTTTAAGTTTTCACACACAAATCAGCCTCAGCATCATTTAAAAGATAATAATATGGAACGCTGCAAGTAGTCTGGACATGCTAAATAACTGTGTTCTTGAACTATACCTTAAATGTACTCAATATAAATAATTTTAAACCCAATTCATACATGGTTTACTTTTCTTATATGTGGCATATACTGATAACACCCTGATTGCTTAAAAGTAAGGTTATGTTTATGTATGGTGTTTTTTATACTTATCCTTAATTTAGATTAAAAGGAATCTGACTAGCTGAAATGACACAAATTTTCTATGAAATAGTGGTCTTTGGAAAATTCATATATCGCTTAAGAAAACATTGATAAGGAAATATTAAAATAGTTTTGAAGATTGTATATAAATAAAAAATCCGGAAATGTTATGTGAGAGGTTATAGTGAAGACAATGTAATGTAGATTTCTGGTCCAAATTAAAACAGTTTTTCTGTAATAAGCTTGTTTCAAATCTACTAAATGGTTAAGGGAATGTTTAAATTAAACAGTATGAAGATATTGACTATCAAACATCAACACTGAAGCTTCTCACTGTATCTTTCATGACCTATTTTTGGTAAATCTTGGATGTCACACGGAAGTTTGGTAACAAAGCATTTTGTGAGACACCCAGGATATATGTTTCATTAAAATACAAGATGCCTTTGTCAACAAGGACCAAATAAAAGAAGTGTAGGTTAGAGGGATAAATCCACATACCTATATTTTATTACATCTATTTAGTATAAAAAATTGTACTTCTGACATATTCTGTTTCATTAAAACATAGGTACATATGTTTGGTAAGAACTGTTTTGAAAAAGATGGCGCACAGATGATGGTTAAAACAGTAATAAAGTTGATATCCATGAAAGTCAACAAGTTTGGGGTTTTTTGAGACTGAAGGTATAATACAGGCAAAATAAACAGGTTCTATTCTAACTTTGATGCATAATGTCTACTGTGCCTGTTGAATGAGGGTGTTCTATTTATGGCATTACACTTTTCTATCCCTTCCCCAGCTGCTGATTATCATTATTAAACTGTGAGCCAAATCAGGCAACTTCACTGAAATTTGTTCTTTAATTTAAAGAGGTTTTCCATGAATGTAATAGGATTGCAAAGGATATAAATCCTCTCAGATTTTGGACCAATCTTTTTAAAATTAGGCTCTTAAGTCTTTTTTCTGACTTTTCAAAAAAATAAAGATGTCCATTTCATAACTGTTACAGAGACCTTACAATACTGGAAACAGTGACACGGGTTTTAGACACGGGATGATATCCTATGCCTCCTGAAATCAATGCCAAAACTCCCACTGACTTCAACAGTGCCAAAATTTCTCCCCAGATGCTTTGTCTGTTACTAACTCACATTGAAAGATAAAACATTGACAGTGCAAATTATGAATGTCTGCATAACTCACAAGTAGCACAGCCTAGAAGTCATGAGCTACGTGTTCACAGAAATGGAGCAGTCACACAGAAGAGACTTCTGATGTGAAGTCTTGTGCTTGATGACATTTCTCTAAATATCTTTACCAGCTTTTTTCAATACACAACATTTAATATGCAGTTACATAATTCTAATAAAGTGTCATTAATATAAATCAGTTATCAGGAATTTCAGTGGACTACTGAATCCAATCAATCAAAATGTACCTGTGTGTAGACAACATTTCCTGCCAGACTTAAGGATACGTCTGTGTTTTTCTGAATGTCTCATTGGTAATACTCAGCTTGGTAAGCCTTGCTCCATAGTAATCTATAATGTAACTAGAGCCATCGGAAGGTCCAACGATCTAGAAAAAAAAAACAAGATTTTCCAATATTAATTAAAATGTACACACTTTTTTGTGCTAATATCTCAATTATTGTTAATTTGTCCATCACAAAATTAATCATGCTCAAATTACAAATTATAAACTGGATTCATTTTGAAGTTGTGCTGCAGTTTAACCATTTTAGTGAGTACTCTCTTTGAAGCAAGACTTCCCTAGAGCTCCTAATCAACCAAATTACAGTGGTGAATGAGCTGCTAGACTCTGGCCTTAGACTGAACCAATCAGGATTTGAGCCACAGCAGGCTGCCTTTTAGAAGATCTTGCTGACAGATGGATGAGCCCCAGAAAATGTCTCCATTTCCACAATAAGGGAGGATAGATGGGAGAAAGAAACTGAGATGATGGCAGCTATTTTGGGAATATGAAACTGGTAAGGAATGGGGCCAAAGAAGAGCTTCACTGGGATTTTTCTGCAATTGATAAATGGAGGTAGAGGGCCCAAGGAGATGAAGAACAAGAAGAGAAAATTGTGAGGGGGAGAGGGGTAAGAACTGTCCTCAACTGTTCCTATCTCTGATGGGAGGCAAGGCTACTGGCATAAGGTAAAGTTTTAGAGCATATATAATTTAAAAAACCTGAAAAACACTAACATAACATATATTCTTTTATAAAACACTTGCATGTTTTAAGTTATGAATTGAATTTTTTTCCATTCCTGGTCTTCTCTTGTGCTAAGGCTGCAAGTTGTAGCTAATGGGAGTTGATTTTTGAAACATGAACAGTATCAGAAGGAAGGAGGAGAATGAACCCAGAATCTTCTTCCCTTAAAATCATAATGTCCAGAAGTAAAAAAATAGCCCATAGGGAGGCAGCATGGTCTACTGAATAGGACAGAGGGCTGGGAGTCACGAGACAATGGGTTCTTTTGGTAGCTCTTCCACCATGTAACCTTAGGCAAATTGTTTCACCTCTGTATGATTGAGGACATTTGAATTCCATGAAGATGGACATGGCATAAGAACCTGAATAAAGACAGAATAGGCCCTAGAATGTCAATCTTTTGCTGGCTGTTTTCAGAGTATGGTGCAAAGCCCAGTTATTTCAGTTGCTTTATTCTTGACCTTTTTGGCACTCCTTCTCTCCCTCCACCCTTCATTCTTTGCGCCAATGGACAA
Organism: Chrysemys picta bellii; assembly: GCF_011386835.1. Lineage (NCBI taxonomy): Eukaryota > Metazoa > Chordata > Testudines > Emydidae > Chrysemys > Chrysemys picta. Next base: position 16,668,089 of record NC_088798.1, read on the forward strand.
CTGATCCCTTTTGTTGATGAAGGTTTCTCTGCTTTGTGGGAACATCGTTGTGTCTGATTTGATTATTGTTGTCTTTCAGATTTTTAGACTATTTTGATGGTGCTTGAATGCCTCAGAGTCAATTAAGTAAAATTCAACTTGTACTGTATGACAAAATTATTATGTAGCAAGCTATTCACCCCTGCCACTTGGTGCTTTCTTGAGCAATCCCTTACAGAATAGTGGTTGTTACTGGTTGAGAGATGTCTCAACTGACTTTGAGAAGCAGGGCAATGAGGCAACAACATTTCCCCCTTAACATGTTACAAAGCTTCCCCCCACTCTCTCTGCACCACAAAAATCAGCTCAGATGGCAGAACTAAACCAAGCTCCCTTCAATTCTCCTTTAATGCCTTCTTGATGGACCAGCAGGTATTGACTTTATCTCCTTCAGAAACACAGGAATTTAACCTTCTTCAGGAAAGTTGATGGTGTCTCTGTGCCTACAGCTAATTATGAAGGGGTTCTGAGAGAAGAAGGAGAAAGGCAAGTAAAAACTGCTTCCGAGCAAAAGCACTACAGGCCAAAAACCCATACTGAATATTTACAACCAGGTGACACTAATAAGCAACACATGCTCCATGTTTTGCTTGGACTAGCACTGGAGAAGAAACACTAGGTTCATCCCCTAGTATGTCTGTGACTGAATGCACCCCCATATTCATACCCTACACACCATAGTAATAATCTTTGTACAAAGTATGCCTTGTATGGTTGTGACGGTCTGTACCCCTATGTTCACCCCCTTTATAGGACTATGATAAATCTTGTACAGAGCATGCCTTGTGAGTATCACTTGAAAACTCATAATTTGTTGTTCATTATTGTTCTAGTAAAATATATGTGGCAACATTGTATGTAAAGCTATAAGATACTACTATATGATGTTACTAAGACATATTCCAAATCTGGAGAGCTGTCACAATCTGGTTCTACAGAGATAAAAGGCTAGCCAATGCCTCATCCAGGTGTCAATAAGATCAAATGGGCCTGGTTAAGTTGCCTTTCTTTGGCAGGAAAGCGGGTGTGGGTAAAAAAACCCTACATCTTGACAAAGGAGCAGCTGGGAGTTTCCATTCACACAGACTTTCTGTCTCCTGAACTTTAGCTGGAGATGACAAAAAAAAGAGAAGGATCTATAAGAAAGGAGAGATGTCCAAAGTAATCTCTCACTTTCTCTCTACCCATGGCATCAACAGCACTTGAAGAACAAAGGAAGCAGCATAGGACTGGGGAGGGATCCTGACTGAAAGAGTTTCAGCCAGTAAGACTGTTGGAACCTGTGGCGAGAGAGACCTTTGCCATGAATTCACTCTAGCTTGTTAAGTTAGCCATTAGTTGTGTTTTACTTTTATTTTCTTGTAACCAATTCTGACTTTTATGCCTCATTACTTGTAGTCACTTAAAATCTCTCTTTCTGTAGTTATTAAGCTTGTTTTACTGTTATCTAAACCAGTGTGTTTGGGAAAATCCATTTGAGATAACAAGATTCATGAGTATCATTTTCTATTAGTAAAATGATGGAGTTTATATGAGCTTGTATTGTCCAGGTGAGGGCTGGGAGAAAGTCTGCAACTGGGAATTTGCTGGTGTTGCTCTGTAGTGTAATTCATGAGCGACTGGCTATAGCACTCATACTCCATAGCTGGGAGTAACTTACATGATGGAGGCTGTATGTGAGCAAACCAGGAGTGGTAGCTCTCATGGCGAAGCAGTGTATAAGGCACCCCAGGTTGGAGAATTGAGGGGACACAGCTGTTCATCAGTTCAGATTGTACCCTGGGTACAACTGTCACAAAGGTATCACTAATAACTCTCTGGTCAATAATATCATGGTGAAATGGCTACAGCAGCATAGTATGTAAAGTTATGAATATAAGCTGAAATCATGACTGAAGATGTTTACCAGACAAGTCTGGGAAGTGGGTAAACCTGTATCTCAGAGACAAAGGACAAGGTGAGACTTCTTGCCAGGTGTCATTAAAACTGATGGCCAATTGTCTGTCAAGTGGCCATTCTTTGGCAAGGAATGGGTCAGGAACAAACAGATTTGCATCTTCGCAAACAACAGCATGAAATCTCTTTCATCAAAGATTCCTTGTCTCTATCCTCACAGCAGGAATGAACTTTATCTAGGGTAATCCTCAGGAAAATGCATTTCAAAGGGTGACTGACCTATACAAGTCAGGGCCCAAAACACCCTAAGTTCTCTCTCCCTATTTATCTCTACTTCACCTAAGATGACAAAAGAAACAGTCTTTAGACTTTGGGAGCAGATCCTGGCCTGAGAATTTGGTCTGGGAACATGTGTTAACAATTTTACCTTGAACCAAGTCTAACTTGTTAAGTTTTAGCACTAGAAAACATTTTATCTTCATTTTTCCTATAACCATTTCTGACTTTAAGGCCTTATACTTGTACTCACTTAATCTCTCTCTCTCTCGTTGTAGTTAAATAAACTTGTTTTATTCTTTAATCAAATCTAATCCGGTGTTGCATTCAAATTGAACTGTATGGGTAACTCCATTTAAAATAGCAAACTACTGGATATTGATCCTCTTAGAGGGGCAATGGACCTAAAATATCTGAACTGTCCAGGAGAGGGCTAGACAGTACAGAATACGCGTTTTGCGGGAAAATTCGGGACTGGGAGTGTGTTGGGTTTGCCCTATAAGTGGTAACCAAGGCTGGTGGAAACCAGAGTGTGACTGGAGTATGCTGGCAGGCTGCAGCTATACACAGACACTCAGGGTGTGCTCCGCCTGCTGCTGGCTGTTTGTGAGGGGCTCAGGTTGGGAACTACAGCGGCAAAACATCATGAGGCACCGCTGGTTGCAAGGCAGGTGGTGACACAGCTCCTCACTGGTCTGAACAGCACACTAGAATGTCATAATGTCATACACACATGGCAGCTAAAGAACAGTGGTTTAATGTACATATACAACCATCTGATTTAGAATTTTTAACATGGAAGACAATGCAAATGACATAGAATGCACATGTGCCTTTGTGGCTACAGTGATGAAGTTAAACAGGAAATGCTCAGTTGGGCTTTAGTTCAGTCCAATTAGTTTAGCAATAGCTACTAAGGTAATAACTTCAGCATTGCAGGTTTTATCTTTGCAGATCTGTATTAGAAAAGAATATGCAAGTTTATTCTAAATTTTCTTTACAAATACAGTAGCATGAACCACAGACACACTGTTCTTTCTTCTCCCATTAGGCCATACACAATGTTTGAGATGATGGCCCAAAGAAAAAACATTGCTATCCCATGGGGGAGTGGGAATCGTTTTGGGTGGAAGGAGACGAAATTAAACAGTGTGGGAAATAAGTGTATGTAAAGGTCTATGGTCAACTGGAATAAATATTCTATCAAATAAAGGTAAGTTATTTTAGCCTATTGTGGCCACAATTTATAGTGGCCTTACAAAACAGGTTGTATGATGGTGCGAGGATTTGTTCCTTCCTATTAAGATGCAAAGAAAGTTTACAACTGACAATAAATTCTGTATATTTTAGCACAGGAGAGAGAAGTTACAATATTCTCTTCGGCCAGGATCAAGAGTTAACTACATTCTTGGTCACCTTTCTCCCCAGTGTACATGATTCCATCATTGTGACACTGATGATTTGCCTCAAGAAAGTGTGAGAAAAAGCACATATTGAGGTAAAACTACCAACTGTACGAAAAGCAAAACTGAACAAAAAAATTGAGTTTAAGTATTCTGGATGTGACTGATTTAGAAAAGATAGTTGGAAATCAAAACACCCCCCCTCCCTTCTTTTAAATAGACCCATTCTGGAATAGAGAAACTCCGGCAGCTTTGTGAGGCCACAAGATATCACCCCCAGTTGAAGGCCTTCAGGAATCCTAAAAAGACCCTTCTCAATTAACATATGTCATCCTTTTGCGAATATAGGTAAAATAGCAACATCAACTTTCTCCCTCTCAACCCCGCAGTCCCTCAAGTCATGGGGTAGGCCAGCAGCTGTTCATATGTAAACTTGCAATTGAATTTTATTTATTTCAAAATATTAAATATAGAAGTTGGACATCACATGCACGTGCACCACAGTGCAAAACACAAAACCCATGTGTTATGCCTTCTTTTTTCTCACTCTTCTATAATACCTCTTGTGTTAGAAACACTGACCAAACTGCTACTAAGCTCACCTTTTGATTGAGGGGGGAGGTGTGTTTCTGATGTTTATAGAACACCAGTTACTATAGTATTTCCCTTTCCACTCTGGGGAATGTGCAGAGCACTAACCAGAAGAAGTAAAGCAGAAATGAAAATGGAGCAGGAAAGCCAGACCATGACTGTGGAGATCTATGCTTACCACATACTGTTCTGCGAACAGAAGTGCTGGATATATCCATTTGTTTTAACTTTTAAAATGGTACACAACATCCAACACATTCTGGTCTGCAAAGCAAGCATCTGGTTGGATTCCTGAAGTTTAGGAAATAAATGCACAAGCTTTACAAGCCACCTGGGGACATTTTTAGTGTTTACTATTCGGCATCATCACTGCCTCCTTTCTCCTGGTCTCCAGTAATTTGCTGTGTTTGTACAAAGAAATACTAACTATAATCCAGGCTTCTGTAGCACCACTGGTCACCATTTTAGAGGTTGGTTAATTTTAATAAGATAAACTCTGATAATCTATACATGTCAAGGAGAGGAGGAGATTTTTTTCAGAAGTGCCTAAGTGAGTGTGGAGCACAGGTCCCATTGGCTTTCAGTGGACTGTGGCACTTAAGTGCTTTAGAAAATGTCACCCTAGGTCATTAGGTTTATCCCTGCACCCTCTTGAATGCATTTACACACATCTTCCTGGTGATATGTTAAGCCAGGGATCCTAAATACAATCCTAAATCCTGTGGTATTTACCACTCCAAGCCACATGTGACCTGGCCAAATTACAGTGCTGGACAACTAGATTCTGCTTAAGTTCTCAAATAGTTTTAATAGGATACATCAGTCTTCACTCTGCCATATCACATATATGCAGTGTTGCTTTGTGTGTGAAAAAGCTTCCAGGTTACACTTAGAGGTGGTTGCACTGCAGTGACTGGAAGAAATATCTAGTTGGTAATTTATTTTAAGATCTCATCTATATACATTTAAATCTATTTCCTATGATGCACCCTCTGCAACATCATGACTGAGAAATCAGTACCTGGATTTTAATGTGTAGGATAGTCAGAAAATTCTCTTGAAGCCAAAAACAGACTGGCCCCTTTTTTGGACTTTATCAGACTTTTAATAAACAAAAAATTGATTTGTATCCTAGTTTGAAAGTGTAAACTTACCTGCATTGAAATGAGAATGAAATCAATTAGGCTACCAATTCCACAAAACCCTACAGTGCAGAACTTTAACAAACCTAGAAAGGAAAATAAGACTTAATTACAGCCTTAAGCAATTCTCTATAAAGTTTATGGAACTTTACAGTTTCCAGGTGCGTAGGCATTTCCCCCCCCCCCCATCTCCTCTCCCCCACCCCCCAGAACATTTTACCATGAGAGTGAAATTAACACAAGAATATTTTCATTAATTATCAGAGTCTTTGTTTTTACATTTATGCACCAACCCGTAAAGAAACTTGCTTAGTTTAAAAGATTTAAATACAAAATGATTTTAACAGACACAATTCTGAGAAAAGTAAGAGAATGAACATATTACTGTCAACTTAAATTACTGAGTTTTTCTTTTCTCTTGCTGGATGCACAGTTAATCTTAAAACAAAGAAATCTTTGCGCACTGGAGCTCCAAAACTTATTTTAGCATGAAACACTTTCTACTGTCTCAAGTTGTAGAACATACTAATTAGACTTTGGAAACAGCTGCTGCATTACATGCTGGGTTTGAATATTGTTCTCATTGCTAGTGTATACAATACTAATCTTTAAGGGGTTGCCAACACTGTAGATACTTTTCTAGGAACTTTAATGTATTCATTCTAAATGCAGTGGAATATGTCTGTAAGTGACTAACAAATTATTGTTTCATTGAGATGATTTTCCATTAAAGGTCAGGCAGAACTGTAATAAAATGTGGAGATACTTAGAGGCTGTCTTTAGAAGCAGAAGGCTGCCTTAAATAGTTTATTGTACAGATTTCATTGTATGTGAACATTGTAAAAATTTCAAAAGCATCAAAGTGACTTAAGAAGCTTAAACCCCAAGGACTTTCAATGAAGCTTAAGGGGCTAAGTTACTTTTGAAAATGAGTGTCAGTCTCCTAAGTCACTTAGGCTCGTCAGAAAATTTTATCCAAGATTAGAAAGTGTGAAAAGGAATGTTTGTCTTTAACTAGGTCAAGTTAATTGTAGGATATTGTATGGGGAGAACTGTGCTGTCTTTAGCAGGGAATACAAGTTTATACCTGCATGTAAAATGCACAGCACACTTTGGATGCAACAGAAATCAACATGCTGGAAATACAGGATACATAGAGACAGCCATATTGTTAACAAAGTTGAAAAATGGAGACCTAATAATGAGTATGTGACTCTTGACCAAGAGGAAGAAAAACTGTTAGCAGGACGGCCTTCCAATGGACCAAAAATAATTTCGCTATGACACTATAATATGAAATGGTGTCAATCAATGAAGACACAAGTCATGTTATATATACAAAATTATAAATACATAAATGTTTAAAACAAATTGTTCTCAGTGGTTGGTATCTGGGACTTGCAGCAGCCAAGCATTTTAAGCTTTGCCATCAGTATTGGCTGTAGTGTCAAAAAACATAAGGGCAACAGCCAGCAAAACAAATGCCAGCAACAGGGGACAACAGTGCTGAGCTAGGACTAAAATGATGCATGCCAATTTCTCTGGTAAATACTAGAGTACCAAATTTATTATCTTTGCAACTGGAGCATTCCCCACCCAAAGTATTCATGGATAACTCTCCCATCTTTTGTCATGCTCTCAATACATATTCTGAACCCCACTGGAAGTTGGCATTTTAGGGACCCAACAAGCCACTTTCACCCCACCATCTGTACTGGTGTCAGAAGCAGAGACAGTAGCTCCAAGTGTGTAAGCACTTTATGTATGGAATTAGCTGCAAGATTTTATCATTCTAGTCACTTTCATTTTCCATTATTGGTTGTAGAAACACTTATTGAGCCCAATTTTTGCTTTGGGGAGTATGGGGAGGAAATGCAGGAAAGGAAGCAAAGTCAGAAAGGAGGAAGAAAAAATAAACGAACAGTGGAAGCGACCAAATAGTTGTAAGAGTAGAGGGGTAAAAAACAGGCCATTGTATCACAAAAATTGTGGGTTATTTAAATTTAAGGGGAGGAACTCCAAACCCGTCTTCCATGTAACAAACAAACTTTTTCATCTGTATTCAGTAGTTTGGATGAACCAATGCTCCCTCTAAACACAGCAGAGGGAAGTATATGTCTGCAAGAGTGTTTGTAATTTTCATCACATTTATGCAAAATATTTCAGCACTATTTACTCTTTAGTTCTGCTTCTGTCAGGGAATGGATGATCCCAAATAAACTGACTGTTGACAAGCAAGCCATTGTATTGATTTTATATAAAAAAATGCTGCGACCCCACTGCCCATCCCCCAACCATATTCTGAATATCAACAATGACACTTGGTAAAGGATTAGAATTTTGCAACAACCCATTCACTAATCAAAACTTCAGACTTTCTACAGGAACAACTATCGTGGCTATAGGTCTTGATGCGTTAAGGGTTTGAGCCTTTGATTATTGAAGTAAAAAAGCCTGGGAACTTATAGTTAAATCCATCCTAAGTGAGGAAAAAATATCAGAAAAATTAGGGTGGATGTCTTTGGAGCTAAAAATCCTGAATTACATTTTTTAAAAATGACTACCATAAAGCACAAGGGTAATTGAATTTTCGTGAACCTGAGAAATTTTGGGGATTATTGCCCTTCTGGATAATGTAAGATGCTCAAGGCTCTTGGAAGATATGCAATGCCAGCCATGCGTCGACTGGAATCAACCTTCAGCCCATGCTGAGGGCACCTGGGACCTGGTTCCATAGCTCAGGGGTTAGAGCATTGGACTTGTAAACCAGGGCTTGCAAGTGCAAACCTCACTGGGGCCTGAGCAGCAGTTTCTGGCTGGGCCTGTTGTCCCAAATTGCAAGTGTAGATTTAATATGGATTATACTAATGTGTAGAAGAGGAGAAAGTATTTTATCTGGAGACTAAAAAGAAACCTAAGACTGAAACAGGGCTACACTTATTTCCTTTACAAGTGAATAGTGTTACTTATTTGTAGCTATAAATTAATTTTTTAAATCCACATATTGCAAGAAATAAGAGCATATGGGGGTCGGAGGAGTGCTCTATGAGTTTCAGAACATCTTGTAAGCAAAGCACCTGACGAACACAGGAATTGCCATGATCAGACTAGTCCAGTAGCCTAACAGTGGCTAACACCAACGGCTTCAGAAAAAGGTGCAAGATGCCCTACAGAGAAAGTCTCTTCCTAACACAATTGGTTAGAGATTGGCTAAAGTCCTGAAGCATAAAGGTTTACTTTCCTTCAGGGTGGATAAAAATCAATTATTTAAAAAAAATATCGGATTTTTTAAATTTAAATCAGATTTTTTTTTATAAAATGCTTTTTGAGGAAAAAAAGATAAAGATACATTATAGCTCAAAGATATCTCATCATGGAATAGGGATTATAAATTCTATAGTATGAAACAATATATTCATGCAATGTTTAAGAAAAGTTTTGTAAATGAGTTCCAATAGTTCATGGATTAGGGACCCAATTTTATGGGGTTCCAGAGGCTTCTGTATAGATTATTTAGGTTAATCTTTCTATCTACCCAATGGGACTCAGTGCTCAGTCTAGAAGATGACATCAGAGATGCTTAGTTTTGCAGTTCTCAAACTGTGGATTTGTGTCTCCAGAGATAACATACTTGTTAACAGCAAAAATGTTTTTAAATAAATAAATAATATATAGAGGTGAGAAATAACAGACCTCAACCCTACTGTCCCTCTCCAAATTTGTGTACACAGAGTCAATCCCTTACCTCTCTAAAAGTGAAAGGTTTCAAAAAGTTCAATGAATAGAAGATTGTTGGGGGCAGAATAGATCTGGACAAGGAAAAGAAGTCTGGAGATAAATGTGAGAAGGGAGGGACAGGCAGTAGAAACAAAAGTGAAACTGTTTGAGCAGCATATTCCAGAAGTCTTGAGGTCTTTCTGAGTGTAGCCTTCATTGATTTGAGATCTTCCATACCATTCTCTTACTAGAAGGGAAAACCTATAATGGCAGCAGGCTGTAAAACAGACCCAGTTTGGGAATAAGAACCATTCAAGAAATATATGTTTGCTGATGTTGTTTTAAAGGAAGTCAGATCGGTGAACTGGTGGAAGTTACATAAGCACTTGGATTCAGAGACTGTTGAAGTGATAATCTCACTTTTACCAGCAGTAGCTTCTGCCATGTAGAAAGAATATTTTCTTCCTTTGGACTAATTTGTTCCAAATTGAGAAATTGTTTGGGACCTGTAAAAGCAGGAAAGCTTGTTTTTCTTTTCCAGATTATGAACAAACAGGAAAATGAAGGTGAAGACGATGGAGTTAGCTGCAGAAGCCAATGTTTTAAGTTTCTCATGTTGACCTAGTTGATATAGTTGATTTAATTTTTGTTTTGTTTTTGAAATATTTCATTTAACTATTTTAGTTAAAAACAATTTTAACAAAAACAAACCTGATTTTAAAAAACTTGAATGTTTAACTAAATTCAAAAATTCATATGCTTGTTTTGTTAAAATATTATATGTTTGCTGTTGAAGAAAAAAATCCAGAATATATAACATTGTTGGTTTAGTTAAATAAAACAATTTAAATGTCTGTCTGGTGATGTTGTCCTCCTAATACAGCATGGCAAGAAAATCCTCCAAATATTAATGATTAACCTGTTGAATTGGAGATAGTTCATCTCCCAATGACTTCAAAATATCTGCTTCAATTACCTTTGGTAAAATAAATGACCAATCATTCATTTTCTGATATAGCTGTAAAACTAATCTGAAAAGCTTTTGAAATAAATCACTTTAAAAATGTATAGTGTGTACCGTCTAAAAATGAAACCTACATCTATCTCTGAGTTCTGAAGAATATGTATTAAGGTTATAACAACCAACAAGAATGCACTTTTATGTAGAAATCCATGATTAAATCAAGTCTTTTTAAATCATGATTTAAATCAATTTGATTTAAATCAAATCCACCTTGCTTTCCTTACAAAATGTTTCTGCTATCCATACAACTTTTTGGCTTCAATGGGTATGTCTACACTGCAATTAAAAACCCATGGCCGGCCCACGCCAGATGACTCAGGCTCGTAGGACCTCAGAGCCCTGGCTCCAGTCGAAGCCTCTACACTGCAATTAAACACATGTTAACTAGAAATTTCCCCCCCCTGTAGAGGTAAGAGCAAAGAACGTTTGATAGCTCATTAAAAATGGAGGATTGTTGCAGGATTGCAAGATGTTTAGAAGTCTGGACAGTATGGTGTTATGTACTCTGTACTAACTCTTCACAATGATGTAGTCAATGCTATTCACTGCCAAAAAATAAACTTTATTTTAGACCTAAAATGTTAAGTTAGAGGTCTGGATTTTTTGATACTCATCTAAAACTGAATTACAGTATTCTCATATTTGGGGAGAGGGTGAATAAAGTTTTTGAATGAAGGCTTATGCAATTTTAGCTTGAAGCCTTGTTTGTTTGTATGGCCAAATGGAAATATGGAGGTTTACAAGTAAAGTTCAAATCCTAATTTAAATCCCAAGTGAGACTGAGTTTGGTGGTCTCACAAACACAAAACATGAATTGGTACTATATGGCACCATGGACCCCCTTGGGAACAGACTAACAAAGATGGAAATAGCAGGGGGCTTACAGCTCAGAAGAAAGGTGCATCAGCAGAGCTGCATGGGGAAGCTTTCACAATGAACGGCTAAAGCCAATGCTTTATTTCTCCATCTTCATGAGAATTAAATTCACTCAATTAAAGAGGAAATACCTTAGCGTGAAAGCCTTTGCCATACTATTTATCTAACAACAGGAGACTATTATTTTGTGACATCCTATTCTGACAGTTTCTTGAAGCAAGAAAAACTGGTTTATAGTCTGTCTTTGTATTGTCAGGATTTATACCATCTTGTTAAAAAATGGTATCTGTTGTATGTAGAAAGGTCAGTGAGGAAAATCGATGTGTGCTCCAGCTTTTAAAGTACCATGCAAAGCAAATGCGTGTATCTTGTCTTTAAAGGCAATGTGCCAAATAAACACATTTACAAAGTAGTAAGCACTATACAGCTTCATATAAGGATAGTCTATGAATGACAGTTTTTTCAAAATATGAATTCAACAACAATATATATCGTGGTAAAAGAAGAAAAACAACAACTAATTTTTAAGCTAACCTGCTGCTTTGCAGGTCAGCTCCTAAACGTAATTTGCAGGAATTTAATATTTAAGAGGTATCTTGTTTGACAAAGCACAAGAATTCTCTACAAGAAGTTGTGTGATTAGTTACCAGTATTCTTTTTGCTTCATTCCTCTCCATCCTTTCAGAGGGAACAGCTTCCAAGCTTTATAAGAGCTTAACTTGCAAATATTTTAATTGTGGCTAATATCTGTGTACTATATTTCAGGTCCGATTGGTAATTTAAGTGTAATACATATAAGAATTCAAAGCCAAGGTTTCAGACATCTGCATTAAAAGTAGTGCACATCCTTATTCTAAGTCCAACTGATAAAATAAGAAAATATTTGTATTTTGAAACATTTGTTTTACAGAAAGTGGGCATCTAGAGTTATCAATTGCCTCTAAAAAAAAAAAGGATCTTAGCAGATCTAATGTTTTTATGCAAATATAAATGTGCAAAATATAAATGTGCTAATTATTGCATGTCAGAAAAAAAGGCCACGGAGGTTAACACAGAATTATCCATCAGAACAGAGAGCATTAACATCACTTCATATTTAGCAGACAGAAACTCAAAGATCCCAGTTGAAGCAGTACTAGTGTACTTAGCTTCACCAGTCCATTACATCATGCAATCTAGAGCTATACAAAAAAGGCAACTGTTTGTAACATACTGAGAAACTAATGAAGCTTAGACAGAGAGTTTCTTACAATATAGTGAAGGTAATTCTAGCAGAATAGGATTTATGTGTACCTTAAAAAGCCATCATCATTTTCTTCATCCTGTGGATAAATCTGGCAAACACTATCTGAGGTAATTTTTATCACTGTGGGAAGTCCTATTAAAGCCAATAGCTTCAAACAGAATTAAAAATAGTAAGCACTATCCTGAGTGGTAAATGTTTGCAGGATCAGGTCCCATATTCTGTTCATGTTTACTTGTTTTTGTACATATAAGATTAGGATCTGGTCATGCAGATTTAGATATGACACACTTATCTATACATGTTTAGATACATGTCCAGAAATCTATAGGTTATTTCTAGTACTTCGTTTACAAAACCAGTGGAAAGCAATCTGTAAATACCTTGAGTATCTTCAAAAAAGTTAGAAACAAGCAATTTAAAAATAACCTGAAATGACTGCAAGAGTGAAACTCTTACAATAAATTTTCTAAAATCAGTATCTTAACTAATTTCATCTAAAAGGTGGCAACTTTTTTGGTTGGGAATTTAAATATCTTAGTGGAAAGCACAACAATCAAATAGACATTAGTTTACATATTAGTAATTTTCATAGAAATAAAAAGAATTATGACAATGTATTTTGAAATAGAAAATATTACCTGAAAATGAAGATCACTACAGTTATTAATTTAAAATGTTACATATCCAGAACTGTTAATACAACATATGCAGTAAGATTTAAGGAAATGATCAGCTAAGACGTTGTAGAAATTCATACATTCTCTTAAATGTAGACATGGGGAAATTCACACCAGATATTCCATCTTAACTTTGACCCTCAAGACATAGCTTATATAGCATTATATTGTGCAAGTTCCACAAAGACATTTAACTCATTTCAGCACACACATCGCTAATGTATAGTAACAGACTTACATTGAGCTACAAGAATATATATCAAGTTCTATTTTACACACATTCTAATTGCAGAACAGCACTTTTGCCTTGTCTGGTCTCTAAGTGCACTCCCACAGGTAACAGGTCCCATGCCTATATGTCTCCTAGGGTGGAGTTCTGCAGTTCTTGGACACTTAGGGTGCTGTAGCCCAGGGCCCAAACTGTGTATCAACAATGCTTTCCCAGCAGGTCCAAATGGGTTTGGCACCTGCGGTTCTTCCTTTCAGGACTCTGTGGCCAGTGGTATTCAGTGACCAAAAAGCCTACTTAAAATTAAAATATTTATTTTAATAGTAGGAATAAAGCATTTTAAAATAGCCTACAAACATATCTACCTTACCCAAAGGCTTAATATCCCCTGATGGCCTAAATTCTTCCAATTCTTTAGCAGGTCCTGTGTGTCAGTCTGTTCTCCTCAATGGCTCCCCAGTAGCTACTGCCCTCCTCATGACAGTCTTCCTTTTAAACTCTGTCTTTTGATCTTCTGGTTCCCAGGCCTTTTCCTATCCAGCACTGTCTCTTAACAGCCCTTGAGCATTGAGAGAAAGTGGCTTATCTTGAACAATTCTTTTCTTTTCTGCTGGTTTTCCTTCTAGCTCCCTACTGAATTCAACCAATATATTCACACAGAAAACATCCCAACAACCAGGTCAGCATAAACAATATTCATAAATTACAGAGCAGCTCCATTTCTGTCACACACATCTTCCTACAGAATATCTTCTACTATATAAAATATGTAATACTTAGAATACAAATAAGTGATTCATAGCCTTTATACAACTGATTTCCTACACCGTGCTATAAGTTATATAAATTGTTAACCTGTACTGTGTGAACGTAAATAAGGCATCAGTTAAGATTATTATTGGAAAGTTTACTGCGACTTTTCAGAGCTGCTTTTTTAAAGTGTCTGCACAGAACTGAAGAACATTTATTATTATAACTGATATTTCTTGGGTTTTGACAGCTGAATTTTCTCAGTATACATTTTTGTAATGAGAATATTACTTACTGAAACAACTTAAAATCATTACACTACTCTGATCACCTTTTTAGTCACAGTCACTTGGACTGTTACCCAGGAATCCCCATCATGAAGGACAAAAGAGCGGAGGCCACATTGACTCTCTCAACAGCATTGTCCAAAGTCAGTCCTGGGGTAAGCAAGCTCAATTCCCATAATTAATGCTTAACCATAACATATATTTTCTCATCAACAGATGTCAAACAATTCCACAACAGAGGGAATAAGGCTCAGAAAGGTTAAGTGATTAGCGCAAATTCACACAAAAGATGGGCAGCAAAGCTGAGAACAGAACATAGGCTTGCTGACTGTCAATCACATGCCCTATCCCCTGAACTACAGCACCCTCCCCTTTGTCACTACTAAGTTCAAGAAGAGTTATGTCCACTTAAATCAGGTTGGGATTTGGCCACAGAGCCATTCTAAACAGCTAAAACATGGACATGGTTCATTGCAAAAGGCTTTGCTTTTAAAGTGAGATGAGTAAACTAGTTAGTTGATTTTAAAACACTGAGAATCAGAGGTCAGTAGTTAAGACATAAGTATGCATGAAAACTGCAGTCATATAGAATTAACGTTTTATTATTTAAAACCAAAACAAGAAAAAAAAACTCACCTAAGGCAGGATACCCAAGATAAAATCTATCTGCTCCCAACCATCCAAGAAATAAAGACAGAGCCACTGCCACTTTGTATGAGTAACCATTTCTGCCAAAAGACACAAGTAAAGATGACTGTGGTTGAAACAAGATATTAAGTTGTGTATATTCTGAATAATTAAATTAGAAATGACAGTCAATTGCCTATTAAGTTTCCTTTTATGAAAGAGAAGACTTGTGTTGTTTAGCTCACACAATTTTAACTTAGTCTTTAATAATTCAACATTAAAATTCTAGTATAATACTATTATCTGTATAGACATCCACTGTAACATGGACCTCAAGAGTGTTCTTGGGCTCCAGCAGAATTTCCATCCTTTTTCTTAAGGTGGATTATCATTCTCGTTCAAACAAGACATGAGCCAGCTGTTGACACAATCCTTAGTTTCTAGAGTATTTTCCTATCCACTTGTGCATTCTGGGGCACAATTGATTGAAAAGCCCCAGAGTTGCGCCAAATGCGCCTGGTAGGCTCAGTTCCAGGGCCAAGCAGTGAAACAGGAAGCAGGGCCGGCTCCAGCTTTTTTGCCGCCCCAAGCGGCGAAGAAAAAACAAACAAACCGCGATCGGCAGCACTTTGGCGGCTGCTCTACCACGCCGCTTTGTTCTTCGGCGGCCGGTCCTTCCCTCCAAGGGACTGAGGGACCGGCCGCAGCCCCGGATGTGCCACCTCCTTCCATGGGCCGCCCCAAGCACCTGCTTGCTGCGCTGGTGCCTGGAGCCGGCCCTGACAGGAAGTGTCCTGGGCCAGATGAGGTATCAGCTAAGGTAGGCATTCATCGATGAGATTTGGGGAAGAAGTCAGCACTGGCCCATTGGTGAAAGTTGTGGGAGCAGCCTCGGATGAGGAAAGGGTCAGATAAGAAAGGAGAAGTATTTAAGATAAGGATACATTTATTTTTAGATTAATCTATCACAACTGAACAAAAATTGGCTGCACAAAAATGTACTGCTAGCAAAAGATGTCAAAATTACAGCCCTAAAGATGGAGGAAGCCCTTTAGTTATTCACACAGATATGGCACAAGCAGAAGTGAAAGGCTCCCTGGACTCTCTTCTGAGATTGCCAAAAAGAGTGCTACCTAGTATCAACTGTTGTAGTGATGTGGACATGCCCACTGGTAGCTTTCAGTCACTTTTGAAGTGAGCTTAGTGCTAATCAGTGAACCTAGAGATGCTATTCCTTTTAACAATCCCAGAGCCATCCATTGCCACATTAGGGAAGAACCAGCCTTGGAAAAGGGCAACAGAACCAAGTGTCATTAGAACCTTAAAATATGCAACAATTCACTATTCTGACACTTGCCTGGCTAAGTATCAGCAATTAGTGAAAGTGGCTAAAATAAAATCTTCGACACATACTTGAATAAAAATATTCATTTTCTCAAAGGCAGTGGCCAAGAAGGGATGCAAACGCTTTTAATAAATATTTACATTTTTGCTTATTATCTGGCTTTAATGACCCCACTACTGAGATCTTTACTCCTTCCACATCCACATTCCCCTCCTATTTCACGTTCAAAAAACTTCCCTTCTGTTATCCTCTTTCGTCCATAATGAGCAAGTGCTGTTCTTAAAGATCACACCATTTGGTTTGATCTTCTAGTGCCTTTTATCAGTTCTCCAAAGACTTACGCCCATGTTTCCCATTTCCCAAGTAATTCCATTGACTCTAACAGAACTCATAGTGCCTAAAGTTAAGCATGTGCAGGGCCTACATACATTATGCAGAAAAGAACATGCAATGCCAATTTAGAGCACTCCTGGATTTGGAAACAACCCTTTCATATGGGAGCAATCAAGGAAAGACTCCCAGTCTTTCTTGGTGGAGCACTCTAATGCAGAGTTCACAAGCTTTTCTTTGAGATACTATGGAAGTCACTTGTTCAAAGTATGCCTGTTTACACACACACACCAAGCAGCTGTATCAACTTTATTCAACAGCAACACAGAGAGATAGCTTTATCTAGTGGACTGACATACTGTTGAGACTCTAGCTCTGAGTTCTAATAATTGATCTGCTACTTAAGGTTTGTCTACAGGGTGCTTTAGTCTGTACCAGAGGGGTGTAAAATTTTAGCCCATTCTAGCATATCATAAACTAACTGGCCTGTGTGAACCCTGCTGGCATGCACTAAAAATTCCCTAGTGCATATTCATGTAGTACTGTTTGAAATGGGACTAGATTAATAGACACTATTGAACTTTTAGTGCATTCCAGCAAGGTCACACGGGCCAGTTAGTGGACAACATGCTAGTGTGGACTAAAATTTACATCACTCTTGTGCAGACTAAAACACCGTGTAGACAAGTCCTAAATTATGGACATGAGCAAGGCGCAACCTCTGGTTCTCCACCATCCCATCTTTAAGGTATAACAATACTTAACTGCTTCAGAGAACTCACTGACGTTTGCACAATTTGAAAGTGACAGATGTTATATAAATATCAATATGAGAATTCCATCACTTAAAAAAGTTATTTCTGAATACAATTTTCTTGTTTTAAATTCCGTTCACTTCTTTCTAGTAGAGGACAGTTAAGTTCTCCAACAAAACTCAAATGAGGCACTGAAAAAGCTTAGAAAAGCACCTGGAGTGATGGTTAGGTTTACGGTTGTAATATCAAATACCTGTGTAGAATAATGTTACCATGACTTAAGGGATAAAAATGGCCTTATAACAGACTGGTAATGGTTTTAACTATGCAGATATTCATTATAACTATCTGTATATAGACTTGACAACTTGTTACACCTATGAAAGTTGGGAATATTAAGGAATTTACCCTTCCTAGAAATGACAGCACACAACATGCTTTGTGACATTTTTCAAGAGTGCATGCAAAACTCTGCCTGTAGCCACAGCTGAAATTTACAAGAGTTTTAAACAACTCAGCTAAAAGCTGCTTTCCTGTATAAATAGTCATGGGAATGGTGAAGCCAGGGAAATTCTTTTAAGTAATCATGGGAAGAAAACTGCTTTTAGTGCCTAACTGAGAGGTAGCACAGGAGGACTGTTCCAATTTCATTTCTTGAATTTTTAGTTCCCAGTTGTGAACCCAATAAAAATTTAACAAGCACAATACTGGAAATAATATTAATTCAGAAAAATCTAACAAAGGGAAAACCACCCTAGGAATTGCTTTATATTCCAATTAGGGAGGAGGGGAGAAAATTCTACTGCATTTGCCTAGATTTCATCTTGTTCTCCGGCTTCCATCACAGATGTGGCAGAGAGCAATAATTCTGATAGAAAGTGGTGGTCACAATTAACTAAGCTAGCAGTTTACTGTGGCTTTCTAAAATAATATGCTGGCCTTCGGTGTGTTGAGTTTAGACTGTCCAGCAAAATAAGTATAAAGAAATTAGTGGTGGAACTGGACTGAGCTACACTAACATTTCACAAGAAGATGGCTGAGATAAGCAAACTGATGAATAATAAGAATATCAAGTTAGCGGGAACTGGCTTTCCCACTAGTGATGTAGGCAAAGTTCAGCTAGGATTGCTGGAGCTATGATTTCCTAAGATTCTGCAGTTAGACAACAAAAAAGACCAACTTTTCTTTATAAAGTCCTCCAGGATTGCAGTAAAGAGGAGAAACAAAGAACATTGATAAGTGTACTGTCATCTTTAGTGTTCAATATTGAAGAGTAAAAATAATAATTGCAGTGCTTAGAAAGAATCCAGACAACACTCTGCACGGTTCACAATCTGTATGTAGAACTAAGTCAGTTGAGTCATCTTCACAGAGCTGACTATCAGGCCCTTTAGAATGAAAAATGTGTGTTTGTAGACATCAAGTCACTCAAGAGAAGAGGTGAGAATTGGTTCCTGTAAAATGGATATTTAGGACTGCTGGAACAAGGTTTCAGTCCTCCTAAAGTTCACATTTTCCATGACAAGAAGCATTTCTGTTTCAGGACAATTGTTCAGCAGAGTAGCTATTAACAGACCCAAAGGCTTACGCTATGTCTACACTGCAATCAAAGGTGTGATTTGCATCACAGGTAGGCATGCCTGCACTAGCTATAATCTATTTGGGATGCTAAAAACAGCAGTAAAGACACAGTCCCATGTACTTTAGAGTGGGCTGTACAAGCCTGCTTGGTACCCTCCGGTACGCACTTACATTACTAGCTTGTGCTGAAGCCCATGCTGCTGTGTCTTCATTGCTATTTACAGTGTGTTAGATAATTTAAATCTAGCATGGGTATGCCTACCAGATCTGCAAATCACACCTTCGACTGCAGTGTAGATACCCTCAGAAGCAATATCAAAGAAAAAAAAATCTAGCACAGAGGTAGATTTACTTAAATAATTATACATTTTGCCTTTAAGCAAAATAACAGCTTTGTTAGAACATCTCTCAAGTTCCATGCTAGTTAACTTAACATTTGTGATGCAATGTTTCTAATAACTAATTCCTCTCACCTAATATACTGAAACAAAGTAGATTCATCTCTCTTTCCCTTTTCCCTCCTCCCTCTTGCCAACACATGCTACACCATTTAAAATTAGTAACATAAAAACTGAGGCAAACGTATAACAAAGCACAATAATTGACTTACACATTACGACATGCAATAGGTTTGTAAAATCCAACTTCCTTTCCAGTAAAGTTGTTTTCATTGCCACTGTGATCCTTACAAGTAATATTTGGTGCTGGACGACATGGAACTGAGGACACAATGTAGATTATTTAAATTGAGCTATAACAGGCCATGCACCACGGTGCACATTGAGATTCCAAAAACGCAGAGTGAAAGAAATGATAAGTTCTACCTGTCCACTGAAGTGCACATAGGCGCCACCTCCATGGGTGCGCTGGAGCTGGAGCATGACGGGAAAAAGCAGTCCCCCTACCAGAACCCCCCCCCCCAGCGCCTCCTGCCCACCAGCGGGCCCTGCAGATCAGCGCCTCCCTCTCCCTCCCTATTTCCTGCTGCAGATAAGCTCTTTTGCGGTGTCAGAGGCACGAAGGAGGGGAGCGAGGGCACAGCGTGCTCAGGGAAGGGGTGGAGCAGGGGTGGGAAGAAACAGGATGGGGTCTTGGGGGAAGGGGTGGAGTGGAGGCGGGGCCTGGGTGGAGCACCCCCTAGCAGATTAGGAACTCAGTGCATATGGAAGTGCAGATACTCAATACAATACACTGCTGGGTCTGACTGATGACTGGGTCTTTTGAACAGATACTATAACCTGTCTTGCATTAATTCCCCCCTCCCCCCCCGGATAAATGTTAAGCAAACACACAAATCAGATGACTCACCTGAATGTTACAATTTCTAGATCCTTAAAGTTTTCATTTTACTGTGGGAATGGCAGAAACCAGCACAGTCAACTTAAATGTTTTCTCTCTCTATGGTAAAGCATTCTAATTGCTTGAGTGCATTTTATTTGGCCAGTTTCTCCTCATCAAACTAGAGAGAAATACTGTTTTTCTTATTTTAAGTGATAACTGCTAAGGTTAAGAATTAGAAAAAGTGATGTTTCCTAAAGTTTGCAGAACCCCACCTGAGTTCACAACTTGCCACTTTCTAATGCTGAAATCAGGCGTTAAGCAGGACAACATTTCAGGTCTTTTTCCTTTATTTTAATTCTGACTTTCAGTACTTGTAAATTATGTTAGCCTGACAAACCTACAGGCCATTGCCTACATTTCTCCACTAATTTCCAAACTTCACTATTGTTCCAATAGCCCCTGGGGCAAGAAGATAGTGTAGTCTTTTTTCTGAGATTGCCACTAGAAATTGGACTGGGACTAAAAACTCAGTTATTAGGCAAGTCTGGTAGGTGGATTCTGAGGCAAAGGTGGACTTTTGAATGCTATGTTAGACCCATTCTGGTTCTGCATTAATGTGTAATGGGCATTGCTCTGTGGGAAACCAAGGTTCAATTCCTACCCTGCCACAAATATCCTGTGTGACCTTGGGCAAGTCACTTAAGTCTCTCAATGCCTCAGTTTCTTATCTGTAAAATGGAGATAACAGAACAACTCTATCTCACCTGGGTGTTATGAAGATAAATACATTAAAGATTGGGAGGCACTCAGATACTATAGTGATGGGGGCCATATAAGTCCCGTAGGTTGGTAGGTAGATACAAAGTTGTATTTTTGTTTAAGAAACAAAGAGGTTGAAGGTGGTTTTCTGATCTACTTAAAGAACAGGGCAGTAATTTATTCAGATGGTAAAAGCCACAGATTATCATCCAAAATGTTGACATCACTAAGGCTCCAATCCTGCAACTCAGTGGGATTACTCATGTACTTGAAGTTAAACATCTGTGTTCACAGGATTGGTGGAGGCTAAAATGGTATTTCAGAATAGGGTCTGGAGCTTCTGGCAACCCCAATCTGATTAGATTATATGGCCACATATGGATTTAACTTTTTATTGAGATGCCACTCTGGAGGAAGAGACAACAGATGTTGCAGGGTCCATTTAGAATAAAAAGGGAGCAAGTAAATAGTCTGGGATTTTCTTAACACTGCCTAGAGCTGAGTAAATAATTCACAAAGAACAATTTACTTGGTGAATTAATTACAATTAATTAAAATTAATACAAAAAATTAATCTGTTAACCGAATGCCTGAGCTTATAACAACTTCCTGGAGTTTCTTTGTTGTTCAAATTTACTCTGAATTAGCTGTAAATTATTCAATAACTTGTTAGTTGTGACAGGTCTCAAGCCATATAGTATTGTTTCTGTTCACTCTTATAATCAGGAGCAGGGCTTGAAGGAGCACTTGGAGCATGGACCCTCTCAGAGCAGAGAAGATAATCAGGTTTGCAGAATTTTTTATTTCCAGTTTGTTTCCTGTATGCCAGGGCTCAGATCAAGAATTGTCCCTCTGCTGTAACGAGAAATCCTCTCCCCCCTAATATTTAATACTATATCTGTGAATGCTCTACAGCTTGAAATTAGCTTTCTGTAGCCATCTGAGTGAGTAAAATTATCATTCAAATATTTGTGGAAAGTGAATGCCAGAGGGGTACAAACATAGAAAGTGTATTCAGTTTTAAATCTGAGTGCTTCCAGAACATTTTTTTGCATTATTTGCCCAGGTCTATAACTGTCAGAGTCTACTACTTCACTCGGTCTGAGAACCTCTTACAAGATGAACACTATTCTAAGTGAAATGAGTCACTAATTTAAGTATTTTTACTGGTGACACTCAGGTGACTACCCGGTAATTTAATTCCAACACACACATATATGTCACCTCCAGAAAAAGATAGCTTAATAACATCAAAAGTCTCCTGTAGTCGAGTGCTCTCTTAAGAAGTCATAACTGAAGAACATGAAGGTCTTCAAAGCGGTTCTAGTTTGAAGTTTGTTCTTTTAGTAAATATATACTAAATCTAAGGGGGAGGGATCATTTGTTTTAATTTTTATGAAAGGTAGAAACCTAGAGAGTATACATCCCAAGTCGAAGAGATCTACAGAAACCAACTAACTCTCACCCCCCCCCCTCCAAAAAAACCCAACCCAAACACTAAACAAACTACTGGACTTGGCTCTGCTGATTTCTGCCAGTGTTTTAAGCATTTTATTTAACGCTCTACTGAAAACAAAATAAACCCATACAGGTTCTCTATACTTCCAATGGAACTGCATACAAAATGAATTCAGTAATAATATTGCATTACATTTCAAAATAACCAAGTTGCACATCTACAAGGGCACGAGTTGAACACATTCCTTGATAAAATCCTTTGATCAGAATGTATATTAGACTTCTGAAAGCCTTACCGTTTGCTGTGTGATTTGTACAATTCAGTGGTTCTTGTGTGCTATTGTCTATTTTGGGATCTTCACAAATATATGTTCAAATAATTAAGGAAAACCATTTTTTGTACCAAACTCTAACTGTTCTGTAACTCAACGTACTACACCCTCTTCACCCACCTAGGATTTGAGAGCTCTCAATTCAGTCAGTTTTCCTTCCCCTAGTCTCATACAGCACTGAAAATAAACAGTAAGCTACTCTCAGTCTTAACTATAGCAGAGCTGTTGCTTTGCTATACAGTAACTCCTCGCTTAACGTTGTAGTTATGTTCCTGAAAAATGTGACTTTAAGCGAAACTATGTTAAGCGAATCCAATTTCCACATAAGAATTAATGTAAATGTGGGGGTTAGGTTCCAGGGAAATTTTTTTCACCAGACAAAAAACTATATATTATAAAGATATACACACAGTATATGTTTTAAACAAACAATTTAATACTGTTCACAACTATGATAATTGTGAAGCTTGGTTGAGGTGGTGAAGTTAGAGGGTGGAAGAGGAAGGGATATTTCTCAGGGAATGCCTTGCTGCTAAATGATGAACTAGCACTCAGCTGAGCCCTCAAGGGTTAACACATTGTTGTTAATGTAGCCTCTCACACAAGGCAGCACAAACACGAGGGAGGGGAGACAGCATAGCAGACAGAGACAGACACACACCTTGTGTGGGAGAGAGAGAGATGCACACTGCCCTTTTAAGTAAGCTGACCCACTCTTAAGTGCATTGTCTTTTTAAGTAGATCAGAAAGTTGAGACAGCAGCTGCCCCAAGCTCTCTATGTCTCTCTCTCCCTCCGTGTCCCCTTCCTGCTCTATATGGAGAAGGGGTAGGCGGGGTGCAGGAGCAGGGAGGAGGGGAACACCCTGACATTAGCCCCCCCAACCCCTGCACAGCAAGCAGGAGTCTCTGGGAGCAGTTCCAAGGCAGAGGGTTGAACTGCTGGCAATTGATAGCCTGCAATTGATAGCCTTCTGGGCGGCTGCAGCACAGAGAACTTAGGGGAGTGGGGAGACGATAGGGGGAGCTGATGCGGGGCTGCCGGTCTACCCTGGTTACAAGTCCCCACCAGCTAGCTGCAACGGGCTGCTCTTCCTGCAAGCAGTGGACAAAGAAGGCAGCTGCCAAATGACATTAGAAGGAAGCATTGCACAACTTTAAACGAGCATGTTCCCTAATTGCTCAGCAACGTAACAACGAAACAACGTTAACCAGGACGACTTTAAGTGAGGAGTTACTGTAATGCAGAAACACACTTCCCTAGGCTGCACGTTTGAATGCTGTTACCAATATCGCCTGAAGGAAATGTAAGTGGTTAACTCTGATAAGAAGAGTAAAAAAACCTTCTCTATGAAAAGAGGGAAATCAAGCACCTCAAAACCAGCTTTTATTTCCTTGCTTTTTAGGATGAGTGTCAATGCACACCAGTAGTCTGTCAAGTATTTGGTTAAAAAGAGGTTCCACCTACCAAAACCACCCAACAGAATGTAAAGTGATCATTTGAAAATCATAAACTCTCACATATCTGCACCAGACTAATCCTGAACAGGGACTGAATTGTAAAACTTCCTACTTATATTACCGAAGACTGAACTCCAAGAGCCAAATAAAGCAGGATGGGAAGTCAACTTTTCCTTGCTTACCTTCCCCTTTTGATCTCCATTAATGTCAGCAATTGTCAAAAACTATCAACAATTAACTTATTGGAGGGAGAAGGTGGGAGCCAGATGTGACCCCCTTTAAACAGTCAATAGCTTCCCAACGGGAATATGTCACCCCCATATTTCTACCTACCGCAGTCTGCAGATTCAAAACTACAGGCTGATCTCTTTCCTCCCAAATGAATTATATCCTGCAGAACCATCACCTCCAGGTGATTTGAACGCTAACAAAACAAAAGGGAGACCCCTCTCTCCCACCCCCCCAAAAACCCCAACCAAAAACCCCAGGAAAGAATCTCTCACTTCCCCTATTAACCAACTCAGTCACTCCCCTCAGCTACTGTCACTATCCAGAGCCTCTGAAATTTCACTACTAATGGGGGCGGGAAGAAGAGACCCCCAAACCATCCCAAGCAAAGATCTTGCACCCCTCACACTCAGCACGGAGGCTGATCTCAGCTGCGGTTACCTCAGAGTGGCCTGAAGAGCCGGGGAGGGAGGGGGGCAATCCCATGGGATGGGGGGGGGGCGCTAACAAGCCTCGCCACACTCCTTTGACAGGAGCACCTGGGGCTGGCCCTGGGACACAGGCGGGAGCAGCCAAAGAGAGAGAGACACACAGACCAGGCGTCACCATGGTAACCGAGCCCCTCACCGCAGCCCCAGCCAGACTCAGGATATTGCCCCAGCCTCAGCTCGTCGCACTTGAGTGGGGGCTCCCCGCCGGCAACGCCCTCCGCGGCGACACACGCCAGCCACAGGACGCCCAGCAACCGGGCTGCCGCTTGACGCCTCCTCAGCAGCAGTAGCCGTCGCCTCGACCGGCCGGCCAGCATCATGGAAACCAAGCCGGGCCGCCGCCGCGGCCTCAGCCCTAGGCGGCCTCGCGGGGAAGGGCGGCTCAGTGTGCAGCTGGGTACTTTGCCCACATCAAAGATGGCTGCCGTGTAGTATCAATCGCGCTGAAGGCAAGCCGTGCCCTTTGCCGAGCCTCCTCTGCTTCCTCTACCGGTGGAAGTCAGGCTGCCCCTACTCAAGATGGCTACCGCGTCCCTATTGTATTAAAGTATAGGAAGCTGGGTTGCCCTCACTCAAGACGTTCCCTCCTCTCTATGGTTAGGAAGCTCGGCTGCCGGTGCCCGAAGCGCTTTGCATTGTGGGAACATGGAAGGGTGGGCAGGCGAGTGAGCTGAGGAGTGAAGGCTGGAGGAAGAATAACAAGGGAGAGGAGAGGGAGAAGGGGCTGGGGACAAAGGTAGGGAGAATGAGAAGGAAGGGGGCTGGGAACAGGAGGGAGATTAATTCCATCCCCCTTCCCACAGGGTCAGGGATGAGCTGTCAGGCTGGCTAAGGTGCTGTGTTCCAGATGCAGTCTGGAGGTGGGTTTGAATCCACTTCTGACAACAGGCCAGGGACTAGCCGAGAGAACAAGAAGTTCCCCTCACTTACAAACAGGGAGTTTTTCTCTCCATCCTTTTAATGCGCATTTCAGACACAAATATGTGGGGGTGGGGGAAAACACATACAGAGGGGAAGAGGCAGCCAGTCCCTGAAAGTTAAGAAAACTAACCAACTGGAGGGCAGGCCAAAAAAAAAGAAACAAAAAACAAACCCACCAACGTGATTTATGATTGTTGTAGAGGTTTGTTTTTAGAATGTCATTTTTTTTTAAAAAGTCTCTAATTTTTGGCGGGATTGTGGATGGAGAGGAGCAAAATGTGTATCTGCCTCATATTTTCCTCCAACCCAAACATTGCTCATTGGTGGGAGAGAAGTTCCTGGACACTGGGGGTTAATTTTAAGCAAAATCTCCAAGACTATAACAGGGTTAAAAAAAGAACTAGGTAAGTTCATGGAGGATAGGTCCATCAATGGCTATTAGCAAGGATGGGCAGGGATGGTGTCCCTAGCCTCTTTTTGTCAGAAGCTGGGAATGGGTGACAGGGGATGGATCACTTGATGATTACCTGTTCTGTTCATTCCCTCTGGAGTACCTGGCATTGGCCACTGTCAGAAGACAGGATACTGGACTAGGTGGACCTTTGGTTTGACCCAGTATGGCCATTTTACCAGGACAAATAAAATGCAGCTAGACATTTTAGTGCTATGGCAGGTCAGGCAGGTTATAATTGGTTCTAACTGACACACCCACAAGGTACAACATTTTTTTCCTACAGCCAAGTATTATACAAAAAGGTATAAAAATGTGTTCTACTTTTCAAAATGTCAAAGAAAAAACTAATGATTCTTATTGATCACTATAAATGACAAACATATTAACATCAGTAAATACCTAGGCCCTGTCCAGACTAGTTTTTCACACCATACAATTTAAAATCAACATCTGCAAATACAGATTAAACAAATAACCCAAACTCCAAATGTGGTTTACAATGCAGTTATGTCCAATGGCAAAATGACATGTGCTTAACCAAACTCATTTAAACCTGTGTTAAAAACAGTTTCTTAACATTAGAAAAACGGTAGTGTGGAAATGACATCAGGCTCCCTGAAACCACAAATTCCAAATCCCAACAGGGTCATCTCTAGCCATCATTTTTCTATCCAAGGATCACAGAGTACTTCACAAATTTTAATAAATACAGAGCTTATCTATACACTGGGGATTCTTGCACCAATGTACCTGCACCTGTCCAAATCCCTAGTGTCGATCTACTTCACTACTGTAAAAAGAGTCTTGCTGTTTCAAACTATGTCATATTGGTGCAGCATCAGTTTTCAGCTGCTGAATTGGATAAAGGTGCTATAGAAATGCAAAGAATTATTACAAAGTAGTTCAAATAAAAACATCATATTGCCTACCTTGTCCTCTTTTTTAGTTTATTTCACATACATCTAGAGTTTATCAATTATAGTGTTGAAGAAAACAAGTCAAGGCTTCAGTTACCCATCAGCACCTCTGAAAACAGATTGGTTTTATAACGGTGGGTCAAATTTTTACCCTTTGAGATTATTTACCATCCAAGATGAATGGTAATACTTGCTTGTTTCTGCCTGTCTTTGCCTCTTTGCTAACGAGAGAATTTTCATGAATGTAAAAGAACTAGGGATCAATTTGTGAACCACAAATAATGTAAATAGTCGATTTTGGATTTATTTTATTTTGGAACACAGTACAACTGGGAGTCCTAGGCATTAAGATAATACAAACAACAATAATAATATAGTATGTTTGTGTGCCACTCTTCTCTCTGTTTAGAATCAGAACGACTCAACTGTGTGTCCAAGTCCCTATGCTGCTGATGGCTAATGGCCGTTCCTCTTTAGTTGAAGTGGTAGGAGCTAGTGCCTTTAAAGCAGGACAAGGCGAGTTCTAACTATGTTGCTGTTGTGAAGTTCCAGGCAACTGCAGTTTTCAGACAGACATAAAATCCTAGCTAGCTACTGATTTGTTGCACTATGAAGATCTGATTGACCATTTCCAACAGCCTCTTCTAAAACTACATTTTCTTTCCATCCAGATTTTTATGGACTATGTTTATAGGTATCTCAGAAAGTTCTTTGTCAAACATGTCACCAGCCTAAAGTCTTCTGAATTTTTTGCTTGGGTTTGTGTCCTCTTTCTATTTCCTTTTTATTACAATCTAGAGTGACCAGATAGCAAGTGTAAAAAATCGGGACGGGGGTAGGGGGTAATAAGTGCCTATATAAGAAAAAGCCCCCAAAATCGGGACTCTCCCTATAAAATCAGGACATCTGGTCACCCTATTACAGTCAGTGAACCTCTGAATTCCAAATGGCAACTATGAGTGACTGTCCATGGACAGACTGAAATATCATGTTTTCAAGGACAATACAAAGCTTCCATCCAAGGCCCCAATCCTGCATGCGCTCAGGGTATTGCCAACTCCAAACATCCAGAAATCAGGCGATTGGCTCTAAAACTCATAAGATTTAAAAAAATCTTTGGGTTCATTTTATTAAGGGTGCGTTCCTCCACAGCCACGAGGTCTTTTTTTTTTTTTTTTAATGAAAGCTGAGATTCTTCTCTAACCACCTGAATCCAGGCGCTGGGGCTTTAAGAAAACCAACAAATATTACCAGAGTTGACTTTTGTACTTTTGCTATGGCGAGCAGTGGCATTGTAATCAATGGTTTCAGAGTAGCAGCCGTGTTAGTCTGTATCCGCAAAAAGAAGAACAGGAGGACTTGTGGCACCTTAGAGACTAACAAATTTATTAGAGCATAAGCTTTCGTGGACTACACCCCATATGCATCCGAAGAAGTGGGCTGTAGTCCACGAAAGCTTATGCTCTAATAAATTTGTTAGTCTCTAAGGTGCCACAAGTCCTCCTGTTCTTCTTTTTATTGTAATCAATGGGGCTAGGCATGGTAGTAAAGCTAAGCCTGTGTGTAAGTGTTAGCAGGATCAGGGGCCAATATGGTATTCAGGTAATGAGAGATCCTAGTTAAAGGACGCTCAGCTGTAGTGCCAGCTCTGGTATGAGTTCAAGACCATGTTTACATGCTGGAAATGAAAGGACCCATTTCTTTCACCCCCCCCCCCCCTTCTCCATCCCCCATCATCCCCTTTGCTTGGGAATAATTTGTGCCTTTCTTGTCCTTCTTTCCCTCTTGTCTCCCTCCTCCACTCCCTTCTCCCACCCCTTGTTCCTCCCCGCGTTCCCTATTTCTCTCCCTACCTCCCTTTCCCCCTCCCGAGTCCTCTCTCCTCGAGTCCCCCTGTCCTGCGCTGAGACCCGCACGAAGCTCGCCCGCGGCCCGCAGCGCAGTGGGTATGTGCGTACGCGGCGCCCGCCCGGCTGATTTCCTGTGTTGCAGGTGACGGTGAGGTGCGGTCAAAATCCAGCCGCTCGCTTCCGCCCAGGTGAGAGCGCAGAGCAGACGGCGACCCGGGAGCAGCCAGGCCTTTTGCAACCCGCCTCCGCGGACCAGGTATTACACTCGGGGGCAGCTTGGCTTCCCCACAGACAGGGACCCCCCCCTCCCCCTTGGCCGTTTCCTGCCCCTTCGCTGGTTAACACTCCCGAGGGTGGGAAGGGGGAATGAACAGTGGCTGGGACTGGGCAGGTCAGGAACTTCCTGAAAGTTTGAGTTTCACCAATCCCCACCCGAAAGCACCCCAAATCTACTGAAGTTCGGGCAGGACTGGCTTTGGCTCTGCAAAGTCGTGATGAGCCAGGGGCTGAGCTATCGGTCTAAGCACTTTTTAATAGTGCCACAATCAACATAGTGTTTAAAATACTCCCAATCCGGGACAGTTCAGATTCAAGGCCCTTTTCAACAGCAGCCCCACTCTTTCCAAAGGGGTTTGGCCAGCTGGTTCTGGTTTTAACTCCCTATCCTGTCCAAGACCTGCTTGGTTTAGGAATGGGGGGCTGATCACCTTCTGTCACTCTGGAAATGATCAGAGGGTTCTGTCATAGGCTTAGGTTGGGGGGGGGCAGAAATGACACATGGGTGGCACACAGAGTCATGTGCCACCCCCAGATTTCTGCCTTCCATTTATCTCAGAGGTTTTCAAACTGGGGATGGGGCATGGAGGAACGTTTGGTGGGGAGTGGTGACGCCAGGCAGCTCAGGCCAGCCCCGTATGGCAGGGCTCGGAGATAGGGTTGCCAACTTTATAATATTTAAAAAACAGACTTTGGGTGTTCAGTCAGTAGATTTGATTGGACACTGTCAGGTTCCCTTTTCGACCACCTGGCCACCCTCTCCAAGTCCTGCCGTGTGGGGCTGTCCTGAGCTGCCTGGAGTCACTGCTTGCCCCCATTAGGGTGACCAGATGTTCCGATTTTATAGGGACGGTCCTGATTTGGGGGTCTTTTTCTTATATAGGCTCCTATTACCCTCCCCCACCCTCGTCCCGATTTTTCACATTTGCTGTCTGGTCACCCTAGTCCCCATGAGTGTTCCTCCACACACCCCTCCCCTCATTTGAAAACCTCTGTGCTAAATGGAAGGCAGAGATATAGGGGCACCTGACCCTGTGTGACCCCCCCCACACGTCAACTCTGGTTTGGGCGGGCAAAACTTCATAATTTCCGCCCCCAATCTCTGCCCCTGCTACATGCGAGTAGATGATGCTGAGCGCCACTGGCTCCCATGGATTTGGCTGGAGTTGGTGCTCAGCACTTCTGAAAACCAGGCCCCATGTGTCTTTAGACATAGACTTCATCTCCAATGCAAACGAGAGATGTTTTTTTCCACCAGGACATCTAGCTCAATGTAAAGTCCTAGTGGAAACAAGACACCGTAATTTTTAACTCACTGTAGCTAATCAAAGTAACTGCTACCTGTGCCTTTACTCCACTAGGACTTTACATTGAGATAGATGTCTTGGTGGAAAACACACATCTCTTCGACTGTGAAGACACAGCCGTAAATTTGTGGCAGGAACTGTCCATATTTTTGTTTGTTGTATGCTTTTTGTCTTAAACAATAACCTGATGAAAGTCTTGTTTTTTAAAGCCATAATTCTTTGCTGATTAGGTGTGTTGGCTCCTGGACTGTGTAAGGTAACATTATCCTGTCACAGGGCTGTATAAAATAGCTTCTTTCCTTCTGCAGGATTCCAGAGTTGTTCAGAAAATTCTATGCACTTTCAGACAGAGCACTATCTTTGCCAGGTCTTAACTTTTTCTAGTATAGTAATGTTGTTTAGGGGTGTGACTTTTTGTGTGTGTGTGTGACACTTATATACTGGCAAAGGCCCTAGTGTAGCTACAGTTATACAGGCATAAAAGTGCTTTTTCTGATGTATCTTATTTCAGTTGCCAAACTGGTATAAGCTATACTGTCAAAAGCACTTTTTTGCCTATATAAGTTGTGTCCACACTAGGATTTGCTCATATCGCTATACTGGTGAGCTTTTTTTTTTCTTTTTTTTTAAAGTGTAGTCCTGGCCTGCATCTGTGTTTGGACAGTACCTAACACACTTTGGATGTTACTCCAATTTAAATTAGAGTGTCACACCCTGCAGACTTGAGTGCATTGCACATGCCATGGGCTCCTTGCATTCTTCTGTGAAATGTTTGCTGGTGGTTTGCAGATAGCTGGCTGGTCACATGATACTGTCCTTCCTTGTTTCCAGCTGCTAAATTGCACTGAAAAATGCTGAATACTTTCCTAATATTACATGAGTAATTGCTGTAGTTGCCACAAAGATGTTGTTCAATTGCAAATCAGAGGGGAGGTACTCATGAGAACTTAAAACATGGAAAGGTTTGAGAACCCATGAACTACACTGTTTGTGTATAAACAGATGTATCAGGGATGTGTCTTTTGCTGTCCCCATGAAAAATCTGCCCAAATTTGGCCAAGTTATAAACCTTTTGAAAAATCATACTGGCCCTGGAACCGAAAGCAGGGAACCTGCCTCTCCTGTGCTCTCAGTGGCAACCTGCTGGGCCCAGGCAATGTGAAGAAAAGTTTCCTGATTAGAATGCAGAGGAGACAAGAGCTGGATTGCAGGGGATAAGACCAGGGCCCAATTAACGCATAGGCAAACTACTCATGTGCCTACGGCCCAAATTTGTTGGGAAATGAGGGCCCAAACCTGAGTGGTGCTGAGACCCTGTGCATCATGTCGCAATGGCATTCACTCAGATTTGGTCTGGCTGCACCATCATCCTGGGTGGCATGGGACAACATGAACAGAGGTGCAACCCTGTGGTTTCCTAGGGCTCAGTGATGGCTAATCCAGCTCTGGATGGGTTGGAAGGGCAGTGTAAAATGGGACAAGAAGCCTGATAGGAGAGTCTAGGATTGGAAGCTAGAGAGCATGGGAGTTGCAGTGGAAACTGGGGTGGAAGCAAAGAGGAGGAGACCAGAGAAAAGGAGTCAGGGGATAGAGAGAGAACTGAGAATGGTTGGGCGAGATGACTAGCACTTGGAACAGGTGAGGAGCCAGGGATGAAAAGCCTGAGGAGGTGAGACTAGAACTAGCGAGGTGAGGAGAATGGGATGGGACGGAAACTGGACTGGGACAGACAGATTGTACATGAGGATCGCTTCAACTGCCACTGGTGTGTAGCTGCCTCTTCAATAGCTCTTAGCAACTCCAGTCAACAGTTTAAGGCTGTAAGTGGAAATTTTCATTTGATTCTTTTTCTCCTGGGCCCTTCTGCATATTTGGTGGAGCCAAAAGGACACTCCCATTTTTTCTGCTTTAATCCTTCTCTCTTGAATCCTGACCCCATGTCATAACTACTGCCCTTCTACCCGCTACAACAGAAACATGATTCACCTTCAAGACCATATCAACACAAGCCTCTAGATGAGGTTTCTCTTGAATATGTGCTGCTTCCTTAGTGAGTCTTCAGGTTTCTGCCAGATTGGATTTATTTTGTGGTGTGACAGCTCCTGTGTTTGAGCTGTTTTTAAGGTGTTTTCAAGTTACTTCCACAAAGGGATTGTTTTGCAGCTCCTATGAATTGTGTTTGGGTGTGGGGCAGGTAAAATCGCCCTGTTTGAAAGTATCTTATGAGGTTTATCAAGCTAATCAAGGTCAGGCCTGGAATATAGGAGAAAGTGGTGTTAGTGCTTCAATCTGTTGTATTTTCTTCTGAGTTGATGCAGGACCAAAGCCCAGTGTGGAATTAGACCGCAATTGTGCCTTTGGATGTGCAGTATTTCACATGAAAAGTAAAAGGATCCTGAATAAAGCTTTGCAGTGCTCAGAGATTTCAGTCCAGAGGGATTTTCATAAACCTTTCTTGGGTTATGGGTCACATGGGTTTGCAGTCCCTGAATTTTGCTATGAGTTTTGGTTTAAAGTGACACCCTCCCCCATCAAATCTGTATGTTGTCTTAAAAACACCACATTTTGCTTGGTTATAGGTAGAAGCCATGCAAACCATTAAGGTCTGTATGGATTCCACCAGAAATCTTAACTGTCCACGCTGACCAAAATCATCACAAACCTCTCCTCAGCGGGGCTGGTTGTTAATGAATCAGTCTTGTTTAGTGCTCACACGGTATACTCCTGATTTTCCAGATAACATGGGAGATCCAGGTTTTATTTGAATAATAGGGAGTTTGGATAATCAAGAGGGACTCGGCCCAGGTATAAGTTTCCACCCACATGATCAGATTGTAGGATTGACATCTGGGCTGCAAAGGGCGCCCTGTGCTACTGCTCCTGCCCTCTGATTATTGCAGGCGCAAGGTGTAGGGGGAGGCAGAGGCCCCTGGCCAGGACGCTGCTCTGCCCCGCCCCACCAGGACTGCAGCCTTCCTTGCACCTTGCTCCTGCAGGATCAGGTGTCACTGGCCCAGTGGCAGCGCAGGAAGTTCTCTGCAGCTCTGCTGTCACGGTAGGATTGCCAGGCATCCAGTTTTTGACTGGAACACCTGGTCGAAAAGGAATCCTGGCAGCTCCGGTCAACACAGCTGACCGGGCCTTTAAAAGTCCGGGTGGTGGCGCAGCAGGGCTAAGGCAGGCTTGCTGCCTGCCCTGGGTCCACACAGCTCCTAGGAGCGGCTGGCATGTCCCAGCAGCTCCTAGGCAGAGGGGCAATCAGGGAAGCTCCATGCACTGTCCCCGCCCCCAGCGCTGGCTCCGCAGCTCCCATTGGCTGGGAAACCATGACCAATAGGAGCTGTGGGGGGCATGGGCAGCATGCACTGTGCAGAGCTGCCTGGGCATGCCTCCACCTAGGGACTGGACATGCTGGCCTGGAGCCGCCTGAGGTAAGCGCCACCACCTGGAGCCTGAACTCCCTGCCCCAGCTCGGAACTCCCTCCCAGACCCCTCACGCCTTTCCACACCCCAACCCTCTGCCTGAGTCCTGAGCCCCCTCCTGGAGCCTGCACCATCTTCCTGCATCCCAACCCCCGGCCCATCCCATAGCCCCCTCCTGCACCCAAACTCCCTCCTGGAGCCCACACCCCTCCCGCATCCCACTCCTCTGCCCTAGCCCTGAGCCCTCTCCTGCACCCCACACCCCTCATCCCCACACCCACCCCAGAGCCTGCACCCGCAGCTGGAGCTCTCACCCCCACCCTGGAGCCCCCACCCCCAGCTGGAGCCCCCTCCTCCCCAACCCCCTGCCCTAGCCCAGTGAGTGAGGGTGGGGGAAGAGTGAGCGACAGAGGGAGGGGGCTGGAGTGAGAGGTGGGTGGGGCCTCAGAAGGGGTGGGGCAGGAGTGGAGACTTGGGGAAGGGGCGGCGCAAGGGTGTTTGATTTTATGCCATTAGAAAGTTGGCAACCGTATGTCACAGCCTTGCTCACACGCTCTTGTGATAGCAGGGCTGCACAGGGCTCTCTGTACTCTCACAGGAACCATTCAGTAGCAGGGTGGCCTCCCCCGCATCCAGGAGTTTCTGCTCTATTATCCGAACCTCTGCATTAGCCATATCCCTTCCTTGTACCCCATGGGGATTCAGATACTGCAGAGGTTTGGATAATAGGGTTTTGGAAAGTCAGGTGTATACTATGTATCTGATTAAGTTGGTAAACTGCTTTGGTGGCCCTCAGCATGCCAGGCCCTATATAAATGCAAGGTGATGATATGCACATAAGGACTTGATCGTCTCACAAAACATATTGCAAACGCTAATATTTATTTATTATAACAGTACTACCTAGAGGCCTCAACCAAAATTAGGGTCCCATTGTGTTAGGCACAGAACATACACATAGTAAGAGATGGTCCCTCCCTGAAGGGCTTATTTAAATAACTAAGACAGAGGAGATGTGACTTGCTCAAGTTCATGCAGCAGGTTCGTGGTGCAGAGCTGGGAATAGAACTCAGATTTCCTTATCAAGCCCAATGCCTTATCAACTAGACCAATTTTAGGCCCTGATTCTGCAATATATTTTGTATGGGTGGAGCACCACTGATTTTGGAGGGGCTTCGCACAGGTGTAAGGTTCCACCCACGTAATCAGATTGTAGGATTGACCCATAACTATGAGGAGTCTGCCAGTATCTCAATAATTAAAACAACAATGGAAAAAGTAGTTTTTTAAATAATTGTGTATTTTGAAAGGACATCAGCTTAAGATGTAGTCAATTAAAAACAAGTTTAAAATAGTTTGCTGTAACATACCTGTCTTTCAATCTCTCCTGCCATTTCTGTGTCTTTTACAGTTGCATTTTTCTATGTTTAAAAATTCATTTTTTTCCCCTTGTTGCTGTGTGAAAGGCCCAAACAAATGAGAAACTTGGTGACTATTTGTAAGTAGCCGTGAAACTGATGCATTTGATTGTAACAAAGTAAACAGTACTGTAAGTGAAGTAAACACAATGAAAAAATAGAAGTTTTTCCTCTAATAGTGATTATAGTAATCTTACATGTTACTTATAGCAATGATTTAAAAAAAAATTTTTTTTTTTTTACTGTGAGTTGACTCTGTCTCTTAAGCAATCTGCTGGAAGGTATAACTTAGTTTACACTTGGTTTCTTAATTTTTTTTTTTTTTTTTTTTTTAAACTTCATCTAGGTTATTCTGACTGATTCCAGGAAAGAGATCAAATTCACCATGCCTGAAAATCCTGCAGCAGGTAGATATTTTAAGAATAATTATCTTTGTTGAGTAGTGAGAGAATTATGAGCCAGATTTCTAATCTGTATTATTTTGGGGTGTATCAGATAAGCAGCAGGTGCTACAAATTCTTGATCGTCTGCAAATGAAACTGCGAGAGAGAGGGGAGACTTCACAGAATGAAAACCTGACTATTTTATGTAACACACTCAGAAGCCCTTTGTTTAATCAGATACTGACCCTTCAGCAGTCCATCAAGCAACTGAAGGAGCAAGTAAGTTGAAAGTTACATTTTTTGGCAATATTTTTTTAGACATTTAAAATATGGTATGTAGGTGTTGTATCACTGGGGAGGCTGCCATTTGGCTTTATAAACTGTGACTTGGGTGATTGAATGTTCTGTTTTCTGCCACATTGGTATTTAACTGGGCTATGGCTCCCATAACTGTAGGATCTGAGTGCCTGTGGCATGCTCACCTGTACACCCAGTTCAGGTCATAGGGCTAGTTGAGCCAGGCACGTGAACTTAAAATCAGGAATTAATTCTGCATGCCCTGGGTGCCAGTGATCTCTGCAGGTATCCTGTCATTATCCACATGGCTGTAGAAGACCTATTTGCATGTACATGGAAATACATCTAGGAGCAGAGTTTGTGGCAAGTGCATAACATGAATACCTGGAATATTCAGAATCGTTATTCAAAAAGTTGATTTTGTTCAGGTTCCTTTTAAACATACTCCTGAGCGAGAGAACTCTTTCTCCTGCTTGGCATGTCAACATTTGTAATTCCCAGGGGAAAGCTTCTGCATTTGTTAGTTGACTGGTGTTGCTATACATTGAATTCCAGCACCTAGCAATTATAGCATGTGCAATCTGTTGCTTGTGGACCAGACCCAGCCAGGGGGAACACAGGTGTGGCCTGTGAACTGGAGAAAGCACAAGTGGCTCTTCTGCTGTTGGTTCTGCTTTCCTGCACTCTTGAGTGGTAACACGCTTTGGCTGAAATAACTGAATCGAGGAAGGCTCATGAGACCTGGGATAAAATTTTCAGAAGTGCCTAGGTCTACATCTACACTACGGGGGGGGTGTCGATTTAAGATACGCAAATTCAGCTACGCGAATAGCGTAGCTGAATTCGACGTATCGCAGCCGACTTACCCCGCTGTAGGGACGGCGGCAAAATCGACCTCTGCGGCTTCCCGTCGACGGCGCTTACTCCCACCTCCGCTGGTGGAGTAAGAGCGTCGATTCGGGAATTGATTGTCGCGTCCCAACGGGACATGATAAATCGATCCCCGAGAGGTCGATTTCTACCTGCCGATTCAGGCGGGTAGTGTAGACCCAGCCTAGGTGTCTTAGCATAAATCCTGTTGACTTGCAGTGAGACTTAAAGTCAGGTCTACATTACAAACTGTTACCAGCATAGCTATATTGATCAGGAGTATGATGAGATATGATTTGTGACCGCCATAGCTGTGCCAGCAAAGGCCCCTTGTGTAGATGCAATTATACTAGCAAAATTGTGCTTTTGCCAGGAAAGTTATACTGGCAGATAAGCCAGTATAGTTTATTTGGCTCAGTTTTGCCAGTATAAGCTGTGTCCACACTAGGCTATAGCCATACTAACAAAGCTTTCCAAGTGTAGACCTGGCCTTAGGTACCTAAGTTTCTTTTGAACATGGGACTTAGGAGCCTAAGTGACCCAGGTGCATTTCAAAATTTAACCCATAGTCTGAAGGCTATTTCGACACTCCCTCCTTCCACATGTGTTTAGCTCCTGGGGAGGAGAGGGAAAAACAGGAGAGTAGGAAAAGACCAGAAAGAGGGATGTAATAAATATAGGGAGAATGAAAGGGAAGAGAAAATATTTTTTCATTTAAAAAATAGCTGAAACATGGAGGGATTGTATTTTAATTCTTTTTTAATACCAAAGGAACACTGTTTTGGCTATTGCTGGTGTCATGCTGCATTTCTTTTTCTGGCTCCAGCTAATTCTGCATTCTTTCTGCCTCTTTCTTTTCCTCCTGTTTTTATTTTGTGCGCAAATTAGATGTCGTCCCTTAGTAAGTGCCTGTTCCTGTTAGTCCTTTCACACACTTGGTGAAATAGTTTAGGTAATCCTGATGTATGTACTAGGTATTAATATTCTGATTTAAAATGCTGATAAATTGTTTATATGGCTGGTTTTGTACAAAATATTATACCTGCAAATCTGTTTTTATAACAGCTCAATTACATGCCTTCAGACCGTTCAGTGGACTTTGATTTTACTAAGAGAGGGTTACTAGTATTTGATGCTGACAGATCCATTACTAATGGGAACATGTATATGGTTTATAATTCATCTGGACCCAGAGTAGATCCACTCAATCCAAAACTAGGAGCTGATGAATTCAATATGATGATCCAACAGATGGCAAAGGTAAAGTCCTGTCATGGCCAGTGTGTTTAAACTTATTTTCAACAAATGTTAATTCTTTTGCATACATTGTGTTGCAATAGATTGCCAAACATAACTTTCTGTACTGTATCTGGGGGCGTGATGTCTTATAACTCAGTAGGAGAGTAGAGTTGGTTGGGATTCCTCCGCGGTGGAAAAACTTTGACAAGAATGGAATATATTTCGCTTTTGTTGACTTTTTTTAATCTGATAATCAATACCCCAAAACAGAAAAAATTCAGTTGGCGAAAACCATAATTATTTTGCCTATTGATGAAATTTCATGGGAAATAGACATTTCCTGAAAAAATTTCAGTTTTGAATTTTAACCTGCTGAATAGGAACGTGTAGTGAAGCGATGACTCACCAGCACGGCGCCTCCTGCTGGTCATCTCAGGAATTAGCTCATCCAGCACTCAGAGCGCCCGCTGCTGGCCGATTGTCTCATTTGCCTCAGGCCCTTATGTCCCTCCCAGACCCCGGTGCCCCTTACCTTGAGGTTCTGCCCTCTGGTCTCCCCTCCCAAGGAAACCTCCAATCCTCTAAACCCACCTTGCCTCAGTGGCTACTGTCAGTCATCATCCAGCCCCCTTTCCTTGGGGCAAACTGCAGTCTGGAATGGCCACTCATCATTGGCAAGGGGGTCAGGCCAGCTGCCTCTGCCTAACCCCGGGCTGTAGCCTTTGCAACCCCAGTACCTGTTTTGGCCTTTTAGCAAGGCCCGCAGCCTGGGGATTTACCAGGCTGGAGCTCCCCAGCTCCTCTTGTCTTCCCCCAGCCCTGCTTCGTTCCCTATACCCTGAGTTCCCAAGGCTGGCAAGAGAGTCCTACAGCTCCTGGCCCACAGCCCTTTTATCAGGGTCAGCTGCAGGGCTGGCTCCAGGGTTTTTGCCGCCCCAAGCAGCCCAAACAAACAAAAGCCGCGATCGCGATCTGCGGCACTTTGGCGGGAGGTCCTTCACTCCAAGCCGGAGTGAGGGACCCTCTGCTGAATTGCCGCCGAATAGCTGGACGTGCTGCTCCCCTCCAGAATGGCCGCCCCAAGCACCTGCTTGCTAAGCTGGTGCCTGGAGCCGGCCCTGGTCAGCTGGGCCCTGATTGGGCTGGCCCCAGCTGTGGCTGCTTCCCCAATCAGCCTAGCTTGGCTGTTTTAACCCCTGTTCTCCAGGAGTGGGGCAGCTGTCACACTACACAGAGATATTAACAGTGAAAGTGATTTAAAACATTTTATATACCCCTTAATTTAATTTTAATACAACTTGATTTTAAAACCTAGTCAGACTGGTACTAACTTCATGAACATAGGTGGTGTAGCATATTCGTGATATCACTATATATGCAGAGCCATTGTTGAACAGGCACAGGGATCCAGCCATGTAGGACTGGGCTTACCCTATGCATTTAGACCTGGGCATTGTTTTCATCAGTTGGGTTAATTGGTTAGTCATTCCTTTCTATATTAAATAACTGTTTCTAATTGACTACCTTAATGTAACTGTAGTGTTTTAAGCACAACTTTTCTCATTAGTGTGCCATTATAGCTGAATCTTTTACTGGTTGAGTTAAAGACTGAACATTATTTTAAATAAAACAGATGTGATTAAAGTATTTTTTCATGGGTATTTTATGCCAGTAAACAAACGCAGAAACTCTGTACTGGAACTGAAAAACAGAACAGTTGGGGAAAAAAACAACTGGTTACTCTTAAGTGTGAAATTACAGGGGGAGGGAAAAAATATGTGTTTAAAAACCATAGCCTTTGAATACAGAGCTAAAAACTCACCCTTTCTCAAGCAAAAAGCAGCCAAAACAAAACACAAGTTATTTGGTTTAGTTATGCAATATTTCCAGAAATGCTAAATAAATTTCATTAATCAGCATTTTGTTCATACTTTTTGTCCAGTTTGGAATTCATCTCATAATCTGAATGAAGTGTGAAAGCAGCTCTTAAATTTCCTGAGGGTTCATAACCTTGGCCTGCCTGTATATACTGCATTCTGTTATATGAAAAATAATAAATAGGAGAGTTTTATAGAAATAACATATGTTCAAAATTCTGCATTTTTTTTTTTTTTTTTTAGAAGGGGAAAGACTAGTTCTCCTTGTACTCATAAATTTTAAACAAGATCATTCTACTGTGTTGAAAATTAACCCTTTTTTTTTTATTAGGGCAGGCAAATAGAATACATAGATATAGAAAAACCATCTGTTGGAGGTCTTGGTTTTAGTGTGATTGCCCTTAAAAATCAAACGGTGGGAGAAGCTGGTATCTTTGTCAAGGAAATCCAACCAGGAAGCATAGCTGCCAGGTAAGAATATGCATAGTTGTGTTTTATTAACCGTTATTTTTTAAAATCCTCTTTCAGAAGTGTGGCAAAATTGTGATTTTGCGTGTTTAAAAAAATAATTGCAAGAAAAACACTGGCTAACATTTTAAAAACTGACTAATAATTTTGGAAAAAAACAACGAGGAGTCCTTGTGGCAACTTAGAGACTAACAAATTTATTTGGGCATAAGCTTTCGTGGGCTAAAACCCACTTCATCAGATGCATGGAGTGAAAAATAATTTTGGGTATGCAGTGTTGTAGATGTGTTGTTCCAGGATATTAGACACACAAGGTGGGCGAGGTAATATCTTTTATTGGACCAACTTCTTTTGGTGAGAGAGGCAAGCTTTTGAGCTTATACAGAGCTCTTCTCCGGTCTCAGAAATGAACTCAGAGTGTCACAGCTACAGCGGACAAAACCACACTCTTGATCATTACATTGATTTCTGTGGGGGGAAAATTGACTATGAAATCCTTACCAAACATCTTATCCCCCACAATCTCTCCATCACCTAGAGCAGGGGTTCTTTCTGAGGCCCCACTCAACATGCTAGAAAAACTCTGGGGCCCGGTGGACGGACCCTGGGGTATAGGCATAGTTTGACTTCTGTGGGAGGGTGTGGGGAGGGGAACAAGGGCTGGCAGGGCTCGGCCCAGCTCTGCATAGCAGGGTCCAGGGAGGGAGTGCTACCTCCAGCCCTGGCCACCCACCTGTCTGCGGCTATGTGCCGGTGGCTACTCCCCGAGGGCTCTGCTGGGCCTGGAGATGCCTGAGCAGCTCTGACTGGCTGGGTGAGCAGTCAAAGGAGGCTGGGAGCGGAGGAGCAGATGCAGCCCCAGGCACCAGCAGCAGCAGATGGGGGAATGCCACAGCTGCCCACTCCATGGCACCACCAGCCAGAGGAGCAGCTGCCCCTTACTGCCTGTCTTGGTCTTCCTGCCTAGGATCTGGCCAGAGGGTAGGGGCTGTGGGAGAAGAGGAAGTCGGGGTGTGTGTGTGGAGCTGCCCCCAGGACTACCCCACTCTGGATAAGGCACTACAGTTTGGGGAGCAACACCGTTGTGCCCCTTCAACTCTGCCCAGGGGCTTAAGGTTTCTCCTGGCGTCATGGGGAGCTTGGGGTTTCAGCCCTGCACTGCTCACGGCTTCAGCCCCATACCGCTCCCTGCGTCAGCTCCATGTGCGGGGGGTGTGCTGAGCCCCGGTGCCGTTCCCCACTTCAGCCTGAATGAGGCACC
Source organism: Chrysemys picta bellii (assembly GCF_011386835.1). Taxonomy (NCBI): domain Eukaryota; kingdom Metazoa; phylum Chordata; order Testudines; family Emydidae; genus Chrysemys; species Chrysemys picta. The sequence goes on from NC_088798.1 coordinate 16,709,849, forward strand.
TGGGCTCGCAGCTTCAGCACCGGGGCTTGCAGCTTCAGCCCTGTGCTGCTCTCTGCTTCAGCCCCACGGGAGGTGCTGGGGTTCGGGGCACCAGGGTTCAGTGGCAGGGCTCCGCGGCCCCCCTGAAAGGGCCTTTGCGGACCCACAGGGGGCTGCAGACCCCTGGTTGAGAACCGCTGACCTAGAGGACAGCTATACAGTCCCGATATTCAACTACCAAATACTGATCAAACCAGTAGACAAAGGGGGCGCCATCCTAGTCCTCAACCAAGATGACTCTTTTAAGGAGAGCAAGAGACAACTCTGTGTCACTACCTACTATAAAGAGCTCAAAGAAGATCCCACACCACAATTTACCCAGGAATTTACGGATATCATGAAATCCTTCCCCAAACAACCTCAAGAGATATTCTACAACCTCATCCCCCAGGGACCTTCTACATGCTTCCCAAGATACATACACCAGAGAACCCAGGCAGACCCAGCCTATCTGGCCACAGCATCTTACTGAAGGAATATTGAGATTCATAGAAACCATCCTCAAATCACTCACCACACAAAGGGCCAGTTTCTTCCAAGATACAACCAACTTCCTCCAGAAACTCCTCTACATTAACAACATCCCTTACAGTGACAGCATTGCTGCCTGCATCAAATATTTACAAGATAATCGACAACCCTCAGATATCCACCACAAACACATCACCAAATTCATCCTCACACATAATTTAATATTCAACAACAAACATATTGTCGAACCATGGGTACAGTCATGGGTACTAGGATGGCTCCAATATACTAATCTCTTAATTGGCCACCTTGAAGAAGAATTTTTGGAAAGATGTACTGTGAAACCAATGATATGCCTGATAGTCTGTCCAGAGGATGAAAATATCTAAACTCCCTCAGATTTCCACCACAACTTCAACAATCACCACACATCCATTCCACTTGCTACAGTGGCAATGTTCTAGAGAATCAACTTCCTGGACACCACAATCAGCTTCAACAATGGAATACTGCAGACAACTATATACGAGAAATCCACTGATCTCCACACCTACCTTCACAGATTCAGTAACCACCCCAAAATGCACCAAGAAATCTGTTATCTACAGACAGGCACCACAGTATATGCCCCAAGGAGAAAGTCCAGGACATATTTCTTAACACGCTTAAATACCGACTTCACCAAACAAGGACATTCCATCATAGAAGTAGATTGCATCATGGAACAAGCCACTCAAATACCAAAGAGAACTTGCTTCAATACAGAAATAAAGCTCCTTCTGACCACACACCTCTAGCTGTCACCTACCACCCCAAACTGGAACTCATATTGGGGTATCCTCAAACAATAACCCCTACTGAATGGGGACCACATCTGGAAAGAAATTTTTTCTAACCCCGCTCTTCTGACATTCAAACAACCCCCCCATCCTCCTTAAGCTCATCATCAGAAGAAAGCTCCCCACAGACTAGGACACATGAACTCAAAGTGGCACCAGACCTTGCCTGAACCACAGATGCAAAACCTGTAGTCATATCTTCACTGCTACAATGATCAACACTCCCCACAACACACCTTTCAAGATCCATGGGTCCTACACATCCCTATCACAGTGCACAAAATACCCCTATAATAACTATGTGGGTGAAACCAGACTATCGCTACTCTCTCAAACGAACTCTCAAAAAACACCATATCACCTGTGGGTGAACCCTCTTCACATAGCTATCACTGACCTTTCAAGCGATGTCTACACTACTGCAGCATTGATGCTCCGGTAATCGGTGGTCGATTTTAGCAGATCTAGTGAAGACCCGCTAAAACGATGGCAGAGCATTCTCCGGTCAACGCCCCCCCCCCCCCCCCCCCCGATACTCCACCTGGAATGAGAGGAGTATGGTAAGTGTGTTTCCCGTTGACCCAGCACGGTGTAGACAGTGCAGTAAGTCAACCTAAGCCACGAGTTGCGTAACTTAGGTTGACTTACCACAGTAGTGTAGACAAAGCCTCAGTCCTCGTCCTCAAAGGAAACCTGCACAACACCTTCAAAGGATGAGCCTGGGAGCTTAAATTCATAATTTTGCTAGATACTAAAAATCATGGACTGAATACAGACACTGGATTTATGGTTTATTACAATAATCAGTAACCCACCTAAACCCTCCCACCCCCAATTTGTTTTCCTTTCTTCCCCTATGACTGGAGGGGTGTTAATGCGCCACTTCACCTTGAATGGTCCCTTGAAATATATGTTAACTACTTATGCTAAATAATCTGATCCACTTTGCATTTAGCTGTGACGCTCCATGGGCATATCTATACTTAAAATGCTGCATTAACACAGCTGCACTACTGTAGCACTTTAAAGAAGAAGCTTTACACCAATGGGAGTCCCGTCGGCATAGTTAATCCACCTCCCTGAGAGGTGCTGTCTACAAGGGGGGTTAGATTGGTGTAACTACGTCGCCAGTAGGTGTGGATTTTTCACACTCCTGAGCGACCTAGTTATACTGATGCAGGTCTGTAGTGTAGACGAGACCTAAGTACGTTTCTCAGACCCAAAGAAGAATTCTGTTTAAGTTTGAAAGCTTGTCTCTCTCAACAACAGAAGTTGGTCCAATAAAAGATATTACCTCACCCACCTTGTCTCTCTAGTAGTTTGGGTGTCTTAATTTGTGGCTGCCCACCTTTCTGGGACCATCTTAAAGGGGCGTGATTTTTTTTTTTTTTTTTTTTTTTATCAGAGGACATGTGCTCAGCACTTTCTCTAATAAATTTGTTAGTCTCTAAGGTGCCACAAGTACTCCTGTTCTTTTTGCGGATACAGACTAACACGGCTGCTACTCTGAAACCTTTTGAGATGAGATCTTCTGAAGGTGACATAGGTTAATGGTGGTTCCTACAAAATTCTGGATGCTGTTTCTGTCCCAGTAAGCATCTGGTCTAGGTCTCTGGAAGAATAATTTTATAAATATTTTTATGAAGAGGATTAAAGATTTTCTAATCACAGATGTAAATTGGCACCTTAGAGACTAACAAACTTCGTAGGAGTTATACCATCTTAGGCTAGCAGTAAATTGTACCTCTGTTTCCAGAAGAAAGCAGATTCATAAAAATTAGTGAATCTTCACCAGTTAAGGGAGTTGAGTTTTGGTATATTAAGGTGGCTATTGCAAAGTTTGAAACACAGTACCCTCTAAATGTACATCTTAACAATCTTTAGGTTGAATAATGAGAGAGAGCCATGTCCTGCTGTAAGTACTTGGAGATAATGTAGCATAGTGCTAAAAGGAATGGAAATACTCTTTCTCTACCCTACGCCCCCGTGTGTAACTACAAGAATTGAATATCTCTGGTATGAAGCATAATCAAGAATGAGCTAGAATTTCATTGAATTTTGAATGGAAACACACTGAAAGCTCTAGATGTACCATAGTAGTGTTGCAGCAAAAATCAATTTGGCTGGGTTATTAAATAGAATGTGGTATGCACATAACTTGTATGCTAGTGGAGACAATGTAATAAATTAACCATTTTAATATAATTCACTTAATATTGCATTACCGTCTATTCTGAATGTTCCAATTTAAATGACAAATCCTGTTATGCAGTTACATCTCTTTTAAAAAGTAAAAAATAAAAAAAAAATTTAATCTTTTATCAAGGGATCAGAGATTAAAGGAAAATGACCACATTCTGGCCATTAACCACACCCCGTTGGATCAGAACATTTCCCATCAGCAGGCTATTGCACTGCTCCAACAATCCACAGGATCTTTACATCTGGTTGTTGCTAGAGAGTCAGTCCAAAGAAACAGCGGAGCCTCTGCTGTCTTAAGTGACACACATCCGCCTGAAACTGTGAGTAATGATACTGTCAATCAGTTTTTGGAAGGTGTTAGTGCTTTTTAAACATATGAAAGGATTTTTATAGTTTTAACTATTTTTGTTTTACAGCAGCTAACGGTATGTGCTTTTTAATTGTGTCTAAGAATGCAGGTATTTCATTTTAAAGTTATCATGCCCTAAATATAATGTTTCCATTGCAAAGCTGCCTGAATTTGTTATAAAGTAGATACTGGTTTTTTTGTGGGGGACCTGGAGCTGACGCTTTAGTCGGTTGACCTATTCTCAGTAGCGGAGCCTACTTAGGGTAGGGCAATTTACAAGTTCACCCAATGCAAACCATTTTACCGTGGGCAATTGGACTCTGGTTATGACTTAAAAGAGGGTAGGCAGTGTTTACTTTCAGCAGTCTCCACTGATCAGAATACGATCTACTAAAACCTTAGCTCCCCAAAGCAATGTCTTATTTAAATAAAGTGATGCATACATGCATCACTGTGAAGGGAACGTCTTGATTGTATGGTTAGTTTGCCAGTTTTTCATATCAACTTTTATATGTTGCTAGTCTCCACTGATTGTGAACCCACTAATTTTCTTGAGCGTGAGGGCTTATCATATACTCAGTTATGTAATTTCACAGGCCCTGATGATGTAGTAGGGCCACACATGCCTGAGAATGGGGTTTGCAATATTGGGATCTTAATTTGTTATATTGGAAGCTTTGCTGGAGATCTTTTTAAGAGGGATTTTTGTTATACTGGATAATTATTTCCCTCATGAATATTGTAGAGCTAGTGAAATTTGAAGGTTTTAGTGGATAATCAATATTGTTTATTGCTCTGAAAATTTTAAAGAATTAAATTTTAACTGCTTTGTCATTAAAGCATTTGCATCAAACAGACTAACAAAATAAAATAGAAATATATTTCTCTGTGGGGGGGTCTTTAAACTTCCTTTATGATTTTTAACTGATCTTGGCCAAGATTTTCAGTATGCTAATAAATCCTTTATTCACAGAAGTCTTAAACCTGCCTGCTTTGCCTCATTTTGGTTTCTATGTGAGGAGCTAATATGACAGAAAAAATGGCTAGCGGTTCAGTTGTTTAACAGAGTTGTTGTTCTCAAATTGTCTTGTACACCACAAGGTTGCAGTGCAAAATAGCTTAGAGATATGCTTCCGATTCAGTATGGACAAATTTATATTGTGCTATTCATACAGAGAGTACTAGAGCTCTATACAGCATGTAAGTGAAATAACAGAAGTAGGAAACTAGTCCAATATTAAACAAAAACTAGGCTAATGCAGACTTCTCGCTATTTCGCCCCCTATGGGTTGCAGTACACTTGCTTTACCAGAAATTAAAATGGTAGTCGTTACTATTGTAAGAAATCGTAAAATTGCCTTTATGTAGTCCAGAATGGTGTCTTACGAAAGTGAAAAAGCAAAATGTATGCAAAACCCATTGACTGACTGACCAAGACTCAATATGGCGCCTGTTTATATGTGGGGAAATTTGCTCTGAATAAGATTATTAATAATTACCGGCAGAAATGAAAGCTGGAAATATTGATTATTAACTGAAATTAAAATCTCCCTCTTCTATTAATTGCAGATTCAATGGGGCCATGTTGAAGAAGTTGAACTGATTAACGATGGCTCAGGATTAGGTTTTGGAATTGTAGGAGGAAAATCGAATGGTGTGGTTGTAAGGACTATTGTTCCGGGCGGATTAGCAGATCGGGTAACTTGTTGTTTTATGTCACTTCTTCTTTGGTTTTAAAGTACAACAACTTCTTTTGACAGTCCTAAAATAAACTAATATATGTAAACAAAAGGAGTCTGATAGCATCAAAGACTGAATGCCAATACATATATTGTATATAGAAATAAATACATGTTAAAGGTATGATGACTGACAAAAAGTCAACACTGGAACTGAGCTAAATTACTTCTCAGGCATGGCATGGCTTTTATTGCATTCCAGATCAGATAGAAATATTAAAAGCTTGCCCAGCATTATAATTAGCATTCAATAAAATTTCAACCATTCGTCATCGGTGTTGGGACAGCTGCTCTTAACAGATACACATTCTATACAGAATCTGTATATATTTGGTTACAATTTTATAGGGGCCAACTCTGCAAACTCACGTTCTCATATGTGTAATCCTTAATCATGCAGGTTGTCCCACTAAAGTCATTGGCACTTACTTGCATGCAGGGCTGGCCTTATGAGTGAGCAATGTGGGCGACTTTCCAGGGTGCAGTGGTCAGGGGGGTGCTATAGTCAGGAGGCAAGGAGTGGGGTGGACCTGGGGTCAAAAGCTGCGGAAGGGAGCTTGGGGAATGGTGGGGGCAGAGGGGCCCAGGCTTGATATGGGGTGGTGGGGGAGCTTGGGGAGACAGCAGGGGCTAGGGGGTGGGGAGGCAGCGGGGGCTAGGGGTGCCAAAATACAAGTTCACCCAGGGCATCATTTCCCCAAGGCTGACCCAGTTGCATGAGTATGTGTTCAAAGATACAGTGCATGGGTTATTTATAAAGATTATTTATTTTTATATGAAGAGGCTTGGGCCTATGCAGAGCCCCACTAAAGTCCGTGATACCTACACAGGTGCACGGATTCACCTGTCTGGATCAGATTGCAGCCTTGGGGTCTTAGTCTTCAAAGACCCAATCAGTGGGGGCAAAAGACAGATCTGGCTTCAAGACTAAGCTTGATAAGTTTATGGACAAGATGGTATGATGGGATAGCCTAATTTTGGCAATTAATTGGTCTTTGACTGTTAGCGGTAAATATGTCCAATGGCCTGTGATGGGATGTTAGATGGGGTGGGATCTGAGTTACTACAGAGAATTCTTTCCTGGGTGTCTGGCTGGGGTCGGGAAGGAATTTTCCTCCAGGGCAGATTGGCAGAGGCCCTGGGGGTTTTTCGCCTTCCTCTGCAGCGCGGGGCACGGGTCATTTGCTGATGGATTCTCTGCACCTTGAAGTCTTTATACTACGATTTGAGGACTTCAATAGTTCAGACATCGGTTAGGAGTTTGATTCTGGAGTGGGTGGGTGAGATTCTGTGTCCTGCGTTGTGCAGGAGGTCAGACTAGATGATCGTAATAAGGTCAGAAGGGACCAAAGTCTATGATTCTATGACCAGTACCAACTACCCTCAACTGAAGCATTTAACAGGGTTGGGATTCAATGAGAGCTCACCAATGACTAGTTACTAACTGCTGCCCATAACCTTAGATGTGCAAAAAAAAGACATGTTGTGTTTTAAAATATTAATGTAAGGCAAGAGGCAGGTTATAGGATGCGTTCCAATTCAAAACAGAAACGAAAACTGGATATTCGACGAGCTGGAATGGTAAAAGTCGGCTGTTGCTTGAGAGCCTCCTCTATAAAACTGTCTGAAGTAATGAATGCTTCTTCACTTACTGTGAAACACCTCTTTTGCTGTGAGGAACAAAATATTTTGGCTTCCAATGACAGCTGTAAATTAAGATATGACTGTATCAGTTTCAATTAAACAAGAGGTGCGATGCAGTTAAAAATGTGAAATAAGGAGCATGTATATGCTAAAGGTCGATGAAGTAACACCTGGAAGTAACACCAGTATTAACGTGCATGTTCGTTATTATGGGCCAAGTCCTCAGCTGGTGTAAATCAGTGTACTTAAATCAACAGAAATATGAAGATTTACACCAGCTGAGGCTATGGCCCTATGTATGTTTAATACGGTTCTTTCTTACAGTAAAAATAACAGCGTAGGTCTTGATCCAACTAGTGTATCGTTTGTTTGTTTTGTTTAAACATGAGTATTCCTAGTTATGAGTGTAGTCCCGTTACATTCAGCAGAGTTACTCACTTGAGTAAAGGCTAGTCAAGTGAGTAAGACCTGCAGGGTTGAGTTTTTAATATTTGAGCTGTTCAGGTTCTTCAAATAGCTCTAAATCAAAATGCTGTGCTTTGTATCCCTAAAATCTCTGACTACAGGATTACAAAACAGTGTCAGCATTTGTTTCCCAATAAATATGAAATTTAACCTTTCTGATGAATTGTACTAACAGTCTATATGGTGTGGTTTTTTTGTTTTTATTTTTAAACAGTTTGCTGTAGAACTGGCAACTGCTGTGGAAAAAGCAATGGTTAATTGTGTTAGCATTGCCTTACGTTATTTATTTTGCAGCATTGATTAATCTTATGATATTTTCGTGCACTAGCTGCCCCATGAAAATATACTACTCAATTTCAGTCCTGCAATGTAAAATTTTGGTCCAGTTACTGATTTTTTTTTTAAATGTTCCATGTTTGAAGGATGGGAGACTGAGAACAGGAGATCACATCTTACAGATTGGAGGAACCAATGTACAAGGAATGATCAGTGAAGAAGTTGCCCAAGTGCTGAGAAACTGTGGGAATTCTGTTAGGATGGTGGTTGCAAGAGATCCAGTGTGTGAGATTACTGTGATGCCACCAACCCCTCTGAGCCTGCCTGTTGGTGCATTGCCCTTCTCTCTGGACAAAGGTGTAAGTATCTGACATTTCCTCACAATTCTTCAAATAAGTTCTGCTGTGGTTTACAGCCAGAAAGAGAGAGCACAGCCTTCACAAGTGCTAAAGCGCTTCAGACAGACTGCAACATATTTTGTTCATTTGAGCTTCCAAATATACCATAGTATTAAATGATCCTTTATTTTAGTCATCAGCTCAGCCTTCTGTAGTCTTCTACAGTATACTATAAATACCTGTTATCTCAGGGCCAGACTGACCAGGGCAGTATCAGTGTTGCAGAATGTATTACAAAGTGAATGATTTGATTTAACAGGATCATAAACATCAATAAATGGAACATTTAGATCTCCTTCCTAGCTTATTACATTCTTGCTCATCTGAGTGGATTTAAAAAACAATGCTGACTTTTTCTTTCCTAAAATCCAGCATGCATTATGACCAGAACAGAATTATTCAGCCCAGTGAGCTACTTCTCTTCATGAAACATAAGGGTAACATCTTCCTAGTCTACGCAACTGTCTTTGATGGGAAATGTATTTTAAACATTTGAATCTTGTTTTAGCAAATCTCCTCCTGGTCATATCAAAGTTGCTTGTTGTTTTTTTTTGAAGTCATCCTCTTCAGTTTTGAGTAATTAAAATCAACAGATGCTACACTACATGTACAGTAGGTCTGGAAACATCAACAAAGCTGGGCTTGTACACCATCTGCTACTAATGTCTAGTTAGATTTAGGTGTGGAATCTCTGAGTAGCCTTTTCTTTCTTCTCTTGTTCTTGATTATAACTTGGAATCTGAGAGGAGCTGTTCTTTAAAACACTTTATGTTTGCACTCTTTCCCACTGGACCAGGTTGCTCCAAAGGCATCTCTTAGCTTCTGGTGGGGGAGAGTACTTCACATCTCTCTGGAGAGACCTGTCTCGCTGAAGATAGGTGATGTTGAGCTATTATGGGGAACCTGTTCAGTTCTCCTCCTCTGAAGTGAGGCTGCAGTAATAGCAGAGGACTGGGGAATGGAAAGAGCCTACACTCCAAGTGGATGAGAATGGAAATTTTCCTACTTCCTCCTGTCTTCTCACCTGCCCTCTCGAATTTTCCACCCCTTCAGGAGATTTTGATGCAGCCAAGAAAACATTGGTTAAATAAATGTCATCCTGAGTACTTTAAGCTTGGTGTCTTGAAAGAGGAACATGTTTAGTGCTCTGAAAACAAGCATTTCATAAAGAATCTATATAGTCACGTAGAACCATTTGCTGGCTTGGTCACATTTTCTAAGACTATATATACAGCCTTAACTTTTCCTTCCCTAGCACGTATTATTTTCACATTTCCTGCTTTAGAGACTGACCTTGCAAATTGACTTGTTCAGCAGTATACGTGTGCCATAGATCAAGCTGCAGCATCCTGCATGCTCTAGCTGTTGCAAGCCTTCTAAAATGTCCTCCTTTCTGGTGTTAGTTTTGTACTGTTTTTCCCACCCCTTTCCAGGGTCCTTCACGTTTCTGAGACATCTAGAAATGAACTCAGATATTGCTAGTCATGACCAGGGGTGAAAGTAAGTCCAGTGACTTACCGGTACGCTGGGGCCAGCTCTGGCCCCCGGAAGGGGTGGGGCCTAAGGCAGAAGGGGCGTGGCTGAGGGAGTCGGAGGGTATTTAAAGGGCCCGGGGCTTCCCTGCTTCTACCTCCCCGGCCCTGTAAATAGCTGCAGGAGCCCTGGGGAAGCGGCGGGCAGGGGCGTCTCTAGGCACCAGCAAAGCAAGCACGTGCTTGGGGCAGCCCATTTGCAGGGGCGGCAGGGATCCAGCATGGGAGCTGAGAACCAACAGGGGGCCCTGAGAGCTGTAGTTCCTTGGTTAGCTCCCTGCCTATAGAGCCAGCCCTGGAGCAGGGAAAGAACTACATTTCCCAGCATTTCCTTGGCCACTACCAACAGGAAAGAAGGGGAGGGAGTGAGGTAGCTGAGACCTCATGCTGCAGCTTGCTATGAATGGAGAGCTGTGCTCTGAAGGGTAGGGATACCATATTTTAACACTAAAAAAACAGGACACTCCACAGGGAGGGAGGGTAGCCCCACCCTGCCACCATCCACCCCCTCCGACTGCCCCGCACAGAAACCCCAACCCATCCAACCCCCCCCTGCACCCTGTCCCCTGATCACCCCCTCCCGGGACCCCTGCCCGTAACTGCCCCCCAGGACCCCACCCCCTACCTGTCCCCTGACAAATCCCCGGGATTCCCATGCCTATCCAACTGCTGCCTGTCCCCTGACTGCCCCCCCAGCCCCTGACCCATCTAACCCCCCCCTTCTCCCTGCCCCTGACTGCCCCTCCGAACCTCCGCCTCATCTAACCCCTCAGCCCCCTTACCATGCCACTCAGACCAGCATGTCTGGCTCCGCGTAGTGCCAGACACACTGCTGCATACATGCTGCTCTGCACCCCCGCGGAGTCACAGGCCACCCCCACCACCACCACCTGCCTTCCAGATTTGAACACCTCAAAATTCAGGAGTGCTCAAGCTCAGTTTGGGCCGCTGTTACTTCATTTCTTCCAAATCAAATATACTGATCCACTGTAACTTGCTGTAGAAAAAGTAGGATAAAATTGAGCAAGAAATGCTTCCCAGTGGTTATTAGGACTGGAATTGCTATTTTCAACAGCCATTGTTTGTTTGTTTAAAAGGAAGACAGTGATATTGCATTGGCAAATTCCCCATAGAAAGAAAGAGTGGAAGAAAAGAATAATAAAGGCACCTCAACTTTTCCTCATTTATGGAGGAAAGTCTTATAATATGCATCCAGATATCCTCCAATCACACAAGCTGAAAATTGTTCCACTTTACTGCAGTTCTGTAACCATATGGGAACCAATCCTGTCTGTGTTCTGTGCACATCTAAAATTCACGCTGAATGACCTGCCGTGGGAGCGAGTTACCAGTGGTGCAGGTGGGGGAGGGCGGGAGAGATCCCAGGGCTGGGGCGGCAGGAGGTGTGTGTGTGTGGGGGGGGCAATGGTGGGGGGGAATGAGGGAGCCCAGAGCTGGGGCAGCAGGGGGGTGCGGCAAGGAGCCCAGGGCTGGGACAGGGGGCAGCCCAAAATTTATTTTTTTTTGCTTGGGGTGGCAAAAAACCTAGAGCCGGCCCTGGCGGCGGGGCTCCAACAGCTATTTAAAAGGCTGGGGCAGCAGAGACAGCTGGAGCCCCGATCCCTTTAAATAGCCCCTGGAGTCCCCCTGCTATCCCTGGGCTCTGGGGGCTATTTAAAGGGCCCGGGGCTCCCCTGCTTCTACTTCCCCGGCCCTTTAAATAGCCGCTGGAGCCCTGGAGTAGTGGCGGTGGGGCTCCGGTGGCTATTTAAAGGGCTGGGGCAGTAGAAGCAGCGGGAGCCCCGGACTTTCTAAATAGCCCCCAGAGCCCCGTAGCCCTACCCCAGGGCTCCAGCTGTGGGGCTCTGGTGGCAATTTAAAGGGCCTGGGGCTCCAGCCGCTGCTGGGAGCCCCAGGCCCTTTAAATTGCCCCCTGGGGAAGCCGGGCCACCCTGGTTCGGCAAACCGGCTCTTGCCGGTACGCCGTACTGGTGTGTACTGGCTTACGTTCACCTCTGGTCATGACATCAATTGCATTCTTTGTTGGCAGAGCCCAGGCATTTAGATTGAAGAAGTATCTGGTCAATTTTCTGGTAGATTAGTCTTTGCAGAAATTGACAGCGGTAGCTAATGTGAATGTGTTTTTCCTGCTTCATTTATTGTATTTTTTAAAGGCAGGTCACGAAAATCACTTTGCACCAAGGAATCTACTGCACAATTTTTTACTACCAGAAATCTATAGCAATTTTTTACTACCAGAATCTCGTTCTCCTCTGACTTCTGAGAAGGCTTTTACTAGCTGAGAATTTTACAATGGCAAGATTTTTCCAGCATTATGATTACCGCTTAAATCAGCAGAAATATGTCTTGAATTGCCAAGTAGTTTGTTGTATATTAAACCACTAGTTTTGCATTAAGCTACCACAGTTCTCTACCACAGTTTCTAAATCCACACTCCTTTGTGTATACACATGTAAGGAAACAGAAAATCTTATACAGTTAGTCATGAGCAAGGCACATACGTGCAAGGCACATAGCTACAACCCACCAATTTAGCCACAGCTCGGGAATGGGTTGTTATGTTTGGGATTGTGTGTCTATATTTCCCAGAATCCACCCGTTAAGTCCATATTCTACTACTCCACTTCCAGTAACGTTCCATAGATGAATATTTTTGCAGAACTAGGAAATAGCGTCAGTCATTCTGTGAAGTGCTTCTGGTGCTAAGGTTTCTGGTGTTGCCTTTGAAGGAAAGGTCCTGGACTGTCAAAATGGCTCTGTGGGGAGAAACACAACCAAAGATCAAGTGAGCAAATCCAGAGTGGGGGATGGTGAGGGCCAGCTTCAGGGGACATATCCGTAAATTTCTCCTCGGATCAGACCATGTCTGAATACCTTATTAGATTGTAACTATTTATCTAAGAAAACATTGAACAGATGATTCAGAAGCCAAAAGAAGTGCCAAATTATGTACTATTCCATTCTTCTCTGTTCTAGTTTCCCTTGTTATGATGAATGGTCTTTTTTTTTTTTTTTTTTTTTTTTTAAAGCTGTAAAGCTTTTAAAAAAATTCTCCAGATTTTCTCCCCGCTCCCATGATTTAACTTGTACTCAGTGGAAGTGATTTTTAATGTGGCTTTGACTTCCTGTTATCACTTCACCTTCTAAACAAGTCCTTTGAAGCATCCACTTCTCTGTACAGTACAGTCCAGTTCAAATCAGGATAGTAATCATTTCAAACTTGCCCTTAAATGTAATTAAGTAGATATGCATATGATTGATATAAAATAAAATGGTGTCTTGCACACCTAGCTTTATCTTGAACACCATATTTTAAAACGTGCTATATGCATTTGTTGGGTATAATTACCAAAAAGTGCATATCATTGGGTTTTTTTCTGGTAGCACCCACAGTATGTTGGATGCTTTCCAAACATAGGAGTGTAACAATTTCTGGCTGAAGGAGCTCATGAGCACGTTTTACACTAAAGAGAACACGTGTGTGGTTTCTTTAATAATTGTAAGGAATCAAAATACTTTCCATTAATAAGGTCCAAGAGAAAAATAATTTTTGATAAAGCCAGGGGACTGAGAGCCAAGTATTTTCTGTCTTCCACTGGCATGGTGTCATGATGTCGTGTACCTGAAGCAATTCTCTATTCCTAATTAACCAATAGAGACTTTCCAAAGCACTTACTGTGTGGCATTAGGTACTGTGATAAGCATGGCCCCTTGGCTGTATATGAATATCTTATGTTTTTATAGATACTTATTTCTGATATTGTATATATTATATAGCCAAGATTTTCAAAAGTGACTAGTAATTTTGGGTGCCCAAATTGACAGCTTTATTTTCTAGCCTCTGGAAGTGAGACCCCCTTTTGAGGTGTCTGAAGTTGGTCTACCAAAATCACTGGTCACGTCTTCAAACCTTAGCCTGTAGTTTAAAATGTTAGTGATATAACAAACTTTTTTTACTGTAATGTGGGCATTCAGTTTTATAAACTGTATAATATTTTATTTCTAGGCTAACACCACTCTTTTTGATACCTATGACGTGGAGCTTACAAAAAAAGATGGACAAAGCCTCGGTATAACAATTATTGGATATACTGGAACATCTGATGTAGGTGAGTTATACACTGACTGATTATGAAAGACTAGAGCAGAGGTTTATCAAATGCCCAGACTGGCCTTATGTTTTTGCTGAAGTCTTTGATACATGCCACATAGCTCAACATGCACTTTCATTTCTTTAATGAGTTCGATGTCTGAGATTTAAAGACCTATTAGATTATCCAGTCCATCTCTCTGCCAGTGTAGGACTGTAAGCATCTCAACAGTGTTTAATGTGTGTGCCATCTTCACAAGGTGATTCTTTTTCAGCAGATAGCTATTTCATACTTTGCACTAGTGTCTGAGCTCTGGGAGCACACCAAAATATCTGTACGTAACTACGGGTGCACCGAGTGCTTTTGTCCAACTCTACACATGAGAAAGAAGGAAAGCTTTTTGTGATTTCTATATATCCCCTTACAAAATATATTTATACAATAGAAAAGTGCATTTGTGTGAGATTTTTCACAAGGGATTTGTCTGATTTAAATTATTGAATTGCTAAAACTAAATGTAAGAGGATGAGCGAGGCCTTGATCCAGCAAAGCACTTAAGCACATGCTTCACTTCTAAGCATAAATACTCCCCTTGAAGTCAAATTTATCATATGTAAGTGATTTGATGGATCAAAGCCTGTATAGGCATGGAAACTGACCTATCATAGAAAGGGACTTTTCTGAGCAGGGTAAATCAACAAGGGCAGTATATGGTTGCTTGCATTGCTGCTCTTCTCTTGAGTGCAGATTTGGAATCATGCATAACTAGTAAATTATGTGAGTGTTGTGATTTCAATGTTCATTTGTGACTAGGAGGAGATGCAACTTCATTCCACTTGTGGACCCAGGTCTCCAGAGGTGCATGGTTCTTAAGCTCTAAATAAATGTGTGCTTAACAAAAGGCCCAAATTAGTACTTTCTTTTATTTATTCATTCATTTGTTTTTGTTTTATATTTTAAAGCAGATTCTTCAGGGATCTTTGTGAAAAATATAATACCTGGCAGTGCTGCAGATCACAGTGGCCTTATACAAGTCCAGGACAAAATTGTTGCTGTAAGTGAAATATTTCATTGGATCAATTTTGGAACTAGCGGTTATTTTACATATATCTGGATTTTTAAAACACACTCTCTACTAAAGCTTGTTCTTCATTCACACTAAAGCACCTCCAGGTTGTAAATGGGAGGAACGTTGGCAAATTTATGACTATCAACAAGAATTACTATTTGAGCTAATAGCTCTGGTTTGCAGTGGTTAGATTATTAGTGTACTACCAAAAATGTGAGAGAATCATAAATAGTAAAACAGAATAGATGTTTGGATTGAAGCATCTTAGAGCAGGGATCTTGACTTAGGGCCTGATTAAAGTACTGAGCATAGGGTGACCAGATGTCGGTCGGGACGCATTTTGTCTCAATATCCGCCGGCTGCACTGTGTGGTGTTTTTGTTTTGTTTTTGTTTTGCTCAGCTGGCGGCTCCTCACCTCCTCCCCCCCCCCCCCATTTGTCCCGATATTGTCACCCTAACTGAGCATCTTCAGTTCCTGTTAAAGTTAGTGGGATATGAAAGTGCTCGATACCTTGCAGAATTGTGTCCTTTATGCCCATCTATAAGTATTTAACATTGGGTTGACATCACCAAAATATTAGTAACGCAGATGTTAAAAAATATCCTTTTCTTTATAGGTGAAAAAATTTAAAACCTGCTGGATAAATGTCAGGGCCACGTTAACATGTAATGGCTAACTTTGCATTGGTAATACAAGTAGGAATAACTCTAAAGATTTCTTATAATGAAAAGAGAGATCTGACTTTTACAAAGTGCATATAAAATATTTGGGAGCAGATGTTCTGTAGATACAATGCCTAAACTTTCAAAGCCTGGCCTCTCCCCCGTTTGGTTCCCACTTGTACTTACAGCTGCAGTTTTGTGTGTGCATAGTCTAGTCAAGGGTCAATAGAGTTTACCCACTTCTCATTTGGGGACTGTGGAGTCCAGGTTAGATTAGTCTACCCACTCCTTTTTTTACCATTATGCACTGATTGCGTACATGGTTATCTGCATATTTATGTGTGGAGGCTTGGTAGAGGTTGGCAGAAAACTTATGCTATGATCTGAACAGACTGTTAATCTCTCAAACTCATCCAGGAAGCTCCATGCACAGTACTGTGCAAGCTGCTGTCTGCACACAGTATCTCTGCTGAAAAGCAAACGTATTTTACATTTCTGTAAATCTAGTAAATTGCTATTTTGTATTGGCCCACGCCTGCTATCAAGGAGAAGTTTTTATTTTTGTATTTTTCTTTTAAGAAGAAACTTTGAAGATGGCATTTATCTGATTATTTTGAAGTAGCTGAATTAATGCAATTCTTCTTTTGCAACCATTGCAGTCTGTGAGGGCCATCAGTATAACTGTGAGAGACGAGTTGCACTGTTGGTTTACATGTCTCTGTGAATGTTAGAACTCAACTGTAATCTGATGTCTATAATCTGATGGTGTTTCTGTACTAGGTTGATGGGATTAATGTTCAGGATTGCTCCAACCAAGAAGTGGTGGAGGCGCTGCGTCGCACTGGCCAGGTGGTGCACCTTACCTTGCTTCGACAGAAACCTTCTCATGCTTCTTTCTCTTCAGGAAGATCTTTAGAGAGAGGTAGTCCTTTTCCTCCCTTTGCCAATGGTTAATTTAATTGTTCTTCCAATTTATAATGACCAAAATAAACGTTTAGGGCCTGTTTCTGTGAGGTGCTGAGCAACCATAAATCTTGGGCTTAAGGGTCCTCTGCACAGAATCAGACCCTTCGACATAGGATGTAAGGGTGTGTGGGGAGTGGAGTTGAGAGCAAAGTTTCTGTAAACTGAACAAGGAAGCTGCTAGTGGATATTGGTTAGCATATCCTGTATCCTGTGTACTACCTGGCTGACTTGAAAGTTTTTTGGATCTTTACAGAGCAGCCAAATATGCCAGCCTTAGTCCTGTCTGGAGCTGTAGAGACGGAAACTAATTTGGTTAGTGAGAATGAGGAGGATCAAGAGGACAAAGATAATTTTGAAAATGAAAAGAAGCAAAATCTACACAAAATAGGTATGTTGCTGTTTGTTCTCTCCTGTATATCTACTGACTTCTTGAAATTCATTTCTTTAACCCAATTTTCACAGTGATGGGACAGTTTGGCTTTCTTTGCCTTGCACAATTTTAATTTTCTGCTCTTCAATGCTTTTTTATTTAACTGAAACCAAAATCTAAGACATGAGGCAGTAAACCGTGAAGTTTTTCAGTGGTGGGAATGAAAAGGCACAGATGCATTTCTGGTTATGCTAGAGGGAAAAACGAGCATTTAGCGACTCTACTTATGTAGAGGCAGAGGAGTCGATGATGCCAAGGGACAGGGAAGGTGATAGAGTTGCTAAAATAATGGAGGCGAGAGGGAGGTTTATTTGAAGAAAGATGAGTGCAGGTTTTGCCATACTGAGCTTGAGGTGGTGGCAGGACATCCATGAGGGAGAAGCCAGAGTGAGAGTTGCAGATAGAAGACTGAACGGGGTAGTGCCTCTCTTTATCCATTTCTTTTCAGTAAGTACTTCTGTACAAAGGCTCATCTGTAGTCTCTCAGCTCAGTGTGCTGGAATTTAGGCAGTGTAGGCATTATTGATATTTCAGACAGGATATAGTGCAGTTAATCTGGTGATGCTGGGTTTATGAGTACTGTTGCTCTTTAGACTTCTGCAAACTAATGACATCGGAATGGTTTTAAAGCTAGGTAAAGCTATCTGTGGTATATAATGTCCTACAGCCCTAATCAAGAGTCCATGTGTGGTAGGACTCAATTTCCTTACAAAATTAAAAAGGCTCAAGATACTCACATTTATCAGCTACAACGTGCTTTTTCATAAGCTTGTATCTTTTTTGCTTGCCTAAAATTTAAAAGCATTCATTTAGTTGGAAACTTTGTTCAGACTGAAACGTGTATAAAATTTCAGCCTGGAACAGAATTTAATGGCCAGTTTAAATTCCAAAAATGGGTGCTTATTTTGGAAATGCTGACAGGCTCTTAATTATAATGGGGCTAAAGTAAACACTGCTAATTTAAGGCCCTGCCTAAACTCTGGAAGTGCCTTTTAAAAGTTAATGTAAAAGGTGTGTTTTATAAAACATGAACTATTTTCCTTTAGGCCCAATTGGACTAAATTTTTATTAAATTTTCCTGAAGAGGTATTAAATAGTAATGCTGGCCCGCTAAACCATGTTTAAACAACTCTGTCATGATACATGGTTCAGGAAACAGTGTGCATGGGGCCTTAAACTTTCTGCTAGCAGACTAGAGAGGCAATTTAACTTACAGCTGCATCTGTAAGAGTGAAGACTGGACGAGAGTGCTTGTTTGTTTCGTGCAGCAGTATATAAAACCTGAAGAGAGAAGCTAGTTGTTTAGTCAGAAAGTTATGAATCCAGACCTGGATAGAGAACAGCGTGTAACATTAGGGAGGAAAAAGCTGTTGGAGAAATCAAAAAGCTATGCTGTTTGAGAAATCTTTAATCCAAAGCGAAGGACACATCGCTACATAGTGAGCCTGTGAGAAGGGGAGATCTTCAAGACAAAGAAAAAGGTCAGCGTTTGAAAGTTCCAGGGATCTTAGTGTACACTTAAAAGTTAGGCTGGCATACTTACGTTGGTCGGAGGGCTGAGAAAAACGCACCCTTGATCAACATAGCTATGTCAACCTGCCTCCAGTGTAGGAGCAGCTATGTTGACAGAAGAATGCTTCTGTCGACAGAGCTAACTTTGGTTGGGGAGGTGGTGTTCCTACACCAATGGAAAACCCCCTATCATCGGTGTAGGCTATGTCTATGCTACGGGGTTATACCAACAGAGCTATGCTGGTAAAGTCTCTGTAGTTTAAACACACCTCAAAAAAGGCATTGTATTCCAGGAACCCAGTGCTAGTAAGGTGGGGAAGAAAAACTACATGAAAGCAAAGAGTAAAGAGGCAAAGTTCTGAAGATGTAGAATGTTACTGCTAATGCAAACCATTGCTGGGAAACAATTCCATTTCTGAGGCCTTGTGTAATATAGCATGTACCATAAACCATGAAAAACCAACCCAGAGAAGTGACCAAAAAATTGGGGGTGGGGAGAAAGGAATCTCATGGTACTGGGTGGAGGCACTGGAATGAGATATCTTGAACCAAACCTATAGATCCAAAAATCTTTTCAATTTTCAGGAAGTTCTTTTTAATGGGCTGAGCCTCAAAACATCAAATATGGACATGTGAATTTAGGGATTGTTTTGGGTGTGGGGGAATGATCTTAATTTTCAGTTAACTGAACACATTAAGAGCCTGATCCTGAGAGGTGTTGAGTGAGCATTCCTGGTGGCATAGAAGTGCATATCGGACTCCACTGGGAGTTTCAGATGTTCAACCCCTTTCAGGTTCAGGCCATAATTTTGTAACAGAAAAAGGGAGTTCATAGTCATATTTTATAAAGCCAGAAGGGACCATACTCTGTAAGCAAACTCTGGTTAAACTAACTGTCCCTATCTGGATAATCAGGACAGAGGTGACAAGTCTGGTAGATTCTGGGTGTGGTCAGACCCTGGTTTGGGACCACCTAATCCTGAATCCTGAGACAGGGGTGGGGGAATTATTTTCTTACCGGGTGTCCATGGGGAGGTTAAACCCTATCCTAATGCGTGGATGCAGTTGACTGTAGGGGAACACAGGAGGCTCCTGTTAGCAGGGCTGGCCTCAATGCTGACCTACTCCATTATCTGAGGACAAGATTGGGAGTATTTATCTGAGTTACTGAATGGAGTTAAGACAGGCCTGGATTGCCCAGAGAGGCTAACTCAGGAGATCCAGTCCCTGGGGTGTTGGTAGCTATAGGTGAGGAGCTACACCCTGGAGTTGGGGTGTCTGGACAAGAAGATGGTCCCTCAGAAGCCCCACATAGTGACGAAATGATGCCAATGCCCCAGTAGGACTGGGGCATCCTAACTAGAGGGACCAACTTGGCCAGAGATCAGAGGGAGGATGAGACCTTCAGCCAGGCCTATGACCAGGTGTCAGTGGACAACAGAGAGGTAATAGACCCACATCGAGCAGAGCAGTACCCACAATTTAAGCTCCGGCCTGAGCGACTATACCAGCAGGAGAGAGACCGACCGACTCGTGAAATTTGATCGCAGTTCCTCGTTCCCCAGTCTCATCGGTGCAAGTTCATGTGGTTGGTTCATGCTGCCTCTGCTACAGGCCACCACAGCATGAGGAGATTTTGGCCAGGATTCTAGGCTGCTTCTACTGACCCGGAATTCACCAAGAAGTCAAAGACTTCTGTAGCTTATATCCCAAGTAGCAGCTCATTGGGCCTAAAGAGGGGTGACCAAAGCCCTACTAGTCCCATTCCCATTTGAGAGAATCGGGATGGATCTGCTCAGACTCTGAGAAAAGAGTGCATCTGGTTATAAATGTATACTGGTCAGACCTGATTATGCCACCTGATATCCGGAAGCAGTCCCATGGCACTGCTCCAGTGCAAAGACTATTGCAGCAGAACTTCTAATGGTCTTTGTCCACATCAGTGTGCCTAAAGAAATCCTAACCAACTGAGGCACTAATTTTGTGTTCCATCTGTTGAAGGAGACTTGTGAACTATTAAAAATAAAGACCCTACAAATGTGCATCAATCACCTGCAGACCGATGGTTTGGTCAAATCGTTCAACCAGACCTGAAAAGGATGTTTAAAGAAGTTTATTACTGCATATCCTAGACACTGGGATCAACTGATCCCCCTCCTTTTTATTTGATAGTTCGGAGGTACCCCAGTCATCTACTAGATTTTTCCTGTTTGATCTCTTTTATATGAGAGACTACCTGGGGTATCTTAGACTTTGTCCATGAGATGTGGGATGAGCAGGCTCCTAGAACAGAGAATGTTGTACAGTACATACTAAAGCTCTAGGAGAGGCTTGAAATCCTGGGGGCCTTCACCAAAGAGAATCTGGCCCAATAGTGAGCCTTTAACAAAGGGATGCATATGTGTGTATTTAAACCTGGGTACTTCTGCTCCCTAGCACAATGTCCAAGCTGCTTACTAAGCATTAAGGTCCATATTAAGTATTACATCAAGTGGGGCCTGTTAATTATGAAATCAGACAAGAGGAAGACAATGCAGATCTACCAAAGTAACCTCCTGAAGGCCTGGAAGGACCAGGAGGGCTTGTTTATAACTTCTTATCCATCTGAGCCAGAATTGGGACCCCAAACGTCTACATTCCTGGACCCTGACTCAATACAGATTGGGGGGAAACTTCCATCCAGAGCAAAGGGTCCAAGTGAGAAACCTTATGAATGCCTTCCTGATGGGGTTTCCACCCCAGCCAGGATGAACTCACTTTGTTCAACATCATGTCCAGATAGAGCAGGGACAATGCACCTGGGAGAACTCCCTACTGCTTCCCAAAAAAATGTGGGATGCAGTGAAACAGGAGCTCTGCACCAGGTTGGAGCTAGAGGTCACTGAAGAATCCCACAGCGACTGATGACACCCAGTTGTCCTGGTCCCTAAACTGGCTGGCATGATCCAGTTTCTGTATAGATTTTTAGAAAAGTTAATGCGATCTCCAAATTCAACACATATCCTATGTCCTGGGTGGTTGAACTACTAATCCATATGGGTGAGACTCAATATAGTACAGCATTAGATTTTACCAAGGGATACTAGCAGATCTGTCTCATACCAGAATCATGTGAGAAAACTGCCTTTGCTGCTCTGGTTTATATCCTTTAAGGACTATGCCCTTTGGCCTCCATGGTGCCCTAGTGACATTTCAATGGCTCCAGTGACCCAAGTTCTCCGATCTCATGGTTCTTATGCTGCAGTTTATTTACAGGATGTGGTCTTCTATGGCTGAGACTGGGAAGCCCACTTGCAACTAGTTGCCACTGTCCTCCAGTCCCTGTGGGAAGCCAGCCTAACCACAAACCCAGCAATGTGTAAAATTGGAAGGATGACATCATCTGACTGGCATATCGTGTGGGGAAAGGTCAGGTCCAATCCCTGTAGACAAAGTTCAGGCCTTAAAAGCCTGCCCAAACTCAACCACAAAAAACAGGTCTGGAGATGCTTAGGGCTTGCAGGTTATTACTTCCGGTTTGTGCTAGGGTTTTCCATGATAGCGGCACCTCTCATGGACCTGATTAAGGACAGCTGTCCCTGGAAAGTTTGATAGCCTGATGTCCGCAAAAAAGCATTTAAAAAAATGGATAGGCCGCTTGTGTAAAGAGCCTGTCCAGTTCACCTGAAACAGAAAACCCCCTGCTCTGTTTTCGAAAGAACTTATTTTGCAGACCAATGTGTCGGAAGTAGGCCTGGGGTGGCAATCATATCCCAAGAAGTAAATGGAGAGAAACATTCCATGCTATTTTTTAGCCACAAGCTATTCCCTCAGGAACTAGCATGTTCTGTGATAGAAAAAGAAACCCTGGTGGTGAAATGGGCTGTGGAGTTTCTCTGATATTACATCCTGGGAAACCCATTGAAGCTGGACACTGATGGTGCCCCTTTGAGGTGGTTAATTGCAGTGAAAGACACGAATCCCTGCCTTATGCACTGGTACCTGTCTCTCTAGTCATATGCCTTTCAAGTACAGCATAGAGCTGGAAAGGCTCACCAAAAGGTGTGTTTTTTGTTGTTTTTTTCCTGAGGGACAGAGGGCATAGACAGCTGGCCTGGTTCCTCTGATGCCATCTTGAAGGGGAGGGGGTGTGATGGGGTATACAAACCACACATTGGGCAACATTATAGGGTTAATGAGCTGATGTGGCTCAAGTGGCTCCATCCCACCACACCTGTGAGAGATGTCAGACATGGAGGGAGGAGCTCAAAATGGGGAAGCCCAGCTCAGTTGAGGGCAGACAAGAGCTTCTTGGATGGCCACAGCCTGGTAGTCCCACCCTGAAGGATGGAAGGGCCTGCTTCACCTTTTGAGAGCACTATTCCTCTGTATTTGCCTGCCAACTTAGTTGGGGGCCACAACTTGACAAGGGTTTCTGAAGAAAGAGAGCTTTACCACACTTGTGGAATAGTTCATTTGTGTTAATTCTCTTTGTTCATTGACAAACCTGGAAATGGCAAACTAGTTGGGGCTCTGCCATAGGGCTGAGCCTCTTATGACTGGAACATGGGTAGAAAAATACCTGGATGGAGGAGAGCAGAGGCGCAGATGAATGCTGGGACCCAGCCCAGGGCCTAGGGGGTGGACTGGAGCAGGAACTCTGACACTCCTTGGTATTCCTCTGAGTTGGAAGGATTGTCTGGATGTCCATGCACGTGGGCAAGGGTAGGCATTTGTTTGATAAAAGATGCATGATAGTAAGTGAATATTTTTGTGTTTGTGTAATTATGGTTCATGCTTGAAGCAGCTGGCAGGTAAACATAGTGCTCAGTCTGTACCTGATAATGAAGCGAAGTGGGGCTAAAGAAGAGCATCTATTGACATAAACCTACATTTAATAGTTAAAGAGAACAATACTTATCCCATATTTCATGAATTCAGGAGACTTCAATGTAGACCCAGTTAAAAAAGACAGTGTTCTTTGACGAATCCATAGTGTAACTACAGAAGCCTATCTCTAAAGAATCTATTGCAGGCTTAATTCTTGATATAGTTCAATAAAGAAACAAAGATCTGACTAAATCTGACCTGAAATCCTCCTGTGCTTGCATCTCTTGAGTCTGAGGTCAGACGTATATGTACAATGGAGACTTCAAATTGAAATCTGAGCTGCTTGGTTCTATACAGAGAAATTCTGGTTAGGCAGCTGAGGTAAACTTGGCTGTCTGCTGTGACAGAAAGTGGTTGGTAGGGATCTAAAGCTGGGGCTCAACATTGGGAGGGAAAAATAATTAGCATAGAGACCTGATCTCTTGGGGGTGTTGCATTGTAATGCAAATAACTCCGAGCCTTTGTTTTTAACTGTTGCTATTTGATTCTTCCATTGTTACTGAAATAATTGAATAGCTTACAATTCCAAGTAATAAAGCGATGTAATGAGGATTGTGTTGCAAGTCTGATTTGTTAGTTCTATCCTCTAATATTGAAAAGTGAAGGGGAGATTTTCAAAGGCACCCAATTCCTCTTGACTTTTAATGGGAGTTACGCTTCCAACTCCTAAGGTATTTTGTTTAACAAAACATTCAACATTCAAAATGACATGCACACACTTAAAGACTGAAAAGGGCTGCTGTTGTGATTTGCATTCCAATTCCGGTAAGATGACATGTCAGTGATACCAGTGTTCTGTTATTTGTCCAGACTTGTGACAATATTATGGCCATTTAAAAATAGTTTTCAGTAAATTCATTCTCCAGTTGCTGCTGCTAGTTGGAATTTTGCTTTAGAGTTTGACTCTTACCAGCTCAACATTACTTAGGCTAGGAACTTTATATGTGTGCACTGAGCTTCTGGATGAGGTCAAATGCAGGGCAGCCAGTCATTTTATGCTGTCTAGCCCTGTCAAATTGTCTTACATGACTATAATACTGCCTTGGTTGCATAAGTAAGAAAGCTGAAAAGATATAAATGTCAAGATAGCCAAGTTCCCACGGAAGACTGGTTTAGAACTGGAGCTTATATTAAAGCTCATGTTACTCACTGGCCTAATTAAACCAGACAAGCCTTTATACCTGCCAAATGTATAAATAAAGTCTGCCGCTGCATTGTGCTGATGCAGTCCCTTGATAACAGCAATGTCTTGTCAGGTGTTTACTTCTCAAAAGGGGTTGGTGTGGGAAGGGGGGTAGCACTGCTCTGTAGTGGTGAATGTTTAAACAGCAACAAATTATAAAGCCATGTGAAATTTGCTTTGCAACCTAAAAGAGTGATTTATTTACGGTATTAAACGGTACAGAACTCACATCTCATCAAAGCAACCATTACCTTTTATGCTTCTCAACTGAATAAATTTCACTTCAGCAGTAGCTGACATTTGCATTGTTTTTCTTGCAAAAGTCTATTCTGATTTGCACTGCTTGATAGACCCAAATTAATGTATTTTTATTCTTCTGATCATTCTCCATAATATTTTATTTAAGCTGCATCTTTATTGAAGTAAATGTACTTGGCAGGGTTTAGTAAATTTAACATTCACTTTTATATTTTAGGAAGAGACCCAGACTCTCCAGAAAAGGAGTTGAAATCCAAATGGGGAAAACTGCTGGGACCTGATTATGAAGTCATGGTATGTTATCCTTCAATAAAGTACACTCATTTATGTTTCTTTAAATTACAATGCTGTGAGCTTAACTTTACAAGCTGCTCAGGGGTTGGAACAGATCAGTAGAGTAGCATTTTTTGTTTTCCCTGAACATTCAAGGATGAAATATAGGGATGTTATAATTAACACATTTTTGTTCTGTTTATATCTGTACTATTGCGTAAGTGTGAGTAATGTTTTTTTTTAAATCAACCTCATTTTAAAATTTGTAACATATCAGCCACTTAAAATATTTGGCATTTTTATGATTGTTTTTATGATCTGTTTGTTTTATTGTACACTTAGAAAAGGCTCAGGATATGAGTCGTATGTTTCATAATGAATCTTACATTTTTATTAGAAGAATGATTATCAAAAGTATTTGGGAGAAAAGGAAGTAGTTCAAGTTAGGTAGGGGCAACTTTGTGGTGCTAACTGCCCTTTAGATTTTTCTTCACGTCTTATTAGAGAATTGTCAAGGAAGAGATTGATTACATTTCTAAATACGAGTCATCACAGGGGGAATGACCGGGTTTTTTTGTATTCAGTACTGCTTTTTAAGACTGCTAACTGAGTGCGTTTTAAAATAAAGCATTCAAGCCAACATCCTTTTCTGATGACCTTAAAAAAATGGTTTATCTTTGCAATACATGTCCACTTGATTCAGAGACTTATTTTTACTGTTTGGCAGAACTATCACTCCAAATGTCTTGCTGGAAGATTTAAAGTAGAATTAAGAGGTGTCTTGAGGAGCTCCCTTCTCTGCAATCCATTAGTGCTCTTTTAAGAACTTTGAAGTCCATATAAGACTGTTTTGATTCAATAAATCTAGTTACCCATGCCAACTGCTAGATATCCCCATCCTTGCACTGCCAGAGCCTGACATTACTTTCTTTAGCACCATCCCATTTTCCAATATATGTATGGGAAGTAAAGCTGATTCATGAAGCTCAGTGGGACAAATTTTCCTTTCATTGTAGCAAATGTGGTTGTGATGGTGAAAATGTCAAAATTTGGCCCATCTGAATAATAAAAGATCATGGTTGACCAGCACCTTTTTCAAAGTCTTTGTTTTCTTCCTTTGCATATGCCTCTTTTCCATTTTGCAACACCTCGCTTTACCATGACGCACAGTTTGGTTTGAGTCTGATAATGTAAACCCTTACATTGTCCTTACAGCCACACACAGCTCCATTTAAATCTATAGGACTACTAAGGGTTTGAAGGATTGAGCCCTTTCTGATCACAGCCACCAACACTTTCTGAGGTGAGGGGCTGGTTACTGAGTGTGGAAGGCACCAAAGTGGACCAAGACATGAATTAAAAAGCATAATTTTCTTGTCCCCTTATTTTACTGTTGGCTGTTCTTATAATCAGTCCTTTACTATAATTCAGCACTCTATTAAAGTTTGTATACTAGTAGTATTTAATTGTCATGGTGTACAATTTTTAGGTGGTTCGTGTGGACATGCAAATTACAGATGATGCTGAGCTCCAAAAATACTCAAAGGTATGGAATCTTATTTCATTTTCTCTTTTTTTTTTTTTTTTTTTTTTTTTTTTTGAGATGGGCATGAACCAAAACCCTAGAGATGAATACTTCTGAAATATGGGTGAGTTCCAGCGTTGGCTCTAGCTCACCTCTTGGAGAAATACTGCCACTTGCTGCCAGTGCTGCTTAAGTATACTGGGTCTGAATTCCTTCACACGCCTTTTCTGAAAGAAGAAAAACCCAAAACCAAAAAACCCCACATAGGAAAATAGATCACGTAGAGTGTCCTAAATCTCCTCAGACTCTGTCGGGCAAGTGGGGAGCATGACTTTCAAGAATCTAGGGCCGCTCACTTCTAAATCTGGGGGCTGCTGGCTTCAGTGCTTTAGCTGATGCCAGCTGTTAGGATAGGAGTTGGAGAGAAGCAAGAGTGGCACCTTGAATAATACCTGGAAACCGGTGCAGACTATGGAGCAGAGTGTCACACTGACTACAAGAAACTTTTTGCTCGGTAAGGTCCTAATGCCGTACGGGGTTTGCAAGTATGGACTCTTACTACTGTACGGAGTCACATTGACTGCAGTATCAGAGCCTAAATGGGCATCTGTCCAGAAGCAGCTGGGTACCAGCAAGATCACCAAGTTGTGAACTTGAGTGATAGAAGCCAGGCAGAGTTCCTAAATCAAGGGAACAGATATTATCTCTGCTATCTTCTTTGTTTCTTCACAGCCTGCTAGCTTGTCTGGATTGAGCCTCAGCTAGCCTGCTCAGAAAGTTTTCCTAATGGTCGCAGATATTTGCTATGTGGAGTTTTACTAGAGAGGAATACAGTGTTGAGGTTGTCCCTAGGAAAATGGCCAGCACAAAATCAATGAAATTTCTTGTGGAAATATGGATACAAGTGATAGCAACTATTTGCAAAAGATGCTTCAGAGAGATGTTCCCTGCACCAAAGCCTGATAGAAATGTCATCAAGAAATGAGATGACTGATTGTATGGTTAGGTTTTATTGGCTTCCTCTAAAATAGTGATTATGATCCTGTGACAGATGTGGCAATTTCCTGCAATACCCTTGAAAGACTTTATTAAGTTTATGTACTATTGTGGACTGGGATTGTATGTCATCTCTTTAGGGGGAGAGATGTGACTGACATAAAACCTGGAAGTTCAAAAGACTGTACTGAAAATATGTCAGACAAGTATAGACTTTTGGGACAATAAGTGTTACATGGATTTCCTGGGGAATACCTCAGGAGAGGTTAATGCAAATTCTCCAACTCTGGTTATGCAAAAACCTAGAGTTATGAAGCTATGCTCTGAGGCAAGGGTCTTGTCTGCTGATTACCTGTTACGGCATGCCAAGACCAAAGGGCCAAGCTGTAGAAAGAAATAGCAGATCTACCCAGCCTGGATTTTGGTTCTGGCTTCAAGACAGATATGAACTTGTATCGGGGAAACCTAGTGGTTGGTTTTGAAGGACTAAAACCTATCAGAGCTCTAGGCTGGAGTTGGGTGACCTCATAATTTTTTTAGCATATGTGTAAGAACTTTTATTGTTTTTAATGTTTTCTCTGTAATGCTTTTACCTTATGAATAAATGTGATTGCTTAAAAGTTGTATGGTGACTTACAACTTTGGGCAGTAAACTGTCCGTAGAAAGCAAAGCACAGATGCTAGCCTTTTTAGGCAATCTGACTTGCTGGGCATATCACAGTGGAAGGTGCAAGGAGCTGTATAGCCTTAAAATCCCTGATCAAGAGGGAGTGGGACATAGGTCTCTGCCTAAGAGAGGTGATGACTGGGAGCTGTAAGCCTAAAGAGAGTGCCCTTGATTAACCATGGAGGGGGAATACAGGTGCCTTTACGCTGAAGCTGTCACAAGTAAGATCTTCCTCTTTTGGATATGCCTTTAGTGGAGAGTAACTCAAGTTTTAGACAGAGGATAGATGTCAGGTGCTCTTTTTAGGGGCAGTCTTATACATCCACCTCTCTTCTGTTTTTTTTTTTTTTTTCCAGTTCATCACTGTAGTGATATTTTTGAGAAGAAGATAGTGATGTACGTTTTTCCAAAAGACAGACTGTGCAAGGAAAAAACAGCAATCTAACTGAATAGAAAAATTAACAAAATTTGTGTGATGCAACACTAGTTATGTCAGAGTTAGGATTTAAATATGCTAATGTGCAGCTAGTTTAATTTGAATTGGTCAGTTATTGAAAGTTGAATGCATTTGTTACATATAGGAATACATGTTTGTAAACATAGGCACTGCTTATTTTTTGCAGCTATTGCCTCTCCACACTTTGAGATTAGGAGTTGAACTTGATACATTTGATGGACATCACTACATATCTTCAATTGCTCCAGATGGTCCAATTGCTATGCTTGGCCTACTGCAACTGGAGGATGAACTTCTAGAGGTAAAGTCCACAGAACTAGAAATGAAGTGTTGTTCTTTCTGCTCAGACTCTTTAAAAATATGCTTTTATGGCATTTTAGGTTGGCTAATGCATGTGCACAGTAGTATCTTTTAAACAGTCAATGGGTAGGAGGAGCATGGGGCTAGGAGTCAGAAAAGCTGGGTTCTGTACTATTCTGGCTCTGCCACAGGCTTCCTGTAAGATTAGGGACAAGTCAGTACATTGTTTTGTGCCTTAGTCTTGCTGTTGGTAAATGGGAAAATAATGCTGCTCTACCTTGCCAAGGGTCTTGTCAGGTTTATGTAATTATTTGTGAAGTGCTCAGATACTAAGGAGATGAGTGCAATGATGATGTTTGTATTCGGCATACTTTTTAATCTATGGTACCTGAATTAAGAGTCTTTGGCCTTGTCGAAAAGTCGATCTAAGCTACACAATTTGAGTTACGTGAATAGCATAACTCAAATCGACCTACCTTAGATCTATTTACAGTGGGGGCCACACTACGCAACGTCGACGGGAGACACTCTTCCGTTGACTCCCCTTATTCTTCTCTAGCAGGTGGAGTACAGGAGTCGACGGGAGAGTGATTGGCGGTCGATTTAGCGGGTCTTCACTAGACCCGCTAAATCGACCGCCGATGCATCGATTGCCGCAGGGTCGATCCTCTGGTAAAAGCCCTTTGAATAGTTAACTTTTGCATTTCTGTGGTTGGTAATCTCTCTTTCTGAATATTAACCACCCCCCAAAACCCTACAAGCACCCAGTCACATTGCAGTGATGGTTTGTGTTGTTCCTTTCACTCTCTGGAACTTGGATATTGAATTCAAAGACAAAACTTGTGTGTATGAGCAAGCAGAGTGTGTTAATGATTAATCTTCACAGAGTAGGTATTGGGGTGTGGGCTTGTGCTGCTTTGGTGTGATCAGACCAGAATAAGAACCTGTTTACTTTGGAGAAATACATATAAATATTTTTAATGGCAGGATATCAAGGATAAAATAGTAATTTTTTTCAATTGATTTTTTTGCTGTTTCTTTATTAAGACATGGAAAAAAATTAACTCTATGTAGGGTGGTGACGTGTAGGGGTGAGAGTAATAGACTTCTTAAATTGAGCTTTACTGGACCTGCTCCTAGTGGCAGCAAAGAACAAAGACCCACTGACTTCAGTGAGAAAAGGATCAGGGTCTTTGCTAGATTAGTTCATCTTTGGTCCAGGGCTCAGGTGGCCTGGGCTCTGGTTATTATTAACCCTTTAGCACCAAAAACGCCTACTTGTATCACTGAGAACTAATGCATGTTCTTGTATTATTGCTTAACAGAGGAAATCTGGATTTCCACATGACAGGGTTAATGGAATGTTGAAAGTGTTATTTAAATATCTTGGCCATTAAACAAAAATTTGAATACTAAAAGCAAAAAAATCCACACTCTGGAAAAATTTTATTGCATAAATAATAAAGAAAAATTGTTTCAATTTATACAAGTCCACAAGTATGTCCAGCGCTAGTGAATTTTATAATTTTTAACCCCCCGCCCTCCCCCCGTAGCTTAAAAAACAGCTGAAACAAAACTGTGCTCTAGGGCTAAAACTATATATGCCAAATTTCAGCCTAGAGCATGTTTTTACAGCCAAGCTATAAATCCTCTTAAATAGGGGCTTGTAATGGAAATTATGACAGTCCCTTAACTAAAGCGAACAGCATTACACAGGTGCTGATATAACAACTGGAGATAGTTTGGATTAATAATTAATGAGGGAGATACATTTTTAAATGTATAGCAAGTTTAAACATTTATAAAGGTCTGCTTGATACAGACTGCTTACAAAAAATTCCTGTTTTAACTGATTTTCTTGTGTTTGTTTTCCTGGTGTCCATTGCCTCCTTGTCACTCTCCCAATCCATTTTGTTCTAAAACCTCCATTACTGTCATTCGGTGGAATGGCTAGTATGGAGTGATCAGTGGATGGGGCATCTGGCACCCTTCCTGCTTAGAGATTGATCTCCAGCAGCTATAAGAGAGCAGCGAGGGAGTCCCCAAGTCTGCTGGTGGACATAGAGTAGCCCTTGTCATCAATCACAGAACGCTGAGAGATGATAACTTCCCACCACACTAGCACTCCAAATGCATTTTAAAAAAACAACAACTTTGCACTGATATTTTTGTTTAAATAATTAATTAACGGTTTAGCCTAATAGCTCAGCAGTCACGGCAATGCTGGATTACAGTTCCTAGAGCTCGTTGAAAACATCTGCCGTTTTAGAGGGCAAGAAAACAAGAATTCCAGTTCACAACAAACGTCAAGGTTTTGACTTGCAGTTTCGTTCTGATGTGGAACGAAAACGAGGCCTTTCTCATGAGTTTTTGCCGAACAGCACCATAGAGTTAGGTGATGCCTATGCTTATGACAGCATGTAAAGTCCTGGCATTACACATGTAGCTCCATACAGCAGGGAAAGGCTCTAGAAGCAGGACACTACATTGCTAAAAATGACAGTGCAGACGTGGGAGGCACTGCTTAGGCATCTAAAGAGCCAAGTAGGGTATACACCCTTAAGGTTCAGGCATGTAGAGCACACTATTTGCCTAAGCAGTGCCTCCTGTCTACATTGCTACTTACTGCACTGCCTACTGCTACACTGTGCTAGTTGACCGTGCAGCGTCTGTACTCTACACGCTGCTGTAATGTAGACATAACTCTAGGTCTGCGTGTATCTGTCTCTCTCCTGTTGAAATTGTTCTGCTTCATATAAATAATTGTTAGGCCAAGATAAAGACATTGACTCCATTGCCTCATAGTTAGGACATTCACCTGGGATAGGAGAGCCTCAGATTCAAGTCCCTGCTCTGAATAGGGCAGAGTAGGGACTTGAACCTGGGTCTTCCATGTCCCAGCTGAGTGCCTTTGTCAGTATGCCATTGGCTATTCTGAGGCATGTCTCTCAGTCTCTCTCTTGAGCTGAGAAACCTTTGTGATGAAAGTTTTGTTGAAACAGAGATGCTTCTGTGACCAGCTTGTTTTGTAAATCAGCGTTTCCCAATAAAATATATTTTGTGGGAAAATTTCCTGACAAGCTCTGCTGACTGTATAACTCTAGATCAGCGGTTCTCAAACTGGGTCGGGACCCCAAAGCGGGTTACGACCCTGTTTTAATGGGGTCACCAGGGTTGGTGGTAGACTTGCCAAGGCCAAAGCCGAAGCCTGAGCCCCATCACCTGGGGCCGAAGCCCGAGGGCTTCAGCCCTGGGTGGCAGGGCTCAGATTACAGGCAGTCTGCCTGGGTCTGAAGCCCTTGAGCTTTGGCTTCGCCCCTCTCCACCCCCACCCCAGCTGGGGCGGCGGGACTTGAGTGGACTCAAGCTTTGTTCCTTGCTGCTGGGGTCATGTTGTAATTTTTGTTGTCAGAAGGGGGTTGCGGTGCAAAAACCCTGCTCTAGATTATCTCCTCAATTGTGTTACAAAGTTGAGAGGAAAATGGTAGGTTCTTAAACAGCATAACTCATATTTAAACTACATAAACACAAAGCAAAAGAGGAAGAATTGATCTTATCTAAGGAAAAGTGATGACTCTGGAAGATAGGTATATGATATAGTATGGGGCATGTAATCTTAACCAAACCAACCTAAATCACATCCACAGGGATGGAGATACTGGAAATGACATTGGGCAGATATTGACTTCAGTAGACATATGCACTACTTGATAGCTGTAGAATCAGGGTGTTTTGTCAGGCCATTGACACTTGGTGAAATTCTGCATTCTTTGTATATGTAATATTTTTACAGTGCAACCAAGTGTAACACCTAGATACGTTCTTTGTGTGGACACTACCAACTGTTAAGTTGAGAGAGGGTGGAAAACTCATCATATTTAGGTTTCTTAAAAAAGAGGGGGGGGAAAGAGTATTATTGCAGTAAGCCACTTTGAAGGGAATATTATTTTACATAACCACCATCTGTGGTTGTAAAAATCATTAGCGATTGCCTTGTGGTCTTCCGTTATCACTGAGCAGCTAAAGTTTATGGGATGATCAGGCTTAACTTGTCAGGACTTTCTGCTGAATTGCTTATTGTAATTGCTTTTTCTTTTTATTGTGTAAAGCATTTGTGTATATTCTCTCAAGGATCTAGTTCATTTCATCCATTTGACTATATTTTTAAAGCCTGCAACAATTGTTGAAGTTTGGACTTGGTGCATTTGATTTAGAACAGCTCAAAATCATCCAGATCTTGAATTGTTGGTGAAATATTTCCTCAAACTCTATTTTTTGATGCCAACACACCAATTGCCTCTCCAGAATGTTTTGGGATTTCCAACCAGCTCTACTTTGGCTTCATCATTGATCCTAACTGGTATCCTTGTTGGCAGACTTGGCAGAGAAACCATGGATTGACTGGGACATGGAGAATGAATAACACTCTCAATCTGGCCCACGTAGAATGTAATTTGGGCACATGGGTGGGACAGTGGGCAGGAGTTTGCATTGCCAGTGGGATGCCTGTTGATGAAAAGAGCACTTCAGTGATGTGGGTTGTCAAGCCAGCAGTTTATACAGGCACTGAAAAGTGCTTAATAAATAAAGCGTTCTGACATTAGGACTAATTCTAAAAGCACTTTAAACTAAAGTCAAGTACTGCTGAAATCAGTTTTCCTGTCTGTGCATTGTGGGAGGCTGTGAATAACTTACCTGGAAGGAGCCCAGAAAGAATGACTACCATGATGAAGGGATTAAGACCAAAATGCCTGCTGTAGGAGGTGTTGGGACTAGAAACACAGAGGGCAGGAAATAAATGAAGGGAAGCTGAATAAAACAGAAGACATGGATCACCATTATGTAATAACAATAAAGTCACCAGAATCCGGAGATGGAATAACAGTCTTACAGTAATTTATGTATATTTTAGGGGGTACATTAACTAAACCACTCAAGCTTCACTGGAATCCCTCAGTGAAATTAGACCTTTATACAGTTGGGGAGGACAATTATTGCATATAATGTAATGGTTTAAAGTAAACAAGAGAATATTTTTATTGCAGAACCTGATCAATATCCTTTTAAATATCTGAATGGTGGTGCATGTTTTCTCTTTTCTGCCTAGGTAAATGGAGTTCAGCTTTATGGAAAATCCCGCCGTGAGGCAGTTTCTTTTCTGAAAGAAGTGCCGCCTCCGTTCACTCTGGTTTGTTGTCGGCGCCTGTTTGACGATGGTGGCGAATCCTTTGTGGATGAGCTCAGCACCATCGAGGTTTCGTCTCCGGAGCCAAAGGTAGCGCTAAGAGATTGTTTAGCTCAGTTGGACAGAAGTTCACTAACTTTCTAAAGACAGTGTTTTTTTGGCTTCCCTCTTGTTTGCTTCAACCAATTTCAGCTCTTTAAAACAAAAATGTCTGAAATCCATTTGCGTGGATATGTACATCAGCTCTTTGTACCCAACTGTCTTGCAAAATGGTCTTTACATCACATCTCTGTTTCACATGGAAATGCCAAGCAGGTTAAAAGACATGAGAAACCAGCTCAGTAAGAGGGATTTACTTTGTAATTATGTAGGGTCATCACTTCGAATCTTTAACAAAAGCTCATTGTATTTTGTCCTGAGGGTTATCCATGTGCTTGGTGTTGTTGGAAACATGAAAGATAACATCTGTTTCCAATCCCAGTAAGATAAACAACACAGCTCTGATATCATAATACAACCAGATGATAGGATTCAGCACTGATTGTTTGATTTGTCAGAAGTTGTTGATTTGTTCAAATCGCTTTGCTATGTCCGATGTCATCTGTGGTTTTTCAAACACCTTTCAGAATCCTTTTCTTTCTTCTTCCTTGCATTAATCCCATCAAATGGTTTCCACTCTGTGAGTTCTCTCCCTCCAAAGTGTTCTGTTCAGTGCCATATACTTAGGGCCCTACCAAATTCACGGTTGTGAAAAATGCGTCATGGACTGTGAAATCTGGTCTCCCCCGTGAAATCTGGTTTTTTGTGTACTTTTATCCTATACTATACAGATTTCACGGGGGAGACCAGCATATCTCAAACTGGGGGCCCCAGCCCAAAAGGGAGTTTGCAGGAGGGTCACAAGGCTATTGTAAAGGGGTCACAGTATTGCCACCTTTACTTCTGCGTTGCCTTTGGAGCTGGGCAGTTGGAGAGTGGTGGATGCCGGCCACCCAGCTCTGAAGGCAGTGCCACAGGCAGCAACAGCGCAGAAGTAAAGATGGCAATACCATATCATGCCAGCCTTATTTCTGCCCTGCTGCTGGCAGCGGCGCGGCCTTTGGAGATGGGGTCCCAGCCAGTAGCTGCAGAACTTTCTGCAGCCAGGGGAGGTTCCTGGAGATGGATCTGAACCAGCCTTGGGAAGGGCCCCTGCAGGGGAAGAGGAAGTCCTGTCTCTCACCAACCCGGCCAGGACCTGCAGCTGAAGTGTGGCGTATGGTAGGAGCCCTGAGCCAGGGTGCCCTCAGCCCCTTCCCCTCCCCCTCCCTAGCTCCGGGTCCAGCACTCGGGGATTAAAGGGGTCTTGGGCTGTCTGTGGGTGTGTGTAGGTGGGTGTGTGACCACGGAAACCTGCCCCCACCATGGTGCCCTGGGTGGTTGCCCATAAGGCTGGCCCTGTCCACCCACAAAAGTGTTCTCCAGCTGCCCAGCTCTGAAGGCAGCACCGCCATCCCCAGCAATAGCACAGATGTAAGGGTGGCAACATTGCGACACCCCTCCCCCACTACAATAGCCTTGCGACACCTCCCCCACCATTGCCCCCTTTTGGGTTGTGGGCCCCACTGTTACAACACTGTGAAATTTCAGGTTTTAGTATCTAAAACAGTGACATTTATTATTTTTTAAATCCTATGACTGTGAAATTGACCAAAATTGACTGAATTTGGTAGGGCCCTACGTATGCTCTATCACACCACATGCTAACATGTCTTCCTTTATGCCATCCTACCACTCCTTGGGCTGGCCTTTCTCTTTTTCATTTAGTCTTGGTATATTGGGGTCTCTTACTCACAGTTTGCAGGACTGTGGTTTATATGCTCATGCCATTTGAGCCTGTACTCATGTTTTTTTGCATTTTGGGGGTGTTACTCTGAGCATATCTCTAGCATACACATTCCTCATCTGGTCTCTCTTGCTTACACCACTTGTCTATCTCCAAATTCGTATTTCTGTGCAACATCATTTGCTCATGTTTCTTCTTTGTTACCCAACACTCAGCAGCAGACTTGAAAACTGGATGAACCACAGTTTTACAGACTTCTCCTTTTACGCTTACTTGTATCTTCCTTTCACACCCTACACTACTTACCTCTTTCCTTTTGAGCCAAGCATTCATTATCCTCACTCTCTTATTTAATCCTCTATTTTCTCAGGTTCTGGACCCCCAATACTTGAAACTGCATTTTCAGTATTGACTGCGTGTCTAGTTTGAAGGATAATTCTACAGTGTTCATATAATTGAAATTACATACCATGTTCTCTTTCTCTGCTTATTTTGTGCCCCTGTCTCTCCAACACATCTCTCATTTTATCAAGATCCTCTTGTAGACTATTTTTCTTAGTGTATAGAATGATATAATCTGCAGACAACACGCACCAAGGTGTTTCCTTCTGTATGTTCCTTGTGGGGGTATCCAGGATGAGGTTAAACAAGAAAGGGCTCAATGCTGATCCCTGACACACTCCCACCTTTAGCAATAGTTTGTCTGTTTCACCACTAGAAGTTCTGAGTGTTGACCTTGCATCTACATAATGGTTTGAACAAGCCACGCATAGAGTTCTGATACCATTTTCTTCCTCATACACCACCAGATGACTTTCCTAGGAGACTCAACATGTTTTTAAAGTATGAACACGAAATTGGGTAGGAAAGTTTGGAGCATCGTGACATTTGTGCTTTTACATATATAAATACAATGTGCCAAGGTAGCTTTTGGTAGTGGATGTCCCAAACTCATTAACTCAAGGAGAGCAGGACTTGGCTTTAATTAGTGTAGTAGTGACAGAATAGCCCAAGTCTTTGGGTGGGTTGAAATGAACCATGGTGAGATATTCTGGAACTTAAATAGAACACTGTGAATCTCCATGTGAAAATTATATTTCATTAAACAATAACAAATCTAACTGATTTAGTGACATTTTCTCTTTAAAGCTAAAGCACAAAGTGTTCAACAGAGACCCAGGAACACTTGACTAGAAGGTGCATGGCTTCTGAGTGATGCTTTGACTTTTTCATGTTCCTAGGCTATGACAGTATTTTAGGTAATGTGTTTTCAGTGAAAGATATTTCATGTTCGCAACTTTAATGTTTACTCAGGTAGGTTACTAAAAACTTCATTGTACTATAAATACAAGGTATGTAAATCACTAAGCTAGCATGCTGACTATGTACATCAAATACATCATTCTTCAGCTTAATAGGTGAGCAGGAGCTTTGAATTATACTAAATCTAAGCCTTGCTCCCATTAGCTGATTACTTCCATCTTGCAAATCAAGTTTTTATGCAAAACTGGGAAAACAGGAGCCTTAGCACTTATTTCCATGGTAGAAGCCTTAAAAATCCCAAATTAAGTGTTGAATCTTGTAACATTTTTCCATTATAAAATGTATTTATTCCTGGTTGCCCCTTCTCCCTGATCTAGATTCTGCTTGGTAGGATGGCCTTCCTAGGAAGATAGGTTGGCCAGTACTATGGATATTTTGTTCAATAGTGGAGGCACAAAGAGGAACCATGTGCCATTTGGAATGGTCCCTTCTATTGTTATAGAATTCCTTCTTCCTTACTACTTGACTTTGCCTTTTAATGAATATTTTTCATCCGTATGACACCAGTTAAGTGCATTTGCCAACAATTGATACTGACTGAATGACCCAAAGACTCTCTTGCTCCTTAAATCCACCTCCACAATATTTCTACTTTCTTCTGATCTAGGGAGCAAGAAGCCATGTCTGTGATTATAGCTTCTTTATCCCTTTGGGCCAGTGGTGATGGTTTGTGATACCTGCGTGCTTACACAATGAGCTGAAATTAAATGATTGCTATGTTAATAATGGAAGGTCCTCAAGTTTCCTGATGACAATTTCCATTCAAACTTCGCAGAGATCATGCTACTTGCCTGCGGACTTCCTTTTTTTTCTTTTACATTTGCAATATTGTTTCTCTCTACAACACATGATGCAATAGCAATAAAATTTGTAATCTGTATTTTATCTTAGACAACAAGGGATGATTTTTTCCCCAAAACTTTTTGAAATACACTTGTGAAGTCAGTTATTTTTAGAGGGATTTGTGTTTCTCTCTCTTCCAGAGTTCAAAGGTTAAAGGGGGAAAAAAAAAGTTTTTTTCAAAGTCATGTGCTCACATAGTTGCAATTTGGGATTGATTAAGATTCTAATACTTAAAATCCTCAGGACCTTCTGTCTTTTCATGGGCTTTCCCTTATGTGGTG
The DNA here is from genome assembly GCF_011386835.1 of Chrysemys picta bellii. Taxonomy (NCBI): domain Eukaryota; kingdom Metazoa; phylum Chordata; order Testudines; family Emydidae; genus Chrysemys; species Chrysemys picta. Next base: position 16,748,541 of record NC_088798.1, read on the forward strand.
GTTAAATCCTTGTGTTGAGAAATTTATTTTTCCTTTTATGCATCTAATGGGATGGCCGAAGTCCATTGACATGTAAAAGGTTAGTGCCATTAGTGTAATTAGAAATAATCCTTAACGTTATATAATTACATCTCAGTATGTGTGTGCAGTGTTAGGCCCTGATGGACATGTTTAGCTTTGCTGTTGGGAGTGGTCACAATGGGACTTCCTGTGGTAAATGCATAAGTGTTTGCAAGATCAGGACCCTAGTCTGAATGGAATTAGAGAAAAAGGATATATAATATTTCAGATGAGTTCCATCTTGGATGAACCATTAATGTAGGAGGAATATTGAATGAATAAACTTCCATCCAGAACTAAAAATAGGGATAGTATTTGCAGCAGATATTTTATTTTTCAGATGAAACCAGAAGTAGACCTTCATCCTGAAGAGGAAGGAGATGGTGAACTAGCATTGTGGTCTCCTGATGTGAAAGTTATTGAACTAGAAAAAGACTATAAAGGTTTAGGATTCAGCATTTTAGATTATCAGGTATGCTATTCCTTGTACTGTATATATCAATAAATACTGAAAATACCTCTGATCCTCTCTTTCCCTTTGTACTGTGCCTAAAAATTTCCTGTAAATATTGTTATGATGATTTGGTAATATATTTATAACATACTACAGTGACATTGCACTTGGACTTTGAAATTTGGGAGAAATTATTTATTCCTTTGAGGCCAAATTTTCTTGTTACACTGGACCAACTATGTAAAGTTGGTAGAACATTGTTTTAACCCAGACTAATTACTGGATATAATAAAGTGCAGTTAATCATCCTCTAACTCCTAACTTTGTGTTTAAAGGCTACGGGTTCTCTTAATCACTGGGAATTACTTTATAAATAATTGAGTAGTGAGAAAGCATTTAGTATCACAACATTTTTTTGCTATTTGTTAAATGTTTTGTCAATTTCCCCTCTCCCTCCTTCAGTTAAAAATACATTTGTGATGAGCCTGTTAGTACAGTGCTTTGCACAGGGGCTCCTAGGTGTCATGGTAATACAAATCAATAACCATTGGTTCTTTAGGCCTGATCCAAAGGCCATTAAAGTCAATGGGAAGACTCCTGTTATGATCAATAGACTTTGGATCAGACCCTTAAAGCACAACTATTCATTTTCCAACTTAAGGGCCCTTGATGCCAAGTTTCACCACAATTGACTTCCATGGTGAGGTTATAAAGCCAGAAGTGACAAATGGGGTCAGCATGTGAAACCCAATTTAACTCCTCTGCTAATAAAGTAATAAATTGCTTTAATTTCATGTATTGTATAAGAATAGGGTATAGACATTAAATAATTTTGTCTCTTGACTGCTTTAAATTTTTAGACCAATGTACTTGGGGCACAGAATTTTTTCATTATTTTTCTTAAAAGGAGCTGAATCTCAGACCCCAATAATAGCTTAAAGCAAATTATTCTTAAAAACAATCTTTTTTTTATGTTAAAAAAAAAAGTTGTGGAACAGATTTCATAGACATGATCCTAAAGCTCCTTAGTAATTAAGAGCCAAAGTCTCTGCCAGTGTAATTGGGTAAAATTCTATTGAATCTGTGCCCACTTACATTAGTAAAGAATTTGGCCCTAAATAAAGATATAAAAAATATCAGAATTTTAAGGTTAGGATGAAGTTTCTAATGTTATCCGTCAATGTGATATTTTAAAACCCCTAAGCACCATACTCCTAAGAATTAAAATTGCTGGATTGCTTTTCGTAATAACATAAACATTTGAGCGCTGCCTAAACGTTGTGGTTGAAGGAAAAAAATGTAGTCTATCATTGCACATAAATGTCAAGTGATATAAAAATCAATTATATTTTATACAATAAGACATGAATCAGGAACAGATTAAAATAAAAATACTTGGGGTATTATGCAAAACCATTAATTCCGTATTTTGCCAGTGTGATTTAAGATTACTGAAAGTAGATCCTGTTAGTCATTTTTGCTGATATGTGTTGTGATACAGTGCCAGTTTTTCAGTAGAGTCCCTGGGACTCTACAAAGCAGCAATACACTGATTTGTTTTTAAGTTCTCATATAATAAGAATTAATGAAGGCTTTAATAACAGGCTTTTTATTTACTTATTCACAAATGTAAATACATTAGTAATATTGGGATCCTTGCAGATTTAAATACTTTCAGATCAATATTAAATAAACCGTAATCCACTTAATCTCAGCTCTATAATTACAAGATATTGTGCTATTTTTCTGTTCAGGATTGCCTTGTAAAGCTGTGTTGCTCTTCCCAGAAGAGTTCTCTGTGTGTGTGTGTGTGTGTGTGTGTGTGTGTGTGTGTGTGTGTGTGTGTGAGAGAGAGAGAGAGCGCACTTCATTTAAAAAACAATTAATAGTCCTCAGTCATGGAAAGAAGTGGTCTGAGTTTGCCTACTGGAAAATTATCCAGAACTCTTGCATGGGGTGATTTTGAAAAGCACAAATGAGAGGTGCACAGCTCTCACTGAAAATCAGTGGAAACTGGGTGCCTAAAATCCCATTTCTGCCTTTAAACTTCCCCCTCCTAAGTTAATACTGCTTTAAAAATGTAAGTGTCCAGCCCCATGTAGTTTGCTTCTAAAGCTTTATTGAGAAAAAATTCAAGCTTTACAATGGCAAATATACTGATGTACAAGATGTTTTCACTGTTTATACGTAAAGTGCATAAATAGTGTCCATTTAGGTGACCAGTAACTTTAAAATTTAAGTTTGGTATTTGTGAGATAATTGAGTTATAACATTTCTTGCTGCGAGTGATTTAGATGATAAATCCAAATGAGTGAAACTCCTTTTTTGCAAGGCAAAGGAAAGATGATTTTGTGGAAGAACAAAGACCATATCTGTGACTTTCAGTGTTTCAGGTATTAAACTGTAAGCTTCTAATGTATAGGCATATTGGACCAGAAGTCTGTGATAGTGGCTGTTACCAGACGCTTTAGGAAAGGTGCAAGAAAACCCTGTTGTAATCATTTATGGAACTACCTGCCTCTTGGGATGGGTGGTTGGCGGGGGGGAGGGGTGTTCTTCTGACTCTCATCCTTGAATGGCTGGTGTATACTCTGAAGCAAGAGAGTTTATTCCTCCATCTTAATTTTTGTTATCCTATCTATCTGTTACGTTCCTGGCATACACATAGAGAAGTTTGTTTAAAAACATAAAATACTTTTGCTGAAAGGTTGCAACATAACACTGTTTCTTAGAATTCAGAATGATACCGCACAAGAACCCAAAACCAGAGATAAAGCAGGCTCCCCATATCTTACTCTAGGCGGGCTCTCTGCAGACTGACTTCTGAAAGACCCTGATTGCATGCTTCCCTACATAGCCTCCTAACCTGCAAGCAGGAGTAGGGAAACCTTTAGGATTTAAAGTGACAGGTTGTAATTTTTACACTGTTTTTTCAGTACAGCACGCTATCTGATATAACTGTGAGGGTATGCCTACACAGCAAAGAAAAACCCCGGGCTGGGCTGGCCTGTGCCTGCCGACTCGGGCTCACAGGGCTTGGGTTACGTAGGCTGTTTCATTGCTGTGTAGACTTCTGGGCTCAGGCTGGAGCCCAGGCTCTATGATCCTGCAGGGTGGAAGTCTACACTGCAATGAAACAGCCCCCGCAGCGAGCCTGGAGTCAGCTGGCACAGGCCAGCTGCAGGTGTTTCTTTGCTGTGTAGACAAACTCTGAGTGTTCTCATTATCCATATAAATGTTTAATCCTACATTGAATCCTATTAAACTATTGTCCTGAAAGATCTGTTGTGTCCCAGTGTAAGTTTTCTGATACTTCATAGTACAAGCCCATTTGTGCTTCCGAAAAGCAATACTAATAAAAACTCTTAGCGATGGAGAATAGGAATTGAGAACTGAGAGAGTGAAATTATTACTCTGGCATATTAATTTTTAATGGACTATCCTTCTCATGATGTTACATCTATAAAATAAATAAGCGTATCCCAAGTGATCTAAAAGATATTCCGAGAAATGTATAAATGTAATGTCAGCTAATTTATACTTAACTTACATAACTTTAATTACAAATTAATTATACTGATTAAGAGTGACCAATAATATTTCTACCTTTTCCCTACATTTTGTTTTTGTTTTCCTTTTTTGTGTTTAGTAACTTAAGTGCTTGAAATCAGATTTTTTTTTTCCTATTTACAGGCTCCTCATGGAAGGATCTATTGCTGAAACATATGGTATCACTACACGAAGAGTGGGGCGTAGCCTTTGTGCTACCATAGAACATTTGTCTAAATTTTAAGCTTGGGATTTTCAGCTTTGCATGGTCATTTAAACTTAATAGATCTATTTGCATTCACCAGATCTACTAAATTGAAATGAGAAGTTTTAAAACTACTAAGCTTAACCTTGCAGGCAAGATGCCATGCTGTAGAAACAGGTGATCCCATGATGGAGCCCCTAAAATTGTGTGATATGTTTCACTGGATTCCTCCCTGAGGGGGTCTGTTTATTTTAAATAACAGCTTCCCGCTCAAGACTTGGTTGCTTAAAATGAGTAATAGTGCTGATGTTGTAAAAATACAATGTGGTGAGATCAGTCAGATCTCTTAATTTAAGCCTGGTCATTCTTGGGGACAGTTTGGATGGGATACCTCTGAAGGAAAATCCCAGGTACAGTGGTACATGATGATGGAGATTCTACAAGCGGTATGCCGCCTTCTGAGTTGACTGTGAACCTATATCTCAGTGGAGTCATGAGGAGTATTGTGTTACTGAAGATTCCATCTTAAAACACAAGTCCTGTCTACTTTCTAGTTATTAAGGAAGGCGTGGTGTAAAGTTTAGTATCCTGGCCAATTTCTAGGTTGAGCAATATTCTTGATCTCCTTTAATTTTCCCCAAAATTTCACTTGGAGGAGTTACTCTGCTCCATCTCCTAATTAACTTTTATGTAGCATTGCTGACATGTTCAGTGGTAACTACATTGTGGTGGTGGGTGAGTGATCCTGATGTTTAATCTGTAAAGTGCTTTGGGCTCGTTTAGGATATAAGGTGCTGTACATGAACATTGTTCTCTGCCAATAGGGATGAAAGTTTTGCTTATTAGCAACTTTGACTATCACAAAGAAGGGGTGGAGGTTTGGTTCAACCAGAGGACTAAACCACCCAACCAGCCAGAGGAAATATAAATGTTTGATGAATAGCCACCATTGCTAGTAGTAGTGATACTTTTTTCTTTCCTTTTTAAGGAAAAGGCAAGAGAAAATGATGCTTCAATCGGAAAAATGGGAAACACTGTTATATAAAAATGAGTATGATCATGTGGGGGAAGATAGGGAGGAAGGAAATTCAGCACCCAAGATATAGACATTTAGAGACTGATGAAATCAGATACTAGGAAGGATAGTCCATTGAGCCTTGGGTTCTGAAAAAATAGCCTTTAGCATAGACCTAGCAGAGCAAAGAGATTCCATAACCAATTAGTGATGTGTTACAGACGTATAGGGAAAACCACAGGCAGTTGTCCTGCAAATTTTGTGCAATTGTATTAACCAGAAGCTGACTCTTTATCAAATTAAACAAGATGCTAAACAGACTTTTCATGGAGCGTAATTGCCTGTGTTTGGAATTCACAGTACTTTAAAATATTTGATATGTGAGTACAGCTAGAACGGTGGTGGGGTGGTATGGTAGTGCTGGAGGTATAGGAATATTGGCAGAAAGGTGGGCTTGCATTGTACACAGCATCTTTAATCCACAAAGATTCCAAAGTACTCTTTGAATTGCTTCAGTCACATCTGAAACTCAGTGACTACTGGGGCCAAATGCAGGTGCGGCTGAACAATGCATAACAGAATACAAACAAAAAAATCGCACAGCCATTTCCAAAAGAGGCCCCAGGAGTTTTAAAGAGAGACACCCTAATCCATTCATATGCTGCTTGGAGTGTTCACCAGTTTGATTTGGGCTGGAGCATTGTATAACATCCCTCTTCCTAAACACTTTGCGCTCTTACAATTTTTGGGGTTTAGGCCACCTTGAAATGAATGTGTTTTGGACAGAGGCATATTCACATCCCCATGAAGCACACTTTCACCTGTTCATGTGATGGAAACCAGTGGCTTATTGGCAAGCATAGTCATACAGCTATATTAAAAAGCAGTTGTATCGTGGCTATCCGCTTGGTACTGGAAAAGCTGATGAAGGCTGCTTTTCTTCCATCTCTACGACCCATCCATATTTATTAACATCAAAGTACTGTAAGCCTTAATGCCAACTGTGCTGAAGATCTTGTCTGACAGAGAATTTGCATCTTTCCCTTTATGGGAAAGTTCCACGTCCCTTAAATCATATTAAGCTTCTTGATTTGAAAAATAATACTATATAGTGTGTTCATGAATGTAGCTATTGAGAAAATTCTTTCATAGTTCTGCTTAAATACTGCTTTTCAGTACTGAAAAGGGGATGAATGGAATGAACACATTCCTGATGGAGTTTCTAGGGTACTTGTGATGAGTGACTTTCAAAACCTCAATACAGCAGTACTAAAGGCATCAGGAGTCCAGAAGCCACTTTAACAGATCAGAGGCTTTATATATCAGCATGAGATCCAGATGGGATAGACGGAAAAAGTTCACTGTTGTAAAGAAACTAAAGAAGAGCTGAGATGGAAAAAGTTCTAAGAGGACTTGGATCTGTGCTGAGGTGCAGTTTGGGAATGGTAACGCTGATTTCTCCCAGAATGAAAAGTTAGGAGAGAATCCCATGATGTGTTACAGGAGGAAGAAGAAGAAAGAAGTAGTATTTGTAAAGGGGACTGCCCTATCCCATGGATTGGCTCTCATTATGTTTCTTGGTTTTTTTTTTTAAGCAGATTTTGCTTTGTGAACTGTCATGGTTGTTTTCCAGGTAAAATACCTGATTTTGGAGAGATCTTGGGCATTAGGCTGGAACATCTGTTCCTGTTCATTCAGAGTCCTTGAAATAACTAAAATAATAAACAGTAGTATTAAAAGTTAGAAACCTTTCCCTCCTCCTCCAGTAAATACAGATTGGGTCACTTTTTGAATTTCTTGTCTGCTGCAAGAAAGTCTTTTATCTTTAAATGTACAGGAAATCATCATCATTATTCTGTAGGACAGGGTGGGAATTTAAGGGGTCGGTACTGTAGCTTGAACAGTCGTTAAAAAGCGAAGTGTTTTCTAAAAAATTAGTCATGAAAAGACTAGAAAAAGCTGTAGGAATGATTGGTGGTTATAGAAAGGCTCTGCAGTCTACCTGTGACAGTTGGAAGCTCATTTATGGCCCCAAGCAGATAAACGTGTGTTGGGACACATTAGAGGTGATAGGTGAACCTGAAAAGGTTCAGAAAAGTCCCTGAAAGTTAAACATCTCCACGTTTTCTCAGCATCTTCTCCTTCTCCCAAAAAAAGATGCAACTCATGAAATCTAGTCAAGATTTACCATTCTGACTATGTCCGGTTCCCCTTCGAATCCTTTCCCTGCCTTCTCCTTGCTGCCTTCTACATCAGTATTTAGAATACTGTAAATAAAATACAGTATTTAGAAAAGTGAGCTTTGTCCTCACTTTTATGTCTCTCTACAATTCTTCCTACTACCATTCTGTTCTCATCCTTTTCTCATGACCACTTCACTCCACCAAAGCTCCCACTCCCAACAGTCTTCCTTCAGCCTGGCCTGCTGCATGTAGACCCTCATCCCTGAACTGTCCAGCCCTGTCTCCAGTGTCCCCTTTAGATTCCACAGTCCCTCCCTATTGCAAGGGAATGGCTGTTGCTTATATCCTATGGTAGTCCTTCCTAGAATTCCTTGTGCCTCTAACTCCCATCTTTAAAATTATTACCCTGTGCTCTTCTTCCTATTTACTGCTCCTCCACTGAGTAATTATGAGTACTACAGTGGGCAGAGTTTTGTTTTTTGTTTAGAAACTAGCGAAACAGTTTTGCTTGCTTTACTGCATCCCATTCACCAAGGTTCAACTGCTTGTTTTCTATTTATAGGGCAAATTCCTCTGGGCAGGAAGCTTTTCTCTTTTACAAAAAACAAACAAACAAACACACAAAAAAAACACCTACCACCCTTTTGGGTGCTGTATAAATAGTAATGAAGAGCTCAGCAGGTTACTGTTAACTGCACCAGAGGGCCCCACAGAGAAATGCTGACTCAGTAAAGTTATTGCTTAAGAATCATGAGGATCCCAGTTTGAGTCTGGGCCATGCTCAAATGTAGAATATTGATTAAGTCCATTCATGTGATTGGAAATAAGACCACTGGTTGTTCAACTGCACTAAGGCTGTCTGCACTAATGTCGGGCTTCTAGCTGATACGTGCAACCATTGCTTTGATTGACTGTATTTGTATTTTCCCCTTTACTCCCATTTTCTCTGTGACCCCACCTGTTTATAGTTTTCTCCCTTGCCCATCTAAGCTGGGGGGAGGGTAGGGGAGAGTTGGTACCCCCTGCTGGTTTCCAATTAGGTGTTTTAAAAATCTTGTCTGGGTTTTTCTTGAGTCAGCATCCGATGTGCTCCCTGAATCCTGGGAAGCCCAAGAGTTTATGCTATTAGAAGTGGGCAGCTGGCTTCAGCCCAGAATTTCAGTTCTGCTGAGCCCTAGCAAAGGATACGGAATATCACCAAAGGTAGAGAGAACCTGGGGATAGCATAGAATTTGAGTAGAGGGAGCAGGTGGCTGGGAAAAGTGTTTTTGAAGGAGTGGCTGGAAGAGAGACAGAAACTAGGCTCAGGCAGAGGAGAAAAAATTGGGCAGAAAGCTTATTGTACTTGGTGAGAGGGAGCTGAGTATGGAGACTTCTGGGTGTGACGAGGTTGGATTATGAGTGAGGGGCCAAAACTCAGGATGTTTTTTTTTTAAACTGTAAAAAGATGAGGATGAAGTTTAGGCCTGGCCTTGGGGTACCTGAAACAAATCTATATGGAATGCTTCTCTTCAGAGACTAGTTCCTCGACAAGTAATAGCTAATTGTTCATTAAGGAAAGTGTCATAATTTGGTTTGTACCTGGCTCCCCCCAAAGAAATACTTTCGAACAACAACACAAAACCAAAGGAATGCAATTTGTTGTTTTCTATGGAGAAAACAAACAGTGGGTCAAGTGGGGCTCATGAACTTTGCAAGAGTTAGGCCCACTTCCCAAAGGCATTACAGAAAGTGCAGTGCACCTCTGTCCAAACTACCTACTGTACATCCTTACTTCCCCAGCACATGAACCTCTTCCGAGCAGTAATTAGTCTGTACCAAGAAGAACAGGAGTACTTGTGGCACCTTAGAGACTAACAAATTTATTAGAGCATAAGCTTATTTATTATTTATTATTATCTCTAATAAATTTGTTAGTCTCTAAGGTGCCACAAGTACTCTTGTTCTTTTTGTGGATACAGACTAACACGGCTGCTACTCTGAAACTAGTCTGTACCAAACTCGGTGGCGGTTTGAGTGAATAAATGAGTAAAGGCCATTAAGTTCATTCCACTTACAGTAGAAGACAGATTTGATTTCAGACCACCAGGAGTGAAGGGCTAGTGCAGAAAACCCATTCTGCCACCTACCCCTCCCATCCAGTTATTTATCTTTCCTCTTTTTCTGTGTTTTGTTTTTCTTTCTCTCTGAATTCCTGTTTCTTTACTGACATTTCTCACAACAGAAGTTTTGATTAATGCCAGCTGTGAACTAGTTTCTGAAATTCTTTTGCTTTATTCCCTCACTGCAGATCAATAAATACCCATGTTTTATTTCCCAAGCTTTGCTTTCCTCCATCCAAAAAAAAAAAGCAACCTCGCCTTTTTTCTGTTTCAGGTTTGTGTTAAAGGTTCACATATTAATAAATCTGTAGTTTACCCGCTTGCTAAGGTATAGGTTCTTTTTGTGTGGAATAGTTATGAGTAAGTAGTGTTATTGGCTTCAATTTATCATGAGCAGGAGTTGCAGAATCAGGTCTTAAACGTTTTGTATTCCAGTCCAGTTGTCTCCGGAGTCTTGAGTTTGCTGGTGATTGACTGCAGGGTGGAGCGTGCAATGGTAGAAAATAGCCAGATCTAACAAACTATTAGCTCTTTCCAGGAGGTGGAATTTTGAAAGACATCTTGTAGAGTTAGGGCAGCTGTAACTGTTTTTAGAATTAACTTCCCTCCTCACACCAATGCTACAGGGAAAGGGCTTTGATCATTTGGGCCATTAGGCTTAAACCGTCATTGCACTAACCCCAGAGAGGACTGGGAAGGGAAAGGGACTCCCATCACAATTTCTCCTCTGCTCTCCTCTTTCCTCCAAGGGGAAAGTAAGTTCCTGCACCTGAACAGGGTTCAGCTTACTTCTGTCCCCCCAGTTCTAACTAGTTTGATGGCCGGCGTGTTGAGGAGGCTTTGCAGAAGGAGTAGTGTCCATGCTTTGCCCGAACTCTTCACTGGATGCGAAGCCATGGTATAAGCATCTCTAATACAGCTACGCTGGGGATTGACCAAGGGGTGAGGAAAGGGATTTCCTCCTGTCCCTGGCCATTTTCGGGATAGTCAAAATCAAGCCCTTGGTAAATTACCCGTTAATCCTCACCATACTATTATCTATGGTTTGCTTGTTCTTTGTTTGGGGCTTAAAGAGGGTTATAATTTGTCTATTGCTCAGTGCTCAGTTTTTGCTGAGAAGTTTAGTTTGTGAGAGTGTGTGTATGAGGTTATTTTCTCAGTACATGTAATCGTGAGTGAGAGATGTGAATAAGCGGGGCATGGTTTAAGTTAGTCACATTCTGATCAATTTCTCAATATTTTGGTCAAAGAGGAAAACAAGGTTTTGGTTACATACAGCAGAACAGAAGAAACAGCAAAATTAATGACTTTGGGAGGTCTCTTGAATATGGAAAAACTGTCATAAAAATAATGCTGGGAAACAATTTACATATTTGGTTTTGTGCTTTTTCTAGTAGAAGTCAACATACTTTCAAACACAAATTCAGCTTAAGATTTAGGTCTGATATTATGTTTAATTTTTTCTTTTAAATTTTGAATATCTGGGATGTTTTTTGATTAGTAACAATGCTGGCTTTCCTATACTAACCAGAGATCTATCTGTCTGATAAATATATTTCATGTGATTTGCAGGCCAAGCTGATTTGCATTAATGGACAGAATAAATTTGAGCAAACTGTCTGCTTATGTTGGTTGAATCATGTTTCCTTTTTCTGTTCAATATTTTTCATGCCTTAGCCCAGTTATTACTAGTTAAACTTGATTATATGCCCTTGGTTAACTTTATACCTGTTGAGGTGAAAGATTGTAGTTTGAATATCAGAGAGAGATTTAAGTCTTATTTAATTCAAGATACAAAATGAAGGTTGTAAAAAAATAAATTAATGTACATTAGTACTGTAAGTGATCCCATGCAAAATGTAATGTCACAGTAACCTAATTAACATCCTCTGATCTGTAACATGTTTCTCTTGGCTCTGTCTTATAAATCCCGCACTACACAAATTGGCAGATGCAAAATTGTTCAGATAACTTAAAATTGGTACAGAAAAACGGTCTCAAACGGTTTGTTTTGGGACTGTTTACTGTACCGTGCAGTACTATTCTTGGTACACATTAACAGGTAAGTTCTTTTGGGGCAGCAGGCAGTTTGTTGCAATGTTCACGGAAGTTGATCCAGCCTAACGCAGATTTTAAGTGGTGTCAAAGCTAATACATTCTGAAACTAAGGGAGAATAATAGTGTATAGTAAATGTCAGTCACCTGCAGTTGTATATTTTCACATATACTCCTTCTACGTGAGTCTAGGTATGGTTAGCATTAAATCTATACTTATTAGGCTGTTGCATTCAGAATTTTGATGCATATCCTTGGTGCCTAACATATTGTGCAAAATCTGATAGCCCAGCAGAATGGGATGCATGTTGTTAACTTAAAACTCCTCTGTTATTGTGGGTACTGTCACTGGTCTTTAGTGCCCTCTATTGGGTAACACAGAAATTTCATAGGCTTTGGAAATAATAAAGGCATCAGTCAATGAGTATCATTTTTAGAGTGACCAGACAGCAAGTGTATAAAATCAGGACAGGGAGTGGAGGATAATAGGTGCCTATATAAGACAAAGCCCCAAATATCCGGACTGTACTGATACAATCATTTTTTGTATAAAGAAACTTGGTAGCTGAGAGTTGAAAACCATCAGTGTCTATGGCATGTGTAACTATTGCTTCAGCTTCACTAAAAGTATGAACTCCATCAGCATAGCCCCATGGGGCTATGCTGACATATGCTCATGGGGCTTATAACAGCATTCCAGCAAGCTCAGCTTTTTAAGAGACTTCTTGCAGTTCAGAACCAGGACCCCCAGAGAGAGCAATTCAGGTGGCCTCTTTTTGACTCTTGGCATTGTTAAATGAATCCAGAACAAATGAGGCTCTGAGAATGGCAAGGCAAACATGACACCCTAGCTCAAGGAAAGGTTTGTGGGTTTTGAATGGAAAAAACTATGGTTAGACATAGTATATTTCACATTTGTGTTAAATCTGAGTAAATTGTGACCATTTCGTGCAAGTTCATATGTACTAGGTCAGGCCTAATGCAAAGGTAAAAAAAGACAACTACCAGGCCCCATTTCCTAAAGGGATATTTGAAGGTGCAGTCACCTCTTGTCTGTTGAGTTGTGAACATGGTAAAATGTGCCAGATCTTTTTAGTCTTGTTTGATCCCTAAGGAAATAAATTTGTCCCAGTGACCATGCTAGTAATGGAAGCTCCCCACCATTTTCCTCTCGAGACCTATTAATTTGCTTTTCCTGTTTGCTTATAAATAATTTTACCATTTACTTTAGAAGTGCTTCCTTAGACATATGTGTCTAGTTTTAGACAGAGGACTTGTACTGGAGTGAATTTGGCTTAATCTGTTTTTAGTTCTCCCAGCAAGATAACATTTTAACTCTAAATTGGGGTTTTCCCTAGTCTATCACACTCATCCTACCTCCCAGGTAAATGAACCTCTTACCTGGAAGTCACTAGCTGAAATCCAGACATGGCTGGTAGTGACTAAAGACAGCCTTATCTGTTGGCTTAATGGTGGCCTATATGAAATGAGTTGATAGCCTCAGTCTAGAAGATAAGTATTCAAGATCTAAAACTCACCATGATTAACACTCTTGTTGCTAGTGGCAGGAGAGAGATCATGGATCAATGTATGAATATAGAGGAGGTCACTACAGAGCGCCACAGGCACCTTAGCAGGGCTGTATGGAGGAAGCTTGCACTGCCATTGCTTGCACAGCTCCTGTGACTACATAGAAAACTCTGGCAGCCAGTGCTGTCAACATGCTGCTAGGTTTCTAAAGTCAATTTTTATTCATGGTTTACAAGACACAAACATGAGTTAACTCATTTGCTATCAGCATTTAGCAAGTACTGTTTTTTCATAGTGTCTTTGTTATTAGTTTTGAGTTAAGTCATTAGTAAGAGAGGGTCTTTGTTAAACACTTTCTTTTCTTTTGAAAAGAAAAGTAAAATGCAGTCCAAAGATTTTAGACCAAAGCTATCCTCCCAAATTATACAGCTTATTTATTGCCAGGTAAATCTTTATTTTTTTTAATAGCTTCAGGCCACAGAAAGCAATTGTTATGGAAAGTTGTCTTCTGGCCATCACGTTGTGATGCATGGCTATTGGTGACAAACTATTCAGCTTGTCTGGAGGACTGCTTAGGTTTCTGACTGATACGCCACTGTCACTGTGGTTTACATTGCTCTTCTCTTCCTGTACAATAGCTCCCTCTGCTTGAAAACATCAGCGTAATTATAACCTAGAGCAGAATGAGACCCTTGTTTTGTATTAGCCGGATTGGTGATTTTTATACTAATTCTTCTTCTATGTTTCATTCACTGATGTTTAATCTGCACAGATATTTGGCTTGCAGTGGGGGCAAGTGAGACGCTGCAAAATAATAATAGTCCTGCCTTTTGACATCTTACCCTGACCAAGTCAATATAAAGAATTGTGCAAGTACTCTGGCCTTTTCCATGTTAGCAACAGAACCAGAGCTGGTTGGTATATTTTCAACTAACTGAAATTTAATTGAAAAAAGCTGTCTCGTCAAGGCTGAAAAATTTTGGTTTTGATGAAGACTTCATCAAAAGGAGAGAGAGAAACTCGGACTATAGGCTGGTGGTTACAGTGCTTGTTTGCAACAAGGGAAACCTCAGGTTCAAGTCCCTGCTTTGCATCGATCAGTGATCTGGGATGAAAATCTCTGCAGAGCAAGGATTTGAACCTGCCTTCCCCACATCCCAGGTCCTAATTGCCAGCTTCATGCAGATTTTTCTTTTCCCCACCACCCCTAGAAACTTTTTCTAGCATAATTTCCTGACATAGCTGTGCCAGCAAATCCCTAGTGTAAAAGCAGTTACACCAACTAAACTGTGCTTATGCTGGTATAGTCTAAGGGCTTGTCTACACTACAAAATTAAGTCGACTTTATCTAATTCGACCTCAAGCCCCCGAATTAATGAAGTCGATTGTGTGTGGCCACACCAGGCTCATTGTCTCGATGAGTGCGTTCTCAATAGCAGAGCCTGTATCCATGCACAAAGCAATGCATCATGGGTAGCTATCCCAAAGTGCAACTTGCCGCGGTGTGTTTTGGGAAGTTTGTGATGGGAACATTGTATCGGCATCCCATGATACACTGTGCTCCCTCCCTCATATCAATGACAAACAACCCAGTGGTTTTCGCGGTTTAAAACCACCGTGCGTATGCCATAACCCCAGAAGCATGGAGCCTGTTCAATTGTGCACTCTTGCTGTGAGCATCTCAAACACCTTGCGCCTTCTTCTGCAGTATTTCCAGAGCTGAAGTAGGGCCCACCGCGTGGAACATAGTGATGTCCTGCAAGCAGCCCTGCTGCAAGCCATTGAAAACACTTCACAGTTGCTGCTGGCAGTCACAGAGCAGCTGCACTCTGTTGAGTGCCATTTCTGGTCCCCTGAAACAAGCACTGACTGGTGGGACCGCATAATTTCGCAGGTATGGGATGACAAGCAGTGGCCACAGAACTTTTGAATGCAGAAGGCCACCTTCCAGGAACTTTGTGCAGAGCTTTTCCCTGCTCTGCAGTTCAGCAACACAAAAATGAGAACTGCTCTGACAGTGGAGAAACAAGTGGTGATCACGATTTGGAAGCTTGCAATGCCAGACAGTTACTGGTCAGTCAGGTATCAATTTGGAGTAGGTAAATCAACCATGGGAGCTGCTGTGCTCCAAGTTTGCAGGGCTATTAATCGACTTCTGCTACGAAAGGTAGGGTGTCTAGGAAATGCACAGGACATAGTGGATGGTTTTGTCACGATGGGGTTCCCTAATTGCCGTGGGGCGATAGAGGGCCCGCATATCCCCATCTTGGCACCAGACCACCTTGCCAAAGAGAACATAAACTGAAAGGGATACTTTTCAATGGTGTTGCAAGCGCTGGTGGATCACAGGGGACATTTCACCGACATCAACGTAGGATGGTTGGGAAAGGTTCATGACGTGCGCAGCCTTAGGAACTCGGGTCTGTTCAAAAAGCTGCAATCTGGGACTTTCTTTCCAGACCACAAAATTAACATTGATGACATTGAGATGCTATAGTTGTCCTGGGGGACCCAGCCAACCCCTTGTTCCCATGGCTCTTGAAGCCATATACTGGCCGTCTGGACAGCAGTAAGGAACGGTTCAACTATAGGCTCAGCAAGTGCAGAATGGTGGTTGAATGTGCCTTTGGTCATTTGAAAAGGCACTGGAGAAATCTATTAACAAGGTTGGACCTTAGTGAGGAGAACATCCCCATGGTTCTAGCAGCCTGCTGTGTGCTCCATAATATCTGGGGGGAAAAGGGAGAAATTTTCCCCAGGGGTGGGCAGTAGAGACAGATCGCATGGCAGCCATTTTTGAGCAGCCAGACACCAGGGCAATAAGAAGAGCACAGCATATCTGCGAGGCTTTGAAAAGTCATTTCAGTGATGAGTCACAGTAATGTGAGTTGCTTGTCTGCATTGTGCTTTCCCAAATCTTCACCTGGCTTGTCCCTGTAAAGCCAACCCCCTGCCCAAGCCCACTGCTTCTACTCAATAAAGTACATTTATTTCTCGAATCAATTTGCTTTATTTAAAGAAAAGTAAGTAAAGAGGGAGAACAGAAAGAAAAGGTAACTCTGGGGAAAAGGTTGTACAGTTGGAACGGGAGAAGCGTTTTCGGCTGTGTAATATAACACCACATTCCAGACCATCAAAGGTCTGTAAATGGGCACCTTCTGTTCCTTGTACCCTCCCCCCCCCCCTTAGTTAAGTGAAAGGGATAATGGAGTTTTTGCCCATGCCTCATGGAACGCTTTGGGAAGGGTGATTCTGCATCAGGCGATGCTGTCTGTCTGTCCACCAGGGTCTGCAGAAGGACTCTACCCTCTTGCTTCTGTTCCTGCCGTTCAACCAGACGCCTCAACATGTTTGCTTGGTCCCTCATAATCTGAAGCATCTCATCCTGCACCACACGCTCTCACAGGGCTCCAGGGTTAAAATATTTCCTGGCTCTCAGGGAGAATAGAGCCACTGCTCGCCTGTCTCCCATTCTGCTCTTCCTCATCCATCATATAATCCTCCTTGTTGTCCCTAGACTCTCACACCTGTGAGGTGTTCACGTTGCTTGTGGGGTGCTGGTAGGGTCCCCCTTGAGAATTGCATGCAGCTTGTTGTAGAACCGGCATGTGTGGGGTTCAGCACCAGAACGACTGTTCACCTCCCTTGCCTTCTGATATGCTGGGCAAAGTTCTTTTATTTTCACGCGGCACTGCTGTGTGTCCCTTGTGTAGCCCTTCTCCCCCATTCCACGAGCGATCTTTGCATAGATGTCAGCGTTTCTTCTGCTGGATCGGAGCTCTGCCTGTACAGACTCCTCTCCCCACACAGCGATGAGATCCACCACCTCCTGTGCAGACCAGGCTGGAGCGTATTTGGGGCGTGCAGTCTCCATGATCAGCTGTGCTCAAGTTGGCACACTCTCAATGCTGATCAACCAGGAAATGGGAAATCAAAAGTTCATGGGGCTTTAGCAGGGGATGGGCTTTTTCTGTGTACCTGGCTGCAGTGCAGCAGAGTTGAGAATGATCTCCAGAGCGGTCACAGATGAGCATTGTGGGACACCACCTGGAGGCCAATTAAGTCAAATTACACAATGCTGCGTCTGCACTACCTCGCAGTTGGCCCATGAAAATGAAACTAAGCGCTACGCCGCTTGCAGACGTGGATTACAGAAGTAGACATCAGAGGCGACTTAAGTCGACGTAAAGGACCCGGTAGTGTAGACACATACATTAACAGGTCGACTTAAGGCGGCTTCCTTCAACCTAACTCTGTAGTGTAGACCAGGCCTAAGTCAGTTTGGGGAACCAGTGTAAACTATACTGGTATAAGAGCAGTTTTGCTAGTATAAGCTACAACACCTTTTGAAAGTTTCCACAAAACAGAATTGTCATCCTCTGATCAGCTCTAATCAAACTCTTCACTGCTCTTCTGTTTAAACATGGCTTTGGTAGTAAGGGTGGGCAAAGCTTCCTGTGTCTGTTTACTAGGGGCAGACAATCTCCCAATTCTGGAGATCCTTCTTATTCCGCCTCTTTGTTTTTAGGGCATCTGATGGGTTCCCCCATTCCCCTCCTCTCTAGTGTCAGATGTAACTTGGGGGCATGTAATTGTTAAGTCTTTACATAATATGAGAGGCTTGGCATTTTAAACAACCAGACAGCTGTGCATGTTCACAGGTACATGCACACACAAATCTCTGTAGGAAGTTTTCTACCCAAAGACGACTTGTCAGAGGTGCACTGTGTAGGTCTGAGCACAAGTAACAGGACAGTCGAAGCATGCAGGCAACCATGCAGTGAGCTGTGCATCAGGGCCTGGAAAAGAGAGATTACTAGATCTGATTACCAGACCCAATTCATGCAGGGAAGGGACTGGTATAGGGAGTGAGTGTCCAGTATTTGGGAAGTGTCTAAAACGGAGTCAATCTTGGAGTTGGCTGAAATAACCTGGTTTTCCTTAACCTGATTCAGCTTCAGGCCTTTTCCTTTTTTTCTCCTGAACTGATTTACTCCGCTCTAATTTCAGTCTTTTGCTGACGTTGCCCCACCACCTTTAAAAAAAGCTAGTTAATTGTTTATTTGGAGGTGCTTTCTGTGCGTGTAACCAAATATGAATAAAAACAAAGTTAAAGGAACATTGTTTAGCTTGCAAAGTCAAACAGTCAAAAGTTAGGAAGTGCCATTTTTATGGTGGCCTGTGCAGTCTTAATTCTGCCCCCTTGTGTATCCATCCTGTGCACTGAATGAGCTGGTCCTGTGGAAAACCCAATATGTGCTCATGTAATTATAGACACAATGCATGCACATAAGGGGTATTACAAGCACTAGAGAGAGAGCGAATGTGTGCCAGAATCTTAAAATAAATTATGCATGGTTTAACAATTATGAAAGGTGTTGCAGTGTATATTTTCTGCTACTATATAATGATTGAAATCTTTGGTCGTTTTATCTTATTGGACTGAGGATGGATTTTCAAATGGGTAGACATTTGACGGAAGTGGTACATTAGACATAAATCAGAAGAAAAACAATGGAAAAATATTCCTAAAAGGAATAAGCAACTTTCAAACCAGTTTATGAATCAATGATCATGAAACATCTGTCCATCTGTGATCTTTCCTACTTTAAACTTTCCCATCTTTTCAAGCAGTCGTTTATCTTCATTAATAATCCTCTCCTGAAAACAATCCTATGTCTTGTTTTTTAGCACTGTAAGTGTCTTTCTGTGTATGTAAAGCACCGTGTAAATGTATAGTGCCCTATATTACAATAATCTGAGCAAATGTAACTGCTAAATCCTGAACACTTGTGTAAATTGTAAGGATTTTTTTTATGTAACTTTTGCTGACATGAAGCCTTTAAAATCATGTGCATGGATATTGTCTGGCTTTTGGTCACAATAGGGCGGATTGGAGGGGTTGTGAAGGAGCCAGCACTGCTTTTCCATCTGCAGCTTGGCCTGTCCCCTCCTCCACTTGAGAGAGCTGCTTTAGGAAGGCATAAATCAGCCTGTTCCAGAGCCTGGAATTGTTAATCTTCTGAGCATTGCCCATTTTCCCCCTCTCTCTGTCTTTCAGGCTGTTAGGGTGGTTATATTCATGGACTGTCCTTTTGTTGTGTGTGTTTCTAACCTATGGGATAGCCCCACAGCATAAGATTAGTTATTCTTTTGTACATTCAAAATAAATAACACAACGCATTTATTGGGTTTTGTTGGGGCTGCTTTTTCAGGATCCCCTAGATCCAACAAGAACGGCCATTGTGATCAGCTCTCTGGTAGCGGGTGGAGTAGCCGAACGCGGGGGTGAACTGTTACCAGGCGACCGCCTGGTTTTTGTAAATGAGAAATATTTGGACAATGCCACTCTAGCAGAGGCGGTAGAAGTGTTGAAATCTGTGCCCCCAGGTACTATTCGCCTTGGCATCTGCAAGCCTTTGGTGGTAAGGACTGATTTTTAATTTATTCTATGTTGTCACAACAGTGACACGTACGGATGTAACGTGAGCATAGTCCCCAATTCAACAAAGCACGTTGTTTAAGTCTGTCCCTATTCAAGACATCACCGAAGCAAACGCTTAACTTGAAATATGTGCTTAAGCCCCAATCAGTAGGACTTAAGCATGTGTTTGAAGTCAAGAACATAAGTACTGTCCTGAATAGGGATACTTTTTGGATTCGGCACCATACAGCAGACTTGAGAACACTGTTTCATTGTTC
Source organism: Chrysemys picta bellii (assembly GCF_011386835.1). NCBI lineage: Eukaryota > Metazoa > Chordata > Testudines > Emydidae > Chrysemys > Chrysemys picta. The sequence goes on from NC_088798.1 coordinate 16,768,396, forward strand.
ATTAATTAAGTTTATTTGTATAGCGCCATATAACAAGACCCGAGGCCATGAAGTGCTTGCAGTATAAACAAACAAAGAAGCACTGAAAGAGTAATGTAACAAGACTTTTGGATTCTTTCCTTAAAAAAAATATATATATATATATATATATATATATATATATATACTTGCCCATATCCTTATTTAGCTTCTTTCTTTGTCCCTTTTTAGGGCTGTCAACTAATCGCAGTTAACTTGCGCAATTAACTCAAATTAATCGCGATTAATCACAGTTTTAATTGCTCTGTTAAACAATAGAATACCAATTGAAATTTATTAAATATTTTGGATGTTTTTCTACATTTCAAATATATTGATTTCAATTACAATACAGAATACAAAGTGTACAGTGTTCACTTTATATTATTATTTTTATTACAAATATTTGCACTTGTAAAAATGACAGACAAAAAATAGTGTTTTTCAATTCACCTCATACAAGTACTGTAGTGCAATTTCTTTATTGTGAAAGTGCAACTTACAAACAGATTTTTTTTGTTTGTTACATAACTGCACTCAAAAACAAAACGATGTAAAACTTTAATGCTACAAATCCACTCAGTCCTACTTCTTGTTCAGCCAATCACTCAGACAAACAAGTTTGATGCCAACGCCTGTTCTCACTTTCGGGTGACATTGTAAACAAGAAGTGGGCAGCATTACCTCCTGCAAATGTAAACAAACTTATTTGTCTGAGTGATTGGCTGAACAAGAAATAGGACTGAGTGGACTTGTAGGCACTAAAGTTTTACATTGTTTTATATTTGAGTGCAGTTATTTTTTGAACATAATTCTACATTTGTAAGTTCAACTTTCATGATAAAGAGATTGCTCTACAGTATTCATATGAGGTGAATTGAAAAATGCTATTTCTTTTGTTATTGACAATGCAAATATTTGTAATAAAATATAAAGTGAGCACTATACTCTTTGTATTCTGTGTTGTATTGAAATCAATATATTTGAAAATGTAGAAAACTTCCAAAAATATTTAAATAAATGGTATTCTATTATTGTTTAACAGTGCGATTAATCATGTGATTAATCACAATTATATTTTAATCGTGTGATTAATTTTTAATTGCTTGACAGCCCTACTTTTTTACTTTATTTTTTTTTATGTAAACCCATCTTTTTATCCTTTCAATTTATAGTAAAACAAATTCTGATCTCCTTCCCCTTCCTCATTCTCTCCTTCTCCACGGTCATTTCCTCCCTCTCCCCAGCAGCCCCACCTTTTTATTTATTTTAAGAATTTGGGGCTTTTTTGCTTTCCTGACGGTGTTTTTAATGCTGATGTATGTTTCAACTGCCTTTATAGGGAGAAAGCAAAGAGGAAGAGAACTTTTGCATTGTGGATCCCAGCATCATTGAAGACCACTCTGCATCTCCAGCACCAATAAATGATATTCATTCATCAATAATGCTCGAGGCACCACAGGTATTTGGCTGCTGTTTCGTTCTATTTAAAAGAGATGAGAAGGAAATGAGTTTCTAAAAGCCCTCTTTCACCTCCCAAAAACAAGTGTCCTTCAGAAGAGATGTCAATCCAAGGTTCATTCTGACTGGTGGGAAAATGTGAGTCTGGGATGAGCCTTGTATTCTGGTAAACAATCCCTCTCTAAAACAAATCCCAAGATTCAAGGCTTTTTGTGAGCAAATGCAGAATGTGTATGTGACACCTTGCTTACAGAGATACTGAGCTACCTTATTTACTAACCCGTTGCATTAAGATGCATTGTCTTACCTTGTATATGAAAGGTGATATGAAGTAAGAATGTTAGATCTACTGCTAATGAAGTAAGACTGTTAGATCTACTGCTAATAACAATCAATTATTGATTCAAGAAAAAAGAATGGTATGTAAGCAGGATTTCTTTAGAAAAAGGCAGTCTGTTGTCCTAGGGTTGGGGTGCTAGCCTAGGATCTGGGAGTCCCAGCTCTGCCACAGACTTCAGGGACATGAGGGGCTGGAGTTTGATACCTTCACTTTGATACAGAAGCACCTTACTTCATATTTTGACTTCAGTGGGCTTCTCATGGAGTAATATACTACTTAATAGCAGTAAAGGTATTGGAATCTGGCCCTAGAATGTCAAATTCTCCTGTAACATGTCTCTAGCTGTAACTGCTTGTAATGAACCTAGTGTGTGTAAAATAGTGTTTGTTTGTTTGTTTGTTTGTTTTTAACCCCCCCCCCCCCACCAAAACTGGTCTGTCACTCACCAGTGTTAGTTATTGCCTCAGCCCACCAATTTGCCTAATCACTATTGTGTCAAGTTGGCACACTTCAAAGAAAGCAGCTCTAAAAAAGGTAATGGCAGGCACCCTTTCTTGGATTAGTATTTCAGCTGTGAGATGAGTGGATTGATCTGACTGTGGAGGGTGAGATGTTGACCTTTTAATTAAAGGATTGTGTGGAATAAGCAAGGGATGCCTTCCTGTTTAAACTGATGATGATGGGGATAATGTACATGTTTGCATAGCGGGATGGCAGATAAATCCTCAGAATGTTTTGTTAGATTTATTTAGGCTTTTCCCTGCATCTCTTAAAAAATACTGTCTAACAATTCCCGTTCCCCAGCTTCCACCCAGACTTGCTTTTTCCTATAGTTCCAGGAATAGCTGAGCAGCTCCCAACTTTCATTTCTTTATTGTTTTTAAAAAGTCATATCTATATTCATAAAAATGGTAAATCAGGGCAAGTTTCAACGTTCCAGTTTAGCTGCTTCTACTAAAACATAAAAGTTAACGGATACTCATTTAAAAAACAGAACGGTGGTTGTAATTTTAAAATGTGCCTGACATAAAACACAACTGTAAGAGAGCTTGCAGGAAACATGATGTCAAATCTATACTCTGTAATGTTTTATGCAGGGTTTTAGAGATGAAACATTCTTTCAAGAAGAACTTGTCGATGAACCACTTCTGGATTTGGGAAGGCCATTTCAGCTAGCTCAGAATGAAACCGAACATAAGGAGTCCTGGGAAATGCATGAATTCCTTAAGGCTAAAATGGAGGAAATGGGTGAAGAGCGGGAAATGTTAGTGGATGAAGAGTATGATGTGGACCCGGATTATTTTACATATGCCTCATCACATGTAAAGGACACAACTCCACTTGCTGGGAAGAACCTGGTTTCTATTGGAGAATGGGCGAAGCAACTTGAGCCAACTAAAACACCAGATTTAAGATCCCTTATTAGCACAAATGCTAAGCAGTCCCCACATTACCTGTATGATGATGAAGAAACGGTAAGAAATGTTACCCTGGGTTTCAATCCTGCATCAGGATCAGCTAGTATGGCTCCCTTGTAACTATACAGAGTGCTAGTGAAGTTGGTAGGAGACCAGCTAGCAGATACTGATGCAGGATTTGGACCTGTTTTCTATCATGATTTTTATACTCTTGTTTTTTATGGTTAGGTGGATTTTGACATAATTTAGACAAGATCTCTCAGTACATCGAGTAGATACCAGTGGACATTATTCTCTTGCACATAACACATTCTTAAAATCCCAAAACTAAAATGTATTTCCTTGCTGAATTTTGATCGCCATTTGGCAAATAATTTGCTATGTTGTTAACGCTGCAGAACTAATGATGGCTCCCTTTGTGACCCTTCTGTCTGCATCTTTAATATAACTTGGCAGGTGTGTCTTCCATCATCTCTTATTGGCGCACAGGGAGATTCAAAGCTCTCTTTGCCGTCTTCTAACTTCTGTCTCTTGTTTTTCTGCAGTGCTGCAGCACGTCAGTGAAACTGACTGTCATCCTGATCTCTTATCGCACCAGTGCAGAATGTCTTGAGGGCTGCCTGTGCTGCATTGTTAGCTCAAGCTATAACTCGAGCGTTGCCCCTAACCCAGCTGCTGTTCATGCACACACATCTCTAGCTCGAGTTCAGTGGTGCTTTAAATTCAAGCTTGCCAGCCTGTCGGGACCATGGGTTGAGGCTCGCGTACTGCTGATGCTGGAGCTAGTAGAGCAGTGGGGACTACTATGTGCTGCTAATCCAATCCCTCTGTGCGGCTCAATTATTTTGCAGTGGAACTGCTGTTACTTAAGCTACTCTAGCTCGAGAGAAGATAACTGCGGAAATGAAGACAAGCCTTAGAGATCTGGATGTTTGTCAGTTCCACTGAGGGCAGCTGATCTGTAAGACACTGAGTGGAGCAGTACATCAGGAAATGATGAGGGGAAAGAGATTGTGACAGACAGATAATACTGGGGAGGGGAGAGGAGGGAGGGAGACCGCATAAGGCTCAATGTGTGAATGAAAATTTTGCATCCTCTATTTACTCTGAGAATTTCTTTCCCCTCTGAGTTCGCTTTCTGTTCCTGCATCCCCCAGAAAAGAAAGTGATTAAACTGGTTTTCTGTGCACCTAGTTTGCCAATGCAAATCAATTTTACCCTCAGTTTCCAGATGAAGAAATTGAGGCAGAAATGTTAAGTGACTTGTTTAGGGCCACAGAGCTTTTAGCGGGGAATACAAGGTCAGGTCTTTCATCTCGTGTAGTCCTGTGCTCTCTATATAAAGATGCCAAAATGCAGCTTCTGGTGAATGTGATATTGATCTAAAACTGTTGTTATTCCACATAAGTGTCAGGTGAAAAACCTCTTGCTTCCTCTCTGGGTTGCAAAACAGGTAGATAGTATGAAGTTCATTTTATATTTTAATCACACCTGACATTGTTCACGCTCATTGATGTTGCCTAAATGAGCAATTAATTTCATAATTATCCAAAAAAAATTAAAGCAAGTTATGAAAATGTGAATGTTTGCTGTAAAATCAATGTTTGTCAAATACTGCTATATGGGGCAATACCAATGCTGTCTAATTTTTAACATCTCTTTTCTCCCCCATGAAGTATGAAGCCACAGTGGAGAACAACTGCCAAACAGCCATATTTGATGATATTGAAATGACTGAGTCAGTAGCAAAAAGCAAACTGGATTTAGGTTTGTAAAAGGCTTTTTTTTTAATGCATTAATCTTATTTACAAAATTAACTTTCATTTTGCAATACAGTTTTGTTCATATCTTTCAAACAAGGTAGTATCCACAGTATGAATCATTCTCACTTAAGACGATGGTTTGGCTTTGATGCCTTCCTTAAAAAGGACCTCCTCCAACTTCAAAATCCCATGTGTCTCTGAAAATATTTACCTACTTATTGTTACAAGTAACACTTAGTGACTGTAGCTGAAAGAGACCAGAGAAAATAATGCTATGTTTCTCAATTGTTGTTTTTAGCATGTTTGCTGTGTGCATTTGACTCTTGTGTTGTCAGTTTCCCCTATATAGTAAGGATTCCATTGGAACTACTTATACTCCGTAAGTGTTTGCAGGATTGGGCCCTAAATCAGTTTCCATTGTTGGTTGTGAAGGACCTTCACTACTACTTTTTTTTTTTTTAAATGATGGTAGAACCTCAAAAATGAAGCAAATTTTACTGCAAGTAAATCTTTATTCAGTTTTTATTTTTATTTTTGTTAACCTATATTCGGCAATATTGGAATCAATAAGAGGCATTAACAATTTATGATGGGGTGCTGTCTATCATATTTGTGCAATCTCACACTCAGTGTTTGGATGGACAGAGTAGACCTTGCTCTCAGTTTGAGCCCCAAACTTTAAAGCTGGCAGGTGTAGTAGATCCAAGATGTTCCCTGGAGAATGGTCCCTGAAGGAGGACATCGTCCACCTGATCTCCAGTCATTGGGGTATGCCAACAGTGGACCTGTATGTAACACACAAAATGCAGAGTTCACCAGTTCTGTAGCAGGTATCCAGCTCAGAAAGCTGCAGCTCATGATGTGATCACCACCCTGCCTAGCCTACATGTTCCCTTTGGTTTCTCTTACCTTCTGAATGTAGCCCTAGATGGGCGTCCGCTGATCCTCAGACTTCTGGAGTGTCCTCAAATGCTCTGGTCTGCAAATCTGACCTTGACCAGGGAGCAAGTTTGGGAGGAACTGGTTGAGAATTTGAAAGTGGAAGGCAGCTTAGGTGAAAGTGATCATGAAATGCTAGCACTCATATTTCTAAGGAATGGTAGGAGGGAAAACAGCACAATAAAGATAATGGATTTTAAGAAGGCAGGCTGTAGCCAACTCGGAGTTGGTAGGTAACATACCATGGAAAGCAAGTCTAAGGGGAAAAACAGTTCAAGAGGGTTGGTAGTTTTTCAAAGAGATATTATTAAGGGTACAAGAGCATAGGAAAGATAGGAAGTATGGCCAGAGACCACCCTGGCTTAACCAGGAGACCTTCAGTGATCTGAAACTCAAAAAAAGAGAAGTGGAAACTAGGTCTAATTACAAAGGATGAATATAAACAAATAACACAAGTATGTCAGGACAAAATTAGAAAGGCCAAGGCACAAAATGAGACTATCTAGAAACATAAAGGGTAACAAGAAGTATTCTACAAATACATTAGAAGCAAGAGGTAGACCAAGGACAAGGTAGGCTGATTACTCAATGAGCGAGGGAAGACAATAACAGAAAATGTGGAAATGGCAGACGTGCTAAATGACCTGCCCCCTTTCCCCCCCCCCCAAAAGGTTAGTAGCGAATTGATGTCTAATATAGCGAATGCCAGTGAAAATGAGATAGGATCAGAGGCTAAAATAGGGAAAGAACAAGTTAAAAATTACTTAGATGAGTTAGATGTCTTCAAGTCACCAGGACCTGATGAAATACATTCTAGAGTACTGACGGTGCTGACTGAGGAGATATCTGAGCTGTTAGCATTTATCTTTGAAAAGTCATGGAAGATGGGAGAGATTCCAGACGACCGGAAAAGGGCAAACATAGTGCCCATATGTAAAAAAGGGAAATAAGGACAACCTGGATAATTACAGTCCAGTCAGCTTAACTTCAGTACCTGGAAAGATAATGGAGCAATTAATTTAAGCAATCAATTTGCAAACACCTAGAAGATAATAAGGTGATAAGTAACAGTCCCATGGATTTGTCAAGAACAAATCGTATCAAACCAACCTGATAACTTTTTTTGACAGGGTAACAAGCCCTGTGGATGGGGGGAAGTGGTAGATGTGGTATATCTTGACTTTAGTAAGCCTTTGGATACTGTCTCGCATGACCTTCTCATAAACAAACACAACCTAGATGGAGCTACTATAAGGTGGGTGCATAACTGGTTCAAAAACCGTTCCCAGAGAGTAGTTATCGGTTCACAGTCAAGCTGGAATGGCATATTGAGTGGAGTCCCACAGAGATGAGTTCGGCATCCGGTTCGGTTCAATATCTTCATCAATGATTTAGATAATGGCATAGAGCAGTGGTTCTCAAACAGTGGATTGGGACCCCAAAGTGGATCGCAACCTCATTTCAATGGGGTCGCCAGGGCCACCATTAGACTTGCTGGGACCCGGGGCTCAAGCTGAAGCCTGAGTTCCATCCCCACCTGGGGCGACGGGGAGTGGGCTCTGCCCCACTCCCCTTCCCTGGGGCGGTGGGGCCTGGGCAGAGCACTCCCTCCCCCCCCCCCCCCCCCCCCAGGTCATAAAGTAAATTTGTTGTCAGATGGGGGTTGTGGTGCAATGAAGTTTGAGAACCCCTGGCATAGAGAGTACACTTCTAAAGTTTGCGAACAACACCAAACTGGCAGGGGTCGCGAATGCTTTGGAGGATAGGATTAAAATTCAAAATGATCTGGGCAAACTGGAGAAATGGTCTGAAGTAAATAGGATGAATTTCAATAAGGACAAATGCAAAGTACTCCACTTAGGAAGGAACAGTCAGTTGCACACATACAAAATGGGAAATGATTGTCTAGGAAGGAATACTGGGGTCATAATGGATCACAAACTAAATATGAATGAACAGTACACTGTTGCAAAAAAAAATCAACATCAATTTGGGATGTATTCGTAGGGGTGTTGTAAGCAAGACACAAGAAGAAATTCTTCTGCTCTACTCTGTGGTGATTAGGCTCAGCTGGAGTATTGTGGCCAGTTCTGGAGGCCACATTTCAGGAAAGATGTGGACAAATTTGGAGAGAGTCCAGAGTAAAGCAACAAAAATGATTAAAGGTCTAGAAAACATGACCTATAAGGGAAGGTTGAAAAAATTGGGTTTGTTTAGTCTGAAGAAGAGAAGACTAAGAGGGGACACGATAACAGTTTTCAAGTACATGAAAGGTTATTACAAAAAGGAAGGAGAAAAAAATGTTCTCCTTAACCAATGAGGATAGGACAAGAAGCTTAAATTGTAGCAAGGACGGTTTAAGTTGGACATTCAGAAAAAAGCTGGGTGTTGGGGGGAGGTCAGGGCAGAGGGCTGGAGGGGGTGGGGATGCAGGGCAGAAGGCTGGGGTGTGTGTGGGGGTGCAGGGCAGAAGGCTGGGGTGCTCGGCTCGTGGGGGTGCTCCCAGCCCCCTGCCCTGAGTGGCTCAAGGCAGGGGGCTGGGAGGGATATGCCCTGTTCCACCCCCTTCCCCAAGGCCCGTCCCTTGGGGGGGGGGGGGGGAGGAGGAGGGGCCGGAATGCACCACGTTGTGGGAAGAAGCAGGTGAGTGGGGGGGCTTGGCTGCCGCAGGATCAAGCTTCTGCCTCCTGCCCCCGCAGGAGAGAACGGTGGGCAGGGGGGCTGAGTGGGGCGAGGGGCCGGGACCCCCCCCCTCCACTGCTCTCCCCTGCATGGGCAGGAGGCAGAAGCTTGGTCCTGCGGCAGCCAAGCTTCCTTCCTCCCCCTTCTTCCCCCAGCGTGGCGCTTTCCGGCACCTCCGCCCCCCTCCTCCTCCTCTCACCGGGCAGGCAGCGTGCCACTCAAAATCAGCTCATGTGCCGTGTTTGTCCGTAGGTTGCCGACCCCTGGTCTAGATAATACTTAGTCCTGCCATGAGTACTGGGATCTGGACGAGATGCCCTCAAGAGGTCTCTTCCAGTCCTATGATTCCCTATATGGGTGGAGTTTCCTAATCAGGGACCAGTTGGTGCTCTCTGTAGATGATGAATGAACAGAAGAGTAAATTATAACAATGTGATGGACACCACTGGTAAGGCTTAATGTTTTACAGGCAGTTTCCATTATGCTACCATGTCAGGACAAGGGTAGTAGTGAACACCCTGAAAAGCTCAAGGTGCTCCCTAAAAAAACATTTAAATAGCATTTTCTTAATAATTTAATCTTTGGGACTGGGCTGGTGACATTTAATTTTCACCACTATTCCATGATTTGTGATGTCTCTGCAAGGCCAAAATCATGATTTTCCTTAAAATTGATGGTAAAATACTGTTCTGTCTACTCTCAGTGGAAGTAATTTATTGGTCAGTCTGGGAAAACACTCAGTGGCTGGGTGAGGGAGATTGATTTTTTGTTTTGTTTTTGTTATGCCACCCCCCTCTTTCCAGCAGAGAGAACTGTGTGGACAGACTCTTGCTCTTACACAGAGCCTATGGAATGAAAAATGAATGACATCTCCCTTGATTTCAGTCGGATTCCAGGCAGGCACAGGCATCTGTCTGCACAGTTCTCTTTGTAGGATGGAGGCCTGTATTTGCTGTTTCTAAGCACACTTCTCAGTGTATCATATTACAAGGAGCATCTCTCATTTCAGTCCTCTAGCATTTCTGTTGTCTCTGAAAATTATTTACACCAGAAATGCAGAATTGCTGAACTGAGATTATATTATTTATGCAGCAGGAGTGAGTCCCCAGCAGCATTTTAAGTTTTCTTCATGAATGTTTGTTCTTTGTCCCTCTTTGAGTCTTAGTTGAAGAATATTTAGATAAGTTAATGTATTCAAGTCAGCAGGCCTGATGAAATTCAAGGTACTTAAGGAAATATCTGAAGCAATCTTTCAACCGTTAGCAATTATCTTCAAGAACTCCAGGAGGATGGGTGAGGTCCCAGAGGTCTGAAGAAGGGCAAAGATAGTATTGGTCTTTAAAAATAGAACAAAGAGGACCCAGGGAGTTGTTATAGACTAGTCAGCCTAACTTTGATACCTGGAAAAATACTGGAACAAATTATTTAATCCTTAATTTGTATGCATCTAGAGTCGTGGTTCCCAAACTTGTTCCGCCATTTGTGCAAGGAAAGCCCCTGGCGGGCTGGGCCGGTTTGTTTACCTGCCGTGTCTGCAGGTTTGGCCAATCGCAGCTCCCAGTGGCTGTGGTTTGCTGCTCCAGGCCAATGGGAGCTGCTGGAAGTGGCGGCCAGTACGTCCCTCAGCCCGCGCCACTTCCACTAGCTCCCATTGGCCTGGAGCAGTGAACCGTGGCCACTGGGAGCCGCGATCAGCCGAACCTGCGGACGCGGCAGGAAAACAGCCCGGCCTGCCAGGGGCTTTCCCTGCACAAGCGGCGGAACAAGTTTGGGAACCACTGATCTAGAGGATAATAGGATTATAAGGAATAGCCATTGTGAATTTGTCAAGAACAAATCATGCGAAACCAACCTAATTTCCTTCTTTGACAAGGTTACTGGCCTAGTGGATAAGGGGGAAGCTGTAGATATGCTATATCTTGATTTTAATAAGGCTTTTGACACATTTCCACGTGATATTCTCATAAACAAACTAGGGAAACGTCACCCAGATGAAATTGCTGTAGGTGGCGCACAACGGATTGAAAGACCATACTTAGAGTAGTTATTAATGATTGGCTATCAAACTGGGAGGGCATATTTAGTGGGGTCAGAGAGCGGACAGTCCTGGGCCTGGTATTAATTCAGTATTTTCATTAGTGACTTGGATAATGGAGGCGAGATTATTCTTATAAAGCTTGCGATGATGCTAAATCAGGAGTGGTTGCAAGCACTTTTGAGGACAGGATTAGAATTCAAAACTATGGGGACAAATTAGAGAATTGTTCTGAAATTAACAAGATGATATTCAATAAAGGCAAGTGCAAGGTACTTCACTTAAGAAGGAAAAATCAAATGCACATCTACAAAATGGAGAATAACTGGGTAGGCAGTAGTATTGCTGAACAGGATCTGAGGGTTCTAGTGGATCGCAATTTGAATATTAGCCAACAATGTGATGCAGTTGTGAAAAAGGATATTATTATTAACAGGAGTGTCATATATAAGGCACAGGGTAATTGTCCCACTTCACTCGTCACTGGGGAGGCATCAGCTGGAATTCTGTGTCCAATTTTGGGTGCCATGCTTTTGGAAAGATGTGAATAAATTGGAGAGAGTCAAGAGGAGAGTTTAATAAATAAATAAATAAAAGGGTAAAAGGTTTACAAAACCTGACCGGTGAGGAAAGGTTAAAATAACTAGGCATGTTATCCTTGAGAAAAGAAGCTTGAAGTGGGACCTGATGATAGCTTTCAAATATGCTCAGGGCTATTATAAAGAGAACAGTGATCAGTTGTTCTTTATGTCCACTGAAGGAGGAGAAGTAGTAATGGGCTTAATCTGCATCAAGGGAGATTAGTTTAGATATTAGGAAAAACTTTTGAACTATAAAGGGTAATTAAACTCTGGAAGAGGCTTCCAAGGGAGGTCATAGAATTCCCATCATTGGAGGTTTTTAAGAACAGGTTAGAAAAACACCCGTCAGGGATGTTGCAGGTTTACTTGGTCCTGCCTAAATGCTGGGAGGCTGGATTTGATGGTCTCTCCAGGTCCCTTCCAGCCCTACATTTCTATGATTCAAGTCACACATTACATCTCACATTTGGGCCTCGGTTGGTTGAGAAGTATGCTTCCAAGTATAGTAGTTTCTAGACACTGTTAATAGTCAAAAGGACAATAGATATAGAGACATTTACATCTAGCTATTTTACCATTCAGGTACGAGGCTTCAGAACGACTCAAAAAGACGTAGGTTAGTTAACCTTGAAGCAGCTGAAAGGGATGAACAAAAGATGGAGGATTACGTTCTTTCCAGGAACCAGGAAACTGGGAGAGCTGTCACTCCTGCTCAGCCTGCAGCAGTGTTGTCCAGGTATGAAGGAAGTACATGATTTACACTTAGTTCTTTTCTATTTTCCTCTTGCTTTAAGTTAGCTGATTAGTAGAGCAGAAAGTTTTGATGAACTAAATGTAACTTTAATCCATAGAAGTCAAATCTTTGACCCCTGCACAAGCTAGAATAAACTGAATTTTGCAGATGATCTCTGCAGTAACCAAATGGCCTGAACCCTCACCACCCAGGCTGCAGAGCACTAAGAGAACTGTATCACCTTGGCTACAGCCCCTGCACTTCCCCTTGGTAGAGGTTTTGGCCAGTGAATCTGTCTCATCAGACCTGTTGATCATGTCTTCAACCTTTCCCTGACCTGCCTCTAACCAGGGCCGGCTCCAGGCACCAGCCTGGCAAGCAGGTGCTTGGGGCGGCCGCTCCGGAGAGGGGTGGCATGTCCAGGTATTCAGCGGCAATTCGGCGGACGGTCCCTCACTCCTGCTCGGAGCGAAGGACCTCCCGCTGAATTGCTGCAACAGATCGCGATCGCGGCTTTTTTTTTTTTTTTTTTTTTTGGCTGCTTGGGGCGGCCAAAACCCTGGAGCCGTCCCTGCCTCTAACCTTCCCTCTGAGGTGTCGCAGTGAAATCTGCTGCAATGCATGTGCCGATGTGGAGTCTTTGCCCCACCTTTCACCATTCTGCTCCCCTTTTGTAGTGTAACTGTGGTAGTTTGGGCCCTCTGCGCCTGCAGAGAATGTGTGGAGAGGGCTCTCGTTCTCTGGGAGCACCTACAAGTGTTGCTTTCTAGTGGAGACATGCAAATGGAGTCTCCTGTTGGGGAAGCCTGGGCTATTCTTTGAACAGATGAATCACATGTGGTATAGCAATATAATTAACATCCCGCTCTCGGGGACAGAATGGCACGCTCAGGATCTGCTCACATTACCTCTCATTTGGCTTTAGGAAGAGTTTGACTTGCCAGTAGACTAGACTGCCTTTTGTGGCTTGCAGTGCACAATTCGTGTTATTGATAGCATATTAGCAAATGTTTACTGCCTAGAGAGACCTGTGCATCTTATTACTGGTTCTACAAGTTTAATACATAAAAGTTTTTAAATGTGCTTTCCCCCCATCTTATCTGGCTTATGTTGCAACCTTAACTGTGTTTGAACCTTTATATATATATATATATATATATACATATACATATACATATACATATACATATACATATACATATACATATACATATACATATACATATACATATACATATACATATATATATATATATATATATATATATATATATATATATGATATTTATTTATTTATTTATTTATTTATTTATTTAAAAGTATGGGTATCTAGTCTCCTGTATAGCATTTTTGATTTAAACATGAATATGCTAGAATGTATTATGTGCTATGGCAGAAGCCTGTGTGAGTATGTGTGGAATGGAACATGGGTTGTTTTTTCCCCCCCAATTAGTGAATTACCTGAACGAGAAGAAGGAGAAGGAGAAGAAACTCCAAACTTCAGTCATTGGGGACCATCCCGAATGTATGTTGATATAATTACATTCTTTCTTTTTGCTTAGGAAACATTTGACCGCCTTGGGGGCTCCAGGAGTTATTCCACTCCTTACTGTAGACTTTTCTTACACATGTGTGACTGTTTTCATGGCCTTTTATTTTAGAGTGCTCTAGAATAGTGTTAAGGTAGTTAGATGCTCTGGGCTTTATTAAATACTCTAAACGCTAACAGACGTTCAGTGGAGAAGGTTTATATATTCTGTGTATACGACTAATTTTAGAAAGCTGCCAGGTTTGTGTTGCAGTTGAGCTGAAAGTTCTCGTTCACCTCTTCGCTACTGGTTTGAAATGTTACACATCAGAATTCTGTTGTCAGGTACATGGGTTACTCTGCTAATCTTAGTGGCATAACTCTGAATTAACACAAAATTTGGTCCAACAGTGTTTGAATTTCAAACTACCGAAAAATATTTCTAATCTACATACTAGATAGCAAAGTGAAAGAATTCCTTTGATATCTCTCTTTCCAGTCTGTGTATGTTGTATATCTTTCACAAAACAAAGGCCATCTGTCAGTTAAGGAGGCCTTGTCAAAGTTATTTCACTTTGTTTTGAGAGACAAGTTTGAAGAGGGAGTGGGGAAACAGAGATAAAGCAATTTAAAATATAATTGACAGTATTGTGTAATTCTGAACTATTTGCATAATGTTGTTGCATGACAACAGTTTTATTATCAGAACAGTTTATTTTATTTCTGACATTGAAATACGGTGGAAATTGTGAATACGTTAATATTTACCTTGAGTAAGGTAACTGTCATCCAGATAAATTTATATGCCATTTGATCAGATGAGTTTTCTCTTACAGACAGAATTGGTTACTTTAGCTTCATTTTTATACCTTCTTAAACACATTGGCTGCCTGCAGTACAAAGGTCATGTAAAAAGGTGTGAATCAGGGTTAGGCATAAACAAACCTAAAACTTCAGCACAAGTAGGAGCCTATCATATATGACCTCTGATACATGGCAAACAACTTTAAGATATTTTCAGGAATCCTTTTTGACCTCTCACTAGTATGTTCAGCAACCTGAATATCAATTGACGTTTTCTGTATTGAAACACTTAATATTAACAAATTAGTATCGCCAGGTTGGTTCAAGCTGTTCTCAGTAGGAGCCGACCACTCTGGAATTTGATTTGAGTGATAGAACTCAACTGTGTTTATCTCGGTACCTATTTTTTACACAGACTTTCTCTGAAGGGAAAGGTCATAGGAGGGGAAGCAAGTTGGTTTGGTGGCAGAGTTTTGTTGTTATATTTGTTCACTGATGAGCTCACCTGGACTAGCAACAGGTGCTTCTTTTAAAGATTATTGCTAGTAAATTGATGAAACCTGAAAAACTATGTTATAGATTTTTGGAATATTAAATATTATATATTTAAATCTGTTAATAGTTATAAAATTATATGGTACTGCTTGCATTTTACAGTGTTGAAATCTTCAGAGAGCCTCACATGTCTCTTGGAATCAGTATTGTTGGTGGGCAAACTATTATAAAGCGCCTAAAGAATGGAGAGGAACTTAAAGGTATCTTTATCAAACAAGTCTTGGAAGACAGCCCAGCTGGAAGAACAAAAGCCCTAAAAACTGGGGATAAAATACTTGAGGTAAATGCAGATAAATTTCCTTTTCATGCTTTAAAAAGAGAGCATAGCTTCAGAGAGCTGTCTAGAAAAAGAAATGTGGAATTAAGCATTGAATATATTGTGAATGTGATTTTACTCCTCAGCGTGCATTGTTCTATCTCTTTTAAAAAGGTCTTGACTATCGATTGCTTCTGTTAACATCCTATTGTACTATTTCAGAGAAGTTAAATAAGCACTGATTTTAAAAGTGGTGTTTTATGAAATAAAACAAATAGAAATCCTGCTTTTATCACCATTTTTTATGAGCCATTCAATTGAAGAATGTACGTTATTCTGGAATAGTTGCATGATTTGAGTGGTTCGTTCTTCATGCAAAGTTTTGTGGCATTTTTAGAAGGTATTCAGTGTACAAGCTAGTTATATATTACTTGTGGAGTCCCTCATGTTAGCAGTTGCTTCGTTCTTTGAGAGGGGAGAGTAATTTTCATAGGTGCCATTATCACTGGACACCATGTTGCAATTTTTTGGATACCATGTTGTGGTTCTTCACTCTCCCCTGAAACTGCTGTGACAATGTGATTTACTAGGTCTGATATGCTGTCTTATAGCTAGGTGGAGCATTGTGGGGCTTTTTCTCTGTAGTCTTGCTAACCAGGACTGCTAATGGTCCCCTTTTGCCTTGGCCCTCTGGCCAGGTCATTTTTTGCCTCACCCCCTTCTGGGTAAAACACCGTTGTCTCCCAAGAGTCCCAGGACCTCACAACAGATTGACTGTCCGTATCCAGGCCCAAAAATCCTCCCGGCCCTCTGTCTGAGGACTTCCCACTAATCTTCCCAGTGAGGCTATAGAGGAGCCCTGTCCCTCCCTCTGCTCAGGGTTCCAGTCCAGGGACCCTTGTAACAAGCAGTTAAGGTCTGTCTGGTCAGATCTGTTGCTTGTTCCCTGGGCTACTTCCCACATTGGCTTGCCATCTCCACAGGGAACTCGTATTCTCAATGCAGTGTGGGCCCGGCCCCAGGGTTAAACTCTTAGTTCCAGTCCTCCAAAGCAATAAAGGAAATGCAATTAAATTAACAGGAATAAAGAGCAGCATCAGCTTCTCTTTCCTGTCAGGATCCTGGCCGTCTGTCCTATCGCTCTGAGATCGCAGGCAAACAAAGGTAACTTGACTCTCTGCTGTGCTCCTTTCTGGGAGCTGAGGATGAGAGGTCTGTCCACCTCTCTGCAGGCTGGGTCCCTCTGCAGTGGTGCCTGAGCCCAGTGCTGCCCTTTAACCCCTTCTTGCCTGCTTTGGGGTTTGTGTATCCCATGAGATCCCCCAGAATGAGTACTTCCACATATGATGTTCCGCTGTCAGAAAACTGACTGTCCTTTTTGTGTCTGCTGCCTTCCAGAAGTGATGTGCTTTGAGAGTTGCTTCAAAACATAACTAGCTTATGCTTAGGTAAATTGAGGATTCGTGTGATACCAAGCATTCTCTGATTTTATCTGAAAGTAGAGTCTTTGGTAAAATACAGCATGTGCCTTTAATTGTGAGCCCCTGACAGGGCCGGCTCCAGGGTTTTGGCCGCCCCAAGCAGCCAAAACAAAACAAAAAAGCCGCGATCGCGATCTGCAGCAGCAATTCGGCGGGAGGTTCTTCACTCCCAGGCGGAGTGAGGGACCGTCTGCCGAATTGCCGCTGAATACCTGGACCTGCCGCCCCTCTCCGGAGCGGCCGTCCCAAGCACCTGCTTGAGAAGCTGGTGCCTGGAGCCGGCCCTGGCCCCTGAATACTATACCTCTGCCCTGCTTGTTCCTCAAAGTGTTGAAGAAATATACATTATGTAGTGTTTTCTTAAGTATTTTTCTATCCTATGAAACCTTTTGGTGACTTCCTCTGATGTGCTAAGCTTCACTGTCAATAAATGCATGTAAATCTCTTGTTGTAATTTATGAAAAAGACAGATTGCCTAATAATGAAGATACACTCTATTTGTTAGGTGTCTGGAGTAGACTTACAAAATGCCACGCATGAGGAAGCAGTGGAAGCTATCAAGAATGCAGGAAATCCTGTTGTTTTTGTTGTTCAGAGTTTGTCTAGTACCCCAAGAGTAAGTTACCCTTTTTTCCTTTCCTTTCTTTTTTCAAAACTTAATTCCTTTTTAATATGCCTTTTATTTGAAACATGGCCAAACTCCTTTCAGCAAGATTTGGTCATAACACAGTTTCCCTTGCATACTCTGACACAGTTTCCAGTCAGAGACCATATGGTTACTTCTTGGGACAGATTCTGGTCTAAATTACTCCAATATAAATTCAACTGACTGTGTTGACTCAGCAGCATTTCCCCACGGTTATTGAATTAGAATCAGCCCCCTTGTGTGTTACCTGGTATTCTAAAAATATTTCCTCTATTAGCCAACTTTTTTTAAAAACATAATGTAATGAAACTTGATTGTAGAATAGCATGCTCCATACAAACTGTGTCCCCAAAGGCTTAAAATACAATTACAAGTATGAACAATAATTATCCGAGATAGAGGAAAAACTAGGAAATACAGGCAAAAGAGAAAATGATCTTCCCATCTTCTGGGCAGTGAGAAGAGGCAACAATTATAGTCTACCATCCCAGAAGTTCATGTGATTCATGAGCAAATACAAAATATCCAATCAGGCAACTCCATGCCACCAAAAGGCTATGTAACAGAAGACCTAGTGCAGGGGTGGGCAAACTTTTTGGCCCAAGGGCCACATCTGGGTGGGGAAATTGTATGCAGGGCCATGAATGTAGGGCTGAGGCAGGGGGTTGGGGTGCGGGAGGTAGTGCAGGGTGTGGGAGGGAGTGCGATGTGCAGGAAGGAGTGCGATGTGCAGGAAGAGGCTCAGGGCAAGGGGTTGGGGTGCAGGAGGGGGCTCAGGGCAGGGGGTTGGGGTGAGGGATGCAGGAGGGGTTTGGGGTGCAGGCTTCAGTCCGGCGCTGCTTATTTCGAGCAGCTCTGGGGTGGCAGCGGTGCGCAGCGGGCCTAAGGCAGGATCCCTGCCTGCCTTGGCCCTGCGCTGCACCCAAAAGTGGCCAGCATATCTGGCAGTAGCTCCTGGGCGTGGGGTGGGGCAGGTGGCTCCGCCGTGTGCTGCCCTCGCCTGTGGGTACCACCCCCAAAGCTCCCATTGGCTGGGAATGGGGAACTGCAGCCAATGGGAGCTGCAGGGGGCGGTGCCTGCAGGCGAGGGCAGTGCATGGAGCCCTCAGCCCCTCCCCTCCCCCAAGGGCTGCAGGGACGTGGTGCTGCGCGCTTCTGGGAGTGGCGAGGGGCCAGGGCAGGCAGGGAGCCTGCCTTAACCCTGCTGCGCCATGGGGCTGGCAATCCCACGGGCCAGATTGAAAGCACTGACTGGCCGGATTCGGCCTGTGAGTCGTAGTTTGCCCTCCCCTGACATAGTGAGTCTCTCTGACAACTCATTAACCACACCTTACACAATCTGGCACCAAAATGTCCACTCCTTCTCCACAGCCCCAATGAATCTCTGTTCTGTGATGACTTGCAGCAATCAAAGTGAGAAAGGAGAATGTCCAAGCAGTGGTGGCAGAAAGCATAGGCACCATACAATGGGCATAGCTGTGATAATACAATAACTTCTGTCTATATATTTGACCCCTTCTGAGAAGCATGTCAGGAAAATTGAGTCTTTTCCTGAGACTCTTGTCCTTACCCTTCTAGGCCACTGAAAATGGCCTCTGAGAAGGCATAAAGATAATCGGGGACCTTTAGTAACTTTGGGTGCCTCTGTTTTTGAGTGCTGAGGCTTATACACCCAGAATCTGACTTTCAGCATTGCTGAGCACTGGCAGCTCCCATTGACTAGTGGGAATTGTGGAAGCTCAGCACCCCCGAATATCAGGTTCTTGGTCAAAGGTGAAGCACACAAACTTAGAATTTATTACGGAGGTTGGAGGGGAAGTAAATGATCACAGGTCACATAGCAAGTCAGCAGCAGAGCTGGGAATGGGACTCGAAACTCCTTATTTCCTTTTGCATGGCCTAACCACGCTGCCTCACCAGTACTGAAGAAGATGGAAGCACATTGCCACTTCAAATAGCTGGACATGTACTATCTGTAGTAGTTAAACTTACTGTGGTATTAGCAATATTTCCCATTCTCAGTATAGGGAATACCACAAATATGGTATAGGTACACACCATGGTGCTTAGACATCCATTTGTTTCAGTGGTGTCAACTGCACCTTACGTTGGTATCTCTACTACCAATAGCTGGGGTCTCAGAGGTGTTTTGTTTTGAATTTAAGATAGTATGGTTTATACATAAGGGAGTTCCTTCCCTGCCAGGTGTTCAAAACACTCTGATATTTGTTTCAGAGTAGCAGCCGTGTTAGTCTGTATCCGCAAAAAGAACAGGAGTACTTGTGGCACCTTAGAGACTAACAAATTTGCCACAAGTACTTCTGATATTTGTGCTGCTCTGCTTTTAGTAGTAATTTCTACTGCCTGCTTTGGGATGGTACACCCATGTTTCATACCAATCATTCTGTAAAGATATTCTATAGCATTCATATTCCTGTCTCATTTTTAACTGTTGCTATGGTGAAATACTATTCTCATGTTGTTTTGAATATTGTACCATTATGCACCTTATTGAGGGACCAAGTGTTCCAAATTACATTAGTCAACAAACATTTTACAATATATAGTATAACATGGTACTCTCTTGCTTGAGGCATTCCATGTAAAGGGCATTAATCAACTTGGAGTAATACAAGACCAGCCCCTTATATTTCATTAAGGGTCCTTACAATATACTGAAGAATATATAATGAGAAGAACGAGAGAGAGAGAGATTCAAATTCCAGCCTAAATAGTTAAAGATTGGCAAAGTTTTATAAGCAACCGAAAACAGGGTCTTCTAAGGGGAAGTATTTGGCAGCCTTAAGAATGGTGGAGGGGATATGAGGGGGGAGCCGATAGCCTCCTCTCACATTTTTAAGGTTGCCCAATACTTGTTCTTAGAAGACCCTGTTTTCGGTTGCTTATAACTTTTGCTAAACTTAACTCCTTAGGCTGAATTGTTCCATGCCAGGTGTCTGTGCCAGGCTGATTTTTTTTTTTTTTCATGGTGGTGGTGAATTTTAGCCAAAATGGCTCAGCCATTCTGAGAATGCGGATAAGAAAAAGGAGCTGGAGGCTAAGGGGTAAAGTTCTGAGATTAGATGTGGAGCTGAGAGAGAGGCTGGGACTGGGCGCTGGTGGAGACTGGGCGCCTGGAGGCCTGGGAATGGGAAAAGAGAGAGACAGTCAATGAGGAACAAGGTGCGTATGGAGGACTGGGACTGGCTGTGCAGGGAGATTGGTAGGACTGGGCACATTAGGGGAGGGAGGACACTGGGACAGGGAGTCTGTAGAGGGATACTAGGAACTGGCAGGGCAAGGAGACTGAGGCTGGGATGAGACGATTGAGGAGTGGAGACTGGAACTGGCAAGGGTGAAGAGAAAGGGACTGGGACAAGAAGTCACAGGTGGAGAAGACAGGATTGGAACAAGGATGGGTTGGACAGGACAGGGCAGAAAGAGGCAAACTTGGGGGTAATGGGCAGAAAATACTGAGCACACTCCCCTCTAGAAAGAGTCATGAGTCTCACCATTCCTCTGCTATCAGCAAATACCTGTGGAAACTCCCTGGCAGAGTGTCTCATCCCACTCTAGAGCTGGTCTACATGCAGATTGACAACTTATTACTGTTGTTAGTTACTTCATTAGCTGAAGTGGCAGAGTTCAGTGTGGTGAATCTGATGGTTCAAACCTGCTGATGATCCATGTGGATGTCAATATGATGCCACGTGATGGAATTTGTTTTTTAAATTTGATTTAAAAAAAAAAAACCTAAGAAACTATATATATATATATATATATATATATATATATATATATATATATATATATATATATACACACACACACACACACACACACACACACACACACAAATAAATTATGTTAAGGGAAGATTATTAATATTGCAAACTCAAGTTCTCAAAAGTTAGAAAGTGCAATCTTAATTTGTGCATATGCATCATGATGCAGTCTTTAAATGATCACATACTAGTTTTTCCACAGGATTCCTGCTTCATTTAGTGCACTGGAGGGATGATGTTCACTTAATGAGAAGCTGTTCCATATTTTTTTTTTCTCCTCATTGTTCAGTGTGTGGCCCCTGCCTAACATACTGCCATTATTCAAACCCTGCTCCTAAGACAGCATTCTGAATTTACTCTTTGGCTTTTCTGTGATGCTCCTCACGCTAGAGCTGAGTGCATCACAAACATGAATTGATCGTCAAAAAAACCCTGTAAGATGAGGAGGTGGGATAGACAGATGAAGGTACTAATTTTGGGTGCCTTGAGACCTTGGACCTGATTTTTCAGAATATTTAGCATTAGATAGCACTTCATATATTCAAAGCACAATTCCTGTTGTTCACTTGCAGCTGTGAATGCTCAGCACTTCTGCAAATCAGGCACCCAGAAAATGAGGAATTCAGAGTTAGTGACGACTTGTGAAAAGTTTGGTTTCAAGTAACTTGCTTAGTAGGCACTCTTTAGCAAAGAGAGGAATAGAATCCAATTCTTCAAGGCAGCATTCAGCTACGTTAACTGTGTGACCTTTCTTTGTCTTCCTGTAGTCTCTTGCCTCATTCACTACACACCTTCCAACTTTTGCAACAATTGAAGCAAGTGTTCTACAGACAACAGTCTACTTCGCTACTCTACACAATGCTTATTCTCCCCCTGGCAGCTCCATACTGTGCACTGAATGAGGCAGGTGTCCAGTGGAAAAGATAGTATGTGGTCATGTAATTAAAGACTGTATCATAATGCATAAGCACAAAGCCCAAACCCAGGTTGTACAGTCAACCCTAATTCTGGCTTTTCCGATTTTATGAGTGCTTGACTGTGCATCTATGTCTGTCTGTCTATCATATGCGCATGTCTATTTCTTATGTTTTGCAGGTGGTCTCCGTGGTACAGTCTAAGATAAATAAAACCAAGAAAGATCAGGACACAGAAAGAGAAAACAAAAATGAGAAGGTATTTATTCCATTTGTGTATCGTATCCAAGCTTTACTGGGTCAGATGATATAACAATGTCATTTATAAATGAATACTAGGCTTTTTATCTTAAATAAAAGGGGTAAAATGCTACAAAAATGGTATGTTAACTACATTGAGTAATATTTAATATAAATAAAGTTTAGCACTTTATCTGTAGATTTCAAAGTGCTTTACAAAGATGAGTTAGCATCAGTATCCCCATTTTACAGCTTCTGTCATAGCAACTGCCAGCCACTAGCTATAAAGTGGAATAATAGTAAAAGTAACTGTGTAGTTTCTTGAAAAAAGGTTAATGATGTGGGTCTTTGCACATATTTGGCGTTGTTGGGAGTAATGTGTTTCTGTTGAGACAGTGGATGCTGGTATATATTTGTTAAGATTGCTTTCAGAGCCTTAATTCTGAATTTCCTGACTTTCAAATGTTTGGATTTTTTTCCTGGAAAAACTACCGGCCCAAATTTTCATACTTGGTTGCCCTAGTTAGCACAGTACTTTTTGTGTCCCCACACACAGAAATGCCCCAGGTGATGTATAGTTGGTTTACAAATGGTCTAATATAATCACTTAGGATGATGTACCTTTCTGCAAACTTAATAATTAACCAATTGATTAATTTTAATGACTGTGTGGTAGCAGACATACTAAAACAGTTAATCTGGTTTCCTATATCTGTCCTGCAAAATCTCCCCAATCACATTGCTTCTGGAAGCCAAGCTGGGGATTGTGGCATACGTACCCAGAAGGCTTTGCAACTGAAACAGTGTAGGGATAGCACTATTGTGGATGTTGGCCAAACTTAAACCAATTCAGCATGGCTAGGTTGGGTACGCTGACCCGTGTGTGCTTGAACTGGTTCAGTCCTCGAATGTTAAACTCAAAGGCCTTGTTGCTTTAGAAAATGTTTTGCAGGCTACTTAGTGATTCAGAATCTGGGAGTTTTCAGATTATCCCAGGAAAGCAAGGAAGCTAGGGTTTCGTGGCAGTGAGCAGTACTTTAAATAAATCAGTTACTGTACCCCTTGCTTGGTTTTATCTATCTTTGTAATCTAAAAAGCACATCCACTTGCAATTTTGCTGTTTTTAATCTCTAGGACTCCAGTGTGTGGAATGTTAAAACTGTAGGAAGTCAATGAGTGAGCCTAACCTTTTTCAAAGCTGTTAAAAGTAACCCTTCTATGGGTGCTGTAACGTAGATGAGTAGAATATAGAACAGCTTCAATGAATAAGTGAGGAGTTTCTTTTTAGCTTTGAACGTTAATTCACAAAGCAGACGTCATGTGCTTCAGCAGGGGCAGCTCTCAGTAAAAAACAGATATGGCTATGAGTGGATTATTAGCCTGCATTCCTATGGGAAATCAGTGATATTTCTAGTCTAGTCGTCAAAGTGTCATGAAAGAACTAAGTTTGAAAGCAAAATATCCAACTTGAAAAAACTGCTGTTCTTATTTGGGTCATTATTTTTAATTAGTGGGGACTTCCTCTGTTACTCACTGGTGTTTGTTCTACTCTGTAGTGACTTACATGTGTTAGATGCTATTTTAAAAATTATTATTTATGAGAACTGCTTACAATGCTTGGGTTTCTTATGTGAAAACGAAATATAAAAGTTGTGCTGTGTACACATCTTGTAAAAGGTCGGCCAGTTCAAATATGTGATGTAGTTAGATGCTCTGGAAGCCTAAATTGATGAGTCCAATAGACAGTTATGTGAATTTCCACCTTGCCCTCCTCTTTCAGGACAGATTCTAATAGCCTGTCTGTAGGTCTGATCCAACGGCCATTGAAGTCAATGACCGTATCAGTGCTTGGGTATGCACTAAGTATCAGCCCACCAGCCCCGCCCCTTCTGCATGAAACTCCACCCCCCGAGTCCCTCCACGCTGGCCGGCCCACCCCAGGTCAGCTGAGCCACCCCAGATGCACCACCCCGGACCACACCGGCTGCCCTAACCCCAGCCGGCCGCCCTAACCCTTGGGCCAGCCCGAGCTGTCCCAGCTGGCCTGACCTCTGGGCCGGCCTGAGCCCCAGCCCAGGCCCTGGCCACTGGCTGATCATCGAGCCTCAGGCCGGGGGGTCAAAGTGTGGGTGGGGCCACATCAGAGGCCAAGGAAGGCTTAGCCTTCCTTGGCCTATGCTATCCGCTGCCCCTGCTTCAGTGGATTTTGGATCAAGCCTTGCAGACAGAGCAGGTGTAGAATTGTGCACTGTGCGGTCTTTCATATCCTGCTGGTGTGTAGTTTTCTTAATAAAGTCCAAATTATTGTGTGTTTTCTGGAAGTGGTTGCACAAACTGCATTCAGTTTAGTCACTTTATAAAGGTTCAGACAATTATTTTTCTCCTACGAAGGAAATGGCAGATCACTGTAACTCAACTCTTTTGAAGGGGTTTGAAGTTTGTATTCTTGTCTGTTACATCAAGTAACAAAAGGCTCAGTGGGAGGTGCCTGGTAGCCGAGCCTAGGGAGAGGCAGAGGCCAAAGGAGCACTTGGTTGGGGAGAGTGGGAAAGCCGGAGCAAAGAGGGCAGATGGGAGGACCTTGAGAAGCAAGTGGGATCTTGGAGGGGAGCTAGAGCAAAGGGAGCCATTCTGGGGCAAGTTTCTGGGAGATCTTGTGGGAAGAGGGATACTGGGGGAGAGACTGGGAACCTGGGAGCAACAAACAGAAGGGAAAAGAAAAAAGTCTTGTGTGACCTGAGTGAGGGATGACTGGGCCTTTCTGGGGATGAAGGAAAAGAGAAGTAGGGATTTGGCAGAGAAAAGAAGAGGTGTATATACAGCACAAGTAAAACAGCATCACCCAGTTCAGGGAGAGATGTGTGAAAGAGAAAAAAAGGCGACCAACACTGGAGGTGTTTAGCAAGTGGCTGGTGGTCAAAGAGATCTGGGGGCACGAGGGTATAGGGTGGAGTTGAATTGAAAACCGGGACAGAAACTTTTAAACTGGAAGAAGAGAGGAAGGAAGCCAGTGAAAGTGACAGAGATTAAGAGTGATGATCTCATAGCCTGAAGCGTGAGAATGGTCTAGCTGAGGTATTCTGAATTCCCTGAAGTTTAGAGGCTACATAAAGGACAGAATAGTGGTAGTTAACTGAGTGATTAAGGCATGAAATAAGGATTTCAGTAGTGGCAGTTTCAAAACGAAGTCTAATTTGGCCAGTGTTCTGGAGGTGAATGTACAGATAAAGGAGGTGTGAAATGAAAGAAAATTTCAGGGTCAAGGCTGACACCACTGCTTCTGACCTCAGGAGCAAAATTAAGGAGAGTTATCGCAGGCATGGAAAATAAAGAATTTTTTTACTCTGGGGGGAGGACTTAGCTCTTAGAAGCTTTAGAGTAGCAGGATGTTATGCGAAAGCGAGGAACTGATTATCAGGAGGAAATGAGAGTTAGACAGGGCATAAATGTATATGTCATTTGTGTAAAAATTATATCCAGGGTTGAAGCAATGAGATGATCCAGGGTGAAGTGATGGAGAAGAGGACTAAAATAAGAGCCTCTGGGAATAATTTCTTGAGAACAAGTAGGAAGTGAAGAGAGTGAGATGTGAGATTTTCTGGCTAATGATGGCCAGCTGGTACATCCCATTCCTGGAGGCAGGCAGTTTCAGTTTTACAAAACACTTTGAAAACAAGGCAGAAAGCTGTCATGGAGAGGTGAATTTGGAGAAGGCCCCTTTTTCATTACTATATGGGAAATGAGTTTTCCAGGTATGGCAGTGGACGATGAGCACCAGCTTGTAGACCCGGGCAGAAAATCTCGACTTCACAGAGGTGATCCTTGTACCAGTGTGAGCAGATGATGTATGAGAGAGGGTGAGAGAGATTGGGTTAAGAACTGATAAAGTATACAATACATGAGTCCTGGTGAGGAGCTTGTCAGCAAATGAGGCATTGAGGAGAGTGGCATATGGGAAGGTTTTGGTTCTAAGAATAGTTTTAAAAGAATTTCATTTATTGTCTTTGAGGCATATCGATCGGATAGATACTACAAATCCATGCCTGGAATTGAAACTTCCTTATTCTGCAACCTATAAATATGCTCCTGATGCAAATGAAATACCAAGTGTGGTCTGAGGACACTGTTCAAGACAAGTGGGAATCGCATGAGGAATTTCTTCAGAAGTCAATGTTTAAATTACCTTGTAGGAACCTGCTGGTAGAAGCTGCACTGTTAAGTTAGACATGATCCCTGACTGTTCATAAAATGGAAAAAATGCAGTTAGTGACTTCTGTTATTATGTTAAGCTTTGCTGTTGCTGAGGTAAAGTACAAATAGTGTGTGTGCCTTAATCCAAAGCCCACCCAATTTAATTTAGAGACTCCCACTCATTTCAGAGGGTTTTGAATCAAGGCATGCACATAAGAAGTCCCATTGTCGGGACAAGATGAAATACCTGATCAACAAAATCCCAGTGTCTACAATCCTGAATTGTAGTATTTGCTTTACAATTAAGATCAGGTGCTATACAAAAGTGAAAAATCGGACAACTCTGGCCCAAAAGAATTTGCAGTCTAATTCTGCTATTCTAAAAAATCCCAATTATTTAAACTTGCAACAATCAAAATAGCAATGGATGCCAAATGGAGATGCTTTTTCTTATTCATGTTTGAAAGTGTGTCTAATTTAGAAACATTTCTGTCATTCTATCTGCTGCAGCATTTTGGGCTTGTGCCATGTAACTACCATTAATGTTGTCTCTTTTTAAAAAATTATTGAGGCCCATTGTCAAGCTTTTCTGAAATCCCACTTTGGGTCAAGATGTAAGGAGTAGCAAACTTAATTTTATTCGGTTGAAATAGGAGTACGAACCATTGCTAGAAAGAAGTGAGTTTGGAGTAGGATTTGAGGAAATAGGGTGGCTTTGTGGCATATAAAATCAGAGGATACACCAGGTTAAAGCTATTTTAACTTTGTTAAAATCTTTCTTTAAATATAGGAACTGCCAGCTAGATCCTCCAGCCCCACAGAAAATCAGGTAGGTCCCATACTCATTTTGCTGACTCTTCCCAACAAATGTTCTGTTCCTTTCTCTGGGCAAATTCCTGAACTTGTCTGAAGTGCTCCAGGATGAAATCTTACCACTTTTACAGGAAACCAAGGGGATAGGGGCTGTTTGTTTGCCTTTTGAAAATAGACTTTCATTTTCTTGAATATCAGGAATTCGATTGTGAATCTTTCACACAACTCTAGTGAATAACGGAATCTACAGGCAAGAGGTTGAAGTTTATTTACATGTTTGTATTGAGTATGTTGACGTCCGTGAATTGGCAAAATGCTCTCTTTTGGAGGACCTGATCCAAAGCCCATTGAACTCAATTAAAAAAAATTCCAGTTGACTTCAGCATGCTTTGGATCAGACTCTACATGAAGATATTTACAAAAAATCAGGAAGTGATGGAACAAACTTATGTTAGGCTTTTTAGAGCCCTGGCCAGTAAAGATCTGCTTTGGCTATAAAAACCATTACAATCCTTTTAAAGGTTCTGTAAGTTTAATATAATAGGAAAACAGAGGGCACCTTGCTTACCTGGGGCTCCGAGGAGCTTTAATATTGATCTTGAAAGTGCTGAAAAAAGAATTGTAAAAAATAAAAAAGGCTAATAAGTGGACTCTAAAGTATTAATGGTTCTGATTTGTCACAGGTAGTTGGAAATGGTGCGGTGCAAGTTCTCCAACTCTACTTATTAAAGAATTTAGAATACAAAAAATGAGTGGCTTTCTTTTGTTGGGTACTTTTGGGGAAAAAACTGTTGCTTTCTTAAGATCCTCTCATTAGACACCCTTACTACAAATTGGTGGAATTCACTTGATTTATTAGTCTTTTGCTGGCCTCAGTGCAGCACTCCGCTGTAATAATTTTTAAACGGACAGACGATATTGTATTAACTCCTACAATTTTGTATTCAGATTCCGTTGCGTATTAATGATTAGAATATTTTAACATAAATTTAGATTAAAAATATTTTATGAATCTATGTGCAGGTCCTGTTTTCGTTCTACGCAATGGAAAATATTATTTCAGATCTGATGTTTGATTCCCAAATGGTAATTCCCAGTGATTAAAACAAAAAAAAAAATTCATCGCAGGCATTTTTGTTGCTCTAATGGCCTACTGTACTCACTGTTCACTTGCTAAAGTGCATCCTGCTATTAGTGGTGTGATTGTAGGGGATGTAATTGAACATAATTTAGTGAAATCATGTAGCTAACCTAAAGCATGCTCCAATTATTTTGAACCTATAAAAACAGTTGCTTGGATGTTTCAGCTCCCGTTTTCATTAGATTCCAGAGTCCTCTTTTTATACCTGATATGCGTCGCTATATGCATCATTATAGGAACTGTCTTTATTTATGTGAGGTAATAGAATTTTACTGTAAGTTATAATTCAAATGATATTTTAATTGGTACAAAAATGTAGATGAAATATGGTGTCATATTTTACTTGTAGGAGCTATAAGAGGCTTAATTCTGATTTTGCTTGCTAAAAGTGTTTTTTATTTTAAACTGCAGCAGGAAATGATAATGGAAGATGAACAAAGGGTTTAAAATCCATGCTGGGATAATATTTAATGTTCTGTTTTTAACCCCTTCATTAATGGTCACATGTTTGTTGTACTCCACTAAGTAGGTGTACAATGAAATACCAGTATTGTTCCAGTAAATAAATGTGCAGTCCATTTCATATTATTATTTTCTTTCATTTCTTTTTATCTTCAGAGTCTCTTAAAATATTTTTCATTTGTAAAATTTCTAGGAAAAAAAGGAGTCAAAGTGCATTATTTTTAAAAAAATGTATTAAACTGAAGAGTATGTACGTACATGGGTAGCCTTTTAGTGTGTAGAGAAGAAAGAGAAGT
This sequence comes from Chrysemys picta bellii, assembly GCF_011386835.1. Taxonomy (NCBI): domain Eukaryota; kingdom Metazoa; phylum Chordata; order Testudines; family Emydidae; genus Chrysemys; species Chrysemys picta. The sequence continues at coordinate 16,797,478 of NC_088798.1, forward strand.
CATTTGTAGGTACGTGGCAAAATGTTTGAAACCTCTTTATTTTGTTTTTAATCCATCAGAGAAAAGTGGGGGCACCACCTCCGATGAAGTTGCCACCTCCTTATAAAGCACCCAAAAGACTCCAGTCAGAGGAGGATGCTGTGGAGGAGGATTTTTATACAGAGGGTAAGTAGTACCGCATTTATCTAAGAAGCGCATTGTATTTTTATGGACTATAATCTGTCTGTGTGATGGTGCTACATAGCAGTGACATTGTTATTACAAGTACTGTGCATGGATTAATTTCCGTCAGCGTGAGTAGTGCTCCATAGGATGTGGAGAGCTGGTCTCAAACTTCTCTTTACTGTAGACTGATCTTTTTAAGGTGGAAGCTCTTGCCCTTCCAACTGCAACCCTCGAGCTTCCCTCTTTGCCGGAGTGCGGAAAGGTGCTTGAGTCGTTTTTAGTTTAGTTGGTCAAAAAGCAATGAACAAGATCTAAGCTGACCTACAATTTGCAGGGGAGTGTCGCTGCTTGAAGGCAGATAAGATGCTTCAGCATTGTGACAGCAGCAGCTGTGCAGATCAGTTTGAGAACCATCAGTACTCAGACCCCACCCCAAAGAGCTTGCAGTCTAGATTATACATCACAGTGCAGGCATTATATCTTTCTTTAAAAAAAAAAAACGCAGGGGAATTATTATTGGAATTACGGTTTAAGGATTTTAGGGCAGAAGCATGATTTTAATGAAGGTTTTCCGTGAAGAGCCTGAGGGAGTGAGAGAAAGTTATGCAGAGAGTGGGTAATTAAGTGGCTTGGGTGGAACAAAAGGAGCATCAGGTCTGTCACAATGGGCTCCTTGAAAGGTGATTTATTTTGTATAGCACCCTTAATCCCCAAATGCTATAATTTCTACAGATATTTCACATTGATTTATGCTTTGATCAGCATGGAAGTGCAGGCATCTATAAATCGGAACACTATGTCTGTTCAGGAGTGCCCCGCAACACTTCCTAGAGGTTCAGGACCTATTCGGGTGGCTCTAGCTTTAGATAAACAGAAAGTAATTACGCAATAGGAGTGACTCTCAGATGACCAACGAGAGGTGATTTGAGAATTATCTATATCGCACTCAGCACCAGAGTAACTGAGAAACTTACAAAAACTAGTCAATGTGTTGATTTCCTCTCCTTTTGCTCCTCTCTCCCCCTTACTATGGACCGGTACTTGTGTGTGTTCCTGTGTGTGGTGTTATGAGTATTTTTGTTTGTTTGTTTATTTGTGGGAAAGCCAGAGGAAAGAGATGCATTTTGCTTTTTGACCTGTAGGTGGTCAGGTCTGTGGCTAAGTCTTGTTCTTGTGAATAGAAGTTCTAAAGCCATAGGACTGCTGATGAGGAAGGTCTCTGACCCGCTCTTATGAATTTAATCCATGTTGTTAGCAGTGCCATTTTACCTCTCGAGCACAGTTGTTGTTGTAAGCCTTGATCAGAGGCTGAGACAGTCATCAAGATGGTTTTGGGTCTGTCCCATTAAGATTTTGGAGGTGAGGATCTTGATTGGTTATTCTCTGGGGAACCAGCTAAGGTTATGTCTACATTACCACTTATGTCGGTATAATTTATGTCTCTTAGGAATGTGAATAAGCCACCCCGCTGAGCTACATAAGTGAGACTGATCTAAGCGCCGGTGTGGACAGCGCTATGTCGGTGGGAGACCTTCTCCCGCCGATGTAGTTAAAGCCGCTCATTGGGGTTGGATTAATTAAGTCAATGGCAGAGCTCTCTGCTGTCGGCTTAGAGTGGCTACACAAGAGAGCTTACATCGGCGCAGCTGCACCGCTGTAAGCTCCCTAGTGTAGCTATAGCCATAGTAAATGGAGCACAGGGTGATTTGTTTAAGTCCGCCTCTGTTGCTTAATTGGTGAGCTGCTGTATGTTGAACCAGTAGGAGCTTTTCCAAAGTTCCTACTTTCAATCCCAAGTACAGAGTGTTACTAGAAATGAGTCTGGAAGTTTATAAAAGTGTCGTAGGTCCTTATCTGTCAGCTTGGATGAAGCATCTGGGCCAGCTGAAAATGGAAGAAGGCAGGGGTGCTGTAGCTGTTTGTAATAGGGAGAAGAAATGCATAGCATTTGACTCCTAACTCTCTCTAGTTTTAGGATAAATGGATTTTCTGCCTTTAGACCAAACTATTCAGTCCTTAAGCTATCAGCCTATGCAGCCTCCCTTCACTGAGGCTGATTCCAGCCTGAAGCTGGTGTTACCAGATATAAATCTCAACAAAAGATCCTGGATCCAGCATTGCCTGATGAGGCCAAGGTTCCAACCAAGTGTTTCATGGCAAATGTGTAGCCCCAGACCACTCCTTTACCTCACTCTCAGTTGTAACATTTAAGCTGGGATCGACATTCCCAATTTAGTGTATCTACAGTCTGCTTCAGAAAGTGAACCAGGTTCATGCAGGATAAAAGACAGCAAGATAGGATGGTCTTCAGCCTGAAATAAAAACTTCAGAATGGTTTGTTTTAATGACTATTTTCAGAATATTAAAGAAAATGTGTGTGGGAGGGTTTTTTTATTCTTCTCTTGGGAATGATTTTCCATGGTGGAGGAGTAGGTTAGTAACACGCATGCCCTCTGAACAGTGGGTTTCAAATAGATTTTTTTTTAAATGGTGTAAAATGAAGCCATTTGCACTAGCAATAAATCATGGCAGGGTATACATCAGTAGGCATTGGTGTGCTGGTTTCGTGGTTGAAGCCCAGAAATGTGCACTAAGAATTTGCCGATAGACCACTAATGCACACCTTGTTGTAGCTTATTACTAAAATGAGGGGTTGGGAGTGGAAAGGGAAAAAAATTAGTTTGTAAGTAGAGTTTTTCTCAAGGTTTTCCATAGGCATTAGGAGCTATGGAATTTTGTTTGACTTTATAATTGAATTATATGCACACGGCAGAGGATCATAATTTATCCTAAAAAAAAAAAAATTATACAAAAATTAAAAAATTCAAAGTGAGTGGAGTAAACCAGACAGACATTAACTCTGGCAAGAGCTCAGAATCCTGTCATTTCAAGAGGCATTTTTCATTAACTTCTCCCTTTTAATTAGAAAATGAAATTGATCTGATTGATTCACATTGGTTTTTAAAGTAAAAGAAAAACGATTTGTAAAGAGTGGTTTTATGGTGATTCAAGCTCTAGACTAGGACTCAGGATACTTGAGTTCAATTCCTGGCTCTGCCACGGATTTCCTTTGTGTATTTGGGCAAGTCGCTTAATCTCCCAGCACCTCAGTTCCCCATCAGTAAGAGGGTATAATAATACTTCCTTCCCTTTGCCTTATCTATTTAGACAATTTGAAGTCAGCGGAGCTGAGTGAAGGCATAGGGGTCTATCTTCATGGTGCTCCTTGCAGGATTCTTGCCTTAGGTTAGTTATGAGCACTTAAGGGCAGGGACTGTCTCTTTGTATATGTTTTTACAGATGCTAGCACAATGGAGCTCTGATCTCAGTTGGAGCCTCCAAAAGCTTCCCTAAAGCTGATGTTTCCAGAAATACCCAAACTAGTGAGATGTGATGACTTATTCTTTTTTTATAAAATCAAACATCTACACCTTTAAAAATGAATCTATTTCCCCACCTTTTTGTCAACTGTCTGAAATGGGCCATCTTGATTATCTCTACAAAAGTTTTTTTTCTCCTGCTGATAATAGCTCATCTTAATTAATTAGCCTCTTAGAGTTGATATGGCAACTTCCACCTTTTCATGTTCCCTGTATGCATATATATCTTCTTACTATATGTTCCATTCTATGCATCTGATGAAGTGGGCTGTAGCCCACGAAAGCTTATGCTCAAATAAATTTATTAGTCTCTAAGGTGCCACAAGTACTCCTGTTCTTGTTGCAAATACTTGCTGTACATTTAATGTGCAAAAATATAAAATTACAAAGGGAACCAAGAAGGCCATAAATATCATGAATTAATGACATTAAAAATATTAGAATAGTCAGATTACTGAATAATTGTAAGTGTTTGAAAAAATGTCAGAAGTGTTAAGGATTAAATTGACTTTGATAAATCATTGAAGCTAATGGGGGATCTGGTTGCTTAGAGAACAGGAGTATTTGTGGCACCTTAGAGACTAACAAATTTATTAGAGCATAAGCTTTCGTGGGCTACAGCCCACTTCTTCGAGTTTGTCAAGTCCTTTTGGGTGAAGCTGCATTGTGAAACAAGAAAAATAACACAGTGACACACTTTGCAGGGGACTGGAGTAGATGACCTCTCGAGGTCCCTTCCAGTCCTATGACTCTATGATTTTCATTGCTGCTGCAAAATATAGAAATGTTTACTCAGAGACAAAGACGAGGAAGCTTTTGCAGTCAAACACTGCCTCTCCAATAGATGTCACTACAATCAACAGCAAATAGCAATGAGGGTTTCAAAGAATGTAAAGATATGACCAGGCAAAAATAAGTATATAAACCTTTATGAAAGGCTGAGGCATTAACAATTTCTAATATTTACAATGTTAATTTTGGTAAATGTACTAACAAGTGTATTCAGCTTTGTGTGTCTTCCTAGATAATGCAAAATACCCAGGATTACACAAATAAAGCTGACTTTCATTTTTGAGCTGCATGTTAATCCTTATTTAATGTGTCTCTACACTGCTAATCTTCTCTTTCTATTCTTATTCAGACTTGTAATTAGCTAAAATACGTAGGTTTCTAGCTCACCCCTAATAAAAGGACCAGAGAGGCACTGCTTTATAATTTAGAGCGTCCTTGCAAGCCTTTGTACCACATGAGGATACAGACCCTGATGTCAGTGCCCTTGTTGTGTTTTTCTCTTACGTTTATGAATCATACACATAAACTTTCTTAATCTGGTGTAGTGCTGCAATATTGAAATTACATTCTCAATGAATTACTGGTAACATTGTAACTGGAAACATTTGTGTCTGGAATTTTACTATGTACATGCGTATAATCCACTGAACAGATGGTTTCTCTGTGTGTGTTGTGCATATATATTACAAAGAAAGGTTAGATTATGTTAAAAATGAGTGAATTAATGGTGATACAAAATAACTGAATTATTCAAGAGAAAGCGTCACCATTTGGAGTAAAGAATGAATAGGAAATTCCTAACATGACTACATTTAGAAACTGCAGTTATAAACCTGTAAAACTTGTAACCATTTTTAAATGACCAAAATGAGAAATTTAACATCTCTTTAACGTTTCAGTTCAAGTATTCACATTACAATAAAACCAATACTGCTTGTTTAAGAGTGGTGATAAAATACAATCACTGATGAAGTTGAAAATTTTTGCATGCTAGTAATGGTAAGATAGTTTTGTGTCTGACACATAAAAATGATGCAAGAACACTGTTTAGTAATAGAAAATTATAAGATGATACATTTGTTCAAGTCACTTAGATTAGCAAAAGTTCACTGATAACCCTTGTAATTTGCACTAAAAGGATGCACAGATATAATTAATGCCATTAACTATTTCTCTCTCTCTCTGCAGTAAGAGTGGCTCATTAAACACAATATTAACTGCAACTAGCTGTGAAAAACATAAATGGTTATGTTTTAAATAGACTTGTTTCTTGGAATAGAGATGTCATTTTTAATGCTAGCAGGGTAAGCCAGTGCAACAAACAGCAGCCGTAGAGCATCAGTGGGTCAGATGTGGGAAACCAGAGATTTGCTTCTCCCTGCGTACTTTTATAGGCAGCTTTAATCTGCTGACAGATGTAACTGTTAGCTTGTGGGTAGCTTGAAATTAGCGTAACTGATTGCATCTCATAATAGAAAGAGACGGACAGTTTGCCCTTAAGGAGAGAAAATTCTCAGAAAAATAGGCCCAAGGTCGTTGGAAGAAAGACGAGCACTGAGTCTGTGTATGATGAGGATTTGAGCTGCTTACAGCATTGAATGTTTGTCAGGAATGCAGATCTCTTGAAGTACATGCTGGTACAGCAATGGTACAAGGGGGGTTCCCAGGTAAGGATTCATATGTGTGTGTGTGTGTGTGTGTATATATATATATGCATTGTAGTTGTTTCCAGCAAGCCATTTTAAATATTTTAATGATCATTCAGAACTAATGAAGTCATAAAGGCAAGAGAATAGTATAGTAGCACAAACCATTTTTCTCAGCTGAGAGCATGTACCTGTACTATGTAAGACTCTTAGATGAATTCAGTACCTTTAAATTATTTGTCTTATGTTTCATTGTCAATCACTGTTCTAATATACTTGAATGCATGACACCAGCATGCAAAATTGACAACAGCAGGTCAGTGCTTTAAAGTATCAGAATTCCTAATACTAAATTTATTTTTGGTACATGGAATAATCTACTCTTTCTCATAACTGTTGTTGTGATGTGGAGACAGATGGCTGAATTTTCTTCACTTTGCCTGGTAAGAATGTGTTAGGTAAATATTTTTAGAGTAGAATAAAAAGCTGCTGGGGAAACCGAAACTGAATATTCAGCATTTTCATTGTATAAGGAAGCAGAATGGGAATAATGCAACTTGGTAGTAGACAAGCAAGAGCTATTGCAATGAAGTGTGATCTAATCTTTGTGTTGCCTCAAATCTCATTTGATGTTAGGTATGATCATTTTTTCTGACACAAGCCAGGTGTCCAGGTATTAGTAGTAAAGCATTTGTCATGAAATATATTTTGTCTTGGTATTGAAAGGTTTGAATATTAAATTCTTCAAAACATGATAAGGGTGTTGGGGAAACCTGATGTGATCTTATTCAGATACTGCAGATGCCTAACTTCTCCTAACTTATTACTGTAGAAAGTAGGGTTTGTGTTGTAAAACTGCGTACAAAAGGCATTACTGTACAATCTTACTTAGAGAGGATTATACTAGTAGATATCTCTATTACTTTGTCACTGAAAAACACAGTATCACTGCAATGACTTGCAATTAAAAACGTGGCATGATTGGACAGGGAAAACGTTTTTGAGTATTTGCATGAATAATGAATCAATACACAGGAAGAGGCTATGTGTCTAAATTATTGAACAGCTGATTTTTAGATAGCATCTTTCAGCTATAATCACAAATGATGCTATATTACTGTGGAGGGGGTGGGGGTGGGGGGAAGAGATATGCAGCATGTCTGGTCCAGAATAGGCAGAGCCCAACTTCCAGATATTCTTGGTTTTAAGCAGTAGCCATTGGGAATACAAAGTGCTAATAATCCCCTATAAGAAGGAAAAATAAAAATGTTAATGTCTATTTTTTTATATAGAGATCAGTTATTAAATTGCCCATAGAATGACAGTAATTGAGACAGCAGTCCAGCCCAATTTCTTTAACTGTTCAAGAGAGTCAAAATTATTTTTCTCGCACATCAGTAATGTGCATTTTCCCCCCTTGATCCAACATACTAATTTTTAACAACTAGTCATCAATATTCCTTCAGCTTTGTACAGCTATGAAATACATCCAAAGGCTGAACTAGAATTCTTAGCCATAGGTATTTGAGATACATAACACAATGACTGACTGTTTTAAAGTATGCTTTTATACCTGTGGAGTGCCAATATACATGTTGAAAAGTAATTGCATCTTGGCATTTTGCCTATGATGTGTCACACAGATTGACATCTGTTTTTCTAATCTATCAGCAGTTCTAAAGCACCTGTCTCCATAGTATCTAAGTGCAGTACAGAATTAGAATTAGAAGAAACACAGTGGGAACAGAGGGCAGTCAATTTTCTATCCTACTGTAGAAATATGATGAGCCTCTAATTGTTAGTATGATCTTACACATCATGAGTGGGTTCATCAGTGACTGGAGGCTGAAATTTTCTCTCCTTGCTCCTACCAAAAGTAAATTATTACTAAGGCTGTAAAGTCGTCAAATCATTGAGCTTTTGGGGACCTTAGAAGACAATGGCAATTTGTTGTGCTTTTGGTGGTAGCATATGTGTGCGCATATGTATATAAACATATGGACTACGCGAGGGGGGTGGGATAAGTAAAGGTTTGAGCAGCATGATTTTGTAAGGGCTGCATTACTGCAATTACAATGACAAAGCCATGAGTGAGCTGTGTAGGTCATCTCAAACTAGTGTCCGGAAAACCTTTTGTAGCACACTGTTTCCTGTTCTGTAGATGCCATACGTATTATAGAAAAATATTGTGGGAATGTTTTGGAGAGCTTTGGAAACTTGCACTGAGACTATTTTTTGTATCCCTCTATCTGTAAAGTCAAGTGCATTAATTACCATGAGTCTAAATGCACAGCTCGGCGAGCCATAAGAACCTGTAAAATTAGCTGAAGTTGCTTATCTAGACCTAAAAATGTTGCAGTTTTAAGGACCATTACATCAGGGTCTTACAGGGTAGAAGTGAAAGCTGACTCCTGCTGGGAAACCGAGACTCTTCCCTTCTCTTGGTATAATGCTTCTGTTCCGAGGCCTACAGGGCCATGAGATATTGGATGCAAGTCCCAACATGTAGAAAAGCTGCTTCTTGCCCCAAACTAAATCTTAACCAGTCTGGGCCTTGAGCGGGGGTAGATTGGGTGGAAATTGCACATTTGTGAGGAGAAAGAGGAAAGATTTGAATTTAAAAAAAGAAAAAAATAGTTGTTAGAAGCTTTCCCAGGCTTTGGAATGTTAAAGTAAATGCTAAGGGAGCATGTGCCCGTGAGGAGGTGAAAGATGCGTGATAATCTTATCACATTTGTTCTGTCTTTTGTACAGCACCTAGCACAATGGGGTCCTGGTTGATGATTAGGGCTTGTAGACACACACAATGTATGTGTAGGGGGAGGATAGCTCAGTGGTTTGAGCATTGGCCTGCTAAACCCAGGGTTGTGAGTTCAATCCTTGAGGGGGCCATCTAGGGATCTGGGGGGAAAAATCTGTCTGGGGATTGGTCCTGCTTTGAGCAGGGGATGGACTAGATGATCTCCTGAGGTCCCTTCCAACCCTGATATTCTATGAAACAGGGCTAAGTTATGTCTCTTCAAGTTGTGCCTGCGAATAAGGAGGATTATACCAGCCATACTGTTCTTGAAGGTATTGTGGTATTATATCTTAGTCCCTCCGTATGCTGTGAGATCAGGTCAGCTAGTGGTACCACTTGCTACACGTTTTTATTTATTTTTTTAAAGTAGGCTGCACTTCCCCTATGTAATGATCCTGGTGCTGTCTGGTTTGTTGGGGTCACGGCTCTTTCCTGGCACAGTCCTTCTTGGCCTTTTGGCACTAACAAGTCCCCTGGGTGCCCAACTAGGGCTGAAGGGGCTCCCTGGGCGCTTTCACCCTTCTAGCATACCGGCACCAGGTTATCCATGGTTTAGTCCTTAAAACCTAGAAAGCCTTCTTCATCAGATTACTAAAACTGATGATAAACCAGATGTAAAGGTTTAATTCCGTTCTTTCCTGCCTTAAGTTGTGACTGATTATCCTAGGAGTTGTTTTGAGAATAATACGATATAATTTTATAGTGTATACTTCATGTGTTCATCTCAGGACGCACAGTAGTGTCACATCTTGGGAAGTCCTGCAGTGAGAAGGCGTGGGGGTAAGTGGGCCCACTAGACAAGGAGATGCATGAAGCACTGATGACACCATGCCAGCAATACAAGCTAGTTGATGGTATAGATTAGATTAGTTTTGAATATTAATTTTGAAGGGGGGAAATTCATGATGTGCGGGAACTGGACAGACTGTTGCACATAGCTGGTGAGGTCGAGAATGGAGAGGGGGAAGAAATGCGATGAGTCCAGAACTTGCCTCACAGAGGTGGAGGTATGTGAAGGGATGAGCTTAAGGAGGCATATGGAGAATGGCTATGAAGGGCCTTGAGGAAGATGGAAAGGATTTTGTAATGGAGGGAGAGTTAGGCAAGGCCCTTTAGGATCAGGCATGGTTGGACTAGATGACCTCCTGAGGTCCCTTCCAACCCTGATATTCTATGAACAGGAGTACTTGTGGCACCTTAGAGACTAACAAATTTATTAGAGCATAAGCTTTCGTGGGCTACAGCCCACTTCTTCGGTTGCATATAGAGTGGAACATATATTGAGGAGATATATATACACACATACAGAGAGCATGGACAGGTGGGAGTTATCTTACCAACTCTGAGAGGCCAATTAAGTAAGAGAAAAAAACTTTTGAAGTGATAATCAAGATAGCCCAGTACAGACAGTTTGATAAGAAGTGTGAGAATACTTACAAGGACTAACACGGCTGCTACTCGGAATCCAGAATGGTCAGATCTGCTTTCTCACCATTAGCTTGCCAGAAATGCTTCTTCAGGGGGGCCACAGTATCCACCCCCTCTTCTTCTGACTTGGACTCAACACAGAAACTTCTAGATTATTTTTGCTTCTGTCTTGCAACCTTGGGTGGATCAGCCAATGTTAAGTTTTGCTTATCACATACACAACACATTTAGAAAGTGTTGTGCAAACATTAACTAATTAATTAGGCTGAAACTTGGTTTAAGCTGCTAAACCAGATTTTTTAAATTTAAAAATAATTCATTAAGCCAATGTAGTTCTTGTCAAATAACTCTAATTTTACATGTCTACATAGCCCTACACCGGATTCGCAGCTGTTAGTGAGACTCTGACGTTCTCCTTTTTCAGAGGTATCAATAAGTAGTCTAGACTCTGAGCCCCTTTTCCTCAGCAGAGCAAGAGTCAACATGATGGGAACAATCATGGCAGAGTTCCCTTTCTATGGCTTCAGAGGCCTCTGGTCTTTGCCTTGCTCTGCCATGATGAAACAGGGGGGACAAATTGAAAGGCCATAATAGGTAGAGTGACCAGAAAGCAACTGTGGAAAAACGGGACAGAGGGTGGAGGGTAATAGGCGCCTATATAAGAAAAAGTCCAAAAAATGGGACTGTCCTTTAAAAACGAGACATCTGGTCACCCTAATAATAGGTGATCCCTTCAGGGAGACAAGTCCCAGACATTTCAGCTCTGTGGGGGACAACAGAGAATGAGAAACCACATATTGCTTATTCTTTCCTCCAAATCAGCTTTAAAACCTAGGATTGCAATGGATAAGTGAGAGGGTTGAACTGCCACTCTGTTTGCACCACTAGGAGGAGGAAATTTGGAGCATGCGGGGAAGGCACATAGCCCACAGTGTTGAAGAGAAGTCTGAGCTCCCTCTGGTATTTGCAGGAAGAGGAACACATCTCAGTTTTTCCACATTGAGGAAGCATGGATTAGGGTTACCATACGTCTGGATTTTCCCGGACATGTCCGGCTTTTTGGTCCTCAAATCACCGTTTTTGGGGAATTGCCAAAAAGCCGAACGTGTCTGGGGAAAATGCCGGCATCCCTGCCCCAGTCCCCTGCTTACCTGAGCAGCTTCGGCAGGCTGCGAGCTGCAGGCAGTGCTGTGGCGGCAGCTGCTGCTGCTCCCCCCAGACATCTCAGCTCTGTGTAGCTGAAGAGCCGAGCTGCCCGAGCGCTACCGGCTTCACGGTTTGCCGGGCAGCCCCCAGACCTCCAGACCCTGCGCCCCGGGCTGGGCGCTTCCCCAGAGCAGCCGGAGCCCGGGAGGGGAAGCACCCGGCCGGGGGCGCAGCGGGTCTGGAGGTCTGGGGGCTGCCCGGCAAACTGTGAAGCCGGTAGTGCTCGGGCAGCTGTTTCGCATGGCTGGGAGGGAGGAGGGGGAATGCGGGGCGCTCAGGGGAGGAGGCGGAGTTGGGGCGGGAACTTTGGGGAAGGGGTGGAGTTGGGGCGGGGCCGGGGAAGGAGCGGGGCCAGGGCCCCGTGGGGTGTCCTCTTTTTTAAAACCTTAAATATGGTAACCCTAGCATGGATGCCAAGCCAAAAAGCACCGCAAAGGATTAAGGCTTTCACAGCCATCTTTATTCAGTCCCACAGCACACCTCTTCTTCCATCAAATGAACAAGCAGTGTTTGATTACCAATTTAGAGAAGAGCTCTTGCATCTTACTGGTGAGATGAAATCCTAGCAGACAGTACACATAGGTGCGAGCTAGAAAACCTTCATGTAGCAAGAGGAACCTGGGAGACAGGTTTTCTGTCCCATTTCTGGCTCCCTCCAAAAACCAGTGGACATGGCAGGAGTTGTGGAAAGACATTCTGGAGCAGGGCCTGGGGGATCTCTTAGACTACATACTGGTACTTTTGCGTACATGCACCCTGACATGACTATGCATCCTACAGACGTGCATTTATACAGATCGTTCCTGCAGCTTAGAAAGGTTGGTGTTGTCTACATCAGTGGTCTCCAAAGTGGGGTGTGCAAGAGGATCCTTGGGGGTGCACAGCAGGAGGAGCGTTTTTCTTTGTTTGTTTGTTTTTGCTTCGTCAGTTCGGACGGGAGTCCGAGCGGCTTGCTTTTTTTTTTTTTTTCTTCAGCAAAAATGGTAGAGCCGGCACGGCAGGGGTGCGTGCTCAAAAATTTTTTACTGAGAGGGGTGCACGATCAAAAAGGTTTGGAGACCACTGGTCTAGATTACAAACATGCATAGTAACCTGGCTGTTGCAATACAGATTTGGTATTATTTCAGATTGGCCCGAAAGTTATAGATTTACAAATAGCAATGAATATTTTTGAATATTTCATATTGTAATATCTCTGGCTTTCTAAAGAACCCTGTTAGGTATGTAAAGCTGCCAAATGAGCTGGGAAAATCTCTCCGAAGACTTGCTGTACTGTACCTGCTCTAAATTCCAGGATTTTGTGATAAAGCCTTTTAAGCCTTCTAGTTTAGCCCCTGAATAATGTAGGATTGTTCTATACAGTGAGTTGTCTACTGCTCTGTCCAGTTACTTATTCAACATCCAAAAAGATGGAGTCTCTGCCACCTTCTGTGGGAGGCTATCCCATGTCTAGATGCAATAAAACTGTATGGAGGGTGCTGCTATACCCTTAGTTCAAAATGGGCTCAAGTTTTGTGGGCTCAAGTGTCAACCTTAACATGATTTTAGGGTAGCTGTTTGTGTTTTCATGCAGGATTTTATCACACGAAAAATTACTTCAGCACTGTTTGATTGCATTTAATCAACTCATGCCAGTATGATGTTCAACCAATTAGTAGGTTTTGTTTCTTTCTAATCTTGCTAAAACATCCTGCATTATCAGCAGCTAGGCAGTAGGGAAGAAATAAGCTGGAAGCTTTTGCCAATCCTCTGCACCAGAGTACAGAGCTCTGCAGGATTCTCAGCAGGCCCTGAGACTCTCTAAACTCAGCAGCCAGTATTTTACATGAATAACTGATTGGTAGATCAGAGTACCCAAAGGAGGTCACGTCTATGTAGGGGTGAGTGCTTTGATGTTTGTTAATATGCAATTTGAAAGGCAAATAAATAGGCAGAAGTGAATTTCATTCATAAGGAACAACTGCACAGCATAAGAGCACCCTGTACGGCAAATTTTCCCTAGACTGGCAATTTTTTTTAAAGATGCTTAATTTTTCATAGATAAGGAGGTGTGTTTTACATAGGATCATAAATGTACGTAGCAGTTCACAAAAAATATAAACAGGAAATGTCTCTGCTCCTAAGAACTTAGATATGATATACAGTATGGGTATACTGTAATTATGGCCTACTGATGACCCTTCAGGTGCAGGACTTGAAGTAAGGATATAAGATAATGGTGCTCTTCCAAGCTGTGCTCAAAAGTAAGCTCCATCTACTTGAGAAGCCATGCTGTGTTTGGCTCCTTAGACTTGCCTTTCTTTTTAGTGGGATTCAAATTCTAGACTTGGTTCTGCTCGGCTCCTGGGGCATGGCGTTTTAAGGGCCATGAGGGGGAGAGAAAATGAGGGGTGGCATGATCGCGAATGCCATCCACTTACGTGACCAAAATGAAATGGCATTCACCATAGGTTGTGGAGATCCTTATTATATGATTGCCCTTCTATCTTTTTACCTGGTTTGATCAGCAATGAAATGCTTAAGTGTTGTCACTTATCAAGCCTCTGAGTTACCACTTCATTCAGATGAATAGAGGCAGTTCTTCCCTCTCAGAGCTATTTCGGGCTCTTTGCAAACTTGAGTGAACGTCATAGCATCAATTACTATTCCTGAGGGAATTCTGTACCAAATAAATAAATAAATAAATAAATTGGTGCACAATATTTTAAAATTCTGCAAATTTTATTTGACAATAAATAAATGTGGAGGCTCCAGCATGGCAGTGGGGAGCACAGGCCACTCCTCTCCCAGGACTTGGTGGTGAGGTTGCACTCAACCCTGATACAGTAAAAGGGCTAGGCCTGCTCCAGAAACACCCCAGGGCCCTGCCTCTCTGCAGCAGGTGTAAGCAGGCAGGCTCAGCCCAGTAGGGTCCAAGTGTAGAGGGGCTTATTGTTGGGGGGGATCCAGGTGTGGGGTTCAGAGGGTTCAATGTGGGACAATCTGGGTGTGGGCAGCTCAGTGGAGGATCTGGATGCACAGGGGTTCATTGGGAGGTTCTGCGTGCAGGGGCAATGGGACTCTCTCCAGGTGAAGCTGGTTGGGGCTTGGCGGGGGGGGTCTGGGTGTGAGGAGGATGGGGCTTAGTAGGGGCAATCTGGGTGTGGGGGGGCTTACTGGGAGTGGTCCAGGTGATGGGGGAGAGGGGCTTGTTGGGGTGGGAGTCCGGGTACAGCTGGTTGGGGCTCAGTGAAATGGGGGTCTGGGTGTGGGGGGGCTCATTGGGGTGGAGCAGGGGGCCTACTTAATGGGGGAGCCCCCATCCCTTCCTTCATTCACCCCAGCCTCCTTGCCCTGCCCCACTGCGGGCACTCAATTATTGTACAGAAAACAAAATAGCTCCTAGCACACAGAAGGGGAGTGTGATCAGCACTAGGACCTGGGAGGTGGTGTACAGCTGCAGAATCAGAGAGCTAGAGCAGAACCCTCCTTCAGCCAGGTAGCTCTGCGTTCTTAGAAATGGTGGGGGAGCAATGGTATATGACCCCATGTGTCCCTCCATACCGTGCCTCTGTGTTGGGGAGGCTATGCCCTCCTTGCCTCTCCCCCCCACCTCCCCTCCTGCAACTACACCCATGGACGTCCCCTCGCCCCCACAGGTTTACCTCTCCACCGGTTGCTCTGGGCACTGGAAACCATGCTGGCATGTGACCGCTCTTGTGGCTTCCCTTTGCTTCCCTGTCATTTTCTGCAGGGATGCAGAGAGATTTGTGGGGAGACATGAATTCTGTGTGCACAGTAGAGCAGAATTCCCCCAGGAATAAGTTGCATTCAGTTAACATTAGGCAGGTTTTCTTTACAACCATCAGGGCTGGTGACTTATTTGAAAAGAGCGGGTGGGGAGTTTAGATTCTGGACCACGTGATAGTAGTTTGCAAGGAAGGGGAATGCCATAATTCTGTATACTCCCTCTACCCCAACCACCTGTTCTAGACACATGGAAACAGCATGTTTGGGGAGTAAATGCAACTCTGTTTGGGAGATATGAAGCAGAGCTGAACAAATAACAGTAAATAACATATTGAATGAAAGTAACTTCATTCTATTCACCAGTTGTCTGAAAACAGATTGTCACTTCTTGCAAATACCATTTACTCTATGGCTGCCTGTTTGAAATTTGGAATCTGTGATACAAGTTGTGTTGCTTAGTTGTGTTCAGTCACATAAGTCAAATGATATTGCTTCCTTTTGTTGACTAGATGGGTGTAACTGTTGTAATCAGGTTTATAGTAGATAAGCTCCAGAAAGCAAAATTTAAAAATCGTTTTCTGTAAATACTTGTGATAGTAAAATTCAATCAAAGTTAAGGAAGGCAGTCACCACAGGAGGAAACAAACATGAAAATCGATCCCATCAAACTAACTTATCTTTTTTGATTAGATTACAAATTTGGTTGATTAAGTATATTACATCAACACTATTACTTTTGACTTCTGTAAGGCATTTGACTTGGTACTGCATGACATTTTGATTAAAAAGATGGAATGATATAAAATTAATATGGCACACATTGAATGTGTTAAAAGCTGGCTAATTGATAGTTCTCAATGTAATTCTAAATAGGGAATCCCCATTTAGTGGGTGTGTTTCTTGTTTCCTGCAAGGAATCTCTTCTTGGTTCTATGCAATTTAAATTTTTTTTTTTTTTAAATCAATGACCTGGAAGAAAACCTAAAATCATCACTGATAAAGTTTGCAAGTGATAAGAAAATTGGGGGAGTGGTAAATAATGAAGCGGGCAGATCACTAATACAGAGAGATATTTATCGTTTGAGTGCAAGCAAACACTGTGTGTTTTAGTATGGCTAAATGTAAATGAATATATCTAGGAACAAAGAATGTAGGCCATATTTACAGGTTGGGGGACTCTATCCTGGGAAGTAGTGATACTGAAAGAGATTTGGAATGTGGGGTGGATACTCAACTGAACATGAGTTCCCCTGCAATGTTGTGGCCAAAAGGGTTAACATGATCCTTGGGTGCATAAACAGTGGATTCTTGCGTAGGAGTAAAGGTTATTTTACCTCTGTTTTTGGTGCCCGTGCAACTACTGCTTAAATACTGTGTCCAGTTTTGATTTCCACAATTCAAGAAGGATGTTGATAAATTGGAGACGGTTCAGAGAAGAGCTACAAGAATGATTAAAGGATTAAAAAACATGCCTTATAGTGATTGACTCAAGGAGCTCAATCTATTTATCTTAACAAAGAAAAGGTTATGGGGTGACTTGATTACAGTCAATTAGCACCTACATGGGGATCAAATATTTAATAGTGGGTTCTTCAGTCTAGCAGTGAAAGGTATAACATGATCCACTGTCTGGAAGCTGAAACTAGCCAAATTCAGGCTAGGTGTAAATTTTTAGCAGTGAGAGTAATTAACCACTGGAGCAATTTACCAAGAGTTGTGGTCAATTCTCCATCACTGGATGTTTTTCTAAAAGATATACCTCTAGGAATTATTTTGGAGAAGTTCTGTGGCCTCTGTTATGGGTCAATCTAGATGATCACAGTGGTCCCTGCTGGACTTGGAATCTGTGAATTCAAATGGATATTTTGCAGAAAACATTTTTCCATCTCTTGTAATGAGGTGCTGCAAAAGAGAAATGGGATTTAAGGAAAAATTTGAAGGAGGTGGCAATCACCTGCCACCTGGAAATGAGAAGTTATTTCAAGCATTTGACAAGGCATGAAAGAAGGTGGAAAGCTAAGGCCTTGGCTACCCTGGAGAATTCACAGCCGTGGCAGAGCTGTGAAGCGCCAGTGTAGAGCGCTGTATATACTCCACCTCTACAAGGGGAATAACTTGCAGCGCTGCGAGCGAGCATTCAGCGCTGCAGGCGCTGATTACACTGGCGCTTTACAGCGCTGCGCTCGGGGGGGGGCGTTTTCACACCCCTGAGCGCAGCAAGTTGCAGTGCTGTACAGCGCCAGTGTAGCCAAGGCCTTAGAGTGGGAGTCGGAGATGAGGGAAGCAGTTAGGAGAAAGGAAAACAGATTATAAAGATTCCAGATAATATTAACTCTCAAAAAACAAATAGGTACAAAAAAAAAAAGCCTGAAAGTTAGCTTAAAGAATATTTTGTCATTAATGCTCAATGCATACTGCTTATACAGTTCTCCTTTATGAATGGACTAGTTATATTTGCAAGGATAAAATCATCACATTTTCACAGATTATTTTCTGAATCAACATTTATTTCCTTGCCTCAGGTCTTATGAGAGATTGATGGCATTTAATACAGATAATACGCGCGCACACACACACACACACACACACACACACACAATAAAAATAATGCTATAACTTCTCACCTCTTCTGGGACATACATATATAAAAATAAGAGTGAGAGAGCTTCTTGTTTTATGGTAGGCATGGGTTGGGAATGTGTGTTAGTCTTTGTCAGACACTTCAGCTAAAAGAAATGCTGAGGTTACACTTGAAAAGTGAAGTAACATACTTTGAAGGTAAATAACTTACATCCAGTTTGTGCCAGTGAAGCAGAGCCCTGGTTGGGGGGTTGTGTGTAGGTGCACAGTCCCAGAGAACTGCAGGAGAACATTGTGCTTCAGAGAGGCTGCTGCTGCACCATCTCATTGGTGGGGCACACTACACCTCACTTCTCAGCCAGCTAGCTCTGTTGGCTGGTGCAAGGTGGGGAGGGGAAAGGGGCTTCATCCCTGCACTTTTTGGAGGTGTTAGTACCTATGGGATGTTAGCCCAGTCCTTGTGCTCAGGGGACCCCAGACCTGGGGTTGGGAAGGCATTTTCCTCCAGGTCAAATTGGCAGGGACCATCTCGGTGAGGGGGGGGTCCATCTTCCACTGCAGCCTGGGGTATGAATCACCTGTTGGGATCATCTGGGTGTGTCTCATTTAATTCCCTGCCATTGTAAAGTATGTCTACACGGAGTTCTAAACCCACAGCAGAGAGTCTTAGAACCTGGGTCTACAGATTCAGACTCACACTACAATGCTCAAAATAGCTGTCAAGATGTTCGGGCTTGGCAAGAGGGGTGGATTTCAGATGCTGAGCTCTAGCCTCTGACATACAATGTCTACACTGCTGTTTTTAGCACTGTAGTGTGAGCTTGAGACTGTAAACCTGGGCTCTAAGACTTGTTGCCGCAGGTTTTAAAACTCAATGTAGATATACAGATAAAGGCCTCGAGCGAACTGGTGGTTCCCCTGTCTCTCCTGTTCTCAGCCTGTGACGCACAGCAGTTCGGTTTCCTGAGAACTAAAATACTTCAGTTAAACTAAAGTTATTGGCCTCATCATAGGCACATTTGGGTGAAATTTATAGTTTGTGTTAGGTGGTCAGACTAGATGATCCCCTCTGGCCTCACACTCTGTGGAAGAGCTGCAATTACGGCGAGCCCCTGTGCCTCTTCTCCTGTCACTTGGTGTGGGGACTGACCACAAGGCAATATGTGATGTTTCCAGTTAGGTCCATGGGTTCTGAATATATCGACGCTATATTTTAAATCCCATTCATTTTCTTCTCCAAATGTCTGCTTTTATGACACCTAAGTAAACGTTAATGAAATTCTTTTGTCCATCAGTGGTTTTGAACACAATGGGCAGCGTTATTTTTTAGATAAGGTTCATGGAGCTCTTTGCCTCCATGGAGTTGAATGTGTGGCTAGTGGAAAGATCACTGGTATAATGTGTTCATTGTTTGAATGTCAAGAGAATTCGGAGCCCCAGTTTGTTAAATTATGGCCTTTTTAATGTGCTCATTTAGGCTCTTGTAAATTGTAATCAGTAAATTAGATGTGTTGCCCTCACAGCATTAGGGTTAGCATTCCAGGGACTCCCTGCTCTTTCTTTTCTTTTCTTTTTTATGTTTAAAGTGAAACTAAGCAGGGAATTAGTTGTTTGATATGCGAGATTGGTTCTATGTTGTGTACGCTAGCTGCATGCCGATGTCGATCAATGCTGAAGGAAGAACAGTGAATGCAGTATTGCAGCCCAAGCAGAACTATCCATGAAAAAACGATGGCTGTAACAATGTCTTGTATGATTTGATAGAAATTGTAGCCCTGGGTCATAAAAGCAAACACAGAGGGATGTATAAGGCCATGACAAAGTCTCCAAAAGAGAATATGTGGTGTTATTTGGAGCAGGGATTCAAAGATTGCAATATCAGCTTCTACATAAAAATTTAATCTGTCAGTCTCTTCAACACATGGCCCCCCTTCTCTTCTGTCCCACATACCACCTCATGATTCAGCACCCTTTAAAATAAATAAATAAAAGCTACCTAGTAGCTCAATCATCCGGAACTTTTTTTCTTCCCCTTCCATCATTATCTTTCTAGATAAATTCTCTTTTATACCAGGAAAATACACATTTTTGGTGGTGGGGGCAAGCTTTCCCCTTTCTAATTTCAGCTCATTTAACTGGAGGTGAAGGTCCAGCTGGTCAGAGTTCTCATATTTGGGAAGCAGTTCCCTGAACCTCTCAAACTGGGGGTCAGGACCCCTCGGGGTCACAAGATTATTACATGGGGGGGTCCACAAGCTGTCAGCCTCCACCCCAAACCCCGCTTTGCCTCCAGCATTTATAATGGTGTTAAATATATTACAAAGTGTTTTTAATTTATAAGGGGGAGTTGCACTCAGAGGCTTGCTATGTGAAAGGGATCACCAGTAAAAAAAAGTTTGAGAGCCACTGCTCTTGTGGGACCGTCCTATATCTTTGTAACTTCACACTTTACACAATCTCTTGTCTTCCTGCAGGATGGTGGCTGTCTTTAAATAATGATGCACTATATTTGTTTCAATATTACAGCACCAATGTTCAAGTAATTTGGGTTGTAATTGGCTAGCCATATCTCCTACTATTTATTTTCTTATTTCTCCCCATTTAATGTAGTGATAGTCAGTCAGTGGAGCAGGAAAGCATTGTGACAGCATAATGGGAGATTGTTTGAAAGCAATTGTCTTCCGTTTCCAAGGCTTCTGTTTAAAATGCAATAATTATCTGCTAATATATCTGGGATACATTATTGCAGGATTGATTAGTAAAGAACTTGTTGGTGCTATGGTCCTATTTAATTATGTACATGTTTGTATGTATATAATATATGTATTGTAAAAAGAAACTCTGTAGATGCTGCACTAGCTGGCTAAATATTATTTGTAAGATGCATCTGCTGAAGTTTAGATAAGCTTATTGTTCATGAAATGCGGAAACAACTCCATATAGTGACAAAACAAAAAGAACCTAATACCCTGGGTGTAATGCAATAACCACAGAATTACAATTGCCTTGTGTAAAGTATCTGCTAATGAAGGCAGATAATAGAATTCTTGCAAATGCTAACTGGCTCCCCAGTGCTAGGCAGAGAACTGAAAAGTGGTACCAGCTGGAGGAAAAAGACATCTAAAAATGCATTAAAAGATGCCTTAGATGCATGTTTGTTTCAGTAAATACTTGTATAAATGATCTTATGAGAGTCTTATTAAGAGGCAAACTGAGAATACTAACAGAATGTTATAGGAAATTATCAGGAAACCCAAAGGATATTTGTATGTAGACTGGATAATGACAGTCCTGGGAATAGTATGGTAGCATTTACACTACAATCACCTAGCACAGAGGACAGCCCTTTGAGGAGTATTTAAGTAGTAGTAATAGGTGGAGCTTGTAAAAGCCAATACTTCCTATTATCCCAAATAGTAAAAGAATGTCCTGCTGAGCAGAGATTTAATTTTAAAAACAAAACAGAATATCTGGGGGGGGGGGTGTGTGTGTGTGTATTTTTACACATGCATGCATATAAATTGCATTTACTGTAGCAGTAAGTGATGAATGTGCCCTATTACCAGACTAAGAGGGGCATTCAGCACATGAATCACTCTGTGTGTAATTTCCTCTGTAGTTTCTTAATCTTTCAGCATTTTACCACTCTAGTCTCCTCAGCAGGGATACTGTTTCAAATAATTGCTTCCTAAATAGATATGGTAAGTTCATGAAGAGCCCAGCCCACACAAAGGAAGTGGGTGTATGTGGGTTTTTCACACAGCAATGGGGAGAGAAAAACATTTTAAAAAGAAATAGTCCCTTTAATAGTCAACTTTTTAACACTTCTGTGCTCCTTTCTGCAACGACCTTTTGTTGTCTTTACAGTACCTTATAGTGCACTTCTGCTCTGCTAAGTAACATTGTGGGGTTGAACTTGAAGCACTGTTTGGCCCTGCTGTTGAAACTTCATAAATAACAATGATGAGCCACAATCAGGGCCTGGTCTACACTATGAGTTCAATTCGAATTTAGCAGCGTTACATCGAATTAACCCTGCATCCGTCCACACAACGAAGCCATTTCTTTCAAAATAAAGGGCTCTTAAAATCGATTTCTGTACTCTTCCCCGATGAGCGGAGTAGCGCCGAAATAGATATTGTCATTTTGAATTAGGGTTAGTGTGGTCGATAGTATTGGCCTCCAGGAGCTATCCCACAGTGCACCATTGTGACCGCTCTGGACAGCAATCTGAACTTGGATGCACTGGCCAGGTAGACAGGAAAAGCCCCGTGGACATTTGAATTTCATTTCCTGTTTGCCCAGCACAGGAGAGCACAGGTGACCACAGAGAGCTCATCAGCACAGGTAACCATGCAGGCTGATAATCGAAAAAGAGCACCAGCATGGACCGTACGGTAGGTACTGGATCTGATCGCTATATGGGAAGAGGATTCAATGCCAAAACTTTTGAAAAAATCTCGAAGGGCATGATGGAGAGAGGCCACAATAGGGACTCAGAGCAGTGCCGCGTGAAAGTCAAGGAGCTCAGACAAGCTTATCAGAAAACAAAGGAGGCAAATGGTCACTCCGGGTCAGAGCCGCAGACATGCCGCTTCTACACTGAGCTGCATGCAATTCTAGGGGAGGCCGCCACCACTACCCCACCTTTGACCGTGGATTCCGAGGCGGGGTAATCTCATCAGCCACACCTGAGGATTCTGCAGACAGGGAAGAGGAGGAGGAGCTTGCGGAGAGCACACAGCACTCCGTTCTCCCCAACAGCCAGGATCTTTTTCTCAGCCTGACTGAAGTGCCCTCCCAAGCCAGTACCCAAGACCATGACCCCATGGAAGGGACCTCAGGTGAGTTTACCTTTTAAAATATAAAACGTGGTTTAAAAGCAAGCGTTTTTTAATGATTAATTTGCCCTGAGGACCTGGGATGCATTCGCAGCCAGTACAGCTACTGGAAAAGTCTGTTAATGTATCTGGGCATGGAGCGGAAATCCTCCAGGGACATCTCCATGAAGCTCTCCTGGAGGTACTCCAAAAGCCTTTGCAGAAGGTTTCTGGGCAGTGCAGCCTTATTCCGTCCTCCATGGTAGGACACTTGACCACGCCATGCTAGTAGCAAGTAATCTGGTATCATTGCATGACAAAGCCTGGCAGCGTATGGTCCCGGTGTTTGCTGGCATTCAAGCAACATCCGTTCTTTATCTCACTGTGTAATCCTCGGGAGAGTGATATCGCTCATGGTAACCTGGTTGAAATACGGGAATTTAATTAAGGGGACAGAGTTGGCTGAAAAAAAATCCTTCCCTGTAGTAAGCCAAGCGCGGAGGCGGGGGGAATTGGCGCTGAGCTTTTCACGTGTGGCTAGCAGGGATCTTCCCTGATACCAGCCATGCGGTGCGGGGAGGGATAAAGCGATCATCCCAGAGAATTGGATGGGGGCGGGGGGTTAGTTTGTTTTCTGCTGTTGAAGGTTAACAGGAAAACCGCAGCACTCAATGAGCTTTGCTTGAATTCTGTTGCCCGGACCTGCGTCTGTGATCTGTAGCAGCAAAGCCACAGGCACTCAATATTAAGAGGCAAAATGCGACCTTGCACAGAAATCACATGTGCTATGTAATGTGAATAGTGTTGGTCACTGTGAAAGAGTATAAGCATTGTTCTGTAAAATGTATCTTTTTAAAAAATTCTCTCCTTTTTTCCCTCCCTCCAGCAGCTGCAAATTTCTCAAGCCTCCCTCCTCCGTCCCGAAGGCTATCTCAGATAAGGCGTCTGAAAATGTGCTTAGTGTGGCCGCATACATTCGACTTTATACAATCTGTTTCCAAAATTCGAATTCTGTAAATTCGGATTAATCCCGTAGTATAGACGTACCCAAAGTTTAGTTCCTTTTTCCTTAGGGGTGTGGGCTAAGGAGTACTAGTAGGACTAAAACTTCTTATTGTCACTTTAAAAAGTGAATCTGACTCTGAATAAGCAGAGCCGAGAAGAAAGTGTTATTTTTATTTGTATATTCACTTCTCGGAGTCCAACACTGCTTTAAGTACAGTGTGCTGCAGTTTCACAGTGCTGAGTAGAATATTTATAATTAAAATACAGTCTGCTTTAATGCATCAATTATTTTCAGTTCCAGAATATAACTCCATACACAGGTATTGGTTGTAGAAAGTCACTCCAGCAATAAACCTCTCCCCCTGCAGAGTCTGTGTACTCATGCTCCGATTGGAGAGAGGGGCTGTGCTATGTGTTCCTTCCATTCCCTCTGTTAGAGTCTCAGCTGAGTGAGCAGATGGCCTGACTGCAGGTTGCCTGGGCCTCCTGCCTGGTTATGGTGTTTCCATGCCGGTGTTGTGGCTGCAAAATCAGAATGGGCCTTGCTGATTATTTCTCAATTATAATTTTATAATCTTTATAATTATATGTAACTAGTACAGAAGATTTTGATCATCCTCAAGGTCTACTGCCTCACAACTGATAGAATGAGGAAAGAAGATCCAGCAGCTAGGGCACAGGGCTCCGGGTTAGGGAAATAGTGGTTGTATTCCCAGCTCTGTTCTGTGACCTTTTGGCAGCTCACTTATCCTCTCTGGCCTCAATTCTCATAGCTGTACAATTGGTGTAAGAAGTCTCAACCCCTAGGTGAATTAGGGAACTATTAATTCATTAGTGATAAGGCACTTTGGATAATACACAAATAAATATACAACAGCAAAGTGTCTGCTTATTGTTATGAAATTCCTGGCCAGGGTAAATAGATACCCATTACTCTTGAATTCCAATCCTGTGTCTTAACCACCAGTCCAGACAAAGCTTAGAATTGAGAGTTACTACTAATAGACTCTGCTGATAGAACACTGAGCAACTGGTCTTCCTGCACCCTGTAACAGTGCAACTCATAACTTCAGCCTCAAGCTAGAGCATTGAAAGGAGTATTAAGGATCTGATTCTGTCACGGAGGTTACGAATACCATGACTTCAATGGACCTCCATGGTTTCTCTGGGTTCTGCCTGCAACAGCGGGGCTGGAACAGCTGTCAGCCCCCCACCCAAGAGCAGCAGCAGGGCTGGAGTGGTGGCCTGAGCCAGAGCAGTGGCTGGCAGTCTGCCCATACTGCTGGAGTAGTGGCTGCCAGAGCAGCGGAAAGGGCCGGGTCAGCCACCACTGGAGCAGATGCAACCGCTGCTGCCACAAGAGCAGCTCCCAGGGCTGCTGGATCAGCTCCCAGGGCCAGAGCAGGAGCAGCGGCTGTCAGGGCCAGCAGCCAGCCATTGCTGCAAGAGCAGCGGCCGGGCTGGGTCAATGCTGCAGGAGGAGCAGCGGGGTTGGAGCAGCGGCCTGTAGTCATCCCATGGCTGTTAGGGTGTTTTTAATAAAAGTCACGGACAGGTTGCGGGCTTTTGTGAATTTTTTTTTATTGTCCGCGATCTGTCCATGACCTTTATTAAAAATACCTGTTGCAAAATTTTAACCTTAAGTATTATTGACAGGAGGAAGAGAGTGAGAACAGATTAGTCAAATTTTAATCTTTCTTTTTAATGGTCAGGCTGAGACACATGTAACAATCAAAACCTATAATTTTCCATTTAATTTGAGAGGAAATAAGTGCCAATGCCAGCTGTCTATATTTTTTTAAAAGCCTAGTTTGTTTTGGAATTGGTGTTTGGGGGGAATAGAATTTAACAAATAAAGTTTGTGACATTTATGGCAGATATCTGTATTATTTTATGAATATTATGTAAACCTCAGTTTGATTGCTATATAGTTTAAAGGGTGTCAACTCCTGCCACAGCTCACCCCAGGTCAGGAAGGCAGACAATGGCTTTATATAACCCAGTCACTGGTACTTAACTGACAATACAGGTGTGAAAACCTTTGAAGTTTTGCCTCTGACCAAGCTGGGCCCAACATCCATTGTTTTGGGATATGGGAGGGAGCCTTCGGGCAAGAAACTTGAAGCAAAGAACTCTAGAGTAGATAAAATCCTGAGGCCCTAAGAGGCAGTGACTGCAGAGAAGCAGTCTGAATCCCAGTCCTCAGAAGTGGAAGTACCTAGGATAAGTTGGGGTTACCTACGCTTTGAGGGAAATGTTAAAAGGGAAACCATATGTGTGTAGGGTGACCAGATCACCAAAGACAAATATCGGGACGCGGGGGGGGGGGGGGGGGGGGGGGAGGTGTGACGTGGGGGGGCGGGGCGGGGGGGGGGCCAAAAAAAAAAAAAAAAACCTTCCTCCGCAAGTGCTGGAGGGAGGCCCGGGAGACTCAGGGGAAGCGCGGGGCCGGGGTGAGTAAGAGTCCGGCCTGGTCCCGAGCAGGCAGGACTCAGTCGGGTGGTAGGGAGAGGAGGGGGGCGGCCCGTGGGGCTAGGCGGCGGCTGTTCTCCCCCCCGGGCAGCGGGACTCGGGAGCAGCCGCTGCTGCAGCTCCCACTGCCGCGGGGGAGGAAGCGGCCATGGCGCTTGGCGGCTGCGGCTCTGGCGCCCCCGAACCCCCCGAGCCGGGGCCTGCTGCGGGGACCCAGCAGCGCGCACGCTGCGCCCAGCCCCTGGCCAGGCGCGTCTGGGCTGCTGCCCAGCTGGTGCTATCCCGCGGCGGCCCCGGAGTGGGGGCAGCAGGCCCCAGCCCCCACGTCCCGCAGGGGAACGAACGGGGCTGGGCGGCCGATGCCTCCACCCCGGGGCCGCCGCGCGATAGCACCAGCTGGGCAGCCCAGACGTGCCTAGCCAGGGGCTGGGCCCAGCGTACGCGCTGCTGCAGGCCCCGGCTCGGGGGGTTCGGGGGCGCCAGAGCCGCCGAGCGCCATGGCCGCTTCCTCCCCCGTCGCCTGGCCCCGCGGGTCGCCCCCCTCCTCTCCCAACCACCCAACTGAGTCCTGCCTGCACTGGGCCAGGCCGGACTGTTACTCACCCCGGCCCCGCGCTTCCCCTGCGTCTCCCGGGCCTCCCTCCAGCGCTTGTGGAGGGAGGGGGAATGGTGAGCCCGGGGAAGAGGCGGGGATTCGGGGAGGGAGCCAATCGGGGGAGGAGGGGGCGGAGTCGGGGCGGGGGGGGGGGGGGCGCGAGCACTTCCGGGCTCGAGGCTCCGGGGCATTTCCTTGTTTGTCCGGTTGTCCCGACCGCACGTCGGTCGGGACGCGGGACAAACAAGGAAATATCGGGACGGTCCCGATAAAATCGGGACGTCTGGTCACCCTATATGTGTGTGGGTCTCTTGTTTTAGCCCTTTTCCTGTGAATCCTATGTTCCTATGGATAAATAAATAATTGTTTTGAAACAACTATTCTGCGTCCCTGTATTTACCTAGTGATCAATTGCTCCCAAAGGGAAATCTCTCTTGCAGGTGCAGTTAGACCTGCTGAGAAATCATGGCTGGGTTCTGTAGCTCGGACTATGAGGGAAAGAATCATGGGATTCCATCCTGAGATGAGTGAAGGCACAGGGCCTGTCACTTGAAAGGATGCAATGGAGAGAGAGAGAAGAGGGATCAAAGCTGCAGCTAATCCTGTAACTGTGATCATGGGGTATTAATTTTAGTCTTTGAATCTGTGTGTGTAATTGGTGCATATCTTTATGATTGATTTAGGGAATCGGGGAATGATCCTAAGTACTGAGTACCCTCAACTCACATTGAAATCAATGGAAATTGAGGGCAATTTTGCAGGATCAAACTCTATGGTGAAAGTTTTTCTTTCTTTCTTTCTTTCTTTTTCATAGCTATTTTTATTCACTTTTTATTTTATCTCTCAGCGCTTCCTCCTGTTGCCATGGCAACATGCAGTGGCAGTTAAATTGTACTGCTAACGTGCCTTTTCCTGTAGTAGAATGGTAATAGCTAATATTTGATCTAGCCCAAGTGCTGACTCAGGGATGCAGTTGTACATATACTCTCCCTCTTTACTCTTTTTAATGAATAATGCATCAGTCTCATTCACCTTGTGCTTCTTAAAAGTGATATCCAGTCACAGTTAATTACTTCAATTTTCTTTTTTGATGCCTACACCATTGAAGTGTTGGAATTAGCTGATGTTATGAAACTGGCTTTAGAAACTCTGCTGAATTTGGAACAAAATGGCACAGGACAATGAGAAGCATGAGACTTATCTTTCTAAGCAAAAGTTGTAGAAATCTATATGCTAGTCGGAAAGAATCTACCCCATATTTTTCCCTTTGGAAAAATGTAAATAGAGAATTTCTCTCCAGCACATTCACTTATATAAATCTAACATTGCATTCCAACTAACTTTTAAAAACATCACCATTTGCTTTGTAGTGCTCCGTCAAGCTGAATGGAAACTTTTTTAAAAAAAAAGCCCCACCATAATAGAAGCTCAAATTAAATGTATACCCCCAAATTTAAAAAAATAGTAAGAGGATCAAAAAAATGCCGCCATGGCTAAACAACAAAGTTAAAGAGGTGGTTAGAGGCAAAAAGGCATCCTTTAAAAATTGGAAGTCAGCTCTCACTGAGGAAAGTAGAAAGAAGCATAAATTTTGGCAAGTCCAAGTATAATTAGGCAGGCCAAAAAGGAATTTGAGAGCAACTAGCAAAAGACTCAAAAACTAACAGCAAAATATTAAGTACGTCAGAAGCAGGAAGCCTGCCAAACAATCAATGGGGCCACTGAACCATGGAGGTGCTAAAGGAGCACTCAAGGAAAACCAGGCCATTATGGAGAAGCTAAATGAATTCTTCACTGCAGAGGATGTGAGGGAGATTCCCAGACCTAAGCTATTCTTTTTAGGTGTCAAATCTGAGGAACAGTCTCATATTGAGGTCAATAAAGGAGGTTTTGGAACAAATTGATAAATTAAGCAGTCATAAGTCACCAGGACCAGATGTATAGAACTACTAATTGTGGTATGTAACCTATCACTTAAACCAGCCTCTGTACCAGATTACTGGAGGATAGCTAATGTGACACTAATTTTTTTAAAAGGCTCCAGAAGCGATCCTGTCAATTACAGGCTGGTAAGCCTAACTTCAGTACCGGGCAAACTGGTTGAAACTATAGCAAAGAACAGAATTGCCAGGTGCATAGATTAACACAATTTGTTGGGGGAAAGTCAACATGGCTTTTGTAAAGGGAAATCATGCCTCACCAATCTATTAGAGTTCTTTGAGGGGGTCAACAAACATATGGACAAGGGTGAGCCAGTGGATATAGTGTATTTGGACTTTCAGAAGGCTTTGGACAAGGTCCTCCACCAAAGGCTCTAAGCAAACTAAGCAGTCTTGGGGTAAGAGGGAAGGTCCTCTCATGGATCAGTAACTGGTTAAAAGACAGGAAACAAAGGGTAGAAATGAACGGTCAGTTTTCTTAATGGAGAGAAGCAGTGCCCCCCCCAGAGATCTGTACTGGGACCAGTTCTGTTCATCATATTCGTAAATGATCTAGGAAAAGGGGTAAACAGTGAGGTGGCAAAGTTAGCAGACCATACACAATTACTCACGATCGTTAAGTCCAAAGCAGACTGTGAAGAGTTACAAAGGGATCTCACAAAACTGTGATTGGGCATACGAAATGGAATGTTGATAAGTGCAAAGTAATGCACATTGGAAAACATAATCTCAATTATACATATAAAATGATGGGGTCTAAATTAGCTGTTACCACTCAAGAAAGAGATCTTGGAGTCATTGTGGATAGTTCTCTAAAAACATCTGCTCAATATGCAATAGCAGTCAAAAAAGCTAACAGTGTTAAGAAGTACACCTCTACCCCGATATAACGCAACCTGATATAACACAAATTCAGATATAACGCAGTAAAGCAGTGCGCCAGGGGAGGCGGGGCTGTGCACTCCGGCAGATCAAAGCAAGTTTGATATAATGCGGTTTCACCTATAATGCGGTAAGATTTTTTTGGCTCCCGAGGACAGCGTTATATTGAGGTAGAGGTGTATTAGGAAGGAGATAGATAATAGGATGGAAAAGAACATAATGCCACTATATAAATCCATGGTACATCCAAACTTTGAATACTGTATGTAGCTCTGGTTAAAGATATATTACAAATGGAAAAGACACAGAGAAGGGCAACCAAAATGATTAAGGGTATGAAACAGCTTCCATATGAGGAGAGATTTAAAAGACTGGGACTTTTCAGCTTGGAAAAGAGACAACTGAGGTGGGATGTCATGGAGGTCTGTAGAATCATGACTAATGTGGAGAAAATGAAGAATAAAGAAGTGATATTTACCCCTTCACATGACACAAGAACCATGGGTCACCCAATGAAATTAATAGGCAACAGGTTTAAAACAAACAAAAGGAAGGAACTGGTTCTTCACACAATGCACAGTCAACCTGTGGAACTTGTTGCCAGGGGATGTTGTGAAGGCCAAAACCATAACTGGGTTCAAAAAAGAATTGGACCTATCCTTCATGAATTTATCTATCAATGGCTATTAGCCAAGATTGTCACAGATGTAACTCCGTGCTTTGGGTATCTCTAAGCTTCTGACTGCTAGATCCTGGGCGTGGATAACAGGGTATGGTTCACTTGATAATTGCTCTGTTCTGTTCACTTCCCTTTGAAGCATCTGGCATTGACCACTGTTGGAAGACAGGATACTGGGCAAGATGGACCATTTGTCTGACCCAGTATGGCCTTTTTTATGTTCTAATTTTATGCTGGGAAAACCCCAAATGTCAGAAACCTGTAGTGATGCTGAGAGTCAGGTAATGTGTAGCACACCTATATGTGTTCACAGTTGGCTGCATATAATTTTATTTTGTTTTATTTTATTTTTGTAGAGAAAATCAGACAAAGATATGCAGATCTGCCAGGGGAGTTGCACATTATTGAGCTTGAGAAAGATAAGAATGGGCTTGGACTCAGCCTTGCTGGCAACAAGGACAGGTCTCGTATGAGCATTTTCATAGTTGGCATCAATCCAGAAGGACCTGCAGGAAGAGATGGAAGAATGCACATTGGTGATGAACTTTTAGAGGTAAGTGATTCCTTCAGCTATATGATTGGGTTGGTGTCAAGAGAGGGAGGAAAGCCTGTGAACCTAGTAATGAAATACAAAATAAAGATTTGGTGCCAGTTCCTGGAACTGTGGTGACTTATGCCAGCTGAGGATCAAAGAAACAGAAGAAGGTATTAAGATGACTGGAAAATAGGTAACATTCGCTATGCAGATGAGACAATGCTGTTGGCTGATTCGGAAGGTCTGATGAAGTTATTAGAGGTTATATGTGAATATGACAAAGAATATGGGTTAGAGTTGAATGTGGACAAGACAAAAACTATGGTGGTATCCAATGATCCTGCAATATTCCATTGAGCAACATAGTCATATAGTAAGTGAGAAATTATTGCTACTTAGGAAGCATTACAGAAGATGGAAAATCAGATATTGAGGTCAGCACCAGAATAGCAAGAGTGAACTCTCAAAGAATAAACATCTAATGAGAAAGGGACATAATTTCTGACTGTTTAAAAACTTATGTATGATCTGTGTTAAATATTGTGATCCATTTTACTCAGTTGTTAGAATTTAAAACATTGACTTCTTTCTTTCTTTCTTTCTTTCTTTCTTTCTTTCTTTCTTTCTTTCTTTCTTTCTTTCTTTCTTTCTTTCTTTCTTTCTTTCTTATTGGTGATGTCTGGTGCAAACTAACCCACAGAGCAAGTTATTCTATCAGCAAATAAAGTATTTCTTCTTCCTTTCTCCTCGACTCCTTTTCATCTTCCGGCTTGAAACACATTTCAAACCTTTCGACCTGATATTTGACTACTGCAGAGTGGCACTTAGTGCTGAGGGTCTTTTACTATTCCCGCAGTAGTTCCCACATCATGACTGCTTTACAGGTTGAGAAATCATTCATCCCTGTGGATGTTTCTCTTCTCAAGAAGCTTTCACTGAAGAGTAGGTATGTGCTGACCTACTAGACTCAGTGGGAGGTGATGTTAGATCTTTCAGCAATTCTGTCTCTGTGTTGTATGAATACTGAGTATTTTCTCTCATTTCTTAAACCTGAAAAGGAGAAGTCTGTCTAGAGATGCCTTGGGAGCACTTAGAATTATCTAAAGATTTGTCAGTGTCTAATTATAGGTTTTCAATACCCATGCAGTGTAAGAGGCTTGTTTTGAAATAAAGTATCACTGTATGAAAATTTGTCTCTGTTAGGGTGATAAATTGCGTTAAAGTCTCTGTCTCTTGCTGAAATAATGACAGGCAAATTGCCCTTTCCTGCAAATTCCTGTTGGTCCATGCTTCAGTTACTATAGAATCCTAGTGTTAGAAGGGACCGCAGGGTCATCTAATCTAACCCCTTGTCAAATGCAGAATTTGTTGTGTTATAACTTTCAAGGGACCACTACATTTTACAGAAATGTTAAAAGGTAATTTGTCATTCTTTCTCACACTTGAGCCCTAAAGAAAAGATAATACTTTAGGCTTTGCTCGCTAAAGTCTAGTAACCTACCCACGCCTGTATTCTTTACTGACTCTCAGCTCAGGCAAAACTCCCGTTGATATCAGTGGATTTGTGGTTCAGGCAAAGAACTGGGGGAAAGATGGTTGCTATTTTAGTAGGTCTGGCACAGACTTTCTGGGTGGTCTTTTTAATCTCCATCAACTTCCTGGTGCCTCAGTTTCTCCATCTATAAAATGGGGGTAATAATACTTCCCTACCACACAAGAGTGTTACAAAGCTAAAATCATTAGTGCTTGTGAAGTCCTTTGACCTCAGATGAAGCAGGGGAACTAGAATGGGCATTAAAACTTAAGACTGAGAGATGGAAACGCATGATGAAGTTGCAAGTTATTGTTTGTTTATTATGGGAGTTTGTACTTTGGCAGGAATGTAGATTCTGAAATGTACAAAGAATTAAAGATGAGTTGAACTAGACTGATAAATCTTGGGTGTGTACCAGCCCAAAAAAAATGACCCACAAATAGAGTAGGTGTTATGCTGCTCAGAGATCAGGTAGTTTTGGATGCTAGCTCCCTGAACCTTGGAGGACTTTTACACCGATATGCTTACACAGATAGGGGGAGCCTCTGAGGTTTTCGCCTGACTCCTAAATTATTCCCTGCATCATATAATCCTTCTAACCATAGGTACTGCTGTCCTTGAGAGATGGGCCATGTGGCATTTCTGGTGAATTTTATAAATATTTATTTTTAAATGTTACTTAGTAGATTTTTGGTGAGTTTAGGATTTGCATATGTGCTGTATGGTTGCAAGTTGCTAAAGAACTTGATGTTGGCCTAACTCTGCTCCCTGTGAAGTCAGCGATAGAATCACAATTTCTACAGTGGAAGAAGAGTAGACCAGTGCTCACCATTTCTGAAAGTGCTATCCTGCAACTGAACAAACCATTCCACAGGCCTATAAGTAAATGCCACCTTTTGTTTACCTTTAGAATCATAGAATATCAGAGTTGGAAGGGACCTCAAGAGGTCATCTAGTCCAACCCCCTGCTCAAAGCAGGACCAATTCCCAGCTAAATCATCCCAGCCAGGGCTTTGTCAAGCCGGGCCTTAAAAACCTCCAAGGAAGGAGACTCCACCACCTCCCTAGGTAACGCATTCCAGTGTTTCACCACCCTCCTAGTGAAATAGTTTTTCCTGATATCCAACCTGGACCTCCCCCACTGCAACTTGAGACCATTGCTCCTTGTTCTGTCATCTGCCACCACTGAGAACAGCCGAGCTCCATCCTCTTTGGAACCCCCCTTCAGGTAGTTGAAGGCTGCTATCAAATCCCCCCTCATTCTTCTCTTCTGGAGACTAAACAATCCCAGTTCCCTCAGCCTCTCCTCATAAGTCATGTGCTCCAGACCCCTAATCATTTTTGTTGCCCTCCGCTGGACTCTTTCCAATTTTTCCACAGGATCAAATCAAACTCACCTCACTAGTGGCCAAAATTTACCATGTGATTACTTGACTTATGTGAAATGATTGGGAGGTCTCAGTTCAATTCCAAGCGGGCAGAGGTCTGCTGCACCAAAACATCTAGAATTGAAAAAGGAGTGAATTGTGAATCAGTCCCTTGACGTTCCTGTGCGCTGTGAATTATTCAAACCAAGTGACTTATAAAGCCAAGTAAAGCTTTAAAACACCTCAGTATTATATATAATATAATATAATATAATATAATATATTAAAGTAAACATGCACCTCCATTAAAATGGCATTACTGGGGTAATCTTATTAGCAATTTCGGCAACAAGCATAAAAATTGGAAGGGGCTCTAAATCCTCATGCTGCAAGATATAAATTGATCACTATTTGGGGTTAGATGTCACCCCCTCCACCAATGGTATAGTGTTATGCAGTTGGCTGGGTGTGCTTTTATCTACCTATATTAAACACACACACACACACACACACACACACACACACACACACACACACACAAACAATAATTTAAAGAACATTAAGATTGCAAAGTCAAGCAGTCAAAAGTTAGGAAATCCCAGAATTAAAATTCCCTGTGCAATCTTCATTTGATCCCCATTGTGTGTATGTGTTATGATATCATCTTTAATTACATGATCACATTCTATTTTTCCCACAGGAACCATGCCTCTTTCAGTGCACAGCATGGACAATAATGCTCATTTAATGAGAAACTGCTCAATATTTTGTCACATCTTCATTGGTCAGTGGGGGGCCCCCTACTTTATTTATTCCATACTATTTATACCCCCCTCTAAAAACATTGTTTGTTTCCTCCTGGGCTTTTTTATGGCACTTGTCACTTACAGTATCTGAGTGCTTCACAACCATTAATGAATTTGTCTTTACAACACCCCTGTGAGGTTGGGAAATACCTTTATCTCCATGTTACAGATGGGGAACTGAGGCACAGAGAGATTACCATCAACAATGCCCACTGTTGTAGTGCCCAATTTGAGACGACTAGCACCTGATTTTTTCAGCATACTTAGCATTATATAGCACTTCATATGTTCGAAGCACAGCACCCATTGACTCCAGCTGCAGCTCTCAGTGCCCAAGTTTTCTACAAAGCAGACCCCCAGGTCTCAAGCAGGGCCCGCAGTTAGTGAAGAACTGTGAAAAATTTGGTTTAAATGACTCGCCCAGCATCACGCAGATTCTCTTGGGCAGAGGCAGGGATAGAATCCAGTTCTCTCGTTCAGCATTTAGTTGCCTTCACCGTGAGACCGTCCTTTCTCTTCTTGGTATGCATCCGAAGAAGTGGGCTGTAGTCCACGAAAGCTTATGCTCTAATAAATTTGTTAGTCTCTAAGGTGCCAAAGTACTCCTGTTCTTTCTCTTCTTGCAACCCTTATTCACTGCGTATCTCCAGCTTCTGCCACAAATGACAGAGGGGCCTAAAGACAGCAACCTTCTTTCTTATGTACACTAATCAAGACAGGGAGCCTATGGAAAAATAATATAGGATCATTATATTTTCCCCAAAAAAGTATTTTTAGGGTGTATCTATAGCTATACACTGAGTGGGAAAATATTTATATTTATACAGTAGGTTCATCCCTATCCTCCTACTCTTTCAGAAGAAAAAGATGTGAGGCCAGATCCCGCTCTCCTTACACAAGCAGGTAGTCCCAGTGATTAAATAGAATTATTCCTGTTAGTAAAGTGAACAGGATTTGAGACTCTGGCTTTCAGACCCTAGAAGATCCATTGGAGGAAGTGATGTCATCTGAGTCCCTCTGTTTGGGCCAGTCTCTCAGGATCAGAACAACAATGGCCAAACAGTGTTGGGGTCCCAGGAGATGGTGGGAGTGGGGGCCATGGTGGTAAAGCTTGCTGCAGTGGTTGTTGGTAGACAGTTATGAACTTGCATGTCATTTACAGATTTAAGCAAGTGAATACAATGCGAGATACTTCTTAAGCTTGTGAAACCATCAGATAAAACTTCAGTTGCCCAAATCTATAGTACACGTTGCTATGCACTGGATGCTGCCTGGACTCAGCAAGCACGTCATAAAACAACATAACTATTGCCATAGTGACAGAATAAAAACCTGTGCCTACTGACCTGATAACCATCATAACCAGGTGATGACACAATTTCTTCTCTCTCTGTGATGTCTTGATCTTTTCAAGAAGACGTGTTTAAAAAAAAAAATCCATGTAGAGAGCCCATTGAGTCACTATGTTCATATCTACTTAGGGTTTTTTTTTTTTTTTTTTTTAGGGATAATGGAACTTTCTGAAGTTATTGTTAAGCATCGCAGCAAAAGAAAACATTTAACATAAGCAAACTGTAATGCAGAAAATCAAACATAGTTTCCAAGTAGCTGGCTGTGGGTTTTGATTCCCACAAAATAAAGTATGGTAAATATCCTACCGTATTTTGTGGTTCTGACATGTCTCCCATTGAAAAGAGTTCAAAAAGGTGGCCCTTGTTGAAATTCTAGAGGTTCTCTTGCAGTTCCATTTCTGTAGGATTTTATATAATCCTTCATCACTGGGGTATCTGAGCAGCTAACATAATAAATTTTCTTTCCAAAAGAAACCCTTTTCTTATAAAAAAAAAAAAATAATAATTTAGGCTGTCACTGAAGAATAACTACATGGGATAGTTGAAAACCTCAAGGGAAATATATTACTTTGACTACATTTTCATTTTTGGATAATTAAAATAATTGTAACGTACAGACCTAACTCCAGCTAATTAAATTTTGGACTCTGATACATTTGCAAAGTAGGATTAATTTAACCAGTGTAAGAAATATAAATTCTAATCTAAATAGGCAGTTGTTAAGAAAAATTGATGGCAATTCTACTAAATCCAAACTATTTATAAAACAGATATGATATCCCTAGTGAATATTTTTTTTAAATTGAGAAAAAAATAAGACAACAAATTTATCACAAATTAATAATCTGCTAATTTGAACTCTGAATGCCTCTATGGAAGTATTCCCTTTTTGCCAATTTCTTAAATTTTACCTTTGAGTTTAGTATACCACCTCTAGAACTGTATCTCCTTGTGTGGTAATTGCAAATAATAATAACTTGACGCTCTTCAAACTTTGGGGTAGTGTTATTTCCTTAGTGCCTGATCCTTTCATGTTCTGTGTATCTCAAGTTGCTATTGACCTCAGAGGGACTTTGGAGTATACAAGGAAAGCAGAATCAGATCTTACTATGCAAATATATTTAGGCACTCCCAAATATCAAACTTTTGAAAGGGTGGTGAGGAAATGAAGTGGGGGGGGGGGAGAGGGGAAATAAGAAATATATTTTGCAGGAGTATTTGTAAAATATGGATATGATTGTCATACAATTTGTTGCTGGATTACTTTAACCATTTGAAGAATATTTACCTGTTGATTCCCCCTTGGAAAATAACCCCAACAACAGAAAATGAATGTCTTTTAAAATGTATCATGGGTCTTTGTTGTCCTCAGATGGAGAAAAGAGTCAGCATCATGTGACTAGCAAGTGCAACTTGATCACTATTGACCTGTATGCCACAGTTTAGGATCAGCTGTTAAAAGCTGTGTTAGAAGTCAATTTTAGATAACATTTCTCATGTTGAATTTTTTTAGAACTTGCCATAGATGATCATTAATTTGACTCTGAACACCAGACATTGTTTATTTTCTTTATTTAACAAAGGTTTGAGCAGTGTAGGAATTCTGTCTCATTTGTACTGAGTGATGGAAATAGCCACTAGTATAGACAAAACTTAATTCAGTATGCAGCTGCTCATTTCTTGTATTAAGCATTATGCAACATGTTAATCATTTTACAGCTCTCCTGGAATACTTTCAGCTTGGCAATATTAATTCAATATAAAATATATATATTGCTTTGAAAATAAGTGACTAAACTGTAGAAAATTAGCATTTTTCTCAATCTTAAAGCTACAGCTTCATGGTCTATCTTGAAATCATGATGGAGAAATAGGGTATTCTTCAAATAAATTCAATATCTATTTTTTCCATAAGAGAAATGATAGAAAAGCTAAATTAGTATTATAAAGTGTTACCTCTGAATTAAGTATCACATCCTGCCCTTCTCCTGCACATGAACTGATGGCAAGATAATAGCCTGGATTGTCCAAATCAAAATTGAATTTCGAGTGAGTGCACTGACAGAGGTTAGCGTTGTTTACTTTCTCCTGTATGCTTGTTCATACACTATCTTACCACAGTGCATTTGTGCTTGAAACCTCTTCCGGCATACTGATGTCTTACTAAAAGGAAAGTAAAAATGTAATGTGCAAAGCTGATATGCCTATTTTTAAGATCCTCATAGGCAATGGGATTTATATTTCATGCGCCCCTCATTTTCTCTCTATCGTTTCATCTTCCTTTTAGCCTGTCATCATCTTTGAA
This sequence comes from Chrysemys picta bellii, assembly GCF_011386835.1. Classification (NCBI taxonomy): domain Eukaryota; kingdom Metazoa; phylum Chordata; order Testudines; family Emydidae; genus Chrysemys; species Chrysemys picta. Next base: position 16,835,496 of record NC_088798.1, read on the forward strand.
GTGTTGGATTATGCACTATAATTAAGTTCAAAACAATACATATTTAGCTTTAGTTTTAATTAAATACATTTGTACATGAACCATTTTTTCCCCATTCTTTTTAACAGATAAACAATCAGATATTGTATGGAAGAAGCCACCAAAATGCCTCTGCAATAATTAAGACTGCTCCGTCAAAGGTCAAGTTGGTTTTCATACGGTAAGACCAGTTCTCATCAAAACATCTAGTTGTAGTTGAGCCCATACATTAATAGCCTCATTTTCAGAGATGCTGAGCCCCCTTCAATTTCCTTTGAAATAAGATAATATTTTTCTTAACCACGTTTCTGAGCATTGTTGAGAAGATCTCTGTAATGTTTTTTAAAATATCTTTCCAAGGATAACTGTGATGGCCTGCTCACCCTCTGGTGAACAGCTGACACAGATGCTTAGTGACTGTTTATCTGGTACCTTTGCTGCCACCATTATGTACACCAAGTATTCACTCCTTGTCTCTCTTAGATTTACAGTTAAAAGGTTTAATTGTTTCTCCCTAGGAACTGGAAACCCAGAAATACACTCTAGCATGTGGTGGTTATTATGTAGCATCACTTTGAGAAGTAGCAGTTAGGTGTCTAAATAACTTAGTAGCACATATCAGGCTTAGTCTTAGAGCTAGTGCAAACAAAGCATCTTATTTATTACACTAAGGACAACTATAATCTAACATGGAATTGGAAGCATTAAAGAAATAGTTTTATACACAGAAACTGCTCAACTTACCAGGTCTATGTAACTCTACCTTGAGTGTCTTAATTATTTACAAATATACATACATACTGTGCCAGGACCTGCGTGTCCATCACTTTTTCTGAGAAACTCTGCCTTCCAGAGCCCACCGCAATCTACCTATATGGGAAGCTTCTGGGGGCTAGGGACACCAAGCTGAGCTCTCTTCAGGTTTCCTCCTCAGAGCTCTGCTAACCCTTATTAAGTGAGCCACCCTCTCCAGGCAAGTCTATCTAGACCTTCTGTCTGACCCTCCAACTCCCTGTTCCCTGTGACTGCCCTGTCAACCTTCCCAGATCTCCCGTCTCAAGATCCACTCTCCAAATGTCACCCTGACCAACTCCCCCCCGAGGTTCCACCCTCTGGTGATGTCACTGCAGATGAAGTCACCAGCCTCAGCAGTTCCTTAACAATAACTTTGTGGAAGTCTGAGAGATGCAGGGGGCAGTTCACACCTCGTAGAGCAGGGGGTCTCAAACTGGGGGTTGCGAGGTTATTACATGGGGGGTCGCGAGCTGTCAGCCTCCATCCCAAACCCCGCTTTGCCTCCAGCATTTATAATGGTGTTAAATATATAAAAAAGTGTTTTTAATTTATATGGTGGGGTCGCACTCAGAGACTTGCTATGTGAAAGGGGTCACCAGTAAAAAAAAAAAAGTTTGAGAGCCACTGTCTTAGAGCTCTGGTTTCAAGCTGCCTGCAAATGGCATCATTGCATCATTCATGGTTTCATGCTTTCTTCTGTAGCCATCGGGTCTAGAAACTAGGATTCTCGTGTTGTCAAATGTTTATGTTGTGTATGCACATGCCTGTGACTTAATCTGGCCTGACTGGGAAGGGAAATCATAGAATCATAGAATATCAGGGTTAGAAGGGACCTCAGGAGGTCATCTAGTCCAGTCCCCTGCTCAAAGCAGAACCAATCCCCAACTAAATCATCCCAGCCAGGACTTTCTCAAGCCTGACCTTAAAAACCTCTAAGGAAGGAGATTCCACCACCTCCCTAGGTAACCCATTCCAGTGCTTCACCACCTTCCTAGTGAAAAAATGTTTCCTAATATCCAACCTAAACCTCCCCCACTGCAACTTGAGACCATTACTCCTTTTTCTGTCATCTGCTATCACTGAGAACAGTCTACATCCATCCTCTTTGAAACCCCCTTTCAGGTAGTTAAAAGCAGCTATCAAATCCCCTCTCATTCTTCTTTTCTGCAGACTAAATAATCCCCGTTCCCTCAGCCTCTCCTCATAAATCATGTGCTCCAGCCCCCTAATATTTTTTGTTGCTCTCTGCTGGACTCTTTCCAGTTTTTCCACATTCTTCTTGTAGTGTGGGGCCCAAAACTGGACGCAGTACTCCAGATGAGGCCTCACCAATGCCGAATAGAGGGAAATGCTCTTTCTCTTGAAATCACTCCTTGTAGCTTCTGTAGGACTCCTTGGTTTTACTTGGCCTGCTACAAACCCATAGAAAACTAAGCAGTTCCCATGCAGAATGGCTAATTTCTAGGGTTTATATATATAGGCCACAAAGGGATGCTGGAGGAGGATGGGTTTGGCCACTGGAAGGAAAGGCCAGGTTAGGCTGTCTGCGATGAGTTCCAACCAGCTCTCAGAACAGGTTAGGCAGCTGACTTCACTGTTAGAAATAAAGAGAACTTTTCATGGAACCCAGAAAAGTTCAGTCTTGAAGAGAGAGCCCCTTGGGGAGAGTAGGCAGGTGGGAGTATGAGGCTTCTTGCTTGATGTGGGAAGTGATTTCTTCTGAGTGGCTTTTGATGGGGCTAGAAAGCTGGGGACAGGCTCATTTTTAAAGAGGTATGCAGCAAATTGGACTCAAGGAGGGAATAAGGCCACCTTTGTGGTGGCTATGTGGGGGAGGGAATGAGATACTGCAATGCACCAAGGACCATTATATGTATCTTTCAGTTCCTAGGGATCAAAGATGGGTGTATTTCTTATGTTTAGATCTGCTCAGGAACTGAAATTTCTGTCCTGCAAAAACGCTTTCATTTTGGAGAGGTGGCCGGGGGGAGATTCCAAATCAGACCAAACAGTGAGAGATGTGAGATTTTCACTGGGAGGGACCGAGATGGAGTTTTTCAAAAATTTCCGGTCCCAGCTCTCCAGCCTTTCCAGCTCTGCAGCAGCCAGTGAGCCCATGTTGCCAAGGAACTGGGGAGGTGTGCGAAGAAGCTGTCAGGAAACCAGTGAAACTTGCCTGGTTTCCCTCAAAAGATTTATCAAAATCAACACATTCTTGTGGAACCTTTTGAGTTTTGCCAAATCAACATTCTCTGACAGAAAAATGTTCCACTGGAAAACTTCTGACCAGATATACTTCAATTCTAAGCAGGAAAACTCTGTATATTATTCTGGCTGTAAATGTATTAAGACATCCTAACTTCCTCCACCATAGTCCCAGCCTAATTAGAGCTGCCATTGTTATAATTTGCGGGGAGGAGGTATCATTAGAGTGAGGACTGTCTCTTGCACACAGTTCTGGCTGTATACACTTTAATACTCAGGAATGATTAATTTAGGACAAATGTGTCTAGTCTAGTTGTGGCTTGCCTCGTTTAATTATGCCCATACCAATTGATTACATGGACTTCTAACCCATATATATTTGTGTGGCATATCCTATAATTTATATAATTTATTCATAACTACATATTATAATTGATGTATAAACACATTTGTGTGTGTTTATACTCACACATCTGTCTTTGAGGCACAGTATACACAAATATAATGGAAGAGCTGAGTTAGAGCAATGAAGAATGAGTTGCTGTACTTGGCAGTGCAGAGGATTCAGGGGAGATTAATGACTTTGCCTGCAGCTCCTGTGTAACTTTCCCCAGCTATTGAAAATTAAATGTCACATACGACAACTCACTCTCCATTAGTTAATTGCATGTGGAATGTGTGTCTGGTGTGAAAGCTCCAGAGGCTGAAGCAGAACATAGGAAACTGAACCCCAGAACTAGATTTAGTGCTGACTGTCAGGCCGTGTCTCAGAAGAGCAGATTGCTTGCGAAATCCGCCACACTGCATCGATCAGACACAGGTTTCTTTGAACTTTCTGTAATTAAAAATATCACAAGGCTCCTCATAAAGGTATCTCACTTGCTGCAGAGTCACTTTGGATTTGAAAATTTCTAGCATGTGTTTTGGATCACATTTAAAAGATATTCATCTATAAAGGCAATAGAAGTGCTTGCCTCAATCTTCCTTTTTTTTTTCCAGTTTTGGTCATCTATGAATGAATCCACTGGAATGAGAAGAGCTTCTTTTTAAAAATAACAGTTGCTCAACTACATGCCCTGAATTGGATTTGCTGTAGCCATTGAATTTGTTCCTTGGGCTAGAAAAGGTGTCATTTTAAAAGTTGTTTTCCAAGTTGTAAACATGTGTAATGTCTTTAGACTTCAGCAGAACAAGTGTCTTGTCACTGCTGTCTGCATTATATTATGGTGCATTGACAATGGATGTATCTGTCTGCTTGACCTGAGCACCCTTTCAAATATTAATGGAAAGAAAGCCTCTTCAGAGGAAAGTGTTGTTAGCAAACAGAGCAGCAGCTGCAGTGAGTAGGCAGTAAAAGAGGGGGGGGAAAACAACCGCAAACTCACTGTGTCTAGATGTACACTCACCCTGTAAGTAAACCAAATACACTACAAAAGTTTGTTTCAGAATCCTGCAAAAAACAAATGTTACAGGCTCGAAGTCTAGTTAGACTATATTATACAAGAAACCATAAGCTATTTAATATAAACTGTTCTGGGCCCAATCATCATCATTATATTTCCTGAAACCCTCTTCTCTATCTTCTCATTAAAAAAAAAACCCCATGTCCCTCCCCTTTCTACTTGGTTGTTTATCTTTTCTTATTTAGACTATAAACTCTTTTTGGTATGTGATTGTGTCTCAGTTTGTATGCGTATACGCTATTTTTTCATGTGATGACACAGCTTCCAAATTCTGTCAGCCCCAGAAGTGGTTCAATTTAACAGGTCTTTGGAATCTTGTTTGCTCACTTCTTTTCAAGGCTTTTTCTTAAATCTCTTCCCCATAATATTTCAATGAAAATATTGAAACACAGCTAACTCATACCTCGTTGCTAACCATATTGGGATTGAAGAGCTATAGACATCTTGAGTCTCGATGCATCTTTTCTGTCTGCACATACAACAGCTTTTTCAGCTAAAAATGTAAGCGGTGACAGTATTAATGACTGCAAACTGTGCCGATGGGTTTGCTGCTTGGATGACTTCAGCTGTGTCCCTCTCAACATTAAGGATCTGGAGAGAGCGGAGTGTTATTGCATTTATTATGGTTGAAAACTGGGGATGAGTCACCCACAGATAGCAAAGAATTTTATCTATAAAGTTTCTCTTGTTAGGAGTTTCTGGTACAGCTCCACCTTACCTTGTTGTACCAGAAAGTCAGAACTAAATAACTGAAGTGATCAAACATTAAGTTGCACAGAATAGCAACTTCAAAGCAGATGAACTGGCCCGTTCTCCAGTTGGATGTCATATGGGACCCTATAGATTGGTATATTATACAGGTGATGAGAATCAACAGCCCCAAAAATAGTGATTCATCCAATGTAATAAACTCAAGTAGAAGCAGCAGCAATAGTGGATAGTGTTTGACTTTCCAGTGTGGTCCCTAGTTGTGAGCTTTCCTTACAGTGGAATTGGGTTATGTATAGCCAGGACATCTGGTCACCCTAACTGGTACTGACAACATCTAAAGAACCAACCACAGAAATGAGGCATAATGGATCCCTCAGGGTCCAGTGGATGAGAGTGAATGGGTTGTAAAATGAGATGAAGGGCTTAGACATTTTATTGCATGTATAGGGTTGGATGAGCCAGTCATGACCATAGAAGAAATACAAGGTGTCTTCAGCCTTTCCATTTGTACCAAGAAACAAATCCCAGCTCAAAAACTAAAGTGCAGTATGAAAAACTTGTCTGATATTTTCTCACCTCTAGATAGTGTTAAAAACTGCATTACCGCCCCTTCCTGAAACTTTTGCTGTTTAGACAAATTGCTGTAATTGCAATGAGGAACATAGAAGTCCCATTGTATTAGAAAGTTTTTCACGCTAATTTGTGATCTTTTCCACTATAAAGTTGACAAGCTGTTTCTGGCCAAACTCCAAAACACAGGCCTTAATGCAGCACTGTTTCCCAACAGCCTTGTTAGTTAGTTACATAAACTTGTAATAGCACATGAAAAGTTCATAGTTGTATTATCACTGTGGTTTTTATTTAGATTAAGCACATGTTGCTATTGCTTGGCTTTCTCCAATAACAAACTGGAAGACATTCAGCCTGTAAACATAGTTTGTTGTTGTTTTGTTTTTTTTAAAAATCACCTGAGCATTGTAAAGTATAATCTTTTGGAGAAGCAGAGCTCAATTCAAGCATTGTACCATATTTAAGCATTGTACCAACAGTAGGCAATGCTGTTTTCTAGCTAGTATGGCAAATGGGGCTTGTCTTTGTGAATCCCAAGTACTGGAAACAATAACTATCTTGGCTGGGATTTTCAAAAGAGCCTAGAAGAGAGAGGTGCTCAAATCCCATTGGAAATTCAGTAAGAATAAAGCAGCTAGTTTCCTGAGGCTCTTTTGAAGTACCCAGCCTTAGCCCCCAATGGGTGCAGTTTGCCAGACAAATTTTGAAATGTTACTTGACAGTAATCTGGAAGAGTAGTGGAAATTTTACTCTGATATCTAAAATATTTTAAGGTATTTTTGTTGGGAGATTGTCGGGCTTTGCTTTCCAGAAAAGATCAAAAATGAGCTGATGCCAAACACTTTATTTCCAGGTTTGAAATTCTCCCATTTCCCCCCCCTTTTTTTTTTTAACTTCCTCCTAGGTTTCTCCAGTTTTGGTACTTATATATGATGAGCAAGTCCATATGTCCAGGAAGTTAAGACATTCATTCTCTTATTTTTAAGATTGCAATGACCCAGCCTACTCTGCAGCCCAGATTAAATGTTCATTTTTAAATGATTGTCATAAAATAAGCAGCTAGTTAAGTGTAGACTGGAAAAAAAGGGCAAAGGATGAGCGGGGGAGGGATAGTTCAGTGGTTTGAGCATTGGCCTGCTAAACCTGGGGTTGTGAGCTCTATCCACTCAGGGATCTGGGGCAAAAATCAGTACTTGGTCCTGCTAGTGAAGGCAGGGGACTGGACTTGATGACCTTTCAAGGTCCCTTCCAGTTCTATGGAAATAGGTATATCTCCCAATGCAGTAGGAAAAAATCTTTCAAGCTGATGCATAATAGCAAAGAGTCACTGGAGGGACAGTTGTTAGAAGCAATATGCCCCTCTATCAGCCTGACCACTTCTGTCTAACAACTGTCCGTCTAGTGACTCTTTGCTGTTGTGTGTGTATGTATATATATATAATATTCAAATTTGCTTCCTGTTAGGTAGAGGAATGTCTAATGGTTTATACTTAGTGTGGTGAAGAGGAGGGAAGTATGGTAACTTGCTCAAACAGGCATGTGGGAGAGAACTGCCCTTGCCAAAAGTGCAAGCTTTCTGCCACTTATGCATTGGCTTCAGTCCGGCTTGCCTTGATCCTTTGCACTGAGTTTCTTATCGCTTCAGCACTATGAGATAGTGACTGCTATTGACTTAACCAGTCAGCACTCTTTTATCTCTGACTAAAGTGAAAACCTGGGGAGCCTTCCATCCTAAAGTGCTTCACATCGTATAGATGTACAACACCACTGAAATGCAGACACGTCTTTGGTGTGAGTTCAACAATCGGGTGGACAATATGCACGCAGCATCCTACACAAACTATGGAGGAGAGTTGGAATAAGGACAGTGGCATAAAATTATGGGATGTTTAACATCCTTGCAAAATGGAGAGACATTTAGTTTTTTAGGTTATATCGTCAAGACGAGCATAGTGTGTAAATTGCATGAAAGTTGCTTTGACCTTGAAAAAATGAAGGACTGTCTCGACCCTGGTGAGATGTGAACATGTGCTTCCAGGAAATCTATGCACAAGTTGATGTTGGGCAATATTTTGCATGAGGTGGTATCTTTGAACAGGTTTCTTAGTGGTAACCATAGTAACGAATGGCTCATGTGCTGAATTTTCATTTGCAACCACTGCAATTCAAACGTGATGCTCAGACCACTAAGCATCTGCTCCAACATCAAACGACGATGATAATTCATTTTCATTTTAAATAAATTCCTGTTTTAATCAAGGAAATTTCTGGGAGTGGAGTGCAAAAAGCAATTTATTATTAGCACTGTGATTTTAAAATATGCTCCCACTTTGAAGCAGTCTCCGTTGAAGAAGTATTCAAGTGTTTGAATTTGTACAGTTATAACAGGGATAGATTACAAATTGTGACTTTTTGCATCCCTGTTTCCCCCCACCCCCAGGAATAATTGTAATTTCTTATTATATGGAATAAAAATTATCATTTGTTTAAAATGACATACATTTGTAAACCTGATGATAGTGTATGTAAGTTCAGTAGAAACTACTTTATGTAAGTAAAAACAATGTTATAATATTGATATTAAGATTTATGTTTAGCAATGTTTTAGAGTTTTAATAGCATTTCTCACAAAGATTAAGATGTATGCATTACCATTAGGCTATACATTTTGCATCATGAGCTGTAGATTATGCTAACTTTCATGCTATTAGTGCTTATGTAAGACTTTATCCATTGCTGGGGGTGGGGAGGAGGGGAAGCTGTATAACCTGAATTAATAGTAGGCAAAAATTGCTAGGTTTCTTAGACATCTTAGATTTGCTGATTAATTCTCATATGTGAGAACTGCCGTGTAATTGCAGTGTACCATTGTGAAAACAAAAGCAGGAAGAAATATCCTTGCCTAATATGCTGTACTGGTACAGTAATACATGCTTGGAAATTGTGATGTGAAGATGAAAAGAAAATCTGATGCTGCTTCTTACGTCAGATTTCTGGCATGGCCTCCTGCATGCATGAATTGGTGACAGTGGTCATTGGAGCGCAGATATTAGCATCTTTTCTGAGTGCTGCGAAGCTTTGAGGATGGCCAGAAGGAGAGGCTGAGAGAGCCTAAAAGTGATCATGATCAATATAGAGACTTTTTTTTTTAACAGCATGGCTGCTTGGTTGAAGATAAAGTAAATGAATTCACCAACCTGTGCATGTAGGATTTATCAGTTCAAATGCTTGATTGCTTTCACCATCTTCTGCTCTACTGAGGGGTGTTGATCTAGCATTGTCTTTCTGTCTGAGTAATCGGGCTATCCTGGATTTACATGTTTAACCCTTTGAGGGATAATTGACAAACCATACCCATGTTTTTCCTCCAGACATTTACATTCTAAAAGTGATTTTATAATGTACATTTGTCTAGTGTCTTATTTCTGTAATTAAAGGAAAGAAAATCTTGTGCTTAAGACACTGGAACGTGGGAGATCTGGGTTCAATTCCTGGAGCTACCACAGGTTTCTTGTGTGACCTTGGTCATGTCACATAATCTCAATCCTCTGTCTATAAAGTGGGAATGATGATCTTTCCTTTTATCTGTCTTGTCTATTTAAACAGTCCCAATGAGCTTACAGGCTATGGTTATGGAGCACGCAGCGTAATGGGGTCCTGATCTCGCTTGGAGCCTCTCTGCACTGTTGTAATATAAATAATAAAAACATTTTTGTTGTTGTTTCATTTGTACAGCTTTTTAAAAGCAAAACTGGAAATCTCCCTTTTTTTCTGTATGTCAAATACTTCTTTAAAACAATAGAACAGCATTAGCTACAGTCTCCTTGGTTATGTTTTATTAAGATCACAAAGGTGTTTACCTAATTTCTTCAGCCAATTTTGAATGTCACTCAAGACATCCTCTAGCAAGGCAGCACGAATATCTGTCAGCCTTCCATAAAAACATCTTTGATAATCACAAAGTAGTCAGTTGTTTTAGGAGCACATAGTCATCCAAGAGGAAAAAGATACCTCAAATTATTATTTAAGGATTATCTTTGAAGAACAATGCATTAATACATAATGGATTTAGTGTTTTGTATTAACTGATTCCCCATCCCTCATTAAAATAATGGTAAGTTTATGTTTCAGATTTTCAGAAATGTATACAGCAAATATGAACTGAAAAGGAAAAGCTATTTTACTAACACAGGTAGTAGATACAATAGTAATACCTATATGCCTGATAGGTGAGTGCATTAGACATGCGATGGATAGATACTAGGAGCCCTTTTCTGAAGGGATTTTGAAATGTTTTTATGAGCAGGAAAATAAATACCCATGCAAAACACTTTTTAAAGGTTGCATTTCCCATTTACTGTTCTCTAATACTATTGAATTGCTCAAACCCTATTGAACATAAATTAAATTATTTCCCAGGTGACATGCTATGATCATATATTAACTAATAAGGGATGCAAACAGAAGTGAAAAGTGTGCTTTTCTAGGCTCCTAATGTTTTTACATAAGATATATTTTACTAATAAACTGTACCTAAAAAAAACATAATACACGAGGCAAGGACCAACTCAAAAAATAGTTTAGCCTTTGTGTCTGAATGTGTAATAAACTGATTCTGCCTCTTTTGATGTTTCATAGAAATGGAGATGCAGTTAACCAAATGGCTGTTACTCCTTTCCCATTACCTTCAAGCTCCCAGTCTTCCATTGAGGTAAGATGTGTTTTTTGATTAGGGTTTACTAAATTAGATTAATCATAATTAGTACAATATACATTCAAACACCTTGTCTGATTAATCCCTGAAAGCTAATATGCATTAGGTAGGAACTGGATCAAATGTGTGTGTTTTCCCTTGTTTTTTAAATGAAACAATTGGCATGGTGCTAGGTGACAAGATATTGTCTTAGTTACTGTGATACAGCAGGAAAATAAATCATTGAATGAAAGCCTTGCTGTCTCCTGTCACGATTATTTTTGAGAAAGTTGAAAGTTTTGTGGTGGGGAGGTGTTGCCTGGAACACAAGTGAAATCTGAGAATCCTCCCAGTGAAGAAATTGGCATTTTCTGTGGGAGACATGCAGGGAGACATCTTGTAAGTGAAGGCCAAGCAGGGCCGCCCAGAGGATTCAGGGGGCCTGGGGCAAAGCAATTTTGGGGGCCCCTTCCATAAAAAAAAGTTGCTTTACTATAGAATACTATATTCTTGTGGGGGCCCCTGCAGGCATACTAAGGCCAAGACGTCCCACCAGGTTTTGATTCCTTCAAAGGCATTAGGAGTAAATCCAAATAGCTGAATTTAGAAAATAAACATTAAAGGCCTGACCAATGCCCCCTGAAGGCAATAGAACAGGGGTCGGCAATGTTTGGCACGCGGCTCGCCAGGATAAGCACCCTGGCAGGCCGGGCCAGTTTATTTATCTGCTGACGCGGCGGGTTTGGCCGATCGCGGCCCCCACTGGCCGCGGTGCGCCGTCCTGGGCCAATGGGGGCGGCAGGAAGCTGCGGCCAGCACATAGCTCGCCCGCACCGCTTCCCGCCGCCCCCATTGGCCCGGGACGGCGAACCGCGGCCAGTGGGGGCCACGATTGGCTGAACCTGCCGCATCAGCAGGTAAATAAACTGGCCCGGCCCGCCAGTGTGCTTACCCTGGCGAGCCGCGTCCCAAATGTTGCCGACCCCTGCAATAGAACTATTTCCATATTTATTATTTGCATTACAGTAGAGAGGTAGGTCCCAACAATGATTGAGGGCCCTGTTGCACTGAGCATCATACAGTTACATGGTGAAAGATCATCCCAGCTCCTAAAAGCTTTCAATCTAGATAGCCAAGGGTGTAAGGGGAAACAGGCACGGTGAAATAACTTGTCTGTTTGGCATGACCAGGAATAAAACCCAGGACTCCTGATTCCCAGTCCTGTGACCTAGCTATTAGACTATGTATATGATTTACAGCCATGCTGTATACTACATTTCTGTAGTGGAAATGACAGTATGTTACTATATCTGACGTATTAACATGGAGTTTTAGTGTATAGTATCATAATATGCATCTTAGCAACTAAAACCATATGGATGTTTCTGTTTGTTCTCCTCCAACAGTAAGAGCTTCCTCAGTGTGACAGTGCTGTTCTATATTATGGTTGTTACATCAGCCCTAATGTGACTCTTTTTATCCTTTTGAGCTTTATGAATGCAATGTGCTTACTACGCAATGCAATCTGGAATGTTACCACATCGTTATCAATTTGATGTCTCATCATCATAATATAACTGAGAAATATGGTACTTATTTGTAGATATAGCACATGGCTAGCCTTGCTGCTGCTTATTAATTCTATATCTTCTTGAGCTAATAAAGCAAAGCAGGTTTAATAAGTCAATTGGGGCTTGGTCTAGCCTTGAATTGTAAAATTCTGGTCATTAGTACATTTGCTTTTTGATATTTTAATAAGCATTATTACAATCATGCAGCCTTAGCTCACACTTTGCAATGTTAGATGGAACTTCTGGAGCATGCTTTTTGCAGTTTTCAAGTTACAGTAACATTTAAGGCCATTTATTGTACATCCATGATGTAATTCAGGTGCTATTATGCTGTACAGAAAAGCCACATTAATTAGCTTTTGTTTCAGGAGAACTCTTTAATTAAAACCCTGGGTTTCATTTATCTATTTTGTAAAATAAGAATATTGCCTTTTGAACTGATGCTTCATGCTCCTTTGGGTCCTGGTCCATGCAGCCAGAATCCTTGTTCGTCTGCGGTTTCTATGGACCAAGCCTTTAAGTTCACGTTAAAGTTTTCTTGGTCATTTTGTGATGACCTCAGTAGCTGCTGTTGTCCCCTACACTATATCTAGAACGCCTCCCTTCTCATGTTGGTAAATAGTAAAGGTAAGACAAGTAGTAACTTCAGCTGCTGTGTTCTTGCACCCTCATGGTATTACCTGTTACCCTGCCCTTGAAGGGTTCATTCCTGTGGAGCTGCATGTTTAATAACCTTCACTGAAAGGCAATATAAATTTTGAAGCAGCTTTGTGCAAATGTACATTTGGGGGAGAGAGGGAAAGGTTTGTCATTTTATTTGAGTGGTTGAATAGCTCAGGAACTGGTGATAGGTATAGAGCCTTCTACCTCTAGTTTTCCATTTACAATCTAATTTAAGTCATCAGACTAGAAGTTGTTTTCATGTGATAGTTGTGCCATATCCCATGGAACTCTGTTTAGTAGTCTCACTCCAGGTTGCCATGGTCAAGTGTTTATATCACCAAAATCTACCACTATGCAGGAACCAAAGAATTCTGTCCCTTTTGCTATTTGACCCTTAAAGGTAGACCCAGTAGATGGGTAAAGTTACGTGCAGTGAAGGGACTTTTTTTTACATATTTTGTGGCTAAATGCAGAATTTTGATTTCTAGGGCTATCCATCAGACATTTGACACCACTTTAAAAAATACTTCAAATGGTTGTCATAATTATGTAGGGCTTTATATTACACTTTTTGCTGTAAATTAATTGTTCATATCTTAAAATGTAGACCATATTATGTACTTTCAGAGGAGAGACTACGCAGATGTTTAACAATATGTATGGCTTGTAGTTTGCATAAGAATTGTTGTATCTTATAAAACAGGCCTGGAGAGACAAGGTGGGTGAGGTAATAATTTAGCAGTATGTTATGATGCCTACATAAATACAAAATACTATTACTAAACAGAATTAATGTTGATCTCTTCATTTTGGTTGAAGTAGTTTAATGAGAAAAATGGCTGACTAGCAAACATTCCTGTAACATGGGGACATTTTTATTTCTGTGAAACCATAGGACAGGACCACAATAGACTTATACTGGTACAAAATGAGCTAGTTAAACCAAAATATAGTGTATAAGTCTAATAGAAGCTGTTTGCAAGAACCTTAATATATCATAAAGCCACCTCTTACATAATGTTTTGTAACTGGGATGAGGCATTGTTTGTGAATATTGAATGGACTGAGCCTCCTAAAGAATGGAGAGAAGTAGATTACCTCTTCAGATGGCAAGATGGCCATTTGCATAATTCCCATTTTACCTGTTCAATGCCTAACAAGAATTTAGAATAGCCTGGTAAATAAGTCTGCTAGTGAAGATCTTTGCAGGAAATTGGATTGGTAATATATAGTTAATTTTGCTTTGTAAGGAAGAGTGCGCTTGGGATATAGAGCAATGACTTGAATTCATTTGAACGATTAAAAAAAAGAGGGGGGGGGAACTAGCCCTAAAAACAGCCTTCGGCTTCAGGAGCTGGGTAAAAGGAATAAAATTCTCAGGTAAAAATATATCACATGTTTGCTAGGGAGAGAAAAGAGGCTAAAGTTTCTACTTCTGTACTTTTGGTTTGGAATGTTTTTTTTTAAATACAATAGCCCTTTCTTAAGCATGTGCTGCATCATTTTCCAGTCATGATTATGCTCTCTGTATATATGTGGAAAGCACAAGTCACCATGGTATCTATGCACCAAATACCAAATAATGCTGAAACTTAATTTTTGTAAGACCATTTTCTCTGCTTCAACTATGGTAGCGTTGTATGTTCCATTGCCTCTTCTTGGTGTGAGACCTCTAAAGAAGGAAGAAAACTCCTCATCTGTCATATTACTGCCTCTATTGTGCAAAGGGTGTATGTTGCATGTGCTGTAAAGGAGGGAAAATGTGCTCATCTTCACCTATTGCAGAAGGGAGTTCCATAGCTGAGCACCATTCAGTAAAACACCTTTTCCTCCTGGTTCATGAGCTTCATCCTCAGTAGGGTCAGAATAGTTGTCCCCTAAGTGCTGATTTCAATATTCATGGAGTGATGTGTAAGAAGAAGTGGTCCTAATGTAAATTGATCCTTGACCAATAAAGACCAGCACTTGCCTTCTGAAACGTGTAACACTGATTTTAATCAGTGATGGTTCATTGTGGATCTTCTTCCTTATTTCAAACAAGCATCACATCAAATAAATGCTGTCTAATTTTATCATGAGCTATTTAGGGGTAACGTTTTGTTTTGTTTTTTAAAACAATCTTTACCAGGATCACAGTGGCACTGAACATGCAAGCAGTGAAGAAGATTGCAGCTCAGAAGTTGTCATGAAAAGCTTGACTGATGATGAATGTATCAAAATGGTAAGTGTCACTATCTTTAAAGAAATGTGTTTAGTCCTCCACAAAATTCAAAGCTTGAAAAGTGCTAACATAAAATGGGTTTGGGACACTCCCAACTGTGGTGCAAGAGCACAAGTACCAACCTCAGGGCAGACTGTTAAAACACTAGGGCACAAACCCCAGATTGGTCATGAGTCCTAAACTTAGATTTCACCAACCAGCTGCATTAAGTGCAAACTCCTCAAGTGTATTAACAGCCTAAAACAAAATCACAGGCACTTCCCTTTGATACTCTGGTCTGTCTTGTCACCCAGATGAGGTATCTTTGTGATAGATGGCCCTTAAACCCAAGGATCACAGCAATATTCATTTTACTCCTAGTCTCAAAGTACCAGTCACTTTCCCAATACCTTGGATCTCACATGGAAGACAACGCTTGTAGCCATTCCTATAATAAATTATATGGAGATATATTAAATAGGAAAAGGAAGCTAGTTATTTACATGGTTAAAGCAAGTGAATATAGACACATGAATTAGTTAGGTTTTAAGTGGTAATAGAGGCTTCTATAACCAGCAAGCTCAATTTGTCCTTTAGGGTTAACCCAGAATAAGCAGATGGGGATCTCTTCCTTATGCCTAAGAAACTCCTTGCTCTTCCAAAATCCCTCCAACACAGAGATCCTTAGTTCCTTTCGTTTGGTGTTTTTATCCCCCTCCTGCCATATGCTCTCAGTTGCAAACTCAGTTGATGAAAATAAGTCATGCAAGTGGACTTCTCGCCCCTCTCCCCCCTGGGGGGGAGTGGGAGAAGGGTTGCAGAACAACTCTAAGAGCCTTAAGTACAGTGTTTCTCAAACTATTGTACTGGACACCCCTTTCACATAGCAAGACCCCCCCATTATACATTAAAAACACATGTTTATATATTTAACACCATTATAAATGCTGGAGGCAAAGCGGGGTTTGGGATGGACGCTGACAGCTTGCAACCCCCTGATGGGTCCTGACCCCCAGTTTGAGAACCCCTGCATTAGTACTCTTGTTGATGATTCCTCAATCCAGATGTAGGGAGTTGCCAGTTGTAAGATCCAACTGTGGCCAGTCTGGTATCAATGGGTTTCCTCTTTCCGGATGGGTGTATAAGGAGCCTCTCTCTTCACACTAATTAATGGCCCTCTCCTATATGGTGATTCATGCAGTCATAGAGGCTCGTAATACATCCCTTCAAATATTACATTGCAATATGGAACGCAGATATTACAAGTCAGATTAATGAATACAGCAACTCACAAGCATTGAATAGAATCCAAACACTTTCTTATAATTCTAATACCTATCCTATCAGTATTAACCCACAAGTGAGCCAGACAGATTTCAGCTATGTATATATCAGAGTTCAGCGGAGACATGGGGACTTTGGCATGAGCTGGTGCCTGGTCTGCCAGCATCACAGGGCCTCATTCTGTTTTCACGCTATTGTAGTACAATTGAGTTTTAGTGAGTAACTCCTGATTTATCTAAGCGAGAGGAAAATCAGGTGTATGATTTCCTACAACTGTTCACATGATTGAGATGTAAATACAGTTTGTTCTATATTGAGGTACAGCAGTTGCATGCAGCTCCCTGGTCCTTCTCTTGAGCTATACTCAGCAACAAGGATTTCACATCTACTCGACAATATCTTCCATGCCCCAGAAAAAAGCTTGTGGCTGTAAATCACACTCATGTTTATATCCTAGTGTCATACATTTTTAAAATCAAAAGGACCATTATCATAATCTAGTCTGTCCCTCTGCATAACACAGGCTATAGAATTTCTGCATCAAATCCATAACTTCTGGTTTAATGTGGCTCTGTCAGAGTGTGTGCTGTAATAAATATCAAACTCTGCATTGATACGTGGTGGTGGTTGTTTAATGTGTTAGGATTGTGGGTTATCAGAAATCTAGAATTTCTGGGGTTGTGCCTTAATCTTCTTTTAAGACTCTGTTAGAGGTTAAAATAGAGAAATCCTAAGTATGCTGAGGAGTGACTAACCCACAGAAACATAAAATTTCTTGGGACAATCATTTTGTCTGCCTCCCAACCCCCAACCATCCACCCCAGGGCCAGCTCTCGCTTTTTGGCCACCCCAAGCAAAAAAAAAAACAAACAACAACAACAACAAAAAACTGCGGCGCGGCCGGAGCGGGACCGGCTTGGGGGGGGGGGGGAGGTAGGGAGAGAGAGAGAAGGGGGCAGCCAGGGCTACAGCAGGGGCGCTGCCACGCGCCCCCTCCCGCTGCGCCGCCACCTGCCGCAAGGGCTCCGCTCCGGTCGGCGGGGAGGGAAGGAAGAGGACTGCCCTGCAGGGCGCTCTGGTTCTCCGCGCCGCCGCCCCCTACAGGGCAGCCGGAGCGGAACAAGAACAACAACAAAAACAACAACAAAAAGCGGCCGTGCCGCCCTAGGATTGGGCAGAATGCCACCTCCAACAATCTGCCGCCCCAAGCACCAGCTTGCTCAGCTGGTGCCTGGAGCCGGCCCTGATCCACCCCACAGAGTTTAGTATAGTTCTTCAGGTAGTGCATTAATTGAGACATGCTATTTATGCATAATCTATGTAAGGTATTTTCATTGAAGGAATGGCTTTTTTGTTTGTTTTTGGGGGAGTTGTTTTTCTTTTGCTTCACAAAGTCTTTGGTTTTTGCAAACCTATTTGTTTTTTGAAAATATTTGAACATTACAAACAAATACTTGGAACTCCACTGAGTTTTTGCAAAGAACCAGAAGTTGATATAGTATTTGAGCATTGAAATCAGCCACCAAGCTAACATTGGTTTGTTTGTATTCCTGATTGACAAAGCACTCATGGGTTGAATTTGTGCATTTGAATTGTCCAAACCACCCCAGAAGTTCTGCAATGTTAATGGGCTTGAATACGAATGAACTGGAGTTTTAATGCATGAATTCTAACTGTACATGCAAACTTTTGTTACTCTACCTGCCTTATTTGCAGCTGGGAAACTGAGATACAAATTAATATGAAAAAAATACACAAAGTCTGAAGTGGGTGAAAGAGACAAAGAAAAGTTAGGAGAAAAGCTTGGGCAGATATTATGGAGTGGATTACAGTGCAGGAGATGAGGGCAAGAGATGTAGTTGGGGGTGGCATTTTGGAATTCTTTGAAAATTAGGAGGTGAAGCATGAGTTTAATGTAGAAGAGTGGAAGCTATTTCAGAGATCCAAAAAAGGAGCGAGGAGGAAGATGTGGCTGGAGCAATGGGAAAGGAAGATTATGTTGGCAGCTGCATTTTGGATGTAATGGAGCAGAAAAGTTGGGAATTGGGGAAACCAGTGAGGACAAGGTTGTAGTAATTAAGACAGGAAGTTATGAAAGCATGAACTAAGTCATTGACAGTAGGGGCGGACAGGAATGGATGAATGAGGGAAAGAGTCCAAAGAAAACAATGGAAAGATGTGGGGAAAGAAGGCATCAATGTGATACTCAGATTATCATATCATTATCAGACGGGAAGGATGTTAGTGTGTCAACAATGACAGAGAGCAAGAAGAGAAGAATTTAAGGGGAAAGATAAGATTGTTTTTATAATAATAATAATTAATACCTAGCTCTTATATACCACTTTTTATCACAGATCTCAAAGCACTGTACAATGGAGCTCAGTATCATTATTGCCATTTTACAGATGGGAAAACTGAGGCACAGAGCAGTGAATTGACTTGCCAGAGCCAGGATTAGAACCCAGGTCTCCAGAGTTCCAGTCTAGTGCTCTGTCCACTAGGCAATGTAGTCTTGATCCTGTATATGTTGGTGTACATCCACTGAAGTGACTGGATTTACTTTGGGGTGAGTTTAGACCATTGAGTCTATCAGTAATGACCTTACACTCAATGGTCTAAACTCACCCAATGTAAATCCAGTCACTCCAGAGTCAGTATCATCTATCCATCTGTCTATCTATCTAACCTATCTATGGAGTTGTCAAACTGAAGAGAAGGTGAAATTTGGAGGATTTGGAGGATGGATATACCGGTAGTGCTATTAGGTTAACCAGGAACATCCTGGTGGTTTCAGATGATACTGACCCTGGAGCTAGGGACAGAATAGGCTGTAAAAATAGTGGCGACCGGGTGGAAAGTAAGCTGTGTAAGATCTTTATCAAAATCCAAATTTTGAAAATTGCTTGGTGAATCATGGCAAATAACTCTAGAATGTGGAGTTGACAAAGGGTGTTGGAGATTTCAATAATATTGGCTATATAAATACTCATTTTTATAAGTGGCTTAACAGTTGTTGCTTTCCCCCGAGCCAGAAAGTTGTGTGTTCAAGGCCCATACTGCTACTTGAACTTTTTGCTCTTTGCTAACATTGCAGGTCTATGCTCAATGACTCATTCTTTAGATGAGAAGATAAACAGAGATTCCTGCTGCCAGTCTCTTGGTGACTGTCAAGGCCAAAGGAAAAAGATGTCCTATTGCTGAGAGCATAATATTTCCGCTATTGCCCATAGAGTCACGTCACCACGAGTGTTTACCTTATTTGTAAATTTATGACAAAAAATACAAACTTATATGCAAAATTCTCTCTCAAATGAGTCCAGCTGAAAGCTTCACCATGACACCAGACATTCTTGATTGTACTAGCTGACTGAGTGCAGAATGTTTTCATTTATGTTCGGAGGTTCTAAGAATGTAAACAGCTCAGGATGTTTTTGACATGAGGGTTTTAAGAGTGACTTCCAGCAGACTTGCGTTTTCCACAGCATGGGTGACACGTCCAACCAAGTGATGAAAGCCATAAAGTGATTCAACTCACTGTGTCCATTAACTCTTGGTAAATTTGTCAGGCTGCCCCGGGGGACACTATGCTGCCAGTTCATCACTTGTAGAAGTGCAAAGTTACATAACTGAATTGGTCATGGACCTGTTTGGATAGAGGGGGGAAAGAAGGGAACTTATTTCTCATCTGGGATCAATGAAAGTGCTACCAACTAAATACAGTGCTAACGGGGTAGTTGAGGTTAGCTGACAGAATGCTTTGATGTTTTTCTGAGGATCTGGCTATGCTGATTCCTATGAAGGGTCATAGAAAAAGAATGGAATTTTTTTTAAATCCATAAAGCGATTCTTTCACAATTTGGATCTTGACTGAGATGAAAATGGTTTGAGTGATAACTGAGGGTGCTCATCAAGCAGCTTGCATTCTTGATGTATGTGGGGCATGCATTGCTACATCATGTAAATAGAAAGGATAATTAAATTAATATTAAACAGATAGCATTGTATTCAAGATATCTGAACATGGAACATTGATCTGTTTTTATGCAGCTGAAAGCTGTGTTCTTGTCGCACCCAATGTGTAACCGAGGGATTTCATAAAGTGGTTTCTGGTACATTTGAGGGGATTAAACCCTTGCTGAGCACAAAGCATTTGAGAAATTTTCAGGGATAGATTCACAATAACCCTTGTGTTTTTCAACAAGTTAATGTCTGTTAATATGAATTTGAAGCTAAGAGTAATAAAATAACTTCTTAATATGCAAAGACTTTGATACATGTGAGATGTAGTTTCACGTTTTGAATCCCATAAAGCAAAATGAATAATGAAGAATAATAATAATGAATGATGGAGCAAATGAAATAATTCCCACAGCTCATTAGAATAATCCCTTAGAAAGCAACATCTGTAATCTTCCCTTACATATTTTTTCCTTCGCCATGTCTGGTAACAGAGTAAACTTTCTCTACCTTGTCTTCCTGCTATCTATGCAGACTTTAAAGGAAATCTTTAAAATAATTTAATGTATTTCTTTTACAGTTGCAGAGGTCTCCTACTGTTTTTCTTACCCTTAGATGATTAATTTTTATGAGACTTGAGGAAACAGGGCCAATATTTTTCAAATGTGGGTACTTAAAATTAGGCACTCAAACCCATATTTAGGCACCTTAATAAGTGTCCTGATTTTTCGCACTGGTGCTGAGTACCAATAATATCCTTTGAAGTCAATGCCCAGCATTTCTGAACATCAAGCTGCTTATGTAGGTGCTTTAACATGGGTATAAAGAGCTGTGTTTAGTTACCTAAGTCTGCAAATGTTGGCATAAGTTTATGTAGCTTGGCTAAGAGACAATGAAGAACAGTCATGACTGTCTGGAAACATTTGAAGAGGGTATACGCCAAAGAAGGACAGGAATTCTTTAGGATGTTACAAGGAGATAAAACTAGAAGTAGTGGAATGAAATGTAGGTTAGAAGAATTTAGACAGAATATTAAGGAAACTCTCCTGACAGTGAGATCTATTTGTGTCTGGAAAGAGATTGAAGCACCTTTGTTTGAGATATTTATAACAAGACTAGATGAAACATTATTAGTATTTATTTAGTTGTGGAGAATAATCTTGCACTGGCAAGGGAGAGATGGATTAGATCACTGTGTAGTTCTCTCTTATTTGTTGGCCCAATTCAACAAGATCCCATGCAGGGCCGGCGCAACCCATTAGGCGACTTAGGTGGTCGCCCAGGGCACTACAATTTGGGGGGCGTCGACCGCGGCGGTATTTCGGCGGCGGGACCTTTCGCCGCCTCTGGGGGGCAGCATTTCGGGGCGGGACCTTCTGCCGCCTAGGGCGGCGCTCCTGATCCCATGGGATTACTCAATATGCTTAAAGTTAGACACATACCCAACTCTAATTTCTTAGGTACATAGGAACATGTGAATTGCCAGACACATGGCGCATCTAATCCAGTAACCTGTCTCCCACAGAGGCTAGTACCAGAAGCTTTAGAGGAAGGTGCAAGAGACCCCACAATAGACAGATGTGGCATAATTTCACCCCCTTTTGCTTCCCCTCCCTGTCTCCCCAGGAGTCTAACCTCCCAACCTCTATATTGCATCTAAATTAATAGGTTTCAGAGTAGCAGCCATGTTAGTCTGTATCCGCAAAAAGAACAGGAGTACTTGTGGCAATTTGTTAATCTCTAAGGTGCCACAAGTACTCCAGTTCTTTTTGCTAAATTAAGTACTTATAGCCCTGGATAATCCTTGGCTTCAGCATCATGAGGTAGCAAAGAGTTCCATAGTGTAATTGTGTGTCGTGTGTAAATAGTATCACATTACAGAATCAGAGGCTTGATTTCTCTGGTTTTGAAGAAATTTAATTTAAATGAAAGTTGAAGCTGATGTGACTTCTTATTTTTTTTTTTAATAAAGTTACCCTTTCCCCTGTTTAGGATGTCAGAAACAAAGCTGACAAACAGATGTTGATGGTAGATCAGCAGGATTTGGTGGAGCAACTTCCAGAAAATGTATGTGTGTTTATATGTGAGGGTGAGGTTGGGGGGAGGGAAGTTTAATTGAAGAAATTTTTGTTGTATCACAATTTACGCTACCAGGGCTCGTCTATAACTGAGAAGAGATTGAACTAATTCTTATTTGAACACTGAATGGTTTAAAAATATCCTTCTCTTTAAATATGTAGAAATAGTCATGCAAGACTGTGTTAAGAATACAGTTTCCTGTTTTTAAAAATTCAGAATGTTGTCTCTCAGATAAGTCTCTTTTACCAAATGAAATTCCATCAGACTTTCTTTTCAGGCATTTCTGGATTCACAGTATCAAACCTACCCAACTTGGCTCTTTTTAAAATATTAAATATTCTTAAACTGAATTTTCTATTGCCAGTCCAATTAATGTAAAGATCTTCATACTGTGCTTTAATCGATAGCTACTGTTGATTTCAGAACAACACATGCTGCCTTTGTATTTTTTTATTTTAACAATTGAACTATTTTGATTTCTCCTTTCCTTTCTTTTAGGTCCTCAATCAGTTAAAACAATCCAAGTCTTCAACCAAAGCACCCACCAGTTTACATGAGATATCTTTGGCACCAACACCTTCTTATCTTTCTCCAGAGGCAGAGTTCACCAGCCATAGTGAGACCCAATCATTTCTTTCTGCCAGATAGCTTACATTAATGGCAAAGTTATCCCAGTAGTATCATAGCAAGTACTGTCAAAATGAGTTATAATATTCTCCTATAACTGGGATTGTTTTAGTCCTTCTTAGACACGTTTTGCTTTATTCTTTTTATTTTAATGTTCCAAAGGGTCAATCATAGAATCATAGGACTGGAAGGGACCTCAAGAGGTCATCTAGTCCAGTCCTCTGCACTCATGGCAGGACTAAGTATTATCTAGACCAGGAGTTCTCAAAGCCGGTCTGCTGCTTGTTCAGGGAAAGCCCCTGGTGGGCCGGGCCAGTTTGTTTATCTGCCGCGACCGCAGGTTCGGCCGATCGTGGCTCCCACTGGCCACAGTTCACTGCTCCATGCCAATGGGGGCTGCAGGAAGCAGCACGAGCCGAGGGATGTGCTGGCCAGCCTTCCCGCAGCCCCCATTGGCCTGGAGCAGCGAACCGCGGCAAGTGGGAGCCGCGATCGGCTGAACCTGCGGACGTGACAGGTAAACAAACGGGCCCAGCCCGCCAGGGGCTTTCCCTGAACAAGCGGCGGACCGGCTTTGAGAACCACTGATCTAGACCATTCCTGACAGGTGTTTGTCTAACCTGCTCTTAAAAATATCCAATGATGGAGATTCAACAATCTCCCTAGGCAATTTATTCCAGTGCTTAACCACCCTGACAGTTAGCAAGTTTTTTCTAATGTCCAACCTAAACCTCCCTTGCTGCAATTTAAGCCCATTGCTTCTTGTCCTATCCTCAGAGGTTAAGAAGAAAATTTTTTCTCCCTCTTCCTTGTAACAACCTTTTACGTACTTGAAAACTGTTATGCCCCCCCCCCTCAGTTTTCTCTTTTCCAGACTGAACAAACCCAATTTTTTCAATCTTCCCTCATAAGCCATGTTTTCTAGACCTTTAATCATTTTTGTTGCTCTTCTCTGGACACTCTCCAATTTGTCCACATCCTTCCTGAAATGTGACACCCAGAACTGGACACAATACTCCAGTTGAGGCCTAATCAGAGCAGAGTAGAGTGGAAGAATTACTTTTCATGTCTTGCTTGCCACAATGTAACAATTTTTTTTTAGTATAAAAAGGTTTGAAACATTTTCCCCATTATTTAGTACTCTTTTAAAAGTTTGAAGGAATTTTTCTTTCCATGTTGATTTCCTGTTCCATTGGTAAACAGTAGGGTTTTTTCTCCATTTTAATAATAATAATAATAATAATAATTACAAGAACTTGATCATAGATTGTTTAGTTTTTGTTTGTCAAAAGGATGGTCATTAGTAATATCAGAAGTGCTCTTGTGTCACAAATATCTTGGGCCACGTTTGCTTTTGGATAGTTGCCCTTTGCAGCTGCAGAACAAAAGTGTTGCAACAGTGCATATGACCCATGTCTAGGTCTAAGTGACAAGTTGATTTTAAAAAATCCTGAATGTAAGCCTGAAAAATCCCCTGTGTTTCACTGTCATGACACTGCGTTGTCACATCTAAATGTTTTGTCATACTGATCAAAATCACACAAGTCACATCTCAATTGTGAAGTCAATTTCACACCAGATTCTAATAGTTCTAAGCTCAGATTTTAGGTTGTCTTTACAGTATTCCTCCTACATGACTGTATAGGGATATTGAGCAAGATTTTTGCTCTTTAATTACTAATGTGCATCCTTATTAGATCAATTATATGTACATTTAATATTGCTGACTAATTTCTTTTTCTTTTAATGTTTTTAGGCAATGTACTGCCTCCTCTGTTGCCAGTGGATCCAGCCACATGCCCAATTGTTCCAGGGCAAGAGATGACTATAGAAATATCCAAGGGGCGATCAGGCCTTGGTCTCAGCATTGTAGGAGGGAAAGATACTCCACTTGTGAGTTTAAGCTATTATTCATTACCTTAATTAAGAAGCAGAAAAAATAAGGAAAAGAAAATTTTGAAATAAGCAATACCATATATCCAGTAGGCCTCTGCTAAATTATTCAGTGTTGTGAATGGCATACAGCTGCTTTCATAATAAACTTGGTAGTTTTGCCTGATATGTAAGATTCAGTATTTATTATTTCCTTTTAAATTGACAGTTATATATATTTTCACTATGATCTTCCATTACCATCATAATTGTTTATTATGTATCCCACTTTCTACAATTTAAGCCATGTAAATTAAAGGTTTCGATGAGTTCCCGTTGCTCACTTTTATTATTCCTAGAATGAACTCTATTTATTTTACACATAAGCCTTCTCCCTCTCATTTTTAAAAAAAATAATGAAATTGTAAATTACTGTATTTAATCTGAAATGTCCATGACTGGATCACAAAATGAATGTCACAGCTTCGCTTTGTGCTAACACCTGCATACTTTAAAAACACAAATGCTTATTTTGTGCACTGTTTAAGCAGGACACCTACTAAGTCCCTGCCAGTACCACCCCAGGCTGGACACAGATCGGCAAAGATAATTTTATTACTTTTGTGTGTGCTCCTTGGTTTAGTCTACCCCTCCAGCCATGCTGCTTAAAAAGTTTGATTTTTTTTGTCAGTACCATCCTAATTTGTATTGTATTCAGCACCATTAAAGTATATCATCGATATGCAAGTTCAAAAGGTTAGCTAGCCTAAACTTTTTCTTTCTTGTTTGTGCTAGGTGATTTGCTATTTTAGTTCCTCACTCTTTCTCTGCGAGATACAATATAGTACTATAATTTAACAGACTTTCAACATTAAATTCTTGGTATCAGCAAATTGAGTCTAGAGTTCTCTGTATACAGCTCTGTTGCAGTTTGCATGAGAATTGGGTCATCTTGAATCTTGCCATGAAGTGCGTTAAGCTGATAGAGTTGCTTCGTAATCTCTTTACATACAGTTATTCAAGAAAATACATAGTAATACATCTTTAAGCAGTAAGGTCTGTTACTCTCAGCAGGTACAACTTGAAACATTTCAGAGGAAGTCACATCTTAAGCAAAATATAAATGAGAGGGACACAGCACAACTGGGTGATTTTGTTTATAAATTGTAGGCCATGTCCTGGTTTTATAATATTAGAACCCAGATCTGAAGTAGTTCAGAATTTTGGTCCCATTTATCTGAAGCTCCAAAATGTGTAGGGTTCCAGTAAATGATTCTCTTTCAGATGGAGTTTCGAAAAACTGGGTTGAGCTGGTTTAAGTTTTTCAAACATCATTGGTTCAGTTTTGGTTTTGTAAAGCTGTGGGATGGTTTATGTCCAAGTTCCATTTTATCAAGATCCCTAAAACTCAGGGGATTCAAATATGGGGTTTTATATTGAGCCATCTCTTTTTGCTGCTTCTTTTAAATGTTTTCAAATTCCAAGTGGCATCCTGTCATAACTAATCCATTATAAATCTTTCCTGAGAATTTCATAGTAATGAAATACATAAAAGTTTCTGCTGAGGGGCAAACAGGAAAACAAACCAACACTGTGCTCTAAATTCAATAGCTATTATAGACTGGATTCTGTGTTTGTTAGATTATTTATTAAAGCGTCCACCTAGAAATTTGTAAAGAAAACAATTTATGAAGTTATCAACTTGCTTTCAGCAATAGAGAAATTCATCGTATGAAGTAAATTTTCAAACATGTCTGACTTCCTTTTTTAAGTTACAGGACCTGCCAAAATAAATCTTAGCTGGTCTTCATCTTGTTCATTTTGAGCCTTCAAAAGCATGCAGTATTACTTCATAGTAAACAAGTTGCTCTTATTAGACCATAGTCTGGTCTGCTAATTTACTGTGGGGATCTAAGGGATTCTTTCTTCAGTTACATGCACACAATCTCTCTTCGCTTCAGTGGGACATGCATATGCATAACTACAGACAAATTGTAGACCTAAAGGGGCCAGATCTTCAGCAGGTTTATTTGACTTAGATCGATTAATATAGCTGATTTACACCATCAGGTGACCTGGCTCTCCGTATTTTGATGCCATGTTTGTCACTAGGGCAAAGAAATGATGATTGTTTTGTGGTGTGATGGTGAAAACTGAGAGAATAATAAAACAAAACCAGGAACAGTGGAGGGAAATACCATCTGCGTTTGTTAGAAAAATTTCTCCTCCTCCCTCTGGCTCTGTGGGATATAGGGTAAGAACAAAGGAGTGGAACTACTGATAGCTAATTAGCATGCCCCATGCTTCTTTTCATCCTTCATTTTCAATTCTGTGGGATAGGTGGGTAAATTTTATATTTGTAAAGCCAAAATAATTGACTGGTAGCTTCACTGCTTGTGAGTTATTAGATACTCAGGGCCCATAGATATCTGCAGCCACTTCAGGCCTATTTATGTGGCAGGAAATTGTGCCCATGGCCTGTAGTTTTCCATAGTGAAGGGAAGTTAATTTGAAGCTGGCTTCCACAACATGCTTGCATTTGATACTTTAAAAATATATTTTTTTCAAATGCGGCCATTGGGAGTTCTTGAGGTCAGGGAGCAAGCGAACAGGAGCACTCTCCTGTAGGCCTCCATTTACTCTGTACACTCTCATGTCTGAAAGAAATAGGGAGTTGATGTCTTGCATCCCTAGAGTATAAATGCTACAGGTAGAAGATAGGAATGAGATACCTATTGTAGATGTCACAGAGATGTACTCCATATGGGGATAGGCAAGCAATGGTAGAGCAAGAGCAGGCTTGTGCGAATGGCACTTCTTTTCACATTGAAGCTACTGAAAAATTCCCCTTTGCACTGCTCTCTCAGAAAATCAGCCGGTAGCACATATTTCTTCTTTCCTTTCCTTCAGAGTTACGTCGGATCCTCCATGTGTTTTGTGTGTGGATAACTTTGTGGAAACATTTGAGGGGGGAATTATGTAGTCATTGAGTTGTGAATAATAGGTGCTTTAGTGATATACCTTGGCACAATAATACTGTGATGTGCTAATATCACAGCTGATCCATGTCCATGAAGAGCTTGTGTATTTTTGCTAGGGCTGTTAAATTAATCTAGAAAGAAATCTAGGGTAAGAACACGAAGACCTAGCCCAAAATGTTTTTTTAATACATTTGCAGCCAAAATTATTTAATTATTCATTTGCTGCTCTGGTTTTTTTACTGTTAACACAGTGAACCACAACAGCCTTCCTCATGGAATAGAAATGTCCAGTTCAAAATTATTTTGAAGCTCCTTTAAGTTTATGATATACTGCCCTGGCTTTTGGCATTGTAAATCTGGCAGCCCTGCAAAAATAAGCACCACTTAAAAATGAAATACATTCTATGACTTTTAAGTTATAACCTTGAATATCATCAAAAGTCACAAACTAGAGGCTTTAAAATATGGCAGAATGTTGCAGGGAGGTTAATTTCCACGGGAGATGAGAATGCAGTTTCTTAACTAAAATATTGTTTATCGGAAAGAAGACCTTAATATTCTGTTTAAAAAAAACTTGTCAAGGTGCATGCATTGTAATTGAGTATTCTGGCTGCACTCAAAGGGGAAGCAAGGAGAGCACTAGACAGAACTAATGTAATTGTTGGGAGGACAGATCTGGAGAAGTCAGGATTGTCCTTGGAAAAATTGAAATGTCTGTCAGCATTTTTGTTGGGATTGTCTTCTCTTCTTGGTGCTCTCCTAGCATTTTAGGAAGAGTAGTTAATCCTTTTCATTCTGAGAGCTGGTTTTCCCACTTACCTTACATTGCATCTCTTCAACACATGGTCTCTCCTTTATAGCAGTTAAATTGGGGAAGCCTCTGTGTGAATTTGACCAGCAATGAATTTTGTAAGAGTAGTGTGGTAAGGCTTCTCCTTTCCTTCCAAGTAAGTCATCTCTGATATAAACAGTCTCCTTTAACTTAGGGTGTGGAAGTAAAGAACAACAAAAAACCTTAGGAACCCACCTGGTATTACATAGCACTTACTCAAGGCCCCATACATCACAGCAACATTGACCTAAATTCTGTGTTAAAGGGCCTGGGTTCTGTGGTGTGTGAGGCTGGAAGTTCTGTGACAGCTTCAGATAAAGTTTTAAAAATGAAGCATTTTTAATTGATTTAAATATGAAAATGAAAAACACAACCAAAAAAGTACTCTGTTAATCAAATTTGGTATTAAGTTTAATTTTATGGTGCCCCAACATTTTTAATTCTCAGTTTACTGAAGAGCACTCTTGAAAATGCATACAGTATCTTCACTGTAGAATTTATTGGAGGAGGAAGTCAAGCTAGAGGAATTGGTACCAGGTAGGGGACAGTTTAGGGCTTTTAGCACCTGGGGAAGCCTTAGGTTGGTTTACTATGGTGAGGAATGTTTCTGATAAAATATTCAGCAATGAAATAGTTAACACTATTGACATTTAAGTTGGCATCATTAAGTTTCAGGGTCAACACCTCTTTGAAAGCAAGTTCACATCTCTTAAAGCCATTTTTTTCAGGCTGTTTGCAATGACTACATTGGTTACACTCAGTTGAAATTTGGGAGGTTTTCTGTACAATCACTAATAAGAACCAGTGCTAAAATTTATTTGTAATGGAATACATTTGTTGAGTTACTCTACTGATGAAGAGCATAATATTGTCCCCTGGAGGATAGTAGTAATATATTGCTCCTGAATATTGGTATAAAGTGTTAATAGTCTATTACACAATGAATGAAACTATAAACAAAAATGGCTATAGAAATCTTATGTTTTAAATCTTTTTTTATTATCCAAGAGAAGAGGCAAATATGGTTTTGAGGGTAAAATATTTAATTTTAATTTCTTAACCATGCTTTTATAGCCATTTGATAGGTGTAACTAAAATGTCATACTTAACTGATAGGTGTAATCTGAACACTGGAAGTCAGAAGTTGCTTCTAATTATGGCTTGCAAAGTTCTGTGGATTTTCAGGAAATCACTTACTCCCTTTTCACATCTAGTTTTCTCTGTCTACAAGATGGGGGATAATATCTACCTCTTGGGTTGTTGTATGAATTAATGCTTTTGATGTGATTTAAAAGTAAAAAGTTATAAGTGCTAATTATTATTACTAATGAAAGTTTGGGTCTTTTTAATGACACTAGAGATTTTGTAGGCAATAAAATATTTGCCTTTAGGCTCTGTCTGATGTAGCTATATCTGGATATCAAATATATACATACACAAGCATGCTACTCTGATACTGTATCATATGTAGAAAAGAGTACTTCTAGACATGTTGATCAGTCTCACGAGTTGACCTGTTCCAAGTTCTTAGATTAACTAATGCAATTGGGAACAAAAAGTAGTCATAAAGGCATCATCCTCTTGGCCTTTGTGAATTCTTAATGAATCAATGAGGCTGTTTTTTTGTTTTTTTTGTTTTAAAGTCTGTGTGAATTAAGTATCTGTGATCATACTTCTGGGATTTACATAGATTTCTTAAATACCGTGTGCTTTTGGGGGGCACCATTAAAGTTAATGGGAATGTTTATTGTTAACTTAAATGCGAGAATTATCGGGGCCTTTATTTCCATCTCTTTGCTGAATGTAGGGTTACCATTCGTCCGGATTTACCCGGACATGTCC
This sequence comes from Chrysemys picta bellii, assembly GCF_011386835.1. Lineage (NCBI taxonomy): Eukaryota > Metazoa > Chordata > Testudines > Emydidae > Chrysemys > Chrysemys picta. The sequence goes on from NC_088798.1 coordinate 16,865,862, forward strand.
TCCTTTTCGTGCTAAAAATAGCGTCCGGGGGGAATTTGTAAAGCACTCACAATGTCCGGGATTTCCCCCTCCCCCGGCAGAGCAGAGCGAGCGGCTGGGAGGGCTGCAGGAAAGTCCCGGGCTGGACTCCGGAGCAGCTTCCTCCTCCCTGCATTCTGAGCAGGCCGGCAGCTCCTCCTCCTGCAGCCTGGTCCGGCAGCACTGTGCAGGGCCAGGGACCGGGTTTTGTTGTGCTGGGGAGCTCAGCCATGTGTCCGGCTGGCACAGAGCCCAACACCCTGTTCTGAGCAGCAGGGTAAGGGGGCCAGGGAGGTTCTGGAGGGGGCAGTCAAGAAACGGGGGGGGGGCTTTTGGGGGGGAGTGGAAAAAGTTTTGGGCAGTCAGGGTACAGGTAGGGGGTAGGGTCCTGGGGGCAGTTGGGGGGGGGTCTTAGGAGGGGGCAGTTAGGGGACAAGGAACAGGGAGTCTTAGGTAGGGGGTGGGGTTCTGGAGGGCAGTTAGGAGCAGGGGTCCCAGGAGGGGGCAGTCAGGGGACAAGGAGCGGGGGGGGTAGGGGGCTGGGAGTTCTGGGGGGGAGCTGTCAGGGGGCAGGAGTGGGGAGAGGGATCGGAGCAGTCAGGGGACAGGGAGCAGAGGGGTTTAGATGGGTTGGGAGTTCTGGGGGGGGCTGTCAGGGGGTGGGGAGTGGTTGGATGGGGCGTGGGAGTCCCAGGGGTCTGTCTGGGGGTGGGGGTGTGGATAAGGGTTGGGGCAGTCAGGGGACAAGAGGCAAGGAGGCTTAGATAGGGAGTGGAGTCCTGGGGGGCAGTTAGGGGCAGGGGTCCCAGGAGGGGGCAGTCAGGGGACAAGGAACGGGGGGAGGGTTGGGGGTTCTGGGGGGGCGGGAAGTGGGAGGGGCAGGGGCGGGGCTAGGGCGGGGCTCCTCCCGTCCTCTTTTTTGCTTGTTGAAATATGGTAACCCTACTGAATGGTGTGCACTCAAGGAAGGAAGACACAAGTTGATCTCATTCTTTTTAGTCTTCAGTATATGAAGTACACTACTAATCAACAGGCAGTCAAGGTGGTCAGTAATCATTAAATAGATCTATAGTGTAGATGCTTTAATCTTTGTGCCAGTACGTAGAAACTTTGAAAGCTATGTATAAATGAGATACTAGTCTCATTTAACATTGTTAGCACCCTCCTATAGAACCTTGTTTAAACTTAATGTAATTTCTCTAAACTTTAACTTTAAAATATGGTTCTGTAGGAAGGTGCTAATGGAGATAGAAAACTGTAAGTTGATAGGGCCTTTGATGTTTCAAGCAATGAGAAAATTCTTCAGCATTCTGGATAGTTTTGCCTCGGTGTGTGGGCTAACCTAATTGTGTAGTTGTGTAAAATGGTTCAGATGGGCCAGTGTAGATTGCAAATTGGACAGGTATCTCATATAAGTGAATTAATTGTGAGTTGTTAGTCTCATCATCAAACTTATAAAATAGGAGGCAATTTGATGTCAGCTGCGTTAATGTCTTTGACTTGAAATAGTGGAGAACTGGGTTGGTTTCTTGAATGGATAACATAAAAATGAGATTGGTGGGTTCATCCTTGTTCCTAATGAACATTGGCCCACAACAAGAAAACATTGCATACAAGTCATCACAAAGAGGAGTCAAAATAAACAAGAGTTGCAGATCATATACTTGATAGCCTTCAGTAACCTGTATCCTTCACAAGAGCTCTATCTTGCCAAGAAGTGTCTACTTTTAGAGGGTCAATCACTTTCAAATCAATGACAAAATTTAAGCTAAAGCTATTCAAAAGCAATAGGACATCTCAAAAAATGATTTCAGGAATAGCTGTGCCTCACAGGTAGTTGAAGCAACTTAGCATCTGGCTTCATGTCTCCTACACTTTCATTCTTTCATGCATCTGATCTACCCTATGGTATACATTGGGTCCTGGGTATTTTCCTTCACAATTTTAATTTAATTAAAAAAACGAGAGTGAGGGAGTTAAAATTTTGTACATGGTCCTGCACTTTTTTTATTCCTTCTAACGTGAGCATGTATACGTTTTCAAAACCTTTGGTTTGCTTTGGCATGTGATTCATAGCTCTTTCTATCATTCTTACTTAAGTCATATATTTTTACACTAAACATCTTATTACCTTAGTTTTATTATTTCAGAATCAAAGGAGAGTTTGCAAATGTCTATGACTGCAGACTGAAGGAACGTTAATGAATAGTGCCATTGAATTTTCAGGTTTAAGCTTTTCTGATCTTAATTAATATAACCGTAAGCAAAAATATTATGCAAGCTGAATAAAATTTGAATAAATATGGACCAGATGTAACTAGAGAGGCCCATAAAATGTAATACAAATATTATCCATTTCCTTAAAATAAATCTATATTTTAGCATGAAAAATTATATTCATATTGAAGTTGTGGGTTAACAGTTTTTTTAAATGGAACTTGGCAAGTGAACATTTCATGCAGGGGTTTGTACTTAAATGGGAAACAGATTTTTTTTCTTGACCTTCTGTAGAAAAGTTTTTCAATATTGTGAAATGAAAAATATTTTTATGTTAACTCAGTAATACATTTTTACATTATGTTGCCTGTTTTATTACAGTAGTGTTTTGGCTTTGCATTTTGGGTATCTGTTAATCCTTTGTGAATGTTAGTCATTGCAAAGCATCTGGGTTCTGGAAAGGATTCTGCATACAGCATGGTACGTTAAATATACTACTTACATAAGGTAGGCATTTTGCTATTAATCAGCCTTTGGTTGCTCTTGCTGAACTTTTGTCTTCTGGGTTACATTTAGATCTGTGAATTTAGAAACAAATACTCCTATATAGCACAGTTTATTTGGTGTAACTTCCTCTGCCTACAAGTAACCAGCAGCTGGATTTATTTTAAATTCTGGAAAAATCCTTATATGGGGCCAAATTCTTCAATGACACCCTTCATGCAACCAGCTGACTTCTACTGTTATCCATGAACCAGCCTTTAAAAGTGTAATGACAGATTTATAAGGTCAGGCACAAAATCTGTTTTCTCTCCCTTTACTGTGATGATTGATGATAATGAAACAATTAATGATATTTTACTTGCCCTGGGTGAGTGGATGTGTCTGTAATCCTGTAGTACTACTAATCATTGGAAGGTCCTGCCCTCTTTATCAACTTTAATAGCTATGTTTATTGGCTGCAATATACTTTACTGCATGGTGAATTTGTTTGAAATGTGTTATTCTGGGTTAGGCAAACAGTACGATCGGTTAATCAAATCAGAATACAACTATTTCCTCATGAGACTGTGAATATTAAACAAAAGATTGCTCACATTATCATGTGTATAATTTACCATCCATAGTTCCCCTTTGGGAAATGCTTGAGTTCATATAGAATACTTGACATATTACATATTTTATATCAATAAAGTCTACTTGTGACTAAGTAACAAGAAGTTGTAAGACATAAAATACTGCCTTTAAGAGAGCCTCTGGGAATTAGTTTATTTTAAAAACCTTTGAGTTAAGAGATTCGATATTATTGTTCTTTAAATCTGAGACACAGTAAGTAATGTGTCAAACATTAATCATATATTTTTAGACATTTATTTTCCTGTTCTCTTCCCATACAGTTGCATTTGTTGTATACCTCTCTTCTCCCATTGTTTGTATATGGGAAATGCAAATAACTCCTTGCTTCCCAAGAAGTACAGTTAACTCTTACCATAAGTGACAGATCTTATCAGCAAGAGTCTACCTACTTCCTTCCAGTTTTTTGTCTTCTGATAGTGAAGGCATGGAACACCTGTCTCAGTCCTCCAGCTCTGCCCCCTTCTCTCTCTCTCTCTTCCTTAGGAGAGAAAAAACTAAAAGATAGAAAGAGGCAATGGAAAAAGGATGCAGACACAAAGAAGACAAATATTTTTTTATCTCAGTGGTGATGCCCTTGACTGTGCCAAAGTGGTGGCTAGATCTTATGAAGGTTGTGCTGGTAGTCCATCTAGATATCTGGCTCAGAGACTAGAACAACACATTGGAGACGGGGCAAATCAAAATTAACTGATATCCTTTTTATGGGGATTAAGCTTTTCGGAGACTATCTGGACAAGGTAACCAAGGACCATTCGGTGTCGTGCAAAAGAAGCCTCTTCATCAGAAGTTCAGGCCTCCTCTCTTGTCTAGGCCAAGGTTCTGGAAGTGGAGGATTTCTTCTCTCCACTTCTTTCTCTTCCTCAGTATTCTTCACTTCCTCTTTTGTTCTTGGCCAGCTTGGTCTCTCTTTTCTGCTTCAGTTCTTGCAGGCAGGGCTCATTCCCTTGCATCTCCCCACTACTCCCCCAAAGCTCCATCCTTCAGCTTCAGCAAGCAGGCTGACTGGAATGAGGTGCCCCTCCCTTTCACCCCTCCTCCAGAACCCCAATATCTCGTAGTGGAGGTCCTCTGAGCCAATTGAGCCTGGTATTTTACTTCCAGTGTTTCCTGGACCTGACACAGATTGAGGCTTCTGCAGAATCCTGGAGCTGTGCTTCTTCAGCTACTGGTTCCATAAGCTGTAGTTCTCTGTGGAGGCCCTCGCCCATAATCCCTTCTTATCTCCCTACTTGCCAGGTGACTTCTTTTGAAAGAGGATGACTGTCATTGATTAGTAGGGTGCATTTTAGTTTCATGATCCTTGCATTTGTTTTTTTTTTCCCCTTTCCCATTGCCCCAAATGTTTGCAAAGGTCTTGATTGGTCTTGTTGCCAACTTGCATTGGGAAGAGGCTCCTGGTCGAAACGCCACTTCTTGTCCTTCTGAGCAGGAGGAAAGAAATATTGCAAAGGGATTAACTCAGTTGCCATTAGCTCTCAACAAATGAGTGTTGGAGTCTCAACCAACAAACGTAGAGTTTCAGGTCTACCACTGATGGGATATGCCTAACTGTAGATGGCTTATGTCAGAACAGCTGGTGAAATTGCCCCATGATTGTCTGTGATTCTCGAGCCTGAGGGCTCACCAGATCAGTGCTTTTCCTGTTTAGGAAGCTGATTTCATTCATCTCTCCACAGTCACATAGCTTCTCTGAAAGATCAGGTAGAACAACCTGTGGGTAACTATGTTCATTCCCTGATGCCTGTGCTATTTGTGGTTTTTAGACCTCCAAGCCTGGATAGGAGGGGATCTCTGACCAATTGTTCTCTCTTCACTGACCATATGAACCAGAATATTCACCTAAATCTCACTCTTCCTTGTGTGAAGAAAAGCTTCACACACTTGACGTAATGAGAACATGGTCATTCTATCCAGAGAGAACAAGATCCTTCAAGAATACATGCAGGCTATTTATGACCTTTGCTGCCAGAGTCTAGAGACAACCTATATCCACATAGAGGTTATGTGGGTGGGTCTTCGACTATGTAAGAAAATACTAGGAGTTATCCAGAAAAGATTCCCCCAAGCCATGTTAGAGCTCAGTGCATTAGAGCTCAGGCAGCCTCCTGTTTGGGGAATATTCCTCTACCTGAGATATGTAGAGCAGCTATGTGGAGCTTGAGCCACACGTTTACCACTCACTGTTCCCTCATATAGGTTTCCAGATCAGATATCAGTTTTGGGAGGGCTGTCCTGCAGTCACTATTCAAGTAGGACTTCCTCTTACCCATGTTCAAGCAAATAGACAGCCGCTTGTTAGTCATCGAGAGTGGAATCTGTGCGGCCAATCACTGAAAGAAGATGGAAAGGTAACTTGCCTACAATAACTGTGGTTCTTCAAGGACAGACTCCATAACCCTTCCCCCCACCATTATGGAGTCTATTCCTATGAGATTCTGCACTGAAGAAAGAACTGTGTGGTTGGGCCTGTTGACCCTTTATGCCCTCAGCTAGAGTGGGCCTGAGGGCACCAAGGGCACTGGTGCAGTCCCAATAGACACCATTGGCCAAACAGAATCTGATCTTGTGCACATGCGGACTAAGGGTCGAATCTATGAACAACACATCTTGAAGAACCACAATTACTGTAAAGTAAGTAACGGTTCTCTTGCTGTAGTTTCCCTTTGGCTTCAAGATATTCCCATCACCTTTTACTCCTGGTTCCATAAATATGGATGTTTAAAATTGTAGAAGTCTGAAAATTTCCTGTTTAACATGGAGCACTGCTGTTTGCATATCCTGGCATGTACACTGGACCTTTCAAACACACATGAGAGCTATTAAATAGTATTTCACTTTCTGATTTGTATAGTGTTCCGAGATTAATGGAGCATGCATTGTCAAAATACTCAATGATTAAAATGTCTAGTTTCGGCACTTTTTTGCCAAAATAAATAAATAAATAAATAAAGCAGCGTGTATTTTGTAGCAAATAAATATCTTACTTTAAAGAACCTTTTACCTGATAGATTTTTGAGCTTCTTTTTTTTTTTAACTTTTCAATTTTTGTAAAGTGCCGAGCTTACCCATAATGCCAATAGGAGCTGCAGATGCTTACTAGCTCTGAAAATCAGGCTCTAAATCTATAGTATTTTCGTTGTTTGCAGTGTTGTTGTAGCCGTGTTGGTTCCGTGTTGATATCAGAGGGATGAGGTAATACCTTTTATTGGACCGACTTCTATTGGTGAAAGAGACAAACTTTTGAGCTACACAGAGCTCTTCTTCAGTATTTTTGTTCACACATAGGGTGACATGTTTCCCTTACGGTGTGATTCTAGTAAAATGCAGATCAGGGCCGGCTCCGGGCACCGGGCAACCAAGCACATGCTTGGGGCGGCACCTGGTAAGGGGCGGCCAATCTTGGGGCGGCAGGGGGCAGCGCGGCGTGGCATTCCGCGCGGGGGGTGCTCCAGCGGCTCGGCGGGGGGCGGCGCGGGGCGCGGCGCTCGGGGGGCATTCCAGCGGCGCGGTGCTCAGTGGGGGGGCGGGCTCCGGCGGCGTGGCGCTCGGCGGGGGGGCGGCGTGGCGCTCGGGGGGGGGGTTCGGTGGGGCGGCGCTTTTTTTTTGCTGCTTGGAGCAGCAAAAAAGTTAGAGCCGGCCCTGATGCAGATTGTTTTGAAGAAAATAGTGCAGATCAAAAATATATGTGTATAGTCACATATGTTCCTTTATAAATATAAGAGAGCACAATCAGAAAATAAATGCATTGCTGCAGTATACTGCCTTCGGCTGGCCGGCCCTCAGAAGTTTAAAGCTCTGACTAAAAGCAAGTTGACATTCTCCTTTGGTAGACGTTCTCTTTCAGTAGATGTGGTTTTTGTTTTGGTATCCATAGATCATGGCTTCTGTCCTTGGGACCCCCAAGATAACCATGATATGTTTGTACATTGATGGAATCATTACAGATTGCCATTCAGTTGTTGGATGGCTAGACTAGGATAGTGCACAAGACCAAGACAGGACATAAGACCCCTATATAGCATGCATATAATATGTAAGCAGCTTTTTAAATATTAACTATAATAGTGCCACTAAGAATCCCTAACTGTAACTTAAATGTTTTTTGATAATTGTACATGTATGTTCAAAACAGTATAATATAATACCCTATGCATATAAGGCCTGATCCAAAGTCCATTGAAGACAATGGAAGACTACCATAGAGTTCAATATACTTTGGACCAAGCCCAGAAACAATAGGAGGAAGGATTACTGTTTGTTTAGAACTGTAAGTTAAGATCAGTCTCTTTCTTTCTTTCTTAGTGCTGTTTTAAAATCTTGACTGTGCAATCAGCATCCATTGGTTCAAATTGTTTGCATCTACTTGACAAGTCTGATTAAAATAATCTGGCTAAGACTATGTAAGAAAAATAAGACTTTGGCAGGTCAAATGCATTTTTTAAATCTAGAAATGTTCTTTATCAGAATAAGTGTAGCAATGACAACAGCGTTCCTTTTATTACAGTATATAAATTGTGTCTATATAGCCCACTTAAATTTCTAACATGTGCAAGGACACCAGTTTAATGGGGAACCAACTGCTTTCTCAAATAATGAATGTAAGTGATTCAGGCTAATAGTTTTTGACATTTCCTGAATCTAAGCCTTCAAGAAAGAGGGTGACATCAGTAGTGTTTTTAAGTATCTGGAGATTTGTATGTACTAAATAATATTGGGGAAGGTTGGTAACTGACTGGGCTAGCTGGTTTTAGAAGGAGCTGTGAATGCTGCCATTAGATTGATCACACGCACAAAAACTACATAAAAGGAATTAAATACAGGGTCTTACAGTGGAAATTGTTAGGCAAACTAAGCTCCAGGTAACACTACCATCCATCTATAACAAGGCTTATTTAAGTTAGAAAGTACTTCACACTACAGGCACTGTGGAATAACCTGTAAAGAAACTGAGTATTCAAAGTTTCTAATGAAGTATTTATTTAAAATTGTGATAATGGAAGTGTTTTATACAGGTTTATCTCCAATCCTTAAATCAGCTCTCCAGATACAAAGTGTGTTTATCCATGTATTTGTACGATGCCCAGGGCACTGAGGCCTAATCCTGATTAGGATTGTAAATGCTCGTACTGTGCTATTGCATGGTAACAGGAAAAATTGTATTCAGAACTCTGAGTTTCAACTCCTTGCCCATACTGCATATCTTGTACTGTGTATCTGCTGTACACCTTCCTACTATTTGCTCCTCTGTGTCCGAGTAGAGTTGGGTGGGAAACAGTTTTCCCATCCCATGAGAATTTTGGTATTTTGAAAAAATTCTCTGTCCTAACTCAGGACAAAAAAATATATATATATCAAAATCTCAAAATTTTTCATGACATAAACATCTCAAAATAGCAGCAGCAGCAATATCTTCAGATCAGGTCATTCATTTGATTTTTGACCTTTTAAAAATGATTAATCTGAACATCTCAACGAACCTTCCCTGCAAATAGTTTTGGTTCATTTTCTGGATTTTTTTTTTTTTATAAAGTTCCTTGAAAAATTCCCAGCCAGCTCTAAAAGTACACAGTACCTGTTGCTGTGTACTGCAGACTCACAAGTCTCTGCTGACTTTTCCTAACATGTGCCATGTGCGGAGTCTGCTATTTCAAGTAGAACTGATAGAAATGTGAAGGACTGGACTCTTCTCAAATCTTGCATACCTTGTCTTGGTTCTACTGCCCCAATGCACCAGTTTGCATCTGAGGTTAATCAAAACTCATTGCTGATACCCATGACTAACTTCAGATTAGAATATGTTTGTCAGCATCATCCCAGGAGCTTCAGCAAGATGAAAAGCCCCAGCCCCAGCAATTTAACGTGATCTTTCATTTTTTTAAAGAAGATGTAAAACCTGGAGGGCAAAAAAGATTGACATTGGAGTAGCATGGGGTTTTGACGCATGAGGCGTTGACTGCCCAAACGTAAATGAATTTGTTGTCACTTAGTTCTTTTGGTGGCAGCTGCTTACATTATTTCTACAAAACCCTGCAGTTACCGTTGGTATTGTTCCTTAAATTGATCTGTTCTTTTGATTTCTTAATTATCTCTGTTACTTATTACATAGCTCATAGTATTTTGCATTCCTTTATGCAGAATGAAATCTTCTTCCCCCCCCCCCCCCCTTTTTTTTTTTTTTTTTTTTTTTGGCATCAGGGATATTTATATCAGCTGTAATCCATTTGTGATAACTGTCCCCTGCCCTGCCAGTTTTGCTCTGGATAAATGGTGTATATTTATCAGAGAACAGAGTTCGATAATGATGCTGTGCTTCAATAAGAGCAGAGTAGTTGTAAATACAAGTCTACATCATTAAAACAAGCAGTAGTGGGACTAAAATGGAGGAAGCTTCTGGACGTTTTCTTTATCACAGGATTAGCCTTTGGACATTTGATTTCCCCCCCTCTTTGTTCAGGTTACACCACGTGCGCCAATAAAGTATCACACAAAGATACTTTTCTCTTGTCATGTAACCTTGCGATGAGTGATGTATATATGCAGCATCTAAAAATGTTTTTAAAAACATGAACACACTTTATATGCTACCAGCAGCAGCTGTTTCCTACTTATATGCAGTCAGGAAGGGACTGCAAAGCAGGGTCTGCACTTTGCTACCTTACAGCCTTGTGCTACAAAGCCTGGAGAAAGACTGTTTGTTCATAATATATTGGGCTGATAAAGGGACTCTGAAACTATAACATGTTTGTAGGTCTCATCTACTCAAGAGATGAGTATCTGATACCCTCAGACCTGAGATCACTACACATGATTATCGGCTGCATTGTTGCAGCCAATGATTCTTTGTGTTTCAGTGTTTGGAGAGGACAAGGAATGAAGAAAAGTTATAAATACACTATAAAATGGCATATCTTTTTTGATGATGAGGCCAGTTGTCAGAACTGTGGCCTAAGAAATACTGCAGTGGGGTATTGGGGGTGAAGGGAAATAATGCAAAAAGAAAGCACTAGCAAAATAAGAAAATGCTCTTTGTAATGCTTTTTCTGTGGGGACATCTACTGCTGGCAATAAGAGTGTATCACTGAAACCTTCCCTGAACTACATCTGCCACTGCCAACAGTTTCCAACCTCAGTAATAAACTAGTATTTACCATTGTTCATTTCTTCTGGATTTCATTTCTTGCAGATCTAACCACCCTATTCACCACACGGCATCAAGTTCCTGCCTAATGTTGAGCATCTATGCCAAACCCTTAAAAATACTCATAACTCTGAAAAGTCTGGTTTTAAAGTATGTCATAAAAAGTAAATGGTATTAATGCACCAGTTCAGGTAGAGTTCATATATTGCTGATGCCAATGTATAAAAATGATAGAAACCTAGTCAGAAGTACTACTCTGAAGTGGTGAGCAAAATATTTTTAACCAAAATGTAGATGATAGCAGATGAATGGGTGTAATAATTTTCTTATAATCTGTAGCACAGCCTTACTTGTCTTCACATCAACTAAATCATGGAATGCTGTGTATTTTGAATATGGTGGTACTCAGTTATCTGCTGTGTGATGTGGATGAGTAACTATCAATTTTAAGAAACTTTTGCAATGGATGAGAATTAATGCAGAAAATTTTGTTTCTACAGGATGCCATAGTTATCCATGAAGTTTATGAAGAAGGGGCAGCAGCTAGAGATGGTCGACTCTGGGCTGGTGATCAGATTCTTGAGGTAAATTAATTATGACGCCTATTTAAATAGCTTTGTATTTAATCCAAAATTGCTTTCTTCAGAGGACCACTCTAACCACTTAGTAGATTCTGATACTTGTAATGAAGACACCGGTTATAGTATGTTCATGAAGCTTTTTTTTTTTTTTTTTTTACCAATAAGAAAATCCCAGGAAATAATATTTGACAAACTGCTATAAATTACCAATTACAGTTTGAGAATATATTACATTTTATCAGACAAGATAGTTTTTGAATTACATCAATGTCATGTACAAATGTACAATAGTTAAGAATCATCCATCTGTTTAATCTTTTATTTAGAAGCCTGCTTTATAGTGTAACCTTTAGTACCTGTGTTATGCTTTTATGTTCTGCAATATATATGTAGAGCATATCATTGCAATTCTGGTCAGCATTAGTACAACATCTTCAACAGATTAATAATCGTAAGTGTGTATGTTTCATCAATAATCAACATAATTATAAAGGTGTACCGTTTTTACTACCCTTTTTATAAGCTTGATATTTTATCTGGACCCCAGAGCCTTTTAAAGCATTATACTGAGAAAAATAGAGTGTTTATGGTTTATTTTTTAATGTATTGTCTGTAACTATACATGGGCATAAAAGCTGAGCTTTGCAGGATATCATGCAAATAAGTGGGTGACTGCAGAGTCATTCCAAACTATTCATGCAGGCTGATCTATGGAGCTTAGTCTGTGGTGTAAAACCTTTAGGCTTGTATTTTGCTTATATAATTAGAGTAATTTGATTGACTAGTTTAATATGCACATGGTCACCAGAACAATTTTATTTGTACCTTAATGTAACAAAAAGACTGACACCATAATTGTTAGAGACAATTGGAAATTCAAATATATGGAAATCTAGAGAGGAGAGGGTTAAGAGAGGGATGTTGTTGACTGCAAATTAGACTTGAGACAGGCTCTGGTGGTTCTAGTACAGCTGTTTTTAGTGTCTCGCTGTCAGATCAGGACAAATTCCCAGCACACCCATTTTGCTGTAGTGCATGGGGTTAGAAAAATAGTGAGGGGCACTTGGGGAGTTGTTTTTACAACTCTTGCACAGAAAATATTTTTTTAATGTTATGGCTATATTTATTTTCGTTTTATAAACAACTGTGTCTGAACAACATATGATTATTAACCATGTGATAAAAATGCAGAAGGTTAATAAATTCTTCACTGACCATGCAGGAAGGTGCAAATGTGTGTATGCCATAATGTTTGTATGAATTGTAACCTTTAAAACTGCCCTAATGAGGCAAATGTACAACATGTGTAGACATATATGTGTAAAGAAAAATATAGGGATGTATAGCATATTCATAAATGTATGCATCCGATTTAGAATTAATGAACTTAGTGTATTTTATGATTAATATATGACTATGGTATGATTAAGAGTACAAAGAACTGACCTTTTCCCTGCATAGTAACTTATAAAAATATACACTATTGTATTTGTGTCAGTATTACATTCTACAATTACTGTATTATACTTTTATACAAATACTGTTTCAGCTTCCCTATTAAACTTTTAAATTTTGACACACTAGAATTTTTTTAATATATGACAAATAAATGAATGCACAGAGCAAATAATCTGAAGTTGGCGTAAAGTAAATTTGAAGGATTAGATTTTTATCTGTAAATGTCAATTTCACCACACACACACCCAAACCAAGGAAAGAATATTTCCATTGATGGTAATCGAAATTTACAGATGGGCAAAGTAACAAAAATGCTGCTTGAGAATTTATTAGAGTTTGATTTAAGGATATTTACTTTGTATAATTTGACATGTGAAGTTGACAATTTGTGTATTAACATGTATAAAGCTTTAACACTTTGAATCTCAGCATCTACTGTCATTAAATAATTATTTTCTCTCTCTCACTCACCCCCACCCCCATATTTTCCTGCATCTGTGAACATTTAAATGGATAAAAATTGGGGAGGGGGGGATGCTTTAAAACTCATAATTTTGTACAACTGTGAAAATTTAAATTGATAATTTAAAAGAAGTTTAAAAATAAACATTGGTATCGATTGACATTATGCAAAAATAAAAATTGAATTCTGCAAAGCCTACTTTAAAGGATATTGATACAGATACTATGTTTGGCTAGATCTGGAATCAGAATTCCAAGTTTCAGTACTTTTTGAATACTTCTAAATTTGCTCAGACCCATTGCACCATTCAAACTCAATCTGAATTTACTAACCTATAATGCTTTCAGATTAGGTCGAGAAGCTTAACTGAGAGCTTCTGTAGTGGTCTTGTGTGCCATCTATTGGAACAAAGCACAATAATCATCTAATAGCTACCTCTTTAAAGCTAAAATATTGTCACTTCCTAACTTTTCTGTAAGTTTACATTTGAAAATAGTGAATCTACTAATGAGAATTAGAGAAAATAATGCTCTCTTACCACAGATGAGAAGATCTGGTTTCCAGCCAGCACTTAATTTTTTCCTTATTTTTTCTGTTCTTCAGCATTGTGATATTGGGGGGGAGGGGGAATCTTACCATTCATACCAGCAAAGAAAAAGCAACAGAAATGTATAATGTGCAGAGGAGAAAGATAACACTTTCACCTCTGATACTGGGAGCGGAAGTAGCTTTATGAATGTAAATGAATTGAGTTTGGTCGTTTCTCCCCATTGTTCAGTAGACAAGAGTGAACACTACAAAGCCACCAGCTGACAGCTTTCTGATCAGGAGAGGCCAGGACAGAGTTACCATAAAAAGTACATCTCACTTCAAGTTGAGGTGACCCAGTATAAGGCATCGTAGGAAAGCTCACAGTGCAATGTGTAAAGCTTGGCACTGTAGAAGCATTGGTCATCAGAAAATGGTGCTCAGCACCTCAGAAGTTCAGGCCACTAAGTTGAAGTGCCTCGGCACTCTCAAGTTTGAAAATTTTGGCCTGAAGTTATGGTAGGTGGTGGGTTTTTGTCTATGGATATCTGCAAGTGTGAGTTTTCCCACGGTGGCCTATACCAGTCACCTCCACTCAAGATGAGAGGTGACAAACTAAAATGTCGATTTGATTCTCCTTTGCTTTTCGCTAGCTGGCTTCTTTATTCACCTCTGTTGATAAAGGCAGTGGGCAGATATCTGCAAATACCAAATCACTGAATACCACATATCTTGCAGTCAGTTTTAGTCGATAGGAATTTTGCCTGCGTAAGGACTGAGAGATCAAGCCTCAAGTTAGAACCTACTGAAAAGGTTTTAGATAACATTGGGAATTATTATACAGTACTCTTTATGATGTTATTGCACCCATATTTTCCAAGAAAGGAATGCCCTGGTTTGCTGTGCAGTACTTTAAAAACAGCGTTGTCATAACTGAAATACACAAGGTCAATAATCAACCATGTCAAATTGGTAAACCATAGGGTAATGTAAGAATGGCTAATATACAGTAGATAGATGGATGGTGTTGTGGTTAAGGCACTAGATTGGGACCCAGGCAATCTGGGTCCAGTTCCTGCCTCTGCCACAGATTTCCTGTGCGACTGGGCAAGCCAATTTCTTGCTCTGTGCCTCACTTTCCCTCTCTGTAAAATGGAGTAAGAATACTTCCCTGCCACACAGTGCTGTTACAGGGATAAATACATTAATGTTTGTGAGGGGCTCAGATACTGTGGGGATGTAAAGCTCATTAATAACTGTGTGACGGGTTGGATCACAGAACCCCCCTTGGAAGCGGCCAACTGATGTGCCAAGACTACTTCTGCCCCTGCTTTCCTGCCCTGTCAGCTTAGGACTTCAGTGCCCTGCCTGGTTTGAGCCAGACCCGCTAGCCTCCTGCAAACCCAGACCCAGGTCTGAATCACGTCCCCTAACAGCTGCAGGCTTAACTGAAAGCAACTTACAGAAGTGTTCCTGTCTTTAACACTCAGATGCCCGACTCCCAATGGGGTCTAAACCCAAATAAATCCGTTTTGCCCTGTATAAAGCTTATGCAAGGTAAACTCATAAATTGTTCGCCCTCTATAACACTGATAGAGAAATATGCACAGCTGTTTGCCCACCCAGGTATTAACACATACTCTGAGTTAATTAATAAGTAAAAAGTAATTTTATTAAATACAGAAAGTAGGATTTAAGTGGTTCCAAGTAGTAACAGACAGAACAAAGTAAGTCACCAAGCAAAATAAAATAAAACACACAAATTTATGTCTAATCAAACTGAATACAGATATTCTCACCCTTAGAGATGCCTCAGCAAGTTTTTTTTCTCAGACTGGACACCTTCCAGGCCTGGGCACAATTCTTCCCCCTGGTACAGCTCTTGTTCCAGCTCAGGTAGTAGCTAGGGGATTCTTCATAATGGCTCTCACCTTTGTTCTGTTCCACCCATTTATATATCTTTTGCATAAGGTGGAAATCCTTTGTCCCTCTCTGGGTTCCCACCCCCTCCTTCTCAATGGAAAGACACCAGGTTAAAGATGGATTCCAGTTCACGTGACATGATCACATGTCACTGCAAGACTTCATTCCTCCCAGCCTGACTTACAGGAAGGCTTTCCTGCAAACAGAGCCATCCACAGTCAGTTGTCCCGGTTGATGGAAGCCATCAAGATTCCAAACCACCATTAATGGCCCACACTTTGCATATTTACAATAGGCCCTCAGAGTTATATTTCATATTTCTAGTTTCAGATACAAGAGTGATACATTTATACAAATAGAATGATCACATTCAGTAGATTATAAGCTCTGTAATAATACCTTACAAAAGACCTGTTGCATGAAGCATATTCCATTATATTCACTCATTAGCATATATTTATAAAATCATATAGAGTGCAACGTCACAAACTGTAATTAGGAAAAATAACAGTTTGATGGTTATTCCAGGTTAATGGCATTGATTTGAGGAATGCTAGTCATGAAGAAGCTATCACAGCCTTGAGACAGACACCTCAAAAGGTGCAACTGGTTGTTTATAGAGATGAAGCTCATTATAAAGATGAAGAGAATTTGGAGATTTTCTATGTAGATCTACAAAAGAAAACAGGCAGAGGACTAGGTCTAAGCATCGTTGGAAAACGGTAAGAACTTCTGTGTTTTACCACAACTGCGTTCCAAGTGAGACTTTATTTTGCCATACGAACAATTGTAGCCGTTACATACAATGTGAAATACAGAAAGAATGGCTCCAGCCACAAAAGTCAGAATCTGAACTTCTCCGTGGGGGTTTTGGGGGGTTGATTTAGACTCCTCTAGAAATAACAGTGGCGTGTATGTAATATAACAACACTATTCCCACGGCTATTTGTTGTTTCCCTTAGCATTTGGCATTTTGTAGCATAACATAATATTACTAAGAATATCAGTTTGCGAAGGGTGTGGTCTAGTGAGCAAACATAGGACTGAGAATTAAGCGCTCTTGTGTTTTATTCCCAACTCTGCTTGTGTCTGTGACGGCTGGCAAGTCCTAACCTACCTGGATTAGCTTTTCTAGCTTTAAAATGTGGATAGTACTACTACCCACTGCCTGGAACTATTTTGAGGATTAGTTGGAGAGCTCTACAATCATTAAGTATAATATACTAAGAAGAACACAATGTGGAGTCAGAAAGGGTACAGTCAATAATAGCTGCTTAAAAAGTAAAAGTGGCTTTTTACTAATGTATTTTTAAAGCATTTCTTTTAAAGTTGTTTATACTAAAGCTGTGGTATATTAATTTATCTTTTATTGCTAGAGAAAACTTATAGCACAAGCAAAGTCATTGATCAGTCTCTGTGTGTAAAACTCACAGCAAGTGCTGTTTCTTACTGCCAAAAAAAAAAAAAAAAAATCATCATGTAGTTATCCAAACGGCTTGTGGTCAGTAAGGATTCTATGGCAGTTTTCACAAGAGATGTTTAATACTGGTGTTGTGAGCAGATTCTCATATAGGTTATTTAATTCTACTTCCTGAAACCTGATATGGTATTCTCCAGCCCTCCCCACAACTGTCTTCATGCTAGACTGTTGTGTAGTATTGCTACGTGCTCCTATGGCGCGGTTGCGTTTCCCTCCAGAGCTAGCTGAATTTCTGTGGTAGATTAAATTATCCCTGTGTATAATTAATATTATTATATACCATTTTGTTTGTGAAGCACTTAGGTTCCTTCAGGATAAAAGAAGTTAGTATTCACCTGTCTTTGGCCCTTTACTTCCTCCACACCAAGCTGAAGTAGCTGAACTAAGTACCAGGAAGTTCTTTAGGGACTGAGGAAGTAATTTTCCCTTGTTCTGTGGCTGGTGGATCCACTGGTCTTGTCCCCTTCGTGTTTTAACCCACCTCTACCCTGCTCTTGCAAGCCTCACAGTCTAGGTACTTGGGACGTCCCACAGAGCTGGGCTCTGTGCTGCCCAGGGTGCATAAATTCATGTGCAAGCTACAAAAATCTCTGTGCAGTGCTCTGTGCTCTTCTCTGTGCCTTGGGGCACTCCAAGGCTGCAGTAAAGAGATAACATTTGGCCCTGTGTGGAAAAGGAAAATCTATAGTGAAGCCACTTCTTACCAAGCGTATCAAGAGATAGTCTAACTCTATCCTTAGCAGATTGTGCCTTGGTGTCTGGGCAGTATTTTTATATTACAGTAGCATATGCTTTTCTTATCTGAACAGATTGTACACACCAGAACTAATAGCACAAGGGGAAAGGGAAATAGTGCATGGTTTCCTATTTTAATGAGTTTAAAATCTGTAGCTTATAATCAATCAGAAGGTTAGGTGTAATCTAAAATTAGTTTTTCTCAGCTCCCAAGTTTCTTTTAGGTTATGCATCCGAAGAAGTGGGCTGTAGTCCACGAAAGCTTATGCTCTAATAAATTTGTTAGTCTCTAAGGTGCCACAAGTACTCCTGTTCTTCTTTTTTTGAAGTTTCTTTTAATGTCTCATAAATGTATGTAATCTGAATTGCACTCACAGAGACTAGTGGATTGTGTAATTAGCCATATGCTTCTTGTATTATCAGAAATGGAAGTGGAGTGTTTGTTTCTGACATTGTTAAAGGAGGAGCTGCAGACCTGGATGGGAGATTAATACAAGGAGATCAGATCTTGTCTGTTAATGGGGAGGATATGAGGAATGCCTCACAAGAGGTTGTTGCCACTATCCTCAAGGTGAGTACATAATACATTCTTAGATATGAAACTGCAGTTACTGAGTGTGTACAAGGTAATTATCTTGGGGTGCTATTTACACATAGCCTGGACAACCTGAAACCGATTATCGAGACAGATAGGAATTTGATAGGGAAATTACATTGGGAGATTCATTTAGTTTTAGCTCTTCATATATATTTATGTAGTACATAGTAGCAAAATGAAGATACAGATATCACGTTAGGCATTTATTTGAGAATGTAACCATTTATTTCAAGCAATGGGAAAATGTTATGAAAGCTGAGAGTCATAAAATTGTGGAACTGAATTGGAATGAGATGCTTTTGGTTTTGCTGGCACTAACCTAGCAGCCATAGAACTGCAGTGTAAATTTGTTCAAGCCCAGGCTTTCCTCACATGTTGGTGCTGTTGCCCTGAAGTACTGGGGGACAAATCCTGGCCAGAAATACATCCAGGGCGTGGACAAGCCTGCTCAAGGAGACTCTGCCCCCTCCTTTGCTACACATGCACAACACTTTCCATGGGACTGTGGGAAAGGACATTGTGGATGGGCCAAGGAAAGAATGCCTGTGTTAGGGTAGGAGGGGACAGAAGACTGTGGATGCGATTTCTGGCCATGGGGAAAATTATTGTAGCCTGCTACCTCTGCCATCTACCTGAAATTATGTTGGGAGGAGAGGTCTCTGTCCTCCAGATTCCATGTGCAAAGTTCTTTTATTCAGGCTTTGCATGAGGGCAAGGATTTGGCCCATCTAGGACTCCGCAAGCAAGGGTATGAGGATGTGTTATTAAAGTGAATCTGCTTATGTCAAATTCAGATTCATTCTGTTTTACAGTATTTTTCCTGCTGATGAATTGTTTTCCGTTGGACAGGTAGGGTGGGGTTTGCTGCTGGTTTGTAATGGATGGCTGAGCATCTAGCTCCTGATCAAAGGGTCATTCAGTCAGTGGAAAAGACCTATTGAAATCAATAGATTTTCTATGAAGTCCCTCGAATCTGGGATGGATGCCTTTTACGTTGTTCAGATAAAACAACTGGAATAAAAAATTAGGTTTTAGGTTTCAATTTTCAATGGTTTCTTCAACATTATGGCCTGAAAATATATGTGAGTAAGTCTAGGAAAGCAGAAATATTGTAACCCTGTTTAAATACCGTGTATTATATGTTATTATATTCCAAGTGTGCTCAAGGGCTAGTGCACCTAGAGATTGGAAGACTGAGAGCTGGTTCTTGGTTATCATCACGGAAAACATCCCAAAGCAGTCAGGTTAGTGACAATTGTATCAATAGACAATAAAGTCGTTGTGGTCTTCATGGAACATAGATGAGGGTCTGTCTGGAGCAGCTGACAGAATCTGGGACGTGGATTACTGTTTTAAAATTATCATTATACAATACTGTTCTTTTTCAGTAGTTTTAAGTAAATCTCATTAATCTACAAGATGTTTAAATTAGGTGTCCTACACTTAAATATTGGGCAAGTAAAAAGAGGAATAGGCCAGGGCTTTCATTTTCAGCATGTCTCTGGTTTGAGCATACCACAGACCTTTAATCACTTTTCCGTCTAATAAGCCTGCCCTCCCCCCAAAATTGGAATGCTACGTTCCTGTAGCTATTTTTGTAAACCCAAAATAACTTAATGACACTAAAGTGTATCTTTGCCTAGCTTATAATAGCAGAGCGGTGTGCAAAATATTGCACTCAAAGAACACACAGAACAATTTTCTACTTTACTTATTTTTTTTCCAAAATAAAGGAAAATGCTTCCTTTTTCAGCCAGGGCAATTTTTTAGCACTTGCACTGTGAATAGTGTTGCCATCAAAACTGAAATCTGTGTGCAACAGTGGAGAGTGGCATTATGGGATGCTGTCTCACCTGAATCATACTGTTTTGACCAGGAAAACTTAAGGTCATAATAGAGATTCCTTCTGGGAACTCTGGCTTACTCACCAAAGTATTTACATTGTGCAAATCAGATTTCTCCCTGGGGGCACCCAGGAAATATTTTGAGACCACATTATCACGGTTGAAGATGCAGCATACTACCACCTCCTCTGTACACAGCCAGCTGTATGGGCAAGTACATAGTGGTATGAAGCCCAGCCTTACCCCACACTCTCAGGCAACTAGCACCCACACATGTGCTGGGAGAGAACAAAGGCTCTGCTTCCTAGCAGGATCTTGATCATCTCCTGAAAAAAGGAGAGAGCTCTTTGCAGCCTTCTCCTCTCTTTGTGGAGCCACACAGGAGTTGCCCAAAATCTGGTCCATGGAAAATAAGCCAGCACTGCCTGTCTGTGCTTCATAATTGTTAAAGAGTGTAGCTGAAAAAGAGGAAAAAATACTGAGACTGAGCGTGGATGAGGGTCAGTCAGCAAGAAAGCAAGTGTTGGTTGTGGGGAATCTTGGAGTGGATGCGAAAGGGTAGATACACCTACAAAACAAAAAAAGGCAGTGGAATAGGTGCAGATTCAGAAGGAAATGTGGAACACCTAAACTGCAAGGTTTCACATGTAAAAGTTAAAGTTTAAGATTCCACTTCAGATAGTGTAGGACAGTAATGGTATAACAGCTTCTGCTGTTCCTCCTGGTAGAATTAGAAATCTGGATGGATGTATCTCCAAAGTCAGTAACAGAGAAGATGACTTGAAAATTGTACTTGTTCAATAACCACTCAGGAGCCTATGTTCCATTTTCAAAAATGACATTTAGGAGTCTTGAGTCTTACTGAAAGTTAATGGGACTTAAGCTCCTAAGTGCTAGGTCACTTTGAAAGTGAGATTTATGCTCTTATGAAAAAATTTACTCTGAGTTCCTGAAAACCTCTGTTTTCTACAAAGGAAGAAGGGTTGAAGTTCTCTGCCAGGCTTTGAGCCAAAATTAATACATAGAATTATGATGGCGGCAAAGCACAGCAGGAACTCCTCCAGGAATAGAACCTAGCACCCTACTCCAAGCACTATACAACACACCCCAGGTGACTGCTACTAACATGTTATCCGAGACCTTGGGAACCTCATTTAACTTCTGTGTTTCAGTTCACGCAAATGAGGATCATACTTCCTGACGGGGTGTATGTAAAACTCAGATGTTCCTCAGATGAAAAGTGCTGTATCATTGTGTAACCACAAGGACGAAAAATTTCAAATGTTTGTGTCTAAAGTTAGGATCCTAAATCCATATTTAGGCATTTTCAGAGGTGCACCAATACTTGCAAATCCCACTGAACTCAATAGAAGCTGCAGGTCCTCAACACCTTTGAAAATCTGGTCCTTTTTTTTTGTTTGTTTGTTTTTGGGGGGGGGGTTTTGAGTGCCTAAGTGTATGGATTTACGAGTTTTTGATGCTCATGTTTTGGTCGGTATTACTATTATTGACACTGAAAGTGTCTGTCCTATAGAGTATGCATTAGTTGGGGGAAGTAGGGTGAAAATTGATTTGAGTTCTGATAATTGCACGATGTGTGGATTCTTGAAATCCAGGGCTAAATGTTCAAAGTGGCCTTAACATTTCTACTTTTTTTCCCATGTGCAATTCTAAGTACCTCAAAGCTTGGATTTTGCAAGCAGGTCAATTGCAAATACTGAGGTATGTGAACTAAGAAATGACTTTTGAAAACCTGGCTTCCACTCAGTTTTCCACATAGATCCACCAAAGTTTAAGTATTCTATGTTAACTTATGTCAGTTGAAGCTGTAACTTTGTAAGTGCTATGTGGATCAACATTTTTAAAATGTTCTACATTAGCCCAATAGTCCAAACATTTAAATTTGGTGATTGGGCAAACAGTTCTTAAGTTACTGTAAATTGTGATACTATAAAGAGAAGATTTTCAGATGTTATTGTAGCTTTATAAACTACACAGCAATGAATGTAATTCCATAGGTAAATACAGATTTTGTGACAATCCATTTATCACTCTTTTTTTTGTTTCCATTTAATGGTATACATCCCCTTCTCACTACATAAGCACATGTGCCTTGTTTGTACTGCATATCTAAGATTTGCCTCACTCTGAACTATTCAACAGAAACTTGTCTGGCCTACATGCATTTATTTCCGAGCTTTATTCCGGACTAGTCCATGGAGCTCTCCAGAGAGCTTATGCTAATGAGTTCTCCATACACTCCAAGGAACACTAATCCTGATTCCCCAGAAATTTTATTAGCACTTTGTGGCTTGAAAATCTATTTGACTAGAAATGTTTCTTCGGCGCAAAGCATACATGGCTGCAGCTTGGCCGCTGGGATTCAAGTAGGGATGGATGAAAAACTGTGGAAAATATCCAGATGGACTGGAACCCCTCTGTTCCTAGATTTGGATAGAAATGAATAGTACATTAAATGGCTTGTCACTCACCTAGTTCTAGTTATCCAAACAACAAGTTTGCCCTTTGTCCCACTTACTTTTCTATCTCATTCTGTCCTTTTCTATACCCAGGGATTGGACCTGTACTCAAAATAAAAGTATCCATTTAGGATTCTCTGCTTCTCTCTACCATCACCAAACTCAACTTTAATCCTATTGGCCCATCCCACTTGCAGTTCCTTTCTGCTTTAGCTGTCTAATTCTTTAATAACACACACACACACACACACCCCTCAGGTAGTAGGGATGTCCCATGGATTAGAGAGTTACTCATTAAAGCCAGTAGCAGGAATGATATGAGTTTGAAGAAGCATAGAAAATACAGTCTCCCTCGCTGGATACAAATCCAGGTCTTGGGGTGGATTTATCCTAGCCTTAGCTAATGTGACAAAGTTCCTCCTCTGCCTTGGTGGGTCCTGCACTTACTGGCAGATTTGCTCGCCTCAGAGATTCACAGCAGCCCTCAGTTTGGCCACTTTGGCTAGTGGCTCAAACCTGCCGTTCACTCAACTAACCTCATCACTGGCCGGCATGGGGAAAAGGAAGGAGAACAATCCTCACAGTCTCTGCTGATCCACCTAGTGGGTCGAGGGACAGGCCAGGGACCTTCCCCTCTGGTGGGGCCCACAGTCCAGGTCAATTTCTCCTGTATCCAATAGGGAGTTGGGGAGATGGGGGGAGCCCAGGCCTGCCCTCTATTCCGGGTTCCAGCCCAGGGCCCTGTGGATCACAGCTGTCTACAGTGTTTCATGTAACACCTGTGTGACCGCTACAACTTCCTGGGCTACTTCCCCATGGCCTCCTCCCAAAACCTTTATCGTTACCACAGGACCTTCCTCCTGATGCCAGATAGCATTTGTACTCCTCAGTCCTCCAGCAGCACACCCTCTCACTCTCAGCTCCTTGCACGCCCCTCACTGACTGAAGTGAGGTCCTTTTTAAACCAGGTGTCCTAATTAGCCTGCCTGCCTTAATTGGTTCCAGCAAGTTCCAGGTTGTTCTGGAACCGCCCCTGTTACCTTACCCAGGAAAAAGGGACCTGCTTAATCTGAGGCTAATATATCTGCCTTCTATCACTCTCCTGTAGCCATCTAGCCCGACCCTGTCACACTAACAAATCCCTAACCAGGTTGTCCAAGGGAAGAGACACTTTGATTGATGAGGTTTAAGAGTTTAGATGGGCCCAAAAATAACTCCCCACCCATCTGAAAGCATATACGATTCCTGCCCCAAACCATTTGTGCACAGGGCCAGACTGAGAATTTTTGGGAAGTTCAAGACAGTTCATGGGATACAATCCAAAGGTCATTGACTCCTATCGTGAAAAAAGTGTCTGTGGGAAGAGAGGAGGTTTTGGTCCCCACCACCCCACAGTGGCCTGCTGCAGAAGTTAGAGCCCTGCAGCTGTTCCCTACATCCCTAATTCAGACTATATATATTTGCATTTTCAAGGCTGTCTTTGCAAGGCACGGGGCTAGAAACTTTTTGTTCAACATGGAAGCTGAGTATTCTATGTGTAGTCCCCAAACACGAGCCCCATAATCCATCCCTTCTACAGAAAATCCTCTGGCAGAATCCCGAGGCAGGGAAATTCCATGAAAATCCAGAGATTTTTTTCCCCAAATTCCTTCAGTGGAGTGGGAGCAAAGTGTAACATGCTCCACTCTAGAGGTAGTCACGTCTGGCCACCAGAATTCATGGATCTTCTGAGATTTCTGAATCTCGGGGATCTGCAGAAGGGCACAGGGTCGTACATCCGGAAGCCTCTGCAGTGGCTATAGCAGGGGTGGCCAAACCGCGGCTTGTGAGCCGCATGCAGCTCTTTTACAATTGAAGTGTGGCTCGCGGAGCCCCCCACAGCTCTTCTCCCCCCATTCTCCACCTACCAGACTTGGGTGGAGGGGAGCTCAGGGCTTCTGTTTCAGCCGGAGCGGGGCTGAAGCCCCAAGCCCTGACAGGTGCCTCCTGCAGGGCAGAAGCCACGAATCCCAGCAGACACACCCTGTGGAGCTGAAGCCCTGCACCCCAGCAGGTGCACCTGGCTTTTGAACTTCTGAAGATTATCTTATGCAGCTTAGAGGGTCAGTAAGTGTGGCCACCCCTGGGCTATAGCCTTCTATAGCTCCCTGGCAGCATGACTGCGTTGCTTTTTCTACCTGCAGCAGCCATTGGCACACTCCTTAAAGGGGGATTCACCAGCACAAAAGAGGCTCGGTATTAAAACTGATGTCCCCTCTGGCTGTACTAACGCACCTGTAGAATTCCCATAGGCTGCCAATGGAAAATGCACCATCCCTCTCATCCATCCTTACACACAGTCCCAGAGACCAATGGAACTGTGCCATGGAGGTGTCTGATCCCCACTTCCATGGGGCCAGGAGCAGATCAGCACCTGGGTGGTCCCCACCGTAGGTGTATCTAAGAAGTGTAATCTGGCCCTTTATGACTAAGACCAGTATTGTGTATCTGGCCAGGGATGATAGACCACTTTGGAGAGGAATGTGGAGTAGATGCCTGAGTTTCCAGTGCAGAAGCCCTGTGGATGCAGGAACTAACCAGTCTGAAAACCATTGAACCTATCTCTAGTTTCACTTCTTTGGCACAGATGGGCCCTCACTTCCAGAAGAATAAACCTGGGGATAACGCATTTGGTTTGCCCCACAATTACTGGTTTTATCTTTATTTTCAGGTGAACCAACACAGCATGCATAGTCACTTTCATCCTGCACTGGCTCCGGTCATCACTACCTTACAGAACTTTGTCAGCACCAAGAGGCTGTCGGCAGATGCATCTCAGAGAAATTCAGGTACAAACTAGAGAGAGAGATGCCAAAATCACTGTGTGTTATTCCTCAGAGACACGAACCTCTGCTATGCTGGTTTAAAAATAAAGTCCTATATTAGCTGAATCTGGTTTCCTTATCCATCTCCCACAAGATTTATTCTGACATTCCAAACCCCCTGAGCAGCTTCCAGCAAATGCCATTATTTTAAAGTAAATTTCCAGAGAAATGTTTCCTTCTTCTCTAAATATAGACTTCCCACTCCCCTCCCCAGTTTCCCTTACCTGAGGCCCAGAATAGGCAAGATTCTTTCCTATGTTAATAACACTTACTTCTATCCCTGAGAGGGCCTGAAATATTGCCATTTCTTTGCCATGCCTTCCATAATTCACTTCCAGCTTTGCAACTCATTAGCAGTGTGCCCATCCCAAACTCAGGCTGAGAGAACCTTTATACCCCCATAGTACCATTCTGTACTGTATTTGTGTGCAATATAATATAGATATCATCTGTAGAGAAAATTACTTCTATATATTAATCAAAATCATTAACTCTTGAAAGAGACTGATAACATTAATCTTCAGAAACATATCTGATATATTTTAATTAAAGCCAACACAGTTACTGAGAAATCCTTTCTAGAGACTTACCCGTCAAAACCCTGGATCTGAATACTCAAACGTTGAGGCCATTTAGCTCCAGTTTCATATTTTTTGCTTCTAGACCATCTCCAATTCTTTCATACAATTTTAGTGCTTTTTAGCTGGCACTGTAGCTAATTGTCTGCCACGAGGAATCTGTGCCAGCCAGACTGATTAACTGGATGTCTATTATTTACTAATACAGCACAAATTAGAAAAGGAAATCAATAGAACTTTAGCAGGCACAAACCAGACCTATACAGTACCCTTTGTGGTGGGGACACTGTGATTTATGAATAATAAGCTGATCTTTAATGGAGTGCAACACACAATAGGTCTATATTCCCTAGGCCAGCAAAACACTGCTATTTAATAGATTATGTGAGCAACTGCTGCGTACAATGGATGTCACAATGGCATCTCTCAAACAGAGTGATTGTATCCATGTTTATCACTTGATGAAACAGAAATCCTGTCCTTGTCACATGATCAGCGCCCGAAAGGGCTCTGCTTTGGTCAGTGAGAACTTTGGCTAGTCAGCCAGAGATCATTGTCACCTGACAGTGTTATCTTTTAATTATATTATCTCTTAATTACAGAAGCTAATGGTTTGTTTGCTTTTTAGTAGGAGCAGATATGGACCTGAGGACTGTGGAGATAATGAGGGTCAGTGAGTTATTTTCTGAAAGGTGTTGTTTCCAAGGATAGCTGTTAATTTTTCACTACTTTTTGGCATGCAAAACTGCATTATTATTTAATTGGTGTTGGCACTTTATGGTTTTAATTCTAGCTAGATATGTGAGGTGTTGTTACTGAATTAAATATGTCCAACCTGCCTGGGTATCTCAGGTTCTTTTACAGGCTTGGGGCCCTATCCTGCAAACACTTGCTACCAGGCATAGTTCTCTGTACAATGTGGCTGCTTATAGTAAGTGTATAGTAAGTCCCATAGTAATGTGTAGAGGACCAGAATGTCGCCTAACAGAACTGTTGTCTTGAATCACTGAGTGCAGATGGGGACTATATATATATATATAGACACACACACAGCTATACATTGTTACACTGTGAATTGTTTTGATATGTTTCTTCCTTTTAGGGACCAAATGATGCCCTTGGTATCAGTATAGCAGGAGGGAAGGGAAGCCCATTAGGAGATGTTCCAATCTTTATTGCCATGATTCAAGCCAGTGGAGTAGCAGCACGTACCCAAAGGCTCAAAGTAAGTGGAAGGGGGAATATATATCACCTCCTCTAGTATTCACTATTTTATCTTGTGCACGTTTAGAAAAGGAGGTCTCAAACATTTGTAAGTGTGGATCACTCCTGGATAGGCACCTTGTCTCCTAGACCCTCTCCCCTCCCATTCATGGCCAGAGATGGCCGGTGCCTGCTGCTGCTGAGTGCAGTACATCCCTGTGACAATTACATTGATTGTCTATGTGAAAATGTAACATTCCGGAAGTATCTCAATGTATTTGCAACAGTCTCTTAATGCAGTCCAGTAGCTGGGACCAGAGGGGAAAGTCAGCACTACATGACCAGTCAGCTCTCTGCAAGGATCAGAGGCAGTTGCTTCACAGGCCATAGGTGGTCCATGGACAACTGGGGCACCCCTTAGATCTTATACAAAACAAAAACTCTGGCAACACGTAACTGATTTTAAATTGAAACTGACTTTTTCAGGTGCCAAAACAAAAAAAATGACACTTTAAATTCAAAAGACTGTTGCTATTATGTTTCAGTTTTTGATGAACTACTGTGTTGAACATCCCACAATTATTGGGTAGACTTTCAGGATAACTATCATTATTAAAATGATTGCAGTCTATAAGTACTTACGTGAGGAACAAAAATGAGGGGATGGGCTCTTCAATCTAGCAAACAAAAATATAACAAGATCCAATAGCTGGAAGTTGAAGCTAGACTAATTCAGACTGGAAATAAGATGTAAATTTTTAATAGTGAAGCGTAACTAACCATTGGAACAACTTATCAAAGTTGTGGTGGATTCTCCATCACTTGCAATTCTTAAATCAAGACTGAATGTAGATATACACTAGTTGAAATAACTATTTCAGGGAAATCCTACATTATTGGTATACAGGAGGTCTGACTAGATGATCTATTCCTGGGGGAATTCTGCGCTCAATATTTTAAAATTCTGCAAAGTTCTGCATATTTTATTTGTCAAAATAACACAATATAATCATGCCAGTTTCAATTATTTTGGTAATTTTTTTCAAAATACCTGTCAGCAAGTATATCTGTAATAATATAGACCAAAAAAAAGATTCAGGAAATATTTTTTTTTGACAAATAGATTCCTTACTATGCAACTTAATACAGAACTTTGAGTAATTTGTTTAAACTACAATACAGAAACATATTTATTGCACCCCTTAGAAGCAGTATAAAGGCTTGGGGAAGTCAGGGGTAGTGGAGGAGCTGAGGGAGAGGGAAAGAGCCCAGGAATGAACCTGGAGGGTTGTTGGGTGTGGGTGGGAGAAGTAGGAAACAGGTTTTTGGTGGGGGATTGTTAGGGAGTTGGGGAGCCTCCCCCATGCAGATCCTGACTGACACTCTAGCTTCTCCCATTCATTCAGTCAGGCACATCTACCCCTGTCCTTATATGCCCCTGTGTGCCCCTGCACCCTTTTACCCCCTTGTCCCCATGTGGCTCTGCAACCCTCTATCCTCCACATTCTCATGCGGCCCTGCAGTCCCCCCCACCCCCCCATTCAGCCCCTGGCTCAATGCTGTCACCCCACTAGCTCCTGTGCCCCCACCCAGTCTCTCCCCCCTTACTAGCTCTTCTGAGCATCAGTCTGTGAGCCGCCCCACTCTCTGTTCTCCCCCTACACACACCCACATCCTGTGCCTCCTAAACTGGCTCCACGGGCAGGGTGGTGTGATGAACACAGCCGGCTGCTGTGGCAGCGGCCTCTGGTGTGTGAAAGGCAGAACTGCAGCACTTCTGGGGAGGGAATATATTTTATGCACAGGAAAAAAAAATTCTGCACATATGCAGTGGTGCAGATTTCCCCGAGAAGTAATGATCACAGTGACATGTCTGCACTGCAGTTAAATACCTGTGGCTGGCCCATGTCCACTTGGGTTAAGGGGCTGTTTAATTGCAGTGTTGACATTTGGGCTCAGGCTGGAACCTGGGCTCCAGGACCCTCCCCACTTGTGGGGTCCCAGAGCCCAGGCTCCAGCCCAAGCCTGAACATCTACACTGAAATTGAACAGTCTCTTAGCCTGAGACCTGCAAGCCCAAGTCAGCTGACACAGACCAGCTGTGGGTTTTAAATTGCAGTGTAGATATATCCAAGGACCCCTTCTGGCCTTAGAAGCTATGAATCATAATCTATGGAAATTACCTACTTGAAAGAAGAATATACATAATATGCACAGGAAAGCCATGGCTCTGATCCTGTAATGAGATCCACTAGCATAGACCCGTGCTTAACAGAACTCTGCAAGGGTGCTAAGGCCTGGTATATCAGCAGCATACGTTTTTATTAGACTCAAAAGCTTATATATTTACTCATTTATGAATTAATATGGATAGCGTCTGCTTTCTTATATTACAGTTAAAACACACACCTGCACCCCTCTCCTTATCCATGTATGTGGACATACATGTGGCCTTTCCACATGGAATGAAAATGGTTGGTTGCTAATGTCATTCTCCTTACTTGCAAATGTAATCAATAGACTATGACCTCTCTTTGTTTATCTGGGCTGTTATTTTTTTAAGAAATGTGCATTATCCTTACTCTGAAGAATGCTGAATGATCAGTGGAAATACAGAATCCTCACAAAAGACATACTGTATATGAGAAGCATGAGTCTGCAGTGCCAATTTCATAAGGAATTTTAAGCATCCTTAAATTTAATTTTCCTTAATGCTAGTAATTTTCCATTACTGTTGTACTTTTAGGTTGGAGATCGGATTGTCAGTATTAATGGGCAACCTTTGGACGGGCTGTCTCACGCTGATGCTGTTAATCTACTGAAGAATGCTTATGGGAGCATTATCCTGCAGGTATGGCGATAAATTGAACATGCAGCTGCATGAGGGTAGATAAGTGGTGTTCAAAAAAGACTAAGCATCAGTGGCACAAGACATCACAGCGCAGTGGGGTGCTTCTTGATGTCAATTATACAGGATGAAAGCAATAAATTATTATTTTCATTCAAAAATTCTTTATTGCCACCCATACAGACTGTGAGTATGATTATATAAAAGCATAACAGGGGGAACAAAATGACTTGTTGCTACACATGATAAAGCAACAAAGCTTTTAGCTTCCAACACTTTTTTTTTTTAAAGTAAGCTAGCTACAAACATGGAATGACTCCTTTTCTTGTGCTGCTAGACTGGGACTGAGCTGCCCAAAGTGTTAATTTCTTTGTTCGTGGAAGTGAAAAAAACCTAAAACTCTAGTTGGGTTTGGTATAAATTATTACATCTCAATTCAATATATTAGTGTGTAGGACTGATTATCAACCAAATTACAGTACTTGGGTACACCACTGATAAATGTGGCAATTAAGAGTAAAAAAAAAAACTATTGAAGAATGTGTAGTTTTTATTTTTGATTACAGCAGCCCTCTTCTGTTTCTCCAATATACACAACTTGAACCTGCTAAGAGGAAAATACTGGATACAAAAATCTCGTATATAAAAGCTAAGGGTTTTTTCTCTCACATTCACAACTGCTAGATAGCTTAGAATTTGCTTAATTTCTCTCACATTTTGTATTTTTGTTCTCAATACAATGCAGTCCTTTTCCACAAATAAAAAAAAGTTCCTTTTGGGAAACTAAGAAGTTATTTTTTATAATACAATTAGGTAAACAAAGTATTCAGGTATATTAGTGGTGGCTGTAAGTATGATGAACAGGAAATGATTATATTAATGCTAAGTATTGGTACTTTTCATTACTTTTTTATTAAAACAATATAAGTGGAATAGTTCTATCAGGCTGATAATCATGACTGACATGTCATTAAGTAATTGTATTTATTATCAAGTTAGACCACCTCATGGCAAACTGCACTGAAAGGTCAGATAATTGTGTTCACTGGGGTGGAAAGGCTTATTATCGGGATGTCCTGGGAAGGGTGTTAAAGGAGTTTGCAAATGGAAGATTAGGTTCTCGGGGGAACAATCGTCCCTTCTGGCTGTTTTGATGCTTCGGTTTAAATTAATCTGCTTTCTGCAGGTGTAGTAATGAGATAAGAAGCTTTTTACAAGGTTGTTGAACTCTGATACATTCTTACTGCCACAGATTTGTGAATATAGATTTATTTTGCCATCGGGTTTTATTTAACAAGGAAATACGACAACTTTCCCCCCTGCTGGAATATTAGAATACATTTATTTACAACAGCTTCTAACTTCTGAACTATGTGCAATTCTGCTGTTGCCCTGATGACCCCAAAAGGGGTGAATTATGAGCCTGAAACCTAGAACGTGAAACTCACATTAAAATTGTGGCATTCTGGTTTTTGCTTGAGGATTTTACTAAGGGTACGTCTATACTTACCTCCGGGTTCAGCGGTAAGCAATCGATCTTCTGGGATCGATTTATCGCACCTTATCTAGACGCGATAAATCGATCACGGAAGTGCTTGCTGTCGACGCCGGTACTCCTGCTCCGCGAGAAGAGTACGCGGAGTCGACTGGGGAGCCTGCCTGCTGCGTGTGGACCTGCGGTAAGTACTTTGTAGTTCGAACTAAGGTACTTTGACTTCAGCTACATTATTCACGTAGCTGAAGTTGCGTATCTTAGTTCGAACTGGGGGGTTAGTGTGGACCAGCCCTAAGAATCACTGTTTGATGGGTTAGGACAGGAGTTCTCAACTTTTTTTTTTCCTGAGCCCCCTCACCCCCCCCACCATACTATTAACAACTCTAGGGTCCAGTGGGGAGCCTCGCAGCTCTGGGCTTCAGCTGCCCGGCAAAGGGGGCTTGGGGTTTTAGCCCTGCGGGATTCCTGGCTTCGGCCACTGTGGGGAGGGGAGGTCTTGGGCATAGATGTACTTTGATTTCTATTGGGGGTGGGGGGGCAGAGCCTGGTGGGGTATGGGCCATCTCTGCATGGCAGGGCCCTGGGAGGGAGTGCCACCTCCACCCCCTGACTCACCTCAGCAAGCCACCAAGCCAGTCTGGGTTGTGGGAGGAGGGCGCAACCAAAAATTGTAAGTCAAAGCAGGGTGGGGAGGGTCAGCTCAAAAAGTCTGAAAACCTCTCAAAGTGCAGGCAGGGGGTAGCTAGGAGCTGTGTGCAGGCAGTTGGGAGGGGCACAGGGCGTAGGCAAGGGATAGCTTGGGGCTATGTTCTGGAAGGGGACACCCCTCCCACAGCGTCTGCTCCCTGAGGGCTCTACCACCCCTGGCGCCAGCTCCACCTGCCCGGGCGGCTCTTATCGGCTGCACAAGCAGTGAAAGGGGGCTGGATGCTGAGGAGCAGCTGCAGGCACCAGCCAGGAGCACCGCCAGCTTTTTTGCCGCCCTAGGCAGCGGAAGGTCCCGCCCCCGAAATACCGCCCCCGACAGAGGCGGTGGAAGGTCCCGCCCCTGAAATACCGACGACGACCGGGGCGGCTGAAGATCCGGCCGGCGCGGTCGCCGCCCCCTCCCCAAATGTTAGCCCCCTAGGCGACTGCCTAGGTCGCCTAATGGGTTGCACCAGCAGCAGCAGGAGATGGGGGAACACCACAGCTGCCTGTTCCGTGGCATCAGGCAGAGCAGCAGCTGCCCTGCACTGCCGGGCTCCAGCTACCTGTCTCTGACCTGGCCAGGCGTCTGAGAAGCAGGTTTGCTGTCTCCTGGAGTCATCTGAATCGTGGCTGTAGAGTGCTCACCCAGGAGAAGTGAAAAGCGAAAGCTGTTCACTAATGCGTGGCCTTTACTAGCTAATGTAGAGAGGCATTTCTGAGCTCCACATTTTTACATGGCTCCTTTACATGGCCCACAGAGAATAAAATACGTTGCAGGAATACAGACAGTGTCTAGAAGAGAAGGGGAGATACTTTATTGGAGACAAGGCATATAAACAGAGAACTTGAAAGAATGGATTGAGTTGAAGCCCTCTATACTTCTATGTTTCACTGAGAAAGTAAATCATCCTTGAATTTAGCTTCACCTTACATTTCACCTTTCATGTCACTGGTTTCATCTAAAGTATTAAATTCCTGTGTGTTCTCTACCCTACTACTGTATGTGAATTGCCCACATAGCGATGGTAGTTGAATGTGTGTTTGTGGGTGAGATTACCCAGGTATAAGGTGTAGAGGGAGAAGGAGACATTAGAATTTGTGGGGGCAGAAGGATTAAAATGAGGGCCAGATTTGCTCCCTCCAATGAGAAATAAACAAAAAACCCAGAGATATGGGGGAAAATGAAAAGAAAAATTGAGATCTTCATTCAGTAGCTTCCAACAGATTGGTCCTTTGGAAGGTTAGAGTTATTTTGCTCTACAGGATGAGTAGGAGTTTCAGCCTCATGGATGCTTGTATCTCTGGGATTCACCAGAGATCAGGGCCTTCGGTTAGATTGCCTTTGCTTCGTACTAGCTCTGATGCCCCATTTGTGTCCCTAAGACCTTCCTAACAGCTCTGGGGCACCATTATGTCCCCCTGATGTGGTCCCTTCATCTGCTGTTGACCTTGGAACCCGGCCTCTCTCCACCCACAATGCAGGAACATGTACAAAACTTAATATTGTATGAGGCCCCAGGGTAATCTGGCCTTAAATTAGAATAAAAGTGTTGTGCTGTATCCTTGCAGAAAATTGGTGGTCCTCTTACATTTTCTTCATGAATCTGTGATTTGAATGTAATTTGAGTTCAATTTATAAAGGACTTAAAAGATTTTAAAAATATTTTATATGAAGTTTTGATTGTAAAAAGTAGCCATTTTTCTTAACATACTCAGTATTTGTTGTGTAATAAGTAAAGATGATGTTTAGCAGTCTGACCCCTTGCTGACATTTTCTTGCATCCTGACTTTCAGGTTGTAGCCGACACCAATATCAGTGCCATAGCTAGCCAATTAGAGAGCATGTCTGCTGGATGTAATCTTAACTCCCCTACTCTTGATTGTCATTCTGAAGATCCAGAGTAAGTATGCACTCTTTGATGTTGGAGTACTCTAGTTCAGAGTACTGCCTAAAGGATACTCAAACATTTCCATTCCCTTGCACAGGCCTGGACAGTGTGTTTGCTCTCTTCTCTTGTCATTTCTTTTTCAACTAATTTTTCAGCACCTTTAAAATGCTCACTATTGTCCTCTACTGGCGAGGAGTGGAACCATACCTGCCTTCATCTGGTAATTCAAGTGTGAAACTTCATGCTTTTGTTTTTGATAGATTTCCAAAAAGCACATCTCCGTAGATTTTCCAGTTGATGTGTTGTCATGATGGTTCTGCTCCTGTTTCGCAGCTTCCTCTTTGAAATGAGTTATGACAACTGCAGTTCAAAATAATCCATCATCTTGGGGATTAAACAAGAAGAGGTTTTCCGAAAGCAGGGGGGTTGATGTAAAAGTTCCAAATGTGCATGTATTTTGCTGAGCTTGAAGATATTCATTTATATTAAAGGGATTCTGTCTTCCATTAGCTTTTTCATTGTATTGTTCCTTTAGTCAATAATAGTAATGCTTAGCGCTGTGGAAAAACAAAAAAATCACAAATATTATCTCAAATTGTTGCATGAATGAGATTTGTCCATGCCTCTCTTGTGTTCTCTTTCCATGAATGTACATCCAGCCAATTTGAACTCTCACAAATATTTGAAAAAAGGGAGTTTTCATTTGAAGTTAAGAAGTTGTGGGAACTATTTTAAGCTTGCACATGCTAATATTTGCATTGAGTGCTTGTGCACTTCTCCAGTCAAAGAGCACAAATCAGATTGTTTTGACCAACTCAGATTAGCAAAATATCAAATACTCTCAGTCCATAAAGTTTAAAAAGTGTGTTACGTCTGTAAATTACCTTGTGCTCATGAACTAGTAATGCTTCAAAACACTGGTGAGATAGAGAAGAAAACCCCATTTTTCATATGAGGAAACTGAGATATGAATGATTATGGGCCCAATACTGCATGTTACTCCAGGTTGGTGGACTTCTGAACCTGCACAGAGAAACTTTCAAAACTGGGGACTTTGTGACTTTTTGGTCCATGCTATAAGGCTGTGATTGAGCTGAAATTAGCACTCAGGAGTTCCTGACTTCCAGTTTTACGTTCTGTCCACTAGACAACATTGCCTCTGAAGTCAGGTGATTATGTTGTGTTGCTATGAAATGATGTTGCAAATTCACTTCTCCTAAACTGGAGCAGAAGATGGACTGTCAGGGAGCAAATCTTATTTAAAAACACATAGCAATTGTGTGGGCCTTGCTCCTGAATCACAGTCTGCTATTGGGGAATAATGTACTCTTTTTTTGAATCCTATTAAAGGAAGTATATAAAAAGTGAAGTCAATGGGACTCTACTTAGGTTCACGGGTCCATGTTAGTGCATTCCAACATGGGATCGGAGCCATGGTTTGTGAAATTATGAAAAACATCTTAAAAGGAAAATGGGTGTATCTATTTGAATCTATTTGAAAGTCTGAATCTATTTGAAAGTGTTCCTGCTACAAAAAGACCCTCACTTGCTATATATTGTTCTTCTAAGTGGTATTCATTGTTTTTTCAGGGCTCCTCAGCCTAAGATTATTGCTTTGGAGAAAGGTTCTGATGGCCTGGGTTTTAGTATTGTAGGGGGATATGGAAGTCCCCATGGAGACCTGCCCATTTATGTCAAGACTATATTTGCCAAGGTATCTTTTTTTTTTTCCTTTTTGCATATATCTTTTAAAAACCCTAAAATTAGGAACAGATAACAAGTCTAATGCAAAAGAATTGTGTCCCAAACTCATTGTCTGGGTATGTGTGATTTGATCATCACTGCCGGGACCCAAAGCTCACTATCAGCTAGCAAGGATGAGGGAAAAGCTGCTATTTTATTATACTGACATGTGGAAAGAGAGACCTTATCTGAGCAAATACATGTTACTCTGTGTATTTGGGAAATGTCTTTAAAATAATCTGTATAAGGCTTTATTTATTTGTAGGTCTCAAAGTGCTGTGCACCATAGGCGCCAACTTTTCCTGGCGCCGGTGGGTGCTTGCATCCCCTCATCCTCGACCCCGCCCCGACTCCACCCCTTCCCTGTCCCCTCCCGCCCCTGCCCCACCCCCATTCCAACCCCTTCCCCAAAGTCCTTGCCCCTATTGGACTCCTTCCCCAAATCCTCACCCCGTCCCTGCCTCTTCCCCGCCTCCTCCCCTGAGCTCGCCACGTTCCCACTCCTCCCCCCCTCCTCCCACAGCTTCTTTCGCTGCAAAACAGCTGTTTCACGGCGGCAAGCGCTGGGAGGAGAAGCGGGGACGGCGCGCTCAGGGGAGGAGGCGGAGGTGAGCTGGGGCGGCGTTCAGGGTGGGGCGCTGCCGGTGGGTGAAAAGCACCCACCAATTTTTCCCCGTGGATGCTCCAGCCCCAGAGCTGTATATGCTACTTATACACTTGTGCACAGCATAGGCGCCGACTCTATGGATGCTCCAGCCCCGGAGCACCCACAGAGTCGGTGCCTATGCTGTGCACAAGTGTATAAGTAGCATTTTACATTTGGGAAATAGTTGCAGAGAGGTTAAATGTCTTGCTAAGGTCACAAAGTTAGTTGCAAAGCCAGAAGTAAAACTCAGGTCTCTGTGGTCAGACGCTCCCTCACATCCATGTTGTGGCCAACTTGGATGAGAAAAGGGGAAGATGCTATCAGCCTGATTCTCCATTGCCCTGTGTGTTGTGAGGTCACTTACACCAGTGCAAACTGGGTATAAAATGCTACTATATCACAACAGTAGTGTTTCACACATTGCACTGGTGTAGATGACTTCACAAGGGGCAGGGTAATGGGGAATCAGGCCCTACGGCTTTGTTAATTTTTAACTTACCTGTTTCCAACTTGGGAAGTGCTCAGCACCACCACAGTCTACCCCTTCTCTCCTTTTTTAACTTTCAAAGTTGTAGTTTCAAAAGCTTTGAAAGTGGCTGTGGGGGTTTTACCTGCTGCGCTCAGCTCTTGTTCAAGAGGAGGATTCCTGCCTGCAGCCTGACAGTCTTGCTTTCTTGCAGCTAAGGTCCTGTGTAAACATGGACCGAGCCACAGAATTTGCATCGGGCTTCAAACTTACCTAAAGATATGGCATGCATGAATCCAAGATCTTGGTTTGGCCCATTGTAAAAATAGGGACTAGTCATGAGGTGCAGATCCCCATCCTAATTTCCCCATCACTCACTGATGTCAAGACCTGGAATTCGGGCTCAACTGAATTCTAGCCCTATTGAATTAGGAATGCTTAACAGAAAGATGTGTTAGCATAAAGTCACTTTTATAGTACAGTCTCAGTGAATTAGACCAAACAGAAAAAATGGTAGGGGGCCGATGTAAGGCTGCATAAATATCTGGAGGGTTCCACAAACATCTCAGGCCAGTGGTTTTGTAGAGTGTTCAGGGCACTTAGAATTGATTTTCTCTTCAGTGAATCCACAAATTTCAATAGAAGAAAAGACTATGGGACTAGTACTTACGTTTCAGAATGGCTTTTTGTCTTTACCTTCAAATAACCTCTTGCGTAGACTCTCTAGGCATGTTTCTAATCACTGGTTTGCTTTATACTGACTCCAAGGCCCATCAGATGCAGCCCAGATGGAGAGAAGACTGCCTTTATAAGCTTTTGGCACAAGGCCAGAAGTTTAGTCTAATTTTCTTGTCCTAAAGCCATCAATGCATTCACGAACCTTGATGTGACATACCTACTGCACAATAATACAAATGATTATTAATAATAATAATGCCTCCTGCCTTTTATGTCTTTGGGAACCTTATGCCTTCAGCAATACATTTAGTTGTTTTAGTGGAACATCTTATAGTGTTTTGCGCTGTTTTATGTAACTTTACCTACATTTTTTTTTTTTTTTTTTTTTTTGGAAGGAAAATAAAGTTCACCCTTGGCACTGAGCAAAAAATAAATAAATAAAACTAAAAGCTTCCAGGTTTCTATAAATACTTTTCTCTTTGATCTTCTATACCAGTTCAGATGCTTGGGTTAGGATTCTTCCCAATAAGCAGATGAACACAGAACAGTAAAGGCCTGGTTTTCATTTGCATGGTGGGCCTGCTAGACTACTTTTGGCAGTCTAAAGGGGCTTTAAAGTGAGTGTATATAACGGGGCCATTGTGTAAATGAGAATCGGGATCTGTAACTTTGAGGGTGTCGCTTCCCACTCATATGAGCAGGGCCGGCTCCAGACACCAGCTTAACAAGCAGGTGCTTGGGGCGGCCAAGGGAGAGGGGCGGCACCTGCGGCAATTCGGGGGCGGCAGGTCCCTCACTCCCTCTAGGAGTGAAGGACCTGCCGCTGAACTGCCGCCACCGATCGCGGCTTTTTTTATTTTTTTGCTTGGGGTGGCAGAAATGCTGGAGCCGGCCCTGCATATGAGAGTCAAGCCATCTCTCAGCTTTCAGGTGTTTCTCTCTCCAGCAGGCCAAGAATACTCACCCTAGAAGGCTGCTGCTGGAGGAGAGCAGGCCTCTGAGGCGAAACAGAAGCCCTGTGGCACACACCCTGTGCAGCTGCCCTAACAGCACACATAAGGCCCTCAGTCCCTCATCCAGTGCCCCACCTCATTATCCCAGAAAAGAAACCAGGGCCAGGTGGGGCCATCCTCCAAATCAGCCACGCATTGCTAAACCCCAGGACCGGCTCCAGGGTTTTTGCCTCCCCAAGCGGCGGGGGGGGAGGGGGGGAGGAAGCCACGATCGCAGTTGCGATCGGCGGCACTCCGGCGGCAGCTCCACCACGCCGCTTTCTTCTTCAGCGGGAATTCAGCGGCAGGTGCTTCCCTCCGAGAGGGACCCGCCACCGAATTGCAGCCAAACAGCCTGACGTGCCGTCCCAAGCACCTGCTTGCTGGGCTGATGCCTGGAGCCGGCCCAGCTAAACCCTTCCACCTAAGGGATGGCTCAGACTCAGAAGTGCTGAGTGGGAAGGGTCTCCGTGCAGAGAGCCATGACAAGCTAGAAAGTCCTAGAAAGGTCCCACTGTCCTTCAAAGGACTCTGCCCCATTAAAGGAGAAGGGGTTCAGGAGCTCCCAGCCAGATTCCTACACTGAGGATTGCAATGGCTCTAGCCATCAGACTAAGGAAGTACAGCCCTCCTTCTGCTTCAAAGACTTGACCCCTTCCTTGAGGAGAAACAGATGTCCCAGAAAAGGACACAAACAGGGCAGCAAATCCCCTGTGCCCCCAACCACCCACATGCATCAAGCCTCTGCCAAATACCATCAGCATTTGCCAGCACGATACTGAGTCATGGCTGCAGGAAAGAGTTGAGGTTTAAAACTGGTAACAAAGAGAATTAATGTTGTTGAGCAGTGTCATGCTGTATTTTTTTTTTAAGTAATTTAGAATTAAATCACATCACATTGTTCGGTCATTTTTGTTGTTTGCAGGGAGCAGCTGCGGATGATGGCAGATTGAAGCGCGGCGATCAGATTTTAGCAGTTAATGGAGAAGCTTTGGAAGGTGTTACTCATGAGCAAGCTGTAGCTATTCTGAAATGCCAGAAAGGATCTGTAATATTAACAGTGTTATCATGAATCTCATTGCACACGTGGAGATGAATGCAATTATTTTAAAACATCGTAGAGCTGCTATAATAATGTACAGTCCTGAGTGAGATGAAAAACAAACTCCAGATAAGATTAGTATATTCTAATCCTATTGCCTCTATTGTTTCATTTAGTCATATAAATGAAGCTTATTGGTCAGTGATTTTTCTACTTCTTTAATATCTTGTGGCTTCTGTTTCCTCTCAACAAGGTTAACTTAGAAAACTTTAATGAACTGTATGTGTTTTACTTTAGTTAAACATCAGTTTATCCCCACCAATGGGAAATCCCTGTTACAATTGCTGAAACTGGAATTAACGCGCGCACACAAAAGAGAATTTAGATCATCATCTGATGAGCAGAAATAAATGCTAAGTGATTTGTCATCTCACTCATTATTTACTTATGCTAATTGTCCTTTCAAGTATGCCAGAAAACATTAATAATGTAATTAAATTACCACAGTTCCAAATATCCGATTCTTCTCTGGGAAAGTGTTTGTGCTCTGCACAGTAAGTTTGACAGTCAATGCTAACTTTTCATATTTATCACTCTGGATAGGTCCATGCCAGTTAGTGATTATTATTATAAATAATAAATAAAATAAATAAATTAATGGAGATATCCTATCTCCTAGAACTGGAAGGGACCTTGAAAGGTCATCGAGTCCAGCCCCCTGCCTTCACTAGCAGGACCAAGTACTGATTTTGCCCCAGATCCCTAAGTGGCCCCCTCAAGGATTGAACTCACAACTCTGGGTTTAACAGGCCCATGCTCAAACCACTGAGCTCCCCCCCCCCCATCATTATTGTGATGAGTCAATTTGCAGCCTTTAACATTTAAAAAAAAAAACTGGGGGGAGGGGCCTGTTTTTTCAGGTCTTTCAAAATCGCCCTAACAGTGTTTTAAGATCTAGATGTGGCATGAGCAACATGTCTTATTCTGTTCTAATTAATTTTTTATTGAAAAAGAAACGTTCTGAAATGACCAAGATGCTCAGTACATGCATTTGTAATTGTGCTGAATTGCAGTACCAGTGTCCACAGTTAGACTTTTAAGAAGGCCAGAGTTTGCCTCCATAATGTGGCACTATAATTCAGCTAATGTGAATGCTAGTAAATTGTGATTCCCACTAGCGCTGAGGGCTAAATGAAGGCAGATTGAACCATTTTGCAAGTTTCCAAAAGTCTGCATGGTGTCAGCTGGTGTGGGAAAGGGACCTTTACTTATCAGAAACTACCACCCATCCAGTATCCTGGGCTTCAGATTGCTAGAACCTAGTTTTGTGCAATGCCACTAAGAGATTTAGCAAGTGAACTTGTAAAGCAAATAAGTGGTAATGCAAGTCCATGCAGTTTAATCTTTCTAACTTTGTGGAGACTGGTGACATGCAGAAAGCACCTTAGTATGATGTAGGGCTAAGAGGGCTAATTTTTAATGATGATAATGATACAGCAAGGAAAAGTGAATTAAAAAAAAGGAAAAGTATTGAAATCGGCAGCTGATTTAATTATCAATTGTGTATGAGACCTTCCTATCGGTAAATGAAACCAGGCTTCCTTTCGAAATCCTATAATTACTGTTCTTCAGTATGTTTTAGCTAAAATGTGATATTATTCTCCTGACTGTATAAAGAAAAGTATATTGAAGTGAGGTTAAAAGTGATAAAGTAGTAAGCATAGCAGAGGTGATGAGCTCTCATTAAGAATGTTGTTTTCCTTATCTCATTTAAAAATTATCTCTAAATATAACAAATCACAAAGTGCATTAACTTGTTGGAATATTTTATGGGTATTCCATAAATAGTGCCTGAAAGAGACTTATGTTTTTAAATGGATTTTATTTCCATTGTGCTGGTTGATTTAATATGAAGTGTTAGAGGAATCTTGTTTATAGATGCACATCAAACGTCCAGAGGTACCGAATTGAAGAACTTTTAACTACCCACCTTTGGTTTCCAGAACATCCAAGTATGCAGAAGCTAAATGCACCTAGATAACCCTTTAAGATGCACCTTGATAAAACAATGTTGCAAGGTTATGACCAAAATCTAATGACTATTCTGATCAAATAACCCCATTACATGCATACTTGAAAATATTGCAACATTATTCTATTAAAATGTACATGGCCATTTGTCATCTCTTATGCACATATGGTTGATATAAAAAATATAGAATTTATGGGCTGAGATTTTGCACTTCTTATTGTTCAGATTTGAGATAATATTACTGCTTCTTGTAACTTGCACTTTTTCTGTGTGCTGAGTATGTTACTGCCAAAAATTGCATTGCAACTACTTAATAAACCAGTGAACATGTGGGGAAGGCAAGTACAGTATTTAAAGGACCAATTCTAGAATTAAATTTCAATTATGCTTGTCTGGGTCGAAGTGTTCTGGTTTGTTAAAATTGTTATCTACGTCTGTGCAAGGGGAAAAAACAATGAAACTTACTGATAGTATGTTTATGTATATCAGTAAAATAAGATATTTTATTATTTCCAAAGATTCTAAATAAAGTTCAGCTACTAAGAAGTTGTGCATATTTTTTTTATTTTTTGTACTTTTAAAAAATTTCGCTTCAAGTCCATATTATGGTAAATTTTATCCCAGGGTGTAATGTTTGCTATTGACAGTAATGAGCCTCACTTACTTTCCAGTAGGAGTATGAACATCCGTACCTATGGGACTGATCAGAGAATGTTTTGACAGGCAGTTGAGTCCATCCCCCCCAGCCAGGGCCGGTGCAAGGAAGTTTCGCACCCGAGGCGAAACTTCCACCTTGCGCCCCCCCACCCCCAGCCCTGCGGCAGCTCCCTGCCCCCCCCCCGCCCTGAGGCTCCCCTCACCCCCCCCCGCGCGGCAGCTCCCCACCCCAGCTCACCTCTGCTCTGCCTCCTCCCCGAGCACGCCGCCCCCGCTCTAATTTTCCTCCCCTCCCAGGCTTGTGGCGCCAAACAGCTGATTGGCGCCGCAAGCCTGGGAGGCGGGAGAAGTGGAGCGGAGACCACGCGCTCGGGGAGGGGGCGTAGGAACGCTGTAAAAAAAAAATGGCACCGCTTTTTGGTGCCCCCAAATCTTGGCGCCCTAGACAACCACCTAGTTTGTCTTAATGGTAGCACCGGCCCTGCCCCCAGCCAATCAGATTGCTTTTGGAGTGAAACTTTGGGAGCAAAATATCTTGTGCACATCCATACTCCTTTAAAACACTAATTCCTCTGATGCAAACTATTCTAGGATGTTAACCAATTCGTTTTAAGCAGGGAAGCACCAACAAAGCAATCAGGTTGGGAATACTGGGATCCAGAGTAGTTAACAGAGTTGGGAGGGAGGGAAGTGTGAATGGAAAACAGGGTGGCCGTTGCGGCAGGATATGTCAGGGTCGAAGTGGTTGATCAGCAGAAGAGCAAATTTGGCTGTAGGAAGTCTGGTTGCAGGAATTTTGCAAAAGCTTTTGGTAGTACTGCTCCCCACAGCCCCAAACCAATCCAAGGTCTTCTCCAAAAGACCCATGGCAGTGGATTGAAGATCCTCATTTGTCATGTTTTTTATTTTCATAAAGGTCATGGTTTATTCACAGTTCCCTCTATAGCTTCCCCAGGCAGCCAGAGGAGTTGTAGGAGGAATGGTAAATAATCTGTGATCTGCATGACACGATCAGTGGCAGTCAGTAATTCTATTTATACTTTCTAGACTATCACCACAAAGAAAAGGGCAAGAGACTGACTCTGTATTATAAATAAAGGCTAGGATCCTCCCTTATATTTCTACTTCCCCCAATCCAGCGCAGGTATGCTTGCCAGGCCCCAAAGGAGCAAAAGATCTTGGGCTCTATCCCCTTTGTAGTTGTCAATGCCTCTGTGACCCTACAGCTCAGTATAAAATGATGTTCTTGCAACCACACACTCATGACACTAGTTTAAAGTCTACTTCCAGACACTAGGTTAACTGGGA
The DNA here is from genome assembly GCF_011386835.1 of Chrysemys picta bellii. Taxonomy (NCBI): domain Eukaryota; kingdom Metazoa; phylum Chordata; order Testudines; family Emydidae; genus Chrysemys; species Chrysemys picta. The sequence continues at coordinate 16,909,593 of NC_088798.1, forward strand.
ATAATAAAAGGATTGTGTCAGATTATTCTTTTACTTGAGGAAGAGCTGGAATGCCACTAAATACCTCGTAATTAATCAAATGGTGATTACAACCATGAAAGTGTCACATATAGAGCCTATTGAGGTAATATGATTATGTTGAGATGGAGCAGTTGTTATACCTTCGCCTGAAAGGACTGGAATGAATTAATTTAACATTACACATGTATAAAACTGAGCATTGGTGTATAATTCCATTATCATCTTTCTCCACAGTTTCACACTTCGTATCCATAATTTAGCTGCATGTACACTCGATTTAAAACACGGTCTTATTCATAACTGAGAAAACAATGACTATTTTGTTCTCTGATATTATGGACAATCCTGTGATATCCAGATCCTTTAAGAGAAAGACAAATCAGATCTTTTCACTGTACTGTAATGCTCTAAGCGTAAAAGGAACAAGGATCTTTTTCACTGTCTTAGACCTTGTCTAAAGACACGAGTTCTATATATAGTTTTAATATAATGTAATACTGGTATATTATTAACTCTTTGTGTGATAACGCCTGGAAGCCCCAGTTATGGACAAGGACCTCTTTGTCCTCGGCATTGTGCAAACACAGAACAAAAAGACAGTCTCTGCCCCCAAAAACTTACAATCTAAATAGCTGCAGCAATACGAGCCTTAGTGTATTACACCTCTACCTCGATATAACGCTGTCCTCGGGAGCCAAAAAAAATCTTACCTCATTATAGGTGAAACCGCGTTATATCGAACTTGCTTTGATCCACTGGAGTGCGCCGCCTCCCCCCCCCCCCCCCCCCCCCCCGCGAGCACTGCTTTACCGCGTTATATCTGAATTCGTGTTCTATCAGGTCGCGTTATATCGAGGTAGAGGTGTACTATAAAAGTGTTTAATATCAGTATAGTTTATTCCCATGCAGAGAGGCACATTTATTATCGATAAAATTGCCTCCACATGCAGGGTTTTACTGGTATAAATATATTGGTTAAAAAAAACCACACACCCCTCCAAAATAGTTACACCAATCAAAATTTGTGTGTAAACCAGTGCAACTCATCTAGAGGTGCATTAGGTAGAATAAAATACACACACAGACAGACCGGAGTTCACACTTTACACAGAAGCCATATTTCTTACCAGAGCTACGGTCACTTACATAGTCTCCTCAGCAAACTGCCACAGGGTGGAGCTGGAGAAGATCATTCTCATACAGTCTTATGATTTCCCTCCCCTCCCCCCCCCCCCCCCCCCGCCGGGGTTCCAAAAGGAAATTAACTCTTTTCTTTGTGAATGCGTCATCCTTCCAATCCTGCAAAACTGTCTCTTAGTATCTTAGATTTCCTTTTCTGCAGTTTGAGATGTACTGTATGAAAGGCTGTGTGTTGGAAATAAATGACAGCATGACAATGAGAAGTTCAAACTTTCTTCTGACATTGTGGGAAATCCTCCTTGGAGGGTGTTAGCTTGAACTATATAACGTAAGATCCTTTATTAAAGGCAATAAATGTTAGAAATCACAAAACATAAAGTCACCCCTCTGGCCAGTGACAGCAGATCATGGGTTGGTTTCCGGCTGAAAGAGAATCAATTACATGGCGTCTGGGTATTTTCTTACTGTAACTCAGTTATTTACAATCTGTGAACAAAGATGCTCACAAACATCAGAGGTATACTCCTCTTTCTAAAATGTCATCCCAAACAGTGATGGCACGAGCAGACTAAACAATTGCTTAGGGCTCCAAGCAGCTCAAGAGGACCTGATTTAGTATTACCTGCAAAATGCTGTTCATCTTATTTAACATGGACTTTGTAACCCATGTATTAGTGTGTGTTGCATTGGCCTATTTTTTGTTTTTGTGGAAATAATGCAATTAGTATTTTTAAAGGTTGGACGAGGAGCAAAGGGAACCCTCAAAAATATTCCTCCTTAGGATCCCTGATGGGCTACCACTGCCCCTGATCCCAAACACCTAGGAGCAACTCTTCCCTGAGAATTAACTGTAGTTAGAGAGATTAAGGCAGAGAGAAAACTCCCACTGCTTGCAACAGCTCCTCTTAACAAAAAAAAAAATATGTTGTATAACAAAGCAACAATGCAGGAAAAGGAGCTTGTAAGACTGTAACAGCACCATCTGGTGACGCCTACCATAGCAACAGTGAGCATGCCAACACTCCTGATTTTTGCAGGAATTAGGGAAGGGATTTTGCCAGGGGCTGGAGCCAGTCTCTAAATAAGGCCAAGAGTACCAGCCCTTAGAGAATTTGAGCCCTGGCTGTCTGCCCCACTTGCCTGCCTCCTGAGACAGAATACCCAATCAGTGCTGCAGCTGGCAGAGCTCGCTCTCTTCCTCCCCTTCCTCCCCGCTCTTGCCCCAAGAAACCTGAAGCTATTCTCACAGGAGGGGAGCAGGGAGCTGAAAAGCCCAGCTGCTCAGGATGGATCTCACTCCTCCTCTCCTGTGAGCAAGGGGGACAGAGGTCTCTGACCCTCTCCGGTCCCTGCCTGCAGCCCGGCCTGGGAAGGTGAAGAGCCCTGGAGCTGCTCCGCCCAGGAGGAGCAGAGGTGAGACTGGGGAGTAATTTGGGAGAGTGAGCAGCACTGATGTCTCTCTCTCTGACCAGAGGGAGGTCAAAAGACAGACCTTACCCCCCCACACACACACACAAAATACAACCTTTTTCTTTTCCCTCATGGTTTTGTTACCGAAATATCGGGTCCACTTAGCTGAGAGCCAATAACAGCCAGACAGGGATAAGGAAGAGTTGCTTTATTCTGCAGAAGAAAGGAGAGCTTTGCACCTTAGTACAAAAACTCTGTCTTACACACATTTTACAGATTCTTTATACACATTCAGACAAAGGTCCTTGCAGTGTTAACACTTGATTGGTGGTTGTAAGACCCGTGCTTTTGCTATCTGGTCAGTGAAAACCGGCTTGGGACCAGCTCCAACTACCGTAAGGCCTTGAAGGGAAGACAGTTGAAAAGTTCAGGCTACTGTGTACTTGAAGTGTCTGCTTCCCTCTAATGGCCCTGGTTGACATAAAGGCTGCTCTGTTAAGGGGGGGGTCACTAGTAACTTTCACAGTTTTGAATCTCTGGAGGTTGGCAGTCCTGAGGTTCTCTTCTCACATCCACCGAGTAAGGTTGCCATGTGTCTGGTTTTCGACCAGGCCGTTAACAGTCCAGTTGGCGGTGCTGCGGATTTAAGACAGGCTAGTTCCCTACCTGTCCTGGCACCGCGCTGTGCCCTGGAAGCAGCCGGCCGGTCCAGCTCCTAGACGGGGGACCATAGGGCTCCGTGCGCTGCCCCCGCCCCAAGCACTTGCTCTGCACTTCCATTGGCTGGGAACCGCATCCAATGGGAGCTGGGGGAGGGGTGCCTGCGGGCGAGAGCAGCGCGCACAGAGCCTCCTGGCTGGGGCGCAGCGCAGAGCCAGAACAGGCAGGGAGCCTGCCTTAGCCCTGCTGCGCCGCTGACCAGGAGCCACCTGAGGTAAGCCCGGGCCCCAAACCCCTCATTCCTGGCCCCACTCCAGAGTCTGCATCTCCAGCCCAGAGCCCTCACCCTTTTCCACACCCCAACCCCCTGCCTCAACCTGCAATCCCCTCCCGCACTCTGACTCCCTCAGCCTGGAGCCTCCTCCTGCACCCCAAAGTCCTCATCCTTGGCCATATCCCAGCCCAGAGACCATACCCGGATCCCCTGCCTCAACCCGCAGCACCCTCCCGCACTCTGAATACCTTGGTCCCAGCCCGGAGCCCCTCCTGCACCCCAAACCCCTCATCCCCAGCCCCAGATGGAGCCCTCACCCTCATCCACTCCCACACCCCCAACCCAGAGCCCCCTACCTCACCCTGAACCTCTCATTTCTGGCCCCACCCCAGACCCTGCATCCCCAGTTAGAGCCCTCACCCCCTCCCGCACCCTAACCCCCTACCCCAGCCCAGTGAAAGTGAGTGAGGGTTGAGGAGAGCGAGCCACTGAGGGAGGGGGAATGTAGTGAGCGGGGGTGAGGCCTCGGGGAAGGGGCGGGGCTAGGGTGTTTGGTTTTGTGCGATTAGAAAGTTGGCAACCCTACCATTGAGTGACTCCTGTCTTGTTAGTGGAGTTACTCCCAGTTTACACAGCTGTAAATGAGTGGAGGATCAGGCCCCTGATGTTGGAAGTTTCCAAGCTGAGTGCCTGCTAGTGGAGGGTTATCGTGTTCCGGTGGAGACGTGATATGAATGGCTCTCTCTCTAGCCAAGCTGGCAGGACAGAAAAAGGCTGATGCCTTGTATAAATTAAAACATTTATATTAAACGTAGTACAGATAACAGGCCAGGCTACGGAATTGTCCCACCAGATCCATGTGCTGCTGGGCCCCTGTGGTTGTAGAGCTCTGCCCTCCTATGTAGAAAGAGGCTCTGGGTGTCTAAGATTCATGCTGGGGAAAGGAGCAGAGACTGGGCAGACTCCAGGGGGTTTACACATCATCTCCTGACAGCCAGCAGAAAACATTTCCTGAAACCCCATTTTCCAAGGCCTATGACCTGGGGCAGTTCCCTGAAATGCAGGTCCAATGGAGTGCCATCGTCTCAGACCTGGGGGAGTGAGATGAAGAACCCAGGCAAGGACCACTAAGAATTGTTAAAGATCCTATGGCCCTTTTTGCAAGGGTAGGGTTATCAACACTTGTGCCCTGGCCAAATTTCAAGACAAGTAATTATATGCCACTTTCCTAAAGTCCTCCTGCAGTCTTCAAAAGCACAGAGCCTCCACTCGGCTAGCATTGGCCTCCCGTTGATCCGCCAGGCTGGGTGATGGGTCCAGTGGCTCATTCTGCAGGAGTCATTGATCCAGACCAAGGGATGTGCCAATGTGTTGTGATGTGACAATCCAGCCTCCAGATGTGATGTGACGTGCTCGACCACAGGCTGAGTCCGCCGCCCAGGAAGAGGTACAGTGAAGTTCAGCTTCTGATGTTGAACCACAATGATAACGCCGTGGAAACACAAACTCGAGCTGTTCCTGATCCCACCTCGGCCAGGTACGTGAACGTTATTCATGCCTATTTTATAGATTGCAGAGAGGATCAGGGACAAATCCTATCCCTGCCTCCTTGGGTGTCGGGGGGCCTTCTGGCACATACCACTGCATGGAGGGTGGGCAAGTACCATGCCAAGTGTACAGCATGTGCTTCAAATACTCTGTGGATCCCTCCACTCAGCAGAGCAAGCAGGCTAGAGGCTGCTGCAGCCAGTCTATGACCTGGAGGGGAGGTTTTTTTACTTTTCGCTACTCTGGCTTCCCAACACCAGCTTCTAGGGCTGAGCATTAGGGAGATGGATTTGTGCCTGAGTAACTTGCCAAAGGGTTTGCAGTAGGTCTGTGGCGGAGCAAAGGAAAGGATGGGTATCCTGTCTCCCCGTCAGTTCTGCTCCGTTCTGTTCTTGGTGAGTTCCTCTACTGTACTATTTGAGCACCTTTGGCTCAGTCCATTATCATGCTGCTTCCATCTTCAAGTCGCCAGGCTTTAAGGGGTTAAGCTGCAGAGGTTAGAAGCACGTTTAACACTGTCCTGATTCCCCTTCCCCCATTGCACAGCTGGGCAGGTGCAATGAGGAGAGGAGTTGGCATCACCTTCCTCTGAACCATCCAATTTGGGGCACTCTTGGGGGCAGGATAGCAGACGAGGTGGAGCAATGGTCTGATAAGGTACATTCTCAAACACTTACATAGTCTCCTCAGCAAACAGATGGTGCAATTTCCAAACCAGTTCCAAACAATTTCCAAACCAGTTCCCTTCATTAGTGGCTGTTGAGGTCATGTAGAACAGGGAAGTAATGGCTCAAACGCTAGGGAAGTCTGTGGTTTGCAGCACGACCATGCCCCCAGCACTGTCAGTCTGTGACAGGTGTGTCATATACAATCCAGGCTGTATCCACATTTGAAAAACACCCCCTTAATGACGTTCTCCGTCCTGATCTCAGCAGCAGCTATTTTCCTCCCAAATCATTTAGTGAAATTCCTTTCTATCACATTGGCCTATTATCTTAAGCTTCCCATTGAAAAGCAATTTTATTCCATGAAAGCTAGTCCGGCGATCATGCTCATCTGAGATGGTTTTATCTGTCCTCATAGTTATATGCTTCAGTGTTCCTGCCAGATAAGCAGAAAATCAGTACATAACTCTCCTGTTCTATCGTTCCCAGAGGTCTATTATCTTTCTTGGGAAGCAGCTAAAGCTGGATGTCCATTATTTTGCGGTCAAATGGACTTTAAAAATGCTGCTATTTCTTAAGCAGAGAATAGTTTACTGAGAGGGGCTTTTCCTTCCTTTTGGCAAAAAGAAATTAACCCTCTGCTTCTTGGAATCAGGACACCTGCCAGTAATGCCACAAGTTTGCAGTGTGACTGTCTTGTCTTAGCTTCTCCTCTGAAGGTATTCATAAGTGTAGAGACAGTCTTGCTGGTTCCTCCTACTGATGTCATCCTTGGAGTTCAAAGTCTGGAATGGCAGGCTTCTAGGGTCTCTCATTATTACATATGGGGATTTACAGGGTCAAGTCTTAGTAATATTAGTCAATGGGATTGCAAAACCCTACAGTGTCATGTGCTGTGTAAGGCATAAACTGTTCCCAATCACCCTGATATCTCCAATGCCCCTGAATATCCGGTATCCCTTATGAAAAAGACACACGATGATTGCATGTGCTGAGCAGTTTGGACTGTGAACCTTCATTTTGCTCAGTTTTCCAGTTGGCCCTCATCTCCTTAATGAGCTGCTGACCCAAAACCCAATATCTGAAATGTGGAGGGGAGTGAGATCCCTCGGCCCACGCCGCTTCCCACAGCCCCCATTGGCCTGGAACAGCGAACCGCGGCCAGTGGGCACTGCGATCATCCAAACCTGCAGATACTGCAGGTAAATAAACTGTCCCGGCACCCCAGCAGATTTCCCTGACAGGCCGAATGCCAAAGGTTGCCAATCCGTGGTCTAAGATATTACTAAGGATTATTATTTATTGTGTCTGATTTTCATCTCATCAAACACATTGTGTAAGTCAGGAGTAGCTCCATTGAATTCAAGGAGAGACATCTGTGTAAATGGGATTAAGTAAAGATGGAATCAAGCCCAAAGACATCTTGCAAAATTATAACTGACTGTTTGTCCAAACACAGTCTTCTCCAACAGATTAGTAGGAACAGCAAGTTTTCTGTCAAAATCCAGGCCTAGCTTTTAAAAACTTAGGTTAAAAAAAGCTGACTACGCGGAAGCTACAGTGAGTTTGTCCAATATTAATGTTGTGGTCCCCTGGCTTTTTCTACTGAAATTTCACTAGGTGGAGCAATAGACAAAATATTTCAGTTTTTACCTTCCATTCAATACCAGTTCTTTCTGATATATTTCCCTTTACATCTCTGTGCTCTGGGTTTGCTGTTAAAGCTCATTGATACTTCAGCTGTCTCTCTCCTAGTTGTGTAAAGGGGCTATGCAGAAAGATAGGTCATGTGATAGCTTTATCCCTTTAACCCTTTAGTTACTAGCTACAGCCTAGGTGGGAAACACCTGGGAACTGGCTAATTTCCCACAGCAAATGGTTAGCTACTGGGGCAGTGGGGTTCTCTGCCCTGGGAAGAGGAGAGGGAGTCTTGCTTCTTGGAGGTGAAGTAGGATGGGAGTCTTAGGACAAAAAGCCATATACAGCCCAACTATCCTGTGCTGGGAACTCCTCCCTCCAACCCTCACAGGAATAGGGAGGAGTAGCATAGAGAGGCAGTCATATGAAGCACTGGGGCTGACCCTGGCATGGAGACCAGGTGATTGTGTAGGGAGGTGATTGTGTAGGTGCCACAGAGGAGGCGGGTGGGATGGGGTGGGTGCTCAGCTGGTCAGATGTTGGGTAAGTGGATGGGGCATCATTTTTCTCCAGGGTGGGGAACGTAGGGGCTTCCTGTTCTTGAATGAGAGAGGCCAACGTCCTGGAACAAATTATACAGGCCGTATCCCGAGTGTGCCTAGGGTTAAGGTGCTGGGCATGGCAGACGAATCTAGCCCTGGTTGAGGCTCCTTGTTGAGATGGTTATTTGGATGCGCTGATTATGTGCATCTAGGCCACATTACAGTACCAATTGGTGATGCTGTTGATCTGCATGATAGTCTGTCAGAGGCGCTTGCTCAGTTTAATTTCCCAGGCAAAAGATAAATCAATCCTTGCCCCTGACAGCCTAATCTCTTTCTAAACAATTAAGCTCTACTGACAGCCACAGAGCTGGGAAAATTCAGCCCGCAGATGAGACCATTTCTGCATGATAAACCACTAGGTATAAGTTTCTGCAATGCAGCTAACAGCAGCAGCAGCGGCAACGTTTTTTGGCAAACAATGGTGTGATGGATACCTGGGAGAGCTGCTGGTTTATAGTAATAATGTTCACTCCTCTGTCTGCACGCCTTCACCTTATTAAAGTCAGTAGAGTCATCCCTTCCAGTGCCTGGTTCTCACACACGCATCGGGAGCTGGAAATGGAGCCCTGCCCATTGAAGTTAATGGAATGTTTCCTATTGATGTTAATGGGCTTTGGATCAGGCCCTTAGGTCCCCATACACAGGCCTTTACCAGCTGGATTCTTTACAAGGCAAGATTTTCTCCTTTTGCCTCTCCCAAGACACTTGAATCATCTAAGGGGCATCATTATTAGCAATTTATGTTCTTTCTCAATAAGGCTCTGTCTCTCTGCCAGGTTTAAGGTGACCAGAGGTCCCGATTTTATAGGGACAGTCCCGATTTTTGGGTCTTTTTCTTATATAGGTTCCTATTACTCTCTCTCTCCCTCCCCTCCCCCCCCCCCATTCCAATTTTTCACACTTGCTGTCTGGTTACCCTAGCCAGGTTCTCATCTCCCATTGCCAGGGTGGGGATTTATACAAAAATGGGAATTGCCTACATGAAGTTCCTAAATATAACTGAGGAGACGCTCCAGGTCTTTTTACGTTCTCCCTTCCACACCATTCTTGGTGTTGGGCCAGGGTGTAATAATATGTCGTCTTTCTCAGTGCAGGCTGTTCTTAGTGATCATTTCGATGTAACCCATGGTTATTCAATGTCTCTCTACCCCCCACAAGTGTCCGGACTCTAGATTTCTCACCCATGTGTATCCGCTACAGTCTTTGTACTAACAGAGCTGGTTCTTTTAGCTCAAGCAATAGAGGCTTGTGGTTTTAGATCCAATAGGGTTGCCAGGTGTCCGGTTGAAAAGGGAACCTGGCAGCGTCGGGTCAGCCGCAGTAACCGGTCTCCACCACTGCCAGAAGAGCAGCAGCTGCAGCTGGAGCCACATGGAGGAGCTGCTCTCTGCTCAGCTCCTGATGCCTGACTCAGAGCAGTGTCTGGCTTCCGGACCAGGCTCCAAGTGGCTAGTGCCGGAGCGGGTGGGAGGGGGGGAAATCCTGCCTGCCCCCTTTCTGCCCCAATTGCCCAGGTCCTGACCCCTCGCTATGGGGAGGGGACTGACCCCTCTCTGCCCCCTTGCCATGGGGACCAACCCCCGTTGTATCTCACTGTGCCTCGGCTAGGGTTGCCAACTTTCTAATTCCACAAAACCTAACACCCTAGCCCCGGCCCCTTTCCCTCCTCTTCCCCGAGGCCCCGCCCCTGCTCACTACATTCCCCCTCCCTCAGTGGCTCGCTCTCCCCACCCTCACTCACTTTCACTGGGCTGGGGGAGGGGATTGGGGTGCAGGAGGGGGTGTGGGCTCTGCGGTGGGTTCAGGGTGTAGGACGTGGCTCTGGGCTGGGAGTGCAGGCTCTGGGGTGGGGCTGGGGATGAGGGGTTCAGGGTGTGGGAGGTGGCTCTGGGCTGGGGCAGAGGGTTGGGGTGCGGTAGGGAGAGAGGGCTCTGGCTGGTGGTGCAGGCTCTGGGGTGGGGCCAGGAGGAGGGGTTTGCGGTGCAGGAGGAGGCTTGGGGGTGCTCAGGGCTGGGGCAAGGGGTTGGGGCAAGGGGTTGGGGTGTGGGCTTACCTCGGGTGGCTCCCAGTCAGTGGTGCAGCGGAGCTAAGGCAGGCTCCCTGCCTGTCCTGGGGCATTGCGCTGCACCCTGTAAGTGGCCAGCAGGTCCAGCGCCTAGGCAGGGGTGCAGGGGTCAGGAGGCTCCACACGCTGCTCTCACCCACAGGCACCATCCCCTCAGCTCCCATTGGCCATGGTTCCCGTCCAGTGGGAGTGCGGAGCCGGTGCTCGGGGCTGGGGCAGCATGCAGCACCCTGTGACCCCCCTGCCTAGGAGCTGGACCTGCTGGCTGCTTCCGGGGCGCAGCGCGGTGCCAGGACAGGTAGGGATTAGCCTGCCTTAAACCCGCAGCACCCCCAACTGGACTTTTAACGGCCCAGTTGCTGGTGCTGACCAGAGCCGGCAGGGTCCCTTTTTGACTGGGCATTCCGGTTGAAAATCAGACACCTGGTCATCCTAGCCTCGGCCCCACTTCCATCCTGCTGTGTCCTGATGGGGCAGGCTCCGCGTCAGCTCCTCCCGGCCCTGCAGGCAGCAGATGAATCCCAGGAGAGGGGGAAGTGAGTGCGGGGGGGTGGGTGAGTGAGTGACGGAGTGTGGGAGGAGAGGACAGTGAGCGGGGGCAGGGCCTTAGGGGAACAGGCGGGGCAGGGGACAGGGCAAGGGTGTTCAGTTTTCAGCAATTAGAAAGTTGGCAATTCTATATCCAGAGATCTGGCCTACAATCCCCACTGCTGCCACTGACCCTCCCAGATGCATCACTGTCTGTGAAGTTAGGGCCTGATTCTCCTCTCACACGGGTGTAAATCAGGAGTGTAAGTTCTTTGAAGTCCATGGTGTTATGCTGTTGTGACACAAGAATCTGGACCTTTGCCTCTTGTTTTTACCTTTGACAAAAGTCCACAGTGTGGAAGCAGATGGAAAGTGCAGATTCTTTATTGGATAATGACAGCAAAGCCTTGTACGTGTAACAAGGCAAGTCGACAAGACTCCAAACGGGGAGTCAGGAGACCTGTATTCTATTCCCAGCTCTGCCTGCTGTGCGACTTTGGGAAAGTCACTTCACCTCTGGCTGCCTCTCTTTCCCCTCCCTTCCTTTGTCTGTCTAGTCTATTCAGCCTGTAAGCTCTTCAGGATAGAGAATCTCTCTCGCTATTTGTGTGTACAGCACCTAGCACTATGGCTGAGGCCTCTAAATACTACTGTTGTTATAGGCAGGGCTGCCTAGTGTGCAGATTGCCCACACTTCCTATTGTAAAATCCTGTTTTCAGTTGCTTATAACTTTGCCAAACTTTAACGGTCTGGGTTGAAATTTCCCACACCAGGTGTCTACCTCAGGCTGACTTTTTTTTAATTATAGACAAAATGGTTCAGCTGTTTCTGAGAATGAGGTCAGAGAAAAATACATTGTTTTGCCCATGTTAAAAGATTCTAGGGACCTTCTATTTGAAAAGTTCTAGCAGCCCTGTGCTTTGGAAGCAGGGACTTGGCATTTTATCAGGGAATGGCCTTTGTGCCAGGGATGTGCCTTTTGCAATCCCTCTGAAAATCCCCCTCAAATCTGGCCATGTGCTAAGCCTCTGAAAAATCTCAGTTTACATATGACAAGAAGAGACTTCTTAGAGTTTAAAGGCTAAAATCTCAGAAGATTCCATCCTCACTAAGCATGCTCCAGCCCCTCACAGCTCCTAGTGCTGACTGGACTGTGCATACATCATCCCCACAGAGTCACTGAACATGCTCAAGCCCAGGGCTATGGGGATTCAGGAGGACTTTCCCTATAATGCTGTTTCAAGCTGTCTTCCAGAGCTGATCCCCATAGAAGATGACAATCTACTACTGCTATCAGATACTCTGTTAGGTCAAGAGGCAGAAGTCTGTGTGGTGGAAAGTGAGTGACGGAGTGTGGGAGGAGAGGAGTGAGTGGGGGTGTGGCCTAGGGGGAAGAGGCGGAGCAGGGAAGGTCCCAACCCTGCTGATGACCTAGGGTTACCATACGTCCTCTTTTTCCCGGACATGTCCGGCTTTTCGGCAGTCAAACCCCCGTCTGGGGGGAATTGCCAAAAAGCCGAACGTGTCCGGGAAAATGGCGACTCTGCTCCTCCCCGACTCTTCGGCTCTGTTTAAGAGCCGGGCTGCCCGAGTGCTACCGGCTTCGGGCAGCCCCCGTGCCTCCAAACCCTGCGCCGCCGGAGCCCGGGAGGGGAAGTGCCCGGCTGGGGGCGCAGGGTCCGGAGGCATAGGGGCTGCCCAAAGCCCGAGCGCTACTGGCTTCACGGTTTGCCGGGCAGCCTCCAGACCCTGTGCCCCCGGCTGGGCGCTTCCCCTCCCGGGCTCCAGCTGTGCTGGGGAAGCGCCGGCCGGGGGCGCAGGGTCTGGGGGCTGCCCGGCAAACCGTGAAGCCGGTAGCGCTCGGGCAGCCCTTTCCGCGTGGCTGGTAGTGGGAGGGAGGAGGGGGTGGAGTTAGGGCGGGGAAGGGGCGGAGTTGGGGTGGGGTTAGGGGTGGGGAAATGGGCAGGGCCAGGGCCCGTGGAGGGTCCTCTTTTTTTATTTATTAGATATGGTAACCCTAGATGACCCATGTGGGTGTCAATATGATGCCCCAAAATGGAATAGCTGTTTTGCCAGTTTTTTTAAATTTACACACACAACCATGTTAAAAGAAGGCTGCAAAGTCAAGCACTCAAAAGTTAAGAAATCCAGCATAAAGGTTTCCTGTGTGTATGTGTTATGATACAGCTTTTAATTACACAATCACATACAGAAGTCTTTGAGTTCTCCTCCCTAGCTTCAGCCTCAGGCCAGTTCCTCAGCTGGTGAATTCCCAACAGCTCCATCAAAGTACTTGGAGCTACGCTGACGTCTATCTGCTGAGGAGCTGCTTAAACAGTGATTTGAAAAGCTAAGAGGATATGGAAAGAGGTCACTTCAGGTGACCTTAGACTCATTTAGTAGATATTGCACTTAGGGTGACCAGATGTCCCGATTTTATAGGGGCAATCCCAAAATTTGGAGCTTTTTTCTTATATAGGCACCTATTACTTCCCACCCCCGTCCCGATTTTTCACACTTGCTATCTGGTCACCCTAAGTGCACTGAGGAATTTAAACTTGGATTATGGCTAATTCTACTCTTGATTACACCCAGAAAGCTAAGAGGGACTGCACAGGTGTAATTAGGGCAACAATTTGGAGAAGCAGTGCGGTCTAGTTGAGATAGTTGGTAATTGAGCTGTGGATTGGGACTCAGAAGACCTGGGGTCTATTTCCTTTTCTTCCACTGATCTGCTATGTAACCTTGGGCAAGTCATTTCCCCTCCCATCCTTTGTCTGTCTTGTCAAGATAGATAATAAGCTCCGCAGGGCAGGGACTATTTCTTCTGATACGTTTGTACAATCTCTGTCACAATGAAGCTTGGATCTCAACTGGAGCTTCTGGGCCCCATCCTAGTAATAATTATTACAAATCTTAGTAACTGGCAGAATTTGAACTCACCTCCTGTCCTAATAAACATAGTTCTTCTGTGCAGAACGAAAAACTCTACAAAGAAATTAATTAAATGTTAATAGAAGTGAAATGTAATGTTTGAATTAGCCTAAGTAATGTTAGCAAATTGTTGCAAATTATTTCTTTCCCTTCGCTGCAACATACAGTCTCTCATTGACAGAGAGGAATGTTGTTTGGTACCATGAAAAATGGGACTAGTTGTTTTGTTTATTTTCAAGTCTGAGACCCACCATTCTTTGCATAATTTGCATTATTTTTTTAACATCCAGTGCCATTAGTTGGTGAGCACAATGCAGCCTTTTTCTGCATTCTCTGATTCATGGAGACCGCACATTTAGACATGGACTGGAAGTTTTCATTCCTCACATATCTCCAAGATTATATCATGACAGCTCTGCAGAGAACAGCTCTTCCATTTGAATCCTCCCCCACCCTCCTTTTCTTTACTCAAAAGACCTCCTCTGCTTTTAGAGAGGGAGTCTTCTGTGATCACATTCCTGTTTGCTTCATAGACGGTGAAGATCCGGGATTATGGAGTGTATGTGTCTAAAAATTGTTCCATTAATCTCATTTATCACCTTATTACCAAAATATTAACATAATTCCAGCATGTCAGTGTCCTCAATTTGTTTGCAACTTGCAAGCAGCGAGAGGAACCATTAGTGATCATCTGTGTTTCTTCATTAAACAAGCTAGAAACTGTGGGCCAATTCTCCCTTGCCCTGCATCTTGCGCAGATATTTGCACCAGTACAAAATTACCTAAAATGCTGCTGGATCAGAATAGGAATATCTTATAAAATTCTTACTCTGCACTGGTGAAATGAATGCACTGGGGGGCAGGGCAATGGAGAATCCAGCCCTATATGCTAGGAGATCGGACATAAAAACACCGCTCTGATGCCCAAGACGATGTCATCAATCACTTGATCTCTTAGTGCTTCCCTCTGTGGGGCTAGAACTTCAGGGGCATAAGCCTCCAATGGCAATTTCAGCAGCCACTTGGGCGGGTCTGAGGTCTGGGGGGTTGTGGGTGGTGTGGGAAAGGGGATAACTGAGGAATGGGCTTGCCCCGGTGGCACCTTCTCAGGCCCAGACTCCAAGGACATCAGTGTATACTGCACCACAAATGGACTTTCTCCTCTGCTCTCGGACATCTGCTGGGGCTCACTAGTGCCCTCTGGACTGCAGCAGAGAGTGTGGGACAACCCTGGATCTTGCAGAGACCTCCCAGCCCCCCCTTCCTCCCCTCCCCCAGGAGCAGGGCCCCCAAGATGAGGCAGTTCTGGGTGCTGGGAGTGGTTTGGATAGTTTGTTTACAGGAAGTAATAATGCCGGGGGGATGGAAACTGTCTGCATAGAAAAGGCAGAAACAGGCAAACCAAATAATATCAAGGGAGTAGGCAGTGAGGCAAGGGTCACACACCTTTCCCAGGTGGGGGGATGTTCAGAGCACACATGGGGTTATGGTGTGATAAGAAACATTTAAATAAACACGTATCATTGGTTCAACACTGTCAAGGGAAGCCCAGTGTTAGTGCATAGGAGCACAAAGGATAATCTCTGTTACCTTCACCGTCCCATCCCCTTTCACTCCTAGTGTCTGGAAACCCACGTGTTTTGTATGGTCTTTGATCCCATTTTAAGCTCTATTGGGCACATTTTCTTACATATTTACACAGCGCCTAGCACAATGGGGTCCTGGACACTGTTGTGTCTGTTGCTTTTTCCACAAAAATAACAATATGAAGAGACCACACAGGCACAGCTAAGTCCTAAATAACCACATCTAGTCGATATACATAAACCTGCTGAGCCTAGCTAAGTACACGCTGCTGGTCTGATTAGTCTCAGGCAGCTTCTACCATGTGAAACACAGTCAGTGCAGCTAGAGGGTTCACAAACTATTTAAAGGCACACTACCCTGTTTCTATACGCTACTACAGAGATATCACAATGGAAAAGGGCCAGACTGAACCCTTACTCTAAATTTTAGTGAGCACTCACTCTCACGAAACACCCCATTCATTTATATTCTTTAGATTTATAAAATAACAAGAAGAAGAGACATCTGTATACTCTTGACACATATGACATATACTTATGACATGAACTAAACAAACCACAGAAAGAAACAGCAACCTCATAACATCTAATAACACTAAATCGCCAGGCAGCAGTGGAAAAAATAACTAAATTCCTGTTTTTTCTCTATACATCAACTCTAAAAATATTTGCTTCCTCATAGCCCTCCTGAAAATATATGTTCCCTCCTAAGACAATAGCCTTAGTTGATCCACTCAGGTGAGTAAGTACTCATGCAGAACGAGTAAAGGTTCTACAATCTAGCCCATAATAAACAACCCAGGCTATAGAGTCCAAGGGCCAGATTCTGGCACACATATCAACACCGAGTAGTACCTAATTCCATGTGTAGTCCCATTGATTTCAATGGGTCTGTTAGAGGAGTAGGGTATTACTCAATGTGCATAAGGCTGTCAGAATCTGTCCTTCAGTTATTAGCATGTACTAGACACTAGTGAAACAGAGTAGCTCTGGTGAATACTAATACATGTTTGAAAGGTCAAACTAATCCTTCACACATGAGAGTGACCAGAGGTTTCATGACAGAAGCAGTGCAAGCTCAAGTGAAATGTTTTATTAGAAACGGCATGGCTGTTTTTATTAGGCCAGACAGTAGCTGTGTTTGGTTAGGTGCAATTCACGTGGGTGTGGGTCTAGAGGGTGCAATGAATTATCACATTAGCTTTAAACATATGGAGACTGGTTTTAATCTTACTCCAGATTGTGAGGTTTTGGTTATGGCACCAACACACCTCAGAATTTGAAACAATTAAAAGTGGCTGGTAATATGTGCTCCAGACATGAATAGCATTGAATCTGCAAGTCAGGACTGAGATGTATAAGCTGTGTGAGCTCAAGTCAAGCAGAACGCCCCAGGGGTTGGTCCTGGGGCCAGTTTTGTTCAAAATCTTCATTAATGATCTGGATGATGGGATGGATTGCACCCAGGGCCGGCCTTAGCAAGAGCGGGGCCCGATTCCTGGGGGTGGGGCTTGCCGCTGGCAAGCCCCACCCCCAGGAATCAGGCCCCGCTCGGGCTGGGGTCGCGGGGTTTGAGTCCGGGCCGGAGCCGCTGGGGCCGGGGCCAGGCCGGAGTCGCTCGGCCCAGGCCCGAGCCAGAGCCGCCGGGGCCCGAGGGGCTCGGGCCGGGGCCGCTCGGGCCAGCGCCCTAGGGCCCAAGCTGGGCCGGGGGTGCTCGGCCAGGGCCGGAGCCGTGGGGCTCGAGCCGGGCCGGGGGTGCTCGGCCGGCACCGCTTGGCTGGGGCCGGGGCCGGCGCCCCGGGGCCTGAGCCAGAGCCGCTGGGGCTGGGTCCTGAGGTGTTCGGGCCGGGGCCGGGCCGGCGCCCCGGGGCCCGAGCTGGGCTGGGGGTGCTCGGCCAGGGCCGGAGCCGTGGGGCCCGAGCCGGGCCGGGGGTGCTCGGCCAGGGCCGGAGCCGTGGGGCTCGAGCCGGGCCGGGGGTGCTCGGCTGGCACCGCTCGGCTGGGGCCGGGGCCGGCGCCCCGGGGCCTGAGCCAGAGCTGCCGGGGCTGGGGCCTGAGGTGTTCGGGCCGGGGCCGGGCCGGCGCCCCGGGGCCCGAGCCGGGGCCGGGGGTGCTTGGCCGGGGCCAGAGCCGTGGGGCTGTGCTGGGGGTGCTCGCCCGCCGCGCCTCCTAGGAGCCCTCCTCGCGCCCCCCCACCCCTTACCTGTTGCTGCCGCCGCCTGCCCCTTTTCAGACTTCCCGCGAACATCTGATTCGCGGGAAGCAGGGGCGGGGGAGGAACAGTGGGTGGAGCATTCAGGGGAGGGGAGGAGTGAACAGCTGCGGGGCCCTCTTAGGCGCGGGGCCCAATTCAGCCGAATCGGCTGAATCAGCTTGAAGCCGGCCCTGATTGCACTCTCAGCAAATTCGTGGATGATACTAAGCTGGGGGGAGAGGTAGATACACTGGAGGGTAGGGATAGGGTCCGGAGCGATCTAGACAAATTCGAGGATTGGGCCAAAAGAAATCTGATGAGGTTCAACAAGGACAAGTGCACATTCCTGCACTTAGAACGGAAGAGACCTATGCACTGCAACAGGCTGGAGACTGATTGGCTAAGCAGCAGTTCTGCAGAAAAAGGACCTGGGGATTTCAGTGGATGAGAAGCTGGATATGAGTCAACAGTGTGCCCTTGTTGCCAAGAAGGCTAACAGCATATTGGGCTGCATTAGTAGGAGTGTTGCCAGCAGATTGAGGGAAGTGATTATGCCCTTCTGTTCGGCACTGGTGAGGCCACATTTGGAGTATTGCGTCCAGTTTTGGGCCCCCACTACAGAAAGGATGTGGAGAAATTGGAGAGAGTCCAGCAGAGAGCAATGAAAATGATTAGGGGGCTGGAGCACATGACTTATGAGGAGAGGCTGAGGGAACTGGGCTTATTTAGTCTGCAGAAGAGAAGAGTGAGGGAGAATTTGATTGCAGCCTTCAACTACCTGAAGGGGGGTTGCAAAGAGGATGGAGCTAGGCTGTTCTCAGTGGTGGCAGATGACAGAACAAGGAGCAATGTTCTCAAATTGCAGTCGGGGAGGTCTAGGTTGGATATTAGGAAGGTGATGAAGCACTGGAATGGGTTACCTAGGGAGGTGGTGTAATCTCCATCCTTAGAGGTTTTTAAGGCCTGGCTTTGGATGATTTAGTTGGGGTTGGTCCTACTTTGAGCAGGGGGTTGGACTAGATGACCTCCTGAGTTCTCTTCCAACCCTAATCTTCTATGGTTCTCCGATTCTATGATTCTAAGTCACTAATTCTATTTGTTCCTCACTGTCCTGGACCCTAAATTCACCTGCATTGTTTTTTAAGGTATAGGTAAAGAAGAGAGTAACTAGAGAGCTTGTAGGTTTTATTTATGCCATGAAGATTAATGTAGGCTTTAGTGAATAGACATGACAACATGATTTTATATGGCAGTGAAGGTGCACCTGATGAATCCACAGAACGTTATGCTCGGCTATTTGAAACCATGAGAAAGGATAGGCAGTGAGTAAATCATCTTAAAGATAGATGCATTATATACAGCTGAGTTACTTCTGTACCTTACCCTTTAGAGAAAATAAGCTCTTATATGATGGGGCCATAAATATCCTTAGATGAATTCCTTACTGTATCTTAATGGTCTCCATTTGTATTGTACAAAGCTTCTCTTCAGGGTATATTCTGTCTGTCTATGTTTAATGTAACCTATACTACACTCACCACCATGGTATTAGAGTTCATGAACCAAGGCTAACTCTTAGGTCCCTTGTGGAATTAAGATCTTTTTGGTGATTATCTATTTTAGGGTTTTGTACTGCCTACCACCCATCATCACAGTAGCTAAGCATGAATGCATTGATTGGATGTTATCGGTATTCCAACTCTGTTTGGCTGAAGTGGGAGGGTTGTGGAATTGTGTTAAATAATCTTGACATAAGGTTTAGCTAACATATTATGGTTCTGGCAATGATATGTTATCTATGTACTCTAATCAAATCTGGTAATCTAGTCTGATCTAGGCCTTTCTAATACACACATCACTGTGGTTTCTGGACTCCAGATTTTAGAGTCTAGTAAATCTGTGTCCCAAAGACACTTGGCATGGAAGGGAATGATTCTTCTACTGTTTTCTCTTATATCTGTGATGATGTGGTTTGATACAGATGTTCTGAGACAGGACAATATCGTTGTTCGGGTATTGAGGATACATCATTTGCAGATCTCGTGCCCTACCTAAACCCACTTGCTTGTTTAGGTATAGTGACCAAGTGATAAAATAACACCTCTGATGCATATATATTGTTGCCATTATTGTCCGTAGTCAGTCTGTTTGTATCCATAGGGACCTCCATGGGTTCTGGCTAAGGGAGGGTTCAGTGTTTTGCACAATCTAATCCTATTCAGAGGACAAAAGTGTCTCCCTGCCCTGGTCACTGGCGAGGAATTGCCTAATTTTTATAGCTATATATGGAAGTGGGCTGCCAGTAATGATGATGTCAGGGGAGTGAAATGAGCGTATTTAGTCCACTGACATTTGCTTAAAGAAAAGGGCTCTTTGGCTCTCTCAGTCTAGACCATATGAGTGACCAGCCTGACTTCACTTTTTGCACCATCAGGGTGGCTGAAAGGAATTTGCTAAGCAATGCTAGTGACAGAACTATTGCACGGTAATGGGGATTTCAGCCTCCTTGCCCTGTGCTGATATAGCACAGCAAGTCATTGAAATAGCTTAGTAGGTAGGAGGAGACAATCATGACTTTAGGATATGGTGTCTGTCAATTGCACTTAAAACAAAAGTATGCTGCTTTTGTCAGTCAGTGACTGGTACCCAGTGGGGGTTCAGGAGGCCGGTCGTACCTGGCTTATTACACAGGGGCTTTGAAGCCTCAGCAGCCGGGCTGTCTCCCTAGCCACAGGGTGAAAGTAGCATTCAGCTTCTGGTTAACTCTGGCAAAAGGTGACCTAGAAATAACAGGTAAAAGATAAGCTGATATTCTGGTGAGAACAGGGCTGCCCTTGAAAAGCATTTTTGCTGTGCTTAGGGCCTGATCCCAAGCCCACTGAAGTCAACCGGTGTCTTTCCTTTGACTCAAGTAGGCTTTGGATCAGGCCCTTCATGAGGTGGATGAAAACCTGATCTTATATACCTTGGACTCTTGTGCAGTTAAATAAAGCTCTATCCAAAAATGGATTCCGGTTATTGCCCTGCCCAGTATTCACTCCTGCGCACCAGGAGAGCAATGTGCCCCAATACCGTGGCATGGGGAAGCCCTGCCTGCCTACAAACATACCGTACGACATACATTTACCAGAATATAATATGATGGCTGCCCAGCCTGGCAGCTGATCCATTATGTTGTCACCGGTATCTGGTGGCCTTGCATCAGTCACATCAGCTAATGCCCTGATGCAGCGCCACACAATTTTTCACAGTATGACATAACAAAAGAGAACTGATGGCAGAACAGAGCTTGTCTCTGAGCGTCCCCTGGCTTAACTGATTTGCCTGTTCAAATGTGATTTTTCTAAGGAATGTTTTTAATCAATGATAATAATGGAACAGACCCTGGTCCTTAATGGAAGAGAGCAAAATCTATAACATTTTTGTGGTGAACTAGTGCTGGGAGGGTCAAAATAGCATTCTCAACCCCCAGCTGATTTCAGCAGCCGCTTTGCCTGCATCAGGACTGCAGATGGAGCCTATGGAGAGAGTCTTCTAGTAGCTGTTCAAAGGTCACAGGCTAGACACCTCATGACTCTATTGTGGAAACAAGATTTAAAGAAGGGGCATTTTTATGACCAGATAGGATGATTCATTGCACTCTGAAGTCAATGGTTGCCTTTCCACTCATTTCAGTGGGCGATAGATCAGGTCCATAATGCAGAGAAGGCCAGGGGTTCTGTTTTAAGATACAAAGGTGGCACCATAAAGCTTTGGACCAATCCTAACCGCTATTACGAAAGCTTGGATTAAATTTCTTTTGATCATGAGACTCGTTACCTGGATGGCAAAGCAAAGCCTGTGTCACATGTGTTTGTAAGGGAGGGGCAGGGAGAAGTCGAAGCCACAATAATTAACCCAGGCTGGTATTTCTACGATGATAAAAACCCCTGATTTTAATGAACACAATTACTTTGCAGACTGGAAGTTGGGATACAGAACCTGGCCCAACAGAATTTTCTTCTCCAAATTGTAGAAAGACCCGCGGAACAAGAAGTATATTTTAAATTTGGGGTGCCCAAGTCTGGTTGAAAAATGGTGACAAAAAGTGAAAATTTGAATCAAGATGTTAAAAATCCACATTGCAGGCCGCTCTCCTGAGAAAGTAATTTATTATCATTAGAGAGAGAGAGAAGGGTGCAATGTGAGCACAGGCTTGGGAGCCAGGAACTCTTGCAAGCTAATCCTTGATCTGACTCCCTCTGAGGCATTGAGCATGTCACAACCTTCCTGCCTGCATTTCCCCAGCCATAAAATGAGTTGGAGGGATGTCTGAGGGGTTTGAAAGCCAAGTAGGACACACTTAGGCCTTATCTAATCTTGTCAGGAAAACCATGCCCACTACAGCGCACAAGGGACATGAAACTACAGATTTAACCATGTTTTCAAAACAGTGCCCAGATACAGCTGTGTGCATAATTGATTTTTCAGTGCACTGGCAGTTCTGAAAAATAAACAAAAATCAGGTCAAACTGAACCAAAAACTTGTACAAAACTTCATCGAACTGAAAAAAATCTGTTTTGGGTCGATTCACAGACACCTGGCTAGAGGCAGCCACATTTCCTTTGTCTTTGAGAAACTGGTTTACACAAGGTTGTCTGGTAAACACATTTCAGATTTAATTTTCAACTTATGTTCATCACCTTACATATAAGGTTTCTACATACATTTCACCATCATATTATTAACCAGCAAGTTATTAGTTTTCAAATGATACCTCAAAGGGCATATTTTCTACTAAGATTATTACAATAGTGGGTAGGGTGTGAATATAGGGGTGCATTTGGTCACAATGACAATGAATAGTCATTGGGCCCAGGAATGATTCCCAGCTAGGTGGTTAGGGCACACACCTAGTCTGTGGAAAACCCAAGTTCAAGTCCCTGCTCCAAGGCTTATGTAATTATTTATACAAAGTGGAATAGCTTCTGCAACAAAGATTGAGAGAGACCCACACCAGAATATCCCACAGCCCAGTGGCTAGGGCGCTCTCCTACAGTGTGGGACACCCAAGTTCAAATCCCTTCTCCACATCCTGCAGGGGTGGGGAACTGAACCAGATTCCCAGAGTAGAGCTGCCCATTTGCAGATTTCCCTGCTGCCTGTAACAGAGAATCAATCATCTGGTGCTTAGTTGTTGCTCCCTGAGAGAGGAAGAGAGAGCAGGAAACAGTTGGAAGGAAGAGAAGAAACAGAAGGTAAAGGAATGAAAATAAACATGCATATTAAAGGAGCTAAAGTGCAAATCAGGAGGGAGAGGGAGAGAGGAACAAAAATAAATAAGAAACCCAAGAGAAAACAGAGACTTGTAAAAGAAGAAAATATCCTTAAATGGGAAAGAGATGAGAAAATCAACTGTGCGAGCACAGGAACTGCCATGCTGGCTTGGAGTGATAGTTCTATATAGGTTTTTATACTGCACTCATCATTGTAGTACCTGAATGCCCAGGTCCATATAGTTCTGTATCCTGATCTCTGAGCAGGACCGGATGGTTCAGTGAAGGGAAAGAAATAATATTTATGTACCCACCTCACCAGGTTTTGTGACGATTAAGAGCCTGATCCTACAAAGTGCTTGAGGTTATTCAAGTTTGAAGCTGACAAGTGTTTCTAGAAGTGTATAGGATTATTATTATTATTATTAGAGCAACTTTCCCAAATAAAAACCAAGCTGCAAAACATAATCTCTTCTATTTGGGCCCCAAAGAACATGAAGTGGGTGGTTTCAGAAACCTGTTGGGCTTGTGTAAGGGAAACGCTACATTTATTTTAAAACGGGAACTGGATGCAGAAATGGCCTCTCACGCATGTTAATCTCTGTTCTTTTTGCAGAATGTTACCCCTATAGCCCTGTTAAAAGGCTACTTGATGAGAGGCCATTGGGGCTTTTGGAAAATTTTGTGCCCTGAGAGTGTGGGGGGAGGGGGAATTTCCCCTGTTGCGGAACAGTAATGAAAGAAATGCTCAGTTCAAACCAGTCTCCAAGGTATGAAATACCAACTCCCGAATACAAGGGAGGTTTAGGTGGCTGGGGTTGTTTCGGGATAAAGGGGAACAAATTACTTCTCCCTGGCTATGTAGTCAATCCACAGCCACTGCTGCACCCTGAAAGGTCTGGCAAGCTAAATGAGAGGCAGAGAGAGGTGTCCAGATACTCTGGTGAGGGGCAGGCAGTCTAAAAGCCTAAGCGAGGGAGAAATAGAGTGGAATGGGGAGTGTGAGAGAAGTATGAGGAAAGCTTCCACACAGAAAGATGGAGGAAAGGGGACAGAGATGTGGAAGAGAGGTGGTGGGAGAAGAGATGGAGAGTGGAGAAGAAAGAGAGACGTGTAAGAGTTGAAATATCACATAAGATTCTTTTTTGTGGTTATGGACACGTAGCTCACATCACTATTGATAAGACCTGTCCTGGGATTGTACTGAGAGAAGATTCAACTTCCCGGGAACATATGGAACAATTCTTCTCACAAAGGGCGTCATATCTTTGTCAAAGTGACCCTACATTTTGCTGGAAAAAAACCCAGACATTGGTGGTGTCTACAGGAAGGCCTTTAAAATCTTATTACAACTCGCAAACATATTCCCATTCTGATGCCATTTTGCAAGCCTTGCTTTGGAGTTTAGTGTGCGCTGAGATTATTATATATTTTGCCCCATGGGGGCATCAAAAAGGAGAAGGTTTGCATTTGTGACTGCCCTTTCTCTTGCTCTGTGTGTGCATGTGTGAGAGAGAGTGTCTGTGTGTATTGAGGAGAGGAGGAACTTTTTTTCTTTTGTCAGCATTTGAATGTTTCTGTTTTCTTCATTGAAATTTCTAATTTAAAAAACATTTAAATCAACTCTGCAGCTGGTCAAAAAGCAGGAAACATTTTTTTTTTAAATGGTCACAAAAGTTTATTCCCATTTGTGGCAGAAATTTGAAATGAAAGGAACCAGCTCTCGTGTAATTCTTCATTTGTTGTTATGAACGAGGTGG
Organism: Chrysemys picta bellii; assembly: GCF_011386835.1. NCBI lineage: Eukaryota > Metazoa > Chordata > Testudines > Emydidae > Chrysemys > Chrysemys picta. The sequence goes on from NC_088798.1 coordinate 16,933,878, forward strand.
CCCACCATTAGGGATCCTGGATGCAAAGCCAATCACAGAACCCACTCAGGTGAACGGCCATATACTAAAGCACTTTCCTTTGTGCCCACCAATAGGCGGACTCTAGGCCCTTTTGCAGTGCAAAGCAATTCACATAAAGAAGTGGGGCTGACTCCTGGGGCCAAGTGTGGCGACACCACATGCAATCTGCAGGGCCGGCTCCAGGCACCAGCTTAACAAGCAAAGGAGAGGGGCTTTTTTTTTTTTGCTTGGGGCGGCAGAAATGCTGGAGCCGGCCCTGGCAATCTGAGAGGCATTTTGGAGCTAACAGGCTTTTCCTAGGTTTCAAATTCCGTTGCTGGAACCAGACTGCATGCTGAGTAGTCAGTTCAAGTTTGGGGTGATCTGTGGAAGGAAGCAGTCTGCTTGGCTATGAGGCTAAGAATATCTCCTTCTTTGGACAGGAGAGTGGTTCCTTACCTGGGATTCCTGCAAAAGGAGGTTGCCTGTGTGCAGCTTGTTCTTGCTGCTGTTCAGGGAGAGAAGACGGGTGCCATTTTGTAAATAAACAAATTACACTAAGAAAATACTTGACTGGGTCACCAATTGCTGCTCCAACTGGGAAACTGACCTGCGGGGCCCTGAATTCTGGCTACCGCTCAGCCAAGGAAGAAACAGTTGTAATGGGTCAGTGGCATGAGAGAGACCAGATTCTCATGTCAAAAGTTTTCATTCATAGGTTGCTTGGCCCCAAACTCCCACAGCTCAGTCGTTGCGCACTAGCTGGGCACCGGTGTTTGAAAAACTCCTGTGACATTGCTGCATTGGCTTCATTATGCACTGAGGCAGCACTGCAGAGGGAGCTGAGACAGGACAGCAGGGGGAGTCCTTAAAGCACAGAGACACAAGATTTTCAGGGACTGGACTCCCTTTCATACCCTCTCTTCCCCCACTCCCTGATTTCCATCATTTAGTGCCAGTTTCCCTAAAACAGCCTCCTTCCCCAAAGACTGTTCTGCCCTCCACCCACCCACAATTTCTCCCTCTCTCCTCACCTCTCCCCCACACCCAATACATTCTGTGCTGTTCTGGGTATGGAAAGTAACTGTAAACCATGCTTAATTAACCTGTAGGCTCTGGTTGCTATGCACTGCTCCCCAACAGGGTAAAGTAAGCCAGAATGTACTGGTGAATTTGGCCCTAAAAGTTAAAATATTTTAGGCTGATACTGTCTATCTTCAAAACATTAGAAATATCACACAGCAACATTTGCTTTGGGGTTTTTTTGTTCAGTGTTAAATCTATGACATTTAAAAAAAAATGTAATAAGGAAATTCCCAGACAAAAAAACATATTAAAATGGAGTTAAGGTTGAAAGTACAATCTGTTATTCAGGGAGAATACATGATGTTTATCCCAGAAGCAAACTTTGTAAACTGAGGAAGTACAGAATTAGTTACATTTTAAAATAAATTCAAACAGGTGAAGGTGTGGAAATGCACAGGTAGGGCGTGCAAACAACCTTAACACTGCCTTATATGTACAGTGGAAAAAATATGAAAAAGAAACAAACCCTAACCACAAACACTAAAATACATAAATCGCAATTGTTTGTGTTTTGATGCTGTCACCACAGTGCTTTCCTCGCTGGGATGAACTGAGGTACAAGTGTACCACTAAAAACAAAAGAATTATAGGCTGAATTTGTACATGACACAACTCCGTTACTTTCAATGAAGTTGAGTCTTCTGACAATACTCTTGGGATGAATTTAATAAAGCAATAAAGCATTATAGTATATTTTTACTACTGTTAGCTAAATTCCTTTCTTTTATTCTCCCGTTACAGAATAATTTATTCAATGTAGTTATTGGGTAACCATACTGGGTAATACTTAATGGCAATATCTCAGGTTAAAGATAATTCATTTCTTTGTACCCTTTCAGGTATCAGCCAGGCCTGCAAACCTCTTGGCGGTTATTCCGTCTCTTTGAGTAGTAAGCTCCAACAGTGAAGAGATTAAAAAGCTTGTTTCTTGTTATTAAATTAAGATTTAGGTCCTTCGGGAAGTTGACTCTTTACTGCAGGGGTAGGCAACCTATGGCACATGTATAACGATAACAATTCTAACTGCCTGTATTTTGAAGAAATATCTAAAACAATGCATATTTTATGTAGCTTATGTACTGAAACCTCTAGGTGCTGCAGCATGAGTTAAGGAGTTTGGCAGATTTCCCCCTGAATTCTTTTGTTTTTAGTGGTACACTCGTACCTCAGTTCATCCCAGCGAGGAGAGCATTGTGGTGATATAGTGGCAAAAGCCAATTAATTCCAGAATTTTGACTAAACCATTCAAATACTGAAGAACTAAAGTGCTTGGTTTGACACACATGATTTACCAAATTTTATATGCCAGCTTATATTTTTACATTAACATTAGTTAGATTTTGGCTGCCTGACACTTTCTGTAGTTTTTTGCTAGAGGTTCAATCCAGATTTGAACTTTCCCAGAGTTCTGAGATATTCAGATGGCGGTTCAGGACCATTGTTCATTTATAACTTTGGTTTTGAATCTACTTACATATGCAGTAGCTTTTTCTTCTTTATCTATCTGCTCTTTCTTTCTAAAGTCTGATTGTGGCAGATAGATAAACTTGCAAGGCACTCATATACTTCATACAGTGCTGTATAAATGAACAATATACCGCTACCTATTTGTTTGTGTTTGGTGGCCCTTTGTGTTCCTTTCTCATTACTCTTCTCAGTCTTTGGTGAGTTCCTATTGCAAGTCAAGGATACTCCTGTAACCTTCATTTCTGAAAACCTCCTTTCATTTTGCTTTGGCTGCTATGGGTCTGCCTCATGGAGCATAACTGCTACTGGTATTTGGACAACTCAGCTTGTTTTTTAAATTGATTTTGTGTTTTTTTAAAACTTGAAGAGTTAGTGTAGTGTATTGATTACCTCTCAAATTCCAGGATTTGTGTTAGTAATCCTGGCATTGTTTAATCATTTTATAAGTTTCTCATCATATATCCACTGGAGACCTACTTGCCTCTAAAAAGGGACTTTGTCATTCCACTAAAATGTGTTGGAGATAATAGACTTAGAGGTTTTTCCTTGTATTCTGTAACCTATATCATTCAGTTTCCCTATCTAATTAAGACTAAAACTCACGTAAATACAAAGGGTTCACAAAAGGCTCCCTTGTACTTTATTAAACATGGGTCTGATTCAACTCCCACTGGAGTCAAGAAGAATTTTTCCATTGACTGCAATGTGTGGTGAGGCAATGGGTGATTTCACCATAACTGCACCCCCATTTACTATCAAGAGAACTAGTTCACTAGTAAAATGTGTGATCTAATTTTCTGTCCCAGAAATGGAGAAGGAAAATAGGTATAAGAACAAATGCAGGTAAATTAAAATCTGACTTTTATTCACACATAGAGGAGATAAATTCATTTTGGGATACAGTAAAATGAGAGACAAATGTATGGGATGATGACCATACAGATTGCTTTTGATTAAGAACCATGAAAGAAATAACGAGAATTATACAGTAGATTTCAATGTGAAAACATCTGAATAATGAAAAAGAACAAACGACAGGATCCTCTTTTCCTTACTTCAACAAAACTCCCACCTAAGCCATTGAGAGTTTTGTTCGAATGAGGACAATGGGATCAAGCTATCAGTCTTGGAAATGATTTTGATATGCATTGCAAATGCAAGGGAAGGGGATGGGGTGACTCAAATGAGATTTAATAATATGCTATAATGTGACTTACAAATAAACCAAAAAAGTTAAACCAGGATTAGGTTTTGTTTAGAAATAAAAACGAGGACGTTAGAAAAACAATACATTTCATTTGTAGTAAGTGCTACTGGATCCAGTCTCACTGACTTCATGCTGCACACAATTTGAATGGCTGTGCACAATCAGGGTCTGATCCCAGGCCCTTTGAAGTCAATGGAAAGACTCTTCCAATGGAAGAAATGTAACATCAAGGCTTGTTAATTTTTTGTCTTAATGAGAATGGAAAGATGTTTGTAGGGATAGGGATTTATGACCCCATTCTGCTAGGTGCTGAGTAATTCTTGCGAGATGCTGAATTCAGTGGGAGTTGAAAATGCTCAGTATCTCACAGGATGTTCTCAGTACCCTGCAGGATGGCACCCTTTGGCTGTGACTTTCACAGAGGAAGGACCTTTGAGACATACCGTACCGGCTTTGAAAGAGGAAGGCAGAGTGATCTGTAATTGCTGTGCTTGGACCACTGGAATGTAGGAAAGATCTGCCTTGTATATGCACTGCAGACAGTGCTGGATTCCCACCAGGGCCCAAAGGGCTGTATACTTCAAGGAGAAGCCCTAGCTCTCCTTGAGCAGGTCACTCAGACTACACAGGAAAAATTTGGCAGCTAAATTACTACACAGATTTAAATCTGTCCAGTTTGGGGGGTTCCAAAAGTTTAGCATGCTGGAAACTGAAGAACAGATGTTTGGCCAAAGGGCACTTTCTGGGTGGAACCTATTATCATCGGAAGTGGTTCTATGAATTTAAATATGCAACCTTACAGACAGTATTAACCCATCCTTGCAGAGAAGGTTTATGCAATGATCAAGTAATTTGTCTCCTGTACTGTGTTTGGATAACCTGATACTTCACAATTGTACCTCAGCATCCTATAAATGATATATTGTATATGCCAGTGGGCCACGGTTCCTGCTAAAGTCAAATTTAATTAGAAAAAATGAGAGCCATATGGTAATTCTGAATACAAGAAAAACAATGCCTGTGTGTTTGGATCTGGCACACTCAAATATTTTCTTAGAGAATTAATTTTAATTCTTGCTTCTGAGCACATAACCACACATAAATAGGATTTGATATTTTTATATAATCCACCTGACTTGTATTTACTGCTATATATATTGAGTAAGCATTACCTGCTAGTACATACAGAAGGTGTAATAATAAACAGTAAGATGTAAACTTGCACGTTAAATGAGACACATTTTAAATAGTTGATTAGAAAGAACACCATTATCTAAAATTACAAAAAAAAGTAAGTATTGCTTTTCTAATGTGCATTTGTTTTTTGTTCACCAACGTGACAAAATTATACTGTGAGGGGTAGATAGCGGAATTCAGTTTTAAGATCAAGATCAAGTGTGTTAATAAAAGGCAATACAATAATCTAACTCTCTGAAACAGTATTTGAGTCATTTATGGCACTATGCATAGGTTAGAACTATAAAAGCAGGCTTAATGAGGGGAATTATATATTAGGAATGTATGCAAATAGTTGACATAGTTCACTCCCTCAATAAGTATAGAAATCAGCAGTATCAGCTACAATCATTTCCATCTAAATTGGAAGCAGAGTTGTTAAAAGAATGAACCTTTTGTTATCCATTGCCCATTCCGACAAATGCTATTTTCCATTTCCTTTATTTAGCCAAAGACCGGCTCTGCTCTTTGTGGGCTTGGAGAAGCTCTGCAATTTCCATGTGGGCAGATTTCAGAGCGACAGACAGAGCAGAATTACCACTCTACATGGGAAAAAAAAGAAAATGAATTTACTATGCAAATCTTTCAAATAAAAATCTTACTGGACAGCTAAGGGTTAATGTCAGTTGAATGTGGAGAATTGCATGTGCCAGTTCTACTAATGGGAAAAGGGGTTGGATGCATTACAGTGACAAAATTGCCCATAACGTCAAAATGGCCTAATCCTTCATAGAGTCATATAGTCCAAGGCCAGAAGGATCACTAAATCATCTAGTTCGGCCTCCTATATATCACAGGCCACCAACACCACCCAGGACCCACACACTAAACCCAACAACTACAATGAGACCAAAGCATTACAGCCCACAGGATACCAGCCTATTATGTGCCACAGGCAGAGAGTAGGAGGGACTGAAGAGGACAAGTGCTCAAGGTCCCAGCAATGACAGAGAAATGATTCAATGAGATATACTCAAATAATCCTGGCAAGCGACCCACACCCACATGTAGCAAAAGAAGGCAAAAAATAAAACCATGGTGACTGCCAATCTGACCTGGGGAAAATTCCTTCCTGACCCCATATATGGCGAACAGTTAGGCCCTGAGCATGTGAGCAAGAACCAGCCAGCCAAGCACCTGAGAGAGAGAAAATGCTCGGAGCCACTTCAGAGCCCTGGCCCTCCCTGCCCAATGTCCCATCTCCAGGCGTGGTCATCCCTGATGCTTCCGAGGAAGGAGAAAATAGTATTCAAATGCCAGATGTTTCCCCCTTTTGTCCGTTTTCCTGAGAAAAGCATCAACTGTAAGGAGATGTGTGTGAATCTGAACATAGTCTCTGATCACAGTATTTAGCAGGCTGCCAATCTTAGTTACCAGAGCAGCTGCTATGTACATTGGCCAAACCAGACAGTCTCTCCGCAAAAGAATAAATAGACACAAATCGGACGTCAAGAATTATAACATTCAAAAACCAGTCGGAGAACACTTCAACCTCCCTGGACACTCAATAACGGACTTAAAAGTGGCCATTCTTCAACAACAAAGATTCAAAAACAGACTCCGAAAAACTGCAGAACTGGAATTAATTTGCAAACTGGACATCGTCAAATTAGGCCTGAATAAAGACTGGAAGTGGATAAGTCACTACAAGAACTAAAAATTTTCCGCCTACTGTTACTTACACCATCTTGTCAACTGTTTGAAATGAGCCACCCTGATTACCACTACAAAAGTGATTTTTCGTTCTGTTGATAATAGCCCACTTTAATTGAATTGTCTCGACAACCCCCCCCCCCCACTTGGTAAGGCAACTCTCATCTTCTCATGTACTGTTATATATATCTTCCTACACTCCATGCATCTGATGAAGTGGGTTTTAGCCCACGAAAGCTTATGCCTAAATAAATTTTTTAGTCTCTAAGGTGCCACTAGTACTCCTTGTTGTTTTTGTTTTTGCTGATACAGACTAAGATGGCTACCACTCTGAAACCTGCTTTCTCTCAGTAGCTGACGACCCAAAATTAAGATGAGTTGTGGAGAGAGATTATAACAATCTCCACTTGTGTATGTTTATATTAAACAAAAGACATTATATTTGGTGTTCAGCTTATAGTCATGACACTGGGCTGTCCATCCTGAAGTTGGTCAACTTGATTTATCAGCATAAGACAATTTTTGCCATCTTGCTAGGTCTAGTTAGTCTGTTTCTAATTAATTCATCATGGTAGTATCTTGCTCAATTTTGGGTGCTGTCAGCAATGACTATTTCCCATTAAATAATGTCCAAAAAATTGCTGTTTATTTAGAGTGTGCGTGTATTTGTCTCCATTTGAGTGTATATGTGTAAACTACCTATTGCCACTGACTATGCAGACACAGATTGAATACAGACTACTGTACTAATCTCCGATAGCTAGCCCTGCCCGTACGTTCTTGTCTGCTCTTTCAACCTCCTCTGGCATCATCTTGAAACAATGCTGCTCTCTGGTAATGAAGGCTGTGAAATTCATCCTGGATAATCAACAGTGGTTGTTGAAGAGACAGTGCATGATCCACCTCCTTACACACGAACAAAACCAATGCATTACAACCACTGAGAAATTCCACACTTACAGCCACTGTATATAATTCCTCAGAAACTTCATCAGTTAGTTGGCAGCGTGGTGTGCTGCCAGCTTGCAACTGGTCTGGCTATTAAACATTTAATTGTGTTTATGTAAATACCATTGTTCAGTCCTTGTCACAATACCGAAAGCTGCAAATGTATAAGTAATGCTTCTTTGGTGTTTCACATGAGAAATATGATAGCAAGGCACCTGGTACAAAAAAGCAGCTTTGTGATGGATTTGGATTGATTTGGGGTCTTCAGCAGGTGACTAGTTTCGCATCAGCAGTCACCTTTCAGATTAAAACCTTCAAGTAACATTATAGTGCAGCACATCTTTATCCCTTACTAGCACAATCTGCTGTCTAATTAATTGCGTTAAACAGAGGGAAGGAAGCAGATACAAATCTGTAATCTTCTCGATTCCACAGGCATGGAGGAAGCTAACTTATTGCCTCAAATGGTCTTCTTTATTCTACGAAAATTTCCTCTCCTGTTGTTTCAGTGGTTTTCACATTGCCAGATGTCCAGGTGAGATTATGATGTACACAAGCTGTAAATAACAATTTCTGCCCAGGAATTAACTGCCAGTTATTCACTCAATGGGGTTTTCAAATCTTCCTTAACTAAATAAGATAGTGATTCACATCTTGTGCTGCTACTGAAGACTATACTCCCAAGGCTGAAATGAGATTTTTAAATGTGCTAATGTGATCTTTGCCAAGGCAGTAGTTTCCTTTCCAGACAGATGATCTATCCAATTTATGAGGGGTGAAAAGGGAGGACTTGGACAATTTGATATATATTGCTGATAGGGCTTTCGTTGCAAGGCTCTCTCTTGTCAAGATCCTAAGAGCTCACTTCTGCCTTTCAGATGCATTGGTGCAACTCTCAGTCATTTAAATCAGTGTATCCAAAGGGCAGAACTAGGCCCTGATGTGTTTTTCAACTCACTTCCTGTCTTGGTGACTGCTGTCTGGACATTCGTACTAAATGGCATGCTACGTGCTAGCCTATTTAAGGGATTAATGGAAAAACTCCCATTGACTTCAGTTGAGCCAGGGTTTCACCCTATATATTATTAACAGGTTTAAATACATCTTGGCAAAAATTTCAACAAGGTTGGCTTCCCTTTTATGGGTGCAATTTGCACCTACAAAATTTGTGCCCATATTTTTGCACCCATAAGAGTAATCTGTGTATTTGTACCTCTAACTTGGCTGCAGGTGCACATCAGGTAGTTAGAACTGCAACCACTCTGCAGCAGCAATGCATTGTGTTGGTTCAAAATCTCAGCTGAATATTTCACCTCTAAAAGAGCAAGGTGTGACCTATGCTCTATTAAAAATGTACCCCTTAGTGTCTGTAGGTGTGCTGGGCATAAATATTTCCCCATTGTGATTTTCTGACATGTTCATAATGCAGTGATTCTTTCCGCTGTAGCTGAGAAGATCATTCAGAGGTACTCAACACCCACTCATTGACATCAATAGGAATTGAGAGTACTCAGGGCCACAAAGAATCAGGACACAATGCCTAAATATTAGAGCTGATCAAAAAAGTAGAGTTTTTTTAATGGGAAGTGTTCATTTTGGGCAGAAATTTGAACACCAAAATATTCTGGCTGAGAACTGAAATATTTTTATTTGAAAATACTGCTCTGATGCCTTATGGGAGTTGTAGTTCAGGTGATTCAAGCTCCAATTCTCCTCTGTTGGCTGGGCTCCTTGGATGGACTACACCTCCCATGATAAATAACAGTCTACCTGTGTGGAGAGGAGAAATGGTGCAACATGGGAGTCCCTGGCTGTGGTACGTCATGGAAGATTGTGAGGGACTAGTGTATGTTAGGGTGACCAGATGTCCCGATTTTTGGAGCTTTTTCTTATATAGGCATCTATTACCCTCCACCCCCGTCCCAATTTTTCACACTTGCTATCTGGTCACCCAACTATATGTTCCTATATCAGATTACAAACTTCATTTTGTTTTGTGAGTGCCATTTTGATTGCCTACACTTTTGCCTTTTACCCTCCATCTTCTGCTAGGACTTCCAGGGAGGTGTCATGAGAAATTCTTGCAGCTAGCAGAAGGTTAACAATCCAGGGTCATTTACTTAGATGGTCTCCCATTCAAATACATGCACCCTAAGACAATGACCTAGCTGCTGCCTGAGGAACCAGTTCAGCTAGGTGAGTTTGTAACCAAGTAATGAATCACCTGATGAGGGATTTGAAGTCACTGAGGAGACTGGGAGCGTGTTGGGACTGGAACCTTATAAAAGGAAAGCTCTCTCATTGGCTGTTACAAATGGCACGTCAGCATTCTGAGGAAGGAAATGAATTTTTCAGTTGTGACCCCCGTTAGTTAAATGGTGGGTACACTCAGTTAGTTGATTCTGATAGGTGCAGTTCTTTCAATGGCCCCGTCAAGTGGAGAATTGGACAACATTTGATTATGTGCCAGGTTTTTACATAAAACTATATGGTTATAATGAAGCTGTGGTCTATTAACATAATATTTTTCTGTGGTTTGAGCAGTGCATCATAATGCTGGAATAAAGCTCTAAGCCAGAGTGAATCTTCCTCATTATTTTCAAGATGTTTTTACACTTCCAATTATCTGGTATATGCCAATGGGGCATGTATTATCATTTGTAACCCACTTGTTGTCTGTAACGTACAGTGCCGAATGCAAAGGGCTGTATCCAGGCGTACTGAACATGTACAAAATAGGAAACATCTTGAGCTCCATGTTGCATGCGCGCAACCCAGTTGTTACTTATTATGGTATTTTAAAGAGATAAAGGCCTATGCTGGAATCATTCTCTCTCTCTCACGCTCTTTCATCTACCAAAACTCCAGCACAGGATGCCGCTGTAGTTCAGTAGTGTTGAACGTACATGTTCACTGTATTGTACAGTGACCCTGTCTTAAGCGAATGCTCAATAAACTGAAAAAAGGTTTTTTTGCTTAATGGAAATGACCTCCTACAGATGCTGGAGTACAACTGTAGTTAGTACATTTGGGGATACTTCGGAGGTAGTCTATGAAGACAGTAGCTTGTCTGGTAGGGCAGGTTTCATTGCACTTCTAAGTATGCAATTGTGCAGCTTGGCTTGGAATTGAAAATTGAGTTAAAATGTGGGTTACTCATCCTCCAAATCCTTAAACTGATCCAGTCCCCTTTATTTGTGAGACAGGCAAGGCACAGAGCCAAAGCCCACTCACTAACATGTTTGATAAGGGAGATACTTTGGTTTCCAGGAGGTGTCTAGTGTCTGCTCCAGTTCTAAGGCAAGAAAGCCATATGGTTTCTTTAAATATTCACTAATTGGCTCCTGGCAGTGAGTGTCTGAATATGTATATTTTTTTTTACAGTACATGCTGCAACCACCTGTTTCCCTTACCTTGTCCGTTAATGTAGTGTTACAACCAGGGTGAGCCAGAAGAAGCTTCGCGATCTCAGCATTGCCATGCTGACAGGCAACCATCAGTGCTGATGTTCCATTATCATCCTGCTGGTTTATGTCAGCCTTGCAAGACAACAAGGCTTTCACCATATCTCCCCTGTCATGGCTGACACCTAATATTAAGGCAGTCTGGCCTCCCTAGGAATATTGCAAGACAGACCAAACACAATGACAGACCCATCAAAGAAATGTAACTTTATTTACACAATCTAAGCATTCAAATAGCATAGCAGCCTTGCTTGGAACACAGGTAGCCCTACAGCAGATGCTGTAACAAATCCAAGGCCATTTATAACTTCAGGGTTGACTCTTCTACATGTCATGGCTCCTCAGAACTTCACTGCGACAGTAAGGCTAAAACTCACATCTGATCTGCGTGCTCCAAAAGCAAAGGCCCTGTCATTGGAGCTATAGGAGATTATCCATTAGCTAGTAGCTGCATAGGGCTTATGATATGCAGTTCCAGTTCTGTCCTGTAGTCAGAGGTGATACACGTTTACACTGCCAGCTCAGTATCATTTTGTCTGAGGTATGAAATTTGGAAGCAAATTACAATGGGAGCTCTCACCATGACTTGAGCGCTGTGGTGTGTCAAAAGCTCCTTGAAATCTGGCCCTGGCCAAACTGGCCATGTCGTTTGTTTTTATTGCCAGTGTAAAGCTATCACTGCTTGTAACAGCAAAGTAAACTAGTGAAAGCTAAAGTGAGAAGGGCCCGGTTGCCCTTTACACGAAGGTCCTTAGTATTACACTTATAACCACACTAACACTGCCTTTACACTGCCACAGCAAAAAGAACACAAATGCCAGAGTTGTGTCAAGGAACCTTAGTGTAAACCAGAATCAGGCCCAGAAAAGTTTACACACCCATGACTAAATAATCATGTGTAGTGATATTGTTTCAAAAATAATTATTCTGTGGTGTCCTGATAGTTCACCCCTGAACAATTGCCCCTCCCCATAGTGGTTCACATTCTGGGGGTTTTTAGGTTAATTTAATTCACCTTCATTTCTGAGACTCTTATTTCAGATTTTAGCCATTGTTTAGCAAGCAGGTGGGAGTCAGAAAAAGTGAATGTTTGCATCTGCAAAGTTCTGCATCTCAACTCCCATCCAATGGCAGCTGAGGGCATTTAGCTGCATGTGGCGGATGCTCAGTATAGTGAAGGATCGAGCCCTCTGAGTTTTCCTTCAAGTACTTTAATTAGCAACTGATTAATTGATTGATACTTGTACATAAAAGCAAGGATTGAGAAGCAGCATTGAAACAGGCAAAGTCCAGAAGGTTTAATTCGTCACAGTGGACTGCACTGTTTGGCTGAATATGCTGCTTTAACTTTCTAAACTGGCAACTTCAATACAATACGCACACTAACACACACAATCTTGCTTCTCAATTTCATGAACATAAGAACAGCCATACTGGGTCAGACCAAAGGTCCATCTAGCCCAGTATCCTGTCTTCCAACAGTGGCCAATGCCAGGTGCTCTAGAGGGAATGAACAGAACAGGTAATCATCAGGCGATCCATTCCTTGTCGTTAGTTCCCAGCTTCTGGCAAACAAAGGCTAGGGATATCATCCCTGCCCATCCTGGCTAATAGCCATTGATTGACCTATCCTCCATGAATTTATCCAGTTCTTTTTTGAACCCTGTTATAGTCTTGGCCTTCACAACGTCCTCTGGCAAGGAATTCCACAAGTTGACTATGCGTTGTGTGAAAAAATACTTCCTTTTGTTTGTTTTAAACGTGCTGCCTATTAATTTCATTTAGTGGCCCCTAGTTCTTCTGTTACGAGAAGGAGTGAATAACACTTCCTTATCTACTTTCTCCACCCCAGTCATGATTTTATAGACCTCTCTCATATCTCCCCTTAGTTGTCTCTTTTCCAAGCTGAAAAGTCCCAGTCTTATTAAACTCTCCTCAGATGGCAGCCGTTCCATACCCCTAATAATTTTTGTTGCCCTTTTCTGAACCTTTTCCAAGTCAAATGTATCTTTTTTGAGATGGGGTGACTACATCTGCACACAGTATTCAAGATGTGGGTGTACCATGGATTTATATAGAGGCAATATGGTGTTTTCTGTCTTATTATCCATCCCTTTCTTAATGATTCCCTACATTCTGTTTGCTTTTTTAATTGCCGCTGCACACTGAGTAGATGTTTTCAGAGAACTATCCACAATGACTCCAAGATTAAATTAAAAATTAAATTGAGATATCCTATCTCCCAGAACTGGAAGGGACCTTGAAAGATCATTGAGTCCAGCCCCCTGCCTTCACTAGCAGGACCAAGTACTGATTTTGGCCCAGATCCCTAAATGGCCCCCTCAAGGATTGAACTCACAACCCTGGGTTTAGCAGGCCGATGCTCAAACCACTGAGCTAGCCCATCCCCTGCATTGAGCTATCCCAAGATCTCTTTCTTGAGTGGTAACAGCTAATTTAGACCCCATCATTTTAGATGTATAGTTGGGATTATGTTTTCCAATGTGCATTACTTTACATTTATCAACATTTAATTTAATTTGCCATTTTTGTTGCCCAGTCACCCAGTTTTGAGAGATCCTTTTGTAGCTCTTCGCAGTCTTAACTATCTTGAGTAGTTTTGTATCATCTGCAAATTTTGCCACCTCACTGTTTACCCCTTTTTCCAGATCATTTATGAATATGTTGAATAGGACTGGGCCCAGAACAGACCCCTGGGGGACATCATTATTTACCTCTCTCCATTCTGAAAACTGGCCATTTATTTCTACCCTTTGTCTCCTATCTTTTAACCAGTTACCAATCCATGAGAGAACCTTCCCTCTTATCCCATGACTGCTTACTTTGCTTAAGAGCCTTTGGTGAGGGACCTTGTCAAAGGTTTTCTGAAAATCTAAATACACTATATCCACCAGATCCCCCTTGTCCACATGCTTGTTGACCCCCTCAAAGAATTCTAGTAGATTGGTGAGGCATGATTTCCCTTTACAAAAACTATGTTGACTATTCCCCAATAAATTATGTTCATCTATGTGTCTGAGAATTTTGTTCTTTACTATAGTTTCAAACAGTTTTCCCAGTACTGAAGTCAGGCTTACCAGCCTGTAATCGCTAGGGTCACCTCTGGAGCCCTTTTTAAAAATTGGTGTCACATTAGCTATCCTCCAGTCATTTGGAGCAGAAGCTGATTTAAATGATAGGTTACAGACGACAGTTAGTAGTCCTGCAATTTCACATTTGAGTTCCTTCAAAACTCTTGGGTGAATACCATATGGTCCTGGTGACTTATTACTGTTTAGTTTATCAGTTTGTTCCAAAACCTCCTCTAACTCCAGGAAATTTGGGACAGTTCCTCAGATTTGTCACCTAAAAAGAATGGCTCGGGTCTGGGAATCTCCCTCACATCCTCAACTGGGAAGACCGATGGAAAGAATTCATTTAGTTTCTCTGCAATAGCCTTATCTTCTTTGAGTGCTCCTTGAGCATCTCAATCATCAGTGGCCTGACTGGTTGTTTAGCAGGCTTCCTGCTTCTGATGTACTTAAACATTTTTTTGCTATTACTTTTTTAGTTTTTGGCTAGCTGTTCTTCAAATTCTTTTTTGGCCTTCCTAATTATATTTTTACACTTCATTTGCCGGAGTTTATGCTCCTTTCTATTTTCCTCATTAGGATTTAACTTCCACTTTTTAAAGGATGCCTTTTTGCCTCTGACTGTTTCTTTTAATTTGTTGTTTAGCCACGGTGGCTCTTTTTTGGTTCTCTACTATGTTTTTTAATTTGGGGTGTACTTTTAAGTTGAGCCTCTATTATGGTGTCTTTAAAAAGTTTCCATGCAGCTTGCAAGGATTTTACTTTTGGCACTGTACCTTTTAATTTCTGTTTAACTAACCTCCTTGTTTTTGTGTAGTTCCCCTTTCAGAAATTAAATGCTACAGTGTTGGGCCACTGTGGTGTTCTCCCCGCCACAGGGATGTTAAATTTAATATTATGGTCACTATTACCAAGCGCTCCAGCTATATTCACCTCTTGGATCTGATCCTGTGCTCCACTTAGGACTAAATCAAGAATTGCCTCTCCTCTTGTGGGTTACAGAACTAGTTGCTCCAAGAAGCAGTCATTTAAGGTGTCAAGAAACTTTATCTCTGCATCCCTTCCTGAGGTGATACGTACCCAGTCAGTATGGGGATAGTTGAAATCCCGCATTATTATTATTGAGTTTTTTATTTTAATAGCCTCTCTAATCACCCTGAGTATTTCACAGTGACTATCACCATCCTGGTCAGGTGGTCTGTAATATATCCCTACTACTGTATTCTTATTATTCAAGCATAGAATTACTATCCATAGAGATTCTATGGTACAGTTTGGTTCATTTAAGATTTTTACTTCATTTCTTTCACATATAGTGCCACTCCCCCAGCAGCACGACTTGTTCTGTCCTTCCAATATATTTTGTACCCTTGTATTACTGTGTTCCATGGATAATCCTCCATTCCACCAAGTTTCTGTGATGCCTATTATATCAATATCCTCATTTAATACAAGGCACCCATCTTATTATTTAGACTTCTAGCATTGGTATATAAGCACTTTAAAAACTTGTCACTTTTTAGCTTTTTATGCCATTACATGAGGTAATTGAATGGGCCTTTTTTTCTTTTGACTGTTTCTCATCAGATCTTACATGTATTTTATCATCTTCCTTCCTCTCCTCCTTATTAGGAAATAGTGAATCTCCATTTATAGACCCCCCCCAAGGGATGTCTGAACCATGTGCTCCTCCACACCTGTCAGCTTTTCCTCAGCCCTTAGTTTAAAAATTGCTCTATGACCTTTTTAATTTTAAGTGCCAGGAATCTGGTTCCATTTTGGTTTAGGTGGAGCCCATCCTTCCTGTATAGGCTCCCCCTTTCCCACAAGTTTCCCCCATTATTAATAAATCAGAACCCCTCCTCCCTACACCATCATCTCATCCACGCATTGAGACCCTGCAGTTCTGCTGATCTAACTGGCCCTGCGCGTGGAACTGGAAGCATTTCAGAGAATGCTACCATGGAGGTCCTGGACTTCAATCTCTTACCTAGCAGCCTAAATTTGGCCTCCAGGACCTCTCTCCTATCCTTCCCTTAGGGCAGGTAATCATACATGCGGCACTGGGTAGCCCCACTCTGTTGCTGGACTTCTGCCTGCATTCTCTTTTTATTCCTGAAGCTTATTCCTTTGTTGTTGTTTTGTTTTTATCAGGGGGTGTTTGGGGCTTTAAGTTTAAAGAAGTTTAAGGAATGTTAAGTGTATGTAGCCCCCCCCACACACTCCCCCTGTAAACTCCCTCGCAAAACTCCCTTGTTCACTAGCTCCTCTGGTTGCTTAGGTGTGGGCTTTTTAAAGCCCTGGTCTTCCTGAGTAGCTCTGCCCCCTGATTAAGGGTTGATGGTGTAAGCATGTTGTAATGCTTGATTTATTCTCCCTATAAGGCTCTTTAAGGGGACATAATTATGAAGGAAATAAATTCTATCTGAGGATTATTAAACATGTTTAGTTACTCTGGCTGAATTAGCATCTAGAAGGTTCTACAATGCAGCATCTTTATAAGGCTAGTTCCCATATGTGCTGAGATTTAATTAATTACACAATAAATACATTTCAAAGTCATCTTGTTTAGCCAGATCTTTCACTCCTTTATTCAATCTGAACTCACACTGGGAGTAAGTAATAGGAATCGAACAGGTCTGATTATAATTAGGGTGGTATGAACCCTGCAGGGTTTGGCTTGTGAATGGGTTTGTCAAGTGAATCCTGTAGTTTGGGGTTGGAAGGGAACCTATCCCTATGGTTTCCATGCATCACCAGTTCACAGATATATTCTGTATAAAAACTTAGAATCATAGAATTGTAGGACTAGAAGGGACCTTGAGAGATCATCTAGTCCAGTCCCCTGCACTCATGGTAGGACTAAGTACTATCTAGACCATCCCTGACAGGTGTTTGTCTAACCTGCTCTTAAAAATAACAGATGATGGATATTCCACAACCTCCCTAGGCAATTTATTCCAGTGCTTAACCACCCTGACAGGAAGTTTTTCCTAGTGTCCAACCTAAACCAACCTTGCTGCAACTTAATACCATTGCTTCTTGTCCTATCCTCAGAGGTTAAGGAGAACAATTTTTCTCCTGCCTCCTTGTAACAACCTTTTATGTACTTGAAAACTGTTATCATGTCTCCTTTCTGTCATCTCTTCTCCAGATTAAACAAACAATTTTTTCACTCTTCCCTCATAGGTCATGTTTTCAAGACCTTTAATCATTTTTGTTGCTCTTCTCTGAACTCTCTCCAATTTGTCCACATCCTTCCTGAAATGTGGCACTCAGAACTGGACACAATACTCCAGTTGAGGCCTGATCAGCGCAGAGTAGAGCGAAAGAATTATGTCTTGTGGCTTGCTTACAACACTATTGCTAATACTCCTCCCAGAATGATGTTTGCTTTTTTTGCAATGGTGTTACACTGTTCACTCATATTTAGATTGTGATCCATTATGACCCCTAGATCCCTTTCTGCAGTACTCCTTCCTAGGCAGTCATTTCCCATTTTGTAAGTGTGCAACTGATTGTTCTTTCTTAAGTGGAGTATTTTGCATTTGTCCTTATTGAATTTTATCCTATTTACTTCAGACCATTTCTCCTGTTCGTCCAGATCATTTTGAATGTTAATCCTATCCTCCAAAGCACTTGCAACCCCTCCCAGCTTGGTATCATCCGCAAACTTTATAAGTGCACTCTCTATGCCATTATTTAAATCATTGATGAAGACATAGAACAGAACTGGACCTAGAACTGATCCCTGCGGGACCCCACTCTATATGTCCTTCCAGCTTGACTGTGAATCACTGATAACTACTTTCTGGGAATGTTTTTTTCCAGCTAGTTATGCATCCACTGTATAGTAGCTCTGTCTGGGTTGTATTTCCCTAGTTTGTTTATGAGACGGTCATGCAAGACAGCATCAAAAACCTTACTAAAGTCAAGATATACCATATCTACCAGTTCCCCCCTATCCACAAGGCTTGTTACCCTGTCAAAGAAAGCTATTAGGTTGGTTTGACACAATTTGTTCTTGATAAATCCATGCCGACTCTTACTTATCACCTTCTTATCTTCTAGCTCTTTGCAAATTGATTGTTTAATTATTTGCTCCATTATCTTTTCAAGTCTATGTTCACTTGTACAAACAAACAGGGACTGTTGATGATTGTTATGTACCTGACTTGCCCGTATGTTTACGTCCCCTTCTTTCAACAGCTTTAAGACCACCTCCATGTCTTCATCACTTTCTGCTGATGCCAGTGGTGTGATCATCACTGCAGTATATCCAGCTTTATTTTGATGGTCCACATCACAAACACCTAAAGATGAGGGGGGGAAAGAGTCCTGAAAATCTACAGATAGTGCAGGGTTGAGTGACATAGCCAAAACACACTATACTATTTACAGATGGATAACGGATACCTGTGAGGAAATTTTAGGCCATTTATGGCCAGTTGCATCATCACAGGAATCTGCTCTTTTTAACTTTTTTTTTAAAAACTGATCTCACATTAATATTGAGATCTGAAAGTGAGAGGCCTAGAAAGTTGAAGCTATAGCAAAGCCAGTGGTTGATGCTCACGACTTGAGATACTGATTTTTGCCCTGAGTCCTGAAAATCTACAGATAGTGCAGGGTTGAGTGACATAGCCAAAACACACTATACTATTTACAGATGGATAACGGATATCTGTGAGGAAATTTTAGGCAATTTATGGCCAGTTGCATCATCACAGGAATCTGCTCTTTTTAACTTTTTTTTTAAAAACTGAT
This sequence comes from Chrysemys picta bellii, assembly GCF_011386835.1. NCBI lineage: Eukaryota > Metazoa > Chordata > Testudines > Emydidae > Chrysemys > Chrysemys picta. Next base: position 16,952,798 of record NC_088798.1, read on the forward strand.
CTTACATAAATATTGAGATCTGAAAGTGAGAGGCCTAGAAAGTTGAAGCTATAGCAAAGCCAGTGGTTGATGCTCACGACTTGAGATACTGATTTTTGCCCTGAGTTCAGTGGCAATCACTTTCAGGTGCATGCAAATCAGGCAAAAAGTGCACTAAGGATCAGCTGTGGAAACTATGTGGATCACAGAGAAAATGCTAAACATCAGCTAGTCAGAAAAAAGGGAGGAAAGAAAGGAAGAATTTGAAGGAAAGAGAGAAGGAACCCAAAACGGTGGAGAAACTGAAAGTAGAGATAAAAGAGTAGTAAGAGAAACACTGGAAGAGAAGAAATAATCAAGTGGGGTATTGCAGAGCAGTGAAACAAGTGAATTAGGAGGAGACAAGCTGAGTAGAGAGAGAACGTAATTATAGCAATTATAGAAAATGTGACCATCAAAATAGAAGTGAGAGAAGTAAAAGAAAAGCAGAAAAAATAGAAAAGGAAAATATAGCAACTTGGAGATCAATCATTTTCCCGAATAAATTAATGGGAGCTTTTCTACTGTCTCCACTGAGAGCAGAACTAGGCCCTGAGAAGATCTGTAGAGAAGAAAAATGACTGTAGGCCTGAAAAGGAGAGAGACCCACACTATCATGAGTGGAAGGGAAAAAAATAGAGTGCAGAGGTGGGGGGAAAGTCAGTATATAACATAGACAAGCAAACTGAGCAAAACAGAAATAAAAAAAGAGAAGCAGAGTATCAAATATGAAAAGATGTAAGTATTACTTGTAGCCAGCATTTAAGAGATGGATGCAGTAGTTCTTATTCAGGCAGGAATGACCAATGGCTTAATCAGTAGCCTAACAGAGGAGTTGTGTTTTGGGGCAAGTCTGTGAGTGACTTAGGAACTGCTCCTGCTCCCAGTGAAAAAAATGGCAAAAATCCTATTGATTTCAATGGGAGTTAAGCACCTAATTACCTTTGAGGATCTGAGCCCAAATGACTTGAAGACTGAGTAAGTTGGCTGTAAGTACAGAGTCGCTGGATGTTATGTATTGCTCCGAGCTACTTGGAATTTTGTTTCTAAGCATTTTTAAGTTGGGTTATGATCATCAAAGTTATTCTGAACAAAATGGCACTGTGCCACTGCCATCATTGCTTTGTATGGGTGACATTTGCCCCAGTGCAGAGGGCCAGTTCCAGACCTATGAACCACTCGTTTAAGTTCTCAGAATAGGGCTTAAGTAGAAGAGTGAATTTCACCCAACGTGCATCCTAAATCTGATCTTCTTAGGTTGCTCCTGTAACCAAGTTTTACTAATGTTAGCATTACAGAGCTGATATAGCTATGGAACAACAAGCTGGATTCTGACCCTCTTTGCTTGCACAATCTCAGGTAACTTGCCAGCAATGAATCTAGATTGTTAGTGATGAAGTGCTGACCTGAAAGAACACGGCTTGCTTGCAATATGATGTTTTAGGCTGAACTTGCAAGCGCAAGCAGTTGGAAAAATCTTCTTTTGATCTGTAAACTAAACAGATTTGGGGTCTGATTCTGAGCTACACTGGCTCCTTCACATCACTTTGGCATAGGGTGACCAGATGTCCCAATATTAGGGGCTTTGTTTCATACAGGACCCTATTACCCACACCCGTAGGACCTTATCATCCCCCTTACTAGCTATCCCCATTTTTCACACTAACTAGTCACCCTACTTTGGCAGCCTGGGGTGTGAACACATTCAAGATAAATTTGTTTCAAAATGTGAATGAACATTCATAGTAAATATGTTTCAGTAGCTGATCTAAATAGAGATGCAGCATGCAATTTGGACTATTCTAATTCTGACACTTTTATGCACTTGACAAATGACTCTGTTCATTTTATACACAGCAAATAGGCTAATTCTATTTAGAAATGCATCACTCCTACTGTTCCAGCGTGTGCTGTTATACTCTCAGCCTTCTTATTTACTGTGCCTAAACATTTAAATATTCCCCGTTGAGCTTAGTTGCCTTGGGGTATTTTCTAAAAGAGCAGAACAAACTTCTCTCAATATTCTGGGGTTGCTTGGAAGTCTGTTAAACAATGGGTTTATAGATGTGTATGATAATATGCCATTTCCCTAACATTTAACAGAGTGTCTTGCCAACCAAGCAAGGCAAAAAGCTTCATTATTCTGTCTGGAAAGTGCCTGCATTTTATCTGATAAAATCTCAGCTGGACGTTTAATTCTTTACAGTAGGAGCTAAAAGTTCAATAGTTAAGAATGCGGTTCTCGCTGCCGAGCTAGAGACCACTATTACAATCAAAGGGTCTGATCTTGCAAACATGAACTGCGGAGCACAATGCTTACTCCTGTGATTAGTGCCACTGAAGTAAGCACTAAGGGCCAAATATTTAAATGTATTTAGGTGCCTGAAGATCCCCCGCAGTGGGATTTTCAAAAGCACCTAGGCACTTAATTCCATTGAAATCACACTAGATGTTTATCTGCATCTTCAAGCATCTAAATAGCTTTAAAAATCTAGGGGCCCAATCCAACTCCTACTGAAGCCATTGGAAAGACTACCACTGACTCCAATGTTGCTCCATCAGCCACATGCTGGGTAGTAAATTTTCCAGGATTGGGCCCTTAAATGGTGACCAGATTTTTAAATCTAAAAAAGACATTACATGTGATTATATGAAATAATTGGCAAGTACCAACCTTTCCCTCCCACCCCAGACAAAAACAACAACAAAGCATTAGTTCCCACCTGTATCTAGTAGAAGCTTCACAATCAGAAAGTTGGAATGGGAAACACTGTAATGAAGAGCTGTATTCCCATTTCCATCCGCCAAGTTTATGATCATCTTCAGTAGCTGGGGATGAATTGCTTTGAATTCTTTGAGATAAGCTGCAACAACCTCAGGGCTGGAGGATTTCCTAGTAGAGACTCGGAACCACTCTTGACAGACCATGTTTAAGATGTGTCTCTAAAACACCAACATTTCACAGTCACTTTCAGGACCTTACTTTTTCAAAAAGTAATGATGCCAGTTCTCTTCGCTATTGCTCTACCCTAGGGTTGGTCCCTGGCTGGGGTTTTCACTTTGTGACTGGCAAAGAAAACTTCACACTTATTGGCAGTGCAAAAGGATGGTTTGTTTTAGCAAAGACAATACAAAAAAATCTTTAAAAATAGAGGTAGTTTCTTACTGGCTTTTGTTAGTTTGTTTTTAATTGAAAAGTGGCCAGCCTAAGGGAACTAAAGTGACTAGTTCTATATATGAATACATGGAAAAATTTTCTCATGGGCAAGTTATCACTAGACTTTAATTCAAGCAGCATTCATATTTATTGATACATTAATGGATACAAATAAATCTGAGCTCATCTCCTATATCCTGTTTTATGGGCCAACTAGAACAACTGTGTTATTTTTATATGATGTCATCAATCTAACATCTATATTAAAACATTTTACCAACTTCTCTTTACCTACCTCCAATAATAAAATAATAATAATAAAAATTTTATCCCAAATACTCTATAAATCCAGGTCTAAACTGTAGCTTCTCTATTTGCCTCACATAGGGGGAAGTGCATAACTCAACTAGCCCAGGCTTCCTGGGAAGTAAATTGTGATTCAGTCACAATCTGACTCCTGGATCCCACCGTCTCCAGGGTGGAATGTACTGTGTAGAAGTCCTATACCTGGCACTGTGTGTGTCTCCTCCATCTGGTGCAGCTGTGCTGTCCATCACGATTGAGGGGGTGGGGGCGGGGGCTGTCCCAAGGTTCTGCACATTCCCCATCCCCTGCATGCCCACCAGTGTGGGATGGGCTCTGTGGAGGCTATCTGCAATGTGTTGGCATAGGGCAGCAAGGGGAAGCCTTACTGACCTGTGCAGAACATAGGATGGGGCAAAATACTGGCCTCAACTATGTGTGTGTGTAGAATAATCAAACAGCAGCTAGAGTAGGGAAGAAATTCTTTAGCACTACATGTTTCTCCTCTAAGTGATTCAGCCTTTGTATGCAAAAAGGATTCAGCACTCAGTGTTCCCATTAGGCACGCTCCTGTAGAACTTTTCTCTGTTCTACTCTTAAAAAATTACTAATAAGCAAAAGCTAATGAAGCATCATTGTCTTTCTCCTGACCAGCCCACAATCAGTCAATTTGCTGTCTCTCTGAGGCTCTCTTTACAGACTATGTAGTCACATTTTTGCAAGGGATATGTGTGTCTTCTCACCCACCCCGCGCCTGGAGATCTAGGGCCCTGCCTTTGCCATACCCTCAGTTGCTTGGCTACGGAAAGAGGAGGAGATGCTGGGCAAATTTTTCCCCTTCTCCAGTGCTCTGCTTGTTAAAGTTTAGTACAAGATTCTCTTGCACTGAGATCTGCTTAATGCAGCAGAATGTGTGTGTATTGGGGGGGAATGCTGGAAGCCTGTTACAACTCCTGGTTCTATGCCCTGCACTGCTTCAGCCTATGCCCTGGCATAGGTTGGAGAAATATAGTTGCCATATGTATTTTGGCAATGTTGAAGACTGCTTTGCTGCATGATCCAGCATGTGTTTAATATGCAGGATGGAATTTTTGCATAGTTTTTGTTATTTTATTCCCCTTGCAGTCTAGAAGCAGGGAAAGATTATTTAAAGGGGGAAAGGAATTTTTATGTCAGTTTTAGTCTGGCCCAATTGAACAGAGGAAGCTTGGAAAGTTTTCTCCCTTTTTCTGTAGGTCATGAATCTAAAACCGAACCTTGAGCTGGTTTTGAGTTTCAAAACCAAAACTGGCCAACAGAAGTTACCTTGACCCAACCTCTCCTTATAAAGCTGCCCATGGTTTGCTACAATAATTCTGCAAAGCATTGTCTGGATGGTCTAAACTCTAAATGGTTAAATGCAGCACAGACAGGGGGGTTGCATTTTAAATTCAACTGAAAAATACCAGTACCAAATGTTTATCATTGGTGGTCCTTATTTCTGAAAGGTGTTTGCTCAGTAACAGGCAGCCATCAAGAAAATCTTCTGAGGGTTTGCATCTAAAATGGAAAACACTCTTATAAATCCACTGTAAGAGAGACCTAGTGCACACTGAATTGGGAAGATAACTTGCAGGGTGTATCTTTAAGCCCCAATGCTGCAAACAAACAATTATGCATATTGTTCCATTAACTTTGATAGGATTGTGGGCATAAAGTTAAGCATATGCATAAGTGTTCATAGATCGTACATGTTACATAGGCAACCAAATGTCTTTTATATTTACAAATCACCACTTTCACAAAAATTCATGCAAAAGCAATTTTATTCCTGGATCTTCCAGGAAATCTACTATAGTTACAATTAAACGTCTGTTAGGGCAAAATTAGAAGATGAGAAACTTTGGATTCTGTACTAACCTGAAGAAAATATGTAGCTGTTTAAAGCCTGATCAAGTGCTCACATAAGTCAATGGGAGTTTTTCCATTGACTTCAATTGACATTGCATCTGGCCCTAAACCAGTACAACATGACAGGTTGTGATGATGCGTGGATAGCTCTAGCCCAAAACCCCTTATGAAATACAAAGAGCAGAGTATGGTGCAGAAATTCCCATTGATATACTGATTTTCACAGTATGAATATTCTAATGTCTAGGCATGTGGTTTGAAAATTGGCATATATGGCAAATGCGCTATTGTAACATGCTTCGTGCAGAGAAAAATATAAGGACTGAAAGCCCTGTTTTAGTAATTTTAATTTGAGTTCTTTCCCCATGAAAAGCACAGATCTCTCAAAAAAGCTTAATGAAATGAGAACAAAGCCATGGGTCCAGCAATATTATCCTACTGTATCTGCATCATTATGATAACCTAGCCACACAGGTACTGCATGACTCAGAATCAGTCATAAGAACATAAGAATGGCCGTACTGGGTCAGACCAAAGGTCCATCTAGCCCAGTATCCTGTCTACTGACAGTGGCCAATGCCAGGTGCCCCAGAGAGAGTGAACCTAAAGGTAATGATCAAGTGATCTCTCTCCTGCCGTCCATCACCACCCTCTGACAAACTTTGCTGCTAACAAAGTGGCTGCAGTCTTCCACTGAAACTTGGAACCAAAAATCACAATTTGCCATTGTTCATTAGTCAACATCGCTAATATGTTGCATTAGCCTGTTTATCTGATTACCTGTCAGTCTTGGGTTGAATGCTAGCCATTGTTATTTCTTCCAGTTCCTGTGGCTCATTGTCTTCATGTCTAGTGCACTCGGAGACTCCAGATGAGGCATGTTTGTTTTCACGGGCAGCTTTCACCTGTCTGTGCTCTAAAGTGTCATACTTCCTCTCCATCTCGCTGTCAGAATTTCCTTCCGATGAGCTGTCTTCACAGCTGGTGTCTTCACTTGACGTTGTTTCGTAACTAATTGAGGACACCAGGTATTATTCACTTTTCCTTCCCCCTCAGCAACTATAGGGCCTGTGCCAATACCCATTGAAGACACCCAATGACTCCAATGGGCTTGGATGAGGCTCATAGTGACATGCATGTTAGACACAGTAAAAATATGTCCATATAAAAGATTGGCACCAAACCAAAACCCTAGATCCAGACCCCAACTTTGAAGTTCAAACCTACTACACAGGAACTCTGGGTTCAATTTCTAGTCTTCTTGTTTCCCAGGCCAACGAAGCAATTTGCTGCTAAAATTAGGGATAGGGAATGTCACTCTATAGAGAATTCCCCCTGGCTAATTTAAGAGCAGTGGTGTTAATATGTTACATGTATATGGTGCCTTTTACTCCAAAGGATCCCAAAATGTTTCACACATTGAAGCTCAGATTCTGATATCTTTGCTTATATTGAGTGCCACCTTCCTCCACAAGTAGTTCCATTGATTTTTATGACTACTTGTGAAATAGGAACTACTCAGCATGAGCAAGGCTATCGGAATCTCAGCCACTGAACTGCAGTGACTTCTGGGGTAAACAACAGCACATATAAGTACAGGGAGAGAAACCCAGGATCAATTTCACATGCATAAGTCCATGCCCATTGAGGGGAAAATATAAATCTTTCAGCACAAATAAAAATCAGCTGAAGAATTCTTCACCTGAGTCACTTCTATTGGCATTTTGTAACTGTTCCTTGGGTGATCCATTTTTTTAAATAATTATAATACTCAACTATCACTCACACACAAATAGGCATCTTTTCATGGGCAAGACGTGAATTAGAACTCCTTGGTTTGTACACATATACATATTTTGTGGGTGCAACTTAACAAGCTATTTTTGAAAACTTGGCCCATGATGACATTATTAATGTATGGGACACTTTTAATTATAGTATATTCCATTTGCAGTTCATTTGGACAAATTATCCAATTATGTCTACTGTATGAAGCAAAAAACCTGAAGCAATATTAAGAACAGTTGGTAGACTTCAGCACATATCTGAAAAGAACAACATTCTCTTCATAGTTTCATTCCGCTTTTCACTTATAAGCAGGGTGAAAGTAAGTCCAGTGACTTACCGGTTCGCTGGGGCCAGCTCTGGCGCCTGGAAGGGGTGGGGCCTAGGGCGGAAGGGGTGTGGCTGAGGGAGTCAGAGCCAGCCCCAGCCCCAGCCCACCCTGTAAGGTAAGTGCCCCCCCCCCCGGGATAGCAGCAGCTGCCCGGGGCTCCGGCGGGGCTCCCGCGTCTATTTAAAGGACCAGGCCGGCAGAGGCAGCTGGAGCCCCGGGCCCTTTAAATAGCCTCTGGAGCCCTCCCCACCCCCAGGCTCCGAGGGCTATTTAAAGGGCCCGGAGCTCCCCTGCTTCTACCGCCCCAGCCCTTTAAATAGCCGCCGGAGCCCTACCCCAGGAGCCCTACCCCACCGCCGGAGTGGCGGTGGGGCTCCGGTGGCTATTTAAAGGGCTGGGGCAGTAGAAGCAGCGGGAGCCCCGGACTTTTTAAATAACCCCCGGAGCCCTACCCCAGGGCTCCAGCTGTGGGGCTCTGGTGGCAATTTAAAGGGCCTGGGGCTCCAGCCCTGCTGGGAGCCCCAGGCCCTTTAAATTGCCCCCGGGGAAGCCGGGCCACCCTGGTTCAGCAAACCGGCTCTTGCCGGTACGCTGTACCGGGGTGTACCAGCTTACTTTCACCTCTGCTTATAAGGCTCATGAGATAACACTGCTATTAGATAAGGATTCATAACGGTACACATTCATGTATCAAATATATAACTTCATGATTTAAATCTTTAAGAGCATGGCTTTTGATGATTGTCTGTTTAAGCAGCAACTTTCCCCCATAACTGATCTTTAATTGATCCCAGTAAGGTGACAATTTGCATGCAGGCAAATTTATCTCTCTTCTAGAGCAAGCCCAAATGCAACCTACATTAATTTTATTCACTTAGAAAGGAGTGCTTACTTATACTTTCTTTTTAAGTGCTCCTGAAAGCTCCCAGAGTGTCGACACTGGAAACAGATGTCAATTAATCAGCAGAACGGGGCAAAGGGGTAAGATTCCATCATGCTGCCCAAACAATGTGCCTCAGACCTTGCCCAGAAAGACCATTTCTAGGGTAAAATGCCATTTTGTCTCAATTCAATCCTTGGCCTCTCTGCTGAGACTCTCAACAAAGATGTTAATTCATACCAGCTTGAGCGGTATGGACTTTGGTCCACAAGAAATTCAGCTGAGTTCACGAATGCCTAATTCTTATGATGGTCATGGATTTTGCTCAGTGCAAATTAGATTAGATGTAACTGAAAAATTCCATAGTGCAATTTCTATCTATCTTATATACTTACGGGCCCCCTGCTAACGTAGTATCAGAATGCCTCAGACTCTTTTAATGTAGTTATTCTCACAACATCCCTGTGAGGTAGGGGAGTACTATCCCCATTTTGCAGTTGCAGAACTGAGGCAGAGAGAGACTAAGTGACTTGCCCAAGGTCACAAAGGAAACCTAAGACAGTGCAGAGAATCAAACCTGGATCCCACAGGACCCAGGTGAATGCCTCAACAACTGGACCATCCTTCCTTTCAGTACCTGACTCATCTGGTAGTGTAGACCCTCATCCATCTCCCACTGCAATCAATTGAAGAACTTCCATTTACTTGAGCAGGAATTGGATCAGACTCTGAGTTTCCAAGTTGATGATAATGAAAATATATTACATGTATTGGTCTCCGTTCAGTTCTTAGTGAACAAGTGTCCACATAATCCCCACTCCTATCACAGCACTGACTGGCACTTTTGTTGGCTGTCGTTATAGAGAGACCAAGGACTGAATAGGCATACATAGAACTTCTTTTAGGCCAAAACTGAGGCACTTTTGATGGCAGGGTGTGGCTGCCTGTGCAAGGCCCATTGAAGTTAATGGAAAGATTCCCAATGACTTTGAGGTTTTGGATCAAGCCCTAAATGACCTGCGTGCAAAGGAATTCAGTCTTCAAGGATGTCAATCCAGTACCATTCATTATTGCTGTAACGTGCCGATGTCCCAGTCATTCCCATCAGGTTTTACTGCAAAGTTATTGATATTAGATTGAAGAAGGAATAAAAGAGATGACATTGCAAATGGCCTTTTAATTAAAGATTTGTGGGGAGGGGGAAATCATATTTCCTGAGAGAGAGACAGATTTCCTGAGAGAGAGACAGATGAGGATAATATTGTATGTGAAAAGGCAGTTTTATCTTCTTATCTGATGCTTACCCACCATTTACCCCAACAAACTGAAGATTCTTTTTGGTCCCATTACCTCCTGCATGGAAACCATAACCTTTCTTTTTCATGATTGATTTAAGACTTGTGGTTGGAGAGATTTCTAGCAAAATACAAAATCAGAGATTAAGAAAGTATCTATGTTGTCATAATTGTTAGTCTCAACTTTATTTGTATGCCTGGAACAAACTACAGAGCATAAGCACAATTATGTCACACTTATCTAGGTATCTTGGGTTTATGTTACATGTTACCTTATGAAGGACCTTATATACCTTACAGAACTGCAGAGGCAGCTGTATAGTCTAAATCTGGGCTACCACCATTAAAACAAGGATGGAGATCTGACACACATCTATAAATGACTGGTAAGTATCTGCATCTTGTCCTAATATAAGTAGGCTTTACTGGTATAATAATATTCTACTACAACCCCTTAATTAGGTCTTTTTGCACTTTGGATATTGATGTTGTCATTGAAATTCATGCATAGTGTCCTCGGTAACACTCTTAGTGTCAGCCTTCTATATAACACTACAGAAATGAATTACTGCACCTGAATTCACATCCTTTCATGTTATATTGCTTGAAACTAGAGGCCTTGGATTTAATTACACTAATACCCCCCTCTGGCAGTGTAGAGGAGACAATATAAATGAGGATCAGGCCACAAAAGAACAAAATAACCTAATTTCACATGGAATATTTATTAGTTATTTATCTTAAAGGGCACAGGTCTTTTTAAATACCATGGTCCACAACCTGGTGTGAACTGGCTTAGCTCCATTGAAGTTAATGCTGATTTACACCAGATGAGGATCTGGCCCTGTGCTCACTAATGAAGTGCAGAATCATAAAACCCAATTAAGAAAAGTGATGAGCAACTCTACCTGACGGACCAGTCCCTCTCAATAGCATAAGGGAACTTCGAAAAGTTCAGATTGTGTGTAAAACTTCAAGTAAAACGTCAAAGTTTTACACCGTGCTATAAAGATTACCTCTCTCATCTATACTTAAGAAACACAAAGAGCCTGTTTCTGTTCTCACTGACACTGGCTCTACATTGATGTAACACCATTGACTTCAACGGAGTTACTGCTAATTGATGCTGGTGCAAGTGAGAGAAGAATCGGCCCGGATGCGTTTAGACCTGTGCCGATGTTATTTACCCAACTGTTGATACTGCGTGTTCGAGTTCTCCTTATCTGATGGTGCTTGGGTAGAATAGGCAGATAACAGCAAGTTTAAGGAATTAACTATCTGATTCTGGATGGAACTAAGCTTCGATGCAGGGTGTTTAATAGCGCTTGCTAACTCTGGATAGCCATGCTCCAAGCACATCCACTGCTCTTGCAAAAGCTCCTGGATTTTTTTAACATATTGGCCTATGGGGTCATCTGCAGAGGAATCTTGTTGTTCTGTATGGTTTTCCTCCTCAATCAGATCTTGCTTTACATCCCCGGCAAAAACTGGTTTATTTCCACCTGGTTTATTTCCATTCGAGTCAGCTCTTCCTGTTCTTGAACAGCTTTCTCCAATCAGAGAGCTAGCAGCACAAGACTGTCTGTCATAGCTGTTTCTTTGATGTTGACAGTCATCATTGATCTGTTCATCTATCTTCAGCTCAGTGAAGCATGATGTAAAGACAGGAGGCTCAGTGTCAATTCCAGTTCCTATCTGTTTGGCAAGAGATGCAGCCCCTTCCTCTCTGACACCAGTGTGAACAGCTGCCAACCCCTGATCCGTATGAACAGGCATTCTTCTTAACTCCTTAGCCTGCAAGTTCACGTTGTCCACTCCATAGGTACCACATCCTACAGATTCTGTAGCGACTGGAATATTAACATTGACACCCTTGTCATAGGCCTCCTTAAACGTGTTTGCTTGCATAAGTTCAGTGTTTACTGCAGCATCATGGTATTGCAGGACATTTCCATCCTGCTTGGACGGTTCAGTTTCTTTGGTGTTTTCCTGACAAAGTTTCTCTTCCAGTTGAGCTTTGGAACTTGCCAGTATTTTAATGCTTCTCTCCTTTGCTTTGATCTCACTATCCTGCTGCTTCAGCACTACTTTGATCTGCTCAAGTTCCTCTATTTTGCTATTTAGTTGCTCCTCCAGAACAGTGATCTGTTGTTTCAATGCTGTGATCCTGCTGGGTTCTACTGTGTCACAAAGCAAAGGTTCAGGATCTACGTTTTCCTCATTTGCTCTAGCCCAAACACTTCTAACTTCAGTCTTCTCTGGTGCACATGGCATGATCTCACTTATGTTTAATTTTATTTCTTCACGGTTCTCATTTTCAGGCATAAACTTGGGGGCATTTGATGAGATTGATTCATCCTTGACTAATTCAGGACATTTATTTGTCTCTGGTGCGTAGCATTCCTCTCCTCCACTCTCTGTAACCAGGAGCAGCTCTTGAGCTATGAAATGCTGGCTTTGATGTGGAGATTGGATTAGCATTCTCTCCCTAGGAAACTCTAAGGGTTGGGGATCCAGCTCGGGGATGGCTTTCACCTGTTGTCCCTCAGGCTGCTCATTTTTCTGGAACACCACTTTGATTTGCTCTTGCACATTCCTTGGCTCTTTGGGGAAATGTAATGTGACACTATCAGAATAGTGTGAATCCAGTAACTCCTTTGCAGGGCTAAAGGGAATTTCTGTGAAGCTCTTTCCATCACAAGGCTGAGACAGTGCCGAGGGCTGAGAAGGCTTGGAGCACTGACTTTCCTCTTCTGAACTTTTACTTGGTAGAAGTTTGGCTGGCATGCTGGAAGCCCTTAACAGCTGTGGCCTCCCTCTACAGCTGCCGGGCTCTTCTTCATGGTGGATGACCTCTGCTTGTCTGATTGTTTCTGCTAAAAGAGCCTTTTTTCTGTAACTTGGCTCCTCTGCAGTTAAAGATTGTGGTGAGTCATACGATGTGATAAGACAGGTGGTTTCTTCTGCCCCTAGTGATGCCTTCCTCTGTGCAAATGAACAGGTTGCAGTCCAGCTCTTATTGGGGGAGGAAGCGTACGCACGGGATCTATTCTCAGGCAGGCTGAAATTCCGAGGCAGCGTGCTGAACTTTGGCTGTTTGGCCTTCCTGTGAATGTGAACCCTTTTAATGGTATTTCCTTTTTCAATGTCATCCACATATTTCAGAAAGTCCAGGTCTAAATGGAAGCCATAGGGCGTTTCAACAGAATAAGGGAGACTTCTGGGTTGATCTTTATCCTCAGCGGGTTTTGATGGCTGATTGCCAGCTGAAATAAAATGAGACATTACATTTTAAAAAATAAATTAATTAAAAAAAAAATCTAACCAAGTTTGCAGCAGAAAAAAAGAGGTCAGCAATGATTTATTTTGTCTCAGCTTTATACCTTTCCCATTCATCTTCCGCTCCTCAGACCCAATCCTTGGCTGTGGCTGAGGAAACAGCATGGAGTGCGTGGACAGGGAGGGCTGGCTGTGCATTGATCCAGTCCTCTGGGGTAAGTTAGAGCAGTCTGAAGGCTGTTCTAATGTTCAGCAACTATCAATAGCCTGAAGGAGCCAAAAGGCAGCTGCAGCACAGCTGAGAATCAGGGATCTCATCAGTATGCACAAAATGCTGAAATGCCAGCCGGCTGCCTTCCTAAATCATTATGCAGTTAGCCTGCATCTACCAGGAAAAGGGAGAAGGAATGGTTTGTAGTTTGTCATTTGTAATGCTAATGTCGAGTCTGATTAGAGATATAGCCACAGAGCAACGCATGCAAATGTATAATCTTGTTTTCTGGAGCTGACTCATGTAATTGTTGCACTGGAATTTGCTAAATCATTATTTTAATTGGCAATTATGTAAATAGCAGGTTTGATAGGCTGAACTACAAATTTGTCTAAGTATTAAAAAGCTGCTGATGTATAATAAATCCTAATTCTAGTGTATAAGAAATCCAGCTACAAACCAGACGATAGAAATTATCCATGACAATTACATTTGGAGCTTTTTGCAAGTCAGGCAACGAGACATTGGTTGGCCCTATGGACAAACATTGTCACCCTAGTTGTCCTTTGAAAACAAAGAATACCTCTAAAAGGCAGGGTGCTTGGCAAGTTGATGGAATGGATAGAACTTATAGTAAAATCCACAGCCCGCAAAATTCATAGGCCCAAATTTTCGAACTAGTGCGGTTAAAGTTAAGCACCTAAATCCAAATTCAGGAAACAAAATAAGTGTCCTGATTTTCAAATGTGAACCCATGAAGTTGTGGTGAGTTAGGACTGCTAAGAATCTCTGAAAATCAGGCCATTGATTTAAATATGGGTATCAGTGCCTAACTGTAGTTACCCAAGACTGAAAATGTTTGAGCATTCTTCCCTTTGCCACTGCCCTTGTGAAGCCGTCTTGCAGGGGCTGATGAGAATTTGGCATAGATATAGACCTTTCATCTCAAAGGTTTCCCAAGCCCTTTATACAAACAGCCAGGAGCGCCGCCAGCTTTTCTGCCGCCCTAGGCAGCGGAAGGTCCCGCCCCGAAATGCTGCCCCCCACAGAGGTGGCAGAAGGTCCCACCACCGAAATACCGCCGCGGTCGCCGTCCCCCAAATTGTAGTGCCATAGGCGACCGCCTATGTCGCCTAATGGGTTGCGCCGGCCCTGCAAACAGCACCACTGAAATGCAGCCACCTCTGGGGAGGAAGCCAGCATACTGGAAATAGTGGAATGAGGAAGGAAAATTTTGTGTAAAGTGACACCAAGGCAAAGCCCTACTTCTCTTTTGAAAGGTAGAAGGGGATCATTAATGTCCATACAGAATATACAAGACCTTTGTCTTTATGATCTTATCTGAAAGCACCATACACAGTGCTTGAAACTCCACTGTAAACAATAGAACTATCATACTTATTCTCTGCTACAATAATCACAAATCAGAGCAAAACAAGAGTGCATCGTGTGTGTCTTGAACGATGCACAAACCTTGCATATTTTTATTGTTGGAAAACATGTCTCCATACAGTTAGAAGAGCATGAATTATTTACTGTATAAACAAAAGACCTTGGTTTAATATTTTTTAAATGATAAAAGAGTTCCATTCAACAGTGTTTAAGTAAAAACACAACCTCCATACCATCTGCTTTCTCCATAATGTGGAATGTGGTCCAGGCTGTCAGTTAAACATCATCCAACGAGTCAATAAGACTTTGTGCACCTAAAAAAATTAAAAGGACATTTAGACAAAGTCTCAGTATTTATTTCAAAGCCCAAGTACACCACACCCCATCCATGTGTAAGGTCTTCCATCTAGCTGTAAGAAACTCCTCAGTTAGCCAGAATGGCCACTGCTGAACAATGTGATTTAAAAAAAAATCTTTTTGGTACAACAAAAGTCAGGTCCTTCCGGGAGTACAGTTGACGTTAGTTACTGTTGTTGCAGTACCTTGCCTCTTACTTGAAGTATTCTGTAGCCAGATGGTGTACAGAAAACATTTTCAATAATATTTAAATCAATATTTTCTCTTCTAGTGGTAACAATTCCTGCTTCCTAGACACATCACAATGAGATGCTGCTTTAATTAGCTGTTAGCCTGAGATCTGTAATAGATGGTATATGAACTCTTTAGCCAAAATACATTGATTACTATGAGATATAGTCTGTAATTTATATACTGTGTGATATTTCATCTCCTGGTGAAAAGAGCCAGGGGTATATACGGCTACATAGAGTGGTGGCTTGTTTGGCATTTCTTTGCTTAAAGCAGCCAAAGATTCAAAACTGCTACTAAATATCTTTAACACAAACCCCATTATTTCAGTGTGTGGTCGATCATATTAAGATAACCCTTCAGCTAAATGACTAAAACACAGTCGTGCTTCTTGCAGGAACATATAACTCCATCTGTCTCTTCGACTCAGACTCTTCATTGTCTAGAACATGATCATCGTCCTTCAACGCTCCCTCCCCGCTTATCTTCTCCTGATTCTGAGTGATGGCGTATAGGACTCCAAGGATCTCAAGAGGACTGTGGATGTTGGGACTGAGGACACCCAAGCCAAGTCGGATGGGAAGTCCCTACTTCTTCTATGCCTGGTGGCTGGATTCTAACAAGGTCAAGGCAACTGGAGCTCATCAGGCAACCAAGCCCACTAGTGTATATACCAGACAGGAAAAGAAAGTCAGGGCCAGAATGGGAGGATGATTTCCCAGCTTACAGGAGGAGACTTTGGGTCCCTCATGTTTTTTGAGGTGGGTTTGTAACCTCAAAGGGAGAACTTTCTTTAAGATCTGGGTTTATCCCTGGAAAGAGAGGCAGGGAAGACCTGCCCAGTGCAGGCTGGAAATCCACCTTCTGCTGCTCCCAGGGCTGGAACCATGCTAGAACTACGAGAGTGCAGCCTTGCCCCCAGTGCACCAAGTCTCTAATGGGGTTGAAGGCTTGAAGAGCCCTGACCTCAACTCTCATTCTGACCAACGTTGGAAAAACTCTGATTTCAGCCTACTGCCCCGGGGCCGGCCCCTCCTGAACCTCTCTGCAGCAGGCAGTCCCTCAGGGTGCCCAAACCTCTGATCTTTCACCCATGCCTGTACTCAAGAGAGCAGAAAAAAGGTGCATGAATTGCAAGTTCACAAGAGCCAGAAGGGAAGGAGGTAGACAACGCGGGAGAGCTGAACTACTGGGGAAATTCCCCCAGCCCCTGGCATAAGACAGACTAAGTTGTGTGGGAGAGCAAAGAGCTGCTCAATAATGTCCAGTTTCAGAAGCTGCTGAGGGTGGAGACTCACTGAATGCAAACCCTGGACCAAGTGTGTGGGGGAAGGGCAGATAACTAGTCAAGAACCGCCCTCATCTCATTAGCCCTATTGGCAGAAGTGGGTGAAGAGGGGGAGATGCCGCCTGATTGTTTTCCACACAGCTGCCCTCTTCAGCACCATTGCCCAGGCATGCCCTGCCTCGTTTCCCCCTCTATGCTTCCAGCTCCTGTCACCTCAGCTACTGCAGTTCCTTACTCTGTGTCGGACTCCAGCATGCTCAGAATTCCACTGCCACCTGCTCAAAAGTACAAAGAAGTGCAATCAACTTAAACCCATTCCAAGCCAGCTCTGCTGACTATCCATTCATTCAGGAGCCAATTCAAATTGCTCTTCTTGGTCCACATTCCAAGCCCCTTGTTCACTTTTTAACTCTTACAGTTTCGCCTGAGGAAGGACTTCAGCATTTGGCCCATAGTATTAAAACCCTCCATGGACTTGCCCCAGCCACATTTATTGCCTTTAACCCTCACTGTGTCAGTCATTCCACTTATCTAGTATTGATCTCTTCTCTGCCCCTCCACCCAATCTCATCATGGTTGGTGCAAGAGACTTCTTCTCTGCAGCTTTCCTATGTCTGTCCACGTCTTCATTTAAAATAAAATGTTCTTCTGAAAACATAGCTTGTCTTAATTCTCCATTCTTTATCCCTTAAATGCCTCTCTTCCTGTGAGATTGGTTTGAATTTTAACCTAATTTATTTCTGTTTTAATTTTTAGAAGAGCTGCCCAAAAATGGGACAGATGCTGCTGGTATGTATGTTTTACGACATTGAAATGAAGTGCTTAAATTATAGAGCTTTCAAATAAGGACACTAGAGAAAATGAGATTAAACTGTGCTGTGTTACCCATTTAAAATTATGAAAATATTTTTATGAAACCACAACTAATTGTTAAGAAACTTATTGCTGCATTAAACAAGTGTGGTCTCTGCATCTGAGTGTGATGGAGTCTTCCAAAAGACATTACTATAAAGAAAACATTAATATGATCCCCAGGTTACTACCTTATACACAATTATAACTGGATAGTGTAACAGACTCCTGGCAGACTATTAATCCTGCAGAACCAGTCAAAACCACGTTTATGGTAGATTTCAACCAATACACTCCTAAAATATTCCCAGGCTAACTCCATTTTCTCCTGCTTTTCCTCATGAATAAACAGCATGTGCCAAAATTAACATTAATCACTTTCTCCAATGTTTTTATTTTACTTTTCCAATTACAGTCACTTGCACAGTGATTATGGATTCCAGCCACAATCTGACCAGTTTTATTTCACTCTTTTAGGTCATTTACAAAGAAAAAAATCCAATCAATATGAGGTTTTTAATATCTAGATAATTAGACCTAATTGATTCATTTATGACTTGGCTTAGTTCCAACTTTCCAGTCATAAAATTGATATTATTACTTTTCTCTTTTGCCTAATCTATTTCAAAATAACCTCATAAAATGACTTCTGCATGTACCATACCAGCTTCTAGACGTACTTCAAGTGCCTCCAGTGTAGTTTGTACATGGTTTTGATGGCTAACTGCCAAAAATATGGGTCCTATTACCCCTAGTATCCAAACCAATATTCTTCCATGACTAGCTACCATGAAAACTAGATCAGAGTGAAGAATTTCATCAGAATACATGGACAGATTATCCAGTCATCTCTCACAAGAGCTTCAAACAGTCTCAAATTGGATTCTACATTTTTTGTTTTTAACAATAAACCAAATAAGACAACACCAAAAAGATATTTAATTTCTACTGAAGAAGGAACCAAATAGCAGGCAGGATGATAAAGTACAACAAGGTCTCACCACAGCCTAATGTTGTCTCTGATGGGAGACTATGGAATGAAAAATGACTCCCACATACCACTTTGATCCCTGCTCCCATACATAACTTCAGGGAAGCCTGAGTGTGAGGAGACAAAGCTGCCAGCTGGTGTGATCAGTTTTCAGATGTGCATTAGTGTTCTGGACGGAGCTCTGAGGGTTTGCAAGAGCCCGCCCGGCTATGCACAGTTCCATGGATCGCATTCTGCACACATAGCACACGTGTCCTCCTGATTCATCTTTGCCTGACAATACTAACATAACTCCACTGATTGCAGAAGAGCTACTTCTGATTTACACTGGTGCAAAAGGAGGATCTGCCCCTTAGACTTTAAATGTAGAGAATTTAGTGCATCTGAAAGACAGGCCTGAACTCTCCTGGTTAAGACCGCTCATGCACCACAACATCAACATGCTTGAGCCTTCACCTGGGGCCTGATCCATACCCTACTGAAGTCAATGGAAAGATTCCCATTCCATGGACTTCAAAGGGCTTTGGCTTAGGTCTCTAGAGGAGCCATTTCTGCGACTGACAAGCTAGTTTTTACTCCATCCCCACTCAGTCCTTGTCCTGTACTGTGAGCGACAAGCTCACCCCCACTCAGTGCTTGTCTCCTACTGCAACTTAGTGCTAATTTGCAGTGGATTCTTGTGCACTAGAAGCAGGAATGAGCCTTTTCAGATATGCCACTGAACAGCCTTCAGATTGGTAAAGCCCTTCAGTTACTACCAACCTGGGACAGATTTGAACTAGTGCCCTAGGTCTGTATCCTGTTCTCCTCCTCTAAATCATCTAGCCCCTCATGAAAGAGTTTTCAAAGATTCTGTAAGGTTTTCTTCCCCTTTGGTAAATACCTTATCAAACACTGTCGTTATGAGCCTTTAATATACATTGACAGAAAACACATTATGTATACGTTTGTTAAATTGACCCTGCCTCGGATTTCAATATTTGCAGACTTTCCCTATATCATACAATAATGGAAAACACTCAATTTTAATCCCCGGGCAGAGAGCATCTCAGCATATATAGAGCATCTTTGATTTTTAGTTTTACTACAAAGAATAGTGTTGAGGAGGATGAGTTCGCATGTACATTAAAAAGACCTCTTATGAGGCAAGAGCATATAGAGAAATAAACATAAAAAAGTCAAATATTTGACACAGCAACTTCATTCCCTCCGTTCCCCCGTTTGCAAGGACAATGTATTGTCTTTTTAAAAAGCCAGGTCTCAAGGAGTAATCCTTTACCGTCAGATTTAACGCTCCATTTTCTGACCCCCATTAGCAGAATAAAAACAACACCTAAGATCATCCTCCTGGAGGTTTTAACTTTAACTGAATTACAAGACTATAGTGAAATTCACTCTAGGAAAGGAGTCTGCTACCACCAGTTTTACAAATGAGAAACATTTATCCCTGTGACTATAAACAAAGAGATAATTCATGCCTGGTAGATGACATATTAACACAATCTCATTAACTATTTAAATAGATCACAACATTTATTTATTTTTTTGCCACTGGCTGTCATTTTCTCCTGCATTGCAGCAATTGCATTTAGCACTTCATTATGAAAGAAAAAGTATCATTAAAAAAGCACATTGCCAGGTTACCTTCTCATCCTTCCATCTACAAAAAACAGGGCAGAAGAGCTTTTCCCATTCAGAAAGGTATCTTTTCACTGCTGCGAGTCAATACTTATAGGTTCAGAGCAGCAAATGTGTGAGTTCCAGCTGTTAAAGAAGTTGGTCAGCTGATCAGTGACCTTGCTTAAAAAGCAAATACTAGTTTAACTAAACAGAGGGAGCAGAACAAAAGATGAATTCATTTTATAACAAGCTAGCACATAATTCTTACACATCCTTTCTGGAGAAAGTTAAAACCCAATCTTTAAAGTTAGTTACATTTTCTGTAGACAGTGTATATTATCTCCCCATAAAAAACAAAATGCAAAATGTTTAGTCTACTGGGGAAATTTTTGAACAACATCTGACCTTATCTGCCTTATCAAAAATAGGATTATTTAAAAGTCAGTCAATAATTAACTACACATTTCTCATTTCATCTGATGTTACTCATTAAAGAAATTCTTCCTGGCTGACATACACCTTCATTCTGAGCTTCAGTTCACATTCTGCAGCTTAGCAATTTTGAATACATTATTAATTCTGGTCAGCATTTCTCCCAACAAAAAATAAAAACAGTCCCCTTGATTAAAGGACAGAAGCTTTATTAGAAAACACAACATGTTTCAATATTAATAATTAATTCTGCTTCAGTCCTACCATAGTGCAATGAGTTATACTAGAAATATCCTCTTAAGAATTCATGGTTTTGTCTGTGGCTCAGAGTCCTATAGTTACACCCATCAATCTGCTGTTCTGAGGAGCTGAAGATAAGGCAGCGAATCTATTTAACAGGACAAGAAAATCAGCAAAGCACCTTCTGTAATTACTGAACATGCCACTCTATTGATTTTACACTTCAATGAATTGCAGGTCATCATGTAGCAGTTGATAACTGCAGCACAGAAAGAGGACTTCTAGTACAACAAGCAGGGCCCTCTGTAGAATGCCCTGCTGATTGAAAGGAGACACATTTAAACTCTGATCACCCATCTCTTGTCGCATTTATTGTTAGCAGCGGCAGGATACAGTGGTAACAAAGGAAACTCGTAGCATTGCTGTTCCCATTGTGCTATGCTAACCAAAGGAAGGAAAGGAAGGGATCAATAGGACAAGAGAAAAAACAGTTTGTCTAAATGATGCAACATTTACACTGGGTTTATCAATGCAAAAATAAAATTCAAACAAACATAAAACACCGACGGAATCAAATGGTCTCAAAGATAAAAGGCAAGCACAAATGAACCTCCAGGTTCTGAGGTACATTTGAAAACATTTCAAGTGAAAGGCTTGTTTCCTCACCAATCTTTGCAATGTTAAATATCACTTCTCAAGTTATAGGTAAATGGTAGTTTGTGAACTAACATAAAGCTCTGCAGTTTGCAGTCATTCAGCTTCATGTATTTTATGCCCAGGGCTACCACAGCTGTTGAGGTGAAACCAGAACATATATAGCTGCCCCTTAACACAGTAAAAATTGTGTCTTCTAGATTTTGATCTGTAGAAAACTGAAACTTCATTAGAGATTGAGCTTGCGAGTAGTTTTTAAATGGTAAGTTGCCATTTTTTAATGTGCCATGCAATGATAGGGCACGGTTCCTATCACAAAAGTCCTACATAACACTTCAGGCATGGCTTATGAAATTCATCCACTTCCCAAAAGTGCCAAAACTCTTTCCTGCTCTGCAAAGATAGAATTCAAAACTGTGCCAGAGAAATGAAGGGCTGGATTGTGATTTAAAAATCTATGCTGAGGTGTGTAGCTGCACTGCCCCTCCAACACACCAGGGAACAAACTGTGATTCTCAGTTCATAATCTGGTTCCTCTTATTCCAGAAGGTAAATCTAGTCTATGCAAGCAGATCCCTGGCTCAGCTGTGCTGGCTGGCACAAGAAGAGTTAAGATTTCCACCTGCCCACCTGTGTGGGGAGTGGGAGTAGCAGGCCCATGCTGGGAGCCACAGTGTGTGTAGCCCACAGAAGGGAGTTAGGGACACCTGACGTTCCCTTGTTCCCCTGCATGATGATCTTGCCCTAAGCAAACAGAGAAGGTGGTGCTGGCTATGGGGGTTGATAATGGAACACAGAGCCTTTCACTGGTAGGTTTGAATCTATCCCATGTCAGAAATGACTGAAAGTTATGAGTGTCTGATCAACACTGAGGGGTCTCTGTAAAGTAAGTTTGTGGCCTGAATCCAGGTCCTTGTGCACAAGTATTTACATCACCAAACTGGTATTAGAGCTGATGCTAATAGACCATCTCAGCAGAGAGACAAAGGATTGTTTAAGAGCGGAAACTGTATTCCTCCCTAGAGGTGAATTGCTGGGGCAGGATTGGAAACATTGCAATGCTGCCCACTATGCTGTACTTGGTTTGTGCCTCTTCAGAGGGCTTCTTTTTCCAGAACTGTCCATCCAGCACTTTTCATAACCACAAAATTGACTAAAAAGACAGTGATAGAATAAACAGTGAACATTGCAAACAAAATGACCAGGATATTATCAGTGGCAAAGTAGATATGTTTGGGTCATAGTTTACCCAAGCAAAACTGGGCTAATTGTACTCCTTGAATTCTATTGGCATTCATGGAACATTTATAGTACTTTTGAAGGTTAGAGTGATTGCACACAGATCTTACAGATGCTGCCAGGTCAAATTTGGCTGAAAATTTAAGTTTTGTAAAAAAATAAGGTATTACAAAAACTAAGGGCAAATATTTATATGAAATGATTCCATTAGGTTAAAAATATATTTTGGATACAATTTTAAGAAAACAAGGCAAATAA
The DNA here is from genome assembly GCF_011386835.1 of Chrysemys picta bellii. Lineage (NCBI taxonomy): Eukaryota > Metazoa > Chordata > Testudines > Emydidae > Chrysemys > Chrysemys picta. The sequence continues at coordinate 16,975,501 of NC_088798.1, forward strand.
ACATTCCCCTGAAGCATTTGCAACCCAAACATTGCGCTTCTGCATGCGAACCAGCAAGTGAAATTGTCTGGAAACAGAAACAAAAGTGAAACTTCAGTGGTCCATTTGCATTGTCCAAGCAGTGAGATATGTTCACTGTTTGCACAATTAATTAAAAATAAACTAGCCACTTCAATGGCTTTGAAAATGTCACCTGGTACACTTTTCATCATTAAATCAGCACACACGATGACATTATGTTGTTGCATAGTGATAAAGTTAAGTCCTTGTATTTTTCTTTTACAGTTCATTAATGTGGTCGGGTGTTCAAATATAACTTCTAACTGTTTGCTTATTTAATGATTACTGCAGGCTTGATGTGTCAGATTCTACTGGTTTGCTGTATTCATGTGTCCTGTGATAGGGTATGCAAAGCCCACACTGAGGAAGGAGGAGTTAATAACTTTTGGGTTCAATCAGTCCTGACCTGCTGCACGTGCAGAAGTTATCTGGCCTGGCCGGAGATACCTAACAGGGCTGAACCTGGCTCAGTTGGGGTCTGATTGAGGAGAGCAGATCTCTGGCTCTTATTCAAGGAGAGAGGTATGGCTGGATCTAGGAAGCTGAGGTGACCTCCTGGCAGACAAGAGCCTCCTTGAAGGAAGCAAGGCAGGCCTGCAATAGGGAGCCCAGGGCAGTTGTAAAGGAAAGCAGGGAAAGTGAGTCTCCCTAGTATTCTCTGTGCTGGTGGAGAAGCTTGCCGGGAGCGGCGAAACTCCTTCAGGGTCAGGGACTGCCCCGTGAGAGGAGTAGAGAAAACTCCCCTACAGCAGAGCTAGTTGGATGATAGAAAGTACTAAGAAACTCTGCAGGAGCCTGGAGAAAAGGCTTTGAGAATGTGATGCTGGTACATGGTATGCCCAGGAAGAGGCTGTGGGAAAGGCCTAAGATAGGGCAAGATAGGAAGAAGTCCAGGGAGGCAGCCAGGGAGTCTGTATACACAGGCCTTGGCCTTTTATTAAAGGTGCCCTGGACCAGAACCCAGAGGAGAGAGAGGGCCTGAGCTCCTTATTGGCCTGCTGATGAAGGTGGTGTAGAAATTCCCCTGTCACCATGGGTAAGGATTATTGAAATCCTCTGATACAAGGAGTAAGGGCCAAAGGCCCAACATGAAGTTGGTGGGTTATTGTTTGGACTCTTTGTTAACCAGGAAGGGCCAGGAGTATACATGTACTGGCTGAAGGGCTGAGTCCCAAGAAGAGGTGGATCACCAGCAGGCCTAAATTGCCTTTTGGTGGTGGCAACTGAGGGGAAGGCCCTGCAACTCTGGTCTCGGGCCTGGCCACAAGGGAGTGCTCTAGAGGCGAGTCATACTCTTTCATAACTGTTCTGTATATAGTCATGCATTTGCCCTTTATATATGGTATATTTTCTATACTATATGTTTATATAAATAATTAATTCCATGTATAATGTCAGACCATTTTCAATTAATTTTTCCCTTTTGAAAGACCCAGTAGTATGTTCTTATTCTAGCATCTCCTCCTCAGATTCACTTGGCTAAAACATGCAGTCTTAACCAAGCAAAACTCCAAAGGATTTGAAGTGGGTTGACAAGTCCCTGGGGCTCCGATTCAGCAAAACACTTAAGCATTGACTTGAGTCTCTCCCTGCTTCATAAATCACGTAAGCCTGGGCCAAAGACCCATTAAAGTCAATGAGATATAAGCATGTGTTTTAAAGTTGAGCATGTGCGTAAATGGATTGGTGAATCAGGGCCTGAAGTAGAAATGCAGCCCTACAGGAGGTTTGGCCCAGTGTCTGATCTATATTTAAGGATCTCCAGAAGAGGTACCAGACTGTGGCCAAATTCTGCGCCTCTTCAGCTTGTGCTCACAAATGGGCATAAAGCAGTGCAGCAAAAATAAAGGTGAAAAGTCTGACCCAGATGTGTTGCTATTGATTCTCTACCAGATGCTGCAGTTCTTTAAACTCTCGTTCTCTCGAGTGCAGCTCTTTGCAGGAGTGGAGTTTATAAAATGGAGTACACTCAGCCAGTTGTGGTCAGTTGTTTGTTTGTTCTCAGCTTGGCAGTCAGCAATGACACTACTCCTATCTTCAGGAGACAGTGCTTTGATGAAGAGTGCTGGTTATTAGGGATGCATAGTAATGCAAACGCGAAGGGGAAGTGAGGATTTTTCTTGTATTGGCCATGAATATGTCTGCATAGGGAGACTGTGGCGGCATGAGATATAAATAGCTGATGTTAAAGAGAAACACTGACAGGATAGATAGATGGGAGAAATTATCCAGTGAGCTGTTCTGCAGATTTATCCCAAACAGTGCGATGGAGCACTAGAAGATCTTAGATCATCTGTCCATATATGTGGCAGCTACGTGGGTTAAGGTGGCACCGGAGCAAATTTAATTCTCAGTCCTGAATGCTCTCTTTTGTGTTAGTGAGCTTGCACAGCTTGTTGGGTTAAGCCCACAGTTCTTAGCTTTTCCTACCCCATATTGGAGAAGGGAAAAGAAAGCAGCAAAATCAAATATTTCCAGGCTTTGAAGTAAGTGATGGGACCTTTACAGCTGGATTCAGTGGCAGGAGATGGCAATGAAAGATCGGGGGGAGGGAGGGAGGGAATTTGTGGTGGCAGAAAGCCGCTGCAACCTTTCCTTTGCCAAGGAATCCTACGGGGCCCAGGAAATGGCTGGAGAAAGGAGTGGTCAGGAGTTATGCTGATTCAACACACCTACTGGAAGTCCTCCAAAGGAGCCCCATCAGTAAGTTAAACCTGCCTGCTTAATGGAGAGCAAGGAGTGGCAACACCATCTGTTCTCCCTCATAGTGAATTTCCCCTAGGGGAAGAGAGGGCCGGCCTGACACAGGGAGATGTAATTTGCACACCTCTGTGCCAACTATCTACAGGAAATCTAGCCCTTGCTGTTTAAAGTGTTACCAAAAATCTGCTCTATCCAGGTGGTCTGCTTGATTACACAATAGCCCAGCAGAGCTATTGTTACAAGTGGACATACCATGAACAAATATGGCCTCGCAGGGAATATTTGTTACACGTATTTTCAATTCTGTTTGGATACACAGGAAGAAAAATAATGTGTTTTCAATCTGTTGGGTGCAGCAGTGTAAGAGAGAAGTCACCTATGTAGTGATGGGCTCAGATGATCCAAAATATAAAACAACATGCAGTCTGGGAATGGGCAAGAACAGGTAGAGAGAGAGAGAAGAAAAGGCTTGAAATTTTAGTGTGATTAAGTAGAAAATGGCCTGGTTAAAACATATGTGGCTTGTGTGGCAGGATTTTTTGATGAAGTGAGACTTAAAGACTGGAAAGATCTCTCCTGGTTCACCTATCAGTAAGTCGTCACCGTCATTATTATTACACAGCACTTTACAAAGCAGGTGAGATGAGGGGATCCCCTAGTCCAAGAAGCTTACAACAATCTAAGGCCCTGATCTTGCAAATACTCATACATGTATCTAACTTTACTAGCATGTATAGCCCTATTGAAATCAATGGGATTAGTCGGGGTAGTAGATTAAGCATGCGTTTGTGTCAGCCATATCTGGGCCCAACTAATAGGATACACAGCAAAACTTTCGCTGCAAGAAGGTCTGGGGAGATTAGCTTCCTAAAAGAATGAGGTAACTTCAGGGAGGTCCAGAGGCAGATTCTCCCTTCTAAAATTGCAGCAGCATAACATTGGCGCACTGTGGCGTGCAGGAAAGCAAAGGTTCTCTTCTCTAAGTGCATGTACAGAATAAAAACATTTGCAAAGAGAATCAAGTACATTACACAATCTTCCTTCTCTGGGTACTTAGGCTAAGTCTACACTACCCGACTGAATCGGTGGGTAGAAATCGACCTCTCGGGGATCGATTTATCGCGTCCCGACGGGACGCGACAATCGATCCCCGAATCGACGCTCTTACTCCACCAGTGGAGGTGGGAGTAAGCACCGTCGACAGGAAGCCGCAAAAGTCGATTTTGTCGCCGTCCTCACAGCGGGGTAAGTCGGCTGCGATACGTCGAATTCAGCTACGCTATTCACATAGCTGAATTTGCGTATCTTAAATCGACTCCCCCCTGTAGTGTAGATGTACCCTTAGTGAGACAATGTTGTCTACAGGTTAGAGGAAGGGAGTAGAACTCGGAATTCCTTGGTTCAATTCCCAATGGCTTTACTAACTTGCCAAGACCTTGGACAAATCGCTTCCAGACAGATTTTCAACAATGGGAACTCTGGTGCTCAGTCCTAGTGAAAATCAGGCCCCTCTTTTCTCTGTGCCTCTGTTTAGCCATCTGCAAAGTGGCTATAACAATGTTTCCGCCATAAGGATGTTTTGAGGATGGATTGATGTTTGTAAAGTGCTTTGAGATCCTTGCATGAAAGGTGCTATGTAAGTGCAAATATTATTATGCTGATCCATTTAGAATGCTTTTTCTTCTCATTTTAAGAGCATGTTACTGGTCTATAGTTATAGTAGATAACAAGGAAAACCTTTGCAGTCAGGCTTTAAGCAAAGAGTGATGGTATGATATACTCCCCCTGCGTTAACCTATTGTATACATCATTTTCTTGACGTCAAATAGAGATCTAGATCTTGGGGAGCAAATTTAATTACTTTTTTAAAAGAAAAAATTACAAAATTAGTGGATGGAGGTTGAGCAGTAGATGCAGTCTATTTAAATTTTAGTTATATTTGATACAATGCCTCATGGAATCTTACTCTCAAAATTGTGTCAAATCAACTTGGGTATGAACACTGTGACTGAGAAAGAAGGAGCCATAACAAAGGGTAATTAATGCTAGATAGCAAAATATCATCTTAGGAGGTGATATCTATTGCAGAACCACTGGGGAATCGGTGTTAGGTCACTTTTACTTAATGTCTTCACTAATATTCTAGGGTACAAACTGCACATTAATGGAACTTGCAGATGATACTAAATTGGAAGGAGCTGCAAACACCAGTGGAAAAAGAGAATACAGGATATGAGCCAAAGTCGATTGAAGTCAGTGGAAAGTTTCCTGTAGACTTCAGTGGGCTTTGGATCAAGCCCATATGGAGATGAGAAATGTAGACAGAGAATAACAAATGAGATTCAATTTGAGAACATGCAAGCTGGGTAATGTTAATCCAAAGCGCACATTCAGAGGGAGGCAGAAACTCACTATCAGAAAGACAGTGGCCAATTGGAAGAATGACAAAAGTACTTGTGTGGCTGGCAGGAATGGCTTTCAAGAAAAAAATAAAGAGTTAAATATGTCTAGATATGACAGAGGGGATAAAGTCTTGAAACTGCTTGGAAACTAACGCTGGTACATAATGCAGCCCCTCACTTAGGCTGAAATTCACCCCTGTGCAGGGGACCAGCCCAAGAGATATGCATTGTTTAAGTCACGCCCAATTTTAAGGATTGAATTGGTACTGTGACGGGTTGGATCACAGAAACCCCCTTGGGAGTTGCTACCCAATGTACCAAGACTACCCCTGCTTCTGTTTTCCCTGCCAGCTCAGGACTCCAGCACCCTGTCTTGCTGAGCCAGACACTCCCGTCTGGCTCCAGACACAGACCCAGGGTCTGAATCACTTGTCCCAAAGCTGCAAGTTTACCTGAAAACAGCTCAGACGTGTGCTTGTCTTTAGCACTCAGATGCCCAACTCCCAATGGGGTCTAAACCCAGATAAATCCGTTTTACCCTGCATAAAGCTTATGCAGGGCAAACTCATAAATTTTTCGCCCTCTATAACACTGATAGAGAGATATGCACAGTTGTTTGCTCCCCCAGGTATTAATACATACTCTGAGTTAATTACTAAATAAAAAGTGATTTTATTAAATACAGACAGTAGGATTTAAGTGTTTCCAAGTAGTAACAGACAGAACAAAGTAAGTCACCAAGCAAAATAAAATAAAATGTGCATATCTATGCCTAATCAAGCTGAATACAGATAATCTCACCCTCAGAGATGGTTCAGTAAGTTTTTTCTCAGACTGGACACCTTCCAGGCCTGGGCACAATTTTTTCCCCTGGTACAGCTCTTGTTGCAGCTCAGGTGATAGCTAGGGGATTCTTTATGATGGCTCCTCTCTCCCCTTGTTCTCTTCCACCCCTTTATATATCTTTTGCATAAGGTGGGAACCCTTTGTCCCTCTGGGTTTCCACCCCCCCCCTCACTGGAAAAGCACCAGGTTAAAGATGGATTCCAGTTCAGGTGACATGATCACATGTCACTGCAAGACTTCATTACTCGCTTGCCAGCACACACATATACAGGAAGACTCACAGGTAAACACAGCCATCTGCAGACAATGGGAGTCATCAAGATTCCAAACAATCCTTAATGGCCCACACTTTACATAATTACAATAGGCCCTCAGAGTTATGTTTTATATTTCTAGTTTTAGATACAAGATACATTTGTACAAATAGGATGATCACACTCAGTAGATTATGAGCTTTGTAATGATACCTTACAAGAGACCTTTTGCATGAAGCATATCCCAGTTACATTATATTCACTTCTATTTTTATAAAACCATATAGACTGCACAACGTCACAGGCACATATTCCTTGTGCTAGACCTCTGCATGGAGTGAATTTCAGCCTAAGTCAGTGGGCTTTCACAATAAGGGCGAGGGCATCAGTGCTTTAGGAGTTGCTGGTTGCCTGTGAATTTAATCTTGAAAGGGTTTGGGATCTGATTACATCAGATACTGCCCCTCTCTCTATGAGCCACATATCCACAGTTGCAACCAGTGAAGAGGTCTGAGCTGGACTTCCCTAGTTACGAATGGGTGGGAGCTTCTGACTGAAGGCCCCTCAACTGTCATTCCCTTGCCCCCTTAGTGCACTAGCGCCTTGTTAACTTTCTATACAGACTATGAGCTCATCTTTTTCTCCCGAGCACTCAGGGTATGTCTACGCTGCCATTAAAAACCCGGGGCTGGCCAGTGCCAGCTGACTTGGGCTCGCAGGGCTCAGGCTCTGGGGCTGTTTAATTGTAGCATATACGTTTGGGCTCAAGCTGAGACCAGCCTGCAGACTGAGCCCAAACATCTACACTGCAATTAAATAGCCCTGTGGCGTGAGCAGCATGGGCCAGCCGTGGGTTTTAAATTGCCGTGTGGCCATACCCTAGGGACAGGCTGTCTGGGGATATGTTTTATCTGAAGCGTGGGGGTAGGGTGGGTGTTTACAGATGAGCGGTTCACTATTTATTGTGTTCATGGCCTAAACACAGAAGTTAGATACACATAAAATACTTGTTCTGGAAGGTTGCAACGTAACACTGCTTTAGTTTGTAAAATCCAGAACCTAATACACAAGAACCCAAAATGGAGAGACAAAGCAGGCTGCTCCCTAAGGCAGAGAGCCACAGCTCAACCTACCTTGCTCTAGGATGGCTTTTTGCAGGTTGACTGCTCCTGAATACTCAGCCTGCATGCTTCCCTACAGAGCCCCTAGCACACATGCAGGGCCAGGAAACACCTGCCAGCTTAAAGTGATAGCTTGTAACTTTAACACGGTTTTCAATACATCACATTAATCACTCTGCAATATTGACATTGTAAGCTCCTCTCACCACCAGTGCCAGACCATGGGATGGGGGCACCTGCTATGTAACATCCTTTAGACATTGAAAGAAATGATCTAATTAATATTTGAAGGGTGTGAACTCCAGGGAGATCTGGGAGTTCATTATAAAGGTGTAACCAAGAGTGATGGAATGAAATTAAGAAAGGGAAACATTAGGCTGAGCTTTCTGACAGTGAGCTCAGTTAGTCCATTGATTAATCTTCATTCCACTTCATTGCCATGTTTAAAATTAGGCTGACTGTATTAGGGAATGTACAGCAGGGATAGGGTGACCAGACAGCAAGTGTAAAAAATCGGGACAGAGGGTGTGGGGGGTATATATAGGAGCCTATATAAGAAAAAGACCCAAAAATCAGGACTTGCCCTATAAAAATCGGGACATCTGGTCACCCTAAGCAGGGAACATACCTGCACAGTCAGGGAAAGTGGGCTACTTGTCCAAATAGGCCAAATTCAGCCCTGGTGCAAGAGAGCACAGTTTCATCGCTTGAGGCTTCCCTGAGGTTCGTCTGTCTCACTCAGGCATCTGAACTGTCCTAGGAGCCTCAAGAATTGGAGAGAACAAATGTGGCATAAAAGGCTCCTTGAGATCCTCAGTCAAGTGCAGCTCCGGCAGACTAAAGGACCTAGAGTCAAGGACTCGCAGAACCATTAGATTAGTAGCCAGCTGTGTTGAACACCAGATGACTATTAGACCCCAATAAATGTGGCTTCAGTAGGTGTATGCACAAGAGACAGGAGCGGCGCCAGGGTTTGTGGCGCCCTAGGCAGGGGTCCTTCCACGCTCCCAGTCGTCATCGGCAATTCTGCGGCGGGGGGTCCTTCTGCGCTTCCGGTCTTCGGGGCACTTCGGCTGCGGATTCCGGAGCGAGTGAAGGACCCGCCGCAGAATTGCTGCCGAAGACCCGGAGCGCGAAAGGACTACCCACCGCCGAATTGCCACCGACGGTGGCAAAATACCGCCTCCCCCCAAATCCTGGTGTCCTAGGCAACTGCCTAGGTCGCCTAAATGGAAGCGCCGGCCCTGACAAGAGATAATGACTTGGCAAATTTAACTCAGACAAATCTGGCTGCTGAGTAACTACCCCAAAATTACTTAATCAATTAAAGGAATTGTTTTCAAAATAATATGTCAAACTCTCAAGGAGTCTTTAGCCATTTAATGAGATGGCAGTAAAAGTTATGCAGATATTAATTTTACTAAAACTGATTATTGCTGTTTGTTAAATATAGTTAATGCTCTGTCAACATTTCCATTAAAAAGACAAGTTCAAGGCAAGACACATCCTATCTAGAGACTTCCCTTTTATGACTTGCCAGGGTAAGAAAAAATCATTCAGACTCTTCCTCTAAAACCTCTTTGACAAGTGGCCGCTAGTCTCTTCTGGCCATGAATCAGGTAGTGTTATAAAAGCAGTGTTGGCAATTCTTGTAATTTTTATTGAGTCGGGCAATATGTGGTGTGTTCCTTAAAGTCCCAGTTCCTGGCTTCATGTGACTATATGAATCTCGTGGTTGCAGTAAAAAATGTGAACCCTAAATACTTCAAAACCAGAAGGCAAATAAAAAGAACCTAATGCTAATATTTCATTATTATTAAGCCAATCTCATGAGTTTTTGGAAGCCTGACTCATGGTTTTTGAACATTCAGACATGGCAATACAATGAAGCTAGAAGCGCCAGGCTATTCTTCATCTCTTCTGACTGCTTGCCTCTGTTTTTCTAGTTACTGTACATGCTGGAACAAAGATCCTCATCATGCAGGCTTTGGAGACTGGGCCTAGCAACATCTCAGTACAACCACCACCATCATCATTGACACACCCACTGCAAAGGAACCAAGTTGGTGGCTTCTCCAAGTACACAAGGTTATCTGCAATTTGGCCAGACCTTAATGCTCCCAGGCCTTTCTGAGGAGGTTTCCATGCTCAGGTAAGAACACAGAATCAGGGCTGTGCTGGAGTTTGTGGTGGAATGGAGTCTGTAGCTGCTGTTAAACAGGAAGGAGGTGAATTTAAGATCCACCCTGAAGGGAGAGCCACTTTTGCCTGAGTTGATTTGGAAAGAGCCTGATGGCCCACCTTGAGGGATGGAAAGAAGTCTTGGAGCAGTGTCTAATTTCTTAAGAAACAACAGACACCCAATGGATGCTGGACACCTAACTCCCCTCTGTGCCTTTGAAAATCTCCCACTCTGTGTCTCACCTGCTCTCTCTCTGCTGTCTCATTTGCTGGGGACAGAGCAACTAAGTTTTTTTTCTCAGGCAGTGGCAGTGGTCAGGTAGCTGGTGTGATTCTCACACAGACCCTCCTGTGTGCCCCAGCTCTGGGCATGGAACTTGACAGATAGCCCACACCTTCGCTTTCGGGGCAAGCTTGCTGCAGAGAGACTTTGGAGGACAGGGAGCCCAGCCAATGAGAAGAGAAGAGGCTGAGTGAGGCACTTGGGACGCCAAGAACTACTTACTCTAACCCCTGGCAAAAGAGGCCCAAGGATTAACTGCAGGTAGAAGACAGGGCAGAAACTAGGAAGATGTACGCTCTTCGCTAAGCTGCATGGGTGGAGTGAAGCCCTTTTGATGATTCCCTGGACTGCTATTTCTTTTACTTTTTTAACAACCCTATCACCCTTGCTTTCTCCCGTCTGCCACAGGAGTTAATGCCCATTTCAGTTCCCTCCAGCTCTCTGACTTTTAATAGCTTGCGGGTCTGTCTACACTAAGGAAACCCTATGTTGGCACAGCTACGCTGGCATAGCAAGAGTGTAGATGCAGCCTACACTGACAGAGGGGGTTTTTCTATTGGCATAGTACCACTGCATCCCAGAACAAAGCACTCTTCTGTCGATATAGCTGCATCTACGTTGGGGATCATATCAGTGTAGCTACGTCAGACTTTTCAGTGTAGATCTGCCCTTGGACATCCTCAGCAGTTGGGCGTGAGGGAGAGACAGCAAGGTACTGTGCTCAGACCCTCAGGGAACAGCCCCTTCATTCTTCCTGTGGGCTGGTCTGCACTTGAAAGTCATATCTGCATAGCTACGCCGACATAACCCCCAGAGTAGATGCAGCTGTGTCAACAGAAGAGTGCTTCCATCAGGGTAGCTAATGTCGTTCGAGGACGTGATGTTTCCACATCTACAGAAAAACCCCTTCTGTCTGCATAGGCTCTGTCTCCATTATGGGGCTCTGATGGTATAGTCTCTGTAATGTAGACATACTCTGTGATTAAATAAGGGTTCCCAGCTCACTGGCCATTAGCAGTGCCCATCACCGCAGCTAATGATGATAAAGGATCCTTTTGTGCAGAACACCCGAATTTTGGGGGTTTTTTTGAATCTCCATCAACATGCAATATCCAATGTGTTCCACTTTATTCCACAGTTGCATGAGGTGAAAAGAACAGGACTTGGCTCACTGTGTAAACCCTCTGCTCACAGTCCACACCACTTGCCTATATAAAAGCTTGCACACATAGCAAATTTTGCCATGTTGGAGGTCTGTCTTGCAATGTGATCATTCTCCCAGCTCTGATGGATCTGTTTGGTCTTGTCTGTGTAGATGGAACCTAATTATTTTCATAGCCCTGTAAAAACCTAGGACCTAACTCCAGTCTCAGTTACATCTAATGTTTTTCCCAAATTCTGATATGTGATAATGTTAGAATCATGGAGACACACACAACAGGTAATTTAATGCGAGAAGGTTTTAGAAATAAGGGCAGCTCCTCAGTTGTGAGTAGGCAGCAGGGTGAAAGTGGCAGGAATCCTGCTCTGCAAAGCTCAGGTTCTGCTCTGTTACACCATTGTAAAGCAGGTGTAACTTCATTTACTCCAGCTTTTTCACCAGTGTAACTGAGAGCAGGATTTAGCCACAAGCAGGGAGGCCTCTGACTGCTCACAAGAATAAGACTGGCAAAGAGGTGTGCAAGCTTCTCTAGTCAGCCATGCTCACAACTATCCTAGCTTAGTGAATGATGGGTGCTCACCTTCCTGCTGGGATTTTAACTCAGTTGTGACCCGCATCCTGGAGGGGAATTGTAGCTCTTTTTAAGGTACCAGGTGGACACTTTTGCTTTAAGCTTTATTTTTTGTAGTGGTAGTGTAGTTTTATAATACAACCTCTGAGCATCCTGAAAGGCTCACTACCCTTTCTTCCTCCTGCAGCGAAGAAGGCAAGAATGACTCTGCAGCACTGAGTTCTCACAAATTTCTGACCATACAGGAGGTTTTACTACTTGTACCCATCCACTCTGCCATACAGTTCAGGGAAAAGGGAGCTGAATCAGATGGAGAATAAGAGCAGATGCATGTTTTCACCTGTTAGCTGAGACATCAAATGGGCCAGACAAGCAAATAAGAGGCATCACAATTCAGGCTTTTTGTGTTTTGATGGGACTTGCGTAACAAGTTGAGTTATGTAAACCCATGAGAAATTGTGACAGAAATGTCAGATCCTTCTGCTTACAACACAGATGTTGAGCTTTAGAAAAATTACATCTAGCTACAGAAAGGAATCTAGGATTGATAAGCATATAACAAGTGTAGTCTGAAAAGTTATCTCAGGACAGGCATAAGAGCCAGGAATTCTAATACTAGCCCTGACACTGCCTGCCTGTTTGGCTGTGGGCAACTCACCTAACTACTCTGCTTCAGTTTCCCTATCTAAGAGGTGGCTGAGAGTACTTCCCTATTGTGCTTCCGAGGGATATTGTGAAGATTCATTAGCTAATGTTTATACAGTGTTTGTTCTAAGTCTTAGGCCTGGTCTACACTTGGGGAGGAATCGATCTAAGTTATGCAACTTCAGCTACGTTATTCACATAGCTGAAGTCGATGTACTTCGATCTACTTACCACAGTGTCTTCACTGTGGTAGGTCGACTGCTGATGCTCCCCCGTCGACTCCGCCTACACTTCTCACTCTGGTGGAGTACTGGAGTTGACGGGAGAGCGATCGGCGATCTATTTATCGCGTCTTCACTAGACATGATAAATCGACCCCCGCTGGATCGATCGCTCCGGAGGTAAGTGTAGACATGCCCACACTGTATATCAACAACTAAATAGTGGCCTCTGTATAAAGGCTAACAGTGCCAGCCTACAGGGCTGCCTGCCTCCCCATGACTATATAGCAGCATTTCTGCAATGAGCCATTTGGCACTGATTCCTAGAGTTTTGAAAAGTTTATGGATTCTGCCAATTTTACAAAATGAGATTTTTTTTTCCAAAATAAATCCCCTATTTACCAGAGGCGTGTCACAATTATTTCTTACTTCCATTTTTGCCCCTTTACCATCTCTTTGGGCTGACAGATACAAAAGCAGGGTGGTCACTACAGGGACGAGTCCTGAACTTGCTGAGCTGATGGCAAAGCTCTCTTTGACATCCAAGGGACTAGGATTTGGCAGTCTTCCCTCCCCAAAGCCACCTTGCAGTCTTACATTCAAAGTTGATAAAATAAAAAGCAACGTATTTAGTGTATTTAAAATGGGCAAAGTTATGTTTTTCTCCTTGTACTGGTATTTTTATTATTGCACAGCTGGGCTTGTAGCGTATGTCCAAGGACATCTCAGGCATGTGTTGTATGGCCTGACATTCCACTGGCTAAGGAAATGGCTTCTGGTGCATAGTCTAACATATGCACATGAACATATTAAAGGAGACCAAGACTTTCATGGAATGTAGACTTTGTCCTTTTTATAAGGAGATCATCAGCACGCACCTTGTCTTTCATCTATGGCAATTTTGGAACCTGATTCTGCTCTCATAGTGGTGTAAATCAGAAGAACCTCCATTGAAGCCAATGGAATTACAGTGGTTTAAAATTGGTGTCAGACCAGAATGAGGCTCATGGACTCTAGTTGGTCTTGCACATTATTACACTGATTAATGGCCTAATTCATTCAGAAATATGTGCAACATTCCCTTTACACTGCAGTTTACAGATTGCCTTTTCCGAAGATGTGCACACTTTTCTGATTCATTAACTGCATTCAGTCCAGTACAGAACTGATTGCACTTCATCATGTACTCAAAATGTGGACAAGTTCAGTCCATCAAACAATCCCAAAACATACACCGTAGCAGTCTAGGTTAAAGATATCAGCTGCCATGTTTAACTGAGAGTTTAAAAGTTATACAGTATTTGCTGAAATCTGTATCGTGCTGTTCAAGAACAATGAAGTGTCATAGCAACTATGCTGTCATATGGTGCGCTCAGTGGGGAAAAAACATTAACACAAAATGTCCACTTGGAACTTGTCAGGCCAAATTCATCCCTGGTGATTTTCCAAAGCCTTCCCTGCAGTCCTAGCAAACATGGATTTGGCCATAATGCTTTGAAATAAAATGTTACTTGAAAAATATTTGGTGGGCATGTTCCAGGAGCATGACCTGAACTAGTAGCTTAGTGGTAAAGACTGAGTGAATGAGCTTTATTAATATAACATCATGCATCTTGTAGGATCCCGGTGTATTTTGTAAATTAAACAATATGCAGGGATCAAACTACCCATCAGTCAGATGCAACCATTTCTGGGAAAGCAGAGTCTGTTATATTATATTTCTGTCCTCAAATGTATATACTAGCATTAGACTCTATGGGCCATATTTTAAGTACCCACTCATGGACCAAATTTTAAAAGTGCTTGACTTCCATACGAGCACTCAGCAGTTCCCAGTGTGATGCTGTTTTTTTTGTTTTGTTTTTTTAAATCTGGCGGTGTATGTTTGCTGACTTTATTGAAGGAAGGATCACAGAACAAAATGGAATAATTTTGCAACATACGGGCTCTATTATTTATTTTTATTACAGTGGGGCCTAGAAACCCTAACTGAGATCAGGGTTCCATTGTGCTAGGCACTATGTAGTAAAAGAAAATGCGTGCTCTGAAAAGCTTACAAGCCCAAGGTCCCCTGCCCCCCAATTCCTTTTATGGAGGTGAATCAAGTCCCATGTAGTCAGAGTATCTATATTACAACACCTGATCTCTACTGCAAGCACTTCCACCTTCTTCTAATACAGCGTGTATTCCCTATTTCTGGAGGCATCACAACAGAATGGATCAAACAGCGGTCTGCTCTGGTGTTGCAACACTGTTTGTACATTTTATTTCTAATGTCCAGATACCACTATAACTACCAATGGGCCTGGCAGAGAGGTGGGGTATCGCTGACAGACCCCAGTTGTCAGGGGGCAGCATTGAACCTGAGATCTTTGGAGCTAAATGCATCAGACTCAATTTCATGAGCTAAAAACTACCTGCCTATTAGCCAAGGCTATAGCAGCCACATCAATCTCTAGATAAAAACAACGAGGAGATGCAGGCATAAATATTTATGTAATTTTCACTCCATGCATTTTAAGAAGTGGGTTTTTTACCCACAAAAGCTTATGCCCAAATAAATCTGTTAGTCTTTAGGTGCCACTGGACTCCTCGTTGTTTTTGTGGATACAGACTAACATGGCTACCCTCTGAATCTCTAGATGGTCTAAGCAGGGCCGCCCAGAGGATTCAGGGGGTCTGGGGGCAAAGCAAGTTCAGGGGCCCCTTCCATAAAAAAAAGTTGCAATATTATAGAATACTATATTCTCGTGGGGGCCCCTCCGAGGCCAGAAGCAAATTGCCCCTCTTGCCCCCCTCTCTGGGCGTCCCTGGGTCTAAGTGCCTCTAGAGGGGGACAGAACACCACACCAAACAGGCAAGGGTTACAGTGGCACTGAATGATATCCACTACAGTAGAAGGGACTGAAACTGATTTCACTTACACCGGTTTACGCTTTGTGACTCAAGTGACTTCAGTGGAGGACTGCAGGTTTACACCAGTGTGTATGAGATTGGAATCAGACCTCTATAAATTTTGCCTTAGTGCTGTAACAGGTCACAGATTGAAAGTCTTGTTTATAAGAAGGCAATTTACCACTGGGCTCACCAGCTCCTGGCAGGGCTGCGACTTGAGACCTATTACCAGTGAGAAAATGTAATAAATCTTGTGATGAGAGAAATTGCACTGTACTCACTTTACTACAAAAAAACAAAACAAAACAAAAAACCCCCACCGCCCCGGGCATAAGTATTGCATAGTGACACAGAAGTAGGTCCATGAGCCGTGAGCTCCAAGCCCCAGTGCCCCGCAGGGCAGAAGCCCTGAACTCCGGCACCATGCGGGGATAAAGGTGGGAGCCTGGAGCCTCAGCCCCCCATGGGGCTGAAATCCTGAGCTCCAGTGCCCCGCTGGGAGTCTGGAGCCCCAAGCCCCACAAGACTAAAGTCCAGAGCCCACAGAGAGGTAGAGCCCGGGTAAAGTTACACTCTGAGTACCTATGAGGATGGGTAGGGGTGTATTACATCCTGAGTACCCATGAGAGAGGTTTAGGGATGGAATCTTAAATTGTGCAGATACCATGAGCCCCAGTACCCCTACGGGGCTGAAGCCTGGAGCCCCACGGGGCAGAAAGGTCAAGCCCCCCCACACATACCCTGCAGAGCTAAAATTGGGAGTCCTGAGAGCCAGCATCCCATGGGGCAGAAGCTCCAAGCCCCACCACCCTGCAGGACTAAAGCTGGGAACCTGAGCCCCCGTGTAATGACCTGACACTGTCAGGTAATTAAGCCAAACTTCTAGGTTTTGTCATTTTGAAAATAGCAATAGCAACATTTTCATGAATTTGTTTGCAACCCAAACACTGCAGCACTGTGCTGGTGCATGAGAACCTGAAAGTGAAATTGACTAGAAACAAAAATGAAAATGTCTAGTCTATTTTCCTTTTCCAAGATGAATGAAATTTTAAAAAGGAATCAGGAAAAAAACATCAAAAACAAATTAAATTTTAAACTATTTTTACTGGGCACACAGGCCAGGGGAGATATTTCCCTTTTAAATGTATATATTTTAACCTGAGATGGCACTTTTATAATCTATGTCGTTTTCTTTACTCTTTGCAAATGTGAATAGTGTTGATTTGTTTAGTGCTCATACAGTTCTGGATGTTCTACCTCAGGGGTTCTCAATGTTTTTCTTTCTGAGGGCCCCGCAACATGCTATAAATATTCCAGGGCAGAGGGAGGCATAGAGACAGGGCTCCTGGATCCAGGTGCAGGGGAGGCTCCAGTCTCTGAGCTTCAATCGCAGGAGGGGGAGAGCCTCAGGGCTTCTTCTCCATGGGGCTGGAGGTTCAGAGCTTCTTTAGCCCCATTAGACTGGGGGACTCGGGGCTTCTGCAGCACCAGGTGCCGGAGTTTGGGGTTTGTGCCCCACGGGACACCAATGCTCAGGGCTCTCAGCTTTAGCGCTGCGGGGCAGAGGGGCTCGGAGCTCCAGGTTTTAGCCCTTCGGGGCTCTGGGCTCCTGGCATTAGCAGCTCAGGGCTTCTGCCCCTCTGGGCACTGGGGCTCAGGGCTCCTGGCTAGTACCCTGTGGGTACTGGGCCTCAGGGCGGGTGGTGCCCCTGAAATGGGGGGCTATGCCCCCCACAGTTGAGAACTGCTGTTCTATGGTATTATACAGTGCTTGATTCGCTGTGTAAATGGGGGAGTAACTCCACTGAACCGAATGGGATAAAACCAGGGTGAGTGGAAAATCAAGCCCATTCTCTGCCCCAAGAACTTGCAATGAATGTTACAGACAGTCGAGGGAGGGGGAGCATTTAGCGGGGTTTTTCCTTCTCCTCGCTCCCCCTGCTATTGATAGGTTCGTTTTTGTGGCCTTCCCATCCTGAATGGAGGATGATAAGCAAAGTAGTTGTAAGAGTTCATGTTCCTGGCCGGTTCCGCTCAGAAGATGAGTCTCCCCCAGCTAGCTTGGCTTCCTTGGAGTACAAGCACTAGACAGTCCTGGGGCGAGGAGTAACCCGAGGTCACAAAGGGAGAATCTCCCCGGGAAACAAACCAGCCTGGCTCAGCCAACTCCAGCCAGTTCCCTTCTCAGAGCGGCGCTAGCAGCCGCCTGGCCGGTTCCCGGCCATTTCAAAGGGAGAGTTGCGCCTTGTGGCTTGCAGCTGTCGGCAATCGCTTTTCCTGGCTGCCCCAGCCGGCTGTTGTTTCCAGCTGTGGTGGGGGTGGGGCAGATATTTACCCTCTCCCCCCCCCCCCCCCCCAACCGCTGTAACAATAGATGGCAGAACTGCCTGCAGCAAACAGCTGGCGTCTAACTGCCTAGTCAAGCACGGGGCGGCTCGGCCCGGCCCGGCCCGGCTCGGCTCGGCTCGGCAGCTGCTATTAACCTAACCGTGCCTGATCTCTCCCCCGAAACTGCAGCTCTGGGGCTGGGCAGTCCCGGGAAGGGCGATCAGGTCCCCGGGCGCTCTCCGGCCGGAGGGGCAGAGATGCTGATGGAGCCTTTGTCCCCCCCCCCTTCCCCGTCCGAGCCCCGGACTCTAGGAGAGATTGGGCTGGAGACAAAGGCGGCGCCACAGCTGGCGGCCGGGACGCAGCGGAGGGGGACGCGCCGCGCTGACAAAGGAGCGAAGTTTCTTTACCTTGGGAGGTGTCTTTAGTTCCTGCCTGGCTCGTCCGAATCCATCAGCTGCTCTCAGGCCGCCTCTGGGCTGGCAGCACCTTCCCCCCGCACTGGGCTGCGTGTGCTGCGGCTCCCCGCCTCCCGCTGCCCGGGGCTGAGTGAGGGGGGATGCCCCCGGAGACAGCCCTGGATTCAGATGCAAGGCTCGGTGCCTTCCCCAGGACTTTCTGAGCCTCCCTTGCTGTCCGGAGAGCTGGCCGATCCGCACAGTGCCCACAATCCTCTGGCTGGTAGAAAGCTCTCCCACTGCTTTGCCTTTCGGGATTTCAGTGCGGCTTCAGCATTTCACGCGACCCTCTCGCTTATCTCAGTGCGTGTCAATGTCAATGAAAGAAAATCGAAACGAAAGGGCTTAAAATATCGGATTCGCTGCATAATGACTAGACTCCTAACACCTAGTAGTTACCTGGTGCTTTGCCGTCTCCAAGCCTTATGCTGCTCATCCATCAATCTTGTAACCCCCTTTATGGTTTATAAATGTATTAATAACAAGAAGACTGAAATCTATGGTCTGATTTCTACCAAGTACTGCCGGGGGCAGGAACTCCAGCACTTTCTGAGGTCTTTAAGGTCTACACAAGTGTTCTAATGCAGCACACGCCATTTGATTAGATTCAAGGAGCCAAATTCTGCTTTCAGACTGGTTTAAAGTAATTCTGTTGAGGTCAGTGGAATGACTGTATTTGAATCTTTGTAATGGAGTATAGCATTGAGCTATGGCATTGAATTCAGCAGTCACAGAAGCAGTGGTGTATATTAATTTACACATGAGGTGTAAGAGGGTTAAAGTAATAATAATACTTCAGTACTGTGCTCTGTTCATCCATCCATCTCAAAGTGAACCCAAAGTTGAGCGTCATTTGTTATCCACATTTTTAGACAGGGAAGCTGAGGCCTTACTTAAATTCACACAGAAGCTCAGTAGCAGAGGCAAGAACAGACCCTGGCTCTCCTAATTTCCAGACCAGTGTCTTATCCATGGGTCCCCACTGCCACTTGCACCCCAATGCCATTCAGTGAGTGTGTGACAAAAATTTAACTTACATAACGGGACAGAAGAGGAGTGTAGCAGGAAAAACAATTAATGGGGTTGGGAAGACCCAGGTGTAATAGCTGATTCCCCTCACATACGCCTTATCGATGAAATTACACCAGTGATGAACATGGCCCCTGGTGTTAAATGATCTGGAGTAGGAAAAGATGGATTATATATATATATATAGAGAGAGAGAGAGATGCACCTCTCTCATAGAACTGGAAGGGACCCTGAAAGATCATTGAGTTCAGTCCCCTGTCTTCACTAGCAGGACCAAGTACTGATTTTTGCCCCAGATCCCTAAGTGGCCCCCTCAAGGATTGAACTCACAACCCTGGGTTTAGCAGGCCAAAGCTCAAACCACTGAGTTATCCCTCCCCTGGGTTAATAGTAACCAACATCATATAACTGACCTTTTTTCCCAAGGGTATGTCAAGCCTGAATGTCTACACTGCAGTTTTATAGTTCCTTTGCCCGAGCCCTGCAAGCCTGATTCAGCGGACATGGGTGAGCCATGGGTGTTTTATTGCACAGTGCAGACATTCCCCAGGTGAAACTTTGAAGTCCTGTACTGCAGTGTTGCACTACAGAGTGTAGTATATATTTCCAGCTATTGTTTGGTTTGGGTTTTAATTAGAATTACTAGGCTATACTGATGATAATATAATCAACTAGCGAATGTGTCAGAGAGGGAACATTCGAAATAAACGGTTATACTGTAGTTTTGTTACAGTTCTCTGGAAACCCATCTAATCCTGTTTGCACATGTAAAAGCAAGGTGCCACTGGGAATGAATGTCCATGCCCACACTGTCTTGGTGCATCCGAAGAAGTGAGGTTTTTACTCACGAAAGCTTATACCCAAATAAATCTGTTAGTCTTTAAGGTGCCACCAGACTCCTTGTTGTTTTTGTAGATACAGACTAACACGGCTACCCCCTGATACTTGACTGTCTTGTTAGTTCCTCTTTGGCATCCTTAAGCTTCTTCTTTCGTACACATCACAATATCTAGATTGTTCAGCCATCTAACTGCTGCATCAGTGAGGGTAGCAAGGTATTGCCTTCCACCCTCTAATCATCTAATTGAGCACACCTCCGCCACATGTTTGACCATTTGCATTGCTGCCCTGCAGTCACACTGTGAAGATTGGACTAAGCGAAATGTCTTCACTATGGCAGCTGCTCTGGCTGTTCCAATCGACAGCCTACTAACCCACATCCAGGATCTGCATCCCAGTTTGCAAACAGGTGGATGTAAGTTAGCCAGGGCTTCTGAAATTCATTAGCATGTCAGTCTCTCTATCCCAGAATTGCTACCAGGACATAGCTGTTGGCCTTGTTATGCTGTTATTCACCTAAGCTTGGCGCTGGGCTAGCAGTCATGGGCATGAGGGCATGAATGGCTGCCGCAAAAGGATGTCACAAAGTCAGTCATAGCAAGTCAGCAGGAAGTGCAGGTGTGGGTGTTTTCTTCTGGAGACAAGCAGAGCTTCTTGGAGGACATGTCCGCTGCTTGTTTGCATCTATTGGAACCATTGTGAGCCTTGGGTGTAGCAAGTTGTTTTAATCTGCCATAGGATGGCATCTCATTGAAGTTTTGGGGGAATGATATGAGCCAACACTTCTAAATTAGATGGTAATGAGGAATAATAAGGCAACTACTAATGATAAGGGTGGCTGTGTTCGACTTTGAATCAACTAGATGTGTGTGCCGATTTCTGCTCCTAACTGCTGTGTGATAGCCCTCTGGGGCATCAGGACTGAGGTTTGTAAAGCATTTGCCTCTGCTCCCCAGGAGGTTCCTGCTAGCATCTGGATCAAGGCAGTGTGGGAGGTGGTCATTTTCTTTGTGTTCTAGATGGGACTGGTATGCTAGACTGTGGCCAAGTTTGACTCCTAAGTAAGTGAGAAATGGCTGGAAAGGGAGTGGACAATCCTCAGTACAGACTGTAAGGGGTGGATTGGCCAGACAATTGTTTAGATAGAAGGTTGTGGCAACTATCTGAGACTCTCTTAAAGTAAGTCTCCACTGACAAAGGTAAGAGGACAGAGCATTCATGTCTTGACTGGGTGACCCTTCAATAGTATGTAGATCAGGGGTAGGCAACCTATGGCATGCGTGCCAAAGGCGGCACGTGAACTAATTTTCAGTGGCACTCACACTGCCCGGGTCCTGGCCACCAGTCCGGGGGGCCTCTGCATTTTAATTTAATTTTAAATGAAGCTTCTTAAATACTTTAAAAACCTTATTTACTTTACTAACAATACTTTAGTTATATATTATAGACTTATAGAAAGAGACCTTCTAAAAACCTTAAATGTATTACTGGCACGTGAAACTTCTGAAAGGTTGCCGATCCCTGATGTAGATCATCACCCACATCAGCAAGACAGATGCTATCCGCGTATATGTACTTATCAGATGTAGTTGTTGGTAGGTCATAAGTCTATGTGTTGAAAAGGAGATTAGCTAGAAAGGAGAATGTTACATAGATGCCTAAGCAGGCTTATTCTGTCTCCAATTTACTAGATAAAGCTCCGATTTGTTATCTTTTCTTTGGTGAATCTACCATGGGCTTACAGGGGATAGTCTGCAATAACTCAGCAGTTGCTTGGTGACCCGCTAGGACAGACCAGACTTGTCTTTAGATCTAAAATTGCCTGTGGGCACTTCATTGTGGTTTTGAAATGATCCTTCAGTTGGCCTTGATTGTACAGTGCCGTTTTCAATCCCACGTTAAACTGCATCTGATTTTCTGAAATAGCATCGTGCCAAGGTGTGATACAGAGGCCCATTGGTGCCAGTTGGCAAAGGATTCACTGTTCTTTACAAGCAACTTACATCTCAGATCTGACAAACCCACTACATCTAATATTCCGTTTTCATGGTATTTATCCATCAAACGTAGCATGTGAGGTCTGTACTGAAATCTTGTAACTTATCAATACTCATAATCATTGCAAGATGTATGCATGGGTAATAAGTAACAAATAATGTAATTATATTGGAGTAAAAGTTAGTCACCGGGGAATCTCATGTCTCAGTGATGGTCCATTCGAGCAGGAGGGAGTTGTCATCTCTGCCTGGTTAGCTGGTGATGTAATGCAAGGCTTGGTTGTCTACGCTTGCCCCACCTCTGAACACTCAATGGAAAACCATCAAGGACACATGCAAACCATTGAGATGATGTGGAGATAAAAAGGAACATTATAACAGACCAGGGATCGCCCTGTCTGTGAATGAAGACAAAAGACTGATTCAGTGTATGACAGGGTGGAGAAAAGTATCAGGGGGTAGCCGTGTTAGTCTGTATCTACAAAAACAACAAGGAGTCTGGTGGCACCTTAAAGACTAACAGATTTATTTGGGCATAAGCTTTCGTGAGTAAAAACCTCACTTCTTCGGATGCAGGGTGGAGAAAGACACTCTGCATCCATTCACTGAGGAGACATCTTGTTGAGTGTGGGTGTTTCATGAAAAATTGGATCCTGGCTCCTGTGAAGCCAGCCAGCTTTGCAAAAAGACTGAACTTTGGGGTGGAAAATCTACTTTATTAGCTAGAAAAGGTAACAATAAGGGTAGGCCCTAGTTTGCATTTTATTATTTTGTTTTATATTGTGACCATTTGTTTTAATCATTCTCTCTTGTTTCTAGTGGAGCATCTCTTTTTTCTTAAATAAACATCCTTTAGTTTTATTGTAAGTGCTCACCAAGCGCTGTGTGTTATACAGGAGCAGTGGTTTACAGTAAAACTGGTAAACTGGCTACGTTGTTCCTTTGGGAGACAAGGATCTGGGATTTCTGTGAGTAGTTGGGGTCAGGGGCTGGATATCACAGGGGAACTTTTCAAGGGGACTCAGGGACTGGGGTGCATCAATTGCAAGGCGAAGACAGTGCTGGCATAGCCCAGAGAAGAGTGCTTGAGTGGCTGGTAGACTGGTGGTGCTAGGGAGCTAACAGCCAGCTACCACAAGCAAGACTCCCTCACTCTGGAGGCAGGGGTAACAAGGTAGCTCCTCTCACACAGGTGTAGCATGAATTTTCATACTTGAAGGAACTACCAAATCAGATCACTCTGGTTAGTATATTGCACACTGTAAAGGCCACATTATGGTCTTGATCCTTCAAGTCCTTCTGTCATGCACAGCAGGAAGCCCAAGTTTGTTGCCTTCCAGTACAAATGTGTGAGCATCAGTGTGGTTAAGCACTTGGCTTAGTTCTCCTCCCTGAATGTAAGTTAGCCTCATGCCCTTTTTGTGTCCACTCTCGTATTCTCACAGGTTAAAGAAGGGGAGGAATGTGGGTGCGGAATGGAACTGCCTTAAAAGACATGACCTTAAGTGCCATTCTCGGCATCCCAATGAGGCACTGAGATGCTGCTTCTGCTCCTAGGCATTTGGTGGCCGCACAGCAGCGGACTCATTAATGCCAGATCAGGTTCCCCATCCGGCTCTGCTCATCAGTCTTCCCTGGCCCTGATTCATGCAGTACTCTGCCCCTGCACTGTGCAAGCTCAAGTGCTAGGTGGGAAAAATGATCCCTCCTCATTTGTTTCTGTGTAATAAACTCTTTATGGGCAAAACCCAAAGGAGCTGTTTCTGGTAGCTTAGCTATTTTTATAAGATGTTACACAAGTGTTTGCTTCTGTGGTCAGCAGCTGCAGCCCTGACATCACTTCAGTCATATGTTGTCTCCTGGACATACATTGCAATGTGAATTGTTAGTAACAAATAAGGCTGCCCGTGGCTCTGATAACAAGGCAATAATAATAATTTGGCCCTCTGTCTGGTAGGGGAGAAACAACCCTGCTGCTCAGAGCCACCAGCCACTGTCACAGAAATAGAAAGAAAAAAGAAAAATGAGGATGGTTTAGAAATACAGCTAACGCAAGAAATGAAGAAAAACAAAGTGTGACCTGTCCTGTATATTAAAACCTGTCAACATTTAAAACAAGGCTCCTGTTGTCAAGGGGCTACGTTTTCATAAAGGCAATCCTCACAGCAGCAGTAAGCGACTCTCCTGTCTATCTGATGTGTACATAGAATTCTTCAGAGCTCTATATTTGGCTGACCATCATGATATTCAGCAAATATACAATGTGAGGAGCTGGGTTAAAAGTCCAAAAGTGGGTGGAGGTGTCATTAAAAGAGAGAAACTGCCTTGAACAACAGAGTTAAATGGATCAGACTCAGACATACATTTTGTTTTTCAAAAGGAGAAGTACAATTGAAGCTATGCACAATTGCTTTAGTTTGCACGCCATGGCAAATGGCTAGAACTGCAAGAGACCTGGAACTGCATTGCAAGACGAGTAATCTGTCTGTAGGGAATAACTGTTCTCGATGAATTTCAATGTATTTGGTCTCAACAGGCTCTTCTTCAATCTAAGTGATTTGAGTCTATTTGTTCTGACACCTTCCTTCCCTCCCCCTCCCCACTCCTTAAACTAATATTTAATGTGGACAATGTGAGGAAAATCCAGTTCACATTTTAAGTTTTGAGCTCCCTCACATCTTTTATGTAGAGAGACCTACATGATCTTGGTGCCTGCATCTGTAACTTTCACTCTATGCATCCAAAGAAGTGAGGTTTTTACCCACGAAAGCTTATGCCCAAATAAATCTGTTAGTCTTTAAGGTGCCACCAGACTCCTTGTTGTTTTTGTAGATACAGACTAACACGGCTACCCTCTGATACATGATCTTGATGTATTCACTGTAATGAGATTACCTTTCAAGACTCCAAGGACATAAAGAAATTAGTTGTGTTTAGTGACCTTATGCAGCAATAGCTTCATCTTTTGGGCACTGACATTTATTCTTCTTATTTGACACATGTACAGCTAGACTCTGACCTCTGTCCCATACTGAAGGCTCTCTGTCTGCCTCTATCTTTCTCTTCCTCTCCATGTCCTCTAAAGTGTTCGGTCATATTAAGACTTTCAAAGTTCCTTGCAGAGTCAAACGGAGGGGATAGGGTTTGAGCATTGGCCTGCTAAACCAAGGGTTGTGATTTCAATCCTTGAAGGGGCCCTTTAGGGATCTGGGGCAAAAATCTGTCTGGGGATTGGTCCTGCTTTGAGCAGGGGGTTGGACTACATGACCTCCCGAGGTCCCTTCCAACCCTGGTATTCTATGATTCATACTTAAAACCTGTTTACTACAAGCCACCAACCAGTTGCATATATTCTGCCCTTGGGCCAGGTGTAGGCCAATTGCAGTGTTGGACTTGCTCAATTCTTGGATGGGAGACTGCTGAGGAAAACATAGATGCTGCAGTGATGGTGGTGATTCAGTAGGTGGCCCTCTTTACTCTGAGTCCATGTTGAATCAGTGCACCAATACAGTATTAGGGAGCACTCACAAATCTGTCTTCTGACTGTGTTGAAAAACTGAAGTCCAGACCATAAACATCTCAGAGAAAAATGCTGCTTGAGAACTTATTAAAGTTTGATTTAGAAATATTTATTTGTATATTTTGACATGTGATGTTGACAAGTTGTGCTTTAATGGTAACAAAGCTTTAACTTTTTGAATCGCAACATCTAGTGCCATTAATTGTTGTCTGAGTCCCCCATAATTTCCTGTGAAAAATTAAATAAACATGTTAAAAGCATAAAACCCATAATTGTGTACAACTTTGGAAGAATTAAAATTGATAAAAATAGAAAAAATACTTAAAAATAAACACTGATATTATGTGTTAAAATTGTATTTAAAAAATGGAATTCGGCCAAGCCTATCTGTATATCTGTCGTAGAGGCTGGATTCTCAGAGCTGATGGCAGGGTGACGTGCATTGCTGTACAGCCATTTCAGTGTTTCCTCTCTCATTGGGCCTTCCAGCACATTGTCTGATGAGAAATCTGGTGTCAAGCTAAGCCCTTTATTATGAACAGGAACAATGTATAGCAGTGAGGTCACAAAACCTTCTGCTGCTCTGTGTTCCTGCAGCCTGTGACTGTCCTGAGCTGGGCTGCTGCTTCGGTTCAAATGCTGCCCCAGCAGGACGTGTATCCCAGGAAATCAAAGACAGCATCTAGAGTGTACAGGAAGTGTGATATCTCTGCACATCCTGGAGGTCTTTCTTACTCAATAGCACACTGTAAACCAGTTGGCACTCTGGGAAAGCATGTGCATAAGCAGCTGGGGAGCTTGGAGGCGGTGTCATGAGTCTCAGGGCCTAGGTTATTGGACTGTGGGGTCTCAGCTGTCAGAAAGGGTTGAGAGTAATAGGATCTGCACCCTGAGAGTGTGCCCTGGAAGCCAGAGGCAATGTCTGGACTCTGCTAAGACTCAGGGAAGCTTAAAAGCAGATGGGTGCAGTATGTGGGACCCACATAGCGGTGTGGTGAGTGTGCAGAAGGGGGAACTTGAGCAGGGCTGTGACAGCTGTGGAAGGTTGAGTTTTGTTTGTTTTTAACTTATGAATCCATCCTGCCCCATTAAAGATGAACAGGAAAATAGTTACAGTCTGTAAGAGTGAGTGCCTAAAGTCAGAATACAGCCTCGAACCTTCATTAGTCTAAGGAACAGTGAGTGGAGTCTGTTGCTTTCACCCTTTGATCTCCCTCCATCCAGAAAGATCCAGGATTCATACCAGACAGGCTCAGACAGGCATCTATTATATATCAGACTTCTGCTATCTGTGTAGCACATTTTTGGGGAGACAGGATACTTTTCATCCCTGGATGAGATTTTTCAGGAGGGTTTTATTAGGTGGGCAGAGGAGCAGGTGCTATTCGAAGCTTTAGACAATTTCAGTAGCTGGTGGAATGATAGGTAAGGGTGTCTGTCAGCAGGGGAGGACAAGTTGGGTCCCTAAATTAATCTTTCAGGTTGGTGGTGGCAGAGGAAATGAGGCAGTCATAGAAGGCCAGCTAACTAGAGAAGTTGTAGGTACGTGCTCAGAGAGAATATTTACATAGCAGGAGCCTCAATATAGTGGTTCAATCTCTGCCTATGCCTGGACTCATCCCTTGAAAGCCTTTTTCGTTACAGGGTGGTACTTTTGAGAACACTTCTTTTTCCAAAATCTTTAATGGTGACAAAGAATAATGGTTGATTTCCACTTCTGGCTGACTGTGTGAGGGGAGAGAAAAGACACTGGCTGCAAGATGAATTTCTGAATGCCCTTCCTTCCTGGAACTAGACTGAGCTTGAACTATTCACCTACACAAGGGGTGAGTAAGAGTGATAACACCCATTATATCACTCTAGAACTACCCTGGGCCCAGGCGCGCAGGAGAAGTTACTTGCCTTCTGGAGGAGGTGAGCAGAGAGGAACACAGGGGGTCTTGGCGCCACCCCCACTTGCTGGCCAGAGTAGGGGAGGGATTTACTGCTGGTTTAGCAGGGTAGCAAGGAACTGCTTCATAGGCAAGTCTTTGATGGCTCCCATGGCTACTCCTGCAGTGAAGCAGGCTAAGCACTATCCCTTGTTCAAGGCCATGCCTAAAGTCACAATGGAGCCCTAAATACTGCTAGTGAACATGTGCAGGTTTGGCAACAGATATCCAGGGGATTGCATGTTTGGCAATCCTCTGTGAATGCTCTTAAACTTTAGTTTCTTTTCAGGATTAATTTAGGACTCCAAATAATTCCCAAGATTTGTGTGTTTAAAAGCTGAGACGTAGGGAGCCGGTGTCTTTACTAGATATATACACGATATATAATGAAGCATGTTCATTTCTCTTGTTTGAATTTGCCCAGCTGCAAAGATGTAAAATTCCAACTAATAAAATTCTTCTTCAGATATGATCCTTTTTAATGCAGGGAATTACTGCTCAGGCAAAGTTTGCCCACTGAACTTACAGAAGTTTATGATAAAGTATGGGGGGCATTTTGCTGCCTATCTACATGGAAAACTGTGTTTAAAATCTTTCAGAGCTATAGATGAGTATTTATTTGCCAAACCATAGATGCTTAAAACTGATCAAGAAGCCAGACAGCCTCTTCAAAAAAAAAAAAAAAATCCCTCCACTGCAAGAGTTACTGGGTGAAATTCTATGGCCTGTGTAACGCAGGAAGTCAAACTAGATGATCATAATGATCTCTTCAGCCCTTAAAATCTATTAATCTGATCCTTGCATTATAGTTGGTCCCAGGGCAATCATTTCAATTTGAAAGTAAATATTCTTCAAGGGTGACAGGAAGAGACGGGGAAAAATATTTGTGCCCTCTTTTGCTTCTTTACAATCTCCCAAGACTTGATGGGTGGTCTTTAAAAGATCTACTTGTTTTTTTTACATTAGAATTTTCAGGAGGATTAGGTCTTGTCTTCCTCATTTTAGCCGGAGGACTCGTTGGAGGCATCAGTAATGGTGATGTTTAAAAGTTTCTTCCATTTTGAAAGATTCTAACAGTGTGAAGACATTTTCTGTACTTAAAATGAGGAAAACCACGGGAACTAGGAACATTCCTTGAAACTGAACAAACTTTTCAAGTGTGACCAGTGTATGTGGTGTATGAGCTTCTCAGCCCTTCTTGAAAGGGCAGGGTGCTGAATCTTTAATGGTATTTTTTCTTCCGACTGTTTCTCAGATAGTTAAGGTAGGTTAACAAAAGACAAACAAAAAACAAAGTGTTGAGCAATTGGAATAAAAATAACTTCCTTTCTGAATTAATTAGGTTATACTTACATGATATCTTTGATGTCATCATCCTGTCAGAGTAATCCAGGAAAAATAGGGTAGACAAAACCTAAATTTCTAATGCAGAAAAGAAACTAACTAACTAAACTTGTGTGGGTTCTTTTCATGTATCATAAAGAACCCTGTGTGGACAGATGAGCTAGAAATGTGTCAGAACTGCAAAGCTCAGAACCAGATCTGAACCTGCCCATAGCTTTGAGGATGTTCAGATCTGGATTTTCATGTTTTGGCTTGGGCTGATCTCACAAGGGGCCAGAGCAATTCCCCGCCCAGGACTGGGACCAGCCCTGGCCATGCTGCCGACTCAGCCTGGCAGATCCAGTCACTTCCCAGCAGGGCCAGTGAGTGCGGCCAGGAGGCAGGGCATGGGGGAGTGGGTCTCTGGGAGGTTAGTGGGGGGCGGGGTACTGGGCTGTGAGGGTGTAGGTGATGCTGGGCAGTGGGGCAGGTCAGTGTGTATTGGAGTGCTAGGCAGTGGGGGGTCTATGTGGGGAGCTGTGTAGTTGTGATGGTGGGACTGTGGGGAAGGGCACTGGGCAGTGGGGGAAATCTGTGTGTGTTGGGGCGCTAGGGAGTGGAGGTTCTGTGGGGTGCTGGGCAGTTGTGGTGGGGCTGTGGGCAGGGAGGCACTGGGCACAGCAGGTCCAGGGGAGGGGGGCTGTGTGGTGTGGCATGGTCCTGCCCCCGAGGGAAAGTGGCAGTACAGGGCCAGACAGGCCAGTGTGTGTCTGGCGACTGCCAGTTTGTAAACAGTGCCCTCGCACTGGGCTGGGCAGAGCAAGGCTGCCCCTGCCATGCCATGCCCCATTGCTCCTGGCTGGCCCCTCGCTCCGGGGACTGACCTCCTCATGCTATGCTCCATTGCCCCCATGGGGGCTCACAAATATGTTTGGCGCCAGGCCCACAAAAGGTTAATCCAGCCCTGCTCTTTAGGGCCTCCCGTCCTCACCAGACCGGGATTAGGGTTGTGCTGCTGGGGCAGAGCATGCTGCTGTGCATTCAGTGCCACCCTTGACTACAACTCAAAATGGTGTCTAAGAAGCTTTTAGTATAGTGCACCTATTGGCCCAGGAGGCTGTATCCACCCCTGCATGTTACCATATAGGTCATGACTGGGATGCTGCTGCAAATTGTCCCAGTGTGCCTGTCATGATCCAGGCTGCAACATGATCCCTAACATGGGTCTACAACCCTGTTACTCAGTCACTACAAACAAAAAGATTATATGAGAAACAGCCACCCCTAACTGTGCCACACCAATAGATGCTGATATAGACTGACCTGTAGGGCAGATGAGGTCTCTGAGACTAAGAAAAGGGAGAAGGAAGCAGATGATACATGTTCAAACTTCAGAAATCAAATGGACACGTCAAAACTGAACGTTCCATACCACAACTTGTCCTGTGCTCCTTTTGTGATGTCCAAGTAATTTAAAGTACTTTTTTTTTAATGTTTGTTAACTTTAAACATTCTGTTTGTGAATCTGTATCACTTTCGAAACATTTAAACACACAAGCACAAAAATGTGAGCTCGCCTGCCAAATAAATGTGCCCCGGCCAGCTTTGCTGAAAAAGTCACCGTGGCTTTGCAAAGATAAGCAGTATAGGATAGTGCTTATAATGCAGTCAGAGAATTGGTGCAGAGCTATCTGCAATTCAAGTGCCTGTTTATAGGTTCTAACTCGAAGAAAAAAAAAGAAAATTCATATTTTAGGACAAAAAGAATTCCTGTAAAGTAGAATTGTCCTTTTTCCATCAAATTCCCTTTGATTGTCTTCCTTTCTGTTCTTGTTTTCTGGCTGCAGTTTTGGTCTCTGAAACGCTTAGTGCTGCGTACTAAGTTTTATTAGACTGCATGTTTCCACCCTAAAAATAGAACAAAGGAATAAGCAGTGCACAATAAACAGAAATGGCTAGTTGATATTTACATTTTTAATCAACAGCTGCTTTGTGTAACTCCTGTTGAAACTGACATGTAGACACAACAAACAACTGAGCTTCTTTGTTTCAAAACACACAGTGGATGGAAGTAGCTTAACCATCTAGATCAGGGGTTCTCAAACTGGGGGTCGGGACCCTTCGGGGGTCACAAGATTATTACATGGGGGGTCACAAGCTGTCAGCCTCCACCCCAAACCCTGCTTTGCCTCCAGCATTTATAATGGTGTTAAACGTATAAAAACTTGTTTTTAATTTATAAGGGGGAGTTGCACTCAGAGGCTTGGTGTGTGAAAGGGGTCACCAGTACAAAAGTCTGAGAAAAGACGGTTACTCACCGTTGTAACTGTTGTTCTTCGAGATGTGTTGCTCATATCCATTCCATTAGGTGTGTGCGCGCCGCGTGCACGATCGTCGGAAGATTTTTACCCTAGCAACACCGGCGGGTCGGCTGTGGAGCCCCCTAGAGTGGCGCCTTCATGGCGCTGAATATATACCCCAGCCGACCCGGCGCCCCCTCAGTTCCTTCTTGCCGGCTACTCCGACAGTGGGGACGGAGGGCGGGTTTGGAATGGATATGAGCAACACATCTCGAAGAACAACAGTTACAACGGTGAGTAACCGTCTTTTCTTCTTCGAGTGCTTGCTCATATCCATTCCATTAGGTGACTCCCAAGCCCAACTTAGGTGGTGGGGTCGGAGTGAGACATTGCTGCGTGCAAAACCGCTGATCCAAAGGCAGCATCGTCCCTGGACTGCTGCACTAGTGCATAGTGTTCTGTAAACGTGTGGACTGACGACCAAACCGCAGCTCTACAAATGTCCTGGATCGGAACTTGCGCCAGGAAAGCCGTCGAGGACGCTTGGGCCCTCGTGGAGTGAGCGGTGAGGTGTGGTACTGAGACACCTGCCAGGTCGTAGCAAGTCCGGATGCAAGACGTAATCCAGGAGGATAGGCGTTGTGAGGAGACCGGTGAGCCTTTCATTCGGTCGGCCACTGCAACGAAGAGTTGCGTCGTCTTTCTAAAGTGCTTTGTGCGGTCAATATAGAAGGCCAGGGCCCTTCGCACGTCCAGGGAATGCAAACGTTGATCCTGGCGAGTAGCATGTGGTTTAGGGTGAAAAACCGGGAGAAATATATCCTGGTTGATATGAAATGGAGAAACCACTTTAGGGAGAAAGGCAGGATGTGGACGAAGCTGCACTTTATCCTTGTGGAAAACTGTGTAAGGGGGCTCGGATGTAAGCGCCCTGAGTTCAGAAACGCGCCTTGCTGAGGTGATGGCTACGAGGAAGGCTGTCTTCCAGGACAGGTACAGAAGTGAACAGGTGGCCAGTGGCTCGAATGGAGGACCTGTGAGCTTGGAGAGAACCAGGTTGAGGTCCCACGTCGGAACGGGCTGACGTTGTTGTGGGTACATCCGGTCCAAGCCCTTGAGGAATCTAACGACCATTGGGTTAGAGAATACCGAGGACGCGAGTTCCCCTGGATGGAAGGCCGATATAGCGGCCAGGTGAACTCTAATTGAAGATATCGCCAACCCTTGCTGTTTTAGGGAGAGGAGATATTCCAAAATAAGAGGAATAGGTGCGTGCAATGGGGACGTGGCTCGTTGTTCGCACCAACAGGAGAACCGCTTCCACTTGGCCAAGTATGTGGTCCGTGTTGAAGGCTTCCTACTGCTCAGCAGAATCTGTTGGACAGAGTGTGAACACTGTTGCTCTGCGTGGGTGAACCATGGAGCAGCCACGCCGTGAGGTGGAGTGATTGCAGGTCGGGGTGACGCAGCCGGCCGTGGTTCTGCGTGAGGAGATCCGGATACAACGGAAGCGGGATCGGTGTCTGAACCGAGAGTTCCAGCAGCGTGGTGTACCAATGTTGTCTCGGCCACGCTGGAGCGACCAGAATTACCTGTGCCTGGTCTCTGCGCAATTTGAGCAGTACCTTGTGGACCAGAGGAAACGGAGGGAAGGCATAAAACAGGTGGTCTTTCCAGGGAAGGAGAAACGCATCCGAGAGGGAGCCTGGGGCTCGACCTTGCAGGGAGCAGAACACGTGGCACTTCCTGTTGTCTCGAGATGCAAACAGGTCTATCTGGGGAAACCCCCACTTCTGGAAGACGGAATGTATGATGTCCGGACGGATAGACCACTCGTGCGTTTGAAAGGACCTGCTGAGTCGGTCCGCTAAAGTGTTCTGGACTCCAGGGAGGAACGATGCCGTGAGATGGATTGAGTGGGCGATGCAGAAGTCCCACAGGCGAATGGCCTCTTGGCATAGAATTGACGAACGTGCTCCTCCTTGCTTGTTGATGTAAAACATGGCCGTGGTGTTGTCGGTGAGAACTAACACACAGCGGCCCCGTAGGAGATTGAGAAATGCCTGGCACGCCAGGCGCACCGCCATCAGTTCCCGAACATTGATATGTAGGGCTAGCTGAGGTGCAGCCCACAGGCCCTGGGTATGGTGCTCGTTGAGATGGGCGCCCCAACCCAGAGATGAAGCGTCTGTGACCAGGTGCAGAGAGGGTTGTGGGGCGTGAAACGGCATCCCTTCGCAAACCACATTGTGATCTAGCCACCATGTGAGGGAGGTCAGGACCGAATTCGGGATTGTGACCACCATATTCAGGCTGTCCCGATGTGGGCGGTATATTGATGACACCCAGGTCTGGAGTGGGCGAAGCCGAAGTCTGGCATGCCTGGTTACGTACGTGCAGGAAGCCATGTGACCCAGCAGGGTAAGGCACGACCTCACCGTGGTAGTTGGGAAGGCTTTGAGTCCTTGGATGAGGCTCGTGATGGTGCAAAAGCGATTGTCTGGCAGGATGGCTTGTGCGCGTCTGGAGTCTAGAACCGCACCGATGAATTCTATTCTCTGGGTAGGTTCTAGAGTGGATTTGTCCTTGTTGAGTAGGATACCCAACTTGTTGAATGTGCGCACTATTATGTGGACGTGATCGCGAACTTGTTCCTTGGTGCGACCGCGTACCAGCCAGTCGTCTAGGTACGGGAACACTTGTATCCCTTGCCGACGAAGGTACGCTGCCACGACAGCCATACATTTCGTGAAGACCCGTGGGGCCGAAGATAGGCCGAAGGGAAGGACTGCAAATTGGTAGTGCGCCCTGTTTACCACGAATCGGAGGAAGCGTCTGTGAGGCGGGTAAATAGCAACGTGAAAGTATGCGTCTTTCATGTCGAGGGCGGCAAACCAGTCTCCAGGATCGAGGGAAGGGATAATGGCCCCCAGAGAGACCATGCGGAACTTCAACTTTACTACGAATTTGTTGAGTCCGCGCAAGTCCAAGATGGGTCGCAGACCTCCTTTGGACTTGGGGATGAGGAAGTAACGGGAATAGAATCCCCTGCCCCTTAAATCCACTGGAACCTCCTCTATGGCCCCCATGGCGAGGAGCGTAGAGACTTCCTGTATAAGAAGTTGCTCGTGAGAAGGGTCCCTGAAGAGGGACGGGGAAGGGGGGGAGGAGGGGGGAAGAGAAGAAAACTGGATAGCGTATCCCCTCTCCACCGTGCGGAGGACCCAACGGTCCGAAGTTATAAGGGACCAAGCACGGTGGAAGTGGGAGAGGCGATCCCGAAAGGAGGGGGCTGGATCCTGGGGGATGACTGGGGCGCCGTCCTCGACCGCACCTTCAAAAGTTCTGCCTGGGGCCTGAAGGTGGTCTAGGTGGCCCCTGGTTCTGGCCAGGTTGAGGGCCGGTCCACCTTCTTCTACCACCTCGCCCTCGCCTCCGGGCCGAGTCCTGTCTCTGACGAGGCGGGGGGGGGTAGAAGCGCTGAGGCTGCGGCCTAAACGGCCTGCGCTGGGGGCCCACAACATGCATCCCCAGGGAGCGCATGATTGTTCTCGAGTCCTTGAGGCTCTGCAGGCGAGAGTCCGTCTTATCTGAGAACAATCCATGACCCTCAAAAGGCAGATCTTGTAGGGTTTGCTGCAGCTCCGGAGGCAAACCCGAAACCTGAAGCCAGGAGATCCTGCGCATAGCGATACCCGAAGCCAGGGTCCTCGCCGCTGAGTCTGCAATGTCCAAGGAGGCTTGCAAGGAGGTCCGAGCCACCTTCTTGCCCTCCTCTACCATGGCTCCAAACTCCTCCCTGGACTCTTGGGGGATCAACTCCTTAAACTTCCCCATAGAGTTCCAGGAGTTGAAATTGTAGCGGCTCAGTAGCGCCTGTTGGTTCGCCGCTCTAAGTTGTAGCCCTCCGGCTGAGTAAACCTTGCGGCCAAACAGATCGAGCCGCTTAGCCTCTTTTGATTTAGGCGCTGCAGCCTGCTGGCCGTGGCGCTCTCGTGCATTCACTGATTCCACCACCAGTGAACACGGTTGGGGGTGGGTATACAAGTACCCACAGTCCTTCGACGGGACAAAGTATTTTCTTTCCACCCCTCTCGCTGTGGGTGGAATGGAGGCAGGAGTTTGCCATATCGTATCCGCATTTGTTTGGATCGTGCGGATCAGAGGTAACGCCACCCTCGATGGGGCATCTGCTCCAAGGATATTCACGATCGGGTCGTGAACCTCCACTATCTCCTCCACCTGTAGGTCCATATTACGGGCCATCCTACGCAGGAGATCCTGGTGAGCCCGAAGATCTATCGGAGGGGGACCCGTACAGGAAGTGCCCGCCACTGCCTCATCCGGAGAGGAGGAAGAGGATGCCTCCGGTGGCACTGGATCCAAGGGGGGGTCCTGATCCCCCTGCTCTTGGGTCGGGGCATCACCTGCACTTGGGTCCATGGTGTCGGGTGGTGTGAACACTGAAGCCTCCATGGCCCCTGGCGGAGGCCGAGAGATGGTGGACTCCGGGGCCCTTCTAACGGAGTGACCCGAGCGAGAGGTCGAAGCTATTGGAGCCCCTTGCGCCTGATGGTACGCCCACGGGGTCCAAAACGACCAGTGAGATGGTCCATGAGAGTGGTCCTCTGCCATCTCCTGCCAATGGCCCAAGTTTCGTTCCTCGGCTTGCCCTTGAGGGGGATATGCCGATCTCGACAGGTCCTCCGAGGAGCGAGACACCGATCTTGACGGCCATGGCGGTGCCGAGAGAGATGAAACGAGCCCCGTGGGCTGTGGTGCCGCACGGTGCCGGTCTGGAGATGACCTATCTCTGCGCGGTGCCGGCGATCGGTGCCGGGACCGCGACCGGTGCCGATGACCTCGTCGGTGCCGGGAGTCGGATCTGGACCTCGACGAGGACCTGGAGTATGCCCGGTGCCGGGAGCGGCCCCTCGACGTCGAGCGTCGACCGTGGCGGTGCCGAGAACTACGTCTCGACGTTGATCGGTGCCGACGATCATAGCGGTGCCGAGACGTAGAGCGGTGCCGCGAAGAAGATCTTGGCCGCGAGTACGACCGGTGCCGAGACGATACTCGGTGCCGGGACTGCGAGCGGCGTGGGGACCTGCTTCGGGACCTGGATCGGTGCCGAGGTTCCAGCCCTTGTGATGGAGGGCGCATCAAGGCAGGTTTCCCCCTCGACTGGACCGGGCGAGTCAACGGTGCCGTCGGTGCCGGTGGTTGAGGCGGTGCCGGCTCCGTGAGAGCTATTAAGTCTCTCGCCGCCGCGAAGGTCTCTGGCGTCGACGGGAGGCACTGTATCACCGCCGGCCTCGGTGGAGACGCCGTCTGCACCGGACTCAACGGCCTCGGCGCCGGAGTCGACGGTGCTGGAGGCACCTGTTTCCGGTGCTCCACCGGCGTACGCGGCTCTACCCCCGGCACTGGGGGAGCCAGCGTCTTCGGCACGGAAGTCCCCGTCTTATGGGCTTTCTTATGCCCTGGGGATAATGACCGGCGCCGAGGCACTTGCCGTGCTTGCGGTGCCGACGAGGTCCGGTGCCGGGAAGGCTCATCTGACGCCACTCGCGTGGTCGTCATGGCCGGTGCCGCCGGGGCACTGCGCACCGAGGCGCAAGGTGCCGGGGCTTGACTTGTGGATGGAGCGTCCGGAGTAAGTGCCGCCTCCATCAGGAGTTGCCGGAGCCGAAAGTCCCGCTCCTTCTTGGTCCTTGGTCTGAAGGCCTTACAGATCTTGCACTTATCTGTTTGATGGGACTCTCCCAGGCACTTCAGACAGGAGTCGTGCGGGTCGCTCGTGGGCATAGGCTTAGCGCAGGAGGCGCACAGCTTGAAGCCGGGAGCGTTGGGCATGAGCCCGGCCCCGCGGCCGGGGGAGAAAGGGGGAGACGACCCCCTTAATCCCCTGAACTATTAAAACAACTAGACAACTTTTAAAACTACAACACTAG
Source organism: Chrysemys picta bellii (assembly GCF_011386835.1). NCBI lineage: Eukaryota > Metazoa > Chordata > Testudines > Emydidae > Chrysemys > Chrysemys picta. The sequence continues at coordinate 17,012,525 of NC_088798.1, forward strand.
GACTATAACTATAACTATAACTACGAATAATGAAGTAAGCTAGGGAGAGTGGAGAACAGCTAAGCAGCGCTCCACAGTTCCAACGACCGTCAGGGGCGGTAAGAAGGAACTGAGGGGGCGCCGGGTCGGCTGGGGTATATATTCAGCGCCATGAAGGCGCCACTCTAGGGGGCTCCACAGCCGACCCGCCGGTGTTGCTAGGGTAAAAATCTTCCGACGATCGTGCACGCGGCGCGCACACACCTAATGGAATGGATATGAGCAAGCACTCGAAGAAGAACCCCTGATCTAGATTGTTATATTTTCCCCATACACCAGGAATAAAGCATGTATTTCTTTGTGTAGATTGCTTTAATTTCAGAGTAAGGGAAACAGCAAACAAATAAGGAATAAATACGAAGGACCAAATCTTCAGTCATCATTCCAGACTTTTTGGTCCTCTTCTTAGAAAGACAGCTATGGATTTCCCTTGCTTATGGGAATCTTCAACAGACTTGGTTGCCGAAAATTAGGCAACGAAATCAATATTTAAGCAGTTAAATAAGTGGCTTGACTTTCAAAGGTGTTGAAGTTTGTTTCAGTGATTATGCTTACAACTGAATGGGCAGCTCCCTATCCATTTGAGAACGTTCAAGCAAGCATATATGTGCATTTATTTGATTCTGAGCTCAGGCATCAAACCAGTCTCTCTCTTTTGTTTTTTTAAAAGGATACGCTAAAAATGGTGTTAATATAACATTATGGCAGAAGGCCACAGAGCACAACATTAAAATGAACACCACATGCAGTAATACACAATACAACATGTACACCACAGGGATGAATTACAGTCACCGTGGGAATCCCATAGCTTTGAGTTTCCTGATTTTTGTGATTATGGTCATATAAGATTTGCCATACTGGTCCATCAAGTGATGACATTGATCCATCATGTCTGGTACCCTGCCTTCAGTGATGTAGCAGAGTGAGATGAACAACTCCCATTATACCCTAGCCAACTGAGCAATGCCATATTGGACCCAATTCTGCAAGTTGCTGAGCACCTAACAGGAAGTTTCAACAACTCATGAGATTGGACCCATTGTTTTTGTGGATAAATGCCTAGGAATTCTCTAAATCCTTTTCACAAAATTGTTCTGTTGTGGTGAGGGTTTTTTTGAAAATTCTCCTGGCACTACTATAGTTTCTGATTAGTGACAGGCCCAAGCCACTAAATTTGGGGCTATTCATATCCATAATAGATACTGGATACATTACAGGAGTGCTCTAGAAATTTGACATCTGTACATATGTAAATAGGTGCCATGGCAGGTAAATAGTATAATGGCTAATGAGGGTGAGGCTGGAGAATCTTGCCTACGTGCTCGGGGTTTTACTGATCGCCATATTTGGGGTCGGGAAGGAATTTTCCTCCAGGGTAGATTGGCAGAGACCCTGGAGGTTTTTCGCCTTCCTCCGCAGCATGGGGCAGGGATCGCTAGCTGGAGGATTCTCTGCTAATTGAAGTCTCTAAACCACAGGATTTGGGGACTTCAACAGCAGAGTCAAGGGAAAGGGTGGGGACGGCTTTGTGGCCTGCATCATGCGGGAGGTCAGACCAGATGATCATAATGGTCCCTTCTGACCTTAAAGTCTATGAGTCTATGAGAATATGCAGCATAGCTCCTGGGTTGTGTAGGTTTTAATTTGATCCCATTTTTACTTCATAAATTCAGATGTTGCTTGGTCAGATGTTTTTCCATAATACTGGATTATTGGCAGAGACAGAAAGTAATTTACCTGAAATGTGGCAAGCAGCCATGAAATAGGGCACCTGGCTTTTCATTTGCATTCTAACACAGTATGGAAAACTACACTTCCTGTCGGAGCAGGGAATCTCAGGGGCCATGTGTCACCTTGAACTGCGCTTTGACTCCTAATTATGAAAGAAAACATGCATGCAGTCAATGAGAGAGAGCGCAAACACAACACTCTAAGACCACTTACATAATGTGATCCTTGCTCCAGTGTTATATGTAGGCTTCAGAGGCAACCCAATGAAAAACATTCTGTTGGCTCCAACGGAGGACCCATTTTATATCTGGCATAGATTTCTCAATGTACAGAACCATGTACACATACAATGTTACAATCTTATGCATTTATCTACCTATTATGTGTGTAATTATATCTATACAACTTTCTTATGTGTAACAGATACATATACAATTATAGGAAGTTCATATAGCACATCCAACTGTGTTTCCCCCATGTTAAAAGAGAAACTAGAGCTCTGAGGCTACCCCATGAGTTACCTGGAGCTGTAGATTTCAGTCTTAAAAACAAAAAAACTCTGTGGTACAGGAGGGGCACATTTCAAAATCTCAGGCTGTTACTGAGATACTCATCCAAAGTAGCCAGGCCTCCATTCTGAAGTTTGCTTTCTTGAAACTAAAACAAAAAGGAGTTTGTTGCATTGCTCACAATGGTAGTTTTGAAGCTTGGGTAACTGTAATAATTTCCAATGTATTCATTGGTCATTTCCTGTTTTTCCTGAAGTCTGTTTTTTTTTTAACTGCTCTAACTAAAGCTTTGTAAACAATGAAAGGATTTTAAGTGGCTAATAAGCCAAAATTTTAGATAACTTTTCAGAACGATATAATGGGCCTAGTTAGGGTTGCCAATTTTGGTTGGATGTATTCTTGGAGGTTTCATCACATGACATAATCTTTAATTCCTGGAGATTCCAGGACAATCCTGGAGAGCTGGCAAACCTAGGCCTGGTGTAACTTCTTTGACTTCATTAGGTCAAGTATGGCTGAAGCAAGCATTATCCTACAGTCTTATGCTCTTTGACATACTCCCCAGAGTCTCTCTACTCCCTCATTAGCAGTTCTGCACTTTTCCAGAGAGGAAAGATCCAACACCTGTCATGGGACAATGCCTCTATTGTTGCATCTTGCAGCCATGGCTCCTTTTGTTGAGGTCATGTCAAATCTCATAGTTAACAACCCATCAATATCTCTGAGAAAAGAACTAGAGCATCCCCTCCCCCCAAATTTGGCTTTTTTTTTTAACGTCAGAGGTGACTGTATTTCAGTGTTGGGTGAATTGATTCTACATATACCTTCATTGAGGTGATATTAAAAGACTAAGGGATTGCACACTTTATAGCTTGTGTAGACTGAATTTATTGCACACACCAAGTGCTCCTTGCATCCCTCCATTTCCCCCCGCCCTCCACCCTCCCATCCCCCTCTATTTCCAGGGCTCCCTGCATTTCCCCCTTCCGGGGTTCTATGTGTCTCACATTCCCCCTCTTCCCACAGTTGGGTCCACAATGCTCTGACGCATGCCAGCAGCTTCAATACCAAAGGCTCCCAGCCTCCCCTCACCCCCACAGCCAGGGATTCTGTGTTCATGTTCTCTTTCCCATCCTCCCTACCATTATTCTTCTTTCTGTCTGGAAGATAAGTCATTGATGGCTGCCGTCAACCAGTTGTTTGATCTAAAGACAATTGCAGAATGCTTGAAACTGTGTCTGTACTAAAGAGCTGGCAGTGGTTTCCTCTGTCCTCCGTTTTCCCTCTTTTGATTTTCTCAAATCAAGAGCATTCTTCTGTCTGTTGATGCCTACAACATTTTCTGAAGTTTTAGAATTGATCAGATGCTGCGTTCAAAAGTTATCACATTAAATACATACAAACACAGAAATGCCATCGAATTGACTTTAAGGTCTTTACACAGATGGCCAATAAATAAATGGTTACAAAGTGCTTTGAGATCCAGGGAATATAAAAGTGGATGTACCAGTGTAAGCATCAAGTGTTAATATATCTCTGAATCTGAGGAGAACCCAAGCTGTTAGAAGTGGGGAAAGTCAGGTTCTTCTTCTGTTCTGGTCACTGGGAGTGGCTAAGGGGACGGGGCAGGATGTTTCATTCCCCCTTCAATCTGCTTATGAATGGTAGAGTTTGCATGAAATGGGAGTCCCCAAAAGAGTGGAATCCTGAGGGTTCGCTGATTTTGCCAATATTTAAAGCCAGTGCTGTTTTGAAGTTTATGTTCAATATTCTCACCTTGTGCCAATGGCTGTGGCCCCTCCTGATAGAAGGTATTTGATCAATCATCGGAAGCCAAATTGATTTTGTAAATGTAAACAGTTCAGGGATACAAGAGCATTTTGCAACCGTTCCTGCTGTGAGGTCCCTATGTCTGGGTCTGAGATGGGGGTGGGGAGGTTAATGAAAGAGCATATTGTCTATGAACAATTCCCACAATGTCCACAAAATTCACAGAATGCTTTTGACAATGCAGGAAACCTTATAGATTTATATGCCTAATGCTGATATAGCCCAGGAGATTTTAAATTGATCATTTTTCTATAATGTATATAACTCAACAAGTAAAGGTTGCAGTGCTCTTTCCTGAAGGGGCTAGTACTCTGTAATGGAGACTCCCTCCAGGACTCTACAAATCCCACCCTCCCGGGAAGCTGTGTTTTTCAGCCACTGCATATGGTTATTTCTGGCTCTGTCTATAGAGGTTTTTAGTTTCCTAGTGCAGCTATTTTCACGACATATGGCTACAAATCTTATCACATCAGGAGTGGTTTAATCTCTCACATCTGAGTGTTTCTGAATGGTATGTATGTATGCAAGTACTGCTCCTTAAACACTGCTCTTGTACTGCAAGGGAGCCAGGCTTAGGAGGCTTCTAGACACATCTCCATTATGTGCTTTGTTAAACCTCAATATATATTTAATGCGTGTAACCCTTCTGCCAGGTGAAGCCAACAGCAACAAGGGCCGGGTTCAGTATCTAGGGGTTCCTTTTCAACAATATAACACAAAACCGGCTCAAGTCCCCACCCAGTGACCTGGGACAATTACACACACCCCTTGTGCGCCTCTAAGAGGCAATACTTCCCCTCTCGCAAGCACAGGGTCTGAGTGTAGCAAAAACTTTTAATAAAAGGAGGGAATTAACTCAGCATTAATTTGGGAAAACACCGCAACTAGGGCTCATAAACACAAACCATGAGCAAAAGATCCACCCCCAAGTAAGTTGGGCAGTGTCCTTTTTCCTTCAGGGTCTTAAGTCCAGCAACCCAAAAGTCCCTTTAATGTGCCCATCCCTACTCTCTACCCCACTCACAGTTGCTGTCCTTGGCCATTGCAGCCCCAGAGTTCAGAGGTACATCCGCCGAGTTCACCTCCCACCCTGTGTGGAAGGCGGGGGTAGGTGGAGAGGAGGAGGCATCATACACGCTACACTATTCTGGCACTTGATCGTCACCATTGCCACGCCTCTGCGGGGCTCTGCTCTGGCTCTCTTCACCAGCTTCTCTGCTGACCGCTTGCCACGCCTCTCCACCAGCCATCCTGCTAGCCGCTTGCCACACCACTCCACCAGCAGCCGCCCTGCTAGCCGCCTGCCACACCTCTCCACCAGCTGCCCTGGGTAGATATTAAAAGGAAAGTTTAAAGATAATTCAACCAGAATGTCCTATAATTTGCTTTGACCTTCTCTTTAGGAGCTGGAGGGACTAATTTATGAGGAAAGATTAAAAGAATTAAATATGTATGGCTTGGTCAAAATAATGCTAAGGGGAATAGGATAGTAATCTGCAAGTATTTGAAAGGGGAGGAATTATTTAGGACTGTCAGAGGGCTATAAATAATCAGATGAAATTACATGTGGAAAATGTAAGATATATTTCAAGAAAAAGTCCCTTACATTGAGATCTATTAGACTGCAGAATAGATTAATCAAGGGATCATATGGAAGCCACATCGCTTGAGCATGTTTAAAGCTAGACAGAGCATTGGGGGATAAACTGCAGGGAACAACCTTGTTTTAACAGGGTGCAGACTCCGTAAAATGGGTATTTTCAGTTTAACTTATTTGATTTTTTGATCACATTTGAGGGGCTGGAAATCTGGATAAACATGATTTTTCTTGTGATCATTTCTCCTAGGGGAGCTGAGATTACTGCAACTGATCTGGTTATTTATCTCAATTAACAAAATAAAACAATAAACCCTATGATGGGGCGCACTTGCCCCGCACTGGGGCGGTTACTGCGAGGGTTAACGCTACTCTCTAGGCCAGGGGTCAGCAACGTTCGGCACACGGCTCGCCAGGGTAAGCACCCTAGCGGGCCGGGCCAGTTTATTTACCTGCTGACGCGGCAAGTTCAGCCGATCGCGGCCCCCACTGGCCTCAGTTTGCTGTCCCGGGCAAATGGGGGCAGTGGGAAGCCGCGGCCAGCACATCCCTCGCCCGCGCCTCACCCAACTACTGCATTTTATCTTAAGCTAAGGCACTGAGCCTGCAAACATTTAACCACAAAAGTAACCGCACTGAAGGCATTGGCCCTACTCACATACTTAAGCTAAACTAAAGCTTAACTTTAAACACACAAGTGTTTTCAGGATTGGGATCTAAGATTGTAAACTCTTTGGGGAGGGACTGTTTTATTGTATGTCTGTAGAGTGCCTAGGACAATGTGGCCCTGACCTGATTGGCTCTAAGTGATGCTGTAATGTTGTAATAGTAGTCTAAATCAATCATAACATTTGGCAGTTTCATAGAAGTTGTTATATCAATAAATTTCTTCACCTCACTGTTACCTGCATAATCAGAGTAAGGATTTTTTATTCAGAGTAACAGATACTGAATTCCCTACCGATAAACGCAAAGGTTACTCCTTCCTCATGTAGTTAACAAACCACTGGTTTTAGTTAATGTGGCTGTAAACCATCAGCCACACATCTTTCATTTTAACTTCTTAGCTTTTTAAAGATTTGATCAAAGCCCCAGAGTTGCTATTCATCAGTTCTGTGGAAGCAGGAAAGTGTCTGTGCTTCAGGTTAACAGCTTCTGCTTTTCTAGCCCTGTATCTTTTCCTTTGATGTGTCAAAACATCATGATGTTGATATAAAACCTGGAAAATATTACAAACTTTTCACAGAAGATTAAAAAAAAAATCCTATGAAATCTATTGCAGACACTGCAACTGGCATCAAACATGCTCTTCTCTAAGATATATGGCAGCAAATTAAGTGCCTGATCTACAAAGGTGCTGGGGTGCCATATCTCTCTTTGACTACAGTGGGAGTGCTAGGGACTCAGCATCCAAGATCACAGGGTGATATCTTATGTGCAAGGATCCAGAATAAGGCCTATGCACCACTTAAGTGGTGCACAGCCCTTTCAATGTCATGCTGCTCACACTTTCAATAGACTGCAATAACCTCTTCTGTTATATTCTGAAGGGGTGGGGCATGCATTGCCCTGAAAACAGCTTTTCATTATCCCTTTTCCAGGCGGAGCCAAAACAATGACTTTAACTCCTCCTGAGATACTCCCTTGTGTAAATGGAGTGTCATGGAGTACTGTATCCGTGCCAAACACAAGCCCAGCCCGAGCAAAGGGACTCATTCCTTGGAAATGTATTCCAAACTGTTACTGATTCAAGGTGCAAACACATGCAGAACTCTGTGCGGTCTCAATGATTACTCCACTGTCCTGCTACTGCGGATTTGTTTCTCCACTGCCTTCCAGCTTCCCACACAAAGGGTTCCTCAGTTGGCCGCTTACATTGGCAGCACAAAGCAGACTTAATGGGACCCCAATTACTGAACGACCAAGAAATAGTACTGCTTTGTCACCACCCACCTGGGCTGGGTTTGATTTTACTTGTTGCTTTATATGAAGGGACCTACATGGGATTAAATGTGTGTGTATTTTAACTGCTATGAATTTAGTGCCAGATTTTTCAATGTGAGCTAGATGCCTGAATCCCATTGAATGTTAATGGGAGTTAGGCACTTCCTGCGTAGGAGTTTTTGAAAATCCTACTAGGTGTTTGTCTGCATCTTTAGGCACCTAAATACCTTTGTAAATCTGGCCCTTGGTTCTTTAGCTTAAAGGGGTATATGTGCGCAGTGGTGCTCAGGTTCATGCAGAAATTCAAACTTTACCCTCTTACTATAGTTATGTGTAAAGCAAATTTGTACAACAGTTCTGTTATTACTCCTACAATATATAGTGCTAGAACCATAATTCAAGGATACAAACTCCATTCAGGGATACTGAGATATAATAACAATTTATTCATATAACAAATTACATAAATCCAGAAATATTACAAAAACCTTTTCAAACTTAAATTGATGTACCAACTCTATACAGTATAACAATCATTTTAAGGTAATGCAAATAATAATACTTGACACAGATATGACAATGCCCTGGATAAATCTTGTAGGATTAAGATAAACATTACTGAATTAAGTTCAACACCTTTGAGAGCCACTATATTCAAAATGCAATTGTTTATGTGTTGTGAGATTGTATGTAACTTTGGGGATGCTAATGTCATTCCTCTGGTTATCGGCCCTTTTTAGCCACCCCTCTGGAGAGGTTCAAACTAAATCCTCCAGGGATCAAGAGACAAAGAAAGGATTTTGGGATAAATAGCCTGATTTTAAACAGGCTCAGGGCCTTCTTCCTGATCCCCCAAGTGGACAGGAGCTATGGTCTATGGTGGGCCCCAACCTTCAAGAAGGGCTGGAAGGACTTGGTCTACTGATATCCCATAAGACTGAGTGCTTGTTATGACCTGAAGCTATGAACTTGAACCCACAAGGAAACTCCTTGTTCATCTTCGAGTGCTTGTTCATGTCCACTCCACTCAGCTGTGTGCGCACACACATGCAAGGCAGCCGGAAGATTTTTTCCCATAGCAGCATCTGTTGGGTCGGCCTGGGCGCCTCCTGGAGTCGCGCCTTCATGGCGCTCAATATAGAGCCCTGCTGACCTGCCACCTCCTCAGTTCCTTCTTACTGCCAGTGATGGTTAGCTGGAACGTCCCATAGCTCTTGCTTTAGCAAGCGCCTCTGTCCGTTTTGTTTGTTTATAGTTCTTCTGTGGTTAATAATAGTTTTATAGTTAGTTTAGAGTGTGTACTCGGAGCCATTGTATGCCGTGGTCCCCGGGGTTCAAAAAGTGTGAGGTCTGCGCCAAGCGCATGCCAAAAAGTGACCCACACACCACATGTTTAAGAGGGTCACCAAAAGGACCATTGCAGAATCTGCTGCGAGTTTCGCCCCAGAACTTTGAAAGAGAGGGAGCAGTGGCTCAAAGTTCTGCTTATGGAGACAGCTGTTTTCCCCCATTCAGACCTGGGACCAGTGATCCCACACCCAGCACCTCCTCCTTGGTGCGGAGCGCCCCGGCACCGTCATCCCAGGAACCAGTGCCGAGGAAGGACTCTGTGCAAGACTCTCGGCACCATCATGGCTCCTCCTGTATCCATTCGGTGGGTAGGCACCGGTTGCAATCGCTGGTGCCTCAGAAGAAAAAGAAGCTGGAGAGTGATCATTCTCCCCCGGCCCAAACTAAAGAGCTGACGACTGTGAGAGCCCAGTTGGGCCACAGCACCACATTGCCTGTGAGGGTCGTGTTGACTCCTGCCCTGGAGGAGCAGTTGAGTCCAGGCCCACCTTGCTCGCTGGAACCTACGAGTCAGCAGCTGCAACTCCCATCAACCCCGGAGGTGTTTGAGGCGGCTCAGGACTTATTACGCCAAACAGCGCCGTTCTCACCTCTGAGGATGGATGAACCACTGGCACCAACAGCACCGGCCCGCCCCACAGTACAATCAAGAGGGAAGCTGGCCATATTGTCCAGGCGCTCGCCTTTTCCACAGCACTCCCCGCCACCAGTAGCCCCAGAACCAGAGCCCAGTCGGTCCCCTAGCTTTTGACGCTCGGAGCCTCGCAGCACTGCTCCTCTGTGGTCTTCTTTTTCTGAGACCTTGGAGTCGGAGTCCGACTCCTATCGCTCCGGCAGAAGTAGGAGCAGGAGATACAGGTCGCGGCAGGAGAGACGAGCCTACCTGGCAACGTGGCTGCTGCAGTGGCAGAACTCGACACAGTGGCTCTTCTGGACGCCCTGGGCCTTCCATCAAAGCCAGGGAGAGAGCCAGGGGTTGTGCTCGGCATCAACATCTGTAGCTTTGGCTACCTTCATGCCACCTTCTGCCCCTCATGGACCTGCAGCTCCGGTGCTCTCTGGTCAGCCATTTCCTGAAGGTCTCGACAGGCTATATCCGCATGTCTAATAGCCGGTCCCAGCCTGGGACCTTAATCTGGTCCTTTCCAGACTGACGGGGCAGCCTTCGAACCACTGGCGACATGCTCCCTGCTCTACCTATCATACAAGGTGGTGTTTCTGGTAGTGATAACTTCAGCCAGGAGGGCATCTGAGCTCAAGGTCATAACATCAGAGCCTCCTTACACCGTGTTCTATAAGGACAAAGTTCAGCTCAGGCCACACCCAGCCTTCCTCTCGAAGGTTGTTTCCCAATTTCACATCAACAAGGACATCTTCCTCCCAGTCTTCTATCCTAAGCCACACTCAAGTGGCAGGGAGCAGAAGCTTCACTAATTGGATGTCCGCAGAGCGCTAACCTTCTACATCGAGAGAACGAAGCTGTTCCAAAAGTCAATTCAACTGTTTGTGGCTATGACAGACAGGATGAAAGGTCTTCTAGTCTCCTCCCAATGAATTTCTTCGTGGATCACGTCCTGCATCCTGGAATACTACACCCTGGCAGGAGCATCTGCCCCTCCGCTCACAGCGTGCTCCACCAGGGCGCAGGTTCCCACCCAGGAAAATATGCAGAGCGCCGACATGGTCTTCCATACATGTTTTCATTGTGCATTATACGATTAACCAGCAGGCCAGAGACGATGCAGCCTTTGGTAGAGCAGTGCTCCAATCAGTGCATAACTCCAACCCAGCCTCCAGAACTTAGGCTTGGGGGTCACCTGATTGGAATGGACATGAACAAGCACTCGAAGAAGAAAAAAGAGTTACTCACCTTCTAGTAACTGTTGTTCTTCGAGATGTGTTGTTCATGTCCATTCCAATACCCACCCTCCTCTCCCTCTGTCGGAGTAGCCGGCAAGAAGGAACTGAGGTGGTGGCGTGTCGGCATGGCTCTATATTGAGCGCCATGAAGGCGTGACTCCAGGGGCACCCAGGTCGACACGACGGATGCTGCTATGGGAAAAATCTTCCGGCTGCTCTGCGCGTGCACACACCTGACTGGAAGGGACATGAACAACACATATCGAAGGACAACAGTTACGAGAAGGTGAGTAACTGTTTTTTAGGGTTGGGTTGATCTTGGGTAAGCTTATTAGCATGTGAATAGGTTCTTTTATTGTTTTTAATATGGCTTCTCTGTAGTGCTTTTAACTTAAGAATAAAATAGGCTTGCAAAGAAAGTGCTGTATGGCAAAGTATAACTAAGGCTGCGATTTAGTCATGGATTCCATGACTTCCGAAGACCTCCATGACTTCAGCCAGTGCCGGCTGGGAGCTGCAGGGTCCCCTGCCACCTGCAGAAGACGGGAGCGGCTGGGTACCCCCGCTGCTCACCCCCTGAGCTCCTGGCAGCGCAGGAGGTAGGGGGAACCCCACAGCTTGGAGCTGTCAACGGAGGGGGGACCCTGGCGCTCCGAGCCCCCACGGCTGGAAGGGGATCCCTGGAGCTCCCAGCCCATCCACAGCTGCCCAGGCTCCCCATTTTGTCACAGATATTTTTAGTAAAAGTCAGGGACAGGTTATGGGCTTCCATGAATTTTTCATTATTGCTTGTGACCTGTCCCTGACTTTTACTAAAAATATCCATGACAAAATCTTAGCCTTACGTATAACTATTGGCAATTACTCTGTTTATTAGGCTCTGAAGAGACAGCAAGTAGGCCTGGTTAGGCACATTGTCCCTGCAGGGAATAACACAGTGAAGTTAGGAACTGTTCAGCCTGGAGAGACACTGGTCAGAAGGAAAAGAGATGCGTGTCTCCATGCACGAGGTGAGGGCCTGGGGAGCTTGAAGCCTGAGACTGGGTGCCCTTGCTGTACTGAGGGAGTACAGGTACAGTTGCCCTGAACTGAGACAGTACTATCCCTAAAATGCTGTACCCTCTTAGGTGAAACATGGTAGCTCTTTAATAGCGAAGAGCAACATTAAACAGACTGATCCAGGAAGTGAAAAATAATATATGGAAATGACATTACAAGGGGAACATCAGGGAGGTAAAATGTAATTATTTAAATTGGAATTTGGCCAAGATACTGTCACTAATGCAGCAAGTCTTTTGGAAAATGCTGTGGATCTTTAATAAGCATGGATAGTTGGGCTTTAGGTTGCCTTATCCAAAAGACAGCGTAGTAGCCCCTGTACGATACTGGAGCATTGTTTCATAAATGACAAAGGGAGGAAGGCCACCTACTGAATCACCATTTGAGTTTTTCTTTCAACCTTTCCATTTAATACTAAGTAGGCCCAAAGATAAATTCTGATGAGATCACAAGGCTTTCAATTGTGCACTGCTTAAACTTGTTATGAAACCAATGTCACCTGATTATACTTTATTGAATATTGTTAGAATGTTCTTTCTAAAGGAATTTTCCAACTAAGCCACACATGTAGTAGCAACAGACATCTGCATCTGTGTTCAATAGGCTTTTAACTTGATCTGTTGCACCAACCCCAAAAAATTGTGAGCATCAAAGGAGGTTTCTTAGCTTCCATTGGATAAAAAAATAAATCTTGAGAAAAATGTTGACATTTGGGACAATATTAAATTATGCACCATCGTGGTATATGGATTTAATGTATCTGTTTCATATTTAGTATGAAATATTTACTATAGCAATATCTCCTTCATATGGTGTATCCCATCTCTCTCCGTATAAATCCTTTCTATGAAAAGGAGCTGTGAAAAATAGAAGACCTTATATGGAGTAAATAAAGAGCAATTTACAGACAAATGATGAATCTGAGAGATATGGAAGACATCCTAAGAGTAAAAAAAAAAAAAAAAAAATCCTCATAATTCATATCAAGTGAAGCCACAAGTGAAATATGGAGGCCTTACATCATAAATAGAATGATTCTATGTTCCACAGATGTTCACTTTGTCATGTCTATTTGAAAGATTTAAAATAATGTTTCATTCTTTTGTATTAAAATATGACAGAATTCTATCGTTTCAGGTTGAGCAGAGCTGTTTGTGTGAGTAGAGAACATCTCCTGCTGAAGTCGTAGGGGACCTTCTGCAATCTGCTTTGCCTCGTTCCCAGAGGGTAAAAAAATTTATTCCAAAACTCCTTATTAGTTTGATATTCTGTCAAAGATTTTTCTTTAACAATGGAAAGATATGATTAGTCTGGGATGAAAAGTTTTGCTGTACATAGAAAGGGTTCTTTGTAAAACTCCAGATAAAACTAAAACAAGGCGGGTTGAAACAGCCTGCTGAGTCTGCAGCTATAATGTACGTTGTATGTACTGGCTTCAAACCCTCATCAAAAGTAAATGAGGCTTTGTCTACACTTAAAAAGGTTTGCTGGTACAGGTATACTGGTAGAGCTATACCAAGCAAAACCTTCCTAGTGCAGACACAGCTCATAGTGGCAGAACCAGTTCCCCAAACAAAAAAAAACTATACTGTCAAAAGGATTTTTTATCTGTATAACTGTGTCTACAGTAGGGCTTTTGTCAGCACAGCTATGTAGGTTAGGGTGTGATTTTTTTCTCTCACACTCCTAACTGACAAAGCTATGCCAGTAAAACTTTCCAGTGTAGACCAGCCCCCAGTAAGGACAGAAGTGACTGCACTGATTCCAGATAAGCAAAATGGCTGCAATGCTGTTATTTTAATATGTTTAGTAAATGAGTCCTGACACATTTCATCCCCAACACATATGCCTGTGCTTGTGTGCAAGTCATACCAGGCAGGGACAATGCATGAGTTAGTAAAAGATGATGAGCAAATCCCATGCAGCCATTACTCTACTTGTATACTACTTTTCCATGCAAGCAGGATGACAAGTGGCCTGTGGCAGGGGATGTGCCTAGAGTTATAGCAAAACCTTAAGATGTACATACTTTGTAGTTTCAGGAGACTGTTTGTTTCTTTAATTTTGTAATGAAAATTAATTATATTCCCTTAAACTGGGATACTGACCTTTTAAACTGGATGTACCCCTACACCAGAGGTTCCCAAAGTGGGCGATACCGCCCCCTGGGGGGCGCTGGAACGATCCAGGGGGGGCAGTAGTAGCCTCGGGTGCAATTGGGGGGCGTTGAATAAAAATAAGGGGGCGGTGGAAGCATAAAGAAAGAAGAGAATATAAGAAAATTTTGAAAAACCGTTCGTACATGTTTCATCTGTTGTGTAACAGAGTTAAAGTTGTAGTGATTACTTTATTTTCCAAATAAATTCACAAATTGTAACCGATCAGGTGTCAAGTCTGCCAACAGCTCTTAACAAGCAAGCTTTGGCAGGCGAGCGTGTCGCACATTGTCGGGAAGTCCAGCATGCTTCGGCAGGAATATGTGCGTGTAATGACTTGTTTACAATACGATACTATAAATAGGCGACATGTATGAAATCTAATTTAGATTGTTTCTGAATTGTGTAAAAAGCAGTTAACAATAGTGCAATAAGTATTTAAAATTTTTTATTCATATTCGATACCTTCAATCTTTACGGATTACGGATCACATACAAAGCAAATTGTATTATTGTTTACCTGGAGCATCTGGAGACCCTGGAAGAATTCCACCATGATTTCAACAGCTTCCACCCCACCATCAACCTCAGCCTGGACCAATCTACATGGGAGGTCCACTTCCTAGACACCACAATAAAAATAAGCGATGGCCACGTTAACACCACCCTATACCGAAAACCCATCGACCGCTATGCCTACCTTCATGCCTCCAGCTTCCACCCCGGACACACCACACGATCCATCGTCTACAGCCAAGCGCTGAGGTACAACCGCATCTGCTCCAACCCCTCAAACAGAGACCAACACCTACAAGATCTTCACCAAGCATTCTCAAAACTACGATACCCACACAAGGAAATAAAGAAACAAATCAACAGAGCCAGACGTGTACCCAGAAACCTCCTGCTACAAGACAGGCCCAAAAAAGAAACCAACAGAACTCCACTGGCTATCACCTACAGTCCTCAGCTTAAACCTCTCCAACGCATCATCAGTGATCTACAACCCATTCTGGGCAATGATCCCTCACTTTCACAGACTTTGGGGGCAGGCCAGTCCTCGCCCACAGACAACCCGCCAACCTTAAGCATATGCTCACCAGCAACCACACACCGCACCATAACAACTCAAACTCAGGAACCAACCCATGCAACAAACCTCGATGCCAACTCTGCCCACATATCTACACCAGCAACACCATCACAGGACCTAACCAGATCAGCTACAACATCACCAGCTCATTCACCTGCACGTCCACCAATGTTATATATGCCATCATGTGCCAGCAATGCCCCTCTGCTATGTACATTGGCCAAACTGGACAGTCACTACGCAAGAGGATAAATGGACACAAGTCAGATATCAGGAATGGCAATATACAAAAACCTGTAGGAGAACACTTCAACCTCCCTGGCCACACAATAGCAGATGTAAAGGTAGCCATCTTACAGCAAAAAAACTTCAGGACCAGACTCCAAAGAGAAACTGCTGAGCTCCAGTTCATTTGCAAATTTGACACCATCAGATCAGGATTAAACAAAGACTGTGAATGGCTATCCAACTACAGAAGCAGTTTCTCCTCCCTTGGTGTTCACACCTCAACTGCTAGCAGAGCACCTCACCCTCCCTGATTGAACTAACCTCGTTATCTCCATACTGATTTATACCTGCCTCTGGAAATTTCCATTACTTGCATCTGAAGAAGTGAGGTTCTTACCCACAAAAGCTTATGCTCCCAATACTTCTGTTAGTCTTAAAGGTGCCACAGGACCCTCTGTTGCTTTTTACAGATTCAGATTAACACGGCTACCCCTCTGATACTTGTATTATTGTTGTTTCAATGAAACAGCAATTTACACATGAGTATTTTTATACATTTTCTTACATAGCTACCATACATTTCTGTCAAGTATCAGAGGGGTAGCCGTGTTTGTTGCTTTTTACAGATTCAGACTGAGGGTCCTGTGGCACCTTTGAGACCAACAGAAGTACAGGGAGCATAAGCTTTCGTGGGTAAGAACCTCACTTCTTGCATTTGAAGAAGTGAGGTTCTTACCCACGAAAGCTTATGCTCCCTGTACTTCTGTTAGTCTCAAAGGTGCCACAGGACCCTCTGTTGCTTTATACATTTCTGTGTCTCTAGTGCTTACTAATAATAAAATCGTAGCAGGCTTGTGTCGGTACAGTACTATCTGAAGTGTACAGTCAATATATTTGTCATTTTTTATTACAATATTAATGAAAACAGGGGAATGAAATCATAAAAAAACTGTTTATTAACATTTATTTATATCTATCAAATCATCTGTGTTAATTGGTAAATAAGGCATGTGTTAATAAGGAACAATTATTTAATTAAGGGCAAACTAAATTAAAACTATTAACTGATTTTTAATTGCATATTGATTATTTTTTAAATTAATTATTGATAAATTTAGTTTGATATTTGACAATTTAATATCAAATACATATATCTAATGCTGAGCAAAGAACAAAACCCAGTTTATTAGTTTCATTAGTATTTTAGTTTGGTTGTCTTTTGCCGTCTTATGCAAAAACCACTGTATACTTGATGTTGTGGGCGATATTCTAATAACACATCTTTCTTTACTATATTGTAGGACGTAGGTAGAAATATAGATACATAAAAGAACGCAAATTTGTCACTGCATCTTTCTGTTTGTTCGCTTAAAGAAGGTAGATTTCCAGGGGGGCACTGAGTAATTTTTTTTCTGAAAAGGGGGCGGTAGGCCAAATAAGTTTGGGAACCTCTGCCCTACACTGAAAAGTGTAAATGCACTATTTATACTTGGCTTAAAAAGTATCAAAATCCAGAAAGGAATTACAATAATCTCTTAAATTTAGTTATTAATTCAAACAAGCCTAAATTAAATTGAAGCAGCAAACTATGGGGGAGCAGGGGGAATTAAGTCTATCTGGTTGCACAGAAACTCCATCCAAAGCTCCTCACCAGGCTATTGTTACAAAGTTTACAACAATCAGAACCTGCTCATTTCATGTTTATTCTCAGAAGGCACAACTCAGTGTTAGCTGCTTATTGGAAATACTAATTTTACAAGTTAACTCTTTAATATATGTCACAAACCCCAGAGTGGGTGTATATTGTAATTAGACCAAAAGGCATTTCTTACTTTAACAGTAAAAGACATTTTTAATGTAACAATATTTCAGATAAAATATTAAATGTTTTTATAACAAAACAGATGCAAATATTCATTAAAATTGCAATACTTAGAACACATACAGCACTTTTCACTTTCAAAGTGCTTTACAAACCTTTACCAAATAATTCCTCACAACACCCTTGTGAGGAAGGTATTACACACCATTTTACAGGTGAGGAAATTGGCAGTGTGTGACTTGCTCAAGACACAAGAGGGGGAATCTGTAGACCATAAAACTAGAACTCAGGAATTCTTGGCTTTCAATCCTGTGCCCAGACCATACATCTCAATATAGTTGTTACTTTAAACTTTGTATAAGAACACCCAAAAAGTTGTTCTAATAAGAGGTAGCCTCCATATAATGGTTTGGGTACAATAGGATGTACAGAGGTTTTGCCTTATTTTTAAGTTTGGTGCAGCAGCAAGAACCAGTGTAAATAACACTACATTTCCCCATTCAAGAACTGACCAAACATAGGTTTAATTAATTTATGAGATTATCATCATCATTAACTATTTATATTGCAATAGCACTTGGGACACCATTCATGGATCAGAGACTCACTGTGCTAGGAACTGTGAACAAATCCCCAAAAGGTGAACCCTTTAAACTTTTTCTTTCTTCTTGCTAATATAATCCATCCTGTTCAGATCAAGAAAAAAGCCTTTAGATCTAATACTTGTGTATTTCAACTACTCAGGTAAAAGAAATGAAATATAATTAAAATGTTGGCACTTAGTGTCCAAAGAAGAATGTATATTTCAAAGTACTTTGGGGAATTGTTCCTTGACACAAAACATTATTTGGACCTGATATTTGATGTAAGTTTTCTTTTTATTGTTTTGTCTACTTTAAATTTGATGTTACCTCCAGAAATACATAAAATAAAAAACATGAAAAAAATTGAGCCTGGATTAAGATCATTCAAAACTGGCTATTTAGCAACTTCTTTTCAATAATATAAACTGAATGAAAGCAAACATTTCTAACTACAAGACCATTAATTCTCTACTCTTGATTTTTTTAAGTCCAATTTTACTTGTTTCAGTTTTCCTGTAAAGGTCACGTGCAAAGGGAACAATGGGGTTGTGCCCTTTTTTGTGATAAAGGCTTGAATTTTTTTCCTGCTTGTTTTTTTTTTTTTTAAGCCTTAAAAGGATGTCAATTCTTATTTCCTTTTTGGTGGTGAACTTCTTGGATGACTCAGATTTGTATAGGAAACTTCCTCAGACAATAATTGAATGGGTAGGGTATTAAATCTTTCCAAAAGTCTCCCAAGTATTTGAAATAGGTGTAAACATAAAAAAAAACAAACCCACTATTTTAAGCTGCCTGGATAACCATGTCCTGTCTACTAATAAGATTTTATTTCCTTTGGTCATGTCTACACAGTGAGTTAGCATGCAGCAAGCCAAACAGCGAATCTACAATGCATCACCTTGCTGTGTAATGTCCTGTGTGGACACTTGTAGTTTAGTGAAGATCCTGGAGTGTGGGTTAGCAACTGTGCTTTCAAACAGTAGTATGCTAACCCACACTCCAGGACTTTCTCCATGCTACACTGTTTGTAAGGGTGTCCACATGGGACTTTGTTGTGCTGCAAGCTGATGCGCTGTAGAGTCCCACCTTGGCTTGCCCTGCAATAACTTGCCACATATATGAGCCTTTTCTACCGTTGTCATAATCATACTAGTTCCTCCACTGTCCATGGAGTCTGTCACAAAGTCTAGATTTCTAAAGTAAAAACAAGAAGGAAAATATTTTCAAAGAGAATCTCCACCGAACTTTCAGACCTGCTGCTCTAGAAATCAGAAAGAGGAAAAAAGGGCACAAACCTATTTTTCCCTTGTTACATCACCTTTAAAGTAAAGCTACAAGAAACAACTAAAATTTGACTTTTGTTTAAAAAAAAAAAAAGACAGGTAAAGCAGAAGCAAGGGTATGGGTGAAATGTTTGAGGGGGAAAAAATATATGAGGCTCTGGCCTACTTTCCTTGTGCTGATTTGAACTACACATTGTGGGTACCACCTAGTGGAGACAGGGAGGATTCTTCATCTTGCATTCTTTATTACCTTTACCCTGCTACTTACACCAGGGGGCTTCCCGCCCAAAGGCAATGCTCCGCCTCCCAGACCAGTCACCTTGACTTGAGAGGGCGAGCATGCACCTGCGCTGGTTCTCAGTCCCACTGCAACGAGGAATGTAAATATCGGTTACAAACGTTGACCGGTTAAATGATTACAATGATATCGTTTAATTGGTTAACTGTTAACCAAGGTCGCTGCGGCTGGGCTGGCGCAGCCGGGACCCCTCTGGCCAATGGTTAAGGGCCGGTTAACCGATAAACCTACTGCTTTGGTTAAACGTTTACATCCCTGTTTGCAACCCCCGTATTCCCGGTTGGGGTTTAATCCGGAGTCTCTCGTGGATGGGTTTTTGAAAGCCCAGCCCGGGCAGGCGAGCGGTGACGTAGGACTCCCCGCTTCCAGGTGCCCAGGCTCAAGCCGTTTCTCGCAGCTGGCTGCAGGGAAAAGCTTGAGCTCAGGGCCGAGCCCGCCGTGGGCTCCCCAACGAGCTCCTCGTGCTGGCTGAGCCCGGGGCAGGTTCTCGGGGGACGCAGCCGCATCGGCCGGGGCTGCCAGGACGCACCGCCCACAGCGGGGGCTGGCCTCGGTGCTCGGGCTGTTGCAGTTCCCCGGACGATGGGGACAGCCGACTGGGCCTGCGCCCCATACGCCACCGCCGCTCCGCCCTATGCCTCCCTCGCCGCAACCCCCAAGGTCTCACTCCGAGAGCCGTTAAGTTACCCGGGTCTATTTGAACAGCATCATAGGAATAATCGGCTCGCGCAAGACGCTGATTGGTTGATCGTCTCGCGCTGTTATTGGCGGAGGCGGCAAAGGGTGGGTGGGGTTGAGTCGGTGTGACAGGACCTACTCACTTTCCTTGGAAAGGGAGGGGGGCAGGCATCCATGTGCGATGGTTTAACCCGTCCCATCCCCTTCCTAGGCTCGAGCCCTCTGGCCAGGCCTCTACCGCCGCACGCGCGCGCCCCGCCCCGCCAGGACCCCGCGGGCTGGCAAATATATTGCCTGAGTCTAGGAGACAGACAGTTGTGCTGGGGTTCTTAGCGCGCCCCGTAATGCGGCCTAGCGCGCCTACAAGATTTTTGTGAGGTGACGAAGCTCTGTTGGCCGCGGCTACCCTTTCAATCCCGAGGGGCCTGGAGGGATTTCTCTGCTGGCGTTTGCCCAGGAAGGCCGCACACGCCCTGGCGCGAGGGGGCAGGTGTCGGGTCCTGGGGCAAGGGAAAACCCGCCAACTTTCCCGTTGTGGGGAGCGCGGGACTGGGGCGCCCTGTAGTCTCCATAGCAACCAGGGAGGGTGATTCTAGGAGAGCGTGCCCCCTCCCGGCGGCACCGGGGCCAAGCGAAGATGTAGCGGGTGAGGAGACGCGGCGCCGGCAGGGACCCTCCCCCCAGGAGTCAGGGGACTCACCCCATCCCTTGCGGGTCAGGAGCGGGGGGAGGGGGCGAGGGCGCCTCCACTCACTCTGGGGCCGGTGGAGTTTGGGGGTTTCCCCTCCCGCCTCAAGTGCCTGGGGAGCCTGTGATTCCTTCCCGGGGACACGCTCCAGCAGCTCTTGCGGTCGCGGTCACCCTCCCCGGGCGGGGGGGGAGCGGGAATGGCTGGAATAAAGGGCTTAGTCGGCTTCAGTCTCACGAACTGCGGCGCCAGGGGCCCTGTGGGTATCAAGTGGCGCGGGGCCGCGGCCGCCTTCCCGCGTCGGGGCCAAACCCCGCTGCGGGCTCGGGTTCTTCGTGCTCGCAGAAGGTGCTATCGCTGGGCGGGCTTCCCCGCCACGGTACCCCCAACAGCCCCGCTCTCCAGCGCGGGTCAGGCAGGCTCCAGCCCATTCATGCCTTGGCCCCTCTGCTGGAAACGCCACACGGGCACCAGGTGGTGCAGACCGTGTCTGCTGTGAGGTGGGCCCGATCTTCTACACTAGACTGAAACGTCAGCGCAGCCCCTTTCAGGCAGGCCCTTGGACACAGCCAGGGGAGACGACCTGGTTTTGGTCATTCCCAACCCCCGCCTAGAGTCCGAGTGCTGAAGGTGAAGCGGCTCTTGCCCAGTCCTCTGACCCACGCGGGCCACTAGAAAGTACTGTCATGAACTTTTATTGCATGCATGGCCGCTTCCCATAATAAAAGTAAACGTAACATGTATTTGACAGGTGTTACTGCCGCTTGCAGCTTTCTGTCTAGGGTGATCTTATTCCCCGTCCCCATTATTTGTGAGTGAGGAAAAAATGCCAGGTGTATTACCGACTGATGCTACTGGGCTTTTGAGAGGTAGTCCGTCAAAGAAAAACAGACTTTCCCTGAAGCTTTTCCAAAAAAAGGAAACGAAAAGAGCACTGGATTTTACAGAGTCACAAGAAAATGAACAAAAGAGTTCAGAATACAGAGGCTCAGAAATGTATGTAAGAGTTTAAGATTTTCTGATTATAACCTGGTCAATGCTAAACATTCTAAGAAGTATTTTTATTTTATATGAGAAATAGTTAGTTTGTTTAATAATGGACAAGTGGGAGTAAAAACATCTTAATAAATGGATGTCTTATCAACCTGGCTCTTGAAAACTAAACTGTTCTGCTTGGGCTCTTGAAAACTAAACTGTTCTGCTTGCTGCACTGCTCCAATAGAGAATAAATGTCACAAAGCATGTTATAATGGAATGCTTGAGTCAGTTTCATCTAACTGAACTGATTTTGCTACTTGAAACCTGTTTTTCTGAAATTTAAGAAAATGAGAGGTGACTTAGTTTACACTTACGGATGTTAACCTTCCTTGTAGAATGTCTAACTTGTGGAGAATGTGATCAATACACTAAGCTAACAGAGGATACTTATTCAGATTTATGTCTCAAATTATAAAAAAAAAAATATTCTGGCTTTAAAGAATTTGCAAACCACAAACCTGTTTTTCAAAATGAGATTTAAGTGAGTCTTAATGCCTGGGCAAGGTTCTGGATTTTAAAGTTCCATTTCTAGTACTTGTACAAGCATCGGCAGTTCCAGTACTAGCTTTCTTCCATTACATTTCACCAGTGTCCCTCAATGAGGCTTCCAGCTCACTTCATACCAGGTAATGAAGGGGGTTAGATGGGAAAAGGAGAATTACTCAAGCACATTAAATTACAAATGCACTGATGACCATTTAAGCCTTTGTTTTATTACACCAATACAATGTGTTAACAGTCTAATGCTTCTACACTAGCTTTTGGTTACTTCTCTACATAATGGACTGAGTCTTGCCCTTGGGTTTGTGTGCAGGAATTTCTGCCATGATAATCTTTTGGCGATGGGAGGGGGAAGGTTAGAATGGAAAGTATACACTGTGGCATTTTTTGCTTAGTGCTGCAGTAACTAAGTCTATGAATAACTCAAATGTTATAGAAAAACTTGTAGAGTTTTTTCCATATTGGTTTGAAGGACTTCAGAAAAAACTGTCTGACTAGGTATAGCACATAGGCGCCCTACCAAATTCATGGTCCATTTTGTTCAATTTCACAATTACAGGATTTAAAAAATAATAAATTTCATGATCTCAGTTATTTAAATCTGAAATTTCATGGTGTTGTAACTGTAGGGGTCCTGACCCAAAAGGGGACTGTGGTGGGGGGGTTTGCAAGGTTATTGTAGGGGGGTCATGGTACTGTCACCCTTATTCCTGCACTGCTGCTGTTGGCGGCACTGCCTTCTCCGCCTGCCCAGCTCTGAGCAGCAGCTGCTGGCTGGGAGCCCAGCTCTGAAGGCAGTGTGCCAACAGCAGCGCGGAAGTAAGAATGACATGGTATGGTATTGCCACCCTTACTTCTGTGTTGCTGCTGGTGGGGTGCTGCCTTCAGAACTGGGTGTCTAGCCACCGCTCTCCGGCCACTCAGCTCTGAAGGCAGCGCAGAAATAATGGTGGCAATTCTATGACCCCCCTACAATATTCTTGCAAAGCCCCCACCCCCACCATGCCCTTTGGGTCGGGATCTCCAATTTGAGAAACACTGGTGTCCCATGTGAAATCTGTATAGTATAGGGTAAAAGTACACAAAACACCAGCTTTCACGGGGGAGACCAGACTTTGCGGTCCATGATGCGTTTTTCATGGCTGTGAATTTGGTAGGGCCCTACACATGGGTATTGTACTATTCCTGGAATATCTGTGTGCTTATTGCAAACCTTTTTGCATAAATTTCCTAGTAAATACTGTTTCTGTTGAGTGGTTCCATCTTTGAGCATACAGCATAGCATGAGTGTCAAAAACAGATAGTTTTGGTACCATCTATGATCTATTGACCGTATAAAAAGATTAATTTTATATAGTAGTATAAGGGCCAGATTTTTAAAGGTATTTAGGTACCTAACTCCTTTTAAAAATCCAGCCCCAAGTGTTAAAAGATGTTTTGTAAGAAGTTAATGATGTGAAGGATAAACACTTCAAAAGGTCAAGATGTATATGCATGTGTTCTAAGATGTAAAAAAAAAAAAAAAAGTCTTGCTTTCTATTACATACTCTCTTCTCTGTTTAATAGTGATCAGGTTGTTCCTGCAGCACAGCCTCCTTCACCCATTAGTTGCGAGAAAAAAGACAACATGCTGCCTTTTGTGGGCTTGAACAATCTTGGCAATACTTGTTACCTTAACAGCATACTTCAGGTAAATTCAATTTTGGGGATTGGAAAAGATATTTGCGTTGTCGTTAAACATTTTATACAAACACTTTAGACTCCTAATTTGACAAAATATTGGGTAAAAATGGGATTGAAGGGAGATACCACACACTCAAGGCAGCCAATGGTGCACATATATCTATATCTACTCCTGCTCACTTGCAGGAGTAATTGTTTTATAAAGAAATTACTGCGTTGCCCTAAAGGTTTGCTCCCAGGATTTGGCACGAGTTGGCCTTGTTCTCTGACCACACCACTTTCCTCGTTTTGCGTCATTGTGCCAAGTTAGGTGCACGAGTGGAGGCAGAACTTGGTGATGTAAATCCCTTTGTATTCTGCAGAGGGATGCAGATTGCCCTTTAATTTAATAAAGCAGAGTTCCATCCAACACTAATAGTTGGAATATTCCAAGGGATGTTATCAAGTAGTTGAAACTCACGATTTTATTATTTTTGTTTCCCAATTTATGAAATTAAAAAAATAACTAATTTGAATCTCTTTTAAAACTGAAGCATTCCCTGGCAATGTTGGAAACTCAATATCTTTGTATTAGTGCAGGAAACCAGAAAGACAAACTGCTGACTAGTCATTTCTCTACACAAGTGTAAAAAGTGTAGTAAAGTGAAAAAATACAGTGTAAGTGATGGAAATGAAACAGCTGTTTAGTTTACTTTTCAGTCGTTCATGTTAACTGACTTATCTTCTATCCCTTTAATCACATGGGTGGAATTTTCAAGTGTCTAAGGGAGTCAGTTGCTCAATTCTTATTAAATTTTGAAGCTTTTAAAATCACTGAAAGTTGGACATCTGACTCCCTTTGGCGTTTTAAGTATTATGAGTGAGATTTTTCAAATTTCTACCTTAGTTTTAGTTAGTGGAGATAACTTTATAGTCAGGGATTCAAAAGTAAGCTTTCCACTACAGCTCTACATTCCTGAATATCTCTCGTACTGTAAAATGAGTGTTGAGTGGCAGGGAGAAGCTTAACTTTTTGGACTGAAATTTGGTAGACAAGGTTCCCTGATCTGCAGCAGACTTCCAATGGATGTTGGATTGAGCACCTAATCTTTCTTCCTCAATTCCTTACCTGTAAAGTGGAGATAGGAAAGAATTATCTCACAAGGACTTTGAAAGGATAAATTCATTAATGTTTGAGGTATTAAAGTATTCATGACCTCCATTTCCTCAAATGCCACAGTGATGAGAGCCACATAAGTACCTAGGTAGAACTTCTTTACTCTTGTGCTTAAGTTTTTAACATGAATATTATATTAATATTGTTTTTAAATTGTACTCTACCTATATTTGCACAGCCTGGGCCATCAAGGTTTCTGCATCCTGGCGTGCTGTACAACAACCTAGGAGATGCAGAAGCAGATCTTGGCCTATGTGCATGGACTTTTAATGTTAGTTTTAACTTTAATTTCATGTACAACTTTTGCTCACTTAAAATTTTTTTTTCTTGTTTTATACTGCTGCTGCTAGGTGTTATATTTTTGCCCTGGCTTTAAAACTGGAGTGAAACACTTATTTAACATTATTTCAAAGAAGAGAGAAATGTTAAAGGATGAAGGAGAACAAAAGTCAGACAAGGTAAATTTTATATATATCATTTGATCTTTCTTTAGCTGTAATTATGCAAGTAAGTGCAGAATAAATTAAACGATCATATCTTGGAATATGTAGGGGCACACAGTAAAGAGCTTTTTTTAACTTCTGTTGAAGAAAATTTACCTTTATTATAGTGGAATCATTTTTGACTCATTTACAACTTATAACACTGCCCTTCAAAGTTATTTCTGGAAGGTTTATAAGTAAGATTGCAAGTCTTTCATGAACGTCACAGATTCCGTGACTTCCGCAACTGCAGGGATTGACCCCGGGCCGGCCCCCTTCCCCCCCCCGGAGCGGCAGTAGGGCCCCGGGCCGCCCCCTCGCCCTGGAGCGGTGGCGGGGCCCCAAGCTGACCCCTGCCCCAAGAATTATTTTGGGGATAGAATATCCGGTGGAATCTGTTGGTCTTCCATATATTGCTTCCTGCAGGCAAAAAAGCAATATATTTAATGTTTCAAGAAGCACCTGCTTCCATCCCCTTAACTGATAGAAATGCTGGCAATGACGGACAGAAAAGGGATAAAGGAGGCAGGGGAAAAAACCTTCAACTGTTGTATTCAGAGGAAAAAGCTCAACTATTGTCTTTTCTTTTATGATTACAGGGAAGTTGTAAAGAAGATCCTTTGGCAAGTTATGAACTAATCTGCAGTTTGCATTCCTTGATTCTTTCAGTGGAACAGCTTCAGGCCAGCTTTCTATTAAATCCAGAAAAATATACAGATGAACTTGCTACTCAGCCAAGAAGGCTACTAAACACACTTAGGTATAAATAATCTTAAATGAAATGTCAGAATTTTCACTGAAATTTGAGCTGATTATAATTTGTGTATTACAATCTTAAGAAAACATTGGGGATTGATGTTCTTAAATTTGATACACTAACATAGGAAATGTGTTTTTTTTTTTGTTTGTTTTTTTCCCCCCCCACATTCCATGCAGGGGATTGCATCAGTTCTGCTACTCAGAAGAATTCTCTAGCAGCCACATAGTGAAACTGATATAATACCAGTCAGTTTTACTGTGGGAAGATGGCCCAAGATAAAATTTGTGCACCTACTGTTTCAGCTTTCTCTTGTGGTATCAAGGTTTAGAGCTAAAAATATAAAATCTACATAGGAGTTCCATTGTAACACAATAACTGATCACATGTGGTAGTCTCCAGATGTATCATTTCAAAACAATATAACACTTCCCTTTTTCTCTATAGAGAACTTAACCCTATGTATGAAGGATATCTGCAACATGATGCCCAGGAAGTATTGCAGTGTATCCTAGGAAACATCCAGGAAACATGTCAGATATTGAAGAAGGAAGAATTGAAAAATATGCCAGTGGAAGAGCCTATAGCTCATTTGGAGGAGAAGTCTAATCAAAATACTGAAAGCAATGGCATTAACAGCCCTGGTGAGGAAAATGACTATGCAACAAGCAGTCACACTGCAGAGGAGTCTGAAGACAAACTATCCAAAGGAAATGGGAAAAGGAAAAGTGATACTGAGAGTGGGAATGCAAAGAAAAAATCTAAAGTATCCAAGGAGCATAATGCAGTAGAGGGAAATCAGAGACAGACCAGATCAAAGAGGAAAGCAACAGTGGAGAAACTAGAAAATCATACAGATGCCATTGCTAAGTATTCTATTGAAAATGAGATTGCAAAGCCAACACAGAAGAAATCACGACTTAGATTAAACTGGTTTAAATCTTCAGGCAAACAACCCAGCATTCTGTCTAAATTCTGTAGTGTGGGAAAGCTAGCAAACAACTTGGGATCCAAAGAGCAGATGAAAGAAACTGATGGCTGTGAGATTGAAGAGGCATCTGTAAAGTGTGAAAATGGTAATATAAAAGAATATTTTGAACCTGCATCCCCTGTGGAAAGTGCTGGTGAAAAAGGAATTGAAAAACCACTACAAGGAGGTTAGTAAAAAATGTGTGGGCTTAATGTAAACACAGTAGGACTAAGAAACAAATACACATGGGAAGTTAGTGCTCAAATACCATAGTGAGGATTTGAAATCTATTTTTCCTTAAATGGAAAATTTCTACACCCAATGTAATCATATAGGAGATATATATATATATATATATATATATATATATCTGGAAGGGACCTTGAAAGGTCATCAAGTCCAGCCCTCTGCCTTCACTAGCAGGACCAAGTACTGATTTTTGTCCCATATCCCCTTAAGTGGCCCCCTCAAGGATTGAACTCACAACCCTGGGTTTAGCAGGCTAATGCTCAAATCACTGAGCTATCCCTTCCCTCATAATATATGGAGATATCTTATCTACTAGAACTGGAAGGGACCTTGAAAGGTCATCAAGTCCAGCCCCCTGCCTTCACTAGCAGGACCAAGTACTGATTTTATATATATAAAATACCTGACATACAGATATGTCTAAGATATATTTTATAATTAGAAATTAGTGTGAGCAGAAAATAAGGCTCATTGTAGTAATGCAGTGTAAAAGGGTTAGAAGAATGCCAAATTTATACTCGTATTACCACTTGCTAATTTATAATGTAGAGTGTGGGTTGTGGACTTTGAAAAGTCCACAAGTGTTTATGTTCCTCACAAGAGAATTATTTATCATTAAGGTTAATACCAACATATACATAATCCATTAATGATACAAAACAAATTACCCAAGATGAGACATTTTCAATAAAGGATAAATCTAGAATCTAAGCTTAAAATAAAATTTGAAAAATTTGAGTGTTCCAAGATCAAGATTTTTTTTCATATGCTTTATTCAATACCCAATTTATTATGTGCTTGTTTTTATGGTATGTTAAATATTATAATACAAATTAAGGAATTTGAATATCTAAAACTGAGACCATGTCTGTTGTGCACAATGCCAGTTCAGAAAGAATAGTACCAATAACTGTCCTTCATGTACTACTGTGAATAACAACTTTTTGTTAATATAAACAATCTATTATGTAACTTTTTCTAGGTTCAGAGTTAGCTGTTTTTGAATTAGTGGAGAAACTGTTCCAGGGTCAGTTGGTATTGAGAACACGATGTTTGGAGTGTGAATGTTTTACTGAAAGAAGAGAAGACTTTCAAGACATCAGTGTGCCAGTACAAGAAGATGAACTTTCTAAAGCAGAAGAGAGTTCTGAAAGTAAGTAACAGTAAAGGGTCACAATGTGCATATCTGATTAATATATTTATAGTTTTGGGATCGGAGGGAGGGAGATGTGCCCTTGGTGTTTATAGAGGAATGTTACTTTGAAAAATGTGAAATGAAGTAACATTCAACTTCTGCTCTTAGATACACATCCACTGACTTCCCTAGGAATTGTGTGAGTTGTGCACTTGTCTTATCTCAGCCTTTGAAGATTTTGTTTAAATCTGAAACAAAGCAGCATACCAACTGTTTTTCAATCTGAGTTAATCTACATCCTGGCTGGTATCTCTCATTTTTGCACTTCCTGAGATTCAATGAGCAGAGATAATTTACTTATCTTGGTTTAGGGTCTATTTGGTGCATTTTTAATATTCTTAACTTTAATACTAGTTCTTGCAAGTGTCTTAACTTGTATAGCTCTGTTTTAAAATTCTTGTGGTATATACTGGAAATGTATATAACTGTGTATCTGTAAATGTAATAATTCTCTTTTGTAGTTTCTCCAGAGCCAAAAACAGAAATGAAGACCCTAAAATGGGCAATTTCACAGTTTGCATCAGTAGAGAGGATTGTGGGAGAGGATAAATACTTCTGTGAAAACTGTCGTCATTACACAGAAGCAGAACGCAGTCTTTTATTTGATAAAATGCCTGAAGTTATAACAGTTCACTTGAAGTGCTTTGCGGCTAATGGCTTAGAGTGAGTATTGCAGATAAACTATATTAAGAAACAGTGCTGCTGGAAGAGAAACCTTGCCAAAACAGATGCAAATGTTTAAATTACAAAACTTGTTTGTAAACTGAATTTAACTTTGAAACATCACTTGTGAAAACAGAGGAATACAAGTAGTTTATTAGCTGTTTAGCACAGGCTCTTCCTATTTTAGCAAGCCACTAAAGAATTTTCTCAGTGTTAGATTTTTACCATGTTTTGTAATACCCTTGTGAAAGCTGGGGAAAATATTCTCAACATCTCATGCCAACATTTTTGTTTTCTTATATTCCTAATGGAGCTAGAAATTAAGATTAAAAAAAAAAAATTTTTAAAGAAAAACTTGTTAATATCAACGATGGGGATAGATTAACTATTTCAGGATAACTAGTTAGTTAAAGGAGCTACAGAGCATAAAACTGGATTTGGCAACTGTAGATGGTAGAGATTTTGTCACTGAGTGGAGGATATTTTAGAAAGAAAATACTGGAGATTAGCCTCCCACATTCACAACACATTTTTAAAGTATACCAAATTTAGACCATAGTAATTTGACTATGCCTTTGACTTTAAAAACACTCCACTACATTAATTTAGTTACTGTAAGTGCCATTTATGTCAGTGCCTGTAGTTGAGCATTGGCAATATGCTCCTATACTATGTAAATCTTTATTTTGCTGAAAAGGTTACCGTGCCTAATTTCAGTATCTACTTTTTCTTCCAAATTTATGAATGTGAACAAAAATATTCTAGCAAATAGAAATGAATATGAATAGTACAATAGCAGTACACATCTGAGAATTTGGCTACAGCAACATACTTAATACAATTGTTTTAGGAGCAAGTTGGAAAAGCACATGAGCAAGTCACAATAGCACTATTCAGATCTCTGTAGAGAAATACCCATAAAGTGACAGAAGGCCACATCTGAATACATTTTCATTATATTGTAAAATGTATTAAGAAGGTTATTTGTTGTAATCATCATCCAACCAATACATTAGAAATTAATGATCTAACATTACTATTTGAGCTCACTTACAGTTTTTCATATGTTGAAACAACATATGCAGATTTGATCTGGCTTTCCAGCCTTCCCAGTATTCTAAATTACAAGTGATTACTTTCCTGCCACCTGCATCATTTCCTCAGGAAGCAGTAAATGGACACACTGTGCTTATTGACTCAATATTCCACCACTTTACTTCAGTCCCAGACCATGTTCCATCTTCCTGCTACTCAATACTGCACAGAATCAGAATTCAAGATATTAAATGAAATTACCCAAAGTTACAACTTCACTTACTGATTTAGGATGTTTTAGAGGTCCAAAATCTGTTAGAAGCTTCCTGTGTGACCTTGAGCAAGTCACTTAATTTCTCAGGGCTTTAGTCCCTATCTATAAAATTGGGATAATACTTTCATTCAAGATATATTTTGAAACTTAATTAATATTTATAAAGTGCTTGGGGAATCCAGGTGGAAGGTGCTAGGAGTAGCACAAAACATGACTTGACAAATGAGTGGTGCTAGGATACACTGTAAACAGTTACTGATAGCAACTTTATGTACATATATTTATAGCCAATATAAATGTCTGTTTGTAAAATAACCACGTTTTCAAAGGGTTGTGTTACAATATTTTGTCTGGTAATCTTCTAAGCTCCTAAATAATGAATTTCTCCCAAGTGCCCATGAGTGCTGTAGAAATGAAAATCCGATCACAAAATAAAAGAACGAATTGATAGAATTAGAGCAGAATTCTAATGAAGGTACCTCAGTCGTCTTCTTTATTGCCTCCTCTTCAGTAGACCATTCGAGTTATAAAATGTTTACCTTGCATTCTTGTACATATTCCTTGATATGCAAACTAATTTTAGGCATTTCTTTGTTTTGTTTTAATTAATATTCTGAGTCAGATGGAAGAGCCCATACATTTCTGATCCTTCTGTAAGCAATTCAAAAATAAAACTATAGGGGGCTCCTGTCCCAGGGACCCTCAGTTTGTTTATAAGCTTAAACAACACTTTGTCTTCCTTGAGGATTTCTTTAATAATTTCCACGTTACACAGCTGTTTTCCAAATGTCCTATCATTTTTTCTTCTGTCCTGGTGATCTTCAGATCCTCACTCAAAAATATTCACACTTCCATCCAGGCCAGTGATGCTATTTTGAACTGAATCTAGTCTCCCCATTTTCCCTTTGAACCATCTTGAATGCTTTCTGCAAAGGTATCATCAGCCAAAGTGCAAGGAATAAGAACAGAGAGATCAAACTTAATACTGGAGTCAGGAATGCAGCTGAAACGGTTTGGAAAGTTTATTCTAAGGTTCCACTTCTTGGTTTCAGCATTTTAACTTGGAATAGCAGTACTATATCTAAATCACTAGGCTTGGAGGAACAAAAGACACCTGCAAAACAAACAAGAACTGCCAAAGACAGTGAGCCAAAACACTTTGGCTCACTCAAGACAGTGAGCCAAAACACTGTCTCAGGTCACACCCATTGTGAGCCTGACTGGTTTATACATGAGAAAGTCAGCTCCTTTCTAATCTGACTGGAAGAAAAAAATAGGACAAGAAGAGTGAAAGCTGAGCAATTGAGAGAAGGGATTTTTAATCACTGTTTAAAATTTTGGATTTTTGGTTAACATCTAGTTAGTGCCAATAATTGAGTAATGTTTTGGAGAAAGGAAATCTTTGTTAAAGATTCAGTTTCACCCCTCCAGTTAAGTTGTGTGTTAATACACATCCTTTGAGTCCCCCAATAATTTTTCTAGTGATACTGGGGAAGACCAGAATTGACATTCCTATTATTTATAAAACAAGCAGAAAAGTTTTTTGTTGTTTAAGTCCAAGCTTTTTAAGTGCCTATACATTGGAGTAGCAGAAAAAGGCTAGAAACTTTTTTTTTTTTTTTTAACCATCATTTGTAGGTCACAAAGAAAAATGTGAAATGATCCAATAATCTAACTTTACCATTTTTCTTTCAAAGGTTTGATTGTTATGGTGGACTGTCAAAGATAAATACTCCCTTATTGACACCTCTTAAACTGTCACTAGAAGAATGGAGCACAAAGTCTACTAATGATACCTATGGATTATTTGCAGTAGTAATGCACAGTGGCATTACAATTAGCAGTGGACACTACACGGCTTCTGTCAAAATTACAGATCTTAATAGTCTAGAATTAGACAAGGGCAATTTCATCACTGACCAGATGTATGAAGTGATTAAGCCAGAACCACTGAATGAGGAGGAAGCAAGAGCTGTTGCTGAAGATTATGATGATGGTGAAGTCTCTTTTAGAGTCAATGGAAATGCACAGTCAAGTAAAACTTTGAGCAAAAAGAATATGGAAGCTGTTGGACTTCTCGGAGGACAAAAAAGTAAGTCTGACTGTGACTTGTACAACAACAAAGCAACTAACCCTGAAAAGGTTGTTAATACACTAACTGAAAATAAAAATTTTGAGTCTACCAGTACTAATGGGATCTTGGAGTTTAATAAAAGTACTGAAAATGGTGATCAAAATGGTATGGCTTTCAGTGGACTAGAAAACAAAGCTTTGTATGTGTTACAAAGCTTGAAGGAATATGAGGGAAAGTGGTTGCTTTTTGATGATTCTGAAGTGAAGGTTACAGAGGAAAAGGACTTTCTGAATTCTCTCTCCCCTACATCGTCATCTACATCAACTCCTTATCTTTTGTTTTATAAGAAAATTGTAGAGTGATACCGTATTTTGTAAATATTGCAGATTTGCATACACCTGTTGATAGATATGCTTTTTGCATCAAGATTACCTTGATGTAACAGCTGTTTGTCTTTTGAAGCTACTGGATGAGATTATTATAGATCTTACAATTCTGTGTAAACAGCACAATTTGAATTAACAAACCATGTCATAGAACTTAAACTCCTACTAGAACTTCTGTACTGCGGACTAGTGATGTCACCTAGGAATACAAATTTGTATAGATTTTTAAAAGATGTCCAAAAATACAGTAGTGGCTTTTAAATAACTAGTTCTGTTACAACTGACTTGCGTATTATTAGCTTTTTAAAAAAAATAAAGTTATTTGTATTCATATTCTGGAGTAAATTTATATTAAGTAGTAAAACTCATCAGAGGTTGTGTATTTTTGTAACACTGGAAGCAATATTTCATATCTAGTCTTTGGGGCATCAGTATAGGGCACATAAAGTACGGCTATAGCTTAGTGATGACCTTCTTCTTCCCCCGCAAATATCTTTGCTGTGGTGTTCAAAGTACAAAAACAAACGGGGTCTTGTTAACTCATTTAATGTACTGGAAGGAGTGGTACAGCATCTTAAACTTTAACTTAATAGTGGATGTGATGCATACTAAGATTCTTTATATTGCAAGTATTAACTGATTCCTGTTCATACAGATTTGAATGAGCTAACCTGCATCTGTTTTGCATAGGTGTTAAGTGGACAAAGTGTAAATATGTGTGATATTGTAGGTATATCAGATGTATTTGTGGGAGAAAGAAAGCAAGTCAAATTGCTCATCTGTCTGCGGTGTAATAAAATATTTTGTACTTTAAAAGCCCTTTGCATATCTGTTTGGGTGGATTAAGAATTCAGATGTGATCTTATTACCTTAATAGGCTAATTTGTACTGAGAGCTCATGAAACATGGGAAAACTAAAGCATTGGCTTGATCGTGAGTGTGTGTGTGTACACAGATGTATGAAATTAATGCCTATCATTTTACGTTTTTATTTTGTCTGAGATGAATAGATCAGATTATGTGTGAGAGCGTCTATTGCTCCGGCATTACTCTCTCTTCAATCAGTAGGGGGGATAGTAGGGCATAAACACATCCTGCTTCTTTGATCTTTCTTCGAGGAATAAATGTTAACTAAAATTGCTTAGTTCTGGCTTTTACAGTAACAAGATAATGACACTGGACAAAATTTAAACCCTTATGTGAACAGCATTTCTGATCCATCTCTTCAATAAGTTTTAAGGCCTACAGTAATTCATATGTTAAACTGTCAATAGTCAAAGGAGTTTACCAATAAACCTTAGGCAAAAGGAAAATAATTTGTCCCAGTTAGGACTAGGGTGTTTGCCTGCAAATTCAAAGGCAAAGATTTTTTTGAATAGGTGCTAGAAGAAATCACTTAAGGTAAGATCCTGCTGTTGTTACTCTGCATAGTACCTTACTGCCTGGATAGTTCACTGCTTTTAGTAGTTGATCCATAACTGTGTTTTTAAGTTAGGCAAAAGAAAAGCCATGTAATTGATGTACTATAGTATGCATGCTCTACCTTAAGTCTTCAGAACATGCCTGTCGCAGGCAAGGGGGAGGTGACTGATAGACTTCTACTTTAGTAAGCTTAATATAGGGTGACCAGATGTCCTGATTTTTATAGGGACAGTCCCGATTTTTCTTATATAGGCTCCTATTACCCCCCACCCCCATCCCGATTTTTCACATTTGCTGTCTGGTCACCCTAGCTTAATAGGAGGAGAAGTTTAAAGGGCATTGCTTAATCAGATGAGTTCAGTGAGCACACATCACTTCCTGAAGGATGCAGCTCACATTAACTCCCGGTTTACCTAAGTTAATACTGTACTTTTCAGTGTAGGCGTAAATTCACACCTAAAGGAAAGGAAAGGCAAGGCTACATTTTGGATCTTCTCTTGCTCACACATTGCTGATTAGTTTCCACTACTCAAACACAATGAATATAAAAGCCTAATAAAAAATGGTTACCTACGTCTTGTAACAGTTGTTCTTCGAAATGTGTTGCTCATGTCCATTCCAATAGGTGTGTGTGCGCACGCCACATGCATGATGATCGGAAGGTTTTTCCCCTAGCGGTACCTGTTGGGTTGGCTGTGGAGACCCCTGGAGCCTTCATGGTGGTATATATAGGTCCCTGCTGACCCACTGCCTTCTCAGTTCCTGCTTGGCAGAATACTCCAACAGAGGGGAGGCGGGTGAAATTTGGAATGGACATGAGCAACACATCTCAAAGAACCACAGTTACGAGGTAGGTAACAGTTTTTTCTTCTCCGAGTGATTGCTCATGTGCATTCCAATAGGTGACTTCCAAGCAGTTTCCCTGTGGAAGGGGTCAGAATTCACTTGGTTGCTGAGCGTAGGACTACCCTGCCAAAGACTGCATCGTCCCTTGCCTGTTGAGTAATGGCGTAATGCAGGGGTGGGCAAAGTTTTTGGCCTGAGGGCCACACTGGGGTTGCAAAACTAGGGAGGGCCAGGTAGGGAAGGCTGCCCCTCCCCAAACAGCCTGGACCCTGCCCCCTATCCGATCCCTCCCACTTCCCACCCCGACTGTCCTCCTCTGAACTCCTGACCCATCCAACCCCCCTGCTCCTTGTCCCCTAACCGCCCCCCTGGGGACCCCACCCCCTATCCAACCTCCCCGGCCCCTGACTGCCCTGACCCCTATCCACACCCCTGCCTCCTGACAGGACTCCCACGCTTATCCAAACTCCCCCCTCCCCACTGTGTCTCCTGACTGCCCCCCCACCCCAGAATCTCTGCCCCATCCAACCGCCCCCAATCCCCATCCCCTGGGACCTCCTACCCCTTATCTAACCCCCCGACCTCAGCCCCCTTACCATGCTGCTCAGAGCAGCATGTTTGGCTGCCACACCACCCGGCCAGAGCCAGACACGCTGCTGCGCTGCCCTGCCACCCAGAGCACTACCCACATGGTGGTGTGGCTGAAGGGGAGGGTCTAGCCTCCTTGGCTGGGAGCTCAAGAGCTGGGCAAGATGGGCCTGCGGTCTATAGTTTGCCACCTCTGGCGTGGTGTGACGTGAAGGTGTGGATGGAAAACCATGTTACTGCCTTGCATATGTCCTGGATAGGGACCTGCGCCAAGAATGCTACGGTTGCACTCTTGTGGAGTGTGCCGTAAGCGGAGGGGCTGGAATGTTACCCAGGACATAGCACGTCCTGATACAGTACGTGATCCAGGATGAAATGCACTGGGCCGAGATCGGGAGCTCCTTCATCCTTTCTGCGATTGCAATAAAGAGCTGTGGTGACTTACAAAATGGCTTTGTGCGCTCAATGTAGAATGTTAGGGCACAGCTAACATCCAGGAAATGGTACATGTGCTCTCTGTTACTGGCATGAGGCTTAGGGAAGAACACAGGTAAAAATATATCCTGGTTCACACGAAACTGGGAGACTACCGTTGGTAGAAACGCAGGGTGAGGGCATATCTGCACCTTGTCTTTATAAAAAGACCATATCGGGGGCTCGGAAGTCAGCGCTCTGAGCTTGGGTACCCTTCTGTCTGAGGCTATGGCCACCAGAAAGACCACCTTCCAGGAAAGGTAGGACAGAGGGCAGGTTTCCATGGGCTCAAAAGGGGGCCCCATGAGCATGGACAGGACCAGGTTGAGGTTCCACTAGGGCAGGGGTCTCAAATGACCACAAGGGCCACGTGAAGGCTAGTTAATTGGCCTGAAGGCCACATCACTGACACCCGCCCCCTCACTGCCCCCACTTTGCCCCTTCCATGAGGCCCTGCCTCTTCCCACCCCTTTCCTGCCCCCATTCCAACCCCTTCCCTGAAGTCCCCACCCCAACTCTGCCCCTCCCTGCCCCTAGAGAGTGCATGAGGTGTTTGGCGGGGGCTCAAGGCAGGGAGTTGGGATGCAGGTAGGGGGCTCAGGGTGAAGAAGGGGTGTGGGATGCAGCAGGGGGCTCAGGGCAGGGAGTTGGGGTGCAGGCAGGGGCTCAGGGCAGGGGATTGAGGTGCAGAAGGGGTGTGGGATGCAGCTGGGGGCTCAGGGCAGGGGTGTGGGGTGCAGCAGGGAGCTCAGGGTAGGGGGTTGAGGGGCAGGGAGGTGAGGGGGCAGCGGCGTGCAGGAGGGCTCCGGAGTGGCAGCGGCGCACACCGGGGCCAGGGCAGGCTACTGGCCCGCTCCGCTCTGGGAAGTAGCTGGAACCATGTCCCTGTGGCCCCTGGGGGAGCCGTGCCTGCAGGTACCTCCCCCGAAGCTCCCATTGGCCACGGTTCCCCGTTCCCGGCCAATGGGAGCTGCGGGAGGGGGGAGGGTACCTGGAAGCCAGGGCAACACACAGAGGGAGCCCTCTGCTTCTCCACCCTCCCCTCCCCCCCGGCTGCACGGACGTGAGGCCAGCCGCTTCAGGGAGCGGCGCGGAGCTCGAGGGGGGCAATCCTGTAGTTTGCCCACCAGTGGCCTGGACATAGGCCGGGGCGGGCGTAGGCCGCGTGTTTGAGACCTCTGC
Source organism: Chrysemys picta bellii (assembly GCF_011386835.1). Classification (NCBI taxonomy): domain Eukaryota; kingdom Metazoa; phylum Chordata; order Testudines; family Emydidae; genus Chrysemys; species Chrysemys picta. The sequence goes on from NC_088798.1 coordinate 17,050,252, forward strand.
ACTAGGGCATGAGCCGTCATAACTGGGGATAAAGTCTGTCCAAGCCCTTAAGAAACCGGCCCACCCCGGAATTGCCGAAGACCACCTGCGGCCCCTAGGTGGAAGGCCAAAATGGCAGCCAGGTGTACTCTAAGAGATGATATTGCCAACCCCTGCTGCTTGAGGTATAACAGGTAGTCCAAAACAAGGGGAATTGGCACTAGCTGCGGTTCGGTGCCCCCCTGCAGAGACCAGATGGAAAAGCGCTTCTACTTTGCCAGGTATGTGGCATGAGTGTAGAGTTGCCTACTTCCCAGCAGGACCTCCCTAACTGGGTCCGAACACTGAAGCTCAAGAGGGTTCAGCCAGGGAGTTTCCACACCATAAGGTGGAGGGACTCCAGGTTGGGGTGTTGTAGACGGCCGTGATGAGGGTCGGGCACACAGGAAGGGCTCCTGGTCTGTCCACTGAGAGGTTCAACAGCATGGTGAACCAGTGCTGGCGGGGCCATGCTGGTGCTATGAGGATCAAGGAAGCCCTGGCCCGGTGAGTCTTGAGGACTTTGTGTATGAGAGGGAAGGGCGGGAACGCAGCATACAGCAGGTGACTTGTCCATGAAAGTTGAAAGGTGTCCGCGATGGAGCTTGGGCTGTGGTTCAGGAAAGAGCAGAACCGCTGGCACTTCTTGTTGTTTCGCGTCGCAAACAGGTGTATCGAGTGGGCGATGCAAAAGTCCCACAGCTTGAGGGCTTCCTGGCACAGGGGAGAGGAGCAAGCACCACCCTGGTTGTTTATACAGAACATTGCTGCAGTGTTGTCCATCAGCACCGATACACAGACACCCTGCAGGTGGACCTGGAACACTTGACATACCAGAAGAACTGCCCTCAGCTCCCTTACGTTGATATGCAGCAACAGTTCTGCGTGGGACCACTGGCCTTGGGTTCTGATATTGCCCAGGTGCACTCCCCACCTGCAGCTACCATTGGAGAGACTCGAGGATGCAAGGGAGGAGGGTAACTATCGTGTCCAGTGGGTCCCTACCCGGCCTGTGCACCCAAGCCAACCACGCCTGGAGGGGCTAAAGGCGTAACCTGGTGTGCTGGACCATGTATGTGCAGGCTGCTATATGCCCCAATAGTTTCATGAAATTTCTGGCAGTGGTTGTGCGGAATCGGCGAAGGTTTTCAATAATGTCCGTGAGTGCTTGGAAGCACAGCTCGGGCAGGAACGCCCTGGCCTGGGTTGAGTCCAAGAGAGCTCCTATTAATTCTATTCTCTGTGTGCGGGCTAGTGTGGAGTTGGGCACATTCAATATGAGGCCCAGCCTGTGGAATATGGCCCTGGCCAGAGACACATCCTCTGCAGCCTGTTCTTGCGACTCGGCCTTGATGAGCCAATGTATGGGAATACTTGCACCTGACATTTGCGGAAGAAGGCTGCCACGACTTCCATACAGTTGGTGAATACGTGGGGGGCTGCTGAGAGCCCAAACTACCTGAACTGGTAGTGTTCACTGCTGATGCCGAAGCGAAGAAAACATCTGTGGGCCGGGATAATGGATATATGGAAGTGCGCATCTTTCAAGTCGAGGTTGGCGAACCAGTCCCCCGGATCCAGGGAAGGAATGATGGCGGCTAGAGAAGTCATGCAAAATTTCACTTTCCTTATGAATGTGTTGAGGTCTCGCAGATCTAGGATAGGCCGGAGCCCATCATTGGCCTTGGGGATGTGGAAATAGCGGGAGTAGAACCCCTTGCCTCTGAACTCCTGAGGAACCTCCTTTATTGCCCCTAGAGCGAGGAGCGATTGCCCCTCCTGCAGAAGGAGTTGTTCGTGAGAAGGGTTCCTGAAGTGGGAAAGAAAAGGGGGGAGGGAAGAGAATTGGATAGAATATCTCATCCCTACCGTGCTCAGGAGTCAGGACCCAGTGATCTGGGACCAAGCACGGTAGAAGCGGGAGAGTCGATTCACAAGGGGGGGGTAAGGATCCGAGTTTGATACTGATGCTCTGTCCTTGGGCACATCTTCAAAAGTTTGGCTTTGGGTGGCCTGGGGGCTGTGTGGCCAAACCCTGGCCTTGGCCTGAGGAGGACTGTGACGGGCGCCTCCTATTATTTCTGCCCCTGAATGAATCTTGCCTGGGAGGCCCAGAGTAGAAACAGGATGGGGGCTGAGGCTTAAAAGGCTTTCTTTGGGGTGCAGGGGTGTGGATCTCCAAAGACTTCAAAGTCGCCCATGAGTCTTTAAGGCTGTGCAGGCCAGAGTCCATATTTTGGAAGAACAGGCCTGCACAGCCAAAGGGGAGGTCCTGGATCGTATTCTGGACCTCAGGTGGTATCCCCAACACCTGCAGCCATGCACTGCGGCTCATTGTAAGGGCGGTGGCCATAGTCTGAACCGCCGAATCTGCTGTGTCTAACATGGCCTGGAGGAAGGTTCTCGAGACCACCCTGCCCTCCTCAAAGAGCACGCTAAACCCCTTGCGCGAGTCAGCCGGGAGCAACTCCTGCAACTTTGCCAACCAGCTCCACGCTGACGGGGCCTGAGCTTGCGGTGCCGGAGCTCACACCTGCGGGGCCAGGGACTGCACTATCATGGCAATGAGGTCCCACACAGCCTCATAGGCATGGAGGGGAGGTCGAGCTCTTCCTCCAAATCCTCCTGAGTCGGGGAGTCCACAAACACTGGACTTGACGGGCCTCCTGTTGGGGCTGGAGTCAATGTTGCCGGGTCTTGAGGTCCAAACCATGGGTGTCCCGCCGGAGGACGCATCCTGCTGGAATCACCTCACGGCTTCTTGATGAGTACACGACCCCTGTCTGCCTTCTTTTTCTTATGTGGCACTGGGGACTGTAAGCGGTGCTGCCTGGTAGCACTGGCCTTACGAGCCAGGGAGCGGCGCCGGTGCTCCTTGGAGGAGTCCTTTCTCGGTGCCGGGGCGCTGCGCACCGATGATGCTGGTGCTGTTCTGGTGCCGGCTGGGGCGGAGGGCCGACTCCATTAGGAGGAGCTTTAAACAGTAGTCCTGCTCTCTCTTAGTCCTGGGTCTAAAGCTCCTGCAAATTGGGCACTTATCTGTCTGATGGCTCTCTCCTAAGCACTTGAGACAAGCAGTGTGCGGATCGCGTCTGGGCATAGGTTTCACACACCTCTCGCACGCCTTAAACCCCTGCGACCGAGGCATGCCACAGTGCCTGGGGAAACCCCCCCAAAGTAAGCCCAACTAACTACAAACCACTATATAACTAACATAACTATTTACAACTAAGAAAAGGGAACCACTACATAGGCTCTTGCGAATGCAAGAGACTGAGCTGCTCCAATGATGGTCACTGGCGGTAAGAAGGAACTGAGCAGGTGGCGGGTCAGCAGGGACCTATATACACCGCCATGAAGACGCTCGACGGGTACCGCTAGGGGAAGAACCGTCTGACGATTGTGCACGCAGCGCGCACACACACCTATTGGAATGCACATGAGCAATCACTCGAAGAAGAAAAAATGCTATTCTGTTCTTACTGGTGTTAGCTAGATATCAACAATGAGTTCATGAGAATTGTACCTATGTATCTAAGGGCAGCATTGAGCTTAATGAAACACATGCATCCTGTTATGGCAAACTAACCTTTAAGTGAATGTTTGTTCTCTATGTAGAAACATCATTGCAGGTACCAGCCAGAACTCAATCCAGTAGCTCTGGGCAGAAAAGGGGTATTTGTTCACAGATTAAAGAAGTTACAGGCAATTGGAGTGGGAGGATTAAAACAAAGAATCTATACTATTTTCTATCCTGTAACCCCCTATGGCCTGGCATTTTACAAAGCTGAGGAAAAAGCACAGTATATATTTTACATCACACATAATCCTACAGATTAAAACTTCAAAAGGTACTATCTCTGACAACGGTTGAGCGGAGGAGGGAGTCCATTAATCAATTAGGAAAGACAAGGACTAGAACTCAACCCTTACAGTTCAAACATATGAAATATCCTGCATTCTTTGAAGTACAATGAAGTCCTTTCCTGATTAAATCTAGGCTGAAAACCATCTTCCTTTCGAACACTTCATTATGACTATAGTGGAAGATGTCAGAGGCATATTTTCCCATCTGCTCTTAAAAGTGTGATACATACATAATAGGATCAGTAATTTATATCTGTTGTCATGACAGTGGGTGACATGGAAACTTTATAGAAAAAACATCATGTCTGGAACATTCTCCATAGAGAAATATAGTATGCCCTCATTTCCAGCACATATTTAAAATTATCCTTGTGTAAGGAATTAAAACTATAAGCTGGCCTATGAGTCACAAAAGAAAGGGTGATAAAGCTTTACTGAAACTTCCACAAAACTAAACTATTCTTCAAGGTGGGGAGGGCTGCTGCAAAACCAGGTCCCTAGTACGATTTAAACATAGCTCAGTTGTGCAGGGCAAATAGGATAAAAATATATTCATAAATATGCTTCAGCCTTGGAGTGATGTAGGTCTGTAGTGTTACTGAGGAGCACATTTAAAGGTGGCTTGGTAAATATACTTATGCTAATATAAGCTCTTTATTATTTGAATAAGTCTATAATGATTCTTTTTCCAAAAGAGAGAGAAATCTGGCTCTGCATGCCTCTTGATGCCTTCTTTCTCCACAGTAGGTATCAACAGAAAGTGACTAAATTATTTGGTCTAAAACAAGAATTGTCCAATCTGAGTATAGTCCTACCCTGCAAAACTGGCACAATCAAAAAGCCCTAAATATAAAACATCCTACCACACAATCCTACCACACCTAGTGTAGGGCTTGCTCAATTTCAGCCTGCAAATGAAAATACCTTTTTCAAAATTTTGGCCCATAAAGGGATTAGAGCCCTGAAAGATTGTTTCCTTAATATAAGTCCTTCAATCAATTGCAGCCACAACAGGATATTGAAACAATTTTACATGGAACAAAGACGACAGTATAACCAATGCTAGATCCAGCTCTCTTCCATAATTACATGGAACAGCTGTAGAGAAACATCTTCATTTATAAACAATCAAGCATTTTACACAATCCTACTGAATACTGACTGAATGAAAAATATCCTCTGGTACAAGTTTGGAACTAAGAATGGGAACAGATGTATCAGATGCTTACTTGCCTAAAGCCATTTCTACCATTCCTGAAATGTCAATTTACAATAGCTGAACAAATGCAGTCTTAAATTACTCAGACTATTGTTTCTCTGCAACTGAAAACAAATAGGTCAGAATTACTATTTAACTTTACAAAATGATACATAAGGTAACGCTCCATCACAATTTTTAGATTAACCATCTAAATATAAAATCATCTAATCATCTAAATATAAAAACTGTCTGAATCTGGGATAAGCTCTCCAGATTTACATTGACTTGGGGTCCTGGTCTTACACCCGTTGTAGTCAGTGGGAGTCTTTCCACGGATTACAGTGGGTTTAAGGTTTAAGATTTAAGAATGGACATCGTTCCTTTAGATGTGAACCTATAACAGAACATTGTATGTAATGAGTTAATTATATTGGGGCTATTAACCTTTCCTTCTTGATTTTAAATATCCCTTCAATGTGGGGGAGCTACAGCGACCTTTATATTTAAGTTGCTTATCATTTTCTGTTATAAAAGGTTCTTGCAACCTTTCTGCTACAAAAGTTCTTGAACTTCCATTTTTTGCTGCAGGCCTCTGAAATTGGCGTGGAGAAAACCCCTTAGGCTAGAGAAATGCATTTTCTTTGGCCACCAAATTCCATTCAGATCTAGCTGAGATATAAACTGTTAAAAATAATTACTTCTGTATAACTTGTGTTCTTCAGGAAAATTTTGGCTACCAAAGTAATCTTCTAAAGAGAAGAGAAATGCTGTTCAATTTTTACCTTAAGGAAAAAAAAAAGCATTACAAAGTACATACAATAAAACTATGTTAAAAGAAAGTTATTTAGATTTCAAAATCCAGCACTCAAAAATTAGAAGACAGGATTTATAGTTGCACAAGCAACCTTAATGTGCCCCCTTATGCATATGCAGTATGATTTAGTTACACTATCATATACCATTATTTTTAGAGAACCCCTCTCTCAGTGCATAGGTTGGAAATGTAAAGACTCAGAATTAAGGTTGCAAGGCAACCATAAATCTGGGGTTTCCTAACTTTCAAGAGCTTGACTTAGCAACTTAAAGAACTTTCTTTAAAATGTAGTTTTTTTGTATGTAATAAAATGTAAACTGTAACTTCTACTAAGCACCAGTGCAATTATATATGTATATTTTATTTTAATTTATTTAAATGTGTATGTCGTTTTCTTCCAAGATGTGTTTTTATATAAAATTATAATAAAAAGATGACAATAAAAAGCTTTACCTCAAGCACACTGCAAGGCTAAACTATACACATGAGGGGACTACTGTGCTGTAACTGGGTTTCCTGGTTTAGTAGAAATTACAGTGTAAACAAGACTGTAGCAATACATCTACTTTACCAGTACAGAAGAAACAGGTTAGAGTAAGTGGTAACACATTCCTATGTACAACAAAAGTCATTATCTTAGGAGCATATGTAAAGTTTTTTTCCTTGCAGCAGTCCCCATCAAAGATACAAAAACAAGTTAGAGATGATATGGTCACTCATTTAAGAATTGTTGTCTTAAGACTTACCTTTCTTTCTAGCTTTCTCCTCAAGGGTGATGAGCTCTGAAGTCCAACACGTAGTGAATTAAAATGTAAACATTCACATATTTAATAGTACCATTGAAATAACCAGCACTACATTAAAAACTGTTCAAAAATGCATTTGCAAATGCTCCTAATATAAATTAAATATATGAACTAAAAAGGAAATATATTTAACATTAGGTAATGCTATAAATAATGGTAAATGCATTTAGTGTACCTTTGAGTCATAAAAATGCCTTAAAAACAGGTAAGTTTACAGCATATCACCAGTACTTTGCATACCACTGCCATGATTTTTTTTAAACATCAATAAATCTACATTGGACAATTCAGAATAATTTTTGGCCACTTAACACTTCAATGTAAGTAAGTAAAATGGGTGTATGTATGGTGTCCAGGATGAAGTCCAAGTTTTATTTCTCAATAAAACTTCTTTGATTCCCAACGCTGATAACATGGCTTGCTCTTTTCAATACCTTAAAATTAAGTGCATTTTGGAAAACTTGTTTAGATGTCCATTTTGCGAAGGCTCATTCTGCTGAAGGAGTCTCTGGGGGGGGGAGGGGGGGGGGAGGGAGAAAAAAACAAGACGATAAGCTCATATTTTCCATTGTGAATTAAAAAGTCCATGCTCTCCATTAAGATGACTATGCGACTTACCTGACCAATCAACAACAAACTAAAAATAGCTCAAATAAGGAATACTCAGAGAATAGTTCATGAGCCAGCCACAAAGTTGAGAACAAGAAACATTTTGAATATTGATGAAACTGGAGGAAATTGCCATCAATTAGTAGAAAAATACACCAAATCTGTCAGTTATTCATTGTGGATTTTTTGCTGAATTCTAGTTGGACAGAGTTCTTCTCTGTTTGTGTTTCCTGTTGCTCTCTACTGCTGAACAACGGCTACCCAAACGGGAAACTTTAGGATGAGGGCTATATTCTTTTGAAGCAGTTGCATGTAGCAAGAGTTGTTTTGAAGACCACACACAAACAAAACAGTAATAATGTTCATACAATGAAAGGAACTGTAGCTCGCTTGCTACTTGCATTTAATAGGTTAGGCTTCTTCTCCTATGCTTCAGTGATGTATATTTAAAAAACAGACCGGTTGGACATTAGGACATATTAAGTATAAGTCCTTAGCACAGTTTTGTGCTATTTCACCCTAACTTGCTACTGGATCATTGCATGAATTATAATGTCACTAGTATCCTCCCGGTCCTAAGAGCCATAGAAGACATACGAATGGCAATTAGGGATAAAGAGAAGGCTAATTTCAGGAATTGCCAAGCCTGCTACTTCTTCAATAAGCAAGGAATATGTAACAGGAGACACTTAATCACTATCTTGTTCTCAGGATTGTAGATTGGGGGCTATCATTTGTAAGGGGTTGTAGTAGTTTTGGGTGGGTGCTTTTAACCCTAAATCCATTGCAGGAACAGCATGCAAATTCCACTTGCTCCATCATAATATGTGCACTTGTTAAAATCAACTCTCATAACACTAATAGCATAAATGGCTCCTGACCTGGTTGATAAAATAATTAATGATTTTATGTTAAAACTCATTGCAGATGAATGGAAATGGTTAGTCTGCTTCGGAAAGGTCTCCCAACATGGACAATATTCACTGGCTTTCTAATGTGAAGCTCTACAATCCATACTGTGCATCTGCTAGGATACTCACCCCAGGGGTTCTTTAGCTACCACGCAAGGGATCATTGGGCTTCACTCCCCACAATTTTAGGTACAGAACTGACTGGACTTGGAGGAGGAGTGGTCTTGAACCTGTTATGAGGAAGGAGCATCCTAATGGAATGGGGAGAAAGGGGCCATACCAGAAAAATCTGCAAAGGCAAACTGGCCAACCAATGCATCCTGCAGTGCAAGACATATGGGGAAGTGGATGGACCCACCTTCATTTCTTCTTCAAAGATCTATGGTAAGGAAAGTGGTTTTAAACACTCACAGAGGAGTCTCCTGTTCCCATTCCTATGTCCTCTTTATGCCCCATATCATTTCAGCTGAGTTTTTGTTTTTAAATATTACCCGAGCTAGGTTGAAATAGAGTAAAATTAACATCCACCTGTGGCAAGCGACAGGCAAAACTGCCTTGTATAACTGCGGGATCTTTCTATTTATCAAGGGCTGGAGCGCTTCCTTGAGCCGGTGATAGTTCCTTTCAAGCTCCCGCTGATATTCCTTTTGGTCTGGACCTATCAGGCTTTTGTTTTTGCGTAACGCATCTTCACACCTAGAAAACAAAATTTTGTAAAACTCTGGCAGACAACAGGGGACCTGCTTGCTAGATGCCTGTTAATTTATTAGTATGAGAGCATTTAATATTCTCCTGGCTTGACACTTAATATCCTCTATCTTGTCTTTTGGGTAATAAGGACTCAGCTTATCTGGTTGGTTTCCTTGGGGAGAGGATAGTGAGTCATATTTCTAATTTCCATTTTATTCATAGAGTTGTGATTCATTTTTAAGTTTAATTTGTTCTCCTATAACATTTCTCCTCTGTGAGGAGGAATGGAAAGCTTATCTCCACAGCCATTTTCAGTCCCAGGGGGTTTAAAGATGGATGTTTTCACTGCCAGCCCTAAGAAAAGATTATTAAGCAGCAGACTATTAAATGTTCACTGTGAACTCTAGTATTTTGAACGATGCAAATTAAACAACGTGTCTAAATAGGAATTGATAATATCAATGCCACTTTATTTCATAATGAATAACCAGGCTGCTTCTGGATCTACTAGCGCAGAAGAGGATTTGTAATTTTAGTTATTTTCACCAATTGTTTAAATGCTCATGAGATTTAGTGCCGGATTGAGACTGCAATTCTCTTTGCCAACAAGGAAGGAAAAATAGAGCAGCAGCACACGTCCTCAGAGAACTCTGCCAACATGTTTCAAACCCACTTGGAGAGGGTAATTCAGTGTCCCTGCCAAATCAAGTTTGCCTTTTCTGTTGACACTATCAATAAAGATGTTCATTAGTGCCAATTACGGTAGTGGGGTTTTTGAGATGAGGACACCTGTCCATAAGGAACTCTGCCGAGACCCCCACTTCATTTCACATACACACCCATACCTAATGACTTGGGCCACTTGACAGTACTTCTCAGAGACAGATGGCACCAAGCAAACAGAAAACACATTTTTTGAACAGACTTGTTCCTCGAACAGAGCAAATGGTGATTACTGAATCTTTTGCTACATTACAAGTGTATTCTTTTAACAGGCACTGGACACCCCCTTATATTAGTATATCAATTTCTGTTTAATGCACTGAAAATAAATGTTCTTGGAAGGCATTTGAAGCCAATACTCTACCTTTTTGTGAAGTCTTTGAAACAGAGCCGTAGTTTGTTATGGTGTCTGAAGAGCTTTGGATCATTGGGTATTTCAGACAAGAAAACCTGTGCAACTTCTAATGGTCCCTTTAGGAGTAGAAGAGAAAACAGTAAGCTTCTCTGCACGCCTGTCGTATCCATTGGAGAAATCTTACATATAGAAACTTTCATAAAATGCAACATTCCCTTAGAGGGTATTTCTTGGTGAATTGTGTCTTCTAAGTCCAGAGTAAATCACCAACTATCATGACAAGTGAAAATGTCTGTTATTCTCAAGATAATCTTTAAAGCGTGGGTCTGCTTTTGGAAAGTGACTGTAAAATACATGAGATTCCACATTTATTCTTTCTCAATGGCTTCTAAATCAAATGTGCTCAGTTGTCAAGTAAACAGATATTTAACACTGAAAACTGAACCAGTACAGTAGTTGTTTGCCAGCCCTGCAAAATGAACGTAGGGTCTGAAATTCAAGTTATAATTTTTCTGGCTTGTGCAGTAGTAAAGATTCTGCAGGCAAAAATCTTCCCTCATCTTTTACCTGTGCAATTGTATTACTTTCTAGTCCACTGATATTGCAGAAACCAAAATACAATCCAGCTCACTCACTCTTAGCTTTGGTAGCTCTGCAGGGCTAACCAGAGTGAGAAGTAGCAATACTTATTTTTATCAAAAAAGCAAGCAGATATGATTCTGAATACCAACAAGCAGCAGGTCAGCTGACTAAGATGGGCCAGTTTCACTTAGTCACTGTATTGATCAGAATCATACTTTCAACGATTGCAGCTCAAATCATAAAATCGCTGATAGTAACTAGTCAAGAATCAACAGAAAAATCAATCTTGCATCTGTGGTTTGGGCTGTAATCTTACTGCAGAGGAAAGGACATTCACCAAATCCATCATTCAGAGTGAGGTACTGTAAACTATTATTTACCACCTCACAGAAACATACAAAAAGCTGGGGTTCCAGTGGCATCATTCAATTATATTTGCCATTACCTAGAGCAGTGTTTCCCAAACTTGGGACGTCGCTTGTGTAGGGAAAGCCCCTGGTGGGCTGGGTCGGTTTGTTTACCTGCGGCGTCTGCAGGTCCAGACGATCGCAGCTCCCACTGGCCGCAGTTCGCCGCTCCAGGCCAATGGGGGCTGCTGGAAGCGGCGCGGGCCGAGGGACATACTGGCCGCCAGGGGCTTTCCCTACACAAGCGGTATCCCAAGTTTGGGAAACACTGACCTTGAGCATTTGGACAGGAGAAAAATTTCTCTGTCAGCAATTATATTAGAAGTGCCCCCATTCTATGGTATGCTTGGTTTTAATTCAGGGCACTGAAACTATTTTCCACTCAGAGTTGACTTTCTGTTGTTGAGGGAACACAGCAATAAAGTACCTCAGCAACAGAGAGAGTAAAATCTCTTTATAACCTCTCTGGATTTTCACTTCTCCCCTGCTAGACTATACCTAATGCCAAAGGTGTCCAACCTTTGCAACACAAAGGGCTACAGTGGCAATTTGCCCGGATCACAATGCTGCCTCTGATTTGTAGGTGACAACAATTTTAAAAACAAAACAATAATTACTATTTACAGAGAACGAACAATATGCTCAGCTCTGTGCAAAACACAAAGGAAGGTACCAAACCATCACAACAGCCACTTTCACGTAGGTTTTCCTTGATAGATGAAGATAAATTGTATGTTGTTTGCATTCCCCAGCAATAAAAACCTGCAGTTGATCTGCTCTGTCCACTTCCTGCAGAGACCAAGCTTCTGGTTGCTTGATATTTTCATCGGTACTTTAATTGTGCTATTAGCTGTGAAGTATGTTTCTAAAGTGACTTCGCACATTTTAAAAATTAAACGAAAAAAATCCGGACAAAAGCAGTTTTCACTGACACAACTTTAAGCCTCCACCAAGCTTGAACATCCATCTGAGTGATATGCAATATCCGAGCGTGTTTAAAGCACGATAAAGTGATTCTCACCTGATTTACCGTTGTACCTACTGAACCTTGCAGCACCATTTGGAGCATCTTTGGGTCTGCTGGATCTTGATGAGTTGCAAAAGCCAATTCCTGTGTTTTTTTCTGCATGTCCTCTATGGCAACTTCGATGGGTGTCAAAATTATCTACAGAGGCAAATATTAGCCAGAAATATGTGGACTGTATTTTTTTTTTATTATGGCCAAGATTTTCGAAAAGAGGCACCTAAAACTAGGCTCCCAGGGTGGGATTCTCAAAAAGCACCTATGTGACTTGCGAGCCTAAATCCCATTAGAAGTTAATAGGGCAGGTGTTCTGAAGTCACTTTGGTGCTTTTGAAGATCCCACCTCTGAGCCTTCATTTAGGGTCCTAAATAAGTGACCCGGATTTTCAGAAGTGCTTCTGCAGCTGGGTGCTTAGAGCTTTTAAAAATTAGGTCCCTTGTGCCTGTTGCACCCCATTGTGTTCGATCAACCCACATGCAAGAAGTTGCAGGATTACAGCCTTATTCAGGTACCTAAATATGCATTTAGGACCCTGGCTGTAGGTTCCTGTAGTGGAAAATCTTGGCTTAAATTATGTTAGGGACAATTCTTTCTATTAATGGCAGGCTTCTTTTTGAAGTAAGTGAGGGAGGGACCCAGTGTAACTGCTGAGGTGGAGCACGTGTTCCTCGAGCAAAACGGCAGAGACATAACTCGTGCTACTACATGGCAGACTCAGAGCTTGTCTACATGCACAGACTTGTACACATTCAACTTCAGGGCTGATTTTAAACCAGTTCAAACGGCTATGTGGACACACTTATTTTGGTTTAGTTTAAACTGATTAGGAACAGGTTTAGGCTAAAGCAAAATAAACTAAAATAAAGAGTGTTCCACCTAGGAGTTTCCACTGGTTTAAGTTTGTGTATAGACATGGCCTCAGATAGACTAAGGTCCAGTACTGAAATGCTCACAAGGAACAGACACTGCTGAGTCTGGCCTCTTCAGCGGAATGATGTAACCACAGCTGTTAAACTTGTAGGAACTGGCTTTGTCGTTTGGGATGACACCACAAAGCCTCTGGCTTTGAAGGACAGTCCCTCCTTTATTTGATTCAATACATGCAGCAGTGCTTTCTGGAGCATGCAAATGCCCATAACACAGATAAACCGCTAGTGAGAATGAGTGACTTTGACATCCAATGGGCTAAAGTTTCATTCTTTATCCCCTGCAAATTGTTCCAGTAAGAACCTCTTTGTAATGTTTTAATAAAGCAAATAACTAAGGATTGCCCATCTTTGTCTGTAGCAGCCTGGTCTGCTTTACAGAGCTCACTATGCACGAGTCTCAGCAATGCAAGAGAGGCTGATAAGCTTATTTCAACACAGCTTATTAGACTTTTTGTTGTGGCACTACAAGGCACTCCCCTCCCCCGCCACTGTTCGGGATTCATAATAGACCCAATGCACAGGTCTCACCTCTTCTTTGTGACTGACATTTATTCTGGTTTTAATGTAAGGAAAAGCATGGGAGGTCGTCAAGATTGTCTTCCGCTTGAACTGTTCATGCAGCTCCCCATGAGCACGTCCGTCCAGGGTGAAGGGCGTGCAGTACATGAAACGCCGCAGGTTGTAGTTTTTGTCAAAATAGGTTATCCTGTCCTTCATCTCGTATGTGTCAAAGTAGGGCTCCACATAGGTTATCTGAATGTAGGCCTGGAATAGGGAAAACAAGTTTTCAGATAACAAAACACAATGCAGAGGGAAGCCCGAGTGCAAGGAGATAAATTCTGCTTCCTTCCATTTAGCTGCACAATAACCAGCTTCACCTTTAAGAAACAGGACTATTTTTCACTCTCCTCTCTTTGGGGTACCTCCTGTAGACCTAACTCACTTTTTACTCTGTCCTTACTCAAACAAAGCTCCCATTGGCTTCTGTGAGAACTGGGCATGCTCAGCAGCTTTTGGGGAGGCGGAAAAGCAGCCCCCCCCCCATGTGTGGATCTCCTTCTTGTCTGTGCTCATCTGCAGCACTATTCCCCACTTCCCTATGGCACCTCTCTGCTGGTCCAGGATCCTGGAGGAAGGAGTGAGCAAGCCAGGTGCTCGAAGATGGGGGCAATTAATATTACACCACTCCTTGCACACAGCAGAGATGATGAGGAACAGATAATGCAGCATGAAGCTGTATTATCTTTTTCACTGAGCTCTCTTTGCAGTGGGGATTTCAGAAGGCCCTGACTTCCCACCGATCTCCCCAGGATCCACAGGGCCAAGGGGCATGTCCTGCAGTCTATTCTGCATTCTTCTGTGGGAACAGTGGTGTGGGTGGAATCTCCACATGGGGATCCTCACGGGTTTGCCACCTGTCAGCCCTCTCCAAGGAATTTCATTGCAGAAGAGGCAGTATCCAGCCCAGGATTTTTCTGTTTGTGCTTTAAGTACTTAGAAATGGCTTAAACTTGACAGTTGTACTTTGCATTCTTACCTTGTTAGGATCTAGTTTGCATTTGTCTACAGGGTTAGAGTCCTTAATCACTTCAACCACATCTTCACCAAATCGCTCGCCGTAAAATCCCTGAAATGGAGAACACTGCATTGAAAGACACCTATTTCTGTAATCACAGCAAGGGGTTGGAGAGATCAGGCCAAATTCAGCACAGGTGCAACTCCAATTGCCTTCAATGCAAACTGTGCCCGGGCTGAGTTTGATCTGCTGAACTTGGAGAATTAATCAGTTCGGTTCTAGGGGTTACAGCTCTAAATCCTTCCAATCTCATATGCTGACAAGTCATCTGGCCTCCTTGTGAATCTGTCACAAGGCTGAACATTGGGCACAACACAGGATCTTTTTGAAAAGCAGCTGGTGCGATAGGATTGGGATTGGCTGGTTTGAATAAATTAGATGTGGGGTGGGGGAATCTGAATATCCAGATTCTACCCTCAATTACACAATTTTGAATTTGGAGCAGCTCCATTAATTTCAATTGAGTTACATCATCAGGGTAACTGATATCAGAGTCTGGCCCTATACTTGACTCCATTTGATCAGGGAAGGTACACCGATAAGTGAAATAAACTTTACAGGCTACATTTTCCAATGATTTTAGGTGCCTCATTTTTTTGGGCACCCAACCTGAAACACCTAAAAGGGGCCTGATTTTTTTGGGAGGGAGGTAGGGAAGGGAGACTCATCTCTTTCTGAAAACCCGTTTACATTTGTCTACAAACCGCTCTGATTCAATCTTCAAAAGCATTGCCTGAGGATACGGAAGAAATCCTAACAAGCCAAACTAATATCTCCTTTATGCAGTCTCACTAAGGGGAAAAAGATAAACACCACCTGGTTTTGGTGGAGCAATGAAACAGAAGGGCTGCACGGGGCAGTCAGGTGAGATCCTGGAATGAAATATTAAGAGAAAGGGGAAAATGTTAATGGAGAAAAAGGACAAATTTGAGAAGGATCGAGAGGAATGACTGCAATAACCGTATTAGCAAGGGCCAGCTGCACTGACAAGGATGAATACACAGTATAATACACCAAGAACATGGAAGTGATGTATCAAATCTTGGCCTCTAGCTACAGGATTGAATAAGTCAAATTATTATTTCTGAGGGGAAATGCAGGGAGGCCATGCGGGCCCCTCTCAGTAGAGCGTGGGGTCAGTGATTGGAGGGAGATGTGATGGGGGTGTTGCATGCTAGAACCGTTCTTAGCAGCTGAATCACGGAGCAGAGCTCTGGGAGGGATGGGGTAACTTAGAGCAGTTTATGTTATGCAGGAGGCTGTTTTGGTCCCTGGAACAGCCCAGAATCACGCTCCAAGAGGCACAGCACAAAATCTCACCCACTGCCTTTGCCTAGTCGTTGTTTCAGCCACTACCTACGTTTCATGATAACAATCCAGCTTTTAAGGCTTGAGCAGCTCAATTGTAATTTACAGAGGGAATTTCAGGTCTGCCACAACAATCTTACCTCTAGTCTATGGGAAATTTCGGCTAGCTTTGTTATCGCGGGCTCCTTGTACACAAATTCTTGTTCATCCAAGTCTCCAAATTTAGTCCCGTAAAAACCGACCCGGAAGTATGTACCAAACATCCGCTTTCCATCCTACGTTTGGAGAGACAAAAGGCACTTCAGTATAAAGACTCATTCACATATGTTGTAAACTTGAGTGTTTGCAAAAAATTTGCTCCTGACTTTGAACTGCCATTTGCTTTGGGAGGTGGGTGGGTGGAGGGGATAGAGGTACTTGGGCTAATCAACACTGAAATTCAAGTTACAGAAAACACCACACTGAAGATAAACTCAAAACTAATACACCTCTACCCCGATATAACATGAATTCTGATATAACGCGGTAAAGCAGTGCTCCGGGGAGGGGGGGGGGGGGCTGCGCACTCTGGCGGATCAAAGCAAGTTCGATATAACACGGTTTCGCCTAAAACGCGGTAAGATTTTTCGGCTCCCGAGGACAGCCTTGTATCGAGGTAGAGGTGTATCAAATCAAAGTTATTGGAGATAATTAATAGTCTGATCCTGCAATGAGTTCCCTCCTGGGAGGACCCCTATTGATTTAGGAGCGCTGCCATCCCTCAGGCAGAACTCACTGCAAGATCCTGAGCTCCACTGAACTCAGTGAAGCTGTGTAGACGTACATCAGCTGATTAGCTGGCCCTAGGTTTAAGGGAAATCAAGCTACAGTCCTTATCCTGCAATTTGTAGTGAACAAGCAAGCAGCCTGCTACATGTCTACACAGCCCCATTAAAGTCTAAGCAGCTCCAAGTCAGAGCCATCTGTTCATGCACAACTAACTGCAGGATCAGGGCCTAAGTCAAGATCCCCTTATACTGTGATTTAAAAATAATCCAAAATTTAAAAGGTGTTTTATTTATTTTTTAAACATTGTATTGACAGAAGCACTTTAATTCTCCTAGGGTAAACTATAGGGCCGAAGTCACTCCGAGTGGAAGCAGTGGCAATTCTATTGGCTTCCAGGCACTTGCTCCCATTTAAGCCAGTGGTGAATTTGGCCCACAGAATGTCATAGCCACGACAATTAAAGTGAAACACACAGGTTTTTGTCAGAAAAGTCACATTTTAAAAAAGTGAGACTGAAAGATCGGAAGAAACATATTTAAAAAAAAAAATCACACCTCTGTTTTGTTAAGGATCAAAACAACTCATCACGCTGCATGCAGAAACTAGACGTGCTTTTTAGAACATGTTCACCTTTACTCTCATGGGAAAGTGTGCGGCAGAACAGAATGCATTCTCTCTCTCAATCTGAGTGTTTGGGTGTCAAATGGCACCTCTACATGTCCAGCACAGAGCGTGGGATTTGTATTCACTATTTTGCGGTGGGGCAATGCCGCAAGGCATTTTTGGGGACATTTGACTACATTTTAGGTTAGGTGCAGAACAATTTCTGCAGTAAGTTGATCTTTTGTGGTGATGGTGAAAATAGTCTGGACGGCAGGAAGGATACAAAACTGATAAGATAAAAAGAATCTGATCCATGAAAAATGACCAGTCAGAGGAAAGCAGATATCTGACGGGAGTTCTCCTTACTGCCTTTAAATAATAAAATTGTAGGTTAGGTGCATTTCCTTCATTTCAATGACTATATTTATTTGTAATGAAAATACATAATTGTTTGAGAGCCACATTATCCCCTCTGCCTTGGTGGGTGGAGAGAACAAAAAGCAGGCAATCTAAAAGGGGTGGAAATGCCATTGGCACAGCATCACCCCCCACCAGCCCAACCGAACGCCCTTGGGACCTGTGGCTGCTGAGCCCTTCAGTGCAAGGAGCTGCAGCACCTGGAATGCTCCGGTCCCTACGCTCACAGCAGGAAGTGGTTTTATTGGTTCCTTGTGCAGCAGAGGTGCCTTTTCCCTGGACAGGGCAGCCAGCTGGGCTGCCTGCATACCTAGCTCTCTGCGTCTGGTGTACAGCAGAGAGCTCCCAGAGAGCAGGAGCTTGGTCTATTTCCATGTTCCCCTAGGCCACAGGAACAGGAGTTTTCCCTACTCCCCTAGATTACCAGAACAGAGGAGAAAGGAAGAGCTGGAAGATGGCACAGCAGATGTTGAGGTGCCCATGGCTGGAAAAAAAAAAAGCCTCTGGTTTGTTTTTGATGGGTCACACGCTGGCCTTGTTACAGGGAAGTTAATAGAGAAAAACATTCAGGACCCACTTCAGCAAAGGACAGGGTGTAACTTTAAGCCATTGAGGAATCACACTGGGCCCGGCTTCACACATGGGCTTAAATGCTCCGCTGGATTATTGTATTTTAATCAAAGTATTGGATGCTACATTTGGGGACTATCGACCATGACTGCCTCCATATCTCTCAGCTACCCCTTATTTCAGACCCATACCTCCTCCCATCCCACTCCGTCTTGGTGTCCTTACTCTAAACTTATCAGACTGACTCATGAAACCCAGGCAATGGACAATGTTATCTATGCTAAAGAAAATGCCTCCTCGTTTCCAGCTCACCGTGCTATTTGTTTTCTTCTTTCCATCCTCTGAATAGCAATGCTTGCAGTACATAGCACCTTTCACCAGAGGATCTCAAAGCGCTTGACAACAAATTATTATTTCCATTATGCAGCTGGGGAACTGAAACACAGAGCTAGTCAGTGTCTCCCCCAATGTTATGCAGAGCCTGATCCTGTACTACCTACACGTCAATGGGAATTTTGCCATTGACTGATGAGCACAGGATCAGGCCCACAGCGAGTATGGAACACCCTTCAGGTCTCATAATTCCTAGTGCTCTTCCCTATTCACTAGACCATGCTGCCTTCCTTTTTGGGTCTTTGTCCCATGCTACAGGCCTGATCCTGCTCTCATGGAAATAAGTGGGATTTTTGCTATGGATTTGCACTGGTAGGATTGGGTCATGTATCTCTTCTATTTGGGCCTAGGCAGGTTGAGAGGCAAGTCCTGCATCCTTTAGCCTTAAAGGTACAAAGCAATAGTCCAAACATGTTTTTAAAAGTGCCTACAAGTTTGCACCGATGGCAATACTACTGAGCACCTCCTGAAAGTCGCTGGGCACCCAGTGTAACAAACTGAGCTCAGTGGGAGTGGAGGGCACTTCCCACCTTCCAAGAAGTGCTCAGTACTGTGCAGGATTGGTCCCTGTGGTTCTGATCGTCTCAGATGCTGAGCACTTCCGATGAGGTGCACAGAGCCCTTTGCTCCAACTGCACTCAGTTCCCCACAAATTCATCTTGAAAACTAGCCAGATTCAGTGTCAGAATGAATGGGTTTGGGCCTGATACAAAGGGATATTGGCTTCACCAGTGTGATATATTATTTAAAAAAACATATACTACTACCAAAGCAATGGTTGCTTACAATAAAATGTGAAAGTCTTTTCAGGATGCATTTCTATGCACCCAACTCGCAACAGGAAAAAATCAAAACCCACAGATTTTTCAAAATCCAAGGCTCAACCACCTGTATGCTATTCCCTCTGAGAGGCTGTCCCAATAGGAAAGGAGACAAAAATAGCTTTAAGCCGCTTCTGTGATCTCCTGATCTTGGGGCTGTACAGTCCCTGGCACAAGTTGGAGCAGCCTTCAGGCGGCTCTATTGTGTGTAAATTCCCAACAGCCTCCTGGATCATAGCAAGGGATCAGACGGATCTAGGGGTATCCTGGCCATACCCCTATTCCCCAAACCATGCCGCTTCCCTATACCAACCAAGGATTCCCCTAAGATAGAGGGAATTCTCACATGGCCAGCTTTTCCTGCTTTAGGTTCTTGGAGTGGAGCAAATAAGCCTTAATCTCGGGGGGGAAATGGTGGCTAATGATTTCAATGGCATGAAGCACTATGCCAGGTAATAAGTGCTTGCAGGATCGGGCCCTTAGATTGTAAATTCTTGGGGCATGGACATTGTCATAGATACTTTGTTAAGCACTAGGCACATTTATGTTGCTATGCAAATATCCACAAGTAGGAAAAGAAAATGTTGGTTGTTCATCATTGCAAAATACTGAGGCTTTATTGGGGAAATTTACTAAACCCACATAAAACCAGCATGATCAGGTTGTGTGTGCACATGTCCAGGTACATACATATGTACAGGGCAGTGACGGCAAAGGCAAAATCCATCTCCCCAATCTGAAGCCAGGGTGGGGGCTTAGTACAGCCTCACACCGCATGCCAACATCCTTCACCATCATAAAGTCCATTTACAGTGGCTTTTTGTGACAATGAACAGTATTTTAAGCCAGAAACCAAGTTACTTAAGCTGAATCTCTGACTCCTGAAAATGGTGCAAGCGAGACGATATGAACAGCAGGTACGATCCCTGCCTCGTCGGTATGGCTGGCAACGCTGGTTAGAGCATTAGCCTTTCACCTCTGGAGTCCTGGGTTGCAGCTCCCTATTAGTCCAAATCAAAAAACTGCCTTGCGACATGGCGCATTCCAGCCCAAGCGGCATCTGTGTTAAAGACACAGGACCTGAACAGCAGGGATGTTACAGGTCAGAACTGAGGCGCATGGGCGGAGCTTTCATGGCACCCTGCTGCAGTATGTGAGATTTTCACTCCTGGGCTTCAGGGGCTTTGGTTTACACAAGCCACTCTGCTACACTGCGGGATTGTGTTCCAACAAAGACAGTCCCATAGTTCAATAGCGTGCTTCAAAAAGGAGTGAGCCTGTGTCAGTGTGGGCCCTAAGCAGGAATATCCCTCCCCCCAACACATACTAATAATTAAGAGGGGGGGCCCCTTGAGCTGCTCGGGGACCTAAGCAATTGCTTAGTCTGCTTATGCTTAGTGCCGGCTCTGGATTGCGCCCATCTACACAGGCAAAACAATCATTTTCAGACACTAGTTTGTGCTAAAAAGATCCTCTGGTGGGGGTGGTCTGCCTATGTGGACATACTGTTTTTCTCCCTTCCATAAGCGCCCACTTCAGGCACAAGCTACATCATTAAAATGTCTTAAAATGAGTGAGCGTTTCAGTAACATTTAGCCCTTGGACAGCTGGGGCAGGATTTCTTTAAGGGTTAAATAACACGGTAGGAGTGGCACAAGTTCTGGATCCATGTACGTGAACCCTGTAGCCGAGCTGCCCAACATGCTAAAGCAACAACTTCATCCTCCTTTAGCACCATAAAAAAGCATGTTTCCCTGATAAAAAACAATGAAACATCTCCTGAAAGCCTCCTTTCGTCTCCTGTCCTCTCAGCTTTAACCGTTTGTGATCTCCAATGTGCTGCCGTATGTTGCATGCACTTTAAAGCCATTTTTAGTGTTGGGAGGTCAGCCTTGCTAAGTGGGCACAAGATCACTGACAAACAAAGGAAACAGAGCAAAGGAGAAGGAAACATTTTAATGTGTATTTGGGTTTTCAAAGGTGCATAAGGAAGTTAGGTGCCCAAATCTCACTGAATTTCAGCCTTATTGTCTGTGTCCCTGTTCTCATCAATGAAATGCACGGCTGCCAAGCTTTGTGCAGTTCTGTGTATGACATGACATGCAAATTATTTGAAAATATGCAAATCAGTTCATTAAATGTGCATATTTGCAAATACCTTGTATATGATTATAAAACTTTGGCTTACGGTCAATACACGTCTACCCCAAGCACTGTTGGGGTGCTGACAGGTGTCTGGGGAATAGGTGGGTGCTATCTAGGTGGAGGTGGCTGGGAGAAGCTTTGGGGTAGTTAAGGGAAGCTGGGTTTGGTGGGAAGGCTGAATAGCTTGAGGTAGAAGCTGGGGGCAGCTATGTTTGTGGGGTGGCTTTTGAGGGAGGGACATTGTGGAAAGATGAGGGCAGCTGGCTGGCGTAGAAGTTGGAATCTGCCAGGGGTGGGCTGGTTAGTTGCCAGGTTTGGGGGAGATCTGGGACCAGTACTGAGTCCCCTTCCCCTCAGTGCCACTTGCTACTTCCTACCACCATCACCGCCGCCTGGATGCTCTTTCCCTGCTCAGATCCAGTAGGAGGTGCAGCGACAGGGAGCCGGCTTGGCTGCCAGCTAAGAACACTCATGAACAACTAATTACCCCCAGTGCAGCCACAAGTGAGTATCTGCATGTGCAAACCGACAGCTGGGTGCACACACACACCCATCTGTATGGGCAAATGCTTAGGTGCTATTTTTATCCTTCACATATTTTTAGTAACAGTGAACCTCCTGGAATTGGGAAAAGCCCAGTTTCCAGCCTGGCTGGGAAATACCTCGGGGCTTTTGCTTGTGTTAAGCCAGTGTTTGCTCAAGTTACTAGAACTAGGAGCCAAGTGAGCCAGTCAGGCAAGGGTTGATTGAGGAGTCAGAGGTAGTTACATGCAAATTTGGGATTAATCAATTCAAATCATTCTAGCCTTTGCCTAATGGCGTTAAAGAAACAGGTCAGCCCCCTAGGACAAAGTAGGAAACTGGACACAAAGGGGAGGTAGTTGTTCTTTGAATTCCACTGTCTAGTGTGAGCAAGGTGGCTCTCCAAAGGTGTTTGTTGACTGGGCAAGACTGAAGGACAACGTCTGTCTAGGGCCTACTCAAATGTACCTCAGTAGCACCAGAAGTGAAACAAAGAATTGAATTCCACGGCTAGTCTGCTGGCAATGGGCTAGATCAGCATTTCTCAAACTGGGGTCCGCGGACCAACTCCTCCTTCTTCCTCCCTCAACTCCTCCCCTTCTCTCTCAGCGCCTCCTGCACGCTGGGGAACAGCTGTTCAGCGGCATGCCGGAGGCGCTGGCAAGGAGCGGGGACGGAGCGCACTCGGGGAAAGGGACCAAAAGAAGTGGGGAAGAGGAGGGGCAGGGGTGGAGTGGTGACAGGAATAGGTGGGGTGGGGTGGGGTCTGGGGCTGAGCGGGGCACTAGGGGGTCTGTGAAAAATTTTAAATCAAAATGGGGGTCCTTGGGTTGCTAAAGTTTGAGAACTGCTGGGCTAGATGATAACATAACATAATTTAAGGGTCTTGTGTAATGAGCATGTGATGACTCTAATTTTGCCAGGATTTTCCCATAGAAATTAATCAATTCCAAGGGCCCTGTACACATAGAACTGAAAACAAAACAAGTAATTTAAAAATATTACATTGTTTCTGAAGAGAGCTAAAAATGCAATTATGAGGGAGAAATTATTAACAAAGCATTTTCTCGCCTATTATTTCAAGAAAAATAATAGGTCTTTGGGAGGAGACGAGAATGAAGGTGAACACTGAGTAGCCATTACAGAACCGGCAGAGCAGATAACAGCCACCATGATTTATGAAGGGTTCATGATTGTTATTATGCATGGTAAATACCTTTCAAAATCACTGGAAATAAAGGTTTAAAGTTATCTCTTGCACACACACCAAAAGCTTTGCCAACTAGATTTACCTTATCAAAGGGCTGAGAAATTAGACACAGCGGGGGCCATCTATTGACAACAGGGTAGCCTGGGTATAAATGCAGGCAGAACTGGCCCAAAATAGGTATGAACAAAAATAACTCCTTCATACATGTTAGAGAGGGAGTTGATAACCCCAAATCTCTCTGTTATGGTGCTTTACATTTTCGTGCTGATTTTAATCCAACGTACAAAGTCTTTAGACAGTTTTGCCAACTCTTAAAGTTCTTTCAGTGTTTGGTGGTTTTAAGAAAACCACCAAAGCACCAACTCTTGGAGTCTTGTGATTCGGTAAGCATCTCCACTGGCTTTGTTTTTAAACCCACATGGTTGCAGTGAAAAGCATGAACAGGTGAATCGTAACAGCTCAAAAACCAGAAGGTAAATAAAAATATTAAAAAACTCATGATTTTTAAGCAACATCTCGTGAATGTTTTGAGACCTGACTCCTGAACACTTGAGTTGGCAATACTGCTTTACCTGGATCTTTTAGTTGGCATTGCTCTTTGGTAAAATGAAATTATTGAGGTCTCCACAGAGTAAAAAAAAAAAAAAAGAAAAAATCCACAAAGTAGGAACTTACCACAACAGACAATAGTAAAAGTGGGGAGTAGGGTCAGCAACCAGGGCGATAGAGGAGAAAACAGAAAGTATTTTAATTAGGGAAATTCCAAAAAACAAATAAGCAGCAATTGGCAGCAAATAAATAAATTAAAAAAAAAAAAGAGGTGCGCATCAATTAAAATATTTTAAAAAATAAGGAAAAAGAAAAACATGCAACAAACGTGAAGGCTACGAAGCAAAAAGCTCAGCAAAAGGTGGCAACGAAAGTGCACAGCAGTAGACGAGAACATAAACCATGGGTGTGTTTTACCATGCAATAAAACAAGACTGAATGATGTTAAAATCATAACCAATGACAAGGGGATACTTCAGGGGTCGATTTAGCATCATGAAGATTGATCAAAATAGATGCTCACAGGCTTTCATTACTTATTGGATATTGAGCACACATAACTTACATTCTATGATACAAACATTGGATTGCTGGGTCACCTCATCTGCTAGGACTTGTCACAGTAAAAAGCAAGCGATTTACAAGGCAAGTTCTTTACATCAGAAATTACAAGTAAATTATTGAACTTTAATTCTTGACAAGTCAGAATTAGACATGAAGTTTATACATCTCTGGCCAAAACTCTAGGTGTAATAGAGAATATGTAGGACCTCTTATGTAGGCTCCAACTCAGAAATGCGTGTGCTTACGTGCTTTCCTGAATTGGGGTCTTAAAGTACTGAACGATCTTGATAGTAAGAGTGGACCAGATTGAGTTGCTTGATTTAAAGTAAAGCAGAAGCAAATATCAGTGCTTGAAAAGCTCTTTTGGGAACTGAGGAAAATAATCTAGGAGTGTATTTACAAAATGTTAAAAAAAATCTTCTTAGACCATCAAAGTTGATGTATAAGAGCAAAAATGCAAACACAAGCAACTGACCTATGAACTGATTCATCAAAATCACAGTGAACTGGTCTGTGTGAGAGATCTAGTGGACACCGTTTATTTTTAATCCAAATGAGAGTCTCTCGTGGTGGATATTGTAGAAATGCAAGCAGAGGGCCTCTGCTAAAACTAAAGCAGCAGAACAAAATCTCTGGTGTTAAAAGAATTGAGCTATTTTATTCCCACCCAAAAATCTGCATTAAAAAAAAGTATTCAGCATTTGTTAATTACCAAGATTAAGTGGCTCTAGTATGAGCGAATGTCTGCTTAACCATTACAGGTTTCACTTTTGACACCTTTGAGCATAAGCACTTAAATCGACCCCTGTGGGTGGGGTGAAAATATGGTATGAAGAGATGATATTCTGTGACAATGCTGATGAGAAGAATTATAAACAAAATATAAAAACAAACTAGTGATGATACAGTGGCTCATTCACCAAAGAACCTCATTAGTGGAACACATTGGCATCCATGCACTACCTACAGCTTCTTAGAAAGAGTTTCCTACAACTACCACAATCGTTTTATTGATATTTCTTTGGTTAATGAATTCAGTTTAAACAGCAGACAGCAACAGAAATACCCACAACTAGCACATGTGGGCAAAGCATTGGCATGAGTCATCTGATCAATTAGTGTTCTTTACTAACTAAAATATTACCTACCTCCCAGCCAGTACTCTGTATAATAAAAAGTAAAAAGGGCATGTCACAGCAACAAAAAAAAAAGATGTTTCAAAGGTCAAAACATGACCACTAATGTAAGGTATTATTAATCTGAAATGGTCTCATTGATTATAAGTTACCAGGCACCTACAGTGGCCTATTGTTTCCTTTGGCGAGAAGGACATTACATGATTGATTAGAGAGAGATCAACCACTTTTTTGTCCTTTATTATTCTGTTTATCATGTCTGGTTAATATCAGGAATTCTGGCACAGCCACGCCGCAAGTTATGTGGAGATAGCAGGGCCGGATCCTCAGCGGGTGTAAATCAGGACAGTCGGTGGAGCTATGCAGATATCCATCCACTGAAGAGATGGCCCAGCTTATACTTTTATATAAGTGTAATTAAACGAATGGTCACACATCATACCAGGCTATGTGAGGGCTGCATACTAAACCATCGTATTGATATTTGTTTTAGAATTGGCTGCTGAGTTCTTATGCTCCATCACAGAAAAGGACAAGTGCTGTGGGCCAATCCTGTAAGGTAACAAGCACCTCCATCTCCCATTGAGCTGAGGTCCACTGAGCTCAGTGGGAGTTGAGGCCTTTCAGCATCTTCCAAGAAGTGCTCAGCACCTCACAGGATGGGTCCCACATGGCTGCTCTGACCCTGCAAGATGCTGAGTGTCTCCTATGTGGTGCCTTCAAATCCCACTGAGTTCAGGAAATTTTCCCAGTTCAGGACAACTTTTAAGCACATGATTAAAAAGTTAAGCATGTGTTTACATGGGGGCCACAGTTTTTACAATGAGCCCACTCGGAAGTGAGCTCAGTGATTAGCAGCCTATGGCCTGATCTTACATCACTGCCTTCAGTCGGAGCAGGATTGGCTATGAGGTAGCTAATAGTGCACGGAAAAGAGCAGGAGATTGCACAATGTATTTAGCTGAGACTATTGCTTTGCTAATAACACAGCCCAGCTACCTCCTTCCTAAGTGTTCGCTTTTTCAATGACATGGATAATGTTGTCTGACTTTTAGTTATACTGGTGGATACAATTTTAAGGATTTTCTTTTAAATAATAGGTGTATTCAGAATGAAATCTAATTTCAGAGGCAGGGAAACAAGGATATTTTGATTTGCTTTTACATTTTTGTTTAACGAAAAAAAGATTTTGGTGACGTTCAAAATAGCTCAAGAAGTCTATGAAGAGCTAAATAAAACCCAAACATTTCTTAATGTTATTTAGCAAGCTAAATGTAACAAACCTTTTTTCCTAGCATGCAAACGTATTTTAAAGTAACACCTGAAATTATACATCTATAAACTAGTAAGCACAATGCAACTGACAGATTTCTTATTAACTCCTCATCATTTTTGTTATTTACACGAAAAGTTTGTATGTGCAGACTTGACATCCTTGTATGATTATACAGGTCCCGAGAGTCAATGCTCATTAGCGATCCTTGCATTTACTGTGGACCATCATTTTGATGTTATTCGTATAATCTGATTGAAATGGCTCTCCTTGATAGTTAGCTTTTGGTGGAAAACAACACTAAAACATTTCAAATATCTTCACAGTTCATACTGCAGCTGGAGATTAAAATCATTACCTGATGAACAATTTTGCTGAATGCTTCTTGGAGTTTACCATGAATTGTGGACAGTTTCTTGGCATCTCTGTTAGCTTCATGAATAGGAATAAGGACTTTGTAAACCTCGTTAACTGCTTCATACATGCCAGCCTACAAAAATAATACGTATCAGATGGATCTTTCTATCAATTCAACAGGAAAAGAAAAGAAATACGCCTGGTATATAATACATGCTCACAGTACTTCAGTAACTAAGATTACAACATTGAAGTGGTTGTTTATACGCTTACATTTATTGTAATTTAATCAGGAATTTTTTTTAGAAGAGGTATCAAATCCTCAGTAATTCATAGAACCAAAAGCACATATAGTAACACATTTCTATTTATTTTTAATAAACGTATTTATTAGTGAAGAGGGGAGAGGCTGAACCAAATATTAAACAAGTCAATGGGAATAGTATCTACGTCTGAGTGCACAGTATGGCCCATTAGGTTTAGTGTGACTTGGGTCTATGTAACTTGTATCCTGCATTCTCAAACTCCATGAAATGGGACTTTGAAGTGTCTCCCTGAAGCGTGTCTGCCAAGTAGCACCATTTGCCCTCTCACCCATGGTGATCTGACTAGGGTTCCACCCGTCACAGATGGATTTAGAAGGATCTGCAGAGGCACTATGCCTCCCTACTCCCTCATGGCTTTGCCAGTCCATTGCAGGAAATGTGCTGCTAGGCTCTGTCTGTTGCCACAGGGAATTCCAAATCATGTTGTGGTAAATAATTACCTTGTCCTTAAAAGCCTTTCTCTGATGGGTACTTTGCTACCATTCCGTTACCATCCCAACCTCTGCCCATTCCTAGCATCAGCCTGAACTACCCACAGATCACAAACCCTGCCTAGCAATCCCTGGAGGGACAACTGTGGTATGAGGACAGGGAGGCCACAAAGATACCACTCACCAGCTGTGTGCGCCAGTCCCCTCTACTTACAGGGGTGGAAGGAACTACGTGGTCTTTAACTAATAATGTAGAGATAATATTTGTCTTTTACTAATGGTGAATTAGAACTAGAATTAGAACTTCCCAACTAACTAAAACACAATTACCTGAAATGCTGAAATGGAAACAAACCCACAAAACCCACTCAGTGATAGGCTATGGTTGATTACAGGGGCTAACTGAGCTGCCCAGGAGAAAAAATGCTACCAACGCCAGAAAAATAAACCAAGTGATATGGGAGAACTGTACAGTTTCATTTACAAAACATTTTCCTGAATATTGCCCAGCACGTTGCTGAAGTAGATATATAGAGAGATTAAAATCTTCTACCATGGAGAAAGATGCTGCAGCTTGTTCCAGCAATCCCACCAGACCTGCTTCTGTAAAATACTTCCCAGAACAGATACCTTCTTCATCTGGTGAGACAACATCATCAGAAACTGCGGATTCTTCCAAAACATTTGAAGATATGTTCTAAGGAGACACAATTTAGATAGAGTTGAAAAGTTTTATTTAAGCAACTACATTGAATACTCCAAAAGATACAGTTAATCTGATACTGGGACAAAGAGCTTTATTCAGTTTTTACTCAGGCAACATCCTCTTTGAAAGAGGCAAATTTCAAGTACTTTTCATTTCACCACAGGCCCTGATCCAGCAGAGCACTTACACATATGCTTAACTTTAAGCCAGTGGGACTACTCACATGCTCAAAACTAAGCATGACCTTACACGCTTTCTTGGATTGAAGCCTGATTCTCTTTGTCACAACCTAATCACAAGAACAGTTTTCAACAACTGTTTCAGAAAAGTTATATCCTGTCTGGAACAGCAAAATCGTATTAGATGAAGCTGTTTTCAGGACTGCTTCTTGAAAATGCTTCTTAACACTGCCAACTTTGATTTGTACTTAGGACTTTTATTATTGTTTCGTATCTCAGTATTAGATGGTAGAAAACCAAAATGTACAATTTGGGGAGGACGGAAGCACATTCCTACCTGAAATGTTACACACCCTACTGGAAGGTATTTTCGATCCTCAAGCATGCTTAAATATTCAGCCACAAGGGCTGCCGAGTGGACCAAACACTGGGCAGATTCAGCATGATTGCTCCTTTCAGAATGCTTTCCAGCCATGTTTTGTAACCAGGTCAGTCGCAGATCTGGGGAAGTCTGATAGCCCTTCGCAATTCTAGTTGAAAATAAATGTCTCGCAATTAGTGTTTATTTACTTATATGTATATTTTACAAGTACCTATCCATAGTTCTAGGCTTGAGATGAACAGCTATGAACTAGAGTCATATACAAAATAATTGCCTGGATTTCCAAGCTAGGAAACTCTTGGTGTTGTTATCATTTAACATTTGTATTGCAGTAGCACCTAGAGGCTAACCAAGTTGGGGCCCCCATTGTGCTAGGCACTGTACAAACACTGGTGTAAATATATGCTATAGCAGCAGCACAGGAAGAAACAGGGTGGTGTTTAAATAGAAGACCTCATTTTAAAAACACTTTGACAGTGAATGTAATGTCCTTGGAACATAATAGCAAAGGGCTTGATCCTGGGAGGTGCTGAGAACTCTAGCTCTGATCCAGCAAAGTGCTTAAGTACGGAGTAGTCCCACTGGCTTCAAAGTTAAGCATGAGCTTCCGTGTTTTGCTAGATCAAGGCCACAACACACAGCCTCTCGCAGGATTAAGCCCTACTGGCTTTGGGCTGGACAGGGCATAGTGTGGGCGGACTCTGTGTGAGCTTCCCCCCTCTTCTCTGCCAATGCACTTGGAGCATAACCTGAAATATCCAGACTGATTCCGTCTGGGGCTCCTCCTGAGCAGACACTGCCCAATGGGTTGAACAGTGCTAATTTCTGTGGTGGTTTGTGGGGTGGAAATTGGGATCAGACCCCCAAGTTCACCACTTGTCACCTGATCCAAGATGTGCCTTCCGTGCATCAACCTTCTACAGTGCAGCAGGGGAAAAGGCGCCCTTATCCAGCTCTCTTAACAGCGATCACACTCCCAAAATCTAAGACATTTGGGCCATGTCTCACTGCAGGCTGATCAGACTCGTTCACCAGGCTCCAGGACCTGGCCTGATAGTTTCAAAATAGACTAATAGCAGCCATTTTAGCTGCCTCTTTCTGTCCTGCTTATCACGCCTTTCCTTTTGCCTATTGTTAGCTATGGGCCTGCGCCTGGTCCCTCTGCATACATTAGTTGTCTTTTACTTCTGTGGAGCTAGACTGGGTCCTGTATCCCAGACGCCTTGCACTAGTACACGGGTCAGAATCTGGAATGGAAAATGTTACCCGACGTTTTCCCTTCCACGACCGATCTCTCTCCCAGTCTGCCCCACCCATGAGATGTTCTTCAGATATTTCACTGCTGAGGAAGGCTGCATTGCTAATAGCTTTTTATAAGAATTCAGTGTTTCAATGCTATTTTGGAAGCACTAATCTTGAGCATGGGAGGAAAAGGTTTGGTCAAATTCTGGGGCCTGTGGGTGAGTCTCAATGGCCTCCTGTATTTGCAGGAAAAGTGGTGCCACTGAAATATCTCAAACTGGAGGAGAGGTGAGCACCATTTGACCTCTGCATTTAGTGATATTGGCATGCTCAGCACCATGGGGATCATGGTAACACAAGGAAAGCAGTTTTAAATGTAAAAAAGGTGATTGCTACTTTAAAAAAAAAATCACTATGACAGGGTATTTCAAGTTCTAAAGATGGGAAATACAGCAGGGGCTGTGATACATTCAAATACCACAGCTGATTGTTCAGTGGCATCCACTGGACGACGTCTGCAATAGGCGTGTAAACTCTACCTGTACATCAAGTCTATCAGCATTTCTGGATCTTCCTGGTGTTCCTTCATTTTAACCGTATCAGAGAGGATCATATGGAGGTTGAACACAAGATCCTGGACCTGGAATACAGAAGCCGATGTAATGAATTGCCCTCAGGAACCTCACTATACACGAACACATTAGGGCCGCTGCCTACTCTGAATCTTTGTGCATTTGCTCCTTGTTATCAGTGGGAGCTAATCAAGGGCTTGAGTTTTATAGAGCAGCTCATGGATCCCTCTCCAGGAAATGTATCCGACAGCCCTGCTATACGTGGCTTCATCTAAAATCAGCCTGTTTTAAAAACCCAGAATGAGACACGCCCAAAGGCTTCATGAAAATCCAGCCCCTCTTTCCAGCTAAACGTAACTCTTGGCCCGGTGGTATTTCTCTAACCTGATCTGGGAATGTCGTCTCCCGGAGTTCCAGATCTTCTTCAGCGTACGTCAAAATAGTCTTCAGAGAACGTCTCAAAAATTCCTCATTGAAATTCTGGGACGTTCCCACCAGGGACGAGAGGGACATGGTCACCTGCATTTTCACTCTGGCAAAGTTCTGCAACAGAAAAGTTACTACAATGCAATGATTCCATAGGAATCGTAACTGTTCACTGCAACGCCGGCGCAGTGGCGTTTGCATCCTTCCACCAGCCATGGACACGGGATAAAAACCAAACATTTAGTAACACCTTCCCTTTCTTAAGGGTGCTGGCCAGCTGAGCAGCCTCAGTTCTTTCCCTGCCTCTGAACAATGCATTTGTTTGGTGTCTCTGTCACTTTGTTTGTTGTGTGTCTTTAGCTGGCCTATGGCAGGGGTACTTCGCGCCAGACCAGTGTTCTCCAGAGAAGAGCTGTTAGATTTCCCTGCCTCTTCTTGCTCCTCTCTTGAGCATGGTGTATGAAATGACCTGTTGGCCCCTGTGCGTCCCAGGCCCTTTAAAGGAAAAGATTACCCCATGTGTGCATGACCTTCTATTTCAGGTACCCCATTCTGTGTTGTTTCAGCCCACAGGCCAAATCCTCAGCAAGAGGGTACAGAGAGGCATTGTAGTTTCAGTTGACAGAGTCCTGTGATAGCAACTAAGTGAGCTTCAGTTCCCTTCCCCTTTTTGCTCTCAAGTTGAGAGCATCTGAGCCCAGAATGCTGTGCACGCTTCAGTCTCTGCTGTTCACAAACAGCAAAGATTTTACCACAAGATGAAAGAAGATCTAATCTCAGCTGCAGGAACTCTGTGATGAAGCACAAGGTGTTTGGGGTGTGCTTTGTAAGATTGCAGCAGTGGCGCTGTTAAAACATTTAATAGTAAAGTGAACATTGGGAGTTCTCTTTGTAATGTAAAGTGCATATGGGGAGAATCAGGCTGAGATCCAATTAGATTCATACAGAAAACAAAACCAACAGCACCTAATTAGTCTGGATTCATGCAGACCTTTCACAGAGGACACACTTAAGCCTTGTGATGGGACAGCCGAGGGGGCAGGTTGTGGCTGTCTCTTACAGGGGTGTGCAAGGCGGGCAGAGGGCAGTTCCTGCAGTGGCCTCAGGGGTGCATGCTGCCCCGGTAAAGGGTACAGGGGCGTAAGGAGCCGGCAGGGCTGCAGAGGAGAATGCCGGCTGTGCTCTCCTAGGAGGTAGTGCAGTGGTGGCATTTCCCAGGACTGTTGTGTGTCACTGTGCGCTCCTGGCCTAATGTGGCCCCACACCATCTCCCGCAAGGGGCCTGTGCCTAACAGCCCGACCTGGCCCTACAAAAACAGTGAGTAGTAAACAACAAGTCGTTCAGTTTGAGAAAAATTCTACATTTCAGTGGAGGTCCTCGTCCGTTTTTTTTTAATAAGTCCCTATAAAATGACAGAAGAGGCAGCCCGGTCTAGGGGTCAGGGCATCACACTAGAATGCAGGAGGCTGGGATTCTAATCTCTGCTCTGCCGCTGACCTGACGTGTGACACACAGCAAAGTCACTTCACTGCTTGGTGCCTTTGTTTCCCCCTCCTATTCTTTGCATGTCTTGCCTATTTAGACTGTAAGTTCTTTGGTGCAGAGACTGTCTCTCACCAGTACAGCGCCCCACATCATGGGTCCCTGATTGCCAATGGGGCTTCTGGGTACTACCGGAATATAAGCAAACACCAAATGTTAGCAGCAGCCATATACTTACATTTCCAATCTCGAAGTTCTGCCTCATAAGGAGGTAAAGAGAGGCACTCGCATGGGACCGTATGGTACTAATGCTGCTGCTGCAGTGCCGCAGAAGCCTCAGGCAGAGATCAGCACACTGCTCGGTCTCTTCTTCGAACAGCAGCTCAGGGAACTGTAGTGACAGCACATGAGAAAAGTAATTGTGCTGGGGCTGCCAGCATCAACTACTGGACCAAGTTCCGAGGTGAATCTAAGGATTCATCTACGCGGACAATTAAACCGCGGCAAGCTGGGGTGTAACTCTACCATGCACTAGTCTGCGGCGGTCTGTCTGTGTGTGTTAGCAGTTCATTAGAGTGCTCTGGGCTAGTCCTGTTACAAAGAGGACTAGATCAAAGCACTCAAATGAACTGTTAACATGTGTCAGTCGGATGCACATGGACAGACAGACCACAACTGGCTAGCGGGAGGTTATATTCACACCCCGGCTTGCTGCGGTCTAACTGTTCATGGAGACAAGCCCTAATTACATTACAAGGAGTTTATATCGGTGTAAATTACATTTTCTTCCAGTTCTCTCAGTTTCTACGTTAAGCCAGCTTAGACTCCTAGCCTTTCTTACTCAAACGTCATTAGACTCATGGATCAAACTCCAAGGTCCGAGGGTCAAATTCTGTACACTAGGTTGGACTCCATTAAGATATTAACGTCTACATTACCCATGTCAAGAGGGCGTAAATTACATGACGAGGAGCTGGAAGAAGGAGAAGAAAGGTGACGTTACATTAGGATAAAGGGTCCTTGGTGTGCATTACAGCAACACGGGCTCCTTAGGCACTGGTAGGGTGGGGGTAAGTAGCTCTAATAGGTCTCAATTAGTAAGAGAGGCTCTAACTTGCCCATCAGCTCAGTGTGTGTAGAAAAGATGTGATATCATTTTAACAAGCAGCCCAGCAAAACAAATTCATTTTGTCCACAGTAGTCAGACTTGAAGAACAAACAGCCTCCTTTCATTCATCAAACCACACAGCATAAACACTAACGTTAGGAAGTACAAAACTACAGCCTTGCAGTGACATGACCCAAATACTGAAGAGAAAACCCCACTACATGTGACAGCCCCCCTGCAGGACACTCACCTTTGAAACCAGAGCTCTCTGCGTGGCGAAGCAGTGTTGCAGATAAAGTGCACTTTGATTACAGGCCATGCTGTGGAGAAGAACTTTCAGCACCCCACCGAGAATGCTCTCTTTGGATTCCGTCACAGACACCGTCTGTTGTCAAAATTCAATCAACAGTCACATGAACAAAGTTAACCCTTCGGCCGATCAGGTGGTGCTACTGTCCCGAATAATCTTCACTGACCTATTACAAATGTGTGAACCTCACAAGTTTCTGAGCCAAATCCTCAACAGGTGGAAATCAGGCGTCTTACTGAAACCGATTTACACCTTCTGAGGATCTGGCCCTTGAAGCATTATGTATGCGCTAAGCTCTATTACAAGTACTGTTTTAGAAACACACTTTGGCTGGCTCTTGAGTGGGTTTGGAAGGTGGAAGATGTGCCCCGCACAACAGCCAGCCACAACTGGATTCTCTGTGTGAAATTCTGGCTCCACTGAAGTCAACAGAGGATTTGCCATGGACTTCAATGGGGCCAGGATTGCTCCCTGCTAACACTTAAACAACCTGACAGACAAAGAGCAACAGGGACATAGTTGCAGAGAGGAGCTCACTGCATCTCCTTATGGGATAGTTCCAGTGGCACCGTCCCCATGTGCCTCTGGGAAGCACAATGCCTCCTGCAGAGCCCTGGGGCAGAATGGCAAACCTGGGAAGGAACTAGCAGGAATTTGTCAGAGGAGGGCAGGACCATGGAGTTATGACATTCTGCCAGGCATTATTTATACCTTAAAACACGCAAGCAAATATTTCCGGCATTACACTAATGAGGGCGACAAGCACCTTTACAGAAGGTTGGAGGAATGCTTGTGATTTATGAAACAGACTGTTATAAGGCTTGAGGAAAAAAATCACTGGGATTTTTTATCTATTCTAGGATCTCACCTCCTGGATCCCCCTTTCTGCTGCAGCAGCAAAGTTTAAATACGAACAGCAGGAGGGCATAGTTTAAGAATCTGAACCACTTAACCTGCTAGCAAATGTTATTCGGACATCTGCAAAATCCCCCTCATCCTTACCTGGACAACTATTTCTAATGTATCCAAAATAATCAGATTTGCTTCAGTTGCAAGATTTCCATCAATAAGTGCTTCATGTTCTATCTCTGCCCTTGATCTAACAGAAGAAAAGACAGCATTCAAGTTATAGTTAGCTTAAAATTCAGACCGGCATATTCTGAAGGCTCACCAGTGGGAAAACCTTGTTATAAATGCACACAGTTAGTTACGGACAACACCACAAGACTATCTAAATGCACTAATATATGAAAGAGTACAGAGGGAGGGAGAATGTTTTTTTTAATTAATGTATAAAAAATTCAATGTTATTTAGGTTTATCACCCTCAGGCTAGGTCATGATAATTTCTTTTCCTTTCATTACTCTAGCAGTAACCCTCTAATAACAGCGTAAGCATCAAAGTCCTACTTCAAAGGTGGTTTAATAGCATTGTAAGGCATGCAACAAAAGAAATAAAACACCTTTTATTTTATGTTACAGGATACGAACACAAGATGGTGCTCTATGAGCTAGTATTTTTGCACTGTCTGCACTAGTTTGCAACCTAGTAGCTAGGTTGGGTCCAGTATATTGTATGTAGTATGTATATCTGGTATTTATTCTTTTGCCTCTACATTATATTAAAAGTTTTTAAATATCAGCTTTCCAGAGAAAATCATATGATTGTGCTATTAAATACAATGCACCTGCTTTCCTGGAAAAGCGGACTGTGGCCCCAGTCCTACTCTCACTGGTAGTCCCATGTCTTCAGTGGCACTATTTAACTTCAATAAAATTAGCTGGCAAATATCCACTAGTAATTTTAAGTGTGTGATTGTGGCTTGCCTTGCTTGGCTGAGCAGGAAGGTGGGTGGGGAGGGTGCTCCCCTTGCATCCTTGTGTAAGGAAAAGCTACAGTATGGGAAGGACACACAAATGAGCTGGCTGGATGCAGGCAAAATGCACACGCGGTCCTTTCAAAGATGCCAGAGCTCCTGCTACAGCACTGGCTCCTCCAGGGCCCTGGG
Source organism: Chrysemys picta bellii (assembly GCF_011386835.1). Taxonomy (NCBI): domain Eukaryota; kingdom Metazoa; phylum Chordata; order Testudines; family Emydidae; genus Chrysemys; species Chrysemys picta. The sequence continues at coordinate 17,086,574 of NC_088798.1, forward strand.
AGCAATTCTACCTAACTCAACCAAATTTTCTCCTGGAGCTCCTGCTGCAGCATGCCTGCTCCATACCCTACCACGGAGGCCGGACTATAAGAGAATACTCTAGTCCTAAATCTCTAGACTATGAAGGCTCTGGATTGAGGCATAGACTGTACCACTATTTAAAGGATATCAATTGCAAAAAGAAGGGCTGGGTGGGATCACTTCACTTGGCTGTACAGAATTCTTTGTATTGAATAATACTCTACATTCATTTATTATTATTCTAATGTTAAACTCAAAGTGCCAAATTCTACCCGTAGATGGAGTATGTGCTCACAACTCTCACTGCAACCAGTGGGAGCTGTGCAGAAGAGAGGCCAGATTTGGCTCAGAATAGAATGCACAAGTGTGACTTGGAGAGCGGGTTTATGGAGTTGTTTTAGCAGATTTTTCTTTTAAGAGAGAAAGTTAAATTATCTTTTGGCTACCATGGTAGTTCCGTTAGAGACTCCAGCTGTACAACAGGTATGTGAGGCCACTAGCAGGGATAAGAGAGATTGTTTGGGGTACAGTAGCATCAGCAAGATGATGATACACAGCTCTATAAGCCAAATCCATATCTGGTGTTTTTTTATATCCGCTGCTATGGAATCACATGAGGGAGGAATTCGCTCCCGTGTCTCTATTTCATTGGATCTGACAGTGCAGTTCAGCTTTGCCAATGTCTGGACATGACTGGTGGATTGGATAAAAGCTACCTGGCTGACAAAACAAGAGGTTACACTCCTGAATTGGGGAAAAGCAATTGGCAGGGATGGTAGAGGTGGCATTAGCCCTTTCATTTCCAGGAGCTATGTCTGTCTTTTGTTGTTGGATGCCTGGCTGCTTCTGGATAGCCAGATTGCAGCAGTAGCCAAGAGAGCTTTTTTCCATCTTCATGCAAAGTATTTTTAAGGGACCCATTATCGTAGAATTGAAGTTCCCTTTTGCTAGATGGTTACAGCCTTTCCTTTTGGACAGACCTCACCACAGTCATCCATGCCAATGGACCACCAATGTGTACTCTACTTCAGAGAGAGCTTGGAATCCTCAACCACTGCAGAGTAAGGCTGCTTGCTTATACAGGGGAGTTTCACCCCTGGACCATTTCACACCTTTGCTCCACAGACTGTGCTGGTTTCCCATCCATTTCAGCATGCAGTTCAAGGTGCTGGTTGTGATCTAAAGCCCTTTGCACACAGGAGTCTGCCTATCTCCTCGTACTCTTGACAGCTGAGCCAAAAATTCCTATGTCTGAGGGCTGGTGGCTGGGTGTTCTTAGTGAAGGGTCCTTGACTATCTCCTAGATCTAAGTTTGATGGCTTTCAGAATATGTTACAAAGGCTATTTACTCAAGCTTTTCCTGAGAAGTGGGGAGAGTTCTTTGGTTTTTGGAGAGGGTTAGCATGGCTGACTTGTGTCAGTGTAGCTCATTTTGACATGTGTTCAAACACTATATAATAAGTGGATGAAGAGGTATAAGATACATCGCACATATGTAACATTAATTCATTGTGTAGTGTGTGCCTGTCTCTGTGTGTGTATGTATGCACGCGCACATGTGTACACACACACACACACACACACACACACACAAACACTTACTTCATATTAACACTAATTTCTAAAACTCTTGGGTTGATACATGTCTGCAAAATGCAACAGTGAATCTCCTGGGATTCTATTCAAAGCTTGTTACACAGCTATCCTGTTTCCCCGAAAATAAGACAGTGTCTTATATTAATTTTTGCTCCCAAAGATGCGCTAGGTCTTATTTTCAGGGGATGTCTTATTTTTCAATGAAGAAGAATACGGTACACATTTTTTGTCTTATTATCGGGGAGGTCTTATTATCGGGGGGATGCCTTATATTACAACGAGAGGCAAAACTGTAAGTAGGCCTTATTTTCGGAGGATGTCTTATTTTCGGGGAAACAGGGTATGCTAGGGCCAAACAGTACAAGTACTGCATTTCTGTTGTGCCGGTGGCAAGCGCTCTGGAGATGTCACGGAAGGAGAACTATGTACCCCAACATGCGTCGTTGATTGGATGGGTGCTCTGCAACATGGAGGGGATGAGGCGGAGAATATGGTTGTGTCAAGATCAAAGCACAGGGATCCATGCACAGCAGAAATCCACGGGACCACAAACAAAGGAGGGAAACAGGGTCCAGCCATGTGGAGGGAAGGAGTAGATGCACTGTGGGTGGCTTGGACTTCTGTCCATTTGGGCTCTGCCATTTCCCAGTTCCCTCAGAGCTTCACTTGAGCTGTTTGATGTTCATGGATTCTGACCAGTCCTTTTGCTGGGCCTTCAGAGTACTATTAAGGGAGAATGGAAGTCTGTGGGTTGCAATTTTAGAAAATGGGAAACATGCGCAGCAAAACTCACACACCATTTCTGAGCCTTCTAGCAAAAAACAAAGCAAACTTAAAAAGTAATGGGTGTGACAAGCAAAAGGGATTATTTCAGCCAGTTACACACACGCACACACACACACACACACAAAACCCTCTGCCAAGCATCACAAACAGAGCTGCAATGGTTGAGTATGCAGATGTACAAAATGAAAATTACACAAAAAAGCCACACACCGATGCTACAGTACCTGAGTGGTTTGTGGCTTCTAAAAACACAGCACATGTGGAAAAATAATCAAAGGGATGGATTAGGACAGGAAAGGAAAGCATGCTTGGACAACTCCAGAATGCTCTCATGGAATAAGGGAAAGATGACATGAGACATATATGCTATCTGTAAATATAGCTAATGGATCTTTTCTTTACATTACAACTCACTACAGGAATCTAAAAAGATAATAGAGTTTACTAGTCTTAAGTCTCATTCTGAAATGCTGAGAAAGAAATGGAAAGTGATGCTGTGTCTGTCAGCATTAAAACTATTCCCCTATAATCAGCCTGTCTGAGCTTACGGCCTGATCCTGCTCACACTGAGGACAACTGGACTGTTGCCTTTGGCTTCAATGGGAGCAGAGTCAGGGCTTGAGTTTGTAACGTGACCATGCAGTTATTGATGTAGAAGGATAAGATGGAGTTACTTGTCAAGCTTTTCTGTGTTTTGACGCCAGTGAGTCATATCCTTTCTCCATCTTAGATTCTCTTGACTTCCAAACGCACTCCCAGATGGACTTCTTTCTGTCGGGTAACGTCAAATTTGTTTTAAATAAATCAATATTAACTTTTTCCATGTGGCAACCAAAGACTTGGTTGCAAGTAATACATGACAGACAGCACGAGAAAACTCTATAGTATGCAAAGCCATAACATTTATCTGTCCGTACAGTAGAACCGCAGAGTTACAACACCTCGGGACAAAACATGGTAGTTGTTCTTTCAAAAGTTTACAACTGAACACTGACAATACAACTTTAAAACTTTACTATGCAGAAGAAAAAAATGCTGCTTTTAACCATCTTAATTTAAATGAAACAAGGACAGAAACAGTTTCCTTACCTTGTCAAATCTTTTTTTGAAACTTTCCCTTTTTTTTTAGTAGTTTACATTTAACACATTACTGTATTGTATTTGGGGTTTTTTGTTTGTTTGTTTTTGGGTCTCTGCTGCTGCCTGATTGCGTACTTCCAGTTCCAAATGAGGGGTGTGGTTGACTGGTCAGTTTGTAACTCTGGTGTCTGTAACTGAGGTTCTACTGTGCTTATATGGCCCCCCATTACTGTATTATCTGACACTTAACAATCTTTAATGTATTTATCCTCACACCACCGCTGTGAAGTAGAGAAATACTATTATCCCCATTGTACAGATGGGGAACTGAAATACGTAGAGACTAAGTGTCTTGCCAATGTCACTCAAGAAGTCTGTGGTGGAACTGGAAATTGACCCTGGTTCTCCTGGGTCTAGTGACCTAGCCACTGGATTAGCGTTCTTCTCATACTCAACAAATACTCTCAATGGGGTGTTAATTTTGACACATGATGGCAATGTAATTACCAAAACTGTTAACTATTTCACTGCTTATCATTTTAGCAGAAACCACCATCCATTCAGGGACGGAGTTTCCACTCTGACCCTTGACATACAGTGACAGAGTGTTGGTTCTGCCTACAAGGTCAGGCTAGCATTCCCAGACACTGTTACAGGAGTGCTCTATAAATGAGACAAGTCTACATAAGTAAATAGTTAGGTAACAGATAAAGTGCCTACAGATGGTGCTCACAAATATACAGCATAGTTCCTGGGGTTTATAGGACCAATGAAACTTGTGCACTGCAAACCGCTTCCTCTGTGTAGCTCTTCAGATGGAGCTCTTAACCGATATGCATATCGTCCTGCAGCACTCTACTGGATCTGGGGGCTCTTTGGGGATAGTTTCAAGGGACTCTCATATAGGAAGGTCAGCAGCAACAGGCAAGCTTACTTACCTAGCTGCCCTCTGCTTCTTCGCACCATTTCTTGCCTTGCCCCTATGCTTCCCAAAATAGCTTCTTCAAGTTTTGCTCTCATGTCCTTCGACTTCTTAAATGTCAGACTGTTCATCCTTTCAAACACTTTCTTGCCCTGCAGATTTCAAACCAGAAAAGCACAGATGTTGAGGGAAGCCTCCTTTTACCTGGAATGGACAAGAAGGCTAAATGGATAGAACTCCTATCCCTGGAGACCCTGGAGGATCAGGATGTGCTGTAGGAGATGTCCAGGCCATGATGTCCTCTGCAGGATCTGACAAGCCTGCAGCAGAGAGAGGACAAGGGAGACACGACCGAAGGGAGGACAGAGGACCAACCGGTGACCTGGGAAGCTGCTAAATCTCCACTGCCACTGCAGGAAGTTTTCCTTGACACCTGAGAGTGAGTAAATAGGACTGTCAGCTTCTCTCTGCTCTTACTTCCTGTGACAGCCTCTGGGGTAATACACTGGGGGAGGCACTCACCTGCCTGCCCAGGGGAGTGGCAAGCAGACAGAGTCACTTGGTGGCTGGAAGACGGAGGGAAAGGGACAGAGGCAGAGGGATCGGGGGCTGGTGTGTGTACGGAAAGAGGCACAGCCACCAGGATTTTGCGGGTCAGGAGAGGGTGATCAGTGGAAGGGGGCTCTTTGGCACTGTGTAAGGGATGGCGATGTCTGTCTTTCACTTTGTACCTGGATGCTCGTCTGAATCCCATTCCATGCCTCGAGGGAAGTTGAATGCAACTAACCAATATTTCCGTACCTTGTACTCAAAACAGGAGACGCAGAGATACAGCAAATCCAGCAAGCGATTGAGCTGGAGCACGGAGAGGTCTGTGAACCATTTCTGCAGGACGCTTTCGTCGGCATTCCTGAGAACCCACAAGAGGCAGATCAAGAGGCTCCGGCTGGATTCTGCTGAGAAGGTCGAGTGCTGCCGACCACTCTGAACAGACAGGAGCAATCATTTCAGCCACACCGATTAGTGCCCCAAATACTTTGATAGTCCATTAAAAATAGCTGCATCAGGTAATTACGCTGGGCTAACCAATCATCATCCGTCAGACAAGGGCAGGGGCCAGCAGATTTGCATAAATAATCATTATGAGCTAACGTGTGAATCACCCACATCACCCACAATGACAGAGCCCAGATGACACAAAAGACACTGGAATTCAGCCCTAGCAACACATTTTAAGCTAAATTCAAGTTATGAGAGTGTCCTCCTCTAAGCTCCTTCTCAAGACCCACCTCCACTATGATGCTTTCAATAAATTTCCAGCTAGTTAGCGGGCTGGCAAGGGACCTCCATTCATTAGCAGAATTACAGTAGAGAAGAAAAAAAACACCATCAACCTTGAAACCTGCAGATGATGAGTCTGTGTAATCTGATGTTCCCTTCATCTCCAGACCATCACCCCCTCCACTGTCTGAGTCATTCAGCCTCTTGGTCTTGGTATCATTAGACTGGAAACTCTAAACTGCAGGGGCTGTCCTCCCTTTGTATGGGTATAGCACCCAGCAAAATGGGGTCCTAAAGGGTCTATGGGTGCTACTGTAATCCAAATAAGGTGAAATCCACCCCTGTGCAGAGGGCCAGCCCAAGGCTCATGCCCCACTCAAGCTCCATTTATGACTTGATTAAGTGGGGTTTAAGTGGGGCAGAGGCCTTGTGCTGAGAGCCTTTGCCAAAGGGTGAAGTTCACCTATAATGACCATAACAGCAACCATGGTATGGCATTTTCATCAGCTTGCTTTGAGAAGGAGGAACAGACGCTTGGCAAAACTGATCATTCTAACTATGTCCCCTCCCTCCCATCACAAGGACAGGAATAACCTAGTGCAAACATTATCTGTTTCACATCTCCCACCCCTCCCTCCTGCTATGTAATGTGCACAGATGCATGCTGACCTCTGTCCCTGCTGCTTTGTGATCATCCCCTTAGGGCATACACATATAAATATCCGCCTGTTTACACATGCTCCGAGGGGGGATATTTTTGTACCGTTGATGTGAGTAGAAAACTACTGGGTCGGGTGAGCTGGGGGACAGATGTTCCTGCAATGGCCATGGCAACTGTCTGACTTATCATGCTTCCACCTTCGCTTTCATAATCGTCGACGGTGACGCAGCTTGGCCTTCCTCGCTGATTGTGAGTCTCTGCCGAGAAACACACGCACCTCAGTTAAACGGCGCATTCAAAGGGCCATTCCTCACAGCTCCTCTCTGTTAGTTTCATTTAACTGTCTGGTAATGGTCACTGAAAAAATTACATTAGACTGGTATTGCTAGCAAATGGGGATTTTCTCTCTCTCTCTCTCTCTCTCTCTATATATATAGTTATGTAAATCAAACATATGAGACTAAGGGGAAATTTTTCAAAAATGTCTAAGGAATTTTGGAGCTTAAGTCCCATTTTTGAAAGTGACCAAGGCACTATGGAGCCCATGTTTCATTAAAAGTCAATAGGACTTAGGAATCCTAAGTGCCTAAGTCACTTTTGAAAATGGGATATAGACTCTTAAGATAATTAGGTCCTTCTGAAAATTTCCCCCAAACCTTCACCATGTCATTTAACTTAAAGGGCCGAAATGCTCAAAGAAGTATGCTGTATGTAGGGCCCTACCAAATTCACGGCCATGCAAAACACGTCACAGACCATGAAATCTCGTCTTTTGTGTGCTTTTACCCTATACTATACAGGAGATCAGCATTTCTCAAATGGGAGGTCTCTATCCAAAAGGGGGTTGTGCGGGGACACAAGGCTATAGTAGGGGGGTTGCACTGACACCTTTATTTCTAAGCTGCCGTCAGAGCTGGGCGGCTGGAGAGTGATGGATGCTGGCCGGCCACCCAGCTCTGAAGGCAGTGTGGCAGCCAACAGCAGCGCAGAATTAAAGGTGGCAATACCACGTCATGCCACCCTTATTTCTGCACTTCTGCTGGCAGCGGCACTGCCTTTAGAGCTGGGCTCCCAGCCTGCAGCTGCAGAGCTTCCTACAGCCAGGGGAGGGTCCTGGAAATTGGTCTGACCAGCCCCTTTGAGTGGCCCCTGCAGGGGAAGAGGAAGTCCCATCCCGCAATAGCCCAGCCAGGACCAGCAGCTGGAGCCTGGCATATGGTAGGAGCCCTTGGCCAGGACACCCCCAACCCTGCCCCTCCCCAGCTCCAGGCCCAGTGCCATGGCACTCAGAGGTTAAAGGGGCCTTGGTCTGGCTGCGGGTGCCCAGCTCTGAAGGTAGCTCAACTGCCAGCAGCAGTGCAGAAGTAACGGTGGCAATACCACAACCCCCCACAATAGCCCTGTGACCCCCTCAAAAGCCCCTTTAACACCGTGACATTTCAGATTTAAGTATCTGAAACTGAAATTTATGATTTTTTAAATCCTGTGACCGTGAAATTGACCAAAATTGACTGTGAATTTGATAGGGCCCTAGCTATATGCCAGACTATTTCATATCCAGCTTCCCCACCCTGGTCTGAAATAGCCCAAACATTTTGCCCTTCAGGACACTCTTGTCTGGCAAACCGTAGGAGAGCTGCTGAAGAAGAAAACATCAGGTAATGTGTAAAGGAACATGGGATTTTGGTTTTTTGGTGCTGTCTGTTGGTACTATTGTTACATATATGGGGCTGTTGTCTCTTTGATTGGATGTATTTTTAAATACGTATCAGGGAGGCTTAGGGTGTCTAGATAGACACCTCTTCTTTTATTAGTCTAAATAAAATAAATTGTGCCTGCAAAACTTGCACGTGGTAAAATTCTGCATCCACATGGGCAAAAGGACACATGCACAATGAATTACTGGTTTTGTGCAAACAAGTGGACAAATGCAGCTTTTATGCCAGGCAATTTTAAGCATACATTTTGCAGCTGGTAGCTTACTGTGCTCACTAGCTATCTTGCCGATCAATATTGTCTCATTGTTTCCTACACTCCCGGCCACCTTTCTGTAGCCACCAGTGGTCTTTAGTTTTATACGTAGATTTTAAGCTGGAATCGTTTTTTTATTCTCTTTGTATAGCACCTAGTACAATGGATCCTGGTCCTTGACTAGGGCTCTTGGTCACTATGGTAACACAAATAATAAATAAATATTATACTTTGAAAATAGCAACACCACCACAACAGTTTGGTTGCTCACTCCAACAGCACTGACTTAATGCGCTCAAAAGTTGGGAGTAATTCAACATACATGCAAAGCCTGGTGCACAAAATACCTGTAAAATCATATAGCTGAGGCACGGTTTCCATGATCACGCCAATCAGAGGTAGATACAGCATAGCCACCCGGGCCTTTACCTGTGGGTCAGAGTACCGTGGATCGGAGTCGTGACTGGACAGTAAATTGTGTACCATATTGATGACCTTCTTATGCAATCCAAACAAACTGTTAAAAGAGAGTTGAGTCACAGGGATTGGTTAATATCTTGAAAGCAAACAATACTTTGTAACTAAGTACCTTTAAAAAAGTCCTGGTTTTTATTTTTCACCTGGCATGCATATACACATATCATTATGCAATATTTCTCAATCTCAGACTCATTTTGGAGACAGGCTTTTATGAATTCACTGACAGCTAAGTAGTAATTTTAACTGTAGCACAAAGAATGTAAACGCGAAAAACTCCTTCACTGACATACAGGTCTGCAGGTCCTTCAGAACTGATACAATGTGAATGCCCCAGAATCCTTCTATTGAAGAAATCTACTTATGCTACGTTTGATGGATCAGGTCTTGTTTGTAGAATCTCACAAATTTACAACTGGAGAACTAATGGGATCACAACATCACAAGACACAAAAGAAAGGAACCTAAGAAGGGTCAGGGTTTTTAGTTTAGTTAGACTGTTTAAAACTTTGGTTTTTACTAATACCTATTTAACTGAAACTTCTGACAAGCACCTTAGGATAAAAATTTTCTTTATACGAGATTTGAACATGCCTGCCTCTTCAGCTGAAAAAAACTTTTCCCCAGTTCTCTGGTCCTCCAAGGAGTCATCTAGCAAAAAAAAAAAAAGGTGCTTGCTAACTTGAAACTGGAAAGTCTTTGAGATGTGTGGTCCCGATCTGTATTCCACATGTGGGGGCACATGGGTACCATGTGCCGGAGCCCAGGAATTCTACCAAGCAGTGTCTGGTGGCCCACCCATACACAGTAGTTCTCTTTGTGCTCCAGACTGAGGGCATAAGAAGTGGTGCAGGCCAATGCCTCTCCAGTTTCTCTTCTTACAGTGAATCCAGAAAGATCCGAAGCAGAGGGGATGGAGGGTAGGTAGTGGAACCCAGATAGGGACCACACATCTTGAAGAACTTCCAGTTACAGGTAAGTAACCTCCATTTCTTCTTCAAGTGCTGGTCCCTATATGTATTCCACACATGGGTGACTGACAAGAAGTCTTCAGACTGGAGAAGAGTGTGAGGAAGCTGGCAAGAAAGACGTCCAAAGGACTGCATCTGCATCGGAGGCTTGAACGATAGCACGTACTATTTTGTGAATGTGCAATTGGAATTCCAGATAGCCGCTCTGCATACGTCCAGTAACCGTTCTTCCTGCAGTGATGCTGTAGAGGCAGCTTGAGCTCTGGTGGAATGTGCCCTTCCCCCGTCAGGTGAAGAGATATATGCTAATCGATTGCAGACAATGATGCATCCAGAAATCTATTTAAAGATTCTCTGAGAGGATATAGCTTGTCCTCACGACCTTTCCGCTAGGTCAAGAAATGGCCTAGGAGACTTTCGGATAGATTTGGTTCTCTGCAAATAGAATGCTAAGGTATGTCTGATGTCAAGGGAATGAGGTTCTCTCTCCTCAGCAGAGACATAGGGTTTTGGGAAGAAAACAGGTAAGTGACACGGAATTCCAGAAGAACCTTGGGGAGGAATTTAGGATGTTATCGAAAAGAGACCTTTTCCTTGTGAAAAACAATATATGGTTGAAAGAAGAACAGGAGTACTTGTGGCACCTTAGAGACTAACAAATTTATTTGAGCATAAGCTTTCGTGGGCTACATCCCACTTCTTCGGATGCATGGATGTAGCCCACGAAAGCTTATGCTCAAATAAATTTGTTAGTTTCTAAGGTGCCACAAGTACTCCTGTTCTTTTTGCGGATACAGACTAACACGGCTGCTACTCTGAAACTGAGTATATGGTTGGTCTGCCATGAGGGCTCACATCTCACTCACCCTTCCGGCTGAGGTAACAGCCCCTCAGAATGCAATCTTCATGGACAGGTGGGACATGGAACTTCTTGCCCAGGGTTCAAATGGTGGCCCAGGGAGTGCTGATAGTACGAACTGAGGTCCCACTGAGGTGTAGGTTTGACAATTGGTGAAAAGGTCCTAACTACGCTTTTCATAAATCTCACTGTAATAGGGTGAGTAAAGACGGAATATCCATCTACTAGCGGAAGGAAGGCACTGATCACTGCTAGATGGACCCGCAGTGAGAGCAAATGGAAAGACGTGAATGTTTTAAAAACGGAAGGTAATCTAAAACAACTGGGATACTTCCAGAATTTGGAGACAGCTGCTTATGCTGAACCCAGGTAGAAAAACGTCTCCATTTAGCTAGGCAGCAGGTTCTAGTTGAGTCTTATCTACTTTGAGAAAGAATAGCTTGGATGGATGCTGAGCAAGAGCATCCTAGTTCTGATGCCCATCCAAACACCAGGCCATTAGGTGGAGTAGTTCTGGATTGGGGTCTCTGATTCTGACCCCTTCTTGAGTAAGGAGATCCGGGAAGGGGTGGATCCTGGAAGGAGGACAGATTGACATCCTCAGGAGCTCTGTGAAACAAAACTGTCTGGGCCAGTCCTGACAGATCTTTCTCAAGACCTTTGTAACAGGCAAATAGGAGGGAAGGCATGTCTGAGATTGCACGTCCACAGAAAAACATTGCCCTGGGAACCGCGACCCTTAGCTCCTCTGGGGCAATACAGAGGAAGCTTCCTGTTCATTTGGGAAGAGATCCCATTGAGGTGCTCCCCAATGAGCGACTATCTTGCTCAGGATAGAGCTGTGTATCTCCCACTTGTGAGCTGCAGAGAAGTGATGCTCAGGTTGCCTACTAAGGAGTTTTGGGCCCCTGGAAGGTATGTGGCTTGGACAGCAATGCAGTTATAAATTATTTACAAATTTATTTACAGAGTATGATAAAAGCTGGAGAAATCTGTGGACACAGGGATTCCTTTTCAGGCCATGCAGTGGTAAGAACGAACTGAGGAGGCGTCAGCTCACACTGCCTCTAATATCCTCAGTCTGGAGCACAAGGGGAACTACTGTGCAAGTGCAGGCCAACGGATACGGCTTGTTGGAATTTCCAGATTCAGGAGCATGGCGTGCATGCGCAGCCCATGTGCGGAATACACATAAGGACCAGCACTCAAAGAAGAACAGGAAGATAAGGGTACATATTCCTGATATTTCTAATTAAAAAAATTCCCCAAACAAACAGGAAAAAAAAAGAGCAAAAGAACCTTTCTGGCCTTTTTTATTCACTGTAAAGATGCAAAAGAGGACACAGTATAATTGTTTTCCCCTTTTGCAGGTCACCAGCAACACATTCCTTTTCCAATACGTAAGTTATTTTTTTCGTTGAACCTCAGGAGAGCCCCACTCTGGTCCCTTCCTTCAACACACTTTGGCAACCTCTGTGGCCTTAGTGAAAAGGAAAGAAATAGGAAAAACCCTTGGGTAGCTCTATAACAACTGCCTGCAGAGCAGATGCAGAACCTCTCTGTCGTCTCTAGGCAACAAGTTTGACCCTCCTCAAGGTCCTTTGATCCAATCCATGAAGCAGGAAAGTTTCCATGCTCCACATCTTTGTATTACATGGCCCCCAGGATTTGACCCTTAGGTCATAAAGTGACCTAGGTATTTCAGGCACCATATACTCTACAGCTATTACTAAGTCAGTGGACCTGGTTACAAAAGGCTACTATTTGTAGATAAACCTTGGATTGTCCACATTTTTAAACAGGTTACAAGAACATACTTAGGGGACAATATATACCTTCAAGTCAGTGGCACTGCTATGGGTACCCGCATGGCCCCACAATATGCCAACATTTTTATGGCTGACTTAGAACAACGCTTCCTTAGCTCTCGTCCCCTAACGCCCCTACTCTACTTGCGCTACATTGATGACATCTTCATCATCTGGACCCATGGAAAAGAAGCCCTTGAGGAATTTCACCATGATTTCAATAATTTCCATCCCACCATCAACCTCAGCCTAGATCAATCCACACAAGCGGTCCATTTCCTGGACACTACTGTGCTAATAAGCGATGGTCACATAAATACCACCCTATACCGGAAACCTACTGACCGCTACACTTACCTACATGCCTCCAGCTTCCATCCGGGACACACCACACGATCCATTGTCTACAGCCAAGCTCTAAGCTATAACCGCATTTGCTCCAATCCCTCGGATAGAGACAAGCACCTACAAGATCTCTATCAAGCATTCTTAAAACTACAATACCCACCTGCTGAAGTGAAAAAACAGATTGACAGAGCCAGACGAGTACCCAGAAGTCACCTCCTACAAGACAGGCCCAACAAAGAAAATAACAGAACACCACTAGCTGTCACCTTCAGCCCCCAACTAAAACCTCTCCAGCGCATCATCAGAGATCTACAACCTATCCTGAAAGATGATCCTTTACTCTCACAGATCTTGGGAGACAGACCTGTCCTCGCTTACAGACAACCCCCCAACCTAAAGCAAATACTCACCAGCAACCACACATCACTGAACAAAACCACTAACCCAGGAACCTATCCTTGTAACAAACCCCGATGCCAACTCTGTCCACATATCTATTCCAGTGACATCATCATAGGACCTAATCACATCAGCCATACCATCAGGGGCTCGTTCACCTGCACATCTACCAATGTGATATATGCCATCATGTGCCAGCAATGCCCCTCTGCCATGTACATTGGCCAAACCGGACAGTCTCTACGCAAAAGAATTAATGGACACAAATCTGACATCAGGAATCAAAATACTCAAAAAACAGTGGGAGAACACTTTAACCTGTCTGGTCATTCAGTGACAGACCTGCGGGTGGCTATATTACAACAGAAAAACTTCAAAAACAGACTCCAACGAGAAACTGCTGAGCTAGAATTGATATGCAAACTAGACACAATCAACTCCGGTTTGAATAAGGACTGGGAATGGCTGAGCCATTACAAACATTGAATCTATCTCCCCTTGTAAGTATTCTCACACTTGTTATCTAACTGTCTGTACTGGGCTAGCTTGATTATCACTTCAAAAGTTTTTTTTCTCTTAATTAATTGGCCTCTCAGAGGTGGTAAGACAACTCCCACCTGTTTATGCTCTCTGTATGTGTGTATATATATCTCCTCAATATATGTTCCATTCTATATGCATCCGAAGAAGTGGGCTGTAGTCCACGAAAGCTTATGCTCTAATAAATTTGTTAGTCTCTAAGGTGCCACAAGTCCTCCTGTTCTTCTTTTTGCGGATACAGACTAACACGGCTGCTACTCTGAATACTTAGGGGTGTTACCCCTGGTAGCTTATAGAATAACTGCATTGTAACTGGGTCTTCCAGCTTGGTTATATGTGCGGTGTCACTGGGACCTAACACAACTAGGGAGGAAACACTTAAAGTGTCAGGAAATTACAAACCACGATTAGAAAAAAGCTCTTTGCTATAATTGTAAAGTAACTGCCTTTATATCCTGTTAGTAAAAGCTGAAGGAAAAACTGCCTTGGAGATCACAGTGTTACCCAGCTTATGTAACACAATCAAACTTTGTCTCCGCTCCACCACCACTTTCCATAGTTGGCATGAAGGAGATGGGAGCTGATATTTCCGAGCCATATCAGAGAATAACGAAGAAGATCTATTAGTCTTGCTAGCTGAGCTTGCATTAAACAGACCTCGTTGCCCACAGCTGGTCTCTTTGCCATCTCAGTCCTAGATTTACCCTATATTCAGGTGTTGCACAGTTGTATTATATGTTCTTTGTTTAATTGGGAGCTGTCCCAAACATTGAGGGCCAGATTCTGATTCCCTTATTTGTGTTCAATAGTACGTACCTTCCTCCACAATTCCACTGAGTCAATAGGACTCTTCAAGGAGGAAGGTGCTACCCAACTCGAGTAAGGGGATCAGAATCTGGCCCTTAGGCAATGAGCAACATCACCAACAAAGAAGACATTATGTGCTAAGACAATCCACCCAGGACTTGATTTGTTTGGACTTTCTTCTTCTGTCACCGCAGCACACTAGTTGTCTCATCCACCTGTTACGCCTTGTCTTTTAGATTGTAATCTCCTTGGAGCAGGGCATTGATTGTATGTTTGTATAGCTCCTAGCACAATGAGACCCCAACCTTTGAACACTAACACAACATATGGCAAACAATAATAGTAATAATACATTTAAAAGGTATTACTAAGTCTTTTCTGTACATGAATTATGAAGTTATTCCATGGAAAACACGTATAGTACAATTGAATGCCAACAGCTTGCATACAACAGACAGGATAATGGAACAAACAAGTTAAACAAGTTTAAGTTTCAATAACTTTATGTCATGTACAGAGCTCAGAGGAGAACCCATATATTTCCTATATATATGCATCCTTTAATCCTTTCCCACTGCAGGGCAACGCATCTGGGAATAATTCTAAATTATTCCAGAGTACTGTGGCTGAAATAGATAACTTTTTAATGATTAGCGTAGTCTTAAGTCCTGCACTGATAAGCTGTTCAAATCAGGAAATGTCTTACAGGTCAAATCCACAACTGGTGTAAATTAGTGTACTCCACTGATGTCAACAGAGCTACGCCAATTTACATCATCTGAGGCTATGGCCCTTAACACTCTCCATAGGAGAGTGGTGGAATGCCGTAATTGCAACGTTGATGGAACTGGGGGAGAGTCCAGATAGTTTAAGCCCTAAAAGGTAGTCGAGTATTAATGGAAGAGGCGCGGGAGTAGGAGCGGTTTGTTTGTCAGAGCACCAGTGCGTGACTCTCGTCCACTTATGAAGACAGGTGGTACGTGTGGAATGTGTTCTGCTATGTAAAAGTACCCTTTGTACCTGGGCCAATGGGAGCTGCAAAGCCAGCGCTGTGGGCAGAGGCAGCGTGCAGAGATGCCTGGCCATGCCTCCGCATAGCAACTGAGAAAGGGGGATGTCGCCGCTTCCAGGGAGCCCCAAGGTAAGCGCCGCCCAGAGCCCGCCTCATCCCGTCCAGTGTCCCAACCCTCTGCCCCCTTCCATACCCAAACTCTGCTGCTGCTGTGATGGCCTGAGACTGCCCCAGCAGCGGCCGGTGTGCCTGGCGCAGGGGCTGTCTGAGCTGCCCCTGAGCCAGGCACACTGGCCGCTGCAGAAGTCTCGGAGGTCACAGAAAGTCACAGAATCTGTGACAAACCCACAGCCTTACTTATGAGGGAAGATTGAAAGTATTGGATTTGTTTAGTCTGGAAAAGAGAAGACTGAGAGGGGACATGATACATAGTACATTCAAGTACATAAAAGGTTGTTACAAGGAGGAGAGAGAAGAAAAACTTCCTAACTGTCAGGGTGGTTAAGCACTGGAATAAGTTGTATAAGGAAGTTGTGGAATCTCCATCATTGGAGATTTTTAAAAGCAGGTTAGACAAACACCTGACAATTAGGAAGTTTTTCTTAATGTCCAACCTAAACCTCCCTTGCTGCAATTTAATCCCATTGCTTCTTGTCCTATCCTCAGAGGTTAAGGGGAACAATTCTTCTCCCTCCTCCTTGGATACAGAGGGACCCAGACAAATTAGAGGATTGGGCCAAAAGAAATCTGATGAGGATCAACAAATGCAGAGTCCTGCACTTAGGGAGGAAGAATCCCATGCACTGCTACAGACTAGGGACCGAGTGGCTAGGCAGCAGTTCTGCAAAAAAGGACCTAGGTGTTACAAGAAGCTGGATATGAGTCAACAGTGTGCCCTTGTTGCCAAGAAGGCTAGCGGCATTTTGGGCTGTATAAGTAGGGGCATTGCCAGCAGATCGAAGGACGTGATCATTCCCCTCTATTCGGCATTGGTGAGGCCTCATCTGGAGTACTGTGTCTAGTTTTGGGCCCCACACTACAAGCAGGATGTAGAAAAATTGGAAAGAGTCGAGCAGAGAGCAACAAAAATGATTAGGGGCCTGGAGCACATGACTTATGAGGAGAGACTGAGGGAACTGGGATTATTTAGACTGCAGAAGAGAAGAATGAGGGGAGATTTGATAGCTACCTGAAAGGGAGTTCCAAAGAGGATGGATCTAGACTGTTCTCAGTAGTACCAGATGATAGAACAAGGAGTAATGGTCTCAAGTTGCACTGAGGGAGGTTTAGGTTGGATATTAGGAAAAGCTTTTTGACTAGGAGGGTGGTGAAGCACCTAGGGAGGTGGTGGAATCTCCTTCCTTAGAGGTTTTTAAGGTCAGGCTTGACAAAGCCCTGGCTGGGATGATTTAGTTGGGGATTAGGTCCTGCTTTGAGCAGGGGCTTGGACTAGATGACCTCCTGAGGTCCCTTCCAACCCTGATAGTCTATGATTCTTTCAGGAATGGTCTAGATAATACTTAGTCCTGTATTGAGTGTAGCGGATTGGACTAGATGACCTCTAGAGGTCTCTTCCAGTCCTATGATTCTATGATTACTGGGCAGTATTCCAAACTCTGAAAATTTCTTGCTGCATAACCTTGGCAAACAACTTTAAAATATTCTATGTTTCACTTTATCCATCTGTAGTAAACTATATTTACTGGTCTTATAGGGGAGTTATGAGGCTTAATTTATATGTATAAAGTGCTTTTAGATCCTAAGATGAAAGGTGCTACTATACCTAAACCCAACATCAGCAGACATTTTCTTACTCTTGAAAATTATGTTCTTGCTACTGCTGCAAAAAAGCTACTTTCTGCAGCCTCCACAGCCAATTGAAGAGTACCATTGAAAGTTCCAATGGGAGACTCTCATCCCCTCATTCTCAGCTAGGAGAATGTGCCTGTAAACGGGATTGGAGAGTCGGGGTTAAAAGAGATAGGAAAGGGGACAGAACAAGTAGGCGGGGAGGATTCTCGGGCTGGAGGACTTGTTTTCTACTCCCACTCTCCTCTCAGATTATACATGTAAATTAACTCTGTTCATGGCGGTAGTTTGCTTGCGATCCACCATCTACTTAGATTACAGTAACCTCTTGGGAAAAAGTTAAAAACTCACCCTTCAGCATCAGGATCTAAAATGACAGCCAGCTCTGTTAACACAAGCCCTGCCAAGTAATGCTGCTGGCGGAAAGGCACAGACAATTCAAACATATTTGCAATCTTCTGGTCTTGGACATTTGTAGAGAATCCAGAACTCTGTTGAAAAACCCAAGCATTAAAAGTTGTGTAATGATCCACTGAGACACAGAAAGATACAGCTTATGAAATACAGGACAAGCCCTGACCAGATTCAATAAAATCTCATGTCAGCCACTATTTCACTCATTTTTTGGCTACATATCTACTTATGTTACATGTAACTTCATTAACCCTTCAATAATTCAGAGTAGATGCATTTTACTTTTGTTCCCTTCTTAGTTAAGTATATGCATTACAAACCAGAGGATGAGAAAACAGTTAATCTGATGAGCAAGAGCAGGGCTACTGAGCAAGGCAACGCGTTTGCTGAGTAATGACTATTTTTTGCACATTCACTCTTTTGCACAGGATGGGAAAGGTAGTAGAATGATGCGTTACAAAGTGATAATAAATGGACCTTGGTTATTTTAATCATCACAGAAGATCAGCACAAGTCTGAGTAAAAGCCTACTGTTCTTCGCTTCAAAGGAAAACGTTATGCTTACACATTATGGCTAAAAGTTTAGGGTTTCAGAGACGCACTTTAAGCTTTCATTATGGCAATCCTAATATGGGTAACTACAAGGAGTAATGCCAAGTGTGCTGCCCATAGGCCCCTCTAAGCCACTCTACCTGCATTGACCGTATTTTTTAAATAAGTGATCAAAGAGGCATTAGCAGGAAAGGAACCTGAACATGTGTGTGACACACCTGTCTCTGAGATTTACTCATAGACTCTAAGGTCAGAAGGGACCATTATGATCATCTAGTCTGACCTCCTGCATGATGCGGGCCACAAAAGCTGACCCACCCACTCCTGGAAGAATTCTCTCCCTTGACTCAGCTGTTGAAGTCCCCAAATCATGATTTAAAGACTTCAAATCGCTGAGAATCCTCCAGCAAGCGACCCCTGCCCCATGCTGCAGAGGAAGGCGAAAAACCTCCAGGGCCTCTGCCAATCTACCCTGGAGGAAAATTCCTTCCCGACCCCAAATATGGCGATCAGCTGAACCCAGAGCATGCGGGCAAGATTCTCTAGCCAGACCCTCTGGAAAAAGTTCTCTGTAGTAACTTTTAATATCCCATCATTGACCATTGTTACTAATTACCAGCAATGGCACGTTATTGACCTACTGACTAAAATCACTTTATCCCATCAAACCATCCCCTCCATAAACTTATCAAGCTTAATCTTAAAGCCAGAGAACAAAGCTCAGCTTGAATTTCCACGTGGCCTTTGCTGCTTTGCCTACCTGAGAAGTTGCCGAAGACACAGACGGTGAGGGAGATGCAGGTGGCGTGAGTAGGCTACAGGGTAAATTCAGGGTGACGTAGTGCTCATGGCTGCAGATAATGCGGAGGAAGTCCAGCCTCAAGGATACAAGGATACTTGGATTTGGTAAGGAATAAAGCTTTGAAGACACCTGGCAAGAACAACACAAATTATACAGTTAATAGTAATGCAGCACACAAATGCAGCATGTGACTTCTGACATATCCTCCATCACCATGTTATACAGCAGGAAAGACTAGATTAAAGGGTTTTATAATGCTTTAGCTGTCATTAAACAGCAGTAAGACACACAACACTTCTCTGTAGCTTCAATTACAAGAGTCACATGTGGAACTGTACATTTAACATTTACCACAGCCGACAATGCTTATAACAATATAATATTTGCATAACAGGCATACTAATTACAATTACAAATTAAGTCCCATCTACTTCACATGCGATATTGAACTCCTATTGATTTCAGTAGGGAGTTGCACAAATAAGATCAAGGAAAACACATCAGCAGGCTGGCTAGTCACACACATAGGTGCTGGAACTAGGGGTGCTGCCACGCCCCCTGTCTTGAGGTGGTTTCCATTATATACAGGGTTTACAGTTTAGTTCAATGGCTCTCAGCACCCCCACTATAAAAATGGTTCCCGCCCCCCCCCCGGTCACACAGTAGGCAACATAGTTCAAATACTATTATCGTTCAGGCCATCTACTATGGAATGTTTCAATCTGTAGTAAAGATGAACCTGAAGCCCAGATCCAAATACCCCCACACATCATGGATGCTCAGATCCAAATTTTGCAGTCAAGCCCCTTTCTAATCTCTTCCTCCATTACTCTGGTGGCAACAAGCATGGAGAGAGACTCCTCCCTCCCAGTGTAACTCCATCAACTTAGTGGACTAACTCCTGATTTAGACAGTATACCTGAGAAGGGAATCAGGCACAGAGATGTAGAAGCATTAAAACACAAGCTGAATGACACATCAAGCTACTTTTTTTTAAAGTCACGCTGATAATGGAATGTTGTGCTCCTGCTTCGCAGCTGGTCCTAAGGAAGTTACAGTAGTGTGGTGTGACACCGTATCCAGCTAATACATAACATTTCTCTGCATTTACCTGTTTGTAGCAGGCCTTAATAAGGCTAAAGACAAACCCTCTATCCATGATAGACAGCAGATCATTGAGGAAAAATGCAAGACTGGTGTTGAGCCTTTCAATCATTTCTGTATCCTGAACGGGAGAACAAAAAGAGAAAATGCAAGGAAAAGAGCGCTGTTATATATGGTAACAACAGTTTCAAATTAAGGCCCTGATCTATGCACCTGGATGGAACAAGCTGCAGAATTGGCCAGGGTGCAGCTAAGTGCTTGCCATTACCTTCTGAAACCGAGAGACTATATCATTGGCAATTGTGCTGACCAGAGCACATATGTCATCCATAAAACGTTCCGGAAAACGATTCTTCCTTGGAGCATCCAGTTTGTCAGCAAAATACAAATGATGCACCATACTCTTCACCTACAGGAAACATATATTACTAGTAACGGTCATTTGTGGAAAGCATTATGCTATTAACAGTGGTGTCTGTTTTACTAAAAACCTGGATTAATCCTAAAATTAATGGGTTTCCAATTTGCTCACCATAAGCTCGAAGAAGAACCAAGCCTGCTGTAAAGCTGCCTCCCGAACGCTTCCACTGCAGACGACCCACTGTAAGGCCAGTTCTTCATGAAAAAGCTAAACAGATTCAAATCCAAAGTTAGTCCTAGTACCCACGTTGGCTTGCAACACAATCCACGTGAAAAATGGAAGCACAACACATGAAAAATATGGAGAACAATGAGGATAAGCAAAATAATAAATGTTAATGCAACAGCAGTGACAATGTCCCTTAAAGGATCCCCCCAATAACAATATCGGGCGCTGCTATGATGTGTGAGGTGAGAAACAGCACGTCATTTTGGTCCAACATTAAAATTTAAGTGTTGACAATTTTCTTCCCTCCCAAAATATTTGTTGCTCAAATTAGTTTAAAAATCTACCTTTCTGCCTGGTCAGATTCTTGAAGTAAAAGGGAGTAAAAAGGGGACATATAAAGCAATTTGTACACAACTGTATATTTATTTTGAGAAAGAACTTTAGCAAAATGGTACATATGGGAAAAATAAACCATATTGTGCTAACAGCCACCTTCTTGCTTTAGTTTCAATTCCCAGAAAGAACAAATCACAGACTAGTAGAAGTCACTGGTGTTGTTTTTATTATTGAAAAAGTCAACAGATTTTGTGTCACTGGCATTATTTAGGAGTAGATTCTTACCTCCTTTCAATGGGCGTAAATCCAGAGTAAACCCTGACTTCACTAGAGTTACACTGGATTTACATTCATGTAAGTGAGGTCAGAATCTGGCCCTCAGTGTTAAATAGCTAACACATTTTAATTCATTGTATTAGAGCAAGTCATTTACATAATCCAACAGCAGCACTAATATTTTTTTAAAACCTATAGTAATTCCATCTAAGCAACAGGAACATTCATCAGACAAGCCTCTCCTGCTATTTTTACTCATCCTCATTCACTGAGTCAGGACATTTTATATTTGCTAGTGATCTAGTATAGAGAAGTGCTCAGCAAAAGCAGTTCCCCAATGAACTCTGAAAATCAGGCCAAAATAAAAGATAGACAACCATGTTTCAGAATGACTCGACCTCCATGCCCCACGATATCAATTGTCTTCACTGACATCTACCTTTTTAGTTGGTAACCGTCCTGTTAATGTTTGTAAGAAACTTGACGTCTCTGTGTGCGAAGACATACGATTACAACTTCGATCTGTAGCCTACGGAGTGGAGATGAATGAATGATGACAGCACATTAAAGTTTGCTGGGGATGGTTTCTGCAGCTCAAGGACAATGTACATTTACAAAATACTGTTTAACAGTAGATTTCACAGGTTTTTACACCTTCCCTCCCTCTCAAACTCTTAGCCATCTGTTTAAACAAACAGAGTGACAACAATAAAAAGCATTGTTGTGGGTTTTTTTTTTTTTAAGATTTACATGTTCTTTAAATAAAAGCATGTTTTTATGCACAAAGACATTTAATGCTGCAAAGCATGAAACTTTTCCATACTTATATTCTGTCAGCATGCAGATGTCTGGAATGTAACATTTTTATATGTTTCAGTGTCATACCTCTCAATCTACCAGTCCATATGAGTGGACCCCCCCCCCCCCCCAAATGACCCACCTATTAGTACCGGGAATCAGAAAATTACATGAGATTTTTTCTTTTAGCACACACAACTTTATCCATAAACTCAATTTCTGGATTCAACACTTCTGATGGAAATAACTTGCCTTAATGCAAGTTAGTTCAGACTAGATGTGTGTGGGAGGGAGGTAAATTTAAGTTTACAAGGAAGGAAAGTTGAGAGGTATGTTCAAAACAATCATGCAGTGTAAAGCAACAGGCAACCAGGGTTAAATAAGTGAAACCTATCTTATGTAAGCCACTACAAATTTCATACTTTGCAACACAGAACAGATACAGCTGCATCTTATGAATCATTGCTTCCAGTACTTTGTTTGGTTTAATTATCTCTCATTCAAACATTCACATTAAAAAGGAAGGATCAATTGAATATGAAGGATACTAAATGCTTTATGAAAATGGTAAAATGGTTCACGACGTTAAAACAAAAAGCAAAGATGATGCGGCATAAAATTGTGATCAACGTTCCCAATAAAAAATGTGCTTCACCTAAAGTAGAAACTAATGTTAAAAAACAACAACAAAGGAAAGGAGCTGTAGCATCTAAATTTCACAAACCAGCAACTACTGAAATGAAAGGAAGGGGACACTGTTTATGCATTTTGGGGGTTTTCATGCAGTGTGGGAGGGAGGAGGAGAAGTGCTAATTTTAAAATAAAAAATAAAAATCACTAACTTTTCAAAGACTGAAAAAAGCAAGCCACCAAAACTATAGTATACACTTAAAGGGAGATGTTCTTTAGGGAAAGATCAGCCAATAAAAAACAAAAACAAAAAAACCAAAACTCTAATGTAGACACCACCTGTGTTGACTCTGCACTTGGACTGGGGTTGGATCCCCATGGGGCAGCTTTGGGACCACCAGTGTTTACCCAGGAATTGGAGCGGTCTAAACCCTGGGCATATAATAGAAAGCAGTTGGGAAAGGAAAGACATATTACATGTTGCATGCCACACAGTAGTCTAATTTAGAGATATGCAGTCCTTAAAAGAAATCAAAATGTGTTTAACACACATGTCACCAATTAGTACTGTTAAAGCAACTTGAATTCTCAGGCATGTGTTGAGAAATTTTAGTCCCGAAGGTTATTTTTATTATTTTTCAATCACACAAACATAACATTAACACTGATGAGAGCATCTGTTCAGGCTACACCTGTTGTATTTGTACTCTCCATGCACCAAAACCATTATGAGACCAAATATTGCTCTTACTTACATCTTGAGTAAATCCAGTGACTTCAGTGGAGTTACTCTAGATTTATACTGATGTAGCAGAACAAAATCTGGCTCATAGATGATGGGAACCACAAAAGGTGGTCTGTGAGGTTTCTATATTTCTTGAGCCAGGCTATTTGCCATACAGTGTTCATAAACCCCACAAGTCCTGTTGAGAAATGTATGAGCTCTGAAGAGACATCAAAAGAGCTCTCAGACATTTGCATGTTCACAGCAAAGAACGCTAATATTCTGAAAAAAATAGTGCTAGGTACTAGATTTCAATAAGGACCAAATGGGAAAAAAGGTGTTTTTTCTAGACCCAAAGCTATATTTGAGATATGACATTTTGAAAAAAAAATTAGGCTTTTCATAACATGACAATTTTTTTCATATTTTCATATGTTGGAGAAAAAAACCCCCACTCATCTAATTAATATGGAATTTGTTCCCCAAATCCTCCTCCACCAAGAGACCATGCATACAACATTTCAGGTGGAAAAGAATTATGTTTCCACTCATTAGTCCCAAGAAAGTTCAAGAAAAGGTAGGAGCAGACAAAACTGAGCTTATTCCAGAAACTGTTTTACATCATCAGTTTGATTCAAAGACTACTGAATGCGATGGGAGCCTATTAACGCCAAGGGGCTTTGGATCAGATCTTATGGGATAATTACTACATACATAGCTCTTCATAACATTCTCAAATGAACTTCAGTCCTCACCTGGGAGACAGGACTTTGCAATCTCCATGCCAACTTTGCTTAGATGCCCAGAAAAGGTGCAGTTTAGATGCCAGCTATGATGGTGGTTTTTGAAATAGAGACTTTTGTCAACTACAAACTGGATCCAGACCACCAATTCATTTCTCACAACCCATTAAAAACTCACACCAAACTTGAGTCCAGATTTATCCTTGAGGTTATGCTATTGAGCCATCCAGTATGAGAGAGCACAGCGTTGTTGTAATTTTGCTCAAATAGACTCAGTAACAAACAGACAAACTGGAAAATGTTGTTTTGTTCTGAATTATGATTCATCAGAAACAAAGAAAAGCCCTGATCATGGAAAGGCACAAGCTTAATTTTACAAACTTTGAGTAGAAGTCAATGGGACTACTTGCAGTGAGTCAAGCTAAGCACATGTCTTGATTCTGCAAATACCTAAGCACATAACTTTGCTCACATGCACAGTCCTAATGACTGCAATGTAGATCAAGTGACACATGGACTTACGTGTTTACAGGAGTGGGAGCCAATTTTGTTTTATATTGGAAAGTGTAGAAGCTCCTCCCCCTGTCACAATGTATAGAATTGAGAGTTTCCTCTCCTTTCAAGCAGTAGTAAATATGAAGTACATACAACTTGTTAAATTCCAGGCAATGACTGAGGTCCCAGTCCTGTAAGAGGATCTGTGTGGGTGCATCCGCTTGCTTGTGCAGATCCACTAGCAGGATTATATTCAAGCATTATATTCATAGCAGTCAAAAACCAGATATTTTCTGTTTTTTTCCCCAGCATACTTCCAACAGTTTAGGAAATCTACATATTTTTATTACAAGCGCAAAATGGTATAAAGGCTATTTTTGGCAGATGCCAAATTTGCTTCAAAAATAATAAGAATCCCAAAGTAGTGAAAGACAGAGATTAGTATCAGATCCAAAACCTCCTGCATTATGTTGATCCAAAGCAATCCTTAAACACTGTAAGAGAGATAACTTAAAGATTTTTAGAATAAAATCAGAAATATGAGTCAGTGATGGCTTAAATGGAATCTACCAGATAACTCACACAACAGATAACAAATATAAGGGTTTATTCCAAACAATTAAATGAAATAAACAAAATGATGGGTGCTTTTTAAAAATAAAACACCTCTCATGATTGGTCCTATTTTCAAGTGAAGGCTCTTTAGTAGGATGGTCATTTGCTTAAATCATTATTTGGATATGTACAAATGGTATTTTGCACCTATGTACCACTTTCAGCATTTTATGAAGACATTTATATTTTGACTATTGGATTTGATAGATTTAAATGTAATTATTTTTCTTAGATTCTGTATATTCATATCCAGCCTAGTATCTGCTGATCAAGCTACTGGCAAGAAATATTTCCATTAACAGTAGTCTACACATTAGCTTTTTAAGCACAGAGTATGTATCTGGAAGAAAATCTCTTTCCATTTTCTATTGCCACATTACTCACTCAGTCAGCACATGGAAAGCGTCTAATATCCTGTGTAAATTCCACATGCACATCGCTCCCCTGGGCGTTTCACAAAAGGTCAAGGTTGTTTAATTAGTGAGACATCTAAGTGGATCTTTAAACTTTTTTAAATCTTCTAGTCCTTGCTTTATTTATTTATTTTAAATAATGATTCACCGAACAGAACTTATCTTGTCTTCTGTTTGGTGAGAAAATTATATTTTTAGTCATTCAAAAATTAGTGACATCTCTGTCTCAGACCAAAGCCTCCCCTGCCTTTCTTTGAATACAGGATTGACAAATGTCAAACTGACCCAGGTGGGTGACTTTACTAACAAACTTGATTAGTTGATTTTTCAAGGACTGGAGGTAAAAGTTCTTTCAAGATAATCCATGCTGGAAGAATGAAGGGTGGTGGTACTGGTGGGGAGGGGTTGTGACACTTTATACCAGAGGAGGGCCAGAGAATATATATAAAATAAAAAAGAGTCCTGCCCTCTCAGCCACCATGTCTTTACAGGGAACACTTGTCAGGAGACAGGGTAATATCCGATCTGTACTTGTTTGTCTCTCCTCTTAGGGGTCTTTAGCAAGTCAAATAGAAACAGTGGCATGTGTTCTGGGAGCAAGATGCCAGCTACTTTCCCAGCATAGGGAAAGACACTGAAGGGGTCATTAGTAAGGATGAGTGAATACAGATTTCTTTTTGAAAGGACAAACACATTAAAGTTCTTTCTTCATTTGTTTTAAGATTGAAGAGAAATGTGGAGTTTCCTAGGAGCCTTAGTTGTGCAATCGTACCTTACTTCCAATGATTGACCGTACTTCATCATCTGGTGAGGTCGGAGTCCCAGATATATCCGGATTGCTGTTACTAAGACTCCTTGAGCGATTCAAATTAAGGCTTGCTGGTCGGACAGCTGATCGAGCCATAGTAGCATAATGCACGGATCCCCCCAAACCACCGGGACCTACAATTTCACACAAGAGAACATCTTGTAATGTTATAAATCATGGCCACAGAGTGGCTGCTTTGCACCAGTCTGCTGCTGCAAAGCGTCTGCATACCTGGTGGATCCGGGCAGCAGGGGACTCCTCCGATGGCATAGGGTAGCTGTAGCAGCTCCTGTGCCATCCCCACACCTGGCTCTCCAGTGTAGGGGATGTGGCTGGGAAAAAGGGGGCATGGTCAGAACGCCATTCTGTCCACTGATCCCTGACTATTGGAATGGCCCCTGGGGACTGTTGGCAACTGGTGTAAGATAGAGCAGCCTTCATGCTGCTCTATCTTGTGCTTGGAATCATGCTGATATTTGGCAGCCCCACGCCTGGGGGGGGAGGGGAGGAGGTGTCACAAAAATGGCTTAATGTCACATTAATTCCACTCCAGATTTGTGTCAAGCCCAGTCTGTCCAATCTGGAGAATATGAGCTTATGTGCACATTCACAAAAGAATACATTTACTCCCCAAAAAGAAATCTACTGCTACGTATGCTTTGCAGTTATAGAACACTGCCCATCTGACACTCAACACACCTTACAAACATTAACTGATTAAGCCTTCGAAGCAGGCAAGTACCATTAAATCCTTTGTACAGATGGGTCCACTGAGTCATCTGTGGACTAACGACCAAGCTAACAACCAAGATGTAACCCCCCAGGGATGGTTGCTAGCACCTGTTCTAAACAAGGAACAATATTCTCTCTCACATTCAGCTATGTATAACAAAGCTCTTTCACCAAACGCAATTCCAATTGCTCAATAAAATGTGTTTTAAAAACAAGAAGTGAAGATACCTGGTGAAGGTGAATTGGGATAGGTATTTGGTAGACGAAAAACATAATAAATATAGGAAGTGAGAAGGTTGTTTCGGCCATGCTGGTCCTGGTTTCCTTCTAAGTTTTTGTGGAGTCTGTTTATGATTGACGCCATCGCTTCAAAAGATGCTTGACCCAGGTTAACTGAAAGAAGTAAGGTGAGAAGTTTGGTTATAAGAGTTCAGCAGTACCTGTGATCACACTATAAATGCTCATTCCATTCATCGCTTAAAAGATAAACAGCAGAGCAGGTCATAAAACAGAAAAAGTTTCTTATGAAGTATTTTACTTGAAATTTGGACCAGCTCTAACGAACAGTTTAAGGATCAGATACGAGCTGTAGTGATAAGCCTCCATTTGGTTTAATATAAAATTTAATGATGTTAGGGCTCAGTCCTAGAACACTGGAATCAACTGAAGTTTTGCCACTGATTGCAATGGGAGCAAGCTCAGGCCGCGAGTTAATGAAAAGATAAAATCCTCGGGATGTTCACAGCATTCTTCTCCATTAACAGTTTTGCTGCAGTCAAGCTGCAACTGAAGTCTGAAATGTAGCAACAAGAACAAGTTCTGTATCTGAACCGGTTATGTTCTAAAAATGAGTAAACAGAAAGCCTAATGTGGCTATAGGCTAACAAGATATGGGCAGAGACCCATGTTTGTAGCTGGAACCAGTTTATGACCATAGTTATTTAAAAGGCAGCCCCCAGTTTCATGAGCCCAAAACAAAAAAGACACTTATGGAACAAGAGAGCTTTTTTTAAAAATAGAGCCACTCTTCATGTTTCAAAAACACACCCTTTCCCGAACAAATAAAAAAGAAAATGATTAGTGATTTTCAAAGACATTTAGGGGCTTTTGACATATCTTCCATTATGTCTCAATTCATTAGATTGCTTTGAAAATCTCAACTTACAGTTTTAAACAATGAGGGCTTGAATATCATTTTCATGTAAGACCTCTTTAATACTACTAGAGTGGTCTAATAAGGCTTAGTGCAAATGAGAATCAGGTACTAAGATTTAAAATGCTTACTATTTGGTATGCTATGGTTTAATAAGAATGGGCCAAATTCTGCTCTCACTTACACTGATATAAATCCAAAATAACTTAAATGAAGACGGTGTTGGATCTCTAAAAGCAGATGGATCTCTCCAATGCCTGTACTATATAAGCTGACATTCACACTTGAAATCCTTCCTCCTTTTAGAAGACAAGCTGAATCTCAGAACTGGCATACAATACATGTAACTGTGCAAATGGTGCAAAGGTCACTCTAGCTACTTTTCAAGTTTATTTCACCTACATCATCAACCTCATCCAAAGTGTATTAATTCTATTCCTGTCTATTCAAGATATCATACCTACATACAGCATGGGTAAGTATCTACATGACCTCAGAGCATGAGTCTCATTCACTTTCAAAGGCAGCCACCAGTAAATTCCAACTGTATATATTTATTGTGGGTGCTCCAGGAGTGAAAAGTAACTTGCTTATCAGAAGCACAGAATACCTCAACAAACTTGCTCACTTATTCCATCTAATCAAACAATCCCCTGCGCACACTGTGGACAGTAAGTACAGCAGTAGCTTCTTCACCTGTGTTTGAACTGTAGGACTTTAAATACTGACAGATTCCACTAAGTGCTCAATTATACCATTAAAGCCCAGCCCATAACAGAGAGCTGAGTGGAGCTGCATTGCTTGTGGTGGAGGCAAAGGGTGGAATTACTGCTGGCAGGATCAGATTCATAATGACTACAATATGAGGAGGGGGTTGGACTAGATGACCTCCTGAGGTCCCTTCCAACCCTGATATTCTATTATTCTAACTAGATAAGTTCATGGAGGATAGGTCCATCAACGGCTATTAGCCAGGATGGACAGGGATGGTGTCCCTAGCCTCTGTTTGCCAGAACCTGGGAATGGGCGACAGGGGATGGATCACTTGGTGATTACCTGTTCTGTTCATTCCCTCTGGAGCACCTGGCATTGGCCACTGTCGGAAGACAGGATATTGGCTAGATGGGCCTTTGGTCTGACCCAGTATGGCTGTTCTTATGTCCTTATGAACAAACAGCATCTAAATCTAATGTTATCTAGGCCAAGATTTTTCAAGGTGACTAAGGACGTTGGGGGTCTCAAACTCTAGGTGCTCAGCTTGGTGACACCTTAATAGGTCCTGGTTTTCAGAAAGTGCTGAGCACCCATCCTCTGAAAATCAGGTCTCTTTAAGCATCTTAAATTGGGCAACATAACTCATAATAAGGGTGACCAGATAGCAAGTTGCAAAATTGAAACACTTTTTTTCAGGGAGTGGGGAAGGGGGATAGAGTTGTGTATATAAGACAAAACCCCTAACTTCAGGATGTCAGGTCACCCTACTCATAAGTCACTTTGGAAAAATCTTGGCATTAGATATTTCTAGTATGTATCATTACAGATCCAGATGCCAGCATGTTTTATTTTGAGGATACATTGTATATTTGCATTCCTAAAATGTTGGCATGAATATGGGACTGTTTTAATTTCTACGTAAATATAATAAAGTTGAAAGCGTCAGTTTATCAACTGTGTTTGTATAAAACTTCAAGAAAATACCTATTTGGCCTGCAATGACAGGAGGTCTCACAACCAGAAGAATCAGCTTGTCAAGCAGGAGATGAAGAAATCGCACTACCGGCTCCAGCTGAGA
This sequence comes from Chrysemys picta bellii, assembly GCF_011386835.1. Lineage (NCBI taxonomy): Eukaryota > Metazoa > Chordata > Testudines > Emydidae > Chrysemys > Chrysemys picta. Next base: position 17,116,898 of record NC_088798.1, read on the forward strand.
TGAATTTAAAGCTGAAATGCTGCTCTTCAATTCATTTTCCAAATTGTTCTCCATAATTCTCATGTCTCCTATCCGCACAGGAAACATGTGCTCGTCCAGAGCATGAACAAGTGCAAAGAATTTGTCGAGGTAAGGGTCCTACACACAAATAAAATGATATTTATAAATGTGTTACTTTCAAAGTCTCAGTGGATCTATCTTAAGTATCCCATTCATTGAGGATTTATCAACAAAACACATGCAAACCCCCACCTCCAACCACATCACAAATAAAATAACACAATATGTAAAAACATCCAAAAAGAAACCTGGGACTTCAAAATAAAATATGTGAAGTATTTATTAGTCAAAAGGAGTGCAGTTTCACGTTGTAGTTCAAGTACAACTGGAAGAGGACACAATTAGGAAAGGAAAAGAAAGATAAACAGGAAAAAAATGAAAGTCTGAGATCTGAGTAGTGCATGTATCTAAAATTACAAGGATATAGGCCACAGGCCGAGGAGCTGAAAGTGTTGCAGGCCATTCTGTCATTAGGTGTGCACCCAAAACTCCTACTGACCTCAATGGCAGTTATCAGGATGCACTGTCAGCAGAACTGGGGCAATGGTTCTGTTTTCAGTCCTCTCAGAACTTTACATCCCTTGTTACTTTAAACTTTCATTGAAATTGATGTGAGTTTATTACACATTTATTACAAGTGGGAGATTCAATGTTGCCATTGTCAAATGACTATCAAGCTACATGTGTGACTAAGTCTGCTATTAATAGTTACCTGTGTGTGGATGGATGATACGGCAACAACTTCTACATTGAAAACTCCTTTGTGATTATCTACCCACTTCATTCCAGGAAGGGGCACCTATAGGAAGTTAATAAAATCATTAACTCATATAAGACACCTCAGGCATTACCTGTAGGAAAAGAGAAAGCACCTCCTTTGTAGAGATAAGGTTCTTCTAATTAAAATACTAACTCAATTTTACTGTCAGATGATACACACAGCACTTTTTAGAGTTAACAGTTTTTAAGTTTTAAGAATTTCAAATTTTTCTATAGCTTTTTCCTTATATCTTCTTCTGAGGGATTTCAGCATGAGCAATAACTGACCTCTGGAGAAAGCACAGAATAAGCCTGTGGTGGTTTTTCCAATGAAACAGGTAGGCAGAACTGACCAGTCTTCAAACGTCCATTTTGAAGCATTGGTATCCACTTTAAGAGAGGGGGGGAAAAAACAACACAATATATTGAGTCCTACAGGGCTGAATTTCACAGCAAACATTTTCTGGATGGAAACATGGCTAATGTGTGATTAGTGGCCATGCTAGACTTTTACAAGTTGAAGCACTATTCAAATTATGTCATCTACATAACGGGGGGAGGGATAGCTCAGTGGTTTGAGCATTGGCCTGCTAAACCCAGAGTTGTAAGTTCAATCGTTGAGGGGACCATTTGGGGATTTAGTTGGTCCTGCTTTAAGCAGAGGGTTGGCCTAGATGACCTCCTGAGGTCCCTTCCAACCCTGATATTCTATGATGTGACAATGCTGAGTAAAATAAAACAAATACATTAATAATATATCCTGCTTTGGATCAAAATTTGATTTTGTTGAAAGAAAGAAAGATGCTTACAGTGTATCCAACCGGCGTCTCAAGAGGAGTGTTTTGTTTTTGTTGGCAACTGACATGATAGAAAGTAAAAAGCAGGTGGTGATGATCAGTTAAAGTGGCAGGGAGTTTAATTTTGATTTCTTCATGAAAATCAGGCGATCTGTTTAGAAACAAAATCATCAACTCAGTTACCAATTCAAATTCTGTAATTAGGATTATTACTGGCATTCAGATAAACCACGCTTGGCCTGGTTGCTTCGCCTTTATTTTTTCCAAAATTCTTTTTAGACTGGCTTAGATTGAACCCTTTGTGCAAAGAAGGAAATAAATGGAGTACCTCAGAGGATTACAAGTTTTACTTTCTGATCAGTGTTTGGAAAAATATATTAGCTCAGACAATATTTGTACTGGTGTGCCAAAAGTTGTCAGAATACATTGGGCCTTAAACATGGGTGTCATCTTCTTGAACAATTAGAAAAAAGTATTTTTGCTATTTCATTGAACAGTACATCAAATCTGATTAGCTTCCAGACTTCATTTTTAAATTTAATATTTTATCACGCTGCATTTCTTCTCCCATCAAAGTCTGAGTGAATGCTAGATTCCCATGCTGCTGCTGTTGTCTGCAGTTCCTGTTTCCAAGTTCAAGAGGCGCTCTAGAGTCTAGTGAGCCAATTAAGGACAGTTCACAAAGCACGTAAATGGGTGCTTCACTTGAAGCACATGAGCCTTGTGCTACTCACACCATTAAAGTTCACTCTGTGCTTAAGCAATTTGCTGGACGGAGCTTAATGTTTTATGCCATTTGAAAGCTGAGTTTTCCAGGTTTCTGATTCTGGCTGGGATTTTTAAGGGGATGTCTTTTCTGCAGAGTTAACTTGGGATCTTACTCAGGTATTGCTGCTAACCTGACTCCCATTTACACACAGAACCCCCTCACCTGATCTGGATGGTGCTTTAAGCCTGGGCTAGTTGGCCAGGCTGGAGCGACAGGTTAAAGCCTGAATGCTGCTTTCACGCAGGTTAGTAACCCACTCATGCTGCAGTGCAGATGCAGGCTAAATAACTCGAGTGCTGATAGTCTTCCAGTGCCTTCCCACAACTCCCCCATGTGCCCAGAGGACAGACGAGTTCCCCACAATTCACACAGAACAGCTCAGTTTATGGCACTACAAAGAACCATAGGATGTGCCCTCAGAAATCTTAGCAACGCACATGGGGGAGTGCAGCACCAGTGAGAACACAATAATTTGAGTCTGGCTTTGCAGTGTGGCTGCTTACACTCGGGAATAGACTAACCTGGGTGCCAATCACCAGAGTTAATCCTGCAGTGAATCCAGACCCTAAGACAGTGAGGTGCTCACCTCCTCGTGCCGTTGTTTTCAACCTGGGATCCGCAAACCTCTGGGGGTCTGCAGACTATGTCTAAAATTTCCAAAGGGGTCAGCACCACCACTTCAAAATTTTTAGGAGTCTACAAATGAAAAAAGGTTAAAAACCATTGTCCTAGTGAATTTCACTGGAATTTGGGCACCATAGGCTCCTTTGAAAATCTTAGGTTTTAACAGCATTTGTTATAGCTCTAAGCATTCTAGAGACTGAGGCTTTGGAAAGAAGGTCAGAATTGAAATGGGGAAGAGGTACAAGGGTAATCAGAATGATGTGATTTTTAACATGTCCTATGTCTTGTGAACCATAAGAAATGGAAATGAAGTCTACACATTTCTGGAAGGCCATAACTCTAGGCTGTAACAAGTATATATAGCATATATTGTTAGCCCCTGTTGTATGAGAGATATTAAATAGTGCCTGTTGGAAAATCTTCATAAAAATATTCCCAATTTTTGATTGACTAATATTAAACATTAAAATGTTCACAGGTCCTTTGGACCAACAGCACTATTTCAGGAATGGTCCAGAATTTAAATGATACATTCCTGGACCTCATGCCAGCTCAAGCTGGAAGCAGATCTATAATTTATCAGCGTTTTTGCTCATTTTCATAAATATCTTTGCGTTCAACAAAGCATTTTTCCTGTCTACTAATAAAAATAATTAAAAGTATGCTTTATTCTAAAAAGGAAATGAATAAATGAATTTCCTTTCTAGAAATATAAAGGACAACTGGAGTACTACATAGACTTCTCCTGCCATCCATCTCCACCCTCTGACAAACAGAGGCTAGGGACACCATTCCTTACCCATCCTGGCTAATAGCCATTAATGGACCTAACCTCCATGAATTTATCTAGTTCTCTTTTAAACCCTGTTATAGTCCTAGCCTTCACAACCTCCTCAGGCAAGGAGTTCCACAGATTGATCTGTTATTTAATTGTTTTTGAGTGAATGCTAATAATTATAGATTAGGTCAATTTTCAAATGAGACGTTCATTGTATTTTCAGCAAAAAGCAAGCACACAGATCTGGCATGAAATCCTTGTAAAGCATCCACTGACTTCAATGAGGCCAGGATGTCATGCTTGATTTTTGTATCAAACTACCAATTGTCTGCTTATTTTAAGTTAGAGCCATACGGAATACAATTTTCACTAACTTTATACATTGCAATCAGAGTCCAACCCCAGTCCCACTGAAGTAAGAGCCTTGTCCTTCAGTGCATTTCTGTAAATGCAAGAGGTTGTGAACAAATGCAAAACTGGGGCCAACTTGTGCAATCCTTACTCAGGTGAGTACTCCTTGCCTCAGGTAGTGCCACTGGCTCTACTGGGACTATTTTCATGAGTAAGGACGATTAGTTTGAGTAAGTGTGTCTGAGTCAGAACTTTGGGCTCAAAAACTGCAAGCTACCAAGTACTCTGAGCATGTGCTTAACTTCAGCACATAAATAGTCCCCATTGACTGATATGCCTAACTTTACGCTTGTGCTCAAGTGTTTCACTGGATCGGGCTGGTGTGCTCAGTGTCTTGCAAGAAGGAACCTTTTAGGATTCGATTCACCTCTCACATCAGGTTTTACCCAGAATACTCCTGATTTATACCCCTAGGAGAGCAGACTCTGGCCCTCAGTCTCTATAAAAGTACAACTGGAGTATTAGGCGCTGTCTTTATTTTTTTATATATGATAAGCACTGAGTATATTGTCAGTGTTAAATAAACAATGAGTCAGATTCACATTGTATTGCTCCACATTCACACCAGTAAAACTCCCTCTGACTTGAGTGGAGTAGCATTGTGGTGAATAAAGCCCAATTGTTTTTTAAAAGCAGCTTTTGTATTTTACCTGTTATGATATACTACCGCTGTGTATGCTTCTTTTGAAAATTCAGGACAGCTAGATTTACCAAAGATAACCTGCAGAAACACAACAGAAGAAGCATTAGAATTTGCGCCAGAGTTCTACATTGTTTGAGGCTTAGGGCCAGACCCTCAGCTGCTGTAAACTGAAGTCAATGGAGCGGTAGTGATTTACACCAGCTGAGGATTTGGCTCTTCATTGCTATACAACATCTTTCGATCATTTGAAAAATTATTTCATAAACCCAGTTACAAAAATTGGGTGGAGTGGGGCCAGCCAAAGACTTGGCCGATGAGGCCATGTGGTACAGCTAGCCCTCATTCTCAGCTGGGCAACACCAGGAGAAAGGAAGCAAGGGGAACAGAGAGAACAAAAGAATGGGAGTGTGAACGTGGGAAAGGGAGAAGGAACCCACAGACAGATCCTCAGCAGGTATAATTCAGCAAGCTCTGTTGGCTGAGAATCCGGGCCTGAATAAGAGTAGAACGTAAGATTAAATTTTTTTTGCCACTGAAGCAAAAATATTACATTACCAGCCTAACGGGCGGCCACTACAGACTTCCTGAGTCTGGCTCTGGAACATCAGTTGCAACTCAGCTGCTTGACAAACTGCATTTAAATGTGTGCTGTGTTCTGAAATGCTCTTATTTTAATTCCAACAGAAACAGTCATCCTGAAAGATCTTTTCAGAGCATTGTTAGTTACTGCACCACCGTTCTGGCTGCAGTGCAGATGGTAACACTTTATATTGGCAGCACCCAGCAGTTACAGGAACTGAAAGCAAAGCATATTCCTTACTGGCATGGCATTGCTTGGATCCTCTCCGTACATAAACTGGACTTTCACAGTGATATTCCTGGCAGAGCCCTGCCGGTTGGCAAAGTTAAGGCTCTGAGGGTAGACATACAGAAGATTTCTGCAAAAAACAGAAGCATTAGTATTTACCTCAACATGAAAACTCTGGGTAGCACACACAACTATTGACACTATAATCTACAAAAACAAGTAGAAATTCAATGGAACATATGAAGGTCTTGGCATTTTTTCCTTATTACCCCCCCAACACACACTCCACCCTCAACGGTGATTTGGTTATAACTCATGCTCCAAACATCAAACCTCAATTCTCCCAGCTAAGTGACAGGCTCCGACACAGTAATTCTATGCCATTGCCATTCTAAAGCTTTCTTGCCATTTTAAAAAGAGTTCTGTTCAACGAGTTTACTACGTCAACAATTCCATTGGAAAGCGAGAGCATCAATAAGGAAGCATGTGCAAAGTTTTAAATTGTCCCAACACACCCACCCACCCGTCTCCCATGAAGCACCTGCCTTGCTGACCCTTGTGAGGGGATGAAGGAGAAGACATCAGGATGGTGTCAAAGTGCAGTTCTCCTCTGAAAAGTGACTATATAAAAATGGCACCTACTTACTCAGCAGATCTGCACCTTCTGTCTATCAGTTGTACCTGCTCACTCTGGTGACTGAAATAAGGTTTTACTATTTTTTCCTCCTCTTAGAACTGCAAAACCCATACAAGTGAGCTGGATTTTATTCTGACTCATGCATCACCAACAGTATTGTGAACCACAAGCTCCATTCTCTCTTATGTAGCAATTCCTCCTGCAGGGGAGAGAGGAACCTCCAGGTGATTGATTCCTCATCGTCTTGCTCCTTGTGCAGTCATCTACACCAGTGCAAAGCACGTGTAAGACAGATGTAGCGCATTACTATTCTGATTTGGTGGTAGTTTTTGCACTCCCTTTGCACAGGTATAAATGACTACACAAGGTGTAGGGCAAAGAAGAATCAAGTCCCAGGAGTTTCAAACACTCAGCGTTGCCCATTCACACTTCTATTGTAGGGGAATGGTTTGCCCCAGCCCAGGGATCCAGAGGAAGCTGGAATATCCACCCCCTTCACAAGCAAGACCACACTGGCCCACTGGTCCCTGGAAAGCACAGATCAGAGGAGACCAAGCACTTTAAAGTCACTATTCTCAGTCACACTATGGCCCCTTTACACCACTCTCACAGCACAGAGTCCTTACATTGGAGATGTATATAGTTTACACCCATTTAAGGCTCTTGTACATTGCCAAGAGACAATTAGGGCTTGTCTACATGAACAAGTCCTCTGTGACGTGGGACTAGCTCAAAACCTTCTAATGCACAGGTAACAAAAAGATGGTTCTTGCCCCAAAGAGCTCCCAGTCTATGTTACTAAGACGAGAGACAACAGGTGGACACAAGAAACAGACGTGGGGAGCACAAAGGAACAGTGAGATAATTCATCAGTGTAATAAGCAGCAGCACCAGAGCATAAGTGACAGACTAAAAACAAAAAAGCTCCTCTTAGATTGTCATCACAAATATCTTGCTCTCTTTATGTGTCCAGAGCTCCCAGTAATTTCAGTAAGAATTCCGTGCATGTATAGTGGGAATAATACTGGGTTTGAGTTCTTCTGCAGGATTCTGAGAAGAGAAAGCTGCTTTTAGGGGGGTACCCACTGAAAGTCGGCTCCTGTAGAAAGCAGCTCAACTCTACAGCACCAGAATGCAATATGGAGCTGCATGGTGAACTCAAATTACTTTCCCCCTCCAGGCTGTGGAATGTGCCTACTTCTCACACGGCAAATTTCCTCTCTTCAGATGAAGTCCTTCATGCTGAATGAAGCTTTTGAATTTCATCCCCATTGTTCACCATGCCTAATCAACGTTCTCTTGTTCTTTCAGAGGGTGGCTCATGCTTTTTTTGTGGCTCCACTAAATGTCCTCATTCGGGCATGAATACAATTGCTCCGCGATGTTCTTTTTAAAAATAGAAATTAAAATTTGCTTTAAAATGCACGTTGCTCACAAAACTTTCATTAAGTATTATTAGTGCTTAAGACAGGGATTTAATGTATTTGGGAAGCCATGCTACAAGATCCCTGTATTAAAGGCAGTGTTAGGGCTGAGTTATGTAGAATAGTAGAGATGGGCCCAAGCCAAAAACCTAGATCCAAACATCCATTCTTCTCCGAGGGGCTCGGAGGTGGTAGGGTAGAAGCTATCACAGCTGCTCTGTTCCACCCAAGGAATCCCTAAGCAGGGAAGGAATCCACAAGATGACTTTAGAGTGGCTGTCACACTGCAGCTAAGATCTGGCTCATCAGCTTTGGATAAATTCACAACCAAAAAATACGGGGGGAAGACTATTAGTTGCTTCCTCCCCCACTTCTTTTGATCATCTCTCATTTAAATAAAGGCTGTTAGGACAATCATCATGTATGTTGAGGGTAAATTTTCAAAGGCAGTAAGGTGTATAATTTCCATTAATAGTCCATGGGCATTAGGCGCCTAACTCCTGTTTGTGCCTTTGAAAATTTGCCCCTGATGATTAGATGATACAGCCAGCGGTGTCATAAGTGTGCTTTGTCAGGGACTTAAATACAGTTCATCACAGGATAAAAAATACCCAGCTATTCAATCAGAATATGATCCTGAATCAGCATGACCTGATTCTCAGCTCACTCACATGGCCCTGGCATCACTTCACTTATACAGATCTTGTACAGTAGGTGCTAGACCCCAGTTTCATCTTCATTTCCCCTTTCTCCTGTTAAGTTCTAATTATTTTTCCTCTCTGCTAAGCCATCAAGCCCCATGAAACAAGTCTTCCCTCCTTCATGAGAGTCACTTCATCATAAAGGCTCATTTCATCACTTGTTTTGCACAACGTGCTGGGCACTTTATAGACTGGCTGGAATGCCGACGATGTTATCACCGTCCGCTGAACATGCTGAGAGAACGTGAAGTCAAAGATTGGCAAAGACTGCCTAGCTACGTGGGCTTTGTGTCAAGTTACTGGGCTGTTAAGGGTTAATTATTTGGCACAACTTTGTTGGCAGGGCCCCTGAAGGTCAGAAGTCTACAGTCTTAGCATGGTTTCAGAGGAGGAAAATAGAGAGACAAGACTGAGTGGGACACTAGTGTGGCCAGATATTTGTGCAGAGGACAGGGCTAGAGAACAGAGGGAGAATTTGCCACTGGGATGGGGCTGAGGTGGCAGTAGACATGCTCGGTCTATGGTGATTAAGAAAGGACCCCACAGGGACTTCGGCTGCCAAATAACAGTCAATACCTTGTGGTTTCATTCACAGGTTTTTAATCAATAAATGTTGCAGCCAAAGGCTCTAAATCCGAAGACTGGCGTCTAGGGCTTTTATTGCAGGACATCTGCAATGCTATGCAAAACGTATGCAAAGCTTATATTACTTGTAAAGGAGCTCAAATGAACTTTTACCTTCATAAAATGAACTGTTAAACGGCAAAGTCTTTCTCAGCCCAGGAAATGAAAGCACCAGGCAGTTCTCTAAATATTTATGTAATGTGATTGCAGCCATTTTCTCAAATCCTTAATTTTTAATACATTTATAAAGAGGTGATCCTGAACTCTTGGAGGGAATTTCTCACCGTTGTTAAAATTTCCCTTTTCTGTAAAATCCAAAGACATTTTTCTTTATTTTATTCATACTATAAAAATCCTTAAAAGCTCACTTAATGCGGGTCAGCCAGGTAGCAGGACATGAATGCCCTTCAGAACCATGTTTGTTAAATACATTTTTTTTTCCCAACAGTGTGAGGTCTCAGCTCTCAGAGACAATTTTCTCCTACAGGCTCGGAATAACCCCTTGAAACTTATCATTTAATCAGGCTAGTTTTTTCCCCCCTGGACCTGGCTTGTGCGAATCTTTTTGGTGGCTTTGTTGTGGTATATTGAGGGTGGGACTTTCAGAAGTCCACTGCTGTTGAAATAAATGGTAAAACTCTCATTGATTTCGGTGGGGACAGAATGGGCCAATGACGAGTGCTCTGGAAAATCCCACCCATCATTTTTTTATTTTTGACTTTAATCATTTACACCACTTCTTCCCGCCAAGAGCACTGGACTTACTTATACTGTGCTACACTGTGGCTCAATTCTAGCTACTTCTTGAACCATCTCCTAAGTCTTACTGAGAACAAACTCCAGGGCAGCTTCTCTTCTCCTTGGGAAAAATGAAAACACTGGAAAAGTTACTGGGGAAAAATTATGAAAAATTGAAAAATGGAAAGTGGCTTTGTTTTAAACTCTGAAAACGAAAGCAACTTCAAACATTTGCCAATGTGTTTTTTAATTTTTCAACCAGTTCTACTATTTTGTAACTTACAGAACAATAGCAGTATGGGACAACGACAACTAGCTGTCTTCCCCTGTTACGAAGTGGTGCCATGCTTAACTGAAAACTTTATCTGAATTGCATTCACCAAGTTAAGGGTTCAATGACTTTTAGTCTTTTGACTATATGACTGTCATGGATTTTTCCATGCAGAAAATACGTATACCTTTAACATGCATATTTATCTTTCTTTTTAAACACTGGAAGGGAGGAACAGGCTGGGCCAATAGGTATTTTCCATCTTTAATTCCTATAATAAGGGATCTATCCAGATCAATCATTTAAAATAAAACTCCACAAAACATTACAAGTTAAACTGTAAGGGCCCAAAGAAATTTCGGCACAGACACAAGTACAAACTCAGGCCTCGATCCTGAAAATACTTAAGCATATACTTAACTTTACTCATGTGACTAGCTCCTTTGAACACTATGGAGATACTCACCTGAGTAAAGTAATAATGCAGGATATAGTTTTTAATAGGACTGAAATCAATAGGGCACCATACACATTTAATGTGTTTCTATAGAAATTAATCTGAAAATGCTTAGAATTTAGTAGAGAAAGATATCCTTCCAATAGTAGTTTTGGTCTAAAGTAACTTGTTATAGGCTGTAATCTCATGGACACACCCCTTAAAAACCCTGATACTATGTGGTACAGCAATCAATCAATCTCACTGAATCTAATGCTCTGGTATAAAGCACTATGCATTCTATATCACAGTTAAATATGGTAATCATTATTATCTCACTACAAATATGACTACTCTATCACAGCATTATTATAATTTTACTCGTGGCGTTAATATACAGCATAATCTAATAAAGGCTAAAGAAGAAAGATTAAATGGGTTCATTTTAACAATAGGCCAGAAGTGATTTGAGCTAATACATACTCTGTGCTATTGCTTCAAGATCTGTTTATAAAGAAATGTGGCCTGCAAGTAATGTAATTGCTTCACTCTTGGTTCCATTAAGCCACAATATTTGTGGTTATCATCTTGTAGCCAAGTTTGTGAGCAAGGCTACGGTCAACGTCAAAAGCCACAGCCAAAGTCATTGTTATTCAATGGATTAGCCACGTTCATCACAATGTACCTGGAATCTAAAGCCCTGATGCAACATAGCACATAAGCACATGCATAACCTTTGACATGTGACTAGTTCCATTAAAATCAATGGAACTACTAAACATACTTAAAGATATGCATGTGCAGCGCTTTGCTTAAATGCGTAAACTTTTGGTGTGTATATGGACTCCACTGGTCTAGGAAATAAGTGACTAGCGGCTGCTGTCATGAAAACAGGTCAGGAGACCACAATTTTCAAATTTTATTATCAATACCTCATAATGCTATGAGTTTGTAGCATACCTGGGGATAGTGAATATTTCTGTTAACTTTGTAATGATTTCTATATCATCACTCTTAATTGTGCAGATCAAACTGAGGCATCTTTAGGTAGCATTACACTTGTAAAGTGTAAAGCATTACACTTGTTTAGTAGATACACACCAAATACTGCTGACAAAAACCGAATGCACTGTTTTTATTCCCTTTTATTTCCTCTTACAAACAAAACAGCACAAAACAAGAACCTTGTAAAAAATTACTTGACATTTCTCTAACACTATTAATTTGAAGATCTCAAAGTGCTTTACAAACATAAATTAAGCGACAGGACTCTAACAAAGGAGAGTATTATCTCCTTTTTACAACTAGGAAAACTGAGGTACAGGCTGGTTAAGTGACTTGTCCACGCTAACACAGCAAGTTAGAGAACCCAGGAGTCCTGACCAGGGCCGCTGAGAGCGGGTTCGGGCCCCGGTGAAAAAATTTTTTCAGGCCCCCCAGCAAGGGCGGACTGGCTAAACAGGGCTGACGAGAGGGGGGGGAAGCCGTGTCTTGGGCCCCCTTCTGGACCGCCGGGCCCCGGTAATTTGTACCGGCTTCCCCCCCCTCTCGTCGGCCCTGGCCTTGACTCCCCTTCTCCTGCTCTCTTCACTCCTCTACACATTCTCTCAGGGAAATACTAAACCATTCAATAAATTACAAACTACTTAACTTCTATGATGCTTCTTAACATGTTGAATATGCTGGGCAAATACACCTTCAGTGCCACCACAATACTTTGTCCATCAAGACACACTGTTCTGATTTCAATGGAACTCCAGAACATCAATGCACAGGAGATGATCAGCAGAGGGAATAGGACAAACGGAGGTGAAATGATTAGGAACAAACAACCAAAAATAAACTCGTTTCCAATGTCCTTTTACACTAAAAAAACCTCCACTGTTTGTTACATCTGACAACAAGTGACCAGAGAGACACAGTGGGTGAAAGAATATCTTTTACTGGATATAACCTCACCCACCCACCTTGTCTCTCTAATATTCTGGGACCACCATGGCTACAGCAACACTGCATACAACAGGTGACCAGACAGACTTCACTACTGGCTGGCTGGGCTAACTGTGCATGCCTCTTGCACATAACCACAGCCAAAACTTGAAACTGGACCCTGCCTGTCACTTTACTAGGGACATCAAAAGAGAACCTGCTTGTGATATGGTTACTAAGAGCTGTGCTAAACTTCTCTCAGCTAGAAATGGCTCCTTCTACATCTTACACTCGCTTATTTCTTACCTGACTTAAAGCAGGTTCTAATCAACTAAAAGGAAACAAACCATCAAAAAAACCCTTGCATTGAGGGAAGGTAGGGGTGCGTGCGTGTGTATACATGCACCTATATTCCTTTAGTGACGGCCATTTTTTCAGTTTTGTGATTTGTTCTATCAGGTAAAGAGACAGGCAGGGTAAAGTCACGTCAGGTTAAACATGAAATCTTTTGGAAATTTGGTTATAAATTAAAAACATGTTAAGATCACTTGTGCCATGGGCTGGGCTGGCCCCCCGCAGCACCACAGACAAGAGGAACACAAAGAGTGGCACAAAGCTGTCTTTGACTCCCTACCCCACTTGAGTTCTGTACCCAGCGTAGTTCCGCTGGATCCTAGGACTGGGGCCCAAGTCCTCAAAATATCGGAGGGTAAAGAATTAAAAACCATGGATTGCCCTCCTGATGTTTAAATCTTTTCTTTTTAGATACATTTCAGGATCAAATTATTCACAGCCCCTTGTCATGCTGTCTGTTCATTCATCCCGTCATTTTACGAATGTTTCCTACAAGACATTTTCTAGTGATTTGTCTCAGCATTCTTCCAAAACCTCAAACATGGTCGCCAACTGCAGGCTCCTGCTAGCAGACTGCATGGCAAGGCCCAAGTCTGCTGGATTGTTGTCTCTCATCAAGATTATCTCCTTGGGATACTATGAGAAATGTGGTTGTGATCTGCTGTGAAGTACTGACTATTACATCAGATTATTTCTTGTATTTGCTTTGATCATATGCCAGCCGATTTATAATGAAATTCCACTGTCCAGAGCTATGAACTTTATCCAGATTCTCTATCGTTTTTCTGTGGCTGGTGTACATGAGCTGATCACTCAGATTCCTACTGCACCGATGTAATATATTACTCTACCTATTAATCTGTGCAATAGAATTTAAAAATAATTTTCATGCCACTTAATATTTTATGATTTATTGCATGTCACCAAATTTCCTCATGCAGAGGTTCAGTGCCCGGGTTAACAACTTCATTTCAATACACTGTCCTGTTTGACACTGAGTTATGTGCACATATGCAAATAAATAAATAAATAAATAAATAAATAAAGTTGAGCAACTAGGAGGCTCTCCCCACTCCAGCCAGCACTCCGGGAAAAACCTTGAAAATCCTCCAAAAGTGCTAGAGGGCACATTATAATCAGTGTGGGCAGATTTCCTATATTTGTATGTGACTGCACCACAAGCCACTGTTAATTCAAAACTTCACTGCTCCTTGCAAACTGGTTGGTTCTAAAGCAGGCAATCGTTCCAGTCATAAAGCTGAACACTTTCTTCAGAACATCCTTGCAAGAGTACCCCCACCCAAACTTTATTTATTTAGGGCCAAATCTAGGCCATGGAGAAGGATTTTAGGGCAAGGGAGATCTATATATGGGTATGTCTATACTACGGAGACAATACTGGCATAGCTAAACTGGAATAGTTATGCTAGCATAGTTTCGTAGTGTAGACGCAGCCTGTGCTGACAGAAGGGGTTTTTCTGTTCATGTAGGAACACCACCTGCCTGAAACAATATTAGCTATGCTGATGGAAACACTCCTCCAGTGACACTGCTGCGTCTACACTGGGGATTATGTCAGCATAGCTATGCCAGTCGGGGGTGTGGTTTCCCCCCACTCCTGACCAGCACAGCTATGTTGATACAGAAGCTCCCCGCCTTACGCAAGTGTTCCATTCCGGAACGCCTTGCGTAAGTCGAATTTTGCGTAAGTCGGGAACCTATCTCCGACAATTATGGGAAAAAAAAAAAAAAAGCTTACAGAACTTTTTCCATAAATCCGGATTTCCATAAGTCGGGTTTGCGTAACCTGGGGAGCATCTGTATAACTTTCAAGTACAGACCAAGCCTAAATACGGCTTTGTCCCTCTCACCTACCCATGGGAATGCCCATGGTTTGGGGCTTTGCATAGCCAAGCTAAATTAATGGCTGGTCTACACTAGGAACTTACATTGGCATAGCTACATCTCTCAGGGGTGTGAAAAATCCACAATCCTGAGAGACATAGCTAGGCTGGCCTAACCCCAAGTGTAGACCGCGCTAAGTCAAAAAAAGACTTAACTATCATCTCTTGGGAGGTGGATTACCTATGCTGATGGAAGAACACCTCCCATCAACATAGGTAGTGTCTACACCAAAGCATTACAACAGCACAGCGGTAGCAGTTTAAACGTAGACATACCCTACGACCAGGAAAAGTTTATCTCACTTGCATCATCCACAAACCCATGCAAATTCACCCTGCAAACATATGGAAACCCCTGCAGAATTTCCCGCTGAAACTCATGATGTCCTAAAAACACTCCCAGCACTCAGAGGACTGTCCAGCATAGGCATAGAGGGGATGGTAAATGGTAGCACAGCTACTTAGGAAGAGGATATCAAGGAAGCGGATTAGCATGGATTGGCAGATGCTCCATGCGGATGGCTCATGGTTTGCTGGAGTTTCCTTTAGGTTACTAAGGAATCATGAGCATCAACCTTTGCCCTCCTGATCACATGATGCCTCAGAAACCCAGTGGTTCTGATTTCCACTGCCTGAACCTTGAGAAGTCATGTACACTTGTGCAAAATGATCACAAAGTGAATCTGCCAAATCAGAATTCTCCACTCATATACACCAGTGGTAGCATTTTACATCCACTGTGCACAGGATTGAAGAACTTAAAGAAGGTGCAAAGGAGTAGAAAATCAAGCCCAATGAGTCTACATTTACTGTGTCTAATGCTGCTGTCACTTATCCTGGGGTAACTGAAGAGTAAATCAGTTGAAGTACATTGAATTACACCAGTGTCAAAGTGGTGTGAGATCAGAGTCAGGCTCGGTGAATTGCCCTTCTGTAGGATGTTCCCCCCACCCCCAATAGAGGCAGAATCTGAAACACAGAGATTGCGTCTCATTTATGCTAAGGCCCTTTTACATTCCTCTGGCAAAGTAAAGAACCCTTACACTGTAACTCAGAGGTAATTTAGACCCTTATCCATAGTTCAAGATTATGATAAAAAAAAAGAACCTGTAAAGAAAGGGGTATATCCATCAATACATCACATCGACCAATAATTTTAACAACAGAATAGCTGGCATATTGGAAATCTAAGTACTAGTTTAATCAGCAACAGGCTGGTCACACAGGTTTATCTTTCCAGATATCAACCTGGACAGGACAGAGGTTACATTAGTTCAATTATACATGGTTTAATGATCAACTGAATCCATTTGCCTTTTCTGAACCGAACAGGCATATATATAGGCTAAATTCTTCGACCTAGAACCACCATACAGGGAAAACATCTCTGTTCAAAACTACCCTAGGACATTGGAAACAGACACCATGAAAATAACCCTCGTCTTTCTTTTCATTGCCCCTTTTGCTATTTCAAGTAACATTGACAAGGACTACTCTTCCTTTGATTCTGCACCTCCTGAGCCAAACTCAAGATTTGCCATGTTAGATGATGTGCGAATTTTAGCTAATGGGCTTCTCCAGCTTGGGCACGGCCTTAAAGACTTTGTCCACAAGACCAAGGGGCAAATGAACGACATCTTTCAAAAACTGAACATTTTTGACAAGTCTTTTTATGAGCTCTCACTGCAAACCAATGAAATCAAGGTAGAAGAAGAAGAGCTCAGAAAAACAACTTCCAGATTGCAGGCCAACAATGAAGAGATAAGGAATATATCCCTCGAGCTGAACTCAAAGATTGAAGACCTATTACAAGACAAGATCCAGCTTCAAGAGAAAGTAGGGGGGCTGGAAGAGAAAGTAATTAAATTAGTCCACATCCAGCCTAAAGTTCAAGAACCGAAAGAAATGACTTCACTCAAAGTAAGTAGACTTGAGGAAACCCAGAGAGTAGAAAGCCAAAGTAAATCAGAATGCTATTTTAGGGAGTGTTACTCTGAAAGCCATGTTTCCTCCACACATTTCTAGAAGCAGTAATATGTATTTTGAGAAATAAGCTTTGTATATTAATCTGGAGACTAATAGTCTTGCAGAAATCAATTCAAGTGTCTTATTATGGGCCACAAAATGTCATCAGTTTTAAAGCATAAATCCCCAAAGAAATCAGTGAGGAAATATGCTTGAAAACAGATGGAATGATATGGCCCTACATATTTTGTTCTGCACTTAAAAAAAAAAAATCAATTTCAAAGTACACTAAACCATAATGGTAAACCCTTTGGAAATCAGATTAACAAAACTACAGCACAATACAGTTCATTGCAAAATGGTGGTCTATGTGAATTCTGATAGGTTTAAAGTTTATAAGATTTAGTAACATTTATTTAAAAAATGAACTTTAAAGAGGGGCTATCTATCTATGGTACTTATATGGTCCCCATCACCACAGTACCTGAGCACCTCAAAATTTTCAATATATTTATCTTCACAACACCCTGGGAGGTAAGGCAGTCCCATTATCCCCAATTTACAGATGGGAACTGAGGCACAGAAAGGCTAGGTGATTTGCCCAAGGTCACACAGAAAACTCATGGCACAGCAGGGAAATTAACCCAGGTCTTCCAAGGCCTAACCACTGGAGCATCCTTCCTCTCTACTGGCCTACTGGTATGTGTTATTTATATAGTTCAATTAAAAACACAAGACAGCTCCACAAAAATTCATTCTTTGAATCACCTACAGATTGGGATTAAAGTGTTTGAAATAAAGGACCAAATGAAGGTCTCTGAAGCGGAGAGCAGTTTTGCTCAAGTAAGAGCTACATAAATTTGATCCAAAATTGGTGTAGATACTCATTGCAGAGGAAAAGAGAGGATTCTGCCTCACAAGATAGGACAGGGAAGGCAAAATAAAGGAAAACAATAACCATTGTGCAGTGGTTTTGCCTTTAAAAACTGACACCGATAGAAAAAGATTGGGTTGAAGGCTACTTTTGCTAAGGCATTAATCTGATCTTTCTAACACAGAATGAAAGCTGTCTTTGATGAAATTCCACTTTTTTCTCCTCCAGAATTTTGTACAGCAACAGGACAACCACATTAGGCAACTTCTCAAAGTTGTACAAGAACAGCATGCACAACTTGATAAACAGCACAATCAAATAAAGGAGCTGGAAGAGAAGGTAGAGGAACTAGTTATCTGAATACACTTCTCCTTTCCAGAATTCATTCTGATTGTCTGAGATACCTAGGGGTGGAAATAACCCCAGGGGCCAAAATGCAAATCTTGGGACACAATCTTTTTGTGGGTGTGCAACTGCTAAATGCGACAGAACTGTTGTGGTACTGTGGTATGTGTTTGGGGCTAGGGCACAAGAATGATGAGTATAAAGTTCTGCACCATGGACCATAAAACCCAAGTGGGGCATGTTTGGGGATTGTAACTTTTCTCATTTTGTTTAATTCTCTAATTACCAATCTCACTGTTCTTCCAACTCTGTCCTTTCTCTTGCCTCCCAGTGTTAAGTTATTTTCCCTTTTTCCTCCTCTCCGCTGCTATATTCATTTCAACACAGCACCATGCCTCTGCACTAAAATGTTTAACCTCTGTTACCACAGCTATGGGTACAACTGACATGTTTTTGAAATTGATATGCTCCTATTTAATTTCACTCCTCAGAGCAGGCCCCAAAAGAAAAGAGTTTTTAATGCAGGGCCCAAGGGCTCCATAAACTCTCTACAGGTTGGGACTAGTTGCCTGAGTGGTGTTATTTAGGTGCCAACTTAAGTTACCCCTTGGGGGGAGGGATAGCTCAGTGCTTTGAGCATTGGCCTACTAAACCCAGGGTTGTGAGTTCAATCCTTGGGGGGGGCCACTTAGGGATCTGGGGCAAAACCACTACTTGGTCCTGCTAGTGAAGGCAGGGGGCTGGACTTGATGACCTTTCAAGGTCCCTTCCAGTTCTAGGAGATGGGATATCTCCATTAAAAAAAAAAAAAAAAAAGTCCATCCACTGATCAAGATACACGTCAAATGGACAGGTAAGCAAATTGGCAGCTTATCTCAGTGAAGGAGTTTCATAGACCAAACATGAGTTTCAAAGAGGCATTATAGATTCATAAATTCTATGGCTGGAAGGGACCTCAAGAGGTCATCAAGTCCAGTCCCCTGCTCTCATAGCAGGACCAAATACTGTCTAGACCATCCCTGATAGACATTTATCTAACCTACTCTTAAATATCTCCAGAGATGGAGATTCCACAACCTCCCTAGGCAGTTTATTCCAGTATTTAACTACCCTGACAGTTAGGAACTTTTTCCTAATATCCAACCTAAACCTCCCTTGCTGCAGTTTAAGCCCACTGCTTCTTGTTCTATCCTTAGAGGCTAAGATGAACAAGTTTTCTCCCTCCTTCTTATGACACCCTTTTAGATACCTGAAAACTGCTATCGTGTCCCCTCTCAGTCTTCTCTTTTCCAAACTAAACAAACCCAATTCTTTCAGCCTTCCTTCATAGGTCATGTTCTCTAGACCTTTAATCATTCTTGTTGCTCTTCTCCAGCCCCTCTCCAATTTCTCCACATCTTTCTTGAAATGTGGTGCCCAGAACTGGACACAATACTCCAGCTGAGGCCTAACCAGAGCAGAGTAGAGCGGAAGAATGACTTCTCGTGTCTTGCTCACAACACACCTGTTGTTGCATCCCAGAATCATGTTTGCTTTTTTTGCAACAGCATCACACTATTGACTCATATTTAGCTTGTGGTCCACTATAACCCCTAGATCCCTTTCTGCTGTACTCCTTCCTAGACAGTCTCTTCCCATTCTGTATGTGTGAAACTGATTGTTCCTTCCTAAGTGGAGCACTTTGCATTTGTCTTTATTAAACTTCATCCTGTTTACCTCAGACCATTTCTCCAATTTGTCCAGATCATTTTGAATTATGACCTTATCCTCCAAAGCAGTTGCAATCCCTCTCAGTTTGGTATCATCTGCAAACTTAGTAAGTGTACTTTCTATGCCAATATCCAAGTCGTTGATGAAGATATTGAACAGAGCCGGTCCCAAAACAGACCCCTGCGGAACCCCACTTGTTATCCCTTTCCAGCAGGATTGGGAACAATTAATAAACTACTCTCTGAGTACGGTTATCCAGCCAGTTATGCACCCACCTTATAGTAGCCCCATCTAAGTTGTATTTGCCTAGTTTATTGATAAGAATATCATGAGAGACCGTATCAAATGCCTTACTAAAGTCTAGGTATACCACATCCACTGCTTCTCCCTTGTCCACAAGACTTGTTATCCTATCAAAGAAAGCTATCAGATTGGTTTGACATGATTTGTTCTTTACAAATCCATGCTGGCTATTCCCTATCACCTTACCACCTTCCAAATGTTTGCAGATGATTTTCTTAATTACTTGCTCCGTTATCTTCCTTGGCACAGAAGCTAAACTAACTGATCTGTAGTTTCCTGGGTTGTTTTTATTTCCCTTTTTATAGATTAGTATATTCAAAATCTCCAAGAACATTTATAAAACACTTTTCATATTGTACTGTACACTGATTACTTTAAAAGATTAAATTGACAATAAAAACGGATACAGTACCTTGGATCGTTGAACTAAGTATATGACTTTTGATTATAATTCCAAGATGCTTGGGAGATCAATAATACATAAATATGCTTCTTTTCAGCTAAGCAATACAAGTTTCCAAGAAAACATAGAGAGTTCATTTTCTCTGAAGCAAACTGAACCAAAGATCATTCCCCTTCCTTCACATAATTTCACAGCTCCAGTTCAGGAATTCAATGGTAAGATCATATAATGCTTTAGGTATGACTGTGTAACGCATTGTATTGGCAGTAGTGCATATGCGTGCATGCATGTGCTCATTGTTAAATGGTCAGATACAGGAGGTTTTTACCTTTCTTTTTCTAGTTTCTCTATGAAGCCAGTTCTTATGAAAGGGGATGGGTTTTCAACTTTGGAGACTCGAGTCCTCTATTTAACTACATAAAAGGTGCAGCAGTGCACATTTCCCCACACTGCCCCACAAATTTGCCTCCACTTTCACAAAGTGGGACAACTTCTAGGGTTGAAATAGTCCAGTCTCGGTAGGCAATTCAGTCTCTGACCTTTCCCTGGGTTACATTTTGTATCACACATACAAGGCAGTACCTTTACTGTCAGTTTTGATGATGCAGGCATTTGTCCATTTGGAAATGGACTGAGACTGGGATTGACAGGACTTGGATTAGATTTTTAAAGCTGATCAGCATTTTTAGACTTCAGCAATAGTAACGTTTGGGAATTCAGTCTAATTCAAACAACCATGATTAGAACTTTGTGGAGAAAAGAAGTCTTTATGTCCAACGGTCTGTTCTTAGACTATCCCTTTTGTAAGATTATCTAAATTGAAACCTTGCCTAACTGAGCAAACACCAGCTGCCCAACAACCAGTTGGCCACTTTTCCGCTGACGTAATTTTTAGCCCTCAGAATTTAATTTGCCCATTTCACAGAAGGAACCGTCGTAAAAGAACACTACTGCTGAACTAACTGTTCCAGCTTCTGTTTTGTTCCAAGAGGCTCGAAAAAGGCAATTACCTTTGCAGTGTTGGATTGTGTCCTTCAAGCTTCTTAACTGCAAAAAGATATCTGTAATTCTTTAATTATTGCTATTCCAGGTGTTGCTACTGATTGCACTGCCCTTTATAAGAGAGGTGAACGGACGAGTGGCATTTACTCTATTAAACCCAACGGCTCTGAAGCTTTTAATGTCTATTGTGAAATGCAATCTGGTAAGACCAGCTACACTAGAAGCAGTATAATTCTTCCTTTACCAGTTTACTGATAAACTGAAATGTGTTTACTGCCCTAAAATGTACACAACCTTACAGCAGACCACCCACAAGGTTGTCATCTATTATATAAGGCTGACTGCAGCCAGTGGCATTTCCGAATTCGTCCCTATTTTTCAAAATACCACAGAGAATTGAAGAAATCACTTCCATTCTTTGTTCAGTCCATTCTTCAGTATAAGCAAGAGGCAAATCCATTAGCCTCTGCGGGAAATAGCTTTTAATTCCTACAGCCGAATGACCACTAAAAAGCAATGATTACTAACACTGTATTACAAACAACTAGTAACTTTTCTAAATTAAACCAGTTAATTGCATAACACTCACCATGGCCAGCTAACAGTGGTTATGCTTTGAATAGTTTGACACGCATTCTTTATAAGTAAAATAAGCAACAGGACTTTTTGTGGCTTTTTACAGATCCAGACTAACACGGCTACCCTTCTGATACTTGATTCTTTATAAGGTTATTCTGGGGTACAGAATTGCCATGAGTTTATCCATGCTAGCACATTTCAATTAGTTTGTCACCAGTCAGTGACCATGTTGGATCTAAACAAGGATTGTGTCCATGCACAACATGGTTGATACACACATAATAACTATGGCAACTACCGATGGTATATCTTTGCCAGCAGCCTACACTGGTATCTGCTTGTCTTGCTGTAACAAAGTCATAATGCTGTTATTTCGTGGTACACACGCATGTGTATCACCAGTCTGGCCAGTTGTCCTTCCTCCCATCGTATCAGACCACAGCACAGTGCCTCTCAGACTGGCAGTGCTGCTCTATGTAAGTGTCCTCTTGGCTCCCTGATCTCTGGCACAGCTGCCTAGAGTTTCTAAGAATACACTGATGCAAACATAGTGAGGTAGGGTGATATGTTTGGATGTGCAAACATGGTTGGCCTGTGGTTTCACTGTGAAAAGAAGCTGCTGAAGGGTCATAATTCAACCATGTTTGTTGTAACTGGGTCAGATGAGGGTGTCATGACCTGGTTACTTCAAAAAACAAAAAAATCAGTCACGCTTTATACGAATGTTAGCATAATATCCTAAGCAGTCAAGAGCTACCACTTCAGAGAATTTTGTTGACTGTAAATGGTATTTATAAAATGCCCAGCAAAACTACTAACATGGAACAATTAAATCTCTTTTTATCTATTGCTCTGCTCTTGTCAAAGTCCAAACAAATGGTTCAAATGACCTACCAGGTTTATGTTTTCCTTCCCTTTGTCATTCACAGACAGCTCATGGACAGTCATTCAAAACAGAGTTGATGGATCACTAGATTTCAACCAAACCTGGGAGAGCTATGCAAATGGTTTTGGTGATCTCAAGGGTAAAGGCACTCTTTTTGCTCCTTTATTTTTTATAGGCTGTTAGCTGCTTTCAGATGCTGGAATCTTGGATGAATCTAGCGCATTCACACACCAGCAGGCAGAAACAAGCAAACCAGTCTGAGCAGCTCATATAGCTAATGTGAGACACTGTCTATGGCATACCAGGAAACATAAGGCCCTGAATTCAGCAAAGCACTTAAGCAGGTGCTTACCCTTAAACGTGCTCAGAAGCTTTGCTAAATCAAGACTAAAAGACTCATTTCAGCTTTAAATGTTATTTTATTTATTTAGATTCTGCCCTTTTCAAACTCCCCACCCAAAGTTCTAGGTTTCCTTGATACACATTTCCGACCACAAGAAATACACAGTAAACAGGGGCAAAGTAAGCAGCACTTCTTCCTCCAACCATACCATGTTTACACTAAACACCACCACATCAATTGTTCAAGCTCAAGACACCATTAAGCTAGACAGTATTTTCCTCTCTACACGTCCAGTCTCCCAATCGTTGGCAGCCAATCATCTTACCTGGCATGTGAATGGTGAGGAAACACCCATGTTTATATTAGTGAATCATCAACTCTAAGACCATTTTTAATGCCAAGCATTGGCTAACAGCTTGCCTATTCAGCAGATTTTTCTATGCCTCTATTAAAAATTACTTGATTCTCCTTTTACAGAAAAAAGACTCACCGTGGCAGGATTCAGGTGGCAGATTCAAGCCACCAATTTCCCAATCTACCCACAGAGCAGTGGGTAGACAGCAGCATGGTATCAACTATTGCTTTCTTTCACATCTGCAACAGTGAAGAGTTGCTCCACTCCTCTCTCTGGTGTTGGAGCAGTAAATAGGACTGAGGCAAGCATTTTCTCATGTAGGAGGATTTCTGCCTCTTATTTTAAGGAATGTGCCTTACATGGTGTAGAATTCCCACATCCCATATCAACACAGGGTGCATTTTGTTCCACAGATCAGAAAAAATCATGCAAAGGATCATACAAGTATACAGAGATACCAATGTATTACTGTGGCCTGTGAAGGATTTTCTAACATGAACGTAAAAGGGTGGAGTGCTGCTTCTTAAAGTATTGTTCTGTATTTTTTCAAAAGAGCTTGTCCTTTGTTTCTTGAAATGTAGGTGGGCACCTTGCTTGTGTGGCATTCACATTTGGCAGTATTGTTTTTGTACGGGGATCAGCAATAGACATAATAAGAAGCTGGTTCATATTCTGCTAAATGATATGTTCAACTATCAAAAAGTCCATGAAGGAGAAAAACTACTTAAATTAAATCCATTTTTTTAATATAAGGGCATCAAAATCCCAATTTAGGCCCACCACCCCCACCCCCCCAACCACAAGTGAAATCCATTTCCATTACAATTAAGTTTTATATATGTCACTTGCTTCACTTATCATACTGTTTCAGTTACGCATTTTTTTTAAATGTCTGGAGTCCCCTTTGCAGTCCTTCACAAGCGCTGTGAAAATTAGGAGAGGTTCCATTTCATTTATATATCTAGTTTTTATTGATCACGAGTGTGTAATTAAAAAGATGTAAACAAAAAAAATGTTTCAGGAAAAGATCAAGAGTTCCCAAGACTCATACTATTGATTTAATTAAGCAATGAATAAACCTTTTTAAATAATTGTGCTCTGTCTTAACTCCATACTAATGATATTCATGCAACCTGTCCTTCCAGGGGAATTTTGGTTGGGACTAGCGAAGTTATATTCCATTGCTAACCAAGCTGACTACATTTTACGTATTGAGCTGAAAGACTGGAAAGATAATAAACTTTACGTCGAGTACACATTCACCCTGGGAAGCCCAGAAACAGACTACACACTTCATCTTTCAGAGATCTCAGGAAATATTCCCAACGCACTGCCTGAACAAACAAAACTGAGGTTCTCTATGATGGATCATGACAATGCTACAAAGAGAGATTTCAACTCTCCAGAAAGATATTCAGGTACCAGTATTCGAAGCACATTAAAATTTCAGTTCCTTTGTTACATTAGATATAACTTCATGAATTATTGGGAATCTACCTATAATGGCTCAGCTGTCATGGATGTTAGAGATTGAAAAGACTAGTTTATAAAATCTCTCCCCTGCAAATGAAGAACATAAAATAAAATAATAATTATCAGCACTTATATAGTGCTTTTTCTCCACAGATTTCAGAGTCCTAAGACACCACCTGAGCATTATTATCCCATTTCACAGGTGGGGAAAACTGAAGCACAGAGATGCTAAGTGACTTGCTCAAGGTCATAGAGTGAATTAGTAGCAGAGATAGAAATGGAACTCAGGGGTGAGTTCCTTGTTCATTTAAGTCAATAGGAGTTTTGCCACAGACTTCAATGGAGCCAGGAGTTCACCTCCCATGTACTGGGTCCTAGTCCAGCGCCCAGCTACTGGACTACATTGGCTTTCTACATGTAATCCCTTCTCGCACAAAACAGAAGATGGACTGCATATTAACTCCACTCTATCATATGCAGCAGACTATAGTTAAGCCTGCAGCCGAGTTTCCATTTAAAGCCTGATTTTGGTCCACTTTAAAATGTACAAAATAAGTCATATTCACCTCAAAACTGATAGCTATATCTAGGACAAAGGTAGAATTTTCCTATACATTTAAAAACCAAAAAACCAAAAGAGAGTCTTCCATTGACCTCAATGGGAGTTGGATCAGGCCTAGAGAAGCCTTATTTTGAAAATGCAGTCCAAATCAGTGACTAGCCTTCTGACGTCAAACAGGAAAAGTAAAATTTGGACTAAATGACACCAAAATATTGTTTTTAGGTGGCTGGTGGCATAGAGCGTGTGGGGAAACCAATCTGAATGGAAAATATATCAAACCAAGATCAGAAGGAAAACTGGAAAGGAGACGAGGAATATCCTGGAAGACTCAGAAAGGAAGATTCTATTTGATCAAGTCAACCAAACTGATGATACATCCTACGGATTTAGAAAGTTTTGAGTGAAACCTCATTCTGATGTGTTTAATTGAACACATATTCACTGAACATTAAACATAATATGAACTAATAATCAGGGCTAAATGCCCAAATACAAGGCATTACATATATTCCATACTACTCAATGATACAACATGGAGGAGTCTGCTATGGTCTTATGGTATATTTTGAGAATATTATTATTTTTTCCAATATAAATATATTTCAAGTTCAAAACTACGTACGCATCCCCACCTTTGAACACTAGTGCCTAGAAACTGGATGTGTTTTTGATATTTTGGCAGACTCTATTGCATGTGGACAAGAATTTTCAGGCCAATGCATTCGTTTCTGGATTATGTAGAGGAGAATATTCAAAATGTTTCAATAAAAATAACAGACTGACAGAATTCTACAGAAAACATTTAAGTATTAGTTTTGAAGAAAAAAAGATTTTACTTTATAAAGTAACTTACTTTCATGTTAGACTCAAGTACTATAGTCTTGGAATGTGTCTATGCATGAATGAATTGGCAAATAATTCTGCATTTTATGGTACTATGTATTTAAATGTGAACATCCAGCTGTGCATCTTGAGCCAGATCTTCATTGTTGTGCTCATGCAACTATGAAAGCAGCACATCTGGAAATCCAAAATGTGAAACTAACCTTTTATATTATACTTTGTAGAATAATTATTAGGGCCTGATCCAAAGACTGCCATTAGTTTTTCGCATGGATTTCAATGGGCTTTGAATCAAGCCCTTAAATTACCTTTTGGTATTCCTTATTTATGGAATCAACTGGACAAAGTGCTGTGTTTGAAACAGACCGATTGCCTTTAATATAAATAGAAATCAATCCTGCAACCTGTACCTATGCAAGAAATTCCACTGAAGTCAATGGTGCAACTCAACTAATCACATTGGTAAGGACTATAAGATCCTGCAGGACCTTCAGTCACAATCCTGCAAACACAGATTTGCATAAATTTACTCAAAGGAGGAACCCGCAAAGATGGGACTATTCACATATTTACGGTTAAGCGTGTAAGTGTTTGCATGGTAGGAGCCGTAGAATGTGATTATTTTGAGTCATATTGACTTTTGTATCTTACCTAACAACTGTACTGTATGAATTTTGTAGCATTTTAACATCTGTAGCCATTAAAACCCCCCACCTTTTTAAACTATATTTTGTCAAAATAAAAACAAGGTTGAATATAATTAGCAAATTTCAGAGAAACAATGAACTAACTAATTTAATTAGATGTCTGATGCTGTTGAAATGCACTTATTACAATCAAAGTAAGATGCTCAATCAAGAGAAACTGCACATTTGTACCGATGTACTGGAAATGTTTAGTTGTTTGTATGACACTTTAAAAATCAATAAAGAAGAATTCCAAAAAGAAACTAATATATACCATGAATAAAAGAATTCTTAAAGGGTTAGTTTTCGGTGAGTTGGTTGAACCCATACAGAGGTTTGTCTAGTTCACAGAGGCCAAGGAGACCCACACCAGCTTAGAGGAAAGGTAGTCTGGGGATGAGGACAAGAACTGTCTTGGTGCTGCTTATCCTCTGTGCAAATCTCAAGTCCCCATCTGCCAACATCCTTGGAAGACAAGAAACAGCAGGGCTGTCTCACCAGTTTTTCCCACCAGCTTGTGCTGTTCCATCCTACCACCAGGACTGGATCCTCACTCCCCTGTCCTGCCCCTTGTAACAATGCCTGAGTGATGAATCTACTGTACTGCTATTTAGACTGTACTTGGAAGCTCTCCAATTTCAGTGGTCTGGTGTTGGGTTTTTTCACCGCTAATAGACTAATCCAGAGACACAAACCAATTCACTGTCCAGTCAAGAAAAGTCATTACTTCCTGGTTAAGCCCCAGTCACTAGACCCATAGAAGACTGCCAAACATCTGGAAAAAAAAAACAATGAGAAATGTCCTGCCCCTGAGGAGCAGGAAGTTGGGTCTGCAGAAAGATATATAAGCCATGGGAATTGTGGGATAGCATTGGCGGCCTATTCAAACATGACCTCAGCAACACATGCTTTAGCTTCATCCTCATTGCAAAGTGGGTGGTCTGAGACACACATTTCAGTAAGACATAGGTACAGGGGTACCTATACTCCTGGACACGCTAGCAAGCATGTATTCTGAGGATCTAAATACATGTGTCAAGGGCTTTATGTATGGATGGTAAGATGGGGTTGGGCTAAAACACGTGTCAGACCTGCAGTTTAGATACACTTTCAATGGACTTCAGCACTAACTACTTCTAGCGAAAGAGCCCAAGAGTTCAGCTCCTTGGTAAAAATCTTCTAGCAGGAGAGAGGGTCTTGACTGACAGGTAGAGTCCGATGTTTTAGAACCCCAACATCTGACCCTTAGTGTTCTATGATGAAGAATGTGAGATGGGTTTTCATCTCCCTACTTTCACTGCCTCCGTCTCCTTTCCCCTCTATCACAGCTGCAAAACAAGCCCTTCCCCACCTCATCGGCTTCCTCCTCCACCCCCAGTCTCTGAAAGTGAGACTCGTGAGTGAGCAGCCCATCACCAACTCCTAATGGCCAGGCTTTGAGCTAACAGCTGGGTCCTGGAGCCAGGCCAGTTATGCCCGGCCCACAGCTGCCCAATGACTGCAGCCTTCCTGCATGAGGCAAGGGATGGAAAAGATTACGAAGGGGAGACAGGGCAGATCAGGATGGTCAGCTAGGAGAAGAATGAAGTAATTTGGAAGGGCAGAGAAGGACTGGCTCCCCCAGAAGAACCCATCCTCTCTTCCCCATAAAAACAGCATGTCCCTACCCAACAGGGGTATAGGGAGGATAAATCCATTAAAGATTGCGAGATGCTCAGATACTATGGTAATGGGAGACCATATAAGTACAATAAATGAAGTAGCTAAAGAATATACTTTCAGAAACAGTTTAAATGGGTAGCTGGTAATAAAAATATTTGTTTTATAGATACTACAAGGAACAAAAAAAGTTTTAGTCTTGTAATGTGAAATGCTGATGTTCCACATGATCTGTAGGATATTAGTATAATTTCAATGCAGGTAACTGATTTTTAATGAGCTTAATCGTTTGACTATCCATAGGATTTATATCTGAATATGTATCGAAGTGCTATGAACAGGTCAACAAAATATTTACTGTAAATATATTTAAGCAGTTATTAGAGATC
The DNA here is from genome assembly GCF_011386835.1 of Chrysemys picta bellii. Taxonomy (NCBI): domain Eukaryota; kingdom Metazoa; phylum Chordata; order Testudines; family Emydidae; genus Chrysemys; species Chrysemys picta. The sequence continues at coordinate 17,145,942 of NC_088798.1, forward strand.
TATGAAATGTTTATACTAAAATGTAATGCAGAGATGTGAACTGGTGAAATGACTCAGCAGAAAAGGACAGTCTCAGTCAGTAATGTATACTCTTCAAGGGTTAATGTTTATAAGAAAAAAGCAAAAAAGTTAAAATGGTCTGAAAGTAAAGATAGCAAATCTGTCCTCCAGCTTGGAGGGGAGCTATGGTTGGTCAAAAACAGTAATAATTTTCTGCAAGAATGTTTATTATTTAAATTTATCTTTTCCAATTTTGGGGGGGATTTTCTTTTATTTTTTATTTTTCACAGGAGATAAATGTTCTTTCTCCTTTCCCTCCCCCCCCACCAAAAAGGGGGTAGAGGAGGCGTATGAGAGAAAAATGATAGGGAAACCAAAATACTGAAAACTGAACACACAACATTTTGTGTTTTGTTCTGGTGCAGTATTTTGAATGATAAACCGGTAATGCACTATGTAGTTCTGTTGACACATCAAAGGGCTGGGTTGAACCTAAAGCTGGTGGACATTTTTTCTTCTAAACATTTTTTTCAATTAAAAATAGCTTTTCAAAATTATAGAAATTTTTTCTACTAAAATTTTCATACAGTCAAAGACATTTTGCATCGAAAAAATGTTTACAAGAAAAATTTTTGATCATCTCTAGGTCCAACCCAATCCTATGGCCCCTGAGCACATGACCCTATCTTCCAAAAAGGCATTCTCTACCTTCTGCTTTTACAGCACCTCCCCATGACACATGAGCAAAAGGAGGCAAAAGATGTGCTAAATTAACCCCCTGTTCACTGATACCATAGCCTCGATTTACTGACACAGTTGTAAAACTCATTTGGATTTGAGTTTCATTATGTAACTGAAAGACAGCTCAGGTTTATGGTTTCATGTTGGGACTGTGCTGAAGTAATTATGATTTTAACACAAAACCACATGAAACATGTGAGGTTGCAACTGAAATTTCCTTTGAGGTTTTGGGTTTGTTTGTAACCGAAACTCAAGCAAACCTAATACAGACTAAAAATGAAGACAGCTCGCTCAGATTGTAAGAAAACCCACAAATTGCTGAGTTTTATGCAGCTAGGTCTACTAGGTTCTGCAAAGAACTGTTCTACAGCTGTTTATTTTTTGCCATAAGAATCTGACTCTTTATGATGTCTTTGGCACAGGGGATCTGATGCTGTGGCAAGTTTTGCAGCAAACCACACAATAAGCGTGGAAGGTCTGGACCTGCTGATCTCATGGGGATTACAATATATTTCAAAATCTTACCTGTAAGTAGTATTTGGAATATACACATCCCTAGCAGGAAACTCCAGTATCTCTCTTGTAGGTCTAACTCTGCTATCTGGGTACAGTTTGACTTGCAGCAATTCTGGAGTTAGACAGTAATGAGGATTCTCTGGGGCTGGAGATATGTCTATCTTCAGCTGAGCTAAAGAAAAAAATATTTTTATTACAATAATTGAAAGAAAAATACAAATTCAATGGGCATATTAATGCTGTTTTCTAGAGTGGAGAAGGGTAATATACTTGCCTTTCGCTTCTGAAAAATATCCTGAGAGTAAGCTCTATTAGCCTGTGAAATACAGTAACTCCTCACTTAAAGTCGTCCTGGTTAACGTTGTTTCTTTGTTACATTGCTGATCAATTAGAGAACATGCTCGTTTAAAGTTGTGTAATGCTCCCTTCTAATGGTCGTTTGGCAGCCACCTGCTTTGTCTACTGCTTGCAGGAAGAGCAGCCCGTTGCAGCTAGCTGGTGGGGGCTTGGAACCAGGGTGGATCGGCAGCCCCACTATCAGCTCCCTGCTCCCCTAAGTTCCCTGTGCAGCAGCTGCCTGCAGTTCAGCTGTGTCCCTCCCCCACTGCCATGTGCTGCTCCTGCCCTCTGCCTTGGAGCTGCTCCCTGAGACTCCTGCTTGCTGTGCAGGGGGGGAAGAAGGGGCGGGAGGTGTCAGGGTGTCCCCCCCACTCCTCCACCCCGCTTACCCCATCTTCCATAGAGCAGGGGGGACACAGGACAGGGCTTTGCTGGCAGCAGCTGCAGTCTCAGCAAACTGATGTAATTAACAAGGCAGTGTACTTAAAGGGGAATGCACATATCTCCCTCCATTCCTGCTGCCTTGTAAAGTGAGAGAGTTAACCCTTGAGGGCTCAACCAATTGCTAGTTCATTATTGAGCAGAAAGGGAAATATCCCACCCTCTGACTCCTCCACCTCAACCAAGCTTCACAATCATCATCACTGTGTACCAGTATTAAATTGTTTGTTTAAAACTTGTGTGTGTGCGTGCGTGGGTGGGTACACACGCGCGCGCGTTTGTTCGTGTTCTTTTGTCTGGTGAAAAATATTTCCCTGGAACCTAACCCCCTCATTTACATTAATTCGTATGGGGAAACTGGATTCGCTTAACGTGGTTTCACTTAAAGTCGCATTTTTCAGGAACATAACTACAATGTTAAGTGAGGAGTTACTGTAATTTACTAAGGGAAACATCTAGACACCCATCACTTGGCACTTGAAATACTAGACTGCATAATAAATATACAATCAGGAACTATCCTGAACTGCCAATGATATGGTTTACAATAGTAGGATTTTCCCATCTAGAAGATATGCATAGATTCTACGATGCCACAGTCCTGAGGCAAATGCACTGAAATAAAGGGTTGGGGGGCACAGATGGGCAACAGAGAATGAGTAAGGGGAATCGAGTGGATGAATCAGGTGGGAGTTGTGAGGGACAGACAAGCAATCTTATAATATACAATCCAAAAAGGTTTCCTTCCAGCACTTTCCATCAAGATAGTTAAATACCTGTAATGGGTCTCAACCTCCGTAAAACGGAAGATGGTCTTCTCATATCCGCAAGGAACTTGTACAAATCTTCATCACTTAAGCGATCCCCTTCCTATTGTTAAAGAGAAAAAAATGTTTAATACAGTGCCTACATAAGAATGCAATTAGACCAAAAAAAAAAAAAAATCACCTCTTGCCTTCCTGCACCTGACTCTAAAACGTACTTTCTTGGAGGAAGATGGTGAGAGCATTAACAGGTTATGTTAATATCACGGGCCCTTCATTATGGGAACTGGATGACATTTTTTATTGGAAACTTTTAAAAATAAAAAATAGCCTTTTTCAGAAATCTCCCCACCCCCAATTTTTTTTCCTGTTTTCATCAAAACAGAAAACTGAATTTTCAAATTATGAAATTTCAAAGGATTTCCCCCCCTTTCTTCCCCCAACCTTTTTCTCCTCTTTTTGCCAATGAACACAATAGAATTAATGATGTCTAGGGTTTTGAAGCGGGTTGAGAGAGAGCAGGGAGAGGAGTTCCACTTTGTCCTTTTTCTTTCTTTTCATTTTGCCACTTTGTAACTCTTCAAAACTTCCTCAGCTTTGGCTTGGGAGAAGTTAGAGTGGCAGAGTTACAATTTCACCTTTCCTTTTGCCACTCGGTAATCCTTTAAAAATTGAGGACATTTTCCAGAGCAGCAAAAAACATCCTAATACCACCTTGAACATCATTTTATTGCACTGGTGGCCAAAAAAAGGACAGGGGAAGAGGTTCGGGGGGATCAAAATTTAGAAAATGATAAAAAAAAAAGTTTTCTAAAAAAAACTTCAAACAAACTAAAAAAGTATTCTGTTTCAAATCCTGTGAAATGGAAACACCTTCTAAATTTTTTCACAAAACTGATTTTTCCATTTTTCAACCACCTGTATTCATTACTAATTTGGTGAAAAGACATGAACTGCAGCAAGAGAGCAGGTATGCTCCTGAGTAGAGCTGCCAGAACATTTTGGAAATTCACAATTTCAATAATCTCATCAACATTTCAAATTTTGACCAGAAAAGGGGATTACATTTTTGTGAACATTTTGGCGAAAGTTACCTCCTCTTTTTTCAACAAGCTCTACCACTGAGTGTTTCACCAATGCCCCAATGGTACCACCTATGGAAGCCCAAGCCCAAATCCTATAGGACTGGATTCTCCTTTTATTTACACTGGTTTTCTGCCACTGTAAGTGCACTGACTTCACTGGAGTTTCTTGATTTACTCCAGCATATGCAAGTACAGAATCAGGCCCTCTGATTTCAATGAGAGTAATCTAGTAATCCATGTTTCAGGAAAACTAGAGTGTAAATAGTTTTTCTATAGATAAAGTTACTCTTTTCACATCTTAATAGTTTCCTAGTGGTGAATGAACTGGTCCTGAAAATACCATTTTTATTTCATAAATAGACATTATGCACTATTACATGACATCACAGGATAGAAAGTAGAGTCTCAAATAACAATTCTTTTTTCCAACAAGGCACTGCGTTAAAGAAAATTGGGAAATGAAAGCATATAGTTTTAGGTCAAGAGTAGTTACCTCAGCCGCTAGTCCATATGGGAATTAAGAGGGGGCAAATAATAATTACCTCATACATTACTTAATTGAAAACAAAATAGCTTCCATTAAAAAAATAGTCCAGCCTCCCTTACCATCCTCTTAGCTTTAAATACCAAATGTTTTGAAACCTTTCCCTCACTGCTGTTCCTCAGGGAAATCCAGAGCCTCAGCTGAGGAGAGCTGACATCAGTATCAGAAAGGATTTGTTCCACCATGGGATCTGACCTCCAAATGCTGAGAGTATCCCAAGAGCTGCTGGCCATTCTCATCTCCCACTGCAGAGCATGGTCTTGCTTTTATTGAAATCAATGGCAAATTACCCATTGAATTGAATGGGGTTGTTTGAACAGAAGTTGAGGGCACTCTAAGAACTGAGGTCATTATGTGTGAGCTGATGATGCAACCACCATGGTAAAAGTTATGCTACAGTTCATGGCCGATAGTAGTTCAAATACATCAAATATCCTTTGGCACATATTCATTCAAATAAAAATAATGAATTCTCACTGGCTGCTTTGTGTTTTCTTTTGTGATTATTCGATCAAACCAGTATACTGCAGGAATGTTCATGAAAACAGTGAATTTTAAAAGTTTATTAGAGAACACTGGAGAAGAATGAACTAATATTCTCAGAGGAAACCCATTTCTATGAGTTACACTGATCCAGTCAGGGAACAGTGACATTGCCACTCAGAACAAACTGACACAGCTCAAATTTCATAAATCAATTATTCACAATGAACTTCTCAAAAATAATCCACAGATCACGACAAACTGTTTGCAAAAATGTGTCTGTAGACTAAACTTCCAGTAAAATAAATGAAATCAGATGCTGCTCAAACACAATTTGTTTGAATGGGACAGCAAGGCTAAATTCCATCAGTGGATTATGAATTATCCACTCAGCTCTACTCTGACCTCACCAGCTCTACTCTGACCTCACCATACTGTGTCATGGGAAACACCACAATGACCATGGCTCATACAGTACCTGTTTAAAGAAGTTTGTCACCGTAAGAGTAGCTGGTCTAAAGCTAGTAAGGTTGCAAGTTTCATCTCCACTGGTTGTCCTTTCTAATGAACGCCTTCCAACAATACTGGAATTCCGTCTCTCTGACCAAGATCCTTTGCGTTCTAAAACAAAATGAATAAAAACTAAGAGAACTACATTTGTTTCAAGCAGATTTTCTACACAAGAAGATAACTGCTGCATTCAAAAATTATGCAATAAGCATGATAGAAGAGGTGGTTATGCTAAGACAATCACACTCCTGAGGCATCAGGAAGCTATGAAGCACAGCTGAATACCTCTGCTCCTTTCATAGCAACCTCACCCCAGTGCCTTATTGCTATTATAAAAGTCTTTATTGTGTGGAGATTTATGTATTTCTCTTGTGCTGAAAGATGATGAAGTTGGCAGTTTTGGGGATGCTGAAGAGCAGTTTCAGATGAGCTGTGTGGTTCACAAAGATTAATCCACTCCTTTGGAAAATGTTCATCAGCCTACAACGCTCTTCAGTCTTAGCAGCCTGGATATAAATAGCATATAACAGATGGTTTGCTTGTAAAATTCTTGAAAGATAAACCTATTTGTTACCAGAGCCTTGTCCTTTTTATTTCAACCCTTTTCCAGGACTGTTACAAAGGCGGGGGGGAGGGGAAGCGGGGGAAACAAGCTGATAAAAGGAAAGAGCAGTGGATATAGGGCCTGATCTAAAGCCCATTGAAGTCAACAGAAAGACTCTTATTGACTTCAATGGGATTTAGCTCAGGCAAATATTCCCTTATGAAAATGCAGGATATACTGTACCTCCTGTGCCAATTTCTACTTCTGTGGAATCTCTCTCCAAACTTCCAGCACTGCTGACTATGTTCATTAAATGAATGGCTGTCCAGGCAAAAGGCATTCGATATTTGCCTAGTCTTTGGCAAAACTGTTCTGCTTGGCTTTTCAACTTTTCCAGTTTCTCCTTATTCTGCAAACAAAACATTAATTCCAACTGATTAAAAAAAAAAGGAAGGGGAAGCCAGCCTCTGTTTATCAAAAACGTTTCTGAGTGCTTTGTCCATGCAAAATAATAACAATTATTTTTACACCGATCTCTAGTATAATAAATAAATAACGATAATAATAATACTTTGCACTTCCGTAGCACTGTCCATCCGAGTATTCCCAAGTGCTTTACAAACAGTAAGGAATTTAGCCTCAGAACACTCTCATCCTGTAGAGCAGTGATGGTCTAAAGGAGCAGCTGATTTAATGTTCCTAAGCTTCCAGAAACTGCCAGTTCAAATCACTTGGCCCTCTGCCCTCACAAGGCAGCTAAATTATACTCCAGGAAGTCCACTAGGGATTTCATTATTGCTACTGATTTTATGAGGTGATACTATGGTGAAAGGAGCAGCATAAAACCCTAAAATAATAATACCATCTATCTTTTATATAGCACTTTTCTTCAGTGCTTTACACAGGAGGTCACTGTCTTTATCCCCATTTTACACATGGGGAAACTGAGGCAGAAAGCGATTAAAGGGGCTTGCCCACGGTCATATAAAGTCTGTGGTAGAGCCCAAAATAGAATTCAGGCTTCCTGTTTCCCAGTCCTGTGCCTTTAACATGCAGGTCCCAATTCATCAAGACATGACTTTAACCACATGCATAGTCCTTCGACTTCCATGGAAATCCTCACATGATTAAAATTAGACATGTGCTTAGGTACCTTGCTGCAACAAGGCCTTCCAAACACCTCTTGCCCAAAATTCTCAAAGCACCTGTCTAACTGATTCCAAAATACAATATATATGCGGGGACACGTCACTCATCACAGAAATGCACCCATCACCATGGTATCTGAACGCCTAGGGAGCATCATTGCATAAGAGTCCAGAAGAGAAAGTGAATATCAACTTTGCCATCTGGAACTATGAAGGAATTTTAGGCAGGCAGAACTGAAGTAGAATTTAGTTAGCAACCACAGGTTTGCAGTCTTAGCTCTTGGAAACTGTAAGGTGACAGATTTGAGGATCACATGCAGGCAGAACATCCATTTATGGTGCATCCAGGCTTCACCATTTCCTTTTGCTTTTCACTTCATCTGCAACGCTCATTCAGGAAATCAGAAGTAAATTAAATGATAAGCAAGAGAAGATGCCATGCACCACCTCATTCTATATTCCATTAGATCAGGAGGGGTCTTTCTTAAAATGGCTGTGAAATCATTTTTTAAAATTAAATTGTACAAAAACTGACTGAGCTTGAGTAAAGTTTTACAGCTCTAAACTGTAGCTCTTCTAAAGATAAAATGGAGATTTCCCATTCTATAGCCATTGTTGATCTTGGAGTAACCTACAAAGGAAAAGATCAAAGAAATGCCACAGCACAAGTTGTCTCTTAGATGCTACTAGTATTCCTGTCTGTTCCTGAAAGCCAACAAAAATCAATGCACTCCCTTCTAGCCTCTGATCCACAGTAATTTACCATATCCAGGCTTGCACAATCACCACTTTAACAGCTCAGAGTTCATTAAAAATTATGGTATTCTTCTGAGCTATGAAAACTACAGTTCCAAGTCTTCTGCAGTGCAGCCAGGGTTTCCACAGTAAAGAATCTGGTTGTACAGGGGGGAAGCAAGGGAGGAAAGGTAGGAATTCACTGGAAGAGGCCAAGCCTTTTGCTGCGCTTCATTACACATAACTAAAAAAATATTAGAGACAAAAATATACATTGTCTCTTTTTGTTCATTTGGCTACTTTGTACACACAACAGGAGCACTGGGATTACAGTTTGTTTCATGATAGTCAGTTTCCCCCCAATGTGTGGGTGGATCTTCCACACATCAGAAGAGAAGAAAACATTTTAAGAAAACAGGAAAAATATGGTTGTAAAAGCACCACAATTCAAACGCTAGCAGGGGAACTCCCCAGCAGCTGTGATACTGGGATTATTTTATAATTCCCTTTTCGAATTTGACAAGATTCCTAGTTAAAGGTATTGTTTTAATAACAGGAATAGCAGGAACCGGGACAAACCCACAGTAAAGGGAAATAAGGTCAATACATTTAATTAAAATATGAATGATTAAACTTCAATATCTTCGGAAGTATCAGTGCCAACATTGCCTCTAAACTTCCAAAAATGCTTACCTTTGCCGCATCAGCTTCTTTAAAAATCATATAGGGCTCTGCACATTCGCCAATATCCCCCTGCTGTAATACTTTTTCCAGCTGTGAAGAAACAAGGGATGTTAGTGAGGACAGGGACATGTATTTATCAGAGAATGGCAAATTAATTGAACACTCTATGTAGCTTAGACATGTTCAGAAGAATAGATATTCAAAAGAGCTGAAGCTTGTTTCCCTTTTGCACCTGCAAATTTAACTGTAGGTGTAAATCAAAGAACATGCTCCTTGACTGGATAGTCGGAAGTGTGAGTAACCCAATTTTCACCCACAATTCAGCTGCAAGTGCAAAAATGAAGGTGCAAATTACAGCCTTCTAAAAGTTTAGCCAATTGCCAAGGGCTTTTAAAGAGTTAAGTGTCAGATTCTTACTTCATGATTCTTCTGAATTTGGTTCTTCTCAATGTTATTTTATCTATATCGCAGTAGCACCTAAAGTTCTCAACCAGACTGGTGTCCCATTATGCAAGGCCCAGTACAAAGGTATAGAAAAATACTGTCCCTGCCCAAAGAGCCTGAAATATAGGAGATGAGACAAAACAGGTAGATCACACAAATGAGCAGTGAAGACAGGTGGGGACATATCAATTGGTTTAAAAAGAATCCCTGCCTTCACAAGCTAAGCATTGCATACTTGCCATTACTTAGACTGTAAGCTCTATGGGGGCATCTTTTTGTTCTGTGTTTGTACAGCGCCTGGCACAATGAGGCCTGGCCCATGACCAGGGCTTCTAGGTGGTACCATAATACAAATAATAAAGAAGAATATTTACCATCATCCTTTGCATGCCCAGATTAGCTAGGATGGTTAGTTAGAAATGTTCAGATGCATAGCTAGTGATTTCATAATACAGGGGTAGGCAACCTATGGTACGCGTGCCGAAGGCGGCACGCGAGCTGATTTTCAGTGGCACTCACACTGCCCGGGTCCTGGCCACCGGTCCAGGGGGTTCTGCATTTTAATTTAATTTTAAATGAAGCTTCTTAAACATTTTAAAAACCTTATTTACTTTACATACAACAATAGTTTAGTTATATATTATAGACTTATAGAAAGAGACCTTCTAAAAACGTTAAAATGTATTACTGGCACGTGAAACCTTAAATTAGAGTGAATAAATGAAGACTCGGCACATCACTTCTGAAAGGTTGCCGACCCCTGTCATAATACATAACAAAGCTAACACCTATGTGAAAATTCAACTGACAAGGCAAGCTATTTTTCTAGCTTATTTACTACTATTATCACACGATAAAAATCAAAATACCACTGTTAAATAAATGGCTACCAGCTGTGCTTACCTCACTGGGTTTACAAGCCCTTGTGTGCAATCACAAGCTCTTCTGGCTAGATCCTGATCTCAGTTACATGGTGTATATCTCTGCCTCTCATCTTGTAAAAATCAGCTACTGTACAAATGTAGACCCTGATTTTACAAGATATGCAATGACATGTGTGGCAAATCTGGGATCAGAATATGACCTAAGCTACCAAAATCCTTGATCTTTCTTGGGACAATTTTGACTGAGCCACCATATTAACTTACTTCCAAAAGCTTAATCTACCTGTGCATACATTCAGAATCAATTTTTAAAACATAGCTTGCTATAGGGTGATGTAACCAATGGCTGCAAACAGAAAGGGCGTGTCACATTCCCTTTTCTCCACTGGGGAAGAATTCATGCTGGGATTGAAGTAGCGAATTTATCCAATTCCCAATTTCAGCGAGCTAGGGGATGAATGTCCCTCCCATTGGGGTGTTCTTCTAGCCAAATGAGAGGAGGAATAATGTTCTTTATCTTCACATATTCCTTATTTCTGAAGTTACCAACACTACATTTTATGGGTCTAATTTTCCACCTGGCCTTATCCCAGCCTCCCTCCAGGGAACCACAATTTTGCGGGTGCCAATAAAAAGTAGGTGCAATGTATATAATTTAGATGTTTATCTACTTGATCATGCTCACAGATCTGATACTTAGATATCTTACATGACATATATTGTTCTTTCAATTACTGGCCAGGTTTGAAGATAGAGCCCTATACAGATGCTCCCCGAGTTACGTAAACCCGACGGACGCAAATCTGAGCTTACGGAAAAAGTTCTGTAAACTAGAAATAGGAGGGTTTTTTTTGTTTTGTTTCGGGGTTTTTTGTGTAATGGTCGGAGATACATTTCCCTGAGGAACAGCAGTGAGGGAAAGGTTTCAAAACATTTGGTATTTAAAGATAAGAGGATTAGAGACAAGTACTTTGATCTACCTTTCCCTGGACACTAGTAATATTGTGTATCAACCACCATGGTTGTTTCAATTTGTTTGCCGTTTTAGTTTTTTGCATCTTATATTTGCTTTTGTAAAGTCTGCTATGGACAGCATATTAGGATGTATTCATTAACATATACGCTGTTTCATTGTATAAGTAACTATGAATGAAATGCATTAGCATCTCAAATATACACTCAATACCAAATCACAATACTTTTTAGAATACTGAAGCCTCTGTGCATGATAACGTTGAAGTCTATTTAAGGAAACTCTCCCCTTTCAACTGTGTGTGAAAGGAGAAACTGTTAAAATGATACACTAACTAGGCAAAAAATGGAAATAGAATCGTGGGATGAAATGCAACATTATCGGCACACTACATACTTAGGTCACAGTTAAAAAATTCTATTTAATTGTCAATGGGATTTAGGCTCCCAAGTGTCCAAGGCTCCCACTTTTCAAAATGAGATTTAGGCTCTGAAATCAGTTAGGCATTGCAACACCAAGTGCAGCAATGCCTAAGTCTCTAGGTATCTGCGGCTCAGTAGAACTTCAGAGGGAGTCTCCTGATAAGATCGTTTTGAAAACGCTCCTAGGTGCCTATCTACATCTTTAGGTGCCTAAATATCTTTGAAAATCTGGCCCTAGGTCACTTTTGAATATGGTACTTAGGTTCATATGCATCTTTTTAAAAATTTTACCCAGTAGCTTCTCTATCATTTTAATGCTCCATCAAACTGTTTCCTTTCACAGAAAATAGCAGTCCCTAAAAGCAGCTATGCACTAGGCTGTTTTCTAGGGTTTTCAATATTAAAACCAGCCTACTTCTCCATTGGAGAGTGTCTGATACAAAAATGTTTAACATAAAAAGATCATTTGAAATGGGAATACCCCACGACCATCACTAAGGGACAAAATTTGCCTCAATACATTTGAGTCACAGGTCTGTGTGGTCTACAGGTTCTAGTTTTTTATTTAAAATAAACAAGGAACAATGACATCACACACACACTTCTTACCTTTATTACCAGAAAGACATCCTGAGAGGGATAAGTAATAGAAAAGATGGCTGATCTGGCCAGAGTGGTAATGGCAGCAGGTGGGACATGAGGACGCAGCATTCCTTTCATTTGTTCAGAGTTTAAATCAAAGTAGAAGTTCTCTGAAATCTAAGGGAGATGTTAGCTAGCTCTAGATGTTTGTTACACTTTATAGTGAACTCTTCAGGAACACCCCCGGCAATTTGAAAACATTTCTGAAAAAGACTGCACAATGGCCCCTGTTGATATCACTTATTTAGCAAACAACACTACCAATCCATACTGTCTGAAGTCCAAAATAATCAGTTTCATAAAGGCAGACAATAGGGGGAAGAGGACAGCAAAAAGAAAAGAACAACGTAAGTTATTTATAAAACCTACTGTCCCTCTCTCAAACATGATTCAGATCTCTTGATTAACTATTACAACAGTTTCAAAGTGTCAGAGAAGGAAATTATCTATAACAGTAGTTCCCCAGGCTAGGCTGAAACACAAAAATAGCATGGCACGGGGCTGAGTAACCTTAATACATTGAAACATTCCACAGAGACACCAAATACTAGTGACTGTAGTAAGATTCCAATGCCAAAAGGAGTAACATGCCATTATCAACAGCAGAGGTCACTAAAGCCACTTCAAGAACATACCACATGAAAGAAAATGACTGAAATGATAAGATGATCAAAACTGGCCTGTGAAATGTTGACTGAAAAATTAAGCCAAGTTCACAAAGTCGACCTACTCACATTTAAAAGACTATTTGAGACATTCAAGCATTTGAGGGACAGTGTCAAAACATTTACTTTCTTTTTAAAAATATCTTTACCTTGGTTACTAACAATATCTTGGATTATGAAAACCAAAAGAATTTTCAAAATCTAGCTTACTTCTCACTACTTACACTCCATTCACTTTGCATTTCACTCAACTTGAACTGCAAAAACAGACCGGTCAGTTTTGTTTCTAGTTTCAGTTTCCTATTCTCATGCACTAGCAAAATGTTATTTGGATTGACAACATGCCAGGGCAATGTTTGAATCACCCAAAAAAATAAAAAGGTTTAAAAAAAAATCTTTATTTTTTAGTTTAAGTTTTCCATTCATACATTTTGAACCTGAAACTAGCTGACAGTGTCCCTTTACAGGTATTCAGATTTAAGCTTCTTGCATATTTTTAGAAAATCATGTATGTTTGAATTGATGTGTCATTAAAGACAGAGAGAATGCACCTTTTTGAAATTTCTGTAATACCTTAACTTGGAACCTGAGCCTGCAAAATGTACATGTTTAAATACACGAGTAGTGCAACTGAAACCTATACTTTACTACTGGATGTCATACTTCCTATCATAAGTACTCCCATTGGCTTCATGGTAGGAAGTATTTGCAGGATCAAGGCCTTCAACCGTAAGTTCTTTGGACACATCTTTAATGCCCATACACAAACATGTCACTGTGTAAGTACAAAATAATAACTACATACCTTTTTCTTTTCTTTAACATCATACAAAGCCAAACTTGCAAAAATGGGTTCAATTTCAATTTCAAATCTTTAAGGGAAAAGACAAATAAATAAATTGATTTGACTTGGGTTTGACTCAAAACCAAAAACCTTGCAGGGTCCTAGAGCCCAAGCTCCAGCCAGGGCCCGGAAGTCTACACAGCAATGAAACAGCTCCACAGCCCAAGCCGCGGGTTTTTCTTTGCTGTGGAGACCTACCCAAAAAGGACCGGAATCTTATTACAGAATTCTTTCACATGAAAACAAATTCTGCAGACACTCATGCCAACATTAGCTCAGTCTGACTACTGGATATATGAAACTTAATAGTATCCTTTTTTGTCAGGCTTCTCTCTCTCTCTTCCTCAGTTGGCATTTCAGGAAAAGATACACAAGTGGCATCTGAAACAGCTGTCAGCAGGCAATGAAAACTAGACTATTTCTTCTTTCACAAGAGCAACTGATACGGGAAGAATTCCAGGGGCTGATCCTGGTCTTGTTGATTTGCAGCGGTGTAGGATCAGAATCCTAAACTCAAGGTATGTATTTTGTTATCTTCTACTGGTACTATTGGAAGCAAAGGAAAGCAGTCTAGTGACTTCCTCGAAGAAAAGCAATGATTAACTGATATAGCTGGACCAATGGAAATGGAGGAACCTTAGCTTCTGTGACGAGAATTCACTGTACACATAGACATAATCAAAACGGCTCATTGACAATGTCAAGCTATTTTGAAAGTGACACTGTCACTTACCAACACTAGTTATCAGGAAGTGTCCCTGACTTTCCTGAAAGAGGAACTGTTAGAAGTAAGATCTTGGGGTTTGGTTTCTGTGTTTTGGTTTCCAATTACTGTTGACAACTACGTAAACAGAAATCTTTTTTTTTTTTTTAAATGTTAAGTGTATGTTTCTATATACAGCAAAAATAGATAATTACAAGGATAAAAATCAAAGGAACGAGGCTCACTCTTCATTAGAAGGACATTCTGAAACAGGCTGTATATTACTAAAGAGGAATATTCTCAAAAGACTAAATATAGCAGAATAGAGGTACCACATGAAGCTGTATGGACAGTCTAATTATCCTTTACCTTTTAGATAGAGGGAAGCAGGGCTGGCTTATTTGTTGGCTCCTATTTGGCTCAATGTATTGTTTGCAATGCTTGCCTTTTGGTTCGCATTTCTGCAGTGTGTGATCAGACTGAATGCTGACTTTGTTTCAAAGTATGAAATCAGCTCAAAGACTTTTATTTATTGGTATCACAGCATACCAGAGGTTTGATGTTTGAGACTCACTTTGAAACATAATCCCTTCTAATCAGCACAGACAAGAATTGTGCCCGTCCCAGGAAATAACCCACCTGGCCCTCCCCGCCTGCCTGCAAAAAACACACAAAAATAGTCCAATCATCTATTGCTTCCACAGTAAAAATGGATGCTTTAGAGTCAAATTCTGTCTTTGGTTGAACACATGGGCCTGTAAAAAGAATCAGGCTCCGTTGGGATCTCTTTCATGCTGGGGAAAATTTTCAAACAGAAATTAATCTATCACTCATTCTTTGTATAGCTTTTCTTGCCATGCTTGAGTATTATCAAAAGATAATTTTTTCAAAAGATATATGGAGGGGCTGCTGTGTGTCTAGTGGTTGGAGCAGGAGACTGGGACTCAGAACAGCTAACCTAGAACTGGTAGAATTTCTGAATCACAACCATTTTCATCTGAAAAAGTTTCCAATTTTCAATGGAAACATTTTTGGCTAAATTTCCTGACCGGCTCCATGGCTGGTTAGAAAAGTAAAAACAATTTTTCTAAGGATTTGCATCAACTTTTTTTTAAAACGCTTGGCATCTGAATTTTTTTCTTCCATGAGAATTTGCCACCTAGATCTCTTATTCCCAGATCCAGCTCTGACTGAACATGTGGTCTTGGACAAGTCAATTTCTCTGGGCTGATAACCTCCCATCTGTAAAATAGGGGAAAATAGCACCTACCTTATGGTAGTTTATATTTGTAAATATATAATATGTAATATATACTATCTATTATTACAGATGGTATTATATTATTATATTTGATAGCATCTTTGAAATCCCCGGATTAAAGAGTCTAACAAAGTGCAAATAATCATGGGTGTGAATAATAATCAAGTGTCCATCTTTCATCAGAGGTGTCATGATACTCCATTGATGACATTACATTCATTCCAAAGACAAGTTTGATGCCACTATTCAAAGTTATGACTTTGCTGTATGGCCATGCAGTCAAGCCAGTTGAGTATTCACAACACAAATATGTGAAAAATAATTGGCAAGGGAACAGAGCAAATGATTGTTCAAGTTAGTTACTGTTGTGTAATTGTTCACTTCTTTAGTTAGACCCAGTGTGCCATTTCAGAACCTGTCTGATTCCTGGGGTATATGCTTTTGAAATGAACGAATGGTCCCAAGAGCAAAGACATATTTTAGTAGATAAGCAGCAATCTGGATTCCTGTATCAGACAGCAGCATGTCCACTAACTTATTTCCACTAAATACAGCTATTTTTGGAGAAGTAGCTTAACTGCTACGGCATATTATGTTGTTCTAGCTCATGACATCACCCAGTAAAAGAAAAGGCAGAAATAGCAGCTCATCTCTAAGGCTAAATCAGGTCCCAAAGTGTTTTACCTGCAGGAGGTAAGTCCCACCTATGTCTCAGTTATGAGGGTCAATGTAGTCTAACTTGAGCTCTCTAACAAGAAGGCTTGACCTAACTGAGGACACGGAATCTGAATACAGCAGTGTGGAAAATCAGTTTTGTACTTTATTTCTCTAAGGGAATAACAGTAAAATTTTACCTTGTGTTATTAGAGAAGAGTTATAGGCAATGATCCAGCTGCAGGTAACCCTATATTCAGGAGCTTCACTTCATTAAACTTGTTTAACAGGTTTCTATTCCTCCAGTTAAAGCTTACTAAGTGTATAAAGACTTAGCTCTTAAAATGACACAAGTCAAGGTTGTTGAGCCTAAACCTTCACATAACCCTGCCAGTTGTCTCACACTGTAAAGCCTCATCTTAAAAATCTGCAGCAATGTTTTCATTATTATGATTATTTAAAAAAATTAATAAATAAAACAACCTTTGCTACAGGGCAAAAAACAAAATGCCTGACTTACTCCAAGGCCCAGTGTAACAAATCGAGCATGTGTGGGCTCGTGATAGGTGTTAGGGCACATCCACAGATTTGTCTACAATGGATGTACAGTGAGCCAGGGAAACATAAGTGTTTTCTGTTTCACACACTTACCACAAAGGATTGACACATAAAATTGGCTGATGTGAGTTCCATAATATTGCACAACTAATGACAATACAATACATGCCTTTTTAAGCCTAAGAACAATCTTAACTGTGTCCCTTTAAGTAAGGGGTAACCAATGGAGTTACTCCCGGTAAACATTGGAATAACAGCTGAATCTGACCCTATATTAAAATAATACTTACTTAAGAGACAAACACTTCACAAGAAGTCTCTGACCAAAATGTTCTTTGGGTACTTCTGGGACACAAAGCCGTTCAATAGGCTCCTCCTGGAATTTGTCACAGAAGCAGTCATTTACACGCGGGTCATTGCTACACTCCAATCGTATCATTAAAAAGCTAATCCAGGTTCAGATTTTTTTTCTTCTAAGACATAAGTAACAATTTAATCCTCAAGATTTAACTGCATGTTGCATTCACTGTGACTATAAATAAGAGCTAAGGGATTTAATTTAGGGTATCTGCATAATGGGGACTGGAGATCTATAAAGAAAAAGGGTCTTTGGAAAGTAATATCCTTGGCTAGTTCATGTGCTCAAAAACATACGCTACTTCAGGCAAATTGGAATACAGTTTTATGGAAATTAAATTGAGATGATCTTATTTCCTTAGTACTTTAAATCCATGGTAATTTGACTTTGTCCCACATTCCCCTTATTCCCTATGTTTTCTTTCTAGACTAGTTCACTCCACGTTCACTCAAAATACCTCATCTGGTGCTGGATGCAATGCAAAAAGCTCCTTGTGTCTGTTTGACTTCCTCTGGTCATCATTTTGATGGTCGATTTCCTCATTTGGGGTTCGGTCAAGTAGGTTTGGAAGAAGAGCATCAGGAAGGGAGTTCTTCAGATCAAAAATACTGCATGCCCAGCTGCCCCGTGGAGTATCATCTATTGACATTGAACGCCTTTTAAGGTCATCCTGAGATTTAACAAATTAAATATAATTAATAATGCAATCGGGAAGGAGTCGTATTTTTAAAACATGGCTATCAAGTAGCTTTTACGTGGCAGGGTTTTAAGGCACATTACTTGTTCATCCTGGTAACTGTTGCCATCTGGAGCCTCATCCGACTCGAAGATCTGTTTGGGGAGCCCTTTTTGCCTCTCTTTCTGTTTGTCTAATGTGTTGGGATTAAATCCGGTTCCCAGTTTGTGATATCTATTAAAAACAGAATATTTCAAGTAATTTTTATCCTTCTCAACCCCATCCCCGAATAAGCATAATAGAGCATATACAGTATTACCACAGCACCATTTTAAATTATAAATCACTCCCAGAAATATTTGTTGTCATCCTTAACAGTAAGCTTGTAATTATGTGTGCTGCTGTGTGGATGATCCAGGTTTATTTCCTGTTCTCAGTCACTTCTTGCTCTGCACTGGACTGGGAATGATTCATGTCACTCCACACCAATATGATTCCATTAACATACAAAACAGTACTGACTAGCTTTGAAAGGAAATCCTATGTAGGCCCAAGTAACCTGAGTGGAAAATATGGTGATTGTAAAGCTGGACCTAAAGGTGGAGTGGGTTAAACTGGCTAAAAGTGTGGGGATGAAACAGACTTTGGGTTTCACAGATAACCAGGCTAGGGAAAACATGGATATCTTGAAAGCTATGGGCCAAATTAGGTCTGATCCTGTGAAGTGCTGAGTAATATGCTAAGTGACCTCAAATTCCAATGAAATTTGAATAATACAGGCCCTGGTACTATTACGATTTATCAGTCAGCTACACAGTGTTTTATCCGGATTATCTGAATGTGCAAAGCAAAGACTCAAAAGTATTACATTTCAGTCACTGCTTAGCTGATAAAAGTAAAATTTGTTTTAATCATAGCTTCATTCAATGCTTTCTAGGATAGCTGCCTCCAGGGTAGGGTAGCAAATTATTGCAAAGGTCAGCATTAGGAAAACCTATTGTTTTCTCAGACAATGAGAGAAAATGGGTTTACTATTTCCAGCACAATTAGAGCACGCACTCAAGAGAACCAAGTGCCCACTAAATGCGCTGGGCACAGAGAACTGCAAACAAAGATATTGGAATAAGGGATTTCTCCCCAGTTATGTTCTGCAGGATCAGAGGGGAGACATGTCAGAAGCCCCTTTTTATAGCATCCTTCTAATCCAGATAAGAAGGGCTGGATTTAGCTCCAACCAAAGCTAGGTCAATGCCACTCTAACCACGGACCTGAAGGGACTGCTTACGAACAAGTCTGCTACTGCCCCTCTTCATGTACAGCAAGCTGCCCCTGCAGCAGTCACAACCCTGACAACCCACAGAGCACGCGACAAACTCGGTCCTTCCCAATTAAGCAGTCAGACTCTTCTGCTTCACACACAACCCTGCAGTCCTTATTCAGGCAAGACACCCACTGTCTCCCACCAGTGTTTCGTCTGCACTGTAGGGACTACACTGAGGGGTCAATCTGCAAGATTCCTATCAGTTCCTGGAGGTGCAGAGCACCCTCAACTGCTAAGGGGAACTGGGTGCACTCAGCACTTCCAGGAGCTGCTCCACACTTGTAGGATCAGGCCCTTAATGTGGGCAGCTGGCCACCTTCCAAGCCCCCCCCCCCCCCCACCACTTTGCTCTGGCTATAGATCATACCCTCTGCAGGGGTTTGGGGGGGGGTATGGAGGGGTGAGGCGAGATGTTACCTCCAGCAGTTGGTGGCTAGTATGCATCAGCTGGACCACAATCCGGGAGGGTAATTTTGTCTGTGCTACTGCTGGTCTCAAAGGGCACAGTGATGCCTCTAGCAAGACTGAGTTGTGCCGAGGAGAGGGAGGAGGCCCACCACTTCCATGCCAGAGGTTGGAGACGTTATGCCTTTGAAAGACACAATGTCTCTTGGGCACTCGGCATGCTAATCTGTACAGGGAGTGCTCTCCTCAGGGCAGCCACCTTGGTCCACAGGGTGGGAGTGAGAGCCAAGCCTCATCCTCACCCCAAACAGACACACCTAATTTTATGCTACTAACCTCCAGAGGCTATGTCTATTCTACACACCCACTGTTGGGAGTCAGACTTGCTTGCTCCCTGTATGAGTGGCTGGATATGCAGGGTAGTACTCCTTGCACTCTTTACCTCTCTGGTGCACCCACATACGGGAGGGCATCATTTAGACATGCGCATTTGGAAACAGTGAAAACCTTTGTTAAATGTTGTGATGCGTGTCTGCTGGCTATGTGGGTTATGCTGCCCCAGTATATGGCGGAGACCAGACTATCTGCTTACAAACACTGTGAGTTAATAGAGCCCCCCTCTTTTTTTTTTTTTTTAAAGAATTACAGACCTTGTTTTAATTAGGTTATGCTATCTCTGAAAAGCAAGTCTTCAGCATCCCCTAGAGTGGTGCTTGGGACAATATTAAATTCAGTGAACTGTAGCAGCTGCCACAAGGACATAGCAGCAGCTATAGTAGTTTCATTTTCAGGTGATGTAGCATCACATGGATCACTTGCTCCTTGGCTGCGAGTCTTTTATAGTCGCCAGAACTTTAGTCATTCAAAACACAGAGTTTTAAAAGAAACGCTACCCAGACATTTTCCTATTGATTTGCATAAATTAATCAACTTATGCACAGGCTCTCAACAGTTAAGTCAAAGCATTCTGTAAATGTTGGTAGAGTTTAAATATTACTGAGCATTTTTAAAGTAATGTACAACTGCAAAACCTCTTTGAGAACACGATTATTACTTTAGACATCTTTACTACGGAGATGCTCACCCACCAAAAGTGTACACTAACCCTTCCCAAACCTATTTTCTTTTTGTAAGAAACTGATGCCGAGAGAGTGAGAGAGAGAGATTTCACCTACATGTTTATATTCCCTAATTTTTTCCTACCATCCAATACCTAAAGGAAGTTATCACTGATGACAGTTGCCTAAATTTTCAAAAGCGACTAAGGGATTTCTGGTGCTTCAGATTCTGGGCATGGAACATCAGATACCTTAGAAGGGCCTGATTTTCAGAACATGTTGAGCATCCACTTCACGTGGTTTAGGAAGCCAAATATGGAGAGGCACCCAAAATCCTAGTCACTTCTGAAAATGTAGGTCTGCAGTTATTATTCAGTTTGCTCATACCAGAATCCACCTTGAAAGATCAGGACCTTAAATCAAAATGATAAATATCACATTGTAACTTACTTTCTGTTCACAATTGCCCAATCTTCTGTGTAACTTCTTACACAATCCCTCACATGAGGGTCCATTTCACTGTAAAAGAGTAAGACAATCTCTTCAAATAAAAAAAACTTTATTTTTCTAATGACACACTGACTTTTCACTTCATACTATATCAAAGTACAATCTTTTTCATGCACATGGAAGAAGTTATTACAAAAGAAAAATTTGCCCCCCACCTCACAAACACTTATACCCCAAGCAGTTCCTTTGAACTCAATGGGGTCCACTTCCATGTGAAAAGATACATGTGTTTGCAGGTCAGGCCTGCAGTTTTCTGCACCTTACCTCTCTTCAGGTACAGCTGACACAAGAGTCCTACATTCTCGAGGACTGTACACAACTTCAATATCATCTGGAGGAAATTCAAGCAAGTCCCTCAAAGGTCCGGAATCCATTGTAAGCGGATGTGTAATAAGGTAATCTTCCAAATCCACTGGATCCACAGCTTCCGTAAGTGGAACCTAAGAGAAGCCAAGCCACGGGAGAGTTTTTAAATGAGAAAAATCAAAAGCAAGTCTTATTTTCCACTGCACTTTTAACATATGGAGATATATCTATCTCATAGAACTGGAAGGGACCCTGAAAGGTCATTCAGTCCAGCCCTCTGACTTCACTAGCAGGACCAAGTACTGATTTTGCCCCAGATCCCTAAGTAGCCCCCTCAAGGATTGACCTCACAACCCTGGGTTTAGCAAGCTGATGCTCAAACCACTGAGCTATCCCTCCCCCAGACTGACCATCCAACTAAAACAGCAGCTTGGCCTATTGCCAGATTTCAGTTAGTCTTTAACCAACATACAGTATGAAGCTAATTTTCACACCTCACGGTATGTATATTATGCTAATCATTATGGTATCACTGACATTGCTTCTATCACATTTTCAGTAAGAGCTGGAAATTCATTAGTTTAACTCAAAAGTAAATCTCACATTTTATTACTGGTGATCTGTCACTTTCTCTTTGATTACCCACAAATCTAGACTAACCAACAAAGGTCACTCTTTGTCTTAAGAGACACATAGAACTCATTTACCCTGGGGAATGCAAATACAGTTGCTAAATCGGTATAAACTGTGAAGGGAACACCCCCATAAAAGCTAACACTGTCTCCATGTAAATGTCTTCTCTTGGGAATGCAAAACATAATCTACTCTTCCCCCTCAAAGAGTACCAGGGACTTATACTGAAGAGTACATTGGATTTGTTTGCTATGCACTAAATCCTGTAGTCTTTTCCCCAGCTCCCCAAAGGAGTTTTACTTGTGTAAGGTCTGTAGGACTTGCCCCAACCACAGCAACATGAATGGCAGATTCCAACACCTGGCAATTCCTTGACAGCATGTGATCCCCAGAATTAATAGGGTTCCATACCCCTACACGACTAGACAGTATAGGCCCAAAAACGTGCCTGACCTGAAAATTGTTATAACCTGGATAGGGAACGTACTCTGTATTAAAAAGAATGACTCCTCACAGATTCTCAAACGGAAAAGTCTCCAAAATGAAATCTACCTGCCTCTGTTGGTATATTCTGCACTATATCCTGTTCTGCATAGGTTCTTATACCACACTTACCATCATAGTATCTGAGTGCCTTCCAGCAGTGCACACCAACTAGTTTTTTTAAATGCATATGCAAACCCCACCGGGCTAAGGGTTTTGGGGGGGGGGAGGACACAAGCTGACCCACTGTCAACACCCACAGAGTATGTCTACACTGCAATGTAAGCCCAGGCTCAGACTCAGGCTTGAGCCTAAACCCCTCTTCCATCTTGGACTCATGCTCAGACCCAGGGTCCTAGAACCACATGAGGATGGAGAGTTTGAGCTCAAGTCAAACTGGGACCCAGGGCTCAAGCACTATTGCTTTGCAATGTAGACACCCTCCCCCAGACTCAGGTCCTGGGAGTCCACCAAAAGTATCCCACAATCCCATGGGCCAACTTCCTCTGTCCTCTCTCTCCTAAGAATCACCAAGCAACTTCACGGAAATGGAAGCAAGCTCCCTTGCTGTAGTGCAGCAGCTCAGCAAGTCAGTGTTTAATTCTTCCTTTTTTTTTTTTTCCCCTAACCGCTGAGCTGCAAACACACCTTTGGAGACCCTTCTGTATTTGCAATGGAGACCGATCAGAAGCAGTCCTCCGCAAAGCACCCTGCTTCATGGTTGCGGGTGCACAGCCAGATTGTGGTTAATCTCAGGTGCGAGGCCAGCAAAACTGGACAGCAATAAGAGTACCAGGAATGACCACGCACACCAGCCAATAAGGAAGAAGCTGGCAGTGTTGGGAATTTACTGGACTGGTAACCAGTACAGGGAACAAATTAAGCAGCTCAGGACCAAGTACCAGAAAACCAGGGACCAAAACTGCACCTTGGGCAACTCACAGACATCATGCCCATTTTATGAGGCATTTGACCAGATGCTGGGCAGTGCACTGAGCACGGAGCCAATGGTGCTGCATGATGACCGGGTTAGCAAGGATGGTGACCTGCTGGCCCCAGAATCCAGCACGGGAACTGATGGGAGCCAGCAGCAGGTGCTGAATGAAGCTGGTGAAGTGACTCTGCTGCTGACACCAGTCCTAGAGGAAGCTTTGCCACAGGAGCAGCTGCAGCATATGCCGGGGCTGTACTCTGAGCCACTTTTTGAGGCTCTCCTCCATCCCACCCCACCCCACCCCCGAGGAACAGCCCACTGTGGAACTGGCATCAGAAACAGAAGCTGCCTCAGAGCAGAAATGGGAGGGATTTCCATTCTATGAACCAATGCAAAAGTTATTACAAGCCCCGGCTAGCAACATATATCTGCTGATGATGGATTAATGCCAGCGCCTTGGTGTTCCCCCAGCCTACCCGCCCACTTCCACCATGTGGAATTCAAAATGGCAACTGGGAAATGCAAACAGTAAAAAAACGCCTTGAAAAGTGAATTTTTACTGGAAAGGCACAGATCTTTCCTGTTTGTTAAAAATAATATCCTTACATTGCCATGCCTATAAGGACGCTACTCTGCAACCACTCAGCGGCGTAGCTATAAAGTGCCGCCTGAAAACAGTGAACTGGGGGAGCCAGGGACTGTGGAAATGTGTTCCATTTACAAATCTGTTTTGCAATTTTCAGGAAAATAGAAAGCAGCTGTGATTTTTAACTTACCATTGTCTCTGCACTTCTTTCACTGTGATGAACGCGGCTGCGTCCAGGGAGCTTCTGTGGTTTGTAGCAGCCCTCACAGTATACTGAAGTTCAGTTTTCAACAGTAACATTTCATGTCCTTGAAATTCCACAAGGATTTTTTCTGCACTGACACTAACTCTGTGTGTCTTGTCCTATTCCAAGGCCCTTTGCCCTCTACAGCTCGCAGCACCTTCACAGCTCCCCTACACTGCAGCAGAAGCCTGGACCAATGCACCTTTAAGGACCGGTCCAAGAGGAAACATTTCCATGATGAACTTGTGGTTGAAGTTCTGGACAGGGCCAACAAGCAGGCCCAGTACCAAAGACAGAGGGACTGACAGCGAGAGGAAAGGCATGGGCGAGAGGAGAGAGGAAAGGCTGGCTGCGCAACTTGAGGACAGGGTTTCAGCATGAGAGCGGGCACTTCCTTCGCAGTTCCTGGAACCCCCAGGAATGGCAGCTAAGGGAGGATGCCAGAGCTCAGCAGAAAGCACTGTTGGAGCGGCTGCTATCACTAATGGTCAAAAGAGCACTGGCTCCTGTTGCACCTACACCACAGCCTTAGTCCCCTGCATGGTACCCTGGGATGCAGTCCAGGAAAACCTTGGACAACTCCATGCCTGGGTGGTCCACGCAGTCAGACCTTATGAGCAGCTGGGCAGGGCAATTGTGTCCCATGCAGTCTTCCATACTAACCCCCTCCCCTGTGGATGCCTCCACTCTCCTCCCCTGGTGCCAAGCGGACAGCAAACATGGAAGGAATGTAAAGGAGAATGGGGGGCCAGGGACATGAAACAGTAGTGGCTCTGTCTTATATACGGTTTTACTGTTTGCATTTGTTCATGCACTTTTTTTGAGATTCTGTTGTTACTGGTCTTTTGGTGTGGAAATGGCAGCTGGTCTGCCTGGCAGGCGGTTAATGTTTTACTTTTCTAATAATTGTTTATAAAGTGTATTGCTATCACTGCATCACCTCTTACAATGTGTATTTCAGATAATAAAGGTGAACACGTGATCAGGGACAATTGGGAATTTGTATACAAACACTGTTTCTCAGTACAATTAGTCACATCAATCCATACATCAATCACTTCCTTACATCAATTCATACTGTGAATCAACCTTCCTCTACCCCCGATTTGATAAATGGTCAGGTGATTCATAAATATATTACATGGCAATCAACCCTCCAAGCAGTGAAACCCCTCTCAAGCAATCAACCCATCCCCCACAAGCACATTCATAAAAGCTACTATTCCCCCCTCTTCCACTGGCCCATGCAAGTCCCTAATGAGGCAGCACAAAGCATCTCTAACTTCTGTTGCCCGGTTGCATCCAGCTCCAACTCGTTTCTGGGGCAGCATGGCTGCCCTCATACACGTCTTTATGCTGGAGGGTTGGGGAAAGCTGCTCACAGAGCTCCAGAAGTGTAGTTTTCTTCATGAAAAAGCTCTGGATCCACTGCTGGTCATACCAGGTCTGCAAGAGGAGGTTGTCTCCCAGTCCATGCTTACGGTCTACGTAAGCACTGGTTTATGTAGGGGGCATCAGCAGATATACCAAGTGTCATGAGGAGCATCAGCCAATTCGAATCTGCCATGTCTGTGTCCTCCTCCTCCTCCACCTACTCTGCCACATGCCTTCAGTGGGTCAGGAAACACCACCAGAATATCCACCAACACCTCATGGAAGCTCTGCTCATTTCCACAGAAGTGAAAGCTCAAGCAAGAGAAGTTCTTCAAATGTTGACTCCTGCATATTGCTGGCTCCGGTTGCTGGGAGCACACAGACCAAAATGACAGCATGGCAGGATGTGCTGGGAGACTGTTCAAACTTCCTGTAACATGTAGGGTGGAAGTTTTCCTGCACTGCACCATGAAGAAAAGGACAGAATGGCCACATTTTTGGAGAGTTAAAAAAATTCCTAACCTAGAGTTGGCAATCAATGTAGATACTCAAGCCCTGGATTCTCAAACTCAGGCTCTGCTGACTTGAGTCCCACTAAACCTGGGCTTATATTGTAGTGTTGATACAGTGCCCTTCGAAAACAGGACCCCAGCCTTCCACGATGCCTGATCTCGAAAGGTGGAGAAATACAGCCCTCTGGCCGAAACCTTGAGAGCTAAGCATTACCGGGTTTAGACGCACAGGCTGTTCGTTGGAGACTTGGGCTCATGGTACCCCAGTAACGAGTGAGTGTTGAGAGAATGCGGGATTGGTCAACGCTACGCTCGGCTGATGCGGCAACTCATGGTGTTGGACGCCATCAGGTGGTCGAGAGACATCTACATAGAACGCATCACCGGACATCGGCAATACCAGGAGGGATAAGCTGGAGTGCCGATTAGAAGCGCAGACAAGAAAGTAACTGAAATACTTTCCTCATGGATTGTATTTTCTAAATGTACAACCTACCCTAAAATCTCAAATACTGAAGGACAATCTTCACTCATTGATATATTTGCTTTCCACAACCAACTCTCTGTATAATTTTTCATGAGTGATGTACCCAAATACTTGGATGCAAGTATTTGGGTACATCACTCATGGGTACATCACTCACTCTAAACTCAGAGGGGTAGCCATGTTAGTCTGGATCGGTAAAAAGCGACAAAGAGTCCTGTGGCACCTTATAGACTAACAGACGTGTCAGACGCATGCGTCTGACGAAGTGGGTATTCCCCCATGAAAGTGTATGCTCCAATACGTCTGTTAGTCTATAAGGTGCCACAGGACTCTTTGTCAATATCTAAACTGTATTCTTAAATTTATTCACCTAAATTTGGGTTATTGCTGATTATGCACTATATGTATCTTATGACTTTAAAAACAAGCTTTGTATTTGTGGATAATCTAAGCACTATACGCAGATGTACAGACACTTTTCTTAACCTGTGTATTATACAATTTTACATTATTATACAACATAAGCTTTAATAAAAAATGTTATACCCTCTGCGACTTACCCACAGTCAGCATACAAGCATGCTTCTAAGGCAGGGGTGGGCAAACTTTTTGGCCCGAGGGCCACATCGGGGTTGCGCAACTGTATGGAGGGCCGGGTAGGGACGGCAATGCCTCCCCAAACAGCCTGGCCCCCGCCTCCTATCCGCCCCCTCCCACTTCCTGCCCCCTGACTGCCTCCCTCACAACCCCCAACCATTCAACCCCCCCCTGCTCCTTGTCCCCTGACCGCCCCGTCCCAGGACCCCCGCCCCCTATCCAACCCCCCTGCTCCCTGTCCCCTGACTGCCCCGACTCCTATCCACACCCCCGCCCCCTGACAGCCCCCCCCCGGGACTCCCACCCCCTATCCAACCACCCTCTGCTCCTCGTCCCCTTACCACCCCCGCCTGGTACCCCCTGCCTCTAACTGTCCCCCAGGATCCCACCCCCTTATCCAATCCCCCTGCTCCCTGTCCCCTGACTGCCCTCCCGACCCTATCCACATCCCCGCCCCCTGACAGGCTCCTCCCAGGACTCCTACTCCCAACCCTCCCTGTTCCCCATCCCGACTGCCACCCCCCTCAGAACCTCCACCCCATCCAACCGCCCCCTCCTCCCTGACAGCCCCCCAGGACCTCCCACTCCCTTACCCAACCCCCCCGCTCCCCACCCCCTTACCAGCAGCAGGAGCTCACAGCTATGACACCTGGCCAGAGCCAGCTGTACACATCCCATGCAGTCCAGGAGCGGCAGACCAGAGCTCGGCCCGCGCAACGGCATGGCTGTGGGGGTGGAGGGACAGCGGGGGAGGGGCCGGGGACTAGGCTCCCCGGCCAGGGGCTCAGGCCCTGGGCAGGACAGTCCCACGGGCCGGATGTGGCCTGCGGGCCGTAGTTTGCCCATGTCTGTTCTAAGGCATGGGCTACACACAACTTTTGTATTGATTTAATTATGTTGGTTATGGGGCAATTTTATAGCAATCAGTGATGTAGTGGTAAAAAAAAGAAATGGATAAATTAATCTTAGCTGAACTCCACATTCCCCAGATGAAAAGTCGGTAAATTCCTAAACTAAATTCCATATTCCCCAGATGAGAAGTGGATAAACTCAACTACACTACTGATACCAACATAGACATACCTGTACAAGCCCTAGTGTGGGTGCAGTTCTACCAGTATAAACGTGCCTTATATCAGTGCAGCTTTCCTGTACAGGAATAAGCTATACCAATATAAGCATCTTTATACTAATATAACTAGGTCCACCCAAGGAAGGTTGCACCACTTTAATTAAAGTGATATGACTTGTGTGTAGACAAGGTCTTATTATGTAAATTTACATGAATAAGCAATACTGGTGTAAGCACCTGAATACCGCTGTACCTGTGTCCGCAGTAGCATATTGTTCTTCTTTTAAAATATCGGTTTCTAAACAGAGATTGTTAAATTGGTACAAAAACTATGTAGGCAGTCTCTAAGGAATGGGATTACACAGATTTTTATGCAGCAATTCCACATGATTATGACCTGGGCACCACATGATTATGACCTGGGCATGGAGGCGGCATAAGATTTGACTATAAAAGATTTTTCCCAGAATGGTGCAAAAATGCGATTTTGTCAGATGGAGAAGGACAGAATACAAACTGTGTAAACTGGATACACATATGCCTATGTATGTATAAACCTCCTAGTCTGAGAATTTACGGTACTTTATTTTACACACACCCCTATGATGAAAATGAAATATTAAAAATAAATTTTCCAGAAATAGTTAAAAAAGTAACTGACAGTGTCTCAAGAATTCTTTGGCACATCTGAGAAAGCTCTTTGGCTAGACTGAATATCCTAAAACGAGTCATATAAAAGACCAATGAGTATTAAAGAATTTTTCACTCTTACTTCCTCTTGTCATTCAGGCCAGACACACACTTTTCATTCAGGCCCCATCTTTCACTGGAGAAAACTTACATGTAAAATTCCATCCATTGATCTGAGACAATGGAACGGACATTTAATTTGCCTTGGAATTTAGTTTCTCAAAGTTTTCCTATCCCCACCCAGAGACTTCACTTCTTAATCCTCTCTTTTAACAAGAAGAAACAAAACTGACTTTACTCCGTTGCAGGTAAAAGCTAGAGTTAGTGTTAAAAGAATTTCTCTTACTGCAGCCAAAAAACCCTTAAAGACCACTAATGTTCTCAAAATACACATGGCTAAATCTTCAGCAAATGTAAATTGGTGTAGCTCTACTGAAGTGAATTGAGCTATGCCAGTTCACACGAGCTGAGGCTGAGGCCCAGAAACTTTAGAAAGTCTGGAAATTCCAATTAAGGCTCCAGAATATAAACAAAACACAGAGTATTTTAGAAGTACAGAAATTCACCATGACAGTCATCCAAACAACCTTAACTTTCCCCCTTAATACCATTAACCTTCCCCCTTAAGATCATTAACCTTCTATTTCCTTCTCTAACCTTACTTTTTAGAAAACACACAGCAATTATACAGCTTGCAGGTGGATTTGAAAAAGTGAACCACAGAGAATTGATTTTAAGTGGCTCTCTACAAACATCACCCTAATAAGAAGTGTGATGCTTTATCACTACACTAACCTTTACTCTTGACATATGTGTCATAATTTCATCATACCAGATTAGGAGGTATGTACATGTAGACATACTAGCTCTGTTTAACACTTGTGCAAGTGGCTACACGTGGCATAGCTGTATGTAGTATGTTATTTGGATAATTAGGAATTCTTCCATGGACTGTATATAGCTGTACAGAAGGCAGAGCTATTAAATAACTAACTTGGCATGTATATAATGCTATGCATCCAAAGATCTCAAAGCACTTCATGAAGGGTGAATAAGTATTATTCTCTCCATTTTACACACTGGGAAATCGAGGCACAGAAAGGTTAAATAACTGTGCCAAGGTCACAGAACAAGTCAGTGACACAGCTAGGAATAGAACTGAGGTTTCCTGATTCTCAGTCCAGAACCCTATCCATTGTACAATCCTGGTTCCCCTGGACACTACTAAAATGAACCTACGTGCAGGAAGGACAAAGGTTGTTAGAGTTTCTGGTTGTTCTCAGGGGTAGCATAACGGGATAAAGTTAAGGTTGGGGGTAGCATAATAGGGGTAAAGTTAAGGTTGTTTGAATGATCATTTTATATAAACAAACACACACACACACACGAAAATTTTGGGTTTAAAATGTGCTATCCTTCCTTCTGGCCTCCACCTGCACATTGGCAGTTTCAAACTTCATATACCCTAAGATGCACTGTCCCAGAGCACCTAACATTTGAACCGAAAGTTCTATCATTAAGTTACACGCGTGCACAGCTTGACAGAGCAGCCCCCCTTTCTCATTTCCTCCCCATTTTTCTAAGTTCCTCTCCCTCAAAAATAGTAGGAGGGAAAAACACATCACTGCACAGTTGTGGCTGGAGACTGGCTACACTGCACAATATATATTAACTCAGTACCATGCAGAATAACTCAAAATATGTGATGTATGTAAGGATTTAGTTATGGTTGTAGGGGAGATGCATAATTTGAATTTCCTGACTTCTATGCATATAAAATCTCAACCGCAGTACTCCAGTAATGTAGGTTTTTTATATTTAATAGAAGAAAAAAACTATTACCCACATGATTGAAGGACTTCATCCTAAAAAGCGCCAAAGGACCTACTGGACACCTGCCAATGCTACTGCACTCAGTGGGAACTGTGGGTGCTCCACATGTCTCCAGACTAAGCACAAGGTTAGGCTTAACAGTTTTTCCACTATGCCTCTTCAGATGACTTGTACTGTGAAGATGTAAATAAACATAAAAGTCAAACCCAGAAGCCTAGTATTAGTCAAACCATCTGTGCAGCCAAAAATACTGTCTGGCACCTGAGTAAACAGGCCAAACATAAATTCATGGTTATAAAGAGGAACTAGTTCATGTTAGACTACTGGCAGATAAACGGAAAGTGCATTGTTTTAAGCTTTAGCTATTTGTGGGGTCAAAGGTGAAGAAAGAGGAGGGAGAAGTAGGGATGAGCAAACTCATCTATACAAAATAAGCACCAACCCAAATCCCACCAAAAGTTTAACTGAACCAGGATAGACTCTTTTATGAAGTTCTTAAAAGTTCGCATAACTTTTCTTTTGCACCGTTTTCCCACTGTTACACACCTCTGCAGTCTTGGTTCTGGCCAGGAACAGAAACAATGCACAAGTGGCTGTTCTCAGAGTATTTCCAGTTTGACCCAGAGCAGAAGCACAGCACACCCAATGAACTTGTTTCTCCTAAAATTTCTGGACCACATATGCAGACCCAAGGAGTCTGGATAGTTCAGATAAGCTCTGGATGAGCATCTCAAATTTTGGTCACTTATTCGACCCAAACCTCTTGTGGAAGCAGAGAAAGAACTGTCATGCATTGCATCCCCTTCCTGTCAGTTCTTTCTCTGCGTCCACACTCTAAACCTTATTATCTTAGGCCACACCACTCCCACTGAGATGAAGAACCTGTTTTATTGGTCCAATATTGGAGGCTACAGAGCTGGTTCAGTTTCAGATGACTCTGAGGAAAATTGTGATGCAGCCAATAGATGACTACTGATGGCCTATCAGGACATTATTATAGTTTGTTTATGACTCATCAACCACACAGATCATCTTGGTCTACAGCTGAAGTGAGGATAAATGACAAGAACACTGTGGTCAAAATCCCACGCCTCATCACATAGTAAAGTGTTTTGAAATCTTACACTGCAGTCACTCAAGAAGCAAAGGAAGAAGCCATTAAGTCCAAATCAGTGGACCTGTTTCAAGCCATTAGACAGTTTGATAAATTCTCAATGTCTCCATCTGGAGAGACAACTGAGTATTATTCACTCCAAGACGGCAAGAAATGTTTATTGTACTTTATGGATAAGATCGTTCTAATTCAGTCTGAACTTTGGTTTCTGTGGGAACACGGCCAGTGTCTTCTCTATTTAAGTTTTGGTCAGTTCCTCTAACCGAGGATCCAAAGGTGGTAGCAGACCTTTGGACAAACACCTGCATGTTCAACCTCTCCCCTTCCTAGCTGGTAAAGTCTGATGGAGAAATAAGAGGCTATTATTATAAGAGATGTCAACAATTCTCTTCAGGTGCGCACAGTGCCAGCTTCTATTAAAGAAGTGGTTAGTAGGCCTTTCCTCAAGAAGCCACATCTGGATATTGATAATCTTGCCAACAACAACCTTGGAGGTAAAATCCAGGCCTCACGGAAGTCAATGGCAAAATTTCCATTACTGGTCTCTAATCTTCCTTTATCTTTTTTAGAGACGGTGGTGTTGACACAACTCTGGCTGTCCCTGCACTCCTCAGATTTCTTTCACCCAGGTCAGTGCAAGTTTGGGAATAGAGACATTGTCTCTATGCCCGGGTTCAGTAAAACTAGCAATAGAGAAGAACCAAGTAAGCATCCACGCTGTTCCTTTGAGACCGATCAGCTGCCTTTGATACCACTGATTATGTTGTCTTGCATGGATGATCATAGAATACCAGGGTTGGAAGGGACCTCAGGAGGTCATCTAGTCCAACCCCCTGCTCAGAGCAGGACCAATCCCCAGACAGATTTTTGCCCCAGATCCCTAAATGGCCCCCTTGAGGATTGAACTCACAACCCTGGGTGTAGCAGGCCAATGCTCAAACCACTGAGCGATCCCTCCTTGTACTTGAGTAGCTCTGTTCCTTTTTTCTGAAAGGACTCAGAAAGTAGTGTTGGGTGACTGCTCATCTGGCCCAAGGATTCTCACATACCTTGTCAGCCCCACCTCTTCAATGTGTACATGAGGCTGTTGTGGCCTGACAGGTGCTATGGATTTCCAGTATTCAGTTGACACTTTACATCTCTGGTCTATCAGACCCAGTTGGGAAGGCAATCAACTTACCACACTGTCTTGCTGGGACTGAGTCTTAGATGAGGTTAAACTGTCTGCAACTCAATCCAGACTGAGATTATGCTGGTAAAATGCAGGAACCAACCAGAAGAAATGGCAGAGTTGATAACAGTGCCCTCTACTGGGGCAAGCTGCCAGTGCTTTGTTACTCCAGCTCGGAATCTGGGGGTCCTGTTGTTGGGTCCAAGTAGCTGCAGTGGCCTGAGGGTCCTTCTGTATGGCCAGCCAGCGATGGGGCCAAGAATTTTTCTTGGCATTTACACTTGGCCAGAAGGTTGCAAAATGTTCCTTCTGATGTGAACCTTGGCCATGAAATGAATGGCATTACAGCAGAGATGGAGATAGCCCATGAAGGGCAGCCTTATTCAGCATGTGACCCAGTACTCACTGAAGTCAATGGAATGCCTTCCATTGATATTGACTTCAATGGGCACTGGATCAGGCCCTTATAGCACAGGTTTTCAATACTGCTGTCTCAAAATATGTACAGTGAAGCCTGCCCTGAGATCCACCTACAATAGTTCACCCCATGTCTCAAGAGACCTCCAATGTTCCAGCTTGGTTTTGCTTGACCCCTATTTAAAGCATATCAATTTTTGCTGATCCCTGGGATAGTTGCTCAAGACATACTTCATTCCATTTTGATCCCCAAGGTCAGATTCTGTCATCCATACTCACAGCAAGCAGTACCTTACTCTGCAAGTAACCCCATTGAAATTAATATGGATAAAATGCTACTCATTGACTAAGGTGCTACTTAGTGTGAGTAAAGGTGGTATAACCTGGCCCCTAGATAAGAGGTTGTACATCAAGTACAACATATAGATAAACTCCTACAATGCAGGCAGTACAAACGAAATCACTCGGAGCTGGCTCTTTTCCAGGGCTGGGCCAATAAAGTTTTTATTTTCCTGAATCAAGCACATCACTTGTAACTAAATACTGTGCATATATTTTTAATCTGTCCATAGACACACACCCCTTGCCTGCTTAACTAAGATACCAGTTTGATTGATTGGGTTTATATAAACTATTACATTACATGGGTGTATTTGTGCCACTGGAGTTAAGGCTGTCAGCACCTGCCTTATAAAACCCTATTTCAAAGGTTTATAACTCTTCTGCAACAGAGACAGGCAAGCTTCTTTCCTTAAAGCTCCATTATTCTTCACTGTTATATTCCCTTAAAAACTTGAAAATAAAATTTTGTTTCCTATTGACTTTGTCCTTCTCTACATGGCAAACATAGTATTTTACTCTAGTTTAGTGCTCTTCCAGCCAAAACACGGCCCCTTCCTGTTTATTTCCCTCTCTGTGCATCTGTAGTATCATTGGTTATGATACAAATGTGTGCACAGCTCTGGATATAAGAGGACATGTCCTCACCTTGAGTAAATGGGCACAACTCCATTAAGGCCAATTCAGTGCTCCCATTTACTCTAGCTAAGGATCTGACTCATGATTTATATCAGGGGTCTCAAACACAAGTTATTTCCTGTGGCCTACTGTAGGCGCCGACTCCACCAGCAGCCAAGCTCCCCTCACCCCCCCTCCTCCGAGCGCACCATATCACTGCTCCTCTGCCTACCTCCCCGCACTTCCCGCCACCAAACAGCTCAGGACTTTCCAGGAGGGAGGGGGGAGGAGCGGGGATGCGGCGCACTCAGGAGAGGAGGCGGAGAAGAGGCTGGGCCGGGGCGGGGGTTTGGGGAAGGAGTTGGAATAGGGGCAGGGAGGGGGCGGAGTTGGGGCAGGGACTTTGGGGAAGGGGTTGGAATGGGGCGGGGAAGAGGTGGGAAGAGGCGGGGCCTCATGGACTAGACAAGCAGTCTGAGGTATGAAGTTCAGCATGTAGGATTCTTTCCTGTGAGTAGTTGGGAAGAATGTTTGTTAAAAGTGGCAACGTATTTTGTATGAATAGTTACTTTAAAAAGTTCCTGCCATTACAGCTATGTTGATAGACGAGGGATGGGCAAACTTTTTGGGTCGAGGGCCATATCTGGGAGGGGAAATTGTATGCAGGGCAGGGAGTTGGGGAGCAGGAAGGAGTGCGGGGTGTGGGAGGGGGTACAATGTGCAGGAAGGGGCTCAGGGCAATGGATTGAGGCAGAGGAGGGGTGGGGAGTGTATGAGGAGGCTCAGGGAAGGGGGTTGGGGTGCAGGAGGGGTGCGGAGTGGAGGGAGGGCTCAGGGCAGGGGTGCAGGAGGGGTGTGGACTGCGGGAGGGGGCTCAGGCAGGGGTGCACAGGGGTGCAGGGTGCAGCAAGGGGCTCAGGGCAGGGGGTTGGGGTGCAGGAAGGGTGCGGCAGGGGGCTCGGGGTGCACAGGGGTGCAGGGTGCAGCAAGGGGCTCAGGGCAGAGGGTTGGGGTGCAGGAGGGGTGCAAGGTGTGGGCAGGGAGTTGGGGGGCAGGGTGCAGGAGGGGTTCGGGCTCCGGGGTGGCAGCTGCGCACACCGGGGCCAGGGCAGGCTCCCTGCATGCCTACCCTGTCCCTGGCCCCATGCCACTCCATACCTCCCCCAAAGCTCCCATTGATTGTGGTTCCCCGTTCCCAGCCAATGGGAGCTGTGGGGGGCAGTGCCTGAAGGCAAGGGCAATGCTTGGAGCCCTCTGCCCCCCTGCCCGGGGGCCACAGGGTCCTGGTGCCAGCCGCTTCGCAGAGCGGTGCAGGGTCCACAGTGCTACGGGAGGCAATCCCGCGGGCCAGATCCAAAGCCCTGATGGGCCAGATCCAGCCCGCGGGCCATAGTTTGCCCACCCCTGTGATAGACAGTTAGTGTAGATCATCATTAGTGTTACTGATCACATAAGGAGAATAGTTACAGGTGTTTATATTTTATTAAAACCCCTCTTCGTATCAGTTTTAAAAAAGTTAATACATTGACTTTTAATAGCATACTATATTACTCTTTTTCATTTTTGACTATCCTTTTGTATCATTGTATGAAAAGGTTTCAGTGATGTGGCCCTCAGGCCAATATATTAGTCCTCATGTGGCCCTCGTGGTGATTTGAGTTTGAGATCCCTGATTTATACGATGATTTGCTAATGGTGGGATAGTTGCACATCGGGTTATGCACTGACTTATGATCCATGCAACCTCACTGGTGTAAATCCACAAGGTAGGTCAGAGAGAATTTGGCCTGCTGTGTCTGGGTGCTGGTTCTTTTGCTTGAATTTCATGGTACACGTAGCCGTGTCAGCGTGGACAGCCAAGGCCAATCCATGACTTTGCATTTCTTAGTGAGATGAATCATTGCTCATTCCTTTTATCGTTTTTTTTAGGGAGGGGGGCTTATTCCCCCCAACCCCAAATACATACTTGTTTCCATAGGGGGATGACAGATGCACAAGGGGAAAGATAAGCCCCAAGAATGTCAGCACCCCATCTTACTCAAGCCCACTGGAAGTTCGTTGATGAGAAATGTGGAGACTTTGGGGGGTAGGAGGCAGGGGTGTAGCTGGGTGCAGGGAAGGCAGACCTGGGAAGTGGCCACTCTACACAGAATAATTTCCCTCCAGACATGCATAAATCCTGGCAGAATATCCCACTGCTTACCACAGCCTTTCACCCCTGCTTTTCCCAATGGTGTGTCTTCTATCCTCTTTCTTTGAAAAGGCACAGATGAGACCAGGAAGCCAGTGATAGCATAATGCTACCATGTGTCTGTGTCTGGAGGGTGGGATACTCAAAGTAGCATGAATGGACTGCGCAGGTGCAGATACCAAGATTATGGGCACTTAAAATAAACAGGATACCATCCCTTAGACTCACTTTTTTCACACTGCTCACAAGAAATGACGAAAGTATGATTATTTAAACAACAAAACATTCTCATTGAGCCATGCTAATGCGGTCCTTGAGTCAGTTAAACAATACTGACTCAAGTAACCTTCCTTCTTCCCCACTCCATCCCCTCACTTTAGTTTTCTATCCTCGCCATGTAGGTCTATGTCTACACTACAGCTTGTGTGGGCATAACTTATGTCACTCCACGGGATGAGAATAAATCCCCGCCCCTCGCCCCCACAGGGAGCGACATAAATTACGACAACATAAGAACCGGTGTGGACAGCGCTATGTCGGCGAGAGAGCCTCTCCTACTGACACAGCAACCGCCTCTCGCTCACGGGGGCTGGAATAATTAAGCAACTTCTTTAGAGCAACTTCTACTGCAGCCGTGCCATTACAAGCCCCAACTGAGATTGGAGCTGTATTGTGTTAGGTACTATACAAATAATCCCTGCCCTCTAAACAGGTAAGGCCAACAAAGGGAGCATTATCATCTCCATCTGACAGATGTGAAACTGAGGCACAGAGAGGCCAAGTGATTTGCCCAAGGTCACACAGGGACTCTGTGGGAGAGCTGGGAATTAAACCCCAGTCTCCTGAGTCCCAGTTCAAGACGATCCTTCCTCTCTCTAAAATGAGCTGAAAGACTATGAAAGGCAGGGACCATGCTTTTGTATTTGATTGTGAAGAGTCCAGTAATATTTTGGGCTCTGTAAAAACAATGATGGGTAAGACAGGAGGGCCACATCCATTGTCTCCTGTGTAGGAGGGAAAACCCTCCTCCGAAAGGGATGACACTGCAAAAACATGGGAAGTTAAATCTTTCAGAGACTCCTAAAGTAGCTTCCCCTCTGCTGTGGGGCAGGATCCTGGTTAGTGTTTTTATTTGGAGGGTAGGTAGCTATTTAGAATCAGGATGATATTCTCCGCCAACTCTGAAAGTAATTCAAATGTTCATCTTAAACAACTCTGGTATCTCTTTAAATATGAAACCATTTATAACACGTTAACATTACGGCACAACCTGGCAAGCCTTGAAACCTCATTAACATTTCGTAGCTCCTTTGGTGTTCTCTTTCCAATTACAGAAACGTAGGGCTGGAAGGGACCTCAAGAGGTACATCTAGTTTAGTGGCTCTCAATCTTTCTAGGCTCAGGACCCATTTGTAAATGTTTATGGCCAGTCGTAACCCAGTAAATAGTCTGGGGGTGGAAGCCTGGGGTGGTTTTGGTCAGGTCCTGCCCCACCAAGGGGGTTGGGTCCTGCCCAGCACTCACCCCACAGTCACGGCTCCTGCAGCTCCTGTGCTGTGGGGCTGGCTGGGCGTGGCTCTCCACTCCGGGCGTGGCTACCTCAGGGATTGCAGCGCCACTCAGATCTGGCCCCGCCTCCTTGACTGGATCATTTTGAGAGCGGAGGTGTGGCCTGGCTCACGGGGTTGCAGTGCCACTCGCTCAAATTTGGCCTACCCAGACTCCCGTTATCACGACGGCTGGGCCAAACCTGAGTGGCACTGGGACCCCAGAGGTTGCAGTGCCTGGAACAGGGAGGTGAGCCCAGCCAGCCCCATGGGACAGGAGCCGCAGGAGCTGCCACGCGACCCTTTGAAACATTCCGGTGAACCAATTTTGGGTCCTGATCCACGGGCTGAGAAACCCTTCTCTCATTCATCCCCCACACTGAGACAGGGCTGAGTATACCTAGGCTATCCCTGACAAGTGTTTGTCCAACCTGTTCTCAAAAATCACCAATGATGGGGATTCCACAGCCTCCTCAGGTAACTTGTTCCAGTACTTAACTTTCCTTAGAATTAGAAAGCTTTTCCTAATATCTAACCTAAATCTCCTTTGCTGCAAATTAAGCCAATTAGTTCTTGACCAACCCTTGGTGTACATGGAGAACAATCCCTGTAGCTCTCCACAGCAAGCGGTCACCTCCACCTGCTTGGCCCATCATTCAGTGAAGCCACTGGCCAGTTTCTATTCTGCCAAAATGCCCTACCATGAAAATGACACTGAAGTCACAGAGACTGAATCCTTCCACCAGTAAATGAAATTGATAGGAGACTGATTACACGGGACAAACCATGATAGTTAGAAATGCTGGGAAATAAAATACAGAAAAAACAAATTTGTACATGACAAAATGAGGTTTTGGTTTACAATCACTAATTTCCTGAATAGTGACAGTGGATTTTTTTACCTCCTAAATTGTGAATTAAGAGCAGTGTTCACTTTAAGGGCCTAATCTTGCTCCCATTAACTCTAGAGGTGCATGATTAAGCCCTCAGGTACTAATAAGTAATTTTTTACATTTTGTTTTATAGATGCAAGGACAGGGCAGACCTCAAGAACCATTTTTGCATCACTATTAATAAAATTATTATAGATTATTCTTATAAATTGATTATTACAAATTTGCCCTTACCGTCACTGAATTTTAAGAGATACTTACACTTCTTGTCATAAACACAATGCTTGGAGAATACAATAGCTCACACGCTTATTTTTTAGTTGCTTAATGAAATGAAATGTTCAAGCTATTTAAGAAAATTCCTAGAAAAATCTCTGCTTTCTGTTAACTAGTGACAGGGACCAAGTATCAAACAGGATGACATCTCCTTAGTCTTAAATCCATATTTATTACCTCTAAGTGTGTTTACAAAGATTCTGGGATGCAGCTTTATAACTTCTATTTTGTTTTAACATTCTATACTATTAAAACAACAAGGAGTCGGTGGCACTTTAAAGACTAACAGATTTATTTGGGCATAAGCTTTCATGGGTTTTTTACCCACAAAAGTTTATGCCCAAATAAATCTGTTAGTCTTTAAGGTGCCACCGGACTCCTCGTTGTTTTTGTGGATACAGACTAACACGGCTACCCCCAATACATTCTATACTATTTTATTTTATACTATGATTTGAAAGATGTAGATAAGTGTTAGTTATTGTGATTTGTGCTTTACATAGAATATCTAGTAGGCATCTTTAATTGCAAATTGTAAATGTACTACAAATGGTAGGTCATAAAGCTTGACCAAAAGGTTCCTAAAGGCAATTAACCAACACTTGTGTCTTCACAAAGAACAGGACCCCGCCCCCATCTCCAACTTACCCAAAACCAAAAAGCAGTGTGGTATAGACATGATCTTTATCTCAAAAAACAAAACAAAAACACAACCTTGAGGTTTATGTTTTAGAAAGTGACCTGGTTGTGTAAAATGATGCAAGTCTATTCCTTATTCAGAATATTCCAAAGAGAAGCGATGCTTAGGATATGTTATCAGAGCTATAAACTAATAAACTCGGCCTCTTTACCCATTCTCTTTGCAAAGAGAAAAACCTTTGGTTTTTAAACTCACACAAATAGAAATATCCTTGCTGAAACTGATTTCTTTCTAAAGTCTTCATTCTTTAAACATTGAGACCATTTATGGTTAGAAATGTTTTACAGATATTTAAAGATGAAAACCTTTGTTGTTCTTCAAATACTTAAGATATACTCTTTTAAGATGCATATTTGCAAATACTTTTATCTAAATGCAAGCCTGATACCATTGTTAAGTAAATAGTAAGATATTTTATGCGCAAATCTAGCAAGGTCATTTGATGTTATAACTGGTTACTAATGTAAACAGCCATTTGAATATAGAAATATTTGTATTAATTGGGGAATTAGTTATCTGGCAATGCTTAAGCCACCCCTCACCAAACTCCGCAAGATAAGAGTCACCTCTCCAAGGATTCGTAAGATGAAAGAAAATACCTTCTTTCTTGACTATTTAATATTAAAGACTCCCTTTAAAATCATTTAATTTAAAATGTTAAGAGCTGGAAGACTTTGATATAGAAAATAGGAGTGTTTTGACTTATTTGAAACAGAATTTTAACTACTACTATACCCTGAATCAACTAAAGGGATATCTCAAAAAATTGAGTTTAAACTACAGCAGAACCCCATTTATCCGAGCCTCCATTATCCAGCTCTCCGTATTAACCAAATGGGGGCTGACAGCTCCGCTGCCCGGGGCTGAAGCTCTTTGCCCATTCTCCAGATTATCCACATTTTTGATTACCCGATTTGGCCCTGGTCCTAATTAGATCACATAAATGGGGTTCCACTGTATCTTTAAAGATGTTCTGAGAATTCCCTGCCACAAAGACAAGAGAAGTATAACCCCAGAACTGAAGAATTACAACCCTGCTGCATACGCATTAGCAGGCTGCATATTCACGAGCTGAAGATGCTACCAAAACCACCCCATGAAGGTGTTGAGCCAATGAAAGGTGAGAGCGACTGATATCTGAATCCAGACAAGCCCCTGAAAAGGTATCTTCCACCTTCAGTGAGACTGTGGAAAGAGAACAGTATAAATTCCTCTGATTTAAGATACTCCAAAACACTTATACTTTCCCACACTTAGGCCTGGTCTACACTATGAGTTTAGGTTGAATTTAGCAGCGTTAAATCGAATTAACCCTGCATCCGTCCACACAACTAAGCCATTTACTTCGACATAAAGGGCTCTTAAAATTGATTTCTGTACTCCCCGACGAGGGGAGTAGCACCGAAATCGACATTGCCATTTCGAATTTGGGTTAGTGTGGCCGCAATTCAACGGTATTGGCCTCCGGGAGCTATCCCACAGTGCACCATTGTGACCGCTCTGGACAGCAATCTGAACTCAGATGCACTGGCCAGGTAGACAGGAAAAGCCCCGCCAACTTTTGAATTTCATTTCCTGTTTCCCCAGCGTGGAGAGCACAGGTGACCACGCAGAACTCATCAGCACAGGTAACCATGCAGTCCGAGAATCGAACAAGAGCACCAGCATGGACTGTACGGGAGGTACTGGATCTGATCGCTATATGGGGAGAGGATTCTGTGCTAGCAGAACTACGTTCAAAAAGACAAAATGCCAAAACATTTGAAAAAATCTCCAAGGACATGATCGAGAGAGAGGTCACATAGGGACTCGTATCAGTGCCGCGTGAAAGTTAAGGAGCTCAGACAAGCGTACCAGAAAACTAAAGAAGCAAACGGAAGGTCCAGGTCAGAGTCGCAGACATGCTGCTTCTACGCTGAGCTGCATGCAATTCTAGGGGGGGCCGCCACCACTACCCCACCTCTGACCGTGGATTCCGAGGAGGGGGTAATCTCAGCCATGCCTGAGGATTCTGTGGATGGGAAAGATGATGAGGAGGAGGAGGACGAGCTTGCGGAGAGCACACAGCACTCCGTTCTCCCCAACAGCCAGGATCTTTTTCTCAGCCTGAATGAAGTATCCTCCCAACCGTCCCAAGGCAGTATCCCAGACCACGAAGCCATGGAAGGGACCTCTGGTGAGTGTACCTTTGTAAATATAAAACATGGTTTAAAAGCAAACGTTTTTAAATGATTAATTTGCCCTGAGGACTTAGGATGCATTCACGGCCAGTACAGCTACTGGAAAAGTCTATTAACGTGTCTGGGGATGGAGCGGAAATCCTCCAGGGACATCTCCATGAAGCTCTCCTGGAGGTACTCCAAAAGCCTTTGCAGAAGATTTCTGGGCAGTGCAGCCTTATTCCGTCCTCCATGGTAGGACACTTGACCACACCATGCTAGTAGCACATAATCTAGTATCATTACATGACAAAGCTTGGCAGCGTATGGTCCCGGTGTTTGCTGGCATTCAAGCAACATCCGTTCTTTATCTCGCTGTGTTATCCTCAGGAGAGTGATATCGTTCATGGTAACCTGGTTGAAATACGGGAATTTAATTAAGGGGACAGAGGTGGCCATTCCTACTGGGCTGTTTGCCTGTGGCTGAAAAGAAATCCTTCCCTGCAGTTAGCCAAGCCGGGGGAGGTGGAGGGGGGGCAATTGGCGCTGAGCTTTTCGCGTTTGGCTAGCAGGGATCTTCCCTGATACCAGCCACGTGGTGGGAGGAAGAATAAAGCGATCATCCCAGAGAATTGGATGGGGGGTCGGTTAGTTTGGTTTCTGCTGCTGCATGTTAAGAGGAAAACCGCAGCACTCAACGGGCTTTGCTTGGTATGTGGGAAAGGAGGGCGCTGCTTTTAGGAAGGTTGCAGAAGCCGAAAGACAACGACTTACCATGGCCGCATGCAAGCCGAATTCTGTTGCCCGGGCCTGCGTCTGTGATCTCTAACATCAAAGCCACAGGCACTCAATATTAAGATGCAAAATGTGACCTTGTACCGAAATCACATGTGCTATGTAATGTGAATAGTGTTGTTCACCGTGAAAGAGTATAAGCATTGTTCTGTAAAATTTATCTTTTTAAATATTTCTCTCCCTTTTTTCCCCTCTCGCAGCTGCAAATTTTTCAAGCCTCCAGCCTTCGGAATGGAGGAGATCTCAGATAAGGCAGTGAAAAAAAACGCACGCAAGACGAAATGTTCTCTGAAATCATGGAATCGACCGCAATGAAAGAGCTCATCTGAATGAGTGGAAGGACACGGTATCCCAGTACAGGAAAGCTGCCAGTGAACGTGAGGACAGGAGGGATCAACATGAAGAGAGGCGGGACGCTTG
This sequence comes from Chrysemys picta bellii, assembly GCF_011386835.1. Classification (NCBI taxonomy): domain Eukaryota; kingdom Metazoa; phylum Chordata; order Testudines; family Emydidae; genus Chrysemys; species Chrysemys picta. Next base: position 17,189,245 of record NC_088798.1, read on the forward strand.
AGATGAGAGGAGGTGACAGGAGGATCAGAGGAGGCAGGATGCAATGCTGGAGCTGCTGCGTGAGCAAACGGACATGCTCTGGCGTCTGGTGGAGCTTCAGGAACGGCAGCAGGATTACAGAGTGCCGCTGCAGCCCCTCTATAACCATGTTCCATAGCCTCCTCACTCAGATGTGTAAGAATGCGGGGGGGGGGAGGGGGAGGGAGGCTCCGTGCACCCTCCCAGTCCACCCCAGCAAAAGGCTGTCATTATTTTGAACTTTTTTAGTGGCCTTTTCCTTCCCTCCTATCCTCTTCCCAAACCCCACCCGGGCTACGTTGTCAGTTCTCTCCCTCTTTTTATAATCAATTAATAAAGAATACATGATTTTTAAATTATAGTGACTTTATTTCCTTTGAAAGCAAGCTGTGATCGAAGGGGGAGGGTGGGTTGCTTACAGAGAATGAGTCAATCAAGGGGGCGGGTTTTCATCAAGGAGAAACAAACAGAACTTTCACACCGTAGCCTGGCCAGTCATGAAACTGGTTTTCAAAGCTTCTCTGACGTGCAGCGTTTCCTGGTGTACTCTTCTAATAGCCCTGGTGTCTGGCTGTGCGTAATCAGCGGCCAGACGATTTGCCTCAGCCTCCCACCCCGCCATAAAGGTCTTCCCCTTACTCTCACAGAGATTGTGGAGCACACAGCAAGCAGCAATAACAATGGGAATATTGGTTTGGCTGAGGTCTGAGCGAGTCAGTAACGTGCGCCAGCAACCCTTTAAACGTCCAAATGCACATTCTACCACCATTCTGCATTTGCTCAGCCTGTAGTCGAACAGCTCCTGACTACTGTCCAGGCTGCCTGTGTATGGCTTCATGAGCCACGGCATTAAGGGGTAGGCTGGGTCCCCAAGGATAACTATAGGCATTTCAACATCCCCAGTGGTTATTTTCTGGTCTGGGAAGTAAATCCCTTGCTGCAGCCATTTAAACAGAGTAGTATTCCTGAAGACACGAGCGTCATGAACCCTTCCCGGCCATCCCACGTTGATGTTGGTGAAACGTCCCTTGTGATCCACCAGTGCTTGCAGCACCATTGAAAAGTTCCCCTTGCGGTTTAGGTACTGGCTGCCCTGGTGCTCCGGTGCCAAGATAGGGATATGGGTTCCATCTATCGCTTCACCACAGTTAGGGAATCCCATTGCAACAAAGCCATCCACTATGACCTGCACATTTCCCAGAGTCACTACCTTTGGTTGCAGCAGCTTCTCAGTGATTGCTTTGGCTACTTGCATCACAGCAGCCCTCACAGTAGATTTGCCCACTCCAAATTGATTCCCAACTGACCAGTAGCTGTCTGGCGTTGCAAGCTTCCACAGGGCTATTGCCATTCGCTTCTCAACTGTGAGGGCTGCTCTCATCTTGGTATCCTGGCGCTTCAGGGCAGGGGAAAGGAAGTCACAAAGTTCCATGAAAGTGCCCTTACGCATGCAAAAGTTTCGCAGCCACTGGGAATCATCCCAGACCTGCAACACTATGCGGTCCCACCACTCTGTGCTTGTTTCCCGGGTCCAGAATCGGTGTTCCACGGCTATAACCTGCCCCATTAACAGCATGATCTCCAAAGCGCCGGGGCCCGTGGTTTGAGAGAATTCTGTGTCCATGTCCTCATCACTCTCGTCGCCACGCTGCTGTCGCCGCCTCCCCCTCGCCTGGTTTTTCAGGTCCTGGTTCAGCATAAACTGCACGATAATGCGCGAGGTGTTTACAATGTTCATGACTGCCGTCTTGAGCTGAGTGGGCTCCATGCTTGCCGTGATATGGCGTCTGCACAGTTCATCCAGGAAAAAAGGGGCGAAACGGTTGTCTGCCGTGGCTTTCACAGAGGGAGGGGTGAGGCTGTACCCAGAACTACCAGCGACAATGTTTTTTGCCCCATCAGGCATTGGGATCTCAACCCAGAATTCCAATGGGTGGGGAAGACTGCGGGAACTATGGGATAGCTATGGGATAGCTACCCACAGTGCAACGCTCCGGAAGTCCATGCTAGCCTGGGTACATGGACGCACACCACATGCACTCGATTTTATACAATTGGTTGCCAAAAATCGAATTCTGTAAATGCGGAATAATCCCATAGTGTAGACATACCCTTACTCTTATTACACTCTTACAGACATGCTTCCTTATGCTTTCAGTGCTCATCTCTAACGCAAACAGCAGCAGCGACAAGACAACTATCAAGAAGGAACAACCCTCCAGCCCAGCACTGCTTCTGTAACATGATGACAGCACCCGGACTACAGGATTATTGATAAAATGGAGCATACAAAAGCCCTCCCAAGGGACAAGATTTAACTTGTTCTTGTAATAATGTTAATGGGACATTGGAATGCTCTAGTAATTTCAGGTACTAACAGCTTAGTCTGTTAAACATCAGATTGTTTATACTATGTATTCCCAGAGAGGAGACATTGTTAACTTTAGAAAACAAAGCAAAATGTGGGATTTAATTTGATTTTAAGATTCTTAATATTAATTACTATGCCTGTCTTGAATGACTTCTTTTAAACGGGTTATAAACTAAGTTTTCCATGATTAGGGTGACCAGATGTCCCCATTTTATAGGGACAGTCCCGATTTCTGGAGCTTTTTTTTTTTTTACATAGGCACCTATTACCCCCCAGCCCCTGTCCTGATTTTTCACACTTGCTATCTGGTCACCCTATCCATGATAAACCAAACCTCATTGACCAGCCCTTAAATGAAATTCCTTTGCCCATCTACATGCTGCTTTGGTTCTCGCTGATATACTAAAACAGGACTCGTTACTGATTTGGGGAATAATGAACTTTGGTTTACATTTACCTAGGGAAGAGTGTCACTACCAGAGAGGACCCCTTCAAAGTATAATCTCTGTTGAAAGTTCTCCACAGAGGAAATGGTCACTGAAGTAACCCAGTGATGGCTGGTGAACCTTGAGGTAAGTGGGACATAGCAGGAAAATTAAAAAAAGCTTGGTCCCCTGGGTACTATATCTTGGTCCTGGAGTCACTGCGGTTGCACTGGGGCATGTGAAAGCTGGTCCCTGCAGTCTGGGTGTAAACTGTAGATTGCTCTAAAGTACTGCACTCTACCTGCCCACGTAGACCCTGCTGATGTGCTCTAAAAGGTATCTAGAACATGTGAAAGTAGTCCTATTTGAAACGGAACTATGTCAACGCAAAGTATATATCTTTTAGAGTCCGTCAGCAGGATCTATATGGGGTAGTCAGAGCGCAACATTTTAGAGTGCTTGACAGTCACTGCAGTCTGTGGCTTGGGCAGCGAATCCACCACCCCAAACCCCACTGAAAATCGCTGCAGCTTTGCCTCCTGATTGACCTTGGCTGCAGTCTGTGCATATGCCACAGGCGCAGTGGAGAAGAATGCCCTGCTACTAGATATATATAGTGAACACAGAAAATCTATAGCAGGCTGCTACGGATTTGCTGTATTCAAAATTGGTATGTAATCTCTCTCACAGACTCTTTCCCTCACACACAAATGTGTGGGGTATGTGTACTTTGGTGAGCCCCAACACCCTTCATACACGACCTGCCACTGAAGTAACCATTGTTGATTGTCTGTGTTCTATTTAGCTTGATTTTAAATAATTGTAGTTTTAATAAAACAGTCAGTTAATAATTGTGATTATTTTGCTTGTCTTTAATCCTGGTGTCCCCTAAGGCCAGGCAAAGAACCTCATGTGACTAAAATAGTTGGAGTCACATCCCTGAATTGGCATTAAGAGACAAAGACTTGGTTCCTACCATTTCTTGTGTCTCTAGAGTATATATTTTTAGTGTTTAGGGGATAAAATTATGTGGCACTCAATGCCTTAAACACTCTACCCCACGGGGCAGGCCGACAGAAAGAGGAGGGTATTATCATTTTTTCCCTAGCCGTATTTTCCATTCTTTGGCAAACATTATCTTTTTCCTCTTCTTCTGAATGAAGTTAAAATTAACATGGGTTCTTTTGTATAACTACATCATCTTATGTGATAATTACATCTTAGCTTTGCAGCCACAGAGGCTGATCTCAATGCCTATTACATCCATGGAAAAGTTCCAATTGGCATTGACTCAAGCTCACAGATCTGAAAGTACCTTTCAAAGGGAGGAAGTATCATTAGCCTCATTTTACATGGGGAAACTGAAGCACAAAGAAGAGACATGTTAAGGTCAATGTCACAGTGGGAATAGAATCCAAGCCTCCCTACTCCTAAATCCATTGTCTTACTCCTTGGACCACGCTGCCTGCTAACATTAAACCCAATCATGCAATCAAATATAACATAACAGGCAATGTCAGTGCAGTTTCAGTTGTGGAATAGTGTTTTCCTTCCGCAAAACCAGCTGAATGACAAAATATTTTGCAGATCCCACAAGATGTTACTTTTTAAATTAAAATACATATTTACAGTCCAGACTATTTCCTTCCTACCCTAATCAAATTATAATAAATTATATTTAAGGTATTTTAGATCAAATTTTGGCCCCAAAAACATTTTTACCATGAAATGTTTTGCCTTTCCAAGTTTTGACACAACCTTACTATTCTGCAATTTCCTGCTATGGCTTTACAATGCATAAAGAGATGCACATTTAAACATACACATCAACTGAATGTTTAAAGTATTCACAAATCAATGACTGCATAACTACCTATTCTCATTTTAACATAAATATCGTTAAACAGCAAAAGCTTTCAAAACAGCTGCTAAAAAAAAAGAGCAAGAGAGAGACAGACAGACAACTAGGTTAGATGTTAGGAGACGAAGAGAAATCTTTATATTTACTGATTATTTTCCAGCCTTTGAGGGCATGGTTTGATCTTTGTAAAAGGACAATAGCAAACATGTCAGTCAAAGACAAACAACAACAATGGATACTTGACCCTCAGCCTCAATCAACAAGTCTGCTCTTACTATCCCAAACAAGAATAACCGCAAGCCCTTAAACACCAAACCAAAGGCTGCACAACAAGATTCAGAGAAAGAGAAAGTCCTTGTGTTGCCCAGACAATAACCAGAATTAACCCGAGACTCCCACTTAACATTCCAAACACACCCAGGTAAAACCACACCTGACATGCTAATGAATGTGTCAGCTAGGTCCCTAACTTGCCTTTAAATTCAGTGGAAAACAGCACAAATGACAAGTGCATTGGAGGCTCAGCAGTGAAGAAGTTACCAAGCATCACAGCGTAATGACTTGCTGTAAAGAAAAAGTAAACATTTAATGATGGGAAAGAAAGTGGTGACAAACAGATAAGAATAGCCCAGACTTAACTGTTCAATTTAGCAGAAAAACAAGGCAAAGGCCTTCAATTCTCACTGGGCCCAATCCTGCAAACTCCTACTAAGCAAATTTCTTCAGCCGGGTTGAATACCACAAAATCAATGGGAGTTGGGGGAGGAATTCAACACCTTGCAGGATTGGAAGAGACAACAATCCACTTATCTGTGCAAAATCTCCTAATTCACCTCCCAAAGGCAGGGTCCAAATGCTCCCGGAAGTCTGTTGGGTATTATTACACAAACTCCATCATGATGGAGGGGCTGCCGGGCCAAATTTCATTGAGTGGCATTGCATGCAGGGTCATATCACCACCCACATCTGGTCTGGCCAACTTTCGGGCTGCTGGTCTTAATCTGAGTGGCACTGTGACACCATGTGCTAGGTTGCAATGCCATTCATTTGGTGGCCCTTTCAAACAGGGGGCCCAGATCAAATTTCTCCTCTTACCCTCCCCCCCATCCCAGGCAGCCCTGAATCAAACTTTCTGAGACCTTAACTTCTATTTCTTACAGATAAATTGATAGTTGGGGTGTGTAACTGGGTTTTCAAATCTAAGGCCCTGAGCTTGCAAAGACTTATGTGCTATGACTAGTCCCATTGAAGCCAATAAGAATATCCAGTGGGTAAAGTTAAGCACATGTGGAAGTGTCTGCATGACTGGGACCTAAATTTGTGAATTCCCCAAAGCACAACTAGAAAGAGCTGCATTTAAACTGGGACGGGGAGGAGGAAGGCAATAAATCATAGGCTCCTGTATTGTCACCTTAATATAGTTAGTATATTTCTCCCTAGCTTCTATGAGTACCAAAAATAGAAACAATCATGGAAGTATTTTTTCTGTTGCTTATGCAGCACGAGGATCTCTCCAAAATACAGGGAAAAGACTAGTTAAATTTCATTTACCGCACTGCATCCCATACTCAACCATTATCTAAGGGTACGTCTATGCTATCCGCTGGATCAGCGAGTAGTGTTCGATGTATCGGGGATCGATTTATCGTGTCTCGTCTGGATGCGATAAATCGATCCGCTAATTGACGCCCGTACTCCACCCTCGGCAGGAGGAGTAAGCGGCGTCGACGGGGGAGCCGCGGCAGTCGACTCGCTGCCGTGAGGATGGCCAGGTAAGTCGAACTAAAATACTTTGACTTCAGTTGCGTATCTTAGTTCGAACCCCCCGCTACTGTAGCCCGGGCCTCAGAGAATGCAAATGTGCTTCAGTCAATGAGAAACTAAGGGAGCGACCTTGCAAGGTGCCAAGTGACTTCTATGTTACCAACTCCTTCACAAAGGCATATTGTTTCATAGAAAATGTCTACAACAGACAGCGTGTCATGAGACTTTCAGGACAATTACCCGCTAAATTGCTAATGAGGAAACTGCCAAGACAAGGTCAGTGGCGTGATCTCATTCAGATCGTAGCCATCTACAGATACAACTGAGCAGGATGTCTTTAATATTACAGGCTGTGTCTATGCTAGCATTAAAAATTCCTGCAGCCTCAACAGTGGGAACACTAGTGTAGACCTGCTGCCAATGTTTGAGTCTCCACATTGAGGCAGCATTGTCTAATGGATAGGAACTGGGGCTGGGAGTCGAGAGATCTGGGGTGTATTCCTGGTATAGACAGTGAGCTGCTGTGTGACTTTTGTTTAACCTCCCACCTTTTATTTCTTTCGGGCAGGGATGATCTCTCACTATGTATTTGTACAGCACTCAGCACAATGGGGTTCCAATCTCAGTTGGGGTCTCTAGGCACTAACCCTAATATTATAAGTGATTAATATGCGGTGGTTGGACATGCCTTGTCTACACTAGAGCTACCATTGGAGACATGCATTAGAGGGAAATATTAAGAAAAAAAATAGGGTAGATAAGGCCAGTGGGGGCCTTCACCAGTCCTCTTCATTAATCCTGCTGTATACCACAGGCTATGGCAAATGTTTAAAGACATCTCCAATATGAAAAGTAGAAGAATTCATTAACCTTTTCATACCTAGATGAAACAAGATTCAATAAATGAACTCATGCTTATTTAATTTTCCACCAGACTTTTTCACAACCTCTCTGGTGACTGGGCAACAATATATTAAACAATAAGTCAGTGTAATTGCTTGAGTGAATTATCTATCAAATGTATCCAAACATGGGATGAAATGTAGCATAAAACAGCAACTTAGGCCCTTGTCTTGCAAGCCCTTGTGTGCGCAGACCTCTATGCGCGCAGAGACCGGCTGTGCAGAATCAGGGCCTTATATTTTATTCTCTAGAACACACAAACTTTTCCCAGAACAAAGACTATTTCTGCATAACAGAGGCAACTGCTAAGGGTGTGGTTATCATAAAGCACTTTCTCTAAGGGAATTTACTGTCCAATGCCATGCATAGTTCTTTCTGGCATCCCAGAGGTATAACAACACGCAGTTGAATTCTGCCCCTGGACTCATGCATGACTCAATGACAGCCTATCATGCATGCCCAAAGAGCAGAATTTGGCCCTAAATTCTTTACAACCAAGGCCCTGTCGTATTAGTTACACATTCAGAAAGATTCTTTACTTGTCCAGCCACGTCCTGTCAGCATGCCCACTACCACTTTGAGTTAATCTTACTTCTGAGTAGCATCTAGGCTCAGTATAAAATTTAACATGACGAGCTAGTGACTAATCACATCAACGATTGTGAAGTGAAGTCTGATATGAAATGCTGAGCTTTCAAGCAGTGTGCCATTTTCTGAGATGCTTGAGATCCTGTTTTACATTTCCACTGACTCCCCATATACACACATAGACACAGGATGGCGCAGAAGTACACATACACAATAATTCACTAGTATTGGTAGGTATGGGGGGGTGGGAGAGGATGACGACCTTACAGCAATTCAGTGGTAAGGCAACATACCTCTAAGGACCTGATCCTGCTCTGAAAACAGTGTGGGTAGATCCCTGTGCTAGCAGAGTCCCCACAGTGTCCACTCACACAGTTCTCAGTGTAGCATTGGAGCACTGAATGTTTGTTTTGATGCCTGCATGATGGAATAATCTTACAGAAGGATACAATGCAGATAGAAGAAAGATGACAGAGAAGAAGAAATGATACCCAGGTTTACCAAGGTATGGTCAGTTGAGCAGTATCTGGGATAGGTGCATGGAAGAGATCTTATTTATATACCTACTCCTGGATTACAAGATAGATTCTACAGGACTGGCTGGGTCATGATTGCTCTAACCTGCTCCAGCTGCTGTCATACCCCCCATGGGGTTTACAGCAGTCCAGGACTGCTCAGCTAAACCTCCTGCCATCAACCCTCTCCTTCTTTCTGCCTCCACCCTGGAACACCTCCAGGATTTCCGTGGCATTACCACAGAGCTATCCCTATAGCCCCTTTGTGCCTGCATAGCCAACATCACTGACACAAAGGCCCATAAGGCAACTATGGATGTGGCCCTCAACATTTGTCGGTGATCTTGGTGCTGCAGCATCTCCACGTGAAGCAGAGGAAGATATCACAATTACTGCAGGTACCAGGAATGATAAATGAGGAGTTTTGAATAAAACTGTACAAAAGTAACCCTTCAAAAGCATTCCCGAGCATGAAGCTAACTCACTTCTTTAAGCTGGAGGTCATCCCTGCCTTCTGCGATGCAAGCATGTCCTTTTAATGTTAGGTTGACTCTAAAGAAGTATGTGTGCTCTGGATGAGAAAGCTGGAAAGGTTTTAAATGCATCACAGGGGATGCAGAGTAAAGTAGTAGGTGCTATATCAGAAGCTGATCCTCAGTAGGCCCTTACTGCAAAATAGGATGACCACATCATATCCCAAAAGCATGTGTGCCAGGGTTCCATGCTCCAGGGAGTACTTTCAGCAACTGATACTACACAGAAGAGAACCCTTCACTGCACAGGTGGTATGAAATATTAAAGGTTACAGGTATCTAGAACTTGGAATGCAACAGTGAAGCAGACCCATTTTATGAGGACAGGGTGATGTAATGAATTACTTTTAACCTGATTGGTCTAACACAGAGCAATGATGTAGGCATCATGAATGTTTCCCAGAATGCAGTTCCACCTTGAGCAAGTACACTGGAATTTTCACACCCTCTGTATCTGATTACTTGGATTTACGTCCAGAGAGCTGGTTCAATTCTGAAATCTGACCAGAAGATGGTGAGTATAATTTGCCTCAATGTGGGCAATGCTGACAATTTTGTTTCCAATATTCAACTGCTCTTATTAAAAAAAAAAAAAAAAAAAAAACCCACTCAGCTCATCTGAATAATTTCACGTATTTAGATAAATGCACACTCATCAGTGATAACCATCTCCAAATTCTCACATTCCCTTCTAAAGCATCTTATCAGGAGAGAAACTTATTCCATTTGCTGCCATTCCATCCCCAAAGACCAAGACAAGACTCCAACTTTCTAAGGCCCTGACCCTGCATTAAGCTGTGTGGGCAGAACCCTGCATGCATGCAGAACTGATTGCAAGACTGAGACCTTAATGGGATAAACAATGGCTATGGTCCTACAAAGGGAGCCACAGGAACGTATCTTTGGAGGAGCTCGCATCGTCATAAGTGTCCACCCATGCAGACCTGTTTGCAGGATTCAGACCATTGATCTAAAGCTGGGGTCGGTAACCTTTCAGAAGTGGTGTACCAAGTTCACTGTAATTTAAGATTTCGCGTGCTAGTAATACATTTTAACGTTTGTAGAAGGTCTCTCTCTATGTCTCTATTATATAAATAAACTATTGTTGTATTTAAAGTAAATAAGGTTTTTAAAATATTGAAGAAGTTTCATTTAAAATAAAATTAAAATGTAGATCTTAGCAATTTAGTGTGATCCTTGCCTGGGATCCTTGTCTGGGGTTCCAGCCACCAGACCCGCTCAGCCCGCTGCCAGTCTGGGGTCCAGCCGCTGCCCTGCTCAGCCCGCTGCCGGTCTGGGGTTCCATTCACACAGACCGGCAGTGGGCTGAGCAGGGCCGGCGACTGGGACCCCGACTGGCAAGGGGCCGGCAGCCGGAACCCCAGACCAGCAGCAGACTGAGTGCTGCCGGCATCCCAGACTGGCGGCGGACTGAGCCACTCAGCCCCCCGCCGGCCCCACTCAGCCCGCCACCGGCCCGCTCAGCCCGCCATCGGCTGAGTGAATGGAACCCCAGGCCGGTGGTGGGCTGAGCAGCTCAGCCCGCCGCCACTCTGGGGTTCCGGCTGCTGGCTCCTGCCAGCCGGGGTCTCAGCCCACTGCCAGCCTGGGGTTCCCTGGGGGTCCCCAGGCCAGCAGCGGGCGCTGAGTGGGGCCGGCGGCCAGGACCCCGGCTGGCAACGGGGCAGCAGCCGGAACCCCAGAGGGGTGGTGGGCTGAGCCGCTCAGCCCGCTGCCGCATGCCATCAAAAATTGCGTGCCATAGGTTGCCGACCCCTGATCTAAAGAAAGGCCAGCCTAATTGCCTCTCCCATCCCCTTCCTGCTCCCTATACACCAGCGGTGGAGTGCGGCTGGCATAGAAGCTGGCTATGCTGCTTTGTGCCTGCTGAGAGCTCCCCTAAAGGAATTCTCAGCTAGCCAGTTAGGCTGATCCTGAGTCATGCAAAATGGATGGAATTTGGGAAGAGAATCTGGCCCCATGTCTCAGAAGGAGGCCTCTGGGCTAAATTGACAAGGGAAAATTCAGCTGAGCACTGCAGGACCTAATAGGTGGCATTCGCAACACTGAGTGAGGCACCCAGGCTCCCCAGGCATTGTATGGGGAGAATTAGGTGCATAAAAAGGATTCACAGAAGCAAACAAGCTTAGGAAGGGATGCCCAAGATAGCCAGTAGTAAATTATTTGCCTAAAAGTTTTTACTATCAATTAATTTAGTAAATTGTTATCACTTATATAACAACAGTGATTTTTTTTCCTGACCTGCAATCAAAACAACTTGCATCTTCTTCTTTACTGTGACACTGTATAAAGTACTCTGAACAAAAAGTGTTACTTACAGTTGTATGATGGGAGACGCTGCCTCCAATGCTAAGGTTTTTGAGAAGTTGAGGAGACCCGCCATACTGCCCCGAGATCTGCTTCCTGACTTCTGCTGCCACAGTTCTGAAACAAGAGAGGAACAATTTAACTTTTGTAAACCAGGGCAAAATGTAAGGTAGGTGGTTCTGCCGTAGGAATATTGCTGACCCGTGAGGACAGAATGTGTGTATCAGACTCCCCAGTACTTACAGAATCTACTGCAGGGCAAAAAATTCAGATTCTTAACCCAAATACAAACATTTTCCTCTTGTGCAGTGCATTTCCAAGCCACAACAAAATGAGACGGGACAACTAACTGGCTGAACCTGTCCATAGCAAGCTCCTTCCACTTTCCTCTGCGGAAAGACCTTCTGCAGCACTCTCGGTGCCCCCCAGCAGTTCAGACCTCAGTCACAAAGCAGCTCTTGTACGTGCCCACTCTCTCATTCCTGAACCCTGTGTGTGTGTGCCATGACTTCTCTTTCATCTCAATGATTACAGATTGGCAGAGACTTCTTTGCTGAAGTCCAACCCCCTCTACGCCCGGAATAGCTGTGTAGCCTAGAAAGTGGGTTGGGATAGCTGAAGAGGCAACACCTGGAAAATGCACTGACTGAGCCCTGGCCAACATTTAAAGCTATTTCTCCTAAGCTTGTCGAAATCTCAGGGGAAGGCAGCAAAAGTACCGCTGTGATGGCTCTGTAGCTGGAGGCTGAAACAGGCCCACATCCTCTGTGGCTCAGCACAGAAAAAGACATGCAATATACACTGACCCGCTCGGTTACAGTGCCAAATGTTCTCTGCTATAGGTGAATCCCACCATTACCACTGCTTTCCTCTTGGGCACAGGGGAATGCAATTATGCCCCTCTGTGCTTGCAGGATGAATCAAGTACACTGTGTCCCTGTAGCAGGGTGGTTACCCGCTCCTGCCCTGAGGGGTTTAAAACAGCCCTGGAGGAGGGCTGTGGAAGGGCAAGATGCCTGGGCTGATTGGGAGGAAGCAGGCTCAGCTGGGGCCACGCCCCAATCAGGGCCCAGCTGGCCCTATAAAGGCTTGAGCTAGGAGCTCAAGCAGACAGTTCCTCTCTGTGTTCAGAGAGAGAAGGGCCTGGCTGTAGGGAACTTAACCAGGTATCTGGAGTAGAGCAGGGCTGGGGAAAGGCCAAGGGAGCTCTGGCCTAGGAAAGCCCTGGGCTGCAGGCCTGGTAAAGCCTATTAGGTACTGGGTTGCAGGGGGCAGCCCACGGGTAGCCAGAGGCAGCAAGTCCAAACCCCTTTGCATGTGATGAGTGGCTTATATGCTCCAGTCTGCCCCAGTGAATGGGGGCTAGATGAGGCCTGGCAGTAGCCAAGACTGAGGTGAAGTGGGGATAGTGGGTGGGTGTTCCCCTGGGTGGGGAGACCCTGAGACTGAGGGGTTACTGCCAAGGGGGCAGCACCCCAGAGAAAGGGGCACTGAGTCCTGGGGGAGGACATGGGGGGGGCAGCAGTAAGGTGGATCACCAGCCTGCAGAGTGTGCTCCTGGCTGGAAAATGGGCAAATTCCCAAGGATGACCAACAGGAGGTGCTGCAGGGGTGAGTCCACCCCCTTACAGTCCCATTTGCTTTTTTTTTTATGTTCCTAGACAAGCGGTTCTCTTCCGCCCCCCTCCCCCCATCACAGGGTAACGTTAAAACATAAGACAGCTTTATTTACAAACAGCAGCAAAGGGACCGAGACAACATACGGAAAAACATGGGTTAAAAAAAGGAACATCCCTAAAAACAACACTGGGCCAAATCCTGGGCCTTAGGTTGTTCACAGTGCTCCACCCTGCAACCCACTGGAAACCTTCCCATAACCTTCGAAGGGGATGGAGATGGAACACTCCCACCAGAAACTGAGCTGGTCAAAGTGTTTCAAATTTTGAAACCTTGACCAAAAAAAAAATTTGTCAAAAGAATGTCACCCAGCTCTTTGCAATCCCCTCTCTCAGGAGCCCACCCCATTAGCCGAAGGCAATGCCCAGCCTCAAGTCAACCCCCAAATATCTTCCAATGTTTTTTTCAAACACAGCAGGCTTTGTGGTGTAAATCAGCAGAGGCATGGCTAATTGAGCTAGCTCTGACTTAACTCTTAGGTAAGCTACCATAGGGTGTGATGGGCTGTTCAGGCTCCATCTGCTGGAAAGAACCTTTCTGAGCAGGGACTTAACAACAGGGTCTGCTCTCATTGTATGGAGTGCCAAGGAACTCGGCAATGGCGAGTGCAATGGGGCTGACAGCGGGGGGGTGGGGGTGGGAGGGAGGAAAATCTATTAAAAGGAAGAGGCTAGAACAACCAGGCCTAGTGTGGAGAGCAGATGTTTCCTCGGTCCAGAGAATGGAGGTAAGGTTAGCTAGAGGAAGCACTATTTTACCTTAAAAATAACTTGGACTATAGAAAACTGTTTTTATGCACTCTGGCTGCAAGAAGTCATTTGCTTCATATTTGACTTTACCACAGGAGGCTTTGTTTTCATTTCCAGAAGCTGAAAGTTGAATGTAGACCAGCCAGCTCCTGCTGGGGACCGACAGACAGCCTATTCTCTTCCACAAGGATCTATCGTCCTTGTGTTAGTTTTTCCCCTATCCACTGGGTTGTTAGTATTAATAGAAAAGTTTGGAATGTACTAAAATGAGTCTTAGACATGGAAAATATTGTGCATCTATAGCTGATGAGACTTAAAAGCATGCCTTATGTTGCAGATGATCCTGGCTTTAAACCTGATCCCTTACTTGTTGCGTGTTCTGTGTAATTCCTCAGGCAACACAGAGCAGAGCTCTTCATTGCAGGGCTGGTATGAAAGACTAGAGGCTACAGTTATCTAGGACTTGGAATGCAATGGGGAGAGGAAAACAAATCTTTCCAGAGATTTACAGATCTAAATATTGTTTCTAGATGGAAAGTTTAGCCAGAGGAACCAATTTACCTTCAACTGTGAAGCCACAGATGATGTCTAGATATGTTCCTAAATGTTGCACCTCTGGCAATGTGGTGGCTTCTTTAAACTTGACACCATCATGTAACAACCCATTCTATTCTGATGTAGTTCTTAGTTCTGTTATTCTTTATAGGTTCAGCACTTGCATGATAATGACCTGGGTGTTTGGGAATTCTTGCAGTGGTAGGAGGGCAAAAATGGAGATTTGTCCCAGTTTCAAGCAAGGGCCAGTTACACTACAATTGTGGTGTTGCCTGGCTACACTAGTTTGCATGAGTGCAGCTATGGCAGTTGAAATAATCAGTACTGACAAGGCCTTAGCTAGGTAATTCAGTGCAGTACAAGCCTGCATGGAGGGTAGGAGAAGGGATGAAACATAATAAAAAAAAAGGGGGACATTGCTATAACCATGAGATGGTGCTTCTTTGAAGGATTCTCCACTACTATCATTCTAATCTTCCGACTGTCCAAACAAAGACCTAGCTAAGTACTTCTGTCCAACAAACTAGAATCCTCTTCTCACAACAGAGAAAAGTGAGCAGACTAAGAGGAAAAAAAATGAACCTAAGTCTAGAAGCCAGAAATTGTGAAGTGTTTGGGATGATTTATAAAATCAATGGAATCATGATATCTGAGCCCCCAGCAGGAGTACAAAACAGTGAAGGAATGTGCTATAGCAGTTAGGCTAAAAAGGCTGTAATGCTCCAAAGATAATCAGAAAAAGCTTTCCTGACACAAGCCTCTGATTCAAAGACTCTTGTGGTGGTATAGAATAAAATGAACAACAATGGTAAAGCTTTTAACTGGAATGACAAATCAAGAATTAGTTCTGCCGTAGCCATCTGACGCTAACATCATACTTAGTTTATCTGGAATTCTTAGACAAATATTCCACAACTTTGTCACAGGACAGTCACATGACTTAAAGTACACTTTTTCCTAGTAACACTCTTTCTGACCTTATTCTTCACTGGGTAATTACTGTGAACATATGTGATATCAGAAAAATACAGAATATGCCAAAGGAGGGGGGCAAATCCCCTAGGAGCCCGTTTTTAAAGAAAAACAAAACTAGTCTTGTTTAAGTACTATCACTAACTAGAAAGTGAGCTGCAAGCAAAACCAAACTTAATTGCACTTTATATATGATGAAGAATCAGTAAAGACTGTCTCCATCTTCCTCCCCTCCCCCCCCCCCATCCTCCCACAAAGCTTCCTGATTGCGTGGGGTTTTTACACTGGAAATACTAGGTCCTTGGCAATGATATCAAAGTTAACTGAGCTGCAGATCCTCTTACTTCTCACAGCAGAGAAGGGAGGTTGGAAAAGAGGATGTGGAGTCTTGCTATTATTCTATCTACTCATGTTTACTGGCATGACCAGTTAAATCAAATCAGTTACTTATATCAAAGTATAAATAGAATTGAGTAGCTGTCCAGGACAGATGTTAACAATGAGTTTCTAATCATGTCTACTTGCTGGTGTTACTCTCTTCTAAACTAGAAGCAGGCTGCTAAATACTATGAAGACCATACATCATCTTTCACTTCTCCCTAAAACATGCTGTTTTTACTCGCATTTTAATATGAGATCTTATTTTGTCAAGTAGTTTGAGGAAGTATCTTTCCCATAGTTCTCTATATTTTGAACTGTGGAATAAAAAATGTCTGTTTCTCTCTCCCATCAAGATTGTTACTCTTTCTGGCTTTCCAGTTCTTTTGTCTTGTTTATGATCCTTAATCCCGTATTTGGTGATGCTCTGCCTAGAGTATTTCACGGTAGAAAGACAGCCTTACAGTAAAGTAAACTTGCAGATCTATAACAATCAAGCTGCTTCTCTTTGAGCAGTTCAGAGAATTCTGTTCAATGTTTCTGTTTTAAAAAGGAGTTTGAGCATTGTTCATTTCTCAGTTGGATAATTGGTAGCATGGCTTTGAGCATCAGTGAATGTTATTCCACTCCCAGATCTGAAGTTTGTGTATTGGTCTTCTAAGCTTTGTCTACATTGGGGATAATTTCTGGAAGATTTTTCTGGAGGGAATATAACTGGTTCTAAACCTGATAAGAATCTGAGGAAAACTCCCCCAGTGCAGACCAGTTCCAACTGCTCTGGGATAGGAGTGTGTCTTGATTAAGATGACACCAGAACTACATATCTTGTGGGTTTTTTCTGTTGGTTAGCAGAGGAATAACCCTGTTCTAATACTACCAATATAGTAAAACCGATAGATTTCTACAAAGGCAAACAACTGTCTCATCCCTGAGCTGCAGTGGGAGGAGCTGCGGCCCAAGTTACATTCCTGTAAGGGGTTCCCCCAATGAACTTATCAAGATCCTCCACCAAAGAGGGAAATTACTTCTAATATGAACTTACACCAGGAGGAAGCAACAACTGAAAGGTTCCTCTTTTGTCTTGAGGTCCACCTTTAGTGATGAACTGTTCTCCTTGCCCTTATTCCATTGACCAGTCAGTCATTTTTCTGAACTCTCTCTAGAATGGTGTACACTCAAACACGTTTGAAAGCCAAAGGTTAAACAGGTGCAAAAGTCCCAGCACTTACTGTATCTCTTTAGGGACTGGGGGGCTGAGGTTGGGGAGAGGGAGTGCTGATGCTTTCACTAACGGTACCTTGCACTTCAGCCTCTTCTAGTTTGCTGCATTTGTGATACCAGCTATAAAGCTATTTAATGTGAAGATGACATTACCATGTCCACTGCATTTGGTGGCTGGTCCTGTGCCCACTGAAGCCAATGAGGGCTCTGATATTGGTTTCAATAGGTGCAGGATCAGACCATCTCAGCATGTGAATTATTTGGGCTAAGAACAACCCTCAATCTCTACTGGACCTAAGCAGACTATGGGCCAGAGACTTACATGCCATCTTGGCAGTATAAGGGGGCATTAAAGTGGGTTAAATGTAAATTTACTCTCTTTAAGGCCCCTTTATATTGCCTGAGGTGTAAAGGGGGGCTTCAATATGAATGAGATACTGGCCCTGAATGTAACAGATGGAAGAAAGTGTAATAATATCAAAGAAGGAAGATAACTAGCACAACCTACTAACATACAGGAGGTCAGAATCCAGGATTCCAGCTTTTTAGACGGAATGCTGAGCCCCTGAAGAAGGTTGCTTCATGCTTTAAAACCCTTCTGGGTCCCACCAAGAACAATGCGCTTAAGAGGCTCTGTACTAAGGCCTTGCCTAAACTAAAAAGTTGTACCATTTCACTGGTATCGCTCAAGTGATACAAGTGTGGATGGAATTATATTGGTATAAAGGTGCTTTATACCAAAATAGCTATTCCCACATGAGGAGGCAAGTAACTAAACTGTTACAGAAGTACCTTTGTATCAGTGTAACAGCATCCACAGTAGAGTTTATACTGACATAACTATACTTTTTTTTAAAAATCACATGCCTAACTGATCTACATATACTGGTACAATTTCAAATGAAGACCAGGCATTAACTAACCCACCTCAGCCGGGAAAGTCAGCTCAACACTGAGGTCTTTTTAGGTAGGATGAGGGAGGAATAGTGCATACATAATAGTCAAAGTGCAGGCCAAGAATTTTGCATCTTTGTGAACACTTCCAGTAAGAGAATGTTGCACTGCAGTGGTAAGATTGACATTTTATAATAGAGATATTGGGAAGTGTTGTGAAACAGCTGCAACAGTCTAGCACCGCTGCTGTTGCTCATAGTAAAATAACCTAATAGTGATGAATGTATATCACTGATGGGACTACTGTTCTGCATACACTTCTGAGGTAGACCATGTTGGTTGGGGGAAATAGTAAACAATGTATCAGTGCTATGATGACTAGGAAGCACAGAATTACCTGGAGAACATTTCAGAAAAAGTAATAACTAAAGTCTATATGCTTCCTCACTCAGAAAATTCTTCCCTAAAACTACTCTAAATCCAACCCTGAATCCTGCACACACACCGGCAGGTAATCCTACAAATTGTATTCTGCTTTAATATTAACCAAAGTGTGTGCTAGCTACATAAACATACTCGCTACAGGCCAAATTTAGTACTGTGTGACTAGCTCTAGGAGTAAGGCAAACAGGATGTCAATGTGTGAAAAATGTAACACGGATATTCTACTTCAAACAATGGCATGAAAATTAAAACAAGAGAAGGCTTCCGACAGCCACAGGGAAAAGCCCTAGGAACCTACAAGTGCAAGCAGTTTGCTTGTGGCCAGAGTTCAGATTCTAGGACTCCACCACAGCAATGTTTTGAGGAGCAATTTGTGTATTAGTATAAGTACAAAAATATGTTCCCTTGCTTCAGAATTCCTAAATACTGCTCTACCAGAATAACTGGACATAGGGCTTATCCAGTCACATCCATTAACAGTAGTTTTGCTCAGCCTTCTGGCTAAGAGAGGTGAAAACATTATTAACCTGTTCATGTGCAGGTAAAATTCACATATACAGTAAATCACATACTCCATGTCAGGAGTTCCATAACTCTTCTCTGCAACTGTCAGAAGGGAAACATCTGTACCTGCACAGTGTCATTTGGTTGATTTTAAACACAACAAATGACTACAGCACTGCAAGGTATACAAAGATGGCATTATAGCAACTTTTCCCCCTTCCTATATTGTGAGGTTAACATCTGTAACACTGGTTGGGAAACTTGAAAGCTACTCCACTAGAGCCAGACAGAGACGTCACAAAGGGAGGGTGGCAAACTATTGTGTAGACTCTTCACTGAAGCTGCAGAACTCACAAATTCTTACTCCTGACTTTCCTAGAACTCCTATCTCTCATGCAGCTGTACTCATGACAGCAAGCTAGAACCAGGAAAAGTGCCCTGATGGCAAAACCAGCTCCTGCCTAGGGTCCCGATTTTATAGGGACAGTCCTGATTTTTGGGTCTTTTTCTTATATAGGCTCCTGTTACCCCCCCCCCCCCACCCGCATCCCGATTTTTCACACTTGCTGTCTGGTCACCCTACTCCTGCCACACCACGTGATGGGAAGAGGTATGGTGAAATTCTTGGGCCATCAATTTTTCATATCAACCTTTAATACATTCTAATAAATCTGAAGCCCCTCTTCTCTCCTGCCTATTCCCTAAGAAGGAAAGAGCACAGAGCTGCATTCTCTCCTGGAACCCCTGCAATGGGAGGGATAGCACTCTCCCCTCCCCCACCTCTTCCCATGAATCACTGCAGCTTTCCCATTCAGAAAACTGAAAGTGACATTCAGTTCATGGCTGCCCAGAGCCATCTGAATAGCAGCAGTGAAACTTACCCTGGTCTAGATAATTTCACTCTGCTTCTTGGGAAAGGAAGGAGCAGCCACAGAGACCCTTAACCAATCTGGTATCAGGCTCTCAAAAACAGCACTGCATCAGTTCACATTTGGAAGCGCTTGCGGCTGGAAATGTAACTTTTAAAAAGGCTGTAGGAAGTTGCTAATGGAATTCTTTTAAATTCTGCTCTGTTTTAAAAAAAAAAAAAATTCATATTACAAATGTTATATACAGCTTAGTGTTTGCACAGGCAGGGCTGGCTCCAAGCACCCAAGCACATGCTTGGGGCGGCACCTGGTAAGGGGCGGCGGGGGGAGCGCGGCGCGGCATTCCGCCGGGGGGGGTGCTCCGGCGGCGCTGGGGGGGGTGGGCTCTGGTTGCGCGGGGCTCGGCGAGGGGGCGGCGTGGGCACGGCGCTGGAGCGGGGTTCCGGGTTCCAGCAGCGCTCGGCGCGGGGGGGGTGGTGGCACTCGGCGGGCGGGGTTCAGGGGCGGCGCTTTTTTTTTGCTGCTTGGGGCAGCAAAAAAGCTAGAGCCGGCCCTGTGCACAGGTCTCTAGACAAACAAACTAGCTGGCTTATGACAGCATGTATGAGGAAGGGAGCTGTAGCTCCCATTTTACAGACGGGACTGAGGCAGAGGTTAAGTGACTCTCCCAAGGTATCTGTGCTGAGCTGGTGCTAGAACTCCATGGGATTCCAGACCCATGCGCCTTCCAGTAGATGAATCTGTGACACATACATTTGGTCAATAGAGGAAGAATTATATTCCAGTAGTTTTAAATTCTTGATACAATGTCTGAGTAATATTTTATACTAGTACAGCCTTAGCATTGTACCCATATATCTAGACAGCACACATGGAACCGCTCTAATTTTTCACCTGGTACAAAAGCATAGGTGAAATGCACAGTGCAGAATACTGTTAGCAAGACCTGCCCGCTGTGTATTTAATGTAAGGCGTTTTAATGAAACGCTGAATTGAGGTGACACCATGTACACATATATAAATACACAATAACAACTGAGGATGGAGCTTAGGCCGGGGATCTCCTTCCCCCACCCCCTTTTGTGGCAGAATGAGGAAACACAATCTCCACCGCAACCCCAGAATTGCTTTTGTTGTTTTGATTAGAGCAAATCCGTGGCCACCTTGGGCCAAGCGGCAAGGCAGCCTTCTCTTTCCGAAAGGATCTTACCTGCTACCAGCGGGGGTCAAAAAGCCAGGAGCAAAAAATTACAGAAGTGTTTTGGTTCTTCACGCTGGACATCTCGCGCTGCACCCCACCCACCCACCCCGCTGCACTGACAGCGCCGGCCAGGGGGGCGTTGGGAAACCTGTCAGCCTGCATAATGGGAATGTGGCGGACCCTGGGTTTCTCCAGCATCCAACGTACGTAAACAAACCTCCCCAGATCTTCCCTCGGAGCGCAATGCACCCACACCCCCCTGCATCCCAGCCGCTCACGCCCCCCACCCTAGATCGGGACCATGCACAGACATGATGCAACCTGGGGCAACACAAAACGAACCGGCCCCACCCGGGCGGATGAAAACCCGGGAGGGGGGAACTGAACAGCAGGGCGGGTCAGCGGGGCATCTCCTGCCCCGACTAGGCCCCTTCTGCCGCGACCGGCCCAGCCCGGCGCTCAGTGCCTGCCGGGCGCTGCTCCAGCGGGAGGCTACAGTGTGGCGCACGCCTCCCGGGAGCGCGGCGCTCCGCCCGGGCCCTTTACCTGCTGATCTTCTGGGCGAAGGCGCGGCGCTCGGCCATGGCTGCGGCTGCTCGGGCTGGGAGCACAGCGCGTCTCCCCGCGCCTTCCTCGCGGCCGCCGCTCAGCCTGGAGCAGCCGAAGGAGCCGGGAAAGGGAGCCGTAATGCTCCGGAGAGACACGCAGCCTGAATTTGCCGGCCCAGCATGCAACCAGATTCCACGCTGACAATCCCATCCCACCCCTTCCAGGCAAGGGGGCGGGGGAAGGGGGAGGATGAGCCGCTCTTAGCCGATATGCGGTACGGCGGCGGGGGGAGCCCAAGGGCTGTCTGAGGAGTTATTGTCCCATTTTAGGGCGGGGGTTAGGGTAGAGCTGCCCCAGGCCCCCAAATCTCCTCTTGGGGCGTGACTGGGAGTCTCCCTTCCTCCGCCCTAGCCAGCGCTGGGAGGGGGGACCACGACACGCTTCTTAACGCCATTGAAATACATGGAAGAGGGGAGCCGGGGAGCTTTGCAGGCAGGCCCTGGGGAGAAGCGACAGGGCAGAGATTCTGCTGGACAAGGCAGGGAGCGTCCCTGGCTGGCAGATGATTCTTTTCAGGCCTTTCCCAGTGAGGGCGCTTAAATAGACGTGTTGGAACCCACATCCCAGCTCCACAGGGTGTGGAAATCCAGCCCCTGACTTGGGCCCCACAATACATGGGCCATGCTTTGTTCCACAGTGTCAGCCTGGAGTCAGTCTGTCAGACTGTCAGCTCTCTGGGCAGGGGCGCTATTGCTGTACACTACACAGGGTTAAGCAGGCTGTTTTCCCCTAACCAAATAACATCGATCTCTTACTGATAAGTATGATAACACTTCTCACAAGGAGATCGCTAAGCGCTTTGCAATTATTGTAACATATTTAGCCTCACACCATCCCTACAAGTAGGATTATCCTCATTTTACAGATAGCAAAGTGAGGCATAGAGAGGCCAAGTGATTTACCCAAGGTCACACATACCATCTAGCACAGGGAATTGAACCCAGGTTGCCTAATTCTTAGATTTCTACCCAAGTCACTGGGTCATTCTTCCTCGCTAGAAACGTGGGTTGCTGGCCATTCTAACTGGTGAGTGCA
Organism: Chrysemys picta bellii; assembly: GCF_011386835.1. Classification (NCBI taxonomy): domain Eukaryota; kingdom Metazoa; phylum Chordata; order Testudines; family Emydidae; genus Chrysemys; species Chrysemys picta. Next base: position 17,211,659 of record NC_088798.1, read on the forward strand.
TTCTCCCAACTGGGTTCAGATTACAGACATTTTGAAAGAATCCTGAAATACCTTTTGGTGTAGACAAGACATCATTGTGCTGTGACTCTTACATTTTATACCTTTTGATTTAGTCAAGTAACAAGCCAAAAGGTCAATTTTTCTGCATTTTTTTTTCATTTTATTACATCCATTCTGCCCTCTGCCCCTCTGTTTTGTCCATTTGCATCTTTAAGTGATGGAGCTGTCTTCATTTGTCACACGGCACCTAGCACAATGGGCCTTGATCCTTTCACTAGGCGCTGCTGTAATACAAGTTATCAATAATAGCCATATAATGTTGCACACTGATGATCGGATACACTTTGTGCTTGCCTAGCAGTTCTTCATCTAAGATCTCAGCATGCTTTAGAAAGGGGAAGTATTGTTATTCCCATTTTACAGATTAAACATAAAATCATAGAACTGGTGCGGGCAGAGGGTGCAGCAGAGGCAGCTGGAGCCCCAGCCCTTTAAATAGTCCCCGAGCCTCCCTCTATCCCAGGGCTCTGGGGGCTATTTAAAGGCCTGGGGCTCCCCTGCTTCTACCGCCCTGGCCCTTTAAATAGCCGAGGGAGCCCTGGGGAAGCGGCGGGGCTCCAGCGGCTATTTAAAGGACCAAGGTAGCTGGAGCCCCACACCCCCTGCCCTGCCCGCAGCCAGCCCCTGTGTCCAGCCAGCCCTGCACCCCCTGCCCACAGCCAGCTCCTACTGCACCTCCTGCCCTGCCTGCAGCCAGCCCTGCACCCCCTGCCCACAGCCAACCCCTGCCCCACGCACACCCCTGCAGCCCAGCCCTGCACCCCCTGCCCTGCCCACACCAGCCCCGCACCCCCTGCCCTGTCTCCAGCCAACCCTGCCACACCCCCCTGCCTGAAGCCAACCAGTCCCGCACTCCTCTGTCTCCAGCCCTGCCAACCCCTGCCGCACCCCCCTGCAGCCTTGCCTGAAGCCAGCCAGCCTGCCCCACACCCCCCTGTCTCCAGCCAGCCCCGCACCCCTTGCCCTGCTTGCAGCCAGACCCTACCTCCAGTCAGCCCCTGCCCTGCCTCCAGCCAGCCCCATGTCCACTGGTGCCCTGCAGTTCCCAGGGCAGTAACCCTGAACACCTGCTTCAATGAGGGGGGCAGGGAGAAGCTGGGACCCACACATGTGCACACCACTAGGGTGACCAGACAGCAAGTGTGAAAAATCGGGACAGGGGGTAGGGTAATAGGATCCTATATACGAAAAAGACCCAAAACTCGGAACTGTCCCTATAAAATCGGGACATCTGGTCACCCTACCACACCCCCAGGGAGTGGCGGGGACCCACACACGTGAAACGGAGCTCATTAATAACCGATCATATGATCATAATATATATGCAATGTACATAATATATAATTTTATTATTTATATAGTTATGGAAAGTAAATAATACATGGAAGAAATTAAAGGCTTTCTTTTACATGTTTTTTTTTTTTTGTTAGTCATCCCTGCCGGGCCCCGCCAAAAATGTTCGAATTGGGCCCCGCACTTTCTAAAGCCGGCCCTGACTTCAGTCACCCTGATATTTGCTGGGAGAGCAATACAGCGGTGCACAGACAATCCAGGAAGTTTTTGGAAAGTGTAGGGGACAATTTCCTGGTGCAAGTGCTGGAGGAACCAACTAGGGACAGAGCTCTTCTTGACCTACTGCTCAAAAACAGGGAAGAATTAGTAGGGGAAGCAAAAGTGGATGGGAACCTGGGAGGCAGTGACCATGATATAGTCGAGTTCAGGATCCTGACACAAGGAAGAAAGGAGAGCAGCAGAATACGGACCCTGGACTTCAGAAAAGCAGACTTTGACTCCCTCAGGGAACTGATGGGCAGGATCCCCAGGGAGACTAACATGAGGGGGAAAGGAGTCCAGGAGAGCTGGCCATATTTTAAAGAATCCTTATTGAGGTAGCAGGAACAAACCATCCCGATATGTAGAAAGAATAGTAAATATGGCAGGCGACCGGCTTGGCTTAACAGTGAAATCCTTGCTGATCTTAAACGCAAAAAAGAAGCTTACAAGAAGTGGAAGACTGGACAAATGACCAGGGAGGAGTATAAAAATATTGCTCAGGCATGCAGGAGTGAAATCAGGAAGGCCAACTCACACTTGGAGTTGCAGCTAGCAAGGGATGTTAAGAGTAACAAGAAGGGTTTCTACAGGTATGTTAGCAACAAGAAGGTGGTCAGGGAAAGTGTGGGCCCCTTACTAAATGGGGGAGGCAACCTAGTGACAGAGGATGTGGAAAAAGCTAATGTACTCGATGCTTTTTTTGCCTCTGTCTTCACAAACAAGGTCAGCTCCCAGACTATTGCACTGAGCAGCACAGTATGGGGAGGTGGTGACCAGCCCTCTGTGGAGAAAGAAGTGGTTCGGGACTATTTAGAAAAGCTGGATGAGCACAAGTCCATGGGACCAGATGCGCTGCATCCGAGGGTGCTAAAGGAGTTGGTGGATGCGACTGCAGAGCCATTGGCCATTATCTTTGAAAACTCATGGCGATCAGGGGAGGTCCCGGATGACTGGAAAAAGGCTAATGTAGTGCCTATCTTTAAAAAAGGGAAGGAGGATGATCCGGGGAACTACAGGCCAGTCAGCCTCACCTCAGTCCCTGAAAAAATCATGTAGCAGGTCCTCAAGGAATCAATTTTGAAGCACTTAGAGGACAAGAAAGTGATCAGGAACAGTCAGCATGGATTCACCAAGGGCAAGTCATGCCTGACTAGCCTAATTTCCTTTTATGATGATATAACTGGCTCTGTGGATGAGGGGAAAGCAGTGGACGTGTTATTCCTCGACTTTAGCAAAGCTTTTGATACGGCGTCCGACAGTATTCTTGCCAGCAAGTTAAAGAAGTATGGGCTGGATGAATGGACTTTAAGGTGGATAGAAAGCTGGCTAGATCATCGGGCTCAACAGTTAATGATCAATGGTTCCATGTCTAGTTGGCAGCCAGTATCAAGTGGAGTGCCCCAAGGGTTGGTCCTGGCGCCGGTTTTGTTCAATATCTTCATTAATGATCTGGAGGATGGCATGGATTGCACCCTCAGCAAGTTTGCAGATGACACTAAACTGGGAGGTGTGGTAAATACGCTGGAGGGTAGGGATAGGATACAGAGGGACCTAGACAAATTAGAGGATTGGGCCAAAAAAACCTGATGAGGTTCAACAAGGACAAGTGCAGAGTCCTGCACTTAGGATGGAAGAATCCCATGCACTGCTACAGACTAGGGACTGAGTGGCTAGGCAGCAGTTCTGCAGAAAAGGACCTAGGGGTTACAGTGGACGAGAAGCTGGATATGAGTGGACAGTGTGCCCTTGTTGCCAAGAAGGCTAATGGCATTTTGGACTGTATAAGCAAGGGCATTGCCAGCAGATCGAGGGACGTGGTTTATTTGGTATTGGTGAGGCCTCATCTGGAGTACTGTGTCCAGTTTTGGGCCCCACACTACAAGAAGGATGTGGAAAAACTGGAAAGAGTCCAGCGAAGGGCAACAACAATGATTAGGGGGCTGGAGCACCTGACTTATGAGGAGAGGCTGAGGGAACTGGGATTATTTAGTCTGCAGAAGAGAAGAATGAGAGGGGATTTGATAGCTGCTTTCAACTACCTGAAAGGGGATTCCAAAGAGGATGAATCTAGACTGTTCTCAGTGGTACCAGATGACAGAACAAGGAGTAATGGTCTCAAGTTGCAGTGGGGGAGGTTTATGTTGAATATTAGGAAAAACTTTTTCACTAGGAGGGTGGTGAAGCACTGGAATGGGTTACTTAGGGAGGTGGTGGAATCTCCGTCCTTAGAAGTTTTTAAGGTCAGACTTGACAAAGCCCTGGCTGGGATGAGATTTAGTTGGGGATTGGTCCTGCTTTGAGCAGGGGGTTGGAGTAGATGGCCTCATGAGGTCCCTTCCAACCCTGATATTCTATGATTCTGGGAGCTGCTTGAGGTAAGCACCGCCTGGACCCTGCGCCTCTGAGCCTCTCCCTGTACCCCAACTCCCTGCCCCAGCCCTGATCCTCCTCCTGCCCTCCATTCCCCTTAATCCCAGCCTGGAGCACCCTCCTGAACCCCAAACTCCTCATCCCCAGCCCCACTCCAGAGCCTGCACCTCCAGCTGGGGCCCTCACCACCACCCCCAACCCTACTCCCCAGCCCAGAGCCCCTTCCTGAACCCTGAATGCCTAATTTCTGGCCCCATCCCAGAGCCCGCACCCCCAACCAGAGCCCTCACCCCCTCCCGCACCCCAACCCCAATTTTGTGAGCATTCATGGCCCGCCATACAATTTCTATTCCGAGATGTGGCCCTTGGGCCAAAAAGTTTGCCCATCCCTGTTCTAGATGTTTGCCATAATTAAGTCACACCTTGATTGCCATGACATCACAATGAGACCATTTGTTCGCTTTAAGAAGTAATAGCCACTCAAAGCTATGAGAAACTGGTCTCAATCTGATGTGTGGGCTCAATACTTCACTCCAGTGAATTTATGTAGCTCTAATACACATTAATTTCACTTTATGTGGCTTCAGTTCCAGTTCATGTAGAATCACATTCCCTGAGTTTGGTTTCAAACAATCCCTGAAGCTCAAGGTAAAACTAAGATGAATCTACCAAGTTTCACCTGGTTTTGAACTTGAACCATGAAAATTTTGCATGGTTTTTCTAATGAAACCATAAACAGATCCAGGTTCTTTCCCTTTAACAAACCTTTTGTTGAATGCTGCTGTTACTATTTGCATTGCCTAGGGGCCCCAGTCATAGACCAGAACCCATTATGATAAGTGCTGTACAAACACAGACCAAAAAGACGGGCCCTGCCCAAAAGGGCTTACGGTCTAAGTATAAGACAAAAGCCAACAGATAGATATAGACAAATGGGGGAGTCCAAGCCAACAATGCGTCATGATAGGCAGTGGTCTTTGCATAGTAGCAGCCTAACCATTGTCACTGACCTATGAATTTTAAGTTTGTGATTAAACCAGTTACATTTCACTTAGTATAGTGTTTGCAAAAACTGAAACCATCTCTACTATTTGCAACAAGGCGAAAGCCAGAGCAAATACTGAACAAATGGCTTTAACTGGAGAAAGGAGGGCTTTGTGGAGACAGCAGGAGTAGCTGAGAAGAGAGTTGCTGGGCTGCAAAACAGATGCCCTGTCTCCACAAGGGAAATCTTCTAAAACATTTTCACTGTTGCTAACACTGTTCCTGCTCACCATGTTTAGTGTAGGCTAAATTGTAATAGGGTCTAAAAACCTTGTCAGCTGCCCATCTTCTAAGGCTCCTAATGATGCTAACACCAGTGATGACAAGGTCACAGTGAATGGACTCTGACTTCATCAGGGCTAATGGGCTAGATCAGTGGTTCTCAAACTTTTTTTTTTTTCATGGACCACTTGAAACTAGCTGAGGGTCTCAGTGCACCATTTAATGACCTTTCCAAATGTTTGTACCATTAGCTAACTATTGTAAAGCACTTTGGATAAAAGCACTATATAAAAAAAACCTTAATAATAATTAACATTTTTTGTTCTACAAATAAAAGCACACAACTCATATTTTAATATCAGTAGTCTAACCTTTCTAATGCGATGGATGTGCCCTCTCTCCCCTGCCGTGGCAGCACCCGAGCTGAGGCTGGGAAGGAGGGGGGTCTCTCCCCTGCCACAGCAGCCACAGAGCTGAGGCTGGGAAGGAGGGGGGTGGGGGGGTCTCTCCCCTGCCACAGCAGCCACAGAGCTGAGGCTGGGAAGGAGGTCTGTCTCTCCCCAGCAGCCGCAGCCCTGCAGCTGGGGAAAGTCGCCTCTTTCTCTGGCCACCGCAGCCCTGCATGTCCCAAATTCCCTCCATCCCCTCTTCTCACCCCACCGCTCCCTCCCATCTACCCTCTATTTCCCCCAAGGCCTCCACCTCACCTTTCATGTGCGTCTTCTCCAGGGTCCAAGCACCTAATTAGTGGAGCCAAGCCTGCATGGCTCCACTAATTAGGTGGGTGGCCCTTCATTCTTTCATGTGTGGCCGCCCAGGTGTGCACCTTAGAGGACCACCTGAATGGAGCTCGTGAATGGAGCTCGTGGACCACTGGTAGTCCATGGATCACAGTTTGAGAACCTAGGCTAGATTCTATGCTGCATCTCAGTAGGCAGAGCCTGAAGCAGTAGGCAAAGACGGCTTTATGCCACCTTTGCACTGCCTAGATTCTGAGCTGTTGTAGGGATTGTAATGGACCCACTATAAATTAGAAGAGTCCAGGGGCAGCCTCACTTAAGCTGGCTATGGACTTCTCTGAAGCCCAGAATCCCTATAGTACTGAGTGCTAAGACCATGTCCCCTCTCACCCTGATCTGTCCCCTCCCAGCTTTGCTGCTCCAGCAGTTCACCTTGGCCTGTGTCTGCGAGGAGGCTGGAGAGCATCTCACAAGGCTCCTATGCCAGGGGAATTCTCCTCTAACGCTTTTATGCTGTCGCTGTAGCAGCATATAGCCCCCGGAGTAGTGGTCAGAAGCACTCCTTCCGGCAGCCGACGGTGGGCCCCATGTGCGGGTGGATGCTGACCCACGACCAGTTAAATAAGACACTTGGGTGGTTTTGCATTGCTCAGATGAACACCTTCGGGCCCTTCCCCAACAACCAGCAGTACACAAGAGACTACGACAACGCGTACACCATGAAGTCCATCATGGGGGACATCACTCAGGACTGGGTGGGCTGGGTGAGGGTGGTCATCAAGACCCACTGGCCAAGACCCCTTCAGGCCAAACATTGTGAGACTTACACCAGTGGAAAGAGAAAATTTTTATCACTACAGCAGGGGACACAGCACATGGATCTAGTCCTGTACCTTACTGAGAGACTTGGCTTTAGAATTATGATGATATTGCGTACAGAAAAGCTAATACTGATGATTCAGAGGTTTCTAAGATTCTGATTATAACTCTTCTTTCCTTCTGAATGCCAAACTATTGGACTCATAGTAACAAAAGAACCTGGCTTGGCATATAGGGACATGAAAAATAGTGCCAATTTTTTTAAATTTTGAAAATATAGGTTAAAAACTTTCTAAAATATTTTTTCTATTAAATTTGTGGTATATAGTGAATACTTAATAATATGGGGTATAATTTTCAAAAGCACATAAGTCCCATTGACTTTCATTGAGGCTTAGATTCCTAACTCACTTTGAGCATTGGCCTGCTAACCCCAGGGTTGTGAGTTCAATCCTTGAGAGGGCCACTTAGGGACCTGGGGCAAAATCAGTACTTGGTCCTGTTAGTGAAGGCAGGGGGCTGGACTCGATGACCTTTCAAGGTCCCTTCCAGTTCTAGGAGATGGGATATCTCCATTAATTTATAAGGGGGGAGGGATAGCTCAGTGGTTTGAGCATTGGCCTGCTAAACCCAGGGTTGTGAGTTCAATCCTTGAGGGGGCCACTTGGGGATCTGGGGCAAAATCAATACTTGGTCCTGCTAGTGAAGGCAGGGGGCTGGACTTGATGACCTTTCAAGGTCCCTTCCAGTTCTAGGAGATGGGATGGGAAAATGGCACTTCAATAGAAAAGTTAAATAAGTCCCATTTTCAAAAGAGACTTAGGAATCTAAGTCTCAATAAAAGTTAATGGGACTTAGGATCCTAGCTCACTTTTGAAAATTTTTACCTGTCGTGTAAAGATTTTATGATTGATTACTCATCAGGATGGCTTGACTTGTAGAACTTGAGTAATGTGGCTTTCCCAAATAAAACCTTTAAACTACACCATCATGCAGCGTAATATACCATTGCAAATACCTGTAATATATTCTTTATGCATTGTTTCGGATTATATTTTCCCTTCTCACTGTAGATCTAACTTGATCATTTGATAAAATTTGTAATATCACTTATAGCTCGCACTCTGTGCTGTTCTTCCAAGATGTACACCACAGTAAGGCACAACGCAAGGGGGATGGACTGCAAAAGTAGCTTTAAGCCACATTTGCATACATTTGATTCTGAGCTCCACGTCCAGGGTCCCTTGTAGCACTCAGTCGGCTCTGCACAGGGAGGTTGCATCCACAATGCACTGTAAAGTAAAGAATTCAGGAGCTACTCTAATTTACCATGTCCCCCTTCCAGACTTTCTATTAGCTATTGCACAGCAGCTGATAAATGAGAATCTCTGTCACTAAATGTACTGGATAGAGCTGGGCAAATCCCCTCCCCCCCCCATTTTATTTATTTATTTATTTATTGGAAAATAGTAAAATCACACCAAAACCTGCCTTTTTCAGGGCACCAAAACTATTCACAAACTTGCGTTGAATTTGGTGAATAGTTTTGGCTAGAAAAAAGCCTGGAAATGTCTAAATATTTTTTAAACAAACCATTTTGACGTTTTGTTTTGAAATGACCTTTTCAAAATGAAATGTTGATTCAAAAGGTTATGTTCGACCCAAATTACATTTTGGGGTGGTTTTGGCAAGAAAAAAAATTGGAAAAAAAATCAGTTTTGGTTCAAAAAGAACCAAATTTGGGAAGGGGGGTGGGTAGATTTTTGGATTCAGACAGTGAACCAAGAAGCCAGTTAATAGCTCAGCTCTAGTTGGGATTCCACTCCTGCTCTGGCACAACACGTGTGCGTAGGAGGAGGCCTGTGTAGGGCTGCCTCTGGCTGTCCTATGCCATGCCCATGTCAGAAGATTTCTCCCTCTTCCAGCTAAGGGGCTCTTAGGGTGCCTGTACATCACTGCAGCAGCATACCCTATGGGGGCAGAATCATTCCTTTTTTTCCCCCCTTTTTTCTTTTTTTTTAAATAAATTATTTTGTTTTCATTTTGTTCAAGCAGGTAAATATCCATACGTAGCAAAGTATAGAAGTAATAATAGAGATGAGAAAATCCTGACTTCATGTTATCTAATGTGTAAGATCTGCCCACATAGAGAAGAATGTATATTTAAGTTTCCCAGCTATAATATGAATAAAACGAATATAGTCTTGTAGCTAATGTAGATTAAACCATTATTTATATTCCCTCAGTGTAGACTTATCCATTGCAGATTGATAGGCTTTCTCCATATATTTGGTCTAAATATGAAAAAAATCTCTCAACCCAGTGAACCTCAACAAGCAAATATCAGAAAAATAATAGAAACATTTCTTGTTACTTTCCAGATAACTGCAGCCCAGCAACAAACTACCACATCAGTGCCAATGAATTTAAATCATATCAGATGGGTGAGGCTGGTAGAAATGTATACATGACCTTGTAAGGAAGACCAACAGATACTGTAGATTGACTGTCTCAACATTTTTCAGCGCATGGAACATTAACCAACAGAATGAAGGGAAAACTGAAGATCTGTAAGAAAAGGTGCAGTCTCTTTTCTAGTATGCTCCCAATAACAGCAAACACTAACATTCATGTTATCAACAAATCTTTTCTCCACACTACTGACAGGCAGTCTGACTGATCTTCTGGTTCAGAACCATAAACTTGGAATTCTAATCCTAGTGCTGCCACTGACTTGCTGTGTGAGTGACAGCTTCTCACCTCGATTTCCTCATCTCTAAAACTGGAGATAATCTTTACTTGAAAAGGTGGTGTGGAACTAATTCGCTAAATTTTATACATTGCTTTTGAAAATATAAAGTGGTATGTAAGAGCTAAGTAGTACTGTGATCCTGCAACCATTACTGGAGTAGTGCCATGAATAATGCTATGGAAGTCAATGGCAGTACTCGCAGAAAGCTCTACACTGGGGTAGTATGCATTTGCAGATCTGGGCCAATCATAATTAAATGAACTTGAATAAATTGTAAATGCACTTATTCTCTAACTAAATAAATTTGTATATAATAAAGAAGAGAATGATTTTACAAACCTCACACACATAAACCTGCTAAAATGCAGTTATACTTCATGAATTGCCTGTCAGAATGGGATTGTGGGGATCAGTGTTTGACTTCCACTGATTCAATAAGAAACTTCCTAGATTCACATTAAAAAGTTGCCTTTTCTAAATGCCATTTTGGCAAATTCAGTTTGTCCTTCGAAAGCTGAGTTGTGTTCTTTCTGAAATTAAAATAAAACTGGACCCTGTAGGCGAGAAAGAGACCAAACCTAACATCAAACTAAAATATGTTAAAGGAAATGGATACATACAAAAATTCATAGGAAAAGCTTGTGAAAATAATCAAGAAGAACCTGGTCAAGAAGGGTTCCTCTATGGAGTGAAGATAAAGGAGCTGTTCGGGGAGCGACAATACACCTCTACCCCAATATAATGCTGTCCTCGGGAGCCAAAAAATCTTACTGCATTATAGGTGAAACCGTGTTATATCAAACTTGCTTTGATCCACTGGAGTGCGCAGCCTCGCCCTCCCCCGAGCACTACTTTACCACATTATATCCGAATTCGTGTTATATCGGGATAGAGGTGTATATGGAACATCTCAGCTACCATCTGTCTACCTGTGCTTTTGGAAAAGCTCTAACAGGCTCATACTTTGCTGATGACAAATATCACAATTGTTGAAGACACTCTGCTTATGTCTGAATTTGCAACACCTGAGGAAGCAGATGCATCAGGTGAGGTATTCAACTTGGGTAGTCGCTCTCTTTGGTTCAAAAATTACAGCCTATGGCCTTGATCCTGCAAAGGCACATATACATGCTTAACTTTACACACAGCAGGGTCACAACAAGTTGAAATTTTTATTTTCAACTGAACGGAAACGAGATTTTAAAAAATTAAACAGGACCTCTGCTTCAGTTTCCCTGGCATGCCTAGAGCAGGGGCTGAGCCAAGGTTACTGCCACAAAAGCTGATTAAGTATCTATCTATCATATCTCTCCTAGGTGTTCTAGAAATTCCTGTAACTAAAATATCTAAGGGCTGAATACATTAGAGTGTGTAAACTGAAATTAATGTAGTCAATAGAGGACATCATAATGTAGAACTTGGGAGAAGCATATTGTGGTGTTTAGATGGGCTTGTAATTATTAGAACTGGGAGCACTGGCTGTTGGGAGTTTGAAAGGACAGGAAACAGGAAGGAGCGGGGAGGAGTTGAGGAGGCTGAGTGAGAGTTACAGAGGGTGCAGCTTTCAGAGTAGCAGCCGTGTTAGTCTGTATCCGCAAAAAAAACAGGAGTACTTGTGGCACCTTAGAGATTAACAAATTTATTAGAGCATAAGCTTTCGTGGACTACAGCCCGATTCAGTTCTTCGGATCCGAAGAAGTGGGCTGTAGTCCACGAAAGCTTATGCTCTAATAAATTTGTTAGTCTCTAAGGTGCCACAAGTACTCCTGTTTTTTTTAGAGGGTGCAGCAGCAGCTTGGTAAACAGGTTTCCACTGTAAAAATAAAGTCCTGTTGAAGTTTGTTAGTACCTTGCCTGGTTGATACAACACATATTGACCTTCTTGATTAAAGCAACAAACAGTTTCCTTTTTAACACTAGAATAGTTGTCTTTTGGGTCTATTTTTTAGTATTTAATGGTTCACAAATGTGTTTATTCACACACACTACTGGGGCCTGGAGATCCTTCCAAGCATTTCTCAAAAGTCGGGAAATTCCTATTTCTCCCCTTTAACTCTTCCTTCACCCTTCCTCCAGGCTTTACATTACAGTAATGGATGGGTGAGGCTTAGACCTGATAATCAGCCGCACAGTTTCAGTAAAGAGCAACTCTGAACACTTTCTAACAGCCTACTGGACATGAAGCGTAAATGTTGACCACATGGATACATTACATTTCAGCATCTATCAGACTAATTAAGAAATAAACTTTCTTTTAAACTGCTGAGTGATCAAATGAAGCTAGACTGCACTCACTGCTCTTCACGCAGTGACTTAGTTTCATGGGCAGAAATGTGACTATTTCTATTATTGAAAATAGAAACATGTATCTCAAGTACAGAAAACTACTAAATAACTGACTTCAAGACACTGGCCCACTGCAAGTCAAGTGCTGCAACTTGATTTTCTTTGTTGGTATGAGGCAGTTGAAATAGTTTGCAGCCAATTATTTAAGCATAAAACTAACAATGATTTTATTTTTAAATGAACGCAGCTAGTTAAAAAACCTGTACTAACATGGTTGTAAATAGGAGTTATTCATAGGGACAGAGATGTTCAAGATGGAGAGATACTAGATGACCTAGCCAGTATATCCATGTGCCAGTGCAGGATTATTGGCAGCTATAGATAGATAGATAGATAGATATGTATAATGGCGGAGATGTGGAACCTCTCCCACTCCACCAATCAGCAGCAGGGCTTTGAAGGCTAAAACTACTCAGAGCCTCATTGGCTGGGGATGGGCAAATAGGAGTAGCTGACCTCTCCACATCCCAGAGTCCTGGTTGGCTAGAGATCTGGCAGCACCCAGAAAGCCGGGGGGCTATGCCCCCCACTTTTTAACATATGTTTCTTATGTGCTGTGGGAAAAACACGATCATACTGCTAATGGCCAAGATGCACTATGAGATCGGATCAGATGCATTCCTAGATATCCACGGCAATCCTGGATAATCATGTAATGAAAACTGCATTAAGTTTACATTTTTTACTCAGTAGATATCGTATTACTTCTATCTTACAGCCTGTTGATGGTGTTTGTTAGGTTTTCTAAAAATACATTTTTTATTTTATTTTTTATAAAACATCAGAAAAAGCATCATTTTATATGGTAGCTCATAGTGGGGACACATTTACCTCCCTTCAAAGTTGTTTGTTGTTATTTATTTTGTTGACACCTTTTTCCAGGGACATTTAAAATTTAGGGTTACAACTGTTAAAATATGCATTACAGATAAACAAGGATGATTCGATTGTGATGTTATAGAATTGCAAGTTACAGTTCAATCATAATAGTGCAGTATTAATAGTGGAGTACACACAATAAAATTATAAATGCAAGTGACGTACAATACATGAAGTGCAAAAATAAAATGCAGACCCAATGTTTAGAACTAAAGTTGTTGGTTTTTTTGTTTGTTCATATTATAATATACCTTAAATATTATAATGTGGCCACATTTTGTATTCCGGTTATTTATGTTACAGTTGTACTTTACAGGATATTTAAGTAATATTTTAATTCCCCTGCCACGTTGGCCTTGCCCCCCCTCCCCAAACTTCTATAAAGGTTCTGGCATCCTTGGCTGGTAGAAAATACCACTCCTCCTTGCTACTGCCAGTTCTCCACTGATTAGATTGCCAATCGAGAAGGAACCATGCAGGCTGCAGCAGGGAGTTCATGTTGCCACTGCAGGGATACAGCAGGTTGAGACTTCTCCACTAAAGAATCAGCCATTGTTTCAAGGGAAGGAGGAGCTTTAGTCAGGGACAAAGGAGCCAAGACTGGGGCAGGCAAGATTGTTTTTGATTGATGGAGCCTGAGTTCCTTGTAGGTATCTGGGATTTCTGTAACATACCCACTGACTGTTCCTAGCAATTTCAGTGGGATTCTGTATAGACTAATAAAACTGTTGGGAGAAAGCTGTGCCTTGGACTGATTCTTGGGTGAATTCCTGCCTTCCCAAAGGCAGAGAAGAGAGCCACCAGCACAAAGAATTAGACTGAAATGGATGTTAAGGTAAAATGAGTTTCACATAGTCTAGGCCCAAACACCTGCTGACCTAACATATAATCCATAAAAGGCACATACTGAATCCAAAACCCCAGAATGAGGCTCAAAGAGGGCTCCAGTTAGTACTGGAACAAATTAATTAGGAAGGTTGTGGAATCTCCATCATTAGAGGATTTTAAGACCAGGTTAGACAAACACCTGTCAGGTTGGTCTAGCTCAGGGGTCGGCAACCTTTCAGAAGAGGTGTGCCTAGTCTTCATTTATTCACTCTAATTGAAGGTTTCGCGTGCCAGTAATACATTTTAACTTTTTTAGAAGGTCTCTTTCTATAAGTCTATAATATATAACTAAAGTATTGTTGTATGTAAAGTAAATAAGGTTTTTTAAAATGTTTAAGAAGCTTCATTTAAAATTAAATTAAAATGCAGAGCCCCCCAGAGCGGTGGCCAGGACCCGGGCAGTGCGAGTGCCACTGAAAATCAGCTTGCGTGCCGCCTTTGGCATGCATGCCATCAGTTGCCTACCCCTAGTTTAGCTAATACTTAGTCCTGGCTCAGTGCAAGGGATTGGACTGGATGACCTATTGAGGTCCCTTCCAGTCCTACATTTCTATGATTTTTTATGAAATAAAGCCAATCTAGATTCTACCATTAAGGTTATAAAAACTACGAAAGACAACTTACATGGATAGTCTTTAGGCCCCATATATGTTGCAACCATAACTTCATCAGGGGTCCCTAATTACAACATGGTTGAAGTGTAGTTGGGACCTAAGTGTCCCTACAACTAGTTTAAAACTCTGAAACATCCAAAGCTTTAGCCTGGTTATGCTAGATAGGCCCTAATGCACTACAGCTTTTATCCAAATTATAATCAGAGTAAGGGAAAACCCTTGGTGTAACTAGCATTCCTGACTCTATTTATAGTTGTAATGTAAACAGAGCCTTCAATTTAATTAACTTTATGGACCTCCAGTGTAAAGAGTGCATAAGTGAGCAAACAAGCTTCTGTATTCTGGACTACAGAAGAGGGGAGGAATAGCTCAGTGGTTTGAGCATTGGCCTGCTAACTAAACCCAGGGTTGTGAGTTCAATCCTTGAGGAAGGCCACTTAGGGATCTGGGGCAAAATCAGTACTTGGTCCTGCTAGTGAAGGCAGGGGGCTGGACTCAATGACCTTTCAAGGTCCCTTCCAGTTCTAGGAGATAGGATATCTCCATTTATTTATTTATTTTTATTTACTAGAGTCCAGCAATAAACAGGCATTGCTGGAAACTGCTCTGTTGATCTTGGGAGTGGGTAAAAACTATCAACTCATGACATCAAGGGCTAAAATGCTAGATGGGGGAAATCCAAACTTCTCTGCTGGGAGATTTAGCAACAACAAATTCAGGGAATGACCAATCAATTCTATGTATCTCAAAGTTATAGTTAGGTTCAACCTATGTGTCTATATACTGAAGGTTCACAGATTGACTATATCTAAGAATATTGATGTATTTATGACACTGCAGCAATTCTACTGCACTGAAGGCCTTCTGCACCCAGGTGTAGTGGGATGGAAAAGAAGTAACTCAGCTATTCACTGAGGCATCTGTCCACTAGCCAGCTACATCTTTTAAAATAAGTGACTACATTTCGTTAGCTTTATTTTCTGAACTTTTTAGAGAATTTTTACTTGGTTCTTATCACAGTAGGTGAGTGACATTCTGCCAATAATAATAATGAGTCATCAGGCTTGTTACCTATGCTGTCTAGCTCTTGCACAACAGTATAAAGGATCTCTTAGGGTACGTCTTCACTACCCACTGGATTGGCGGGTAGTAATCGATCTATCAGGGATCGATTTATCGCGTCTCATCTAGACACGATAAATCGATCCCCGAATGCACTCTCTGTCAACTCCGGAACTCCACCAGTGCAAAAGGCGGTAGCAGAGTTGACGGGGGAGCTGCGGCTGTCGATCCCGCACTGTGAGGACCCGAGGTAAATTGATCTAAGATACGTTGAGTTCAACTACGCTATTCTCGTAGTTGAAGTTGCGTATCTTAGATCAATTCCTCCCCCAGTGTAGACCAGCCCTCACACTACCTTCAAAGCACTTTGCAAACACCAGTTAGGAAAAGTATTAAATACTAATTGATATTGTCTTTATTAGCCTATTTATTCAATTCTGTCTGCTATTACTGCTTGTTGTATTATTCTTACATAAAGCTCCTCAAAGAAAACACACTTTCCACTGATAATATGTCCAGCATAACCCAAAGTGCAAATAATAGAAATATTTCATTGCAAATTAAGAGAGCCATCTACTGGCAACTAGGTGAAACCTTTTAAATTCATTAAGGGCCAAATCTTATCGCCTAACTCATGCAAGTAGAATCATAGAATCATAGAATCTCAGGGTTGGAAGGGACCTCAAGAGGTCATCTAGTCCAACTCCCTGCTCAAAGCAGGACCAATTCAAGTCAATGGACTACACATGAGCAAAGTAAACTGGATAATAAGGATCTTTGAATGTTGTATGTTCTCATTACATCCCTCAGATCTATCTTGCTCCATTTAAAGATAGTTATATTAAGACACAAGTAGGGTAACTGATTCAGCAAGTCAGCGACAGAGCTGGGAACAGAACCTAGCTTCCTGCCTCCCTAAATTACTTGCTGGTATTGTATAATTTAGCACTATTGGAGCTGGGAAGTAGTTTGTATGGAAGTTCATATTACAATGCTAAAAGTATAAACTCCCTCTGTGACTTTTGTGTGAAGTTTGCTATATGCAAGATGTTTTCTCCAATATCTCTCCTACAGAAATATAACTTAGTGCAATGGCTCTCAACCTTTCAGACTACTGTACCTCTTTCAGGAGTCTGATTTTTCCTGTGTACCCCCAACTTTCACCTCACTTTAAAACTACTTGCTTACAAAAATCAGACATGAAAATACAAAAGTGTTACAACACACTATTACTGACAAATTGCTTACTTTCTCATGTTTACCATATAATTATAAAATACATCAATTGGAATATAAATATTGTACTTACATTTCAGTGTACAGGTCTGTCACATCTTAGGCGCATTTAACATGTGCGGTTTCAGCTTTACGCGGTCGGCAAAAATAAAAACAACAAAAAAGAGAAAAATAACAATTTAAATACTGTTTCTGTAGTGCGGGCGATTCTGCCCGCCATTACACTCAATGTAATTTTGACTATACGCGATTTTCGCTTTAGGCGCTGACTGCGGAATGTAACCCCAGCATAAGATGAGACAGACCTGTATCATAAAGAGAGCAGTATAAACAAGGCATTGTGTGTATGAAATTTTAGTTTGTACTGATTTCACCTGTTGTAAACTACCCCTGGTTGAGAACCACTGATTTAGTGTATGTGAAGCAAACTAATTCCACGTATGTTGTTATTTATGGTTGCCTTGTGTAATTATTTTGTAATCAAAGCCTTGTTTTGCATGATCTGACGGATGCACAAAGCAGAAAATAAATATTTTCATTCTCTTAACCTGGGTGCCCTAGGGATTAATAGTGTATATCCAGATGGCATATTGTGTGTCCTATCAAATTAAGACATAGTTATTAGATTTCATTGTAGGGAGGTGCAAGCAACTAATGTCAGGCAAGGGAATAGTCATTTTATTTGATACATCGAACATCTCTTTGTTCTTATGTTGGTAAATTCTGGCCACCCTAGCTGCTCCTAACTCCGTATGCAAGACCATACACTAACAGACAAATACCCTAATCTGTCTTTGTATCTGAAAATAAAAACAAAGATTAAACTCTAAAAACATATTTTCAAATTAGATTATAAACCATTAAGGGCAGGGACCTTGTTTTCCTCTCTTTGTACAGTGCCTACCACAGTGGACCCCCCACTGCTGATTGGGCCTTTGACAGCTTAGTTCAACAGCAAATAACAATATATAAGACTACAAGCCTGTTTTGATTATTTAAACATTTTATCATCTTCTTCTGGCAGACAAACACATGCAGCATAAATTACGTCCAGTCCGTCCTCGTCTCTTTCTTGAGCTAAAAAAGGACAATAGAGAATTGTATGCTGCAGGTGCAACAGTAAAATAGAAGCTAGCTCTTTTATAACATTTTTAATCAGTTTCTCTCAAAGCTCTTTTGCTATCATTATCCCCATTTTACCAATAGAGAAACTGAGGCAGAGAAAGGCAGTGACTTGCCCTACCAACCTGCATGGTCAGTGGTAAGTAAGAATGGAACCTAGGACACCTGCGTTTGCTCTCCACTGGGTGTATGCTACTTTCATGCTTCATGTGATGCAGCATTTCTCTTGTGTGAATGTAACAAATATGTGTCTAGAGAGAACTTGGGGATCTTTTGCTCTAAAACAGCTCCAATAACATGAGACAAGTAAAATACCTAAGGAGTATATTAGCACTGAGTCTCATTTCCCTATGTAGGTAAGCTGATATGGTTATATGTTTGTAAGGAGATCTGACATTTCATAAAATCATAGAAATTTAGGACTGGAAGGGACATCAATACCTCATTTAGTCCATTCCTCTGCACTGAGACAGGACTAAGTATTATCTAGACCATCCCTGTCTAACTTTTCCTTAAAAACCTCCAATAACTGAGATTCCACAGCCTCCATAGGTAATTTGTTCTAGTTCTTAATTACTCTTATAGGTCACAAGGTTTTTCCTAATGTCTAACCCAGGGAATGGCAACCTTTTAAAGAAGAAGAGCCATTTTTTAATTTTTCTCTTTGACCAAAATATTTTGAGAAATGCATCACATGCAAAGTGTTGGGGTGCAGAAGGGGGTGAGGGCTGTGGGAGAGAGTTTGAGTGCAGGAGGGAGCTCCAGGATGTTGCAGAGTGTAGGGGTGCAGGAGAGGATGAGGGGTGTGGGCTCTGGGAGGGAGTTTGGTGCAGGAGGGGGTTCTGACCTGGGGCAGGGGGTTAGGATACAGGAGAGGGTGCAAGGTGCAGGCTCTGGAAGGTAGGCGCTTACCACAGGCGTCTCCCAGCTGGCAGCGCAGCAGGGCTCAGACAGGCTGCTTGCCTGCGCTGGACCCACGTCGCTCCCGGAAGCAGCTGGCTGCTGGCACGTCTCTGTGCATTCCTTGGGCTCTATAACGTAAGGTATTGCAGGGTCAGATTAAAAAGCGCAAGGGGGCAGCCAAAGAGCCGCAGGTTGATGAACCCTCTAAGCAAAATCTCCCTTGCTTCAATTTAAACCAACTACTACTTGTCTTCTCCTCAGTGGTTAAGGAGAACAATTTATTACCCTCCTTTTTATAAAAAACTTTTATGTACCTGAATACTGTTAATCATGTGCCCTCTCAGTCTTTTCTCCAGACTAAACAAACCCACTTTTTCCAATCTTTCCTCATAGGTCATATTTTCTAGCCCTTTAATCATTTTTGTTGCTCTCCTCTGGACTTTCTCCAATTTGTTCACATCTTTCCCAAAGTGTAGTGCCCAGAACTGAACACAATACTTTAGCTAAGGCCTTATCAGTGCAGAGTAGGGTGAAAGAATTACTTCTCATGTCTTGCTTACAATACACTTGCTAATACATCCTAGAGCAATGGTCATTTTTGGCAACAGTATTATATTGTTGACTCATATTTAGTTTGTGATACATTATAGCCCCCAGATCCTTATCTGCAGTACTCCTTCCTAGGCAATCATTTCCCATTTTGTATTAGTGCAATTGATTATTCCTTCCTAAGTGTAGTACTTTGCAATGTCCTTATTGAATTTCATCCTATTTATTTCAGACCATTTCTCCAGTTTGTGAAGATCATTGTGCATTCTAATCCTGCATGGTGTTTTTTCCAATCCACAGGGCTTGCAGTATTGTTCACAAACTTGGTATTGTTCACAGACTTTAAGTGTACTTTCTATGTCATTATCCAAATTAAGATATTGTATAGAATCAGATCCAGGATAGATCCCTGCTCTCTGAGTATTCTTTTCCAATCTGTTGTACACTCACCTTATAGTAGTTTTGTCTAGGCTATATTTCTCTAGTTTGTTTATGAGAAGATCACATGAGGCTGCATCAAAAGCCCTATTGAAGTCGAGATATATCACATCTACTGCTTCTCCCCACCTACAAGGCTTGTTACCTGTCAAAGAAGGATATTAGATTTGTTTGACATGATTTGTTCTTGACAAATCCATATTGACTTATCTTATTTTCTTCTAGGTGCTTACAACTTGATTGTTGATTATTTGCTCCATTATCTTTCTGGATACTGAAGTTAAAATGACTGGTCTATCATTTCCTGGGTTGTCCTTATTCCTCTTTTTGTAGATAGGTACTATATTTGTCCTTTCCCAGATCTCTCCCGTCCTCCACGAGTTCTCATAGATAATCGCTTATGGCTCAAAGATCTCTTCAGACAGTTCCTTAAGTATTCTAGGATGTATTTCATGAGGCCCTGCTGAGCTTAGGACATCTAACTCATCTAAGTAATTCTTAATTTGTTCTTTCACTATTTTACTCTAAGATTCTACCCTATTTATATGGATGTTCACTATGTTAGTTGTCCAATCACTGCTAACTTTGATGTTGAAAACTGAAACAAAAAAGGCATTTAACACTTTGGCCATTGCTGAATTTTCTGTTATTGTCTTTCCCTCCTCATTGAGTATTCAGTCTACCTTGTTCTTGGTCTTCCTCTTGCTTCCAATGTATTTGTAAAATGTTTTCTTGGTACCCTTTAAGTCCCTGGCTAGTTTAATCTCCAATTTTTGCCTTGACCTTTCTAATTTTGTCCCTGAAGGCTTGTAGGTTTTTTTTTTTTTAATATATATATTCATCCATTGTAATTCAACCTCATTTCCACTTTTTGTATGACTCTTCCTTGAGTTTCAGGTCACTGAAGATTTCCACTTCCTATCTTTCATCCAGTAGAAGGGAGTAGCGCAAAGAGAGGGCATATAATGTATTCTTTATGCACTCAAACCTGCCACTAGTGGAATGGGAACACAAGAATGCAGGAACCTATTACTTATATAGTATCTTTAGAAGAATTGACAATCCCATAAATTCAAAAATGATGAGTCAGATGCCCAAAAATCATGACATTGGGCCAAAAATTGCGAACTATTTTTAAAATATTATATTGTTTATTGTCCTGTCTTTCGATTTTTTTAACTTCCTCTGCACCCCCTCCCTCTCCCCTGCTCATGTATGTTACAAATACAGTGTCGCCATATCTCCCAAACTTTAGAGTAAGGTGATTTTTGGCCCCTGCTACAGGAGCTCTTACTAGAAGACTCAGTTGAGATCAAATAACAAAGATTTATGTTAAAATGCCACCTGATGGTGCAGAGCTTCCAGCTTCTCCTCAGAACCCAAAATGTTTACTAATTCTGTGTTCCACTGCCTAGCCCAGCAATTAATTCTGCCCCACCAGTCATCGGCACCTTGCCCCTCAGCACATCTCTACTCCTGCAATTGTGAGGGCTTTTCACCCCTGCTTCCAGGATTGGGCTGGCAGCTGCAGCAGGGGCCTATTCTCTCCCAGACTTGATGTTACACTGGTGGAAAGGGAAAACAGACTGACCCATTTTTCAGAGGGGAAAAAAAAGCAGAACTACCTTGAACTGCTGGACAGTTTCTGCTTCCTCCTCCCTTGCTGTGAAAATGTTATGGGCTGTTCCCTCTCCCCACCCACATCTCTTCTCCTGGGGCGGGGGCACCAGTACTATCTTCCCCTGCAGCAGTTCTGATTGGAAGGCAGTGGTGCCTAGTGGATAGGGCACTAGACTTGGACTCAGGAACCCTACAGCCAAGTCTTGGCTTTGCCATGCGCCTGCTGGGTAACTTAGGCATGTCATTTCACCCTCGGGTACTTGGGTTTCCCATGTATAAAATGGGGGGAAATGATACTCACCTCCTTTGTAAAGAACTTTGAGCGCTTTCTAATGAAGATGCAAGAGCTAGGTGGTATTATGATTGGCTGCTCCTCCACAGGAGACAGGTAGGTAGGGAAGGCAGCCAATCAGAGGAGTGATGGCCAGTGATGAAAATCAAGCTTCTGGAGTTATTGCTAGGCTGGCTCCAGCAAGGCCGACGTTGCATTATTGGCGATAACACCTGACACGTGCTGACGCTGCTCTGGTGTATTTAACATTTAGCCTTTCGCCTCCAGGAGCTGCCAGTCTGTTTATAGGAGGGCGGGGCTGCAGGTGCAGCGCAAGTACCGACCCCATTTTCAGCGGCACGTGCATTACCACTGGCACGCCCGCCCTCAGCGCCTCCTCGCCTTCGCCTGTGGGGCTTTGGCTGCCAGGCTTGGTCTCTGCCAAGGGGCGGCGCCGGCGACGCGGAGCAAAAATGCTGTAACCGCAGCCGACCACGAGGCCGGGGGGAGGAGGGGAACATACACGACTACCCCAGGGAATACGGCTCCCGGCATACCGCGCGCGCGCGCTGTTTCTCCCCGCCGCGAGCAGTGCATGCTGGGACTTGTAGTCTCTGGCGTGTCCAGCGCGGCTGAAGGCGTCCCGTGACCGGCGGCCGGAAGCGGAGGCCCCGGAGGCTCTGGACTCTGGAGCGCTAACGGCTCCTGCTTTTCCTCCTGAGTTGTACGGCGGCCGCGAGGGGCCAGCCAGCGCGCGCGGTGCTGGAGTGAGCGGGCCGAGCGGGGAGGCTGCGGCTCCGCGCGGGGTGAGCGGCTCCCCGTTCCCGTTCGTCAGCTGGGGCGGAGGGAGCGCCCGGCCCCTTCCCGCGGGCTGGAGGGGGCGAGCGTGGCTCCTGCGGGCCACCATGGGTTCGGGGCAGTGGGCGAGGGTGGAGCGCGCGCTCCTCGGGGCACAGAGCCGGCCAGCGCCCTTGAGGGGTGGGAGTGGTTCCTGAGGGAGCCCCTTCCAATGGGGCGTGTCGTGGTGGGGGAGCTCCTAATCCCTTCCCCCCCAGCTGTGGGGCGAGCTTCTCTGTGACCCCTTGCGGGGATGGAGAGAAGCGCCTCTCAGGTGGGGTGTCCCCCGGAAACTCCTGAGGGTCTCGCCAGGGTGACTCACGACAGGGCAAGAGCCCCTCCTGGGTGCCATGGGTGGCTGGCTGGGTGCCCCATGGTGCATGCCTTGGTGCCGTAGGGAGGGTGGCATTGGTTCCCGCAGTGAGTGTGGGAGAGGGATGCTTAGTGAGAGGTATGTGTCTTCCTGGCTGATTTAGTTTTGGGGTATGGGGAGCAGGTTAAGATCTTAATTAACATGCTTTTCTATCTAGGGGAGCAATTCTCCCCAAAGGGAGGGAGGCAAAGAGACTGCCCTGGGTGAGGCGGTACTTGGGGGTGGTTTAATTATGTCAGCAGGAGAGCGCTCTACCGCCGGCATAGAGCGGCTACACGGGAGACCTTACAGCGGGGCAGCTGTGCTGCTGTAAGGTCTGTAGTTTAAACATAGCCTTAATGCAGTACGTCCATTCTACAAGGGCTGCAAACTTTGTGTTTTTTAAACAGGAGCTTAAATTAAGTAATAGTTGATGGCTTAGGCCTCACCAGAGAGAGCTGCTCACTTGCTGTTGATGAGTGAGCAAGCAAAGTTTTCAATACCTTCAAGGGTTTTTAAAAAATTAAGTCAGTACGTGTACTTTGATATTTCATTATTGTACTCTTCATCCATCTTTTCCCCTTATCCACGCTTTATCGTTCAAAGCAAGAACCTGTGAACTTTGTTCATAAAGTGCATGTGTATCTATGATGCCTTCTAAATACCTAGCCAGTTATATTTTGTAGTACAAAATAAAGTTGTGAATAGCTCTTTATGCTTAAGAGCATAAAAAAATGCAGTGTAACAGCCTTCCTGCTTTCAACAGTCCGATACTAACATTCAAGAGCCTTTAGAGCAAACAAATCCCAGAAGAATCAGTATCTCTCTTCTCTCCATGAAGTTACTAACAAGGCTAGTTTGCAGAACTAGCACTAATTTCTGCCAAATTAAGTACCAAGGGATAATCTGAAACCATTCCTAAAGGTCTGCCTGTCAAAACCTTTTACTCTGCATTAAATCCTGAATGCGTAAAATGTTCTACCTTTGTCTGAGATAAAAGCTTGTTCTCTTCAACTGTCCTTAAAGGATACTGTTTTGAAATACCCTTTACATTTATCAGAGTGTAATTTATTGACTGTCTGAATATGTGGTTTTTGGTAGAAAAGTGACTGTAAAAATGATATCTTGGCATTCCGTATTTAGTCTCTGTTAATGACTTCCATATGAAATTTACATACGGTTATTACTGCAAGTGCAATCTCTTTTCTGAAAAACAAACTGGGTTCTTTTTTCTTCTCACATCACCAATAATAAAGATCCTGGAATCCAAAGTTTCTCTAGCGATCTCATTGGTGATGCATAAAGCAGAGTAGATTAGAGCTTGCTCTTCTGTAGCTAAATTAGTTAGCTAATAAATTAGGTTGTCAGTAAAAACTTTCCACAGTAACTAGGAGCCTGATACCACTCAGATAATTTTGTGTGTATGGTATCTTCTGGCACTCTGTACTGTAGGATTATATATTATAATTATAGGGGAGGGATAGCTCAGTGGTTTGAGCATTGGCCTGCTAAACCCAGGGTTGTGAGTTCAATCCTTGAGGGGGCCACTTAGGGATCTGGGGCAAAATCAGTACTTGGTCCTGCTAGTGAAGGCAGGGGGCTGGATGGACTCAATGACCTTTCAAGGTCCCTTCCAGTTCTAGGAGATAGGATATCTCCATTAATTTATATTAATAATGTTTCTTCTTAGACAATTTCTCAAAATGATAATAAACCTTTAGTAAAGAACAGAAGCTTTAGGTTTTAGAGGGGGCTTGCAGCAAGCAGTCTCTGTTGGGCCTGATTCTCTTCTCACACTGATCTTTTATTGCTATAACTCCACTGATTTCAGTAGAGTTACTCCTGATTCCTATCAACATGAGAATTGAATAACCCAGTGTGTTTTCTCCCAAAGTGAAAGAAATTTGGCTATTTGAACTTGATATTCTTTTCAATATTATTCGAAACAAAGGAGGATTTCTAGGAAAGAAATGTACAAGGTGTCCCGGAGTCCCCGGGCGATGCTCTGGAACTGCTCCCTATGAAGCCAGTCAGGACTCTGGTGGTCTCCTCTCTGTGAGCAGACTGTCTTCAGGGCAAGAAGCTCACAAGGCTTCACCTTCCTGGGTCTGACCTTGGAGCATTCAGCATCCTCTGCCCCTCCGTGCGCTTCCCACAGCGAGTCTGCCCAGGTGGGGTCCTGGGGAAGCCACAGGGTCCTGCACCCCAACTTTGCAGTCAGAGGTGACTCTTAGCGAGCCAGTAAAACAGAGGTTTATTAGATGACAGGAACATAGTCTAAACAGAGCTTGTAGATACAGAGAACAGGACCTCTCAGCTGGGTCCATCCAGGGGGGCAGCGAGCCAGACACCCATGTCTGCACTCACTCCACATCCCCAGCCAGCCCCAAACTGACTTCCCCCTCCAGCCCCTCCTCCTCTGGGCTTTGTTCCTTTCCCCGGACCAGGAGGTCACCTGATTCCTTTATTCTCCAACACCTTTAGCTATCCCCTTGCAGGGGGGAAGGGCCCCGGCCATTAGTTGCCAGGAGATAGAGTGTCGGCCATTTATGTGCACTGGTCCTTTGCTCTGCAACAATCTCACCCCCTAGAGACTTAAGAAATGCATAGGGGAAACTGAGGCACCCACACAGTATTCAGGGGAAACATTAAGAACAGTCCCACTTCGTCACACGAGGGTAAAAAAGAAAAGTGTACCAGTGTGGCTAGCATCTTTTAGGGGAAAACAAGATTTATGTTTCTCTTCAGAATACTAGAGTTTCTTTCATTCCTGAGGTTAGGCAGAGAGAGCTTTTATAACTATAGAGGCCATTGGTTGCCATAAATGACCATCCTTGATTGATCTTATGGGAGCAATAACAGAATCATGAAGAAGCTAATCTCCAGCTCCCTCAGATAATCACGACTGTTATCCCTGTTTCTTGTCCACACAAAGTCTCTTCGTTTCTTTCCTTCTTAATTTTCCTAAAAAAAAAACCCCAACACACACACACCAAAAAAAACCCCCTAAAGGACCTGGTTAATAAAGAAAAGGCTGTTGAGTTGTTACTCTTTATGAAGCTTTGTTTGCTGTGTTTCCATTAGTAAAATAATCGTTAATTTATTTCTTGGTTTATGCAACTGAACAAAATGAAAACTAATACCAGAATTGCCCCTTTCTGTCGGGGAGAAAAAAACTTAGAAGGGGATGTTTGACAAGTTTCCACCTAAATCATTCCATGGATGAGGAGGAAGAAAATAACATGACCATGTTTACGCTCTTGTGCCATAGGCTGCATTTTCACCCCTAACTGTACAGAGCTCTGGAAACAACAATGCTTTGTAACTTCTCAGTGGTTCTGGGGACCTTGACATCTCTTCTCCATCCTTATCACTGAGATAACGCCATTGAAGTTATGCTGCCAGGACTTTCCTTTGTGTTGGCTGCCCAGGGTGGAGGGAGAAAGGTAATACAGCCTCGTCCCACTCATTTCTGTTCAGATCCTGACCCCCCATGGAGAGCCTCTCATGGGAAGGGGAGTTTGGGCTTTAGATTTCCAAACTTTTAAAGGGAGGAAAGTGGATTTAATTTCTGTAATGGTGTTGCCCATGTCTCAAGTCATTTAGTTATAATAGTAAGTCCTCTTGTTTGATAAAACACTGAGTGAATTATTCTACTTGGCTACAAAGAGGGCAATGACTATAATGTTGTACCTATAATGCCAATTTCGAGGCTAGAAAAGTATGGTCTTGCAGCAGGGACTGTTAATTCTTTCAGCCTTTTGTTAAAACTTTTGGTCTACTTAGCATGGGCAAGAAAATGCTCCTGTACCAAGTATTTTAAAGTAAATGTATTTCTGGTGAAAGGCGCCAGCTTGACAACTATAGAAACTGAAGTCCTCTAATTATTGGCAAAACATGTGCAATTTGTCAAAAGCAACCTTTCCTTTTAAGTGGCACTGATGGACAGACTACCAAGGGAGTTCTGTTCAGTTGTCTCAGACCTCTTAGGAGAAGAAAAAAATCAAGTGAGGATAGTATGCAGCTTTTATGTATTTATGTATGTGGAATCAATTTGTGCTGCAGCTTCTAACATGTTAGTAAGTATGCACTGCATTTCTCATTGTTTGATTATTCCAGGAACCAGTTTCCCTTTCTTGACAACTTGTAAGTAGCTTTTTAAAACATTAAGTGAATTAGTTTGCAAGGTAATTGCTGCTCCCACCATTTTATGTATTCGATCTAGTTCTGTTCCTAAAATGATCACATTCTAGCAACATAACTAGACCAAATACATAAAATATATGTATGAAAAACCTTTTTCTTTTTTATGTATTCGATCTAGTTCTGTTCCTAAAATGATCACATTCTAGCAACATAACTAGACCGAATACATAAAATATATGTATGAAAAACCTTTTTCTCTTTTGTACAAAACAAGATAAAAGTAGAAAGGAAACTTCAATTAGCCTGTACATGTGATTAGAAGTGATGTAAGGTACACTACAAAAGATCACTAGAAAATATTGATGGAA
This sequence comes from Chrysemys picta bellii, assembly GCF_011386835.1. Taxonomy (NCBI): domain Eukaryota; kingdom Metazoa; phylum Chordata; order Testudines; family Emydidae; genus Chrysemys; species Chrysemys picta. Next base: position 17,238,851 of record NC_088798.1, read on the forward strand.
TAAATACAGTTGCAAAATAAATTTAATTTTACAATCTTCTATAACAAATTGTTTCTATACAAAATAGTCTCAGTTCTGTTACACATAAAACCTGTTTTCAGTAACTATTTTCTACCTTTTCCTCCACAAGCTCAACATCTTCCTCTTTGTCTTCCATCCCACCTCTCTCCCCACTCCCACATCTCCTCATCAATACACACATACACTCTGCATTGGAAAGGTCTTGTTTATCTGAAACCAACACTGCAGTAAAAAAGGGGCAGGGTATTATTTTTATGTGCTCAGAATCCTAGATGTGAGCAAAATAAACTAAAACTCTCTTATATAGGGATTCAAGCATTCTGCTCTCACTAGAAATTGAAACTTGAGAGTGCGGTCACATACACTAGTCTGATCTGTGGTCTAGATCAGTTTGTGGAATAGAGAGCCGATGGAGGACATTTTATTTAGCTTTGTACACTAGTTTTATTGTATATTTGGAATTAAATGCTTTTATTACATTTTCCTAGAACATATGATTGTTTTTCAGTCCCTGGAAGTGGAGGATTCTGAAAGTTTATTATTGTTTCTGGTCATATTAGGTTTAAGTACCTAAGCATGCTGGTGATACTATACAATGTATACTCTATGCCCATAGTTATGTTTATTTTTTGTTTTTTGCAGTAACAAATTCATGTCTTGCAAGACAGTGATGGCTTTTTCTTTAGAATTTGAATATGGAGGCCACAGGGACAGATGAAGTGGAAAAGCTAAAATCCAAGTTTATGTCTGCATGGCACAACATGAAATACAGTAAGTGAAACAGTGGATAAAATCCAGACTCCACTGAAGTCAATAGTTTGCCATTGACTGCGGGGGGGAGCAAGATTTCGCACAGTAAGTGTACTCGTATGTGTATTAATCAAAAATGTAACTTGGACTTTGAAACCAATTTGTACGTCAACAATAAACTAAACAATCTGGGAAAACAAACTCATTTAGATGTTCTCTTTCAATTTAAATATTTTAAGGATTTGTTTTTTCAATGACTGACTTAGATCAGAAAAACAGATGGGCATTAAGCACAGATGACATGACAGTTTTGCGTAGGATCTTAAACAGAGAAGTTGTAAAATCAGGCTATGTCTAAGACCACAGCAGCACAGCTGCAGCTATGCCGCTGTAGTGCTTGTAGTGTAGATGCTTCTTACATCGATAGAAGAGGCTTTTCTGTTAGGCTATGTCTTCACTACCCGCCTGAATCGGCAGGTAGAAATCAATCTCTCGGGGATTGAATTATCGCGTCTCGTCGGGACGTGACAATCGATCCCCGAATCGACACTTGTACTCCACCAGCGCAGGTACGAGTACGCGCTGTTGACGCGGGAGCCGCGGAGGTCGATTTGCCGCCGTCCTCACAGCGGAGTAAGTTGGCTCAGATACGTCGAATTCAGCTACGCTATTCGCGTAGCTGAATTTGCGTATCTTAAATCGACCCCCACCCCCGTAGTGAAGACGTAGCCTGAGTGTAATTAATCCATCTGTCCAAGAGGTGGTAGCTAGGTTGACGGAAGAATGTATCTACACCGTAGAGTTAGGTCTACATAAACATGAGACTCAGGGCATGAAATTTTTCACAGCCCTGAGTGACAGAGATAGGTCTATCTAATTTTTAGGTGTAGACCAGACCTCAGTATGAGCAGTTCTCATTGGTAGTGTATTTTGATAAAGTTAAGACTCTGGGTCAAATCCTGTCTCCATCAAAGTCAATGGGGTATGGATTTCACTCTTTGTCTCTTATCTCTCAAAACAATTCAGAAGTAGGCAAATCTCAAAACTTGGTCACGAGGAATTAGTTAGCTTTTTTAACCCTCATCCTCCCAACCCCAAATCAGCCTTTATCTTAATCTTCCCATTTCCACTGAAGGCCTGAGGTGAAAATTCACATCTTACGTCAGCGGGAGTTATTTTTGAGTGAAGACTGCAGGATTTGGGCCTAAATGGGGGAGAAAAAAAGTTGGTGCAATGTTTCCTAATATTAAATATTCGAATCAGGACGTGCAACAGTTAAGATTAAACATGCATCCTTAATTCTACCCTTTGTGGCTATATGTTACGCTATTGTGTTTCTCAATGAAATATGTAAGTGTTGAAGTTCTGACAGCAACATTAACTCACCCATTTTGCGCGGGTATATTTTTTTTATTCCTGTTTTTCGTAAATATGCATCTTAATCTTGTGACAGTAAAACGTGGCTGTTTTAGTATTGCTGTTGGAAGCTTAACTTGAGTATTTTAAAAAAAATCACAAAATTAAACTGTATAGTAATGAGTTCATGCAAAAAGGCAGAGTTAACAAGTTCAGACTTAACTTTTGTATTTCATGACTTCAGTGCTTACCTATGCAATTTTCAGGTTGCATAACATCTTATGTGGGTGATATTGAATTCACAAGGGCTAAGTTATTTTAAGCTTGTTGACTATAAATCCATTCGATGTGTCTTAAAACAGTAGAATCTGTTTGTATTATTCAATCTATAAAATAATTCCAATTCAATGTGGTGTTTCCATGTTCTTACTAACTTGTGTGACTTTTTGTATCGTCAAATGCTTTTGGAAGTGTTTTGAAATATTTCAGCCGCAAACTTTTGTTTGCTTTGTATCTCTTTTAGGTTGGGTATTGAAAACAAAAACTTACTTTAGCAGAAATTCTGCTGTCTTCTTGCTGGGAAAATGTTACCATTTCAAGTCTGATGGTAAGTGTAAAGGATTTAATTATTTCTGATACCATTTTGGCACTGTTCTGTGACATCTTTGTAATCATCTACCAAAATCTTTATTAATAGAGAATTAAAGTTCACAATTTAAATATGGAAAAGTTAGAATATTCTCAGTTAAGTTTCCAAAACCAGTCTTAATACCTGCCCCATCCCACTGTTCGCACATAGGCCAGAGAACCTAGCCATTGTCAAATCAGACTTCATCCTCTGTGTGCATAAATTTTATAACCTATGCTTGAGTTTACTCATCTGTGAAGTGGGTACTGAGGCTTAATCAAAAGTACTGCATAAACTCAGCCTTGTTCAGGAGAATGAAATGGTAATACCAACATCAAAGTAACACCTTCCTTGATGATTTCCTAGTCTCTGTTAACTCTTCCCTGTGAAAATTTGCCCTCTTATGGGAACTGTTTTCCCAGCATGCCTTTCTTGGTTTGGCCACTTATATTTAGCAGGACCAAGCAGCTGCAGCCTTAAAATGGCCGTTTCAATTGACAGCTGCTGCCTGAATCATTCTTTGTTTCAGCTGCTCCATACCTTTTATGTTTCTCCTCAGCTTTCCCTAGTTGTTGCTGAGTTGATACTGGAGTGTCCTAGGAAATTCCTATTTTTTAATAGTATAATTTTATTTTAATTATATTAACAAAAGCCCTGTGTCAGTTAATTTCAAAGCTGTAACTTGTGTTATGTTTGTCTTGCAGAACCCAGTGAACTCTCTCCAGATGGATCCTGCTTGGATATAGTCGACAAAGTCATTTCTGGAAACGTAGAAGAGTTTCGTAAAGATTTTATTTCTAGAATATGGTTGACTTACAGAGAGGATTTTCCTCAGATAAAAGAATCTGCTTTCACAACAGACTGCGGTTGGAGTTGTACACTGAGAACTGGCCAGATGCTGCTAGCTCAAGGGCTTGTGCTTCATTTTCTTGGTAGAGGTAAGCATGAAGAGTAGATCATTTTTGGTTTTGTCAGGAGGTAGAACCAAGCATCAGGATGCAGGTGGCCCTTTGTTAATGATGAGGTACATGTGTCAGCCGCTGCATATGCATCCACTAAACTTAGCTAGCTAAAGTGCTTGCTTGCTTTTGATTCTGGACTGCTTTTTAAGAATATAGGAATTTCTTTACTGAATTAGACTAATGGTCTGTCTAGTCCAGGAACCAGTCTCTGATGATGGTGAATATTAGCTGCTTCAAAGGAAGCCGCAGAAAACCCTGTAGAAGTTAATTTTCGTTGTGGACAAAACTCCTTCTTAACCCTTATTATTCAGAGGTTAGCTTACGGCTGAAGTATAAGAGTTTATGTCCATTTCAAAACTCCTAACTAAAAAATAAAACAAAACACGCACCTTTTACTTCAGTAACTGCATTTTCTTGTTATCCATGTAAATGTTCAATCCTTTTTAGAGGTTCTTGACCTCAGTGATATCTTGTGGTAATGAGTTCCACTGCCTAATTGTGAGCTGTGTGCAGAAAGTATTTCCTTCATCAGATTTAAATTTGTCATCTTTCAATTTTCTTTAATTCTTGTATGAGAGAGGGTTAACAGAAGTTTCTAATCTATTTTCTGCATGATTCACTATTTTTTTTCCCCTGGTGGGGCTTGGAAACCTTTATTTTTCTGCTTCCCTTTGTGTTTTCTTATCTTAACCTTGTTCTTTCAAGATATACTGTCTTACAGACGCAATCTCCTTTGGGAAAAATGGATTGCTTTCTGGGGTTGAGCATATTACCTCTCATGCTCTCCCCAGTCTTTTCAAACCCAAGAGGCGATAGACTGGAAATACACAGCTGTTTCCTGCATGGTAGTTTATTTCAGTACCACTAGGTCTGCAAGCCAGCCACCTTCTCAGTATTTCATCCTCTTTCCTTCCTTCCCTTCTATAATACATGTATCCGTTCCCTGTTGATCAATTCCTGTGCTGGGTTGGCTGCCCCCATTGTCAAAGACCTTTCAACCCTGTCAGTCCCAAACCCTGGTTTGTTGCAAGGGAGTGTGTTGTTTTGTTTACTCAGCCATTTGGTGGTCTATGAGGGCTGTATTTATAACTAACATACAAAACATAGCATTCTGAAGGTCCAAGTCAGTAATATTTTGCAAATATTATGTAAGTCAAGAACCAAAATCTTGTATGGTTCTTATAAAGCCCTAAAACCAGCACACCAGAAAATGCAATTTTGACTATTCTTTAGTGGTCCAGTAGCAAAATTGTTCTGTGGAGTTGACATATCTAGCATTCTTTTTGTTGTAAGCACTTCGTCTGCTCATAAAATATTATTTTGTTCCATTTGCCCCAACATCCAAACATATGAAATTATTGTGTTTGGAGATGGCTTATCCCCTGATCCTACCCCAGTTTCCCCATAAATACAACCTTTGTTGCACCTAAATCTTTTATTTAAACTTTTTTAAAACCCGGCACAATCTGGATAGAACACTAAACATGAATATGCAGGTGAGGCTGTAGGAGCGGCCCAGTTTAACATTACCAAAACAAAAGGATCTTGACTAGTCTTAATCTAAAGTGTATTTCTTAAAAACTGCACTTAAAAATAATTCTTGTACTATCCATGTATCCTCACTTGTGAGTCATGTGCTGCACTACTTTGGAGCTACCAAGCTCCCGCATTTCTGTGGTAGCCCATCTGTATAGGGAAAGGAGACGTGTCTGGTCTACATGAAAGTCTTCTGTCATCACCCTGCCCTCAAGGGATAGTGAATCTTCTTTAGAAATGCTTTTGGTGAAATTGGGGTAACTGAAATGTGTTGTATTTACATCTTCATATGAAATCTTTCATTGGTTGTGGCTTCTTTTCTAGAGATTTTTTAATAGTATTTTCTTTTAACAAAAAACCCCCCACTTAAATGCCACTAATAGCTAAAATTGTGCAATGCCACAGCTACATGAAATGCTCCAAATACCGCAGAATGATGTTGTCAATACGTTTCGGTTTTTAATTTTTATGTTTTGGAAGGTTTTACATTTAATTTTGTGGAATGTACACAAACATGGCAGCTTGAGATGTCAAGGTTCAGGAACAGCTAAGTCCATTTCATTGTTCTGTTACATTTACATTTCCATCTTCCTTGATTTCGGAATCTTCCTCTGAAGGGTTTAGTAAGTCACTTCCTATGACTGAAATCTGTTTCTCTTATACATATTAAAGCAGATGTTGTCAAACTGTGATCCATGGTACACTTGTTAGTGCCACAGAGCTGGCAGCTCACAAGGTCTTGTGTCTTCTCATTTCCAGTAGTTTTTACAGGCCTATTGGCTCTTTATTGTAAAGAAGAGACTGGAGGTCTGTAAAAGCATCTACAAGCAAGGAGGAGGATCAGCCAAGTTGGCTGCCTCTACCAGTAGCAATGCTACTACCAGCCTTATTCCAGCAACTGCCGTTTTAACGGTGATTCTCCTCATGATGCTTCCCATCTCCAGAATGCCCCTCCTATTTGTCACCTCCCAAAGAGCTGTACATCCACAGACCTGCTTTCTGAGCTAACAGTGACAACCCAGACATGATACACACCTGTACCACCATTTATAGTCCCTTCAATGGCTTCCTCAATTTTCCTCTGCCCACAATCTATTTGGTATTTGCATTGGACAAAGTGCAGTAGAGGACATTATATTCAGACACAGTACACATTCTGGTAACTTTAGTTCTTGAAGATGTGATGCATTTTAAAGCTAAATAAAACTTGAGTTTAAAAATAATTGTGCAATCTTACTGTATTTTATGTACAATTTACAAATGATCTGTGAAATGTTCACTTTACACCTACCACCATAAAATAGTGAAAAGACACTTCTTACAAATCTTAAAGTCAGGTGGCAATATTCTTATGTCAGCGTTATCATTTCCATTTGTATCACTTGCACAGGGTATTTCTGTTAATCAATAGCCTTTGTACTTTGTGGAAAGCTGAAGCTAAATTCTGCCTCAGGACTGCTGGATTCTGTGGCACTCTGATGGAAGTTCCGTGTAGCAATTTCAGATTAAACTGAAGATGAGATTTTTATTAATATGAATAATGCAATTGGTACTGTGTTTTTTTATTTAGATACTAAATTCAGTGTACATCATCCCCATAACTTAAGTTTTGATATGCAGTAGAATTTTGTATTGAAGATGCATACCTGCATCATGGTAGTTATTGGGAGAAGCTGGAGGAGGTTATAGCATCTGGCCAATGTCAGTTTAGGCTTTTAGCAGCTGGGCAGACATAGCAAGCAGTTTGAGATTATGAGCTGAGAACACTAAGTGCAGGTTTATATTAAAATGATCATCAGTGAAATAATTTAAGTGACATTTTAAATAGTCCTCTTTAGGTATGTGGATTCTACTCCATTCATTTCACTGGGCTCATACCTTTTTAGAGCTGTGTCAGGCTTTCTGCAAATTCAGGGATACAGCACTGTATTGGTGTTCACACTTATACATTTTCAGATTTGTTTTCATAACTCTGAAGGCTAGAACACAATTGTTTTTAAGTGAAAGGCACATAGATCTGCAGCAGGGATTAATTCCTTGAAAAGTTCAGCAGAGTCATACAGTACTTGGATATCATCTGTCACTCAGACTCATAGACGTTTGAAGGTTTCTTCACAAACCCCTGCTGCAGGGAGTTGTTGGGACCTATGGGAGGGACCCACAATACACTAGTAAGAGAAGCCTTAGTGAATCATTAGTGTTGTATTGACATGCTGAACCAGTTTACGCCAACTAGGCTAGTAAGGTAGACACTGCATGTAAGGCGAACTGTTACAGAAAAAGCAGTACCAGAAACATGGACAGGAGATGCTTTGCTATAATAGCTAACCTTGAAACAGTTCTGTTCTCTAGTATAGACAGACGTTACAATTTACTTTGTTTGACAAACAAAATTATGAGAATTCTTCTCCATAAACTTGTCTTAGGAATCAACAAACAAGAAAGAAAAAGCATCAGTCATCAAAGGCTTTGACTCGGATAACTATCAGTTGAACCTTTTTACATGTATTAAATAGTTAACTTATTGTGTTGATATGTAAATTCCCCTAATCTGTGTCTTGTAATTATACCCTAACTGGCTAAGTCTGCAGAGTCCACTATATCCTCTCCTGGAAAATCCTGCTAGCATTAATGGCTAAGAAAGAAATGTAATGTGGCTAGTGTCTTCCTTTCTTCCTCCTTTCTCCCACACAAATAAAAATAGCACAACCATATTATACTGAGTTGACTTTTTTTGCCTATATTCTTATCAGCAGCATTTGCATGTCTGTAAAACATAGATTATTGGTCTTATTAAAAATTGGCACTTTTTTGGTAATTATACAAAAAACTTACTGTTAAGAAGTGTAAAACATATCTTTAAAAAATACTCTGTTGCAGACTGGACCTGGCCGGGTGCACTGAACATTGAAAATTCAGACTCTGAATCATGGACAAGCCACACAGTAAAAAAGCTGACTGCATCATTTGAAGCATCACTTACGGGGGAGAGAGAACCCAAGGTTCTGCCAAACGATCATAAGGAAGCACTAAAGAGAGACTGTGATGACAGTGAAATGAGAGATGAAGTTTATCATAGAAAAATAATCTCTTGGTTTGGAGATTCTCCACCCGCATCTTTTGGCTTGCATCAGCTAATAGAATATGGAAAGAAGTCTGGGAAAACAGCTGGAGACTGGTATGGGCCTGCTGTAGTAGCACACATTTTAAGGTAAAAATATCTCTAAATTATCCTTCATTATTACAATGCCTTAAGTGTTACGGAAGAAACATTTAGAAGTGTCTTGAGATTTCTTCAGGTTAATTGGACACCTACCCATTAATTATTGATTTAGCAATTTAGAAGAGGGGTTGTTTTTTTTAGAGATAGGAAGGGAAATAGCAGATTCAGGAACTGCAGTATGAACCTCTGTCCAATCTTGTCATTTATTTCTCAAACATTCCTATTTTCCTCCAGTCTGAGCAACAAGAGACCCAAGGTCTCTCCATACCTGATCTTTAAATAGGGCTGCCTTTAATGAAATGTTCTAAAAACTAACCACTCTTTCAACCTTGGAACATGCATAATATTATAGATTTTTTTTTATACTGTAACCTGGGGGCTGTAATGTACTGATAGTGTAATGAAATGTCAGAGCTAAAATTGATGTTTTCAGCATTTCTTTGCACACATCAAATTCTTGTGAAACTGTAAATGTATGGGACTATTAATATTATAATTATATTACAGTAAAAGTAAAGGATCTTTGACATTCAGTATGAGTAAAAAAAAGGGGGGGGGGTCCAATTTCTCTCTACTCTGTGCCTTTATGTGCCATTTCTTTGGATACTACTGATTTTGTTTTTTATAGTCTTATGTTCTCTAGGTGGGTCCCAGTTTAGCCATAAACGGAATCATTAATAAATCACCTAAGCATGAGAGGTCAAAGTTCAGATGTAATTTTTCTACATTTATGTAGATGCTGGAATAATTTCATATACAAGTATACTCTTCTTGAATGAGCCTACATTGAAATACTACAGTGTTTGTGCTATGACAGGTGAAGGTTATTTATGTATTTGCCTGTATTTGTAATATTTTCTTCATGTGGTCGATATCTGAAATTGACTTTTTTGTGAAATTTCAAAACAAGTATTTTCTACTAATCCATTTTCTAATTTGCAAAAGTATATTTGGCTTCAGGATCCACATGATCAAATCATGCATTCCCTTCAACATAATTCCTACCATTATTCAAACATTGCAAAGCTTTCCTTTCCTAGAACTCCCCTTCTCCTGTAGTGAGAATGTCTAGCTCTCCCATAACTTGAGAATGTCTGTATTAAATGATTCTTCAGAATATATTGTGAAATAAAGGGATAGTGACCATTTAATACAATCACGTATCAGAAGTCAAAGGCTAATCTTTTATTTTCAACAGTTTAATTTCTTTACAAATTTTGTCCTTTACTGATGATCATGATTCAGACTATTGACATATATTTTCTTTTTAGTCTTTAGGTTCATTACTCTTATTCTTCTGAGGCTAGTTTAGTATTTCAATTATCTTTTTTAAAGTTTCAGTGAAACCTTGGAGCTGTTCAAATGTTAGTTTTTGTTCTAATAGATGTCTGAAGCTAATTCTATATATCTTTAGCTTGTCTTCTTAGGTTAGTTGTGTGAGCTGAAAAACAGTTCATACTGAGCCGATACTACTTTGAAGGTTAGTTAAAGGAACCCTATCAACTTGAAAATCCCATTTCTGTTGGCAAATTTAGTATTTTCTATAGTTACAAATAAGTCAAAAGATTACTATAACCAAAAGTATGTGGGGTGGTGGTGGTGGTGGTGGTTGTGTTTAGTTAATTTTGTGCATTTAATCTCATTCTGTGTATTGTCACTTTTACTGTTTCTTCTTAATAGCCTCTCAGTTTCTGCTTTGCTGGAAAGGCTTTTATAAATATTCTACAGGGGTGGCTGAAAAAGAAAAACAATAAAATAAATAAATAAATTTCAACTTATTTTTATGTAAGGGATCCTTGTTTAAAAGGTGATCTATCAGAAACTGGAATATTTTGAAATCCGTTTATTTTAAATTCAAGTTAATATCTCTAAAAATCAAGAATCTAAATTCAGTTTACTGTTAATTTCTTGAAATGAAATACTCTATCAAATCTTTTATTTGCACTTAGAAAAGCTGTTGAAGAAGCAAGAGACCCTGAGTTACAAGGGATAACTGTCTACGTTGCTCAGGACTGTACAGGTAAGTGATGTGGCTATTGTAGGTTTTAGTCAACTTTATAAGCGCTTCACTTATGCTTTTCAATTAGTGCTCAACAATATTACGATTTCAAAAGAAAAAACTAAATGCTATAAATATGTTTAGAAATCCTAAAAATTGGAATCATGAGCTCAGAGTGGATATTGATTCCTGCACTACATCTTTGGCTTTTGTCTTGATGAATCAAACATAATAAATGGAAAGGTTGGTAAATTGCTTGTTTGACATCTGATTAGGATAATGGCACTTAAAATAGCTTGTGGATGCTTTTTTCCATATAATCTGCCCGGCATGTATAATTTCACTCCAATGACTTTTTATTTGATTCTAGGCAGTCTGTTGGTTATTCTGCTAGGCCTACCCTTTAAAATAAATAAATTGGTTTACATTTCCCTTCTCTGTCTTCCTTTTTCCTTTTGGTGAAGTGCAGAAAGTGATAGAGATTTTTCTTAAAACCAAAACCAAACGGTCAGTAATTTAATTTATTATGCATTTTCTTAAATATTAAGCTGCATTCTCTTTGCAATGAGAAGGTCCCATTTCTTGCAGGAGTGTGTCCATGGGAAAGTTAATGCACCAGTTTCTAGTAGTAATAAATCTAATCAGTTTTCATTCAAAGATGTGAGCAGTCCAATAAACCAAACACTATGGTTACCTATTTTAACCATATCAGACATCTTACGAACACAAATGCTTTTAAATACTTGGTTGTTATTACAGGCAGGGTAGATTAGGGTTCTGGTGGATGTGCAGAAATGGAGGGTGACGAGACAAACTAAAGATGTAATAAAACTTTACACTAATGACTATGACAATCCAGGCTTTCAAATGAAAGCATAATATATTACTTCTATAGCTGTGTTCAGTTGCCAAAATTATTACTTATTATGATATACACCTCTACCCCGATATAACGCGACCCGATATAACATGAATTCGGATATAACACGGTAAAGCAGCGCTCCGGCGCGGGGTGGGGTGCACGCTCTGGCAGATGAAAGCAAGTTCGATATAACACGGTTTCACCTATAACTCGGTAAGATTTTTTGGCTCCCGAGGACAGCGTTATATCGGGGTAGGGGTGTAATGTACCTGATCTTGGGAGATAATACAGGAATATCATTCCTTTCTATGATCAAGCTAGTTTTAAAGGGACACACTCAATTTAATTGTATATTGTAAACAAATTTCTTTACCATGTTACAATTAACACCTATGGGCAGGGGTCGGCAACCTTCGGCATGCGGCCCATCAGGGTAATCCTCTGGTGGGCCGCGAGACATTTTACTTACGTTGACTGTTCGCAGTCACGGCCCCCCGCAGCTCCCAGTGGCTGCGGTTCGCCCTTCCCGGACAATGGGAGCCGCAGGAAGCGGCGGCCAGCACATCCCTGTGGCCCTTGCCACTTCCCGCAGCTCCCAATGTCCAGGAACTGCAAACCGCGGCCACTGGTAGCTGTGGGGGGCCGTGCCTGCCGACGGTCAACATAAACAAAATGTCTCGTGGCCCGGCAGCAGATTACCCTGATGGGCCGTGTGCCGAAGGTTGCCGATTCCTGCCTTAGAGTATTAAAAGTGAGAGAATTTTAAAAATCTAATGTCGTCTTAATTTAAATATTGGAAGTAGTTTTTTGTCTTTATGCACTTCTCTGAGCGGAGGAACTAAAACAATGGTATTTTATTTTTGTTTAACTCAGGATCTAATACTATATTGTTTGAACATTAATGATTTAAAAAAGCTTTTCTTTTTTTTAAATGTGTAAATGTTTCTATTGGTCACAAGCTTTGGGGTTTTTTTTGTTTTTTTTTTAATACGAAAGTTAGTTCTAGGACCAAATTTTAAACTATCCATTAATTTTAAAACAAATAGAAGAAATGTTTCTCTGCTCTTCTCAATACCTGCTTTCCTACATCCTACATGCCACGTATCCAAACTGTTGAATTCAAAATGCCACTCAAGGTGAGGAAAACGTGATTAGTTTCTATTAATACAGGTTTTTTTCCGGAAGACAATTTAACGTGGAGAGTGTAATTTTTTCAGAAATGTACAGTTTTGATTTATCGTGCTTAAATGTAATTTTGTAGGCACATAACATTTTGTAAAAGGTATTCAGGATATTTTTACTTCAAAAAAATTACATGTGTACCTTAATGATACTCAAGTATATTCATTCTTATTTTCAGTTTACAGTTTGGATGTTGTTGATAGACAATGCTCTTCTATGGGCTCTGAAAAAGCAGATATGAAAGCTGTAATTATATTAGTTCCTGTAAGACTTGGTGGAGAGAGAACCAACATGGACTACTTGGAGTTTGTAAAGGTATGAAATAAGAGTTCATTGTCTGTTTCAAACAGTAGTACTAGATATGAAAAGATTTTTCATGGTGGTAATCTTCTAGCTATTAAATGCGTGGTGATGATTTTACAGTTGTAAGTTGTAAAGTTTGACTTTACAGATTTTAAATGTCAATATTACAAGATCTCACATAATTGCAGAGCACATGATGTCCTATGGCAGGGGTTGTCAACCTTTCAAAGAAGAAAAGCCATTTTTTATTTTTGTCTTTGACCAAAATATTTCGAGAGCTGCATCACACGCAAAGTATTGGGGTGCAGGAGAGGGTGAGGGCTCTGGGAGGGAGTTTGCAGGAGGGGGCTCTGGGCTGGGGCAGGGAGTTGGGGTGCAGGAAGGGGTACAGGGTTTGGAAGGGAGTTTGGGTGCAAGATGGGGTTCTGACCTGGAGCAGGGGGTTAGGGTGCAAGAGGGGATGCGGGGTGCAGGCTCTGGCTGGGAGGCGCTTACTACAGGCGACCAGCGGCGCAGCAGGGCTCAGACAGGCTGCCTCCTGCCCTGGCCCCACGCCGTTCCCAGATGCGTCTGGCTGCTGGCAAGTCTCTGCACCTCTTGGGGGAAGGGGGGCAGCATGTCTTTCTGTGCTGCCCGCTCCCACAAGCACCGCCCCTGCAGCTGTAAGGATGGTGCTGGGGGCGCGAGCAGCGCGCAGAGTTGCCTCTCCTCCTCCCTCCCCCCTGCTAGGGGTGCACAGGGACGTGCCATCAGTCAGCCGCTTCCAGGATCAGCATGGGGCCACAGCATGCAGGCAGCCTGCCTGAGCCCTGCTGCGCCGGACAAAAAAACCTTGCGTTACAGAGCGCTATTGCAGGGTCAGATTAAAGAGCCACAGATTGCCGACCCCTGACCTATGGTAAAACAGTGAAAAATATTTCATTCCTAAAGCAGTTTCCTGAAAAGACACTAATGCAGTGACTCGAATTAAAAATAATAATTTAGTATATTTAAGGTATTTATATTTGTGGTGCCTTAAATGAACTTTCATATTAGCCAACACTTAAAAAATATAAACCAAGCTGCTTATTTTCTTGTTTGGTTTTTTTATCCTTAAATAGCGAATATTGAAGACTACAGCTGAACTTTCACAGCTTATTCCTTCTACCTTTTTTTTCAGATTGAAGGGTTATAATCATTTGACCCAATTGGCAGTTTTTGTGGCCATTATTTCATTAGCTGGAGGTTCGGATGACTCTGTATGTGGAAGAAGAGAGTGACGATTAAGAATGAAAAGCCCACCAGTGTATCAAATTGCAGGACAGAGCCAGGAAACAGTTTAGTGTAGGGTTTTTTTTTGTCTAACTTCTCATCAACAAATACTCCGCTTTTTTAACTGAACACTTAAAAATGGTCTCTAAGAAACTGGACCATAATTCTCATTCCCCTTGAGCACATGTTGGTAGTTCTGCTGGTTAAAGGGAAGAACTTGCTTAACTCTGTTCCTTTGTCTTTACTATCCTATTGTTAATCACACAGAATCATCCTTTTGAGTCCCATCTAAATTTGTATGATTGGACAGTTTAAGGAGCTGCTCAGTAGCATTAAGAAAATCTGAGATGGGCACTTTTGTTACCGTACCTATTTTTCCTTTCTCTTGACTATCTATTCCATTTTATTACAAAGTTTCAGAGAGAACTATGAAAAACTTTTATAGCCAAGGAGGACAGAACTGTGAAGACTTTTATTTAAAGTATGAAGTAGCTGTTCTGTCTTGATTCCTTTCCTTGTGTGTCTAGACAGTTGGTTTGCTCTTTGCTAGTTAGGTCTGGCACAGTAAAACATATCCATGGTTGCAGACCTGGTCTAAGAACCCTATTCCCATTACAATACTTCTGCAAAAGAGCTTTGAAATCTCTGAATGTGGAATCATAATGCTTTTATTTGTAGGCTAACACAAGCACCACTTTTGCCTCTATTTTCATCAGGGTTTCTGATCTTGTGTGGTCACTCTTCTTTAATGTGGGCTTCTGTATTGATGGTGACCATTGTTTTACTGGAAAACGTGCTGTCATTTGCAGATATCTCACTGGGGCTAGGATAAAAGGGGCTTCAATTGCATGCATGCAATCATCCTGTCTTTGTAATTCATTGAAAGTGACTTAGTATCTTTGGTGTAGATTTAGGTAAATGAAAACACAAACTTCAGAACTGAATTAAGTAAAGAAGTGTTTACAAATGATTTGGCAATTTGTTGATGATAGTTGTTGATTGTTTGATTTATAATACCTTTATACAAGAAAAGTACTGATTACCATAGGGAAATCAGACCTTTGCTTTACCTAAGTAGCTCCTGTTTCAATTTTGCTGCACTGGAATAGGTTGAGTGGACACGGACTTAAACTGTTTTCTCCTCTTTATCTTATATGCATAAGCATGTGTTGTAATGTTTATTATCCCTTTTTAATATTTGAAATAAGTGGTATTTCCTCCTTACTTATTTAAACCACTCAGAAGTTGGTTTCCATGTTGTTAATATCTTGGGTTAGTAATGTGATAGATCTGCAAAAGTAGAAATTTTGTTGTTTGTTAATATTGTCTTTTACGGCCAAACTTCTTGTTGAGAGAGAGAATCTTCACAATGTAATTGATGATTTGTAATGGTCTTACTTTTAGTGGCTATAGCCCTAGAAATTGGGGCATAAGAGCCACTGCCATTTTAGCTCAAATGGTAGTCTTTTGGGGGTGGAGGAGAGACTAATTCCTCATATTGGCCCATGTTGACATCAAAGTCCTTACCAGACTCTCTTCTATTCCCTGGTGTCTGCTATTCTGGGGGGAAATGTTTCTCCCTCTATTGCGCTATAGGTTCCTGCATGAGGAATGACACATGTACTTCTGCCCAACCTGCTGCTGTTTACCCTTTTCAGGTAAACATGGGGTGTTTCTCTTCGAAATAGCCACAGATTAGATCAGAGAGGGTTTGGAAATCAAGAGGCAGCTCTAGTGCGCCTTACTTACCTCCTCTTGTCTTTTAGGGAAACTGCTCTTGGAAGCAGCTGCAGACTTCTTGTGGTGTGGGGCTTTTACCTATGAACAGGATGGAGGGGCTCAGTGAAGGGCCACTGAACATAAAACTATAAAATATGTAAAACTTCATGCCGGGCAACCTACAGTGACTCCAACTTTTGTTATGTTACATTTATTCTTTTCTAAAGTGTCCTGCCTATCTTTAAACTGTGAACACCTCAGAACAACTGAGGTCATCCCTTCTTGAATGTCTGCCAGCACATGGTCAGTTATGCCAACCACAGCATTCAAAAAATGCCCCAGAAAATCATGATATTTACTGAAAAATCATGATTGTTGTTTTTTTTAAATATCAGCCTTATTTGTCTTTTGATCTTTGAGTGCTAAAGGTTTACATTTCCTAGATTTTTCTCCACAGCCACAAGAGCTACATACCTATTTTAAAATTGGGTATTGCGGTTCTAGTATAATTGCATGACTCCAGGAACTGGGGCTTTCAGAAGAACACCAAATCATGAGACTTGCAATAGAGCTGCTAAAGTTGGCAACCCTGGGCACTTCCATAGGTCATTCACACTGACCTCACTCTAAATGTGATGGTCAGGGAAAAATTAAATGAATAAAGTTACACCAAGTTACTTTAATTCATCACCTTCTTCTGTTAGCCTTTAAATCTGAATTATTTAATATTTTGTTGGCAGGGAATTTTGAGTCTTGAATACTGTGTCGGTGTTATTGGTGGGAAACCTAAGCAGTCATATTACTTTGCAGGATTTCAAGGTTAGTGTTTTAATAAGAGATGTCTCTTTAGTGTTTTCCTTTTAAAAGCAGGAAAGTTAATATAGGATCAGTGGGAAGCAGAATGATTAAAATAGCAAAATGAGTACCTTATTAATTCATCAGATCTGCCAAAGTCCAGTCATTTGTCATTTGCCCTGCATAGTAATTGGATTCTGTAAAATGTACATTTAATTTCCTTTGTTGCATAAACAAGGCATAATTTATCTGTTTCACCAAACTTTAGAAGCCTTTGCTGCTACTGTCTGGCAGTTCTTATTTACATATTTACTTTTTACCAGTTTAAGTAGTGCTAGTTGATGCTCAAATGACAAGCAATATGTTCTTCCTGTCAGGATGAAGTAGCACAAAGCATTTTTCATATGCAAACTCTAGAATATAATTGTGTGTTTGTAAAAGTAATTTTATCACCAAAAATTAAATGACAGTCTCATCACTTTATAAAAATTCTGCTTATACAAGCATATTTGATTATGCAAAAGTTAATCTGTCCTGCAAAAACCGATGCTTCAGTCAATGAATATCAGTCTGGCAAGCAGTTACTTGCTGGCTTTTTTTTTTTTTTCAGCTGTTCTGCATAGAAATTGGATTGTAAGCAGTGTAATAATAAGGTGTTTTTTGAATTACTTGTCTTCTGTTTTGTCCTTGTAGATGACAGTTTGATTTACATGGATCCTCATTACTGCCAATCTTTTGTAGATGTCAGCATAAAGGATTTCCCTCTTGAGGTAGTGTGGATAAAGAGCTGGTACTGTTTTTTTTTTTCCATATGAATCAAACACTAATTATTTAGAGCTGTTCTAGCTATCTGTATTTTTACAGTTTTAGTTACATGTTATTTGTCAAAATTTTGCCCTTCTTTATAGACTTATAATCAACAAAAATGACCAAAGGTTAAATACTTGATAGTGGATTTTAATTTATTATGTACTTATTAGTTCATTTATCTTTGTCTGTATCTTGTTATATACCAGAAACCCTCCACAAATAAATGATCATGCCACTAAGTAATTTTACATTATAGACAGCTAGGCAGTACCAGACCTGAAACATTACACATGGGTTCTCTTAAAATAATAATAATGAATTGGTGTCAGAAATGTATGTTACAGTGTAGTAGGGTTCACTTTTATTTTGAACTATAGACTACACAAATTTACCCTCTGCTTCTTTGACCAGGAATTTTCAGTGTGTTGTCTAGGAAGACTTGGTGATTACCATTTCAGTACAGTTGTCTACTCGTAATTACTTTATAGGTCATTCATTTAGCTTCTTAGATAGGATTTTCCATTGTTGTATTGCTTTTACTGATGTCTTCTATGCTGTTCATCTCAACAGATTGTTTTATTATTATTTTTAATCAAGTTAGCTCCATGGATCAGTAGCTTTCAAGGACTTGTCAAGTCTGAAAGTGTAGTTACTGTTTCTTTTTTTAGCTATGGCATGCTGTCTCCTTCAGGTTATAGTTAATGCATCTTGTCAGGCTCTGTCTAGGTCTTGAAAAATCAGACTTTTACATGAGTATTTTCTCCCCTTCTCCTCCAACTCGCATAAAAAAAAAAGGAGTAAATCCAGGGAAAGGTACTAAAGAACTGCATTTACAAGCAGTCCGTAGACAAGCCAATATGTCCCCAATTCTCATGTTAAAAGAGAATTTAGTACAGCAGTTTAAAATTTCTCCTTCTGGATCCTGTGATGTCCAGCCCTTACATGAACCTCCAGCTTCCTCTGAATGACACTGTATCAGCTACGGAACCCATCTGGGGCCTGCGCTTGTTAACTTCATTGCTCACGAAGAGTTCACAGCACCTTGCAGGATCAGGCCACTAGAGCATACAGCTGGTCTCCAGAGTCTAGTTTTTAGCACTGGGGTTTTTCCAATTAAACATTACAAAACCTAAAACACAATTTCACAAAATCACACCATATTTGGGGAGAGAGAGACATTTACTTGCCCCCATATTAGTTGGTACCAGCAGGATTCTGTGGCTGTGATGTCACCAGCATAATGAATACTATGGTGACACTTAAAGTTTTGCTGCAGATACTTGCACAGGGTTGGAGGTGGGGGAAGAAATACTCTTTTAAGCTTACGTGTTGTGAGTGCATCCTTTAACCTGCCAATTGGGGAATTCAGCACATTCTTAAACTGATGACATTTAGTTAAATTTAAAACATAAGTCAAATGGTTTGTAATGAAGTATACAACTTTATTGTGGCCCCAAAGCTGTTGCTGCTGTATAACAATTGGTTTAAAAACAGAGAGAAGAGTAGGAATTATTTCAATTTCCTTGTCTAATACTATTGTGAGTAAAGTGCAGTTAACATACCAGCCTCAAAGAGGTAACATGCTGAAGTCAATCATAATATCTTAATCAAAATATTATCAAATAGTGTGTTTAGCAGAACTGTTTAGACACTTTTAAGCTTATATAAACACTAGTAAATATAATTTTAAAACCTAGCACAGGGTTAAAGCAATAATGAAACTAATTTTAACGTTTAATTTTAACAAGATGCTTTAATTAAGGTGTCATGTAGTCTGAGATGATAAAGTTCCCCCTAGAAAACTAGTGGTTCTGAATTTTAAAAGAGATTTAGGTCCTTTTTATAGTCTCAAGCAAAAAAAATGTGCTATACCTAAAACTTTCTTCATTTTATAGTGCCCTTCTGAGGTCCTCAGATGGAAGTTGGTAAATGAGCTAACTTTATTTGTATTAGGATAGTGCCTGTAGACCCTAACTAGTATCAGTGTCCCATCCTGCTAAGCACTGTGCAAGTGCATAATAAAATACAGTCCCTGCCCTGAAGCTCCTACAGTCTAACTAAATAAGAGATGGGAGGGGAAACAGAAGCAAAGAGAGGTGAAGTGACTTATCCAAGGTCATAGAGCACCTCAGTGAGCCAGGAATAGAACCTACATCTGTGGGCTCCTAGTCCAGTGATTTATGCACCAGAGTATGCTGCTGGGTGTCATTAATATGAACTTCCAAATAATAATATACTTTACATGTATTTTGAAGATGCAGAAGCTGCCAGCTTGGCTTGATCACGTCATATTGCTTTTCTGGATACAGGATCGTGTATCGGAAGGTCGTGCTCAGTGCATTGAATAGTAATGTACGAGTTGTCCAGAAGTGTCAGAACGTAAACAGAAATTGCTCTCTTAGCTTGTTAGCTTTCTCTGTAGGAAATATTTTCAAAATTGACAAATTGTCCAGAATAAGTTGGAAATCAATCCACTCTGTATTGGCTTCTAGAATCCATTTGTTGGATGAGTGAAAAAAATATGCCTATCCACATCTCTCTGTGGTAGTGACTTTCACAGCATTAATAAGACTTCTCCTGAACATACTACAAAACTTGTCTTAGGATGTTCCAATACCACCTTTAATGTTACTG
The DNA here is from genome assembly GCF_011386835.1 of Chrysemys picta bellii. NCBI lineage: Eukaryota > Metazoa > Chordata > Testudines > Emydidae > Chrysemys > Chrysemys picta. The sequence continues at coordinate 17,258,882 of NC_088798.1, forward strand.
TTAGAATGCTTTTCTTAAAGCAGACTCCCAATATCTTACTTTGATTAACTGTGAATTGAATATAATATTTGGGCAGTATTAGGGAAAACATAATAAATAGGTGTAACAGTCTTGCAGAAGTATAACTTGCTAGTCTTTATTGATTTTGTAACAAAATTTAATGTAAAATGTAAACTGTTTTATTTGTAATTGGACCAGTCAGTAGTAAAGAGCAGTACATGCCAATAGTGTACAACGACCACAATGAGAAACACCTTAAAATTTTATGTAGCAATCTGTACTCTTGCCGATCTGCTTTTTACCCAGCTCAAAAATGAAAAGTAGGGAGGTGTTAGGAAGAGGGATTCTACACCAATAGAGTGTTGGATATTAACTTGCTTTGTTGCTGTTTCTGTAGAGTCAGGTTAGAACTTAACAATTGTTATTTTGACACAAGGATAAGCTAACTGAGTTTGTGCCTGATGCACATCTACATATGTATTTCACATTACTTCCTTTCTTATCGGTCACTTGGGAAGTACTCCGAGAATAAAATACTAGTCCAGTCTCAGTAGAACATGAAATGTGGAGCGTTAAGATTTGTTAGATTTAAATACTAAGCTATTATAAGAGGATTATGAGTGATTTAATAGAGGGTCTGGGTTATGGATATCTCTGGGTAGTAGTAGGATACAGAGCCTTACCCCTTTAGATCACTGACTGCAGCCTAGATCAGTAGTGACCAAATGGTTTAACCATCAGGTGGCTATACTGTGACATGTGAAATGAGTTAATGACTTTTGTCCAGCTCCAATAAACACAAAACCAACAACTGTTACCCATGTTCACACTCTGTAGTAATTAAATGGGCATGGAGACTGAAGTGAACTACCCTATATGTATTCTTTCTAGTTCCGGGTGAAGTAGTGGGGGGGAAGTTTGCACAGCTATTGCTCGTAGTTTCCATTTCAAAGGCTGTCAATGTGTCATCTATCATAAGAACAAATTTTGCATTTAAAATAAAAATCCTTATGTGTGTAAAATATGAAGTGGATTTTTGTGCTTGTGATATATTGTAGTACTCGCCCTTTTTTTTTTACCCATTTTTCTTGCTAATGAAAATATATTCCATCATTTCTCTTTCAGGGAGGTGTGGGGGAAATGGGAGGTGGTGGTAAAGCAGTAATTGTAAGAGTTCAAATACTGCTACAAATGCACTTTGCAGAGGAGCATTCACCTTCTCTACCTTGGGAATATTCATAAAATGCTTTCTGGAGCCTCCAACTTTTGACAGATTTCACATCCTTTTTTGGACTGGCATTAATGTGGCCTAGTGTGGAAGTTTGGTAAATAGAATATAAACAGTACTAGGTTATGTGGTCTTATGAATGTCCAGGGATGCAATAACTTGAATGTTTTGGGGAACAGAAAAAACTTGTATGGGTTTTGGAGCATATGTGGCATGGTGAATTATATGTTAAAACCATTAATAGAAAGGCAAGTGCATTGATATCTGTGCCTTCCTCATGTCTTTAAAATATCTTTTAAAATGTTTTTATCTCCAAAATTGCAGTCATTTCACTGTCCTTCCCCCAAAAAGATGTCATTCAAAAACATGGATCCTAGCTGTACAATAGGATTTTATTGTAGAAACATGCAAGACTTTGAAAGAATTTCTGAAGAAATAACTAAGGTAAGTGTTGAAATTATGAAATTAATATCTGTCTGATACCCACTATAGTATGTACTATATATATTAAGGATAGAAAATATAGTCTTAAATATACTAAATAGAACCCATCCTATTCTAGAAATAGGGGTTATTGATGAAGCACAAACATACAAGAATTCTAGAATATTTTTACATCCCATAATATGAACATGTAAAGTCGAAAAGGAGAATAACTACCGTAATTGTGTGTTAAGAGATGAGATGATGAATATAACAGATACTACACTGGTTTGTAGACTCAGTATAAGATTATTCCACTAGGTGGCACTATTGAAATGAAAATATTTTTGTAGACAGCACCTTTTACAGTCATTGGATTGTCTTCTACCTGAAGAGGAATTTTTAAAATGCAATCCATCCCTTGGAGATGAAATTTTTAAGAAATGGAAATATTTGAGCAAAGCAAAACTGTGCATTATTTCTTGTTAGTATAAGTGCTTTTTTGATTACATTTAAAGATAAAGCAGTGTTTTTATGACTTGCAAAGCAGGTATCATCCAGTAAACCTGCCTAATCATGTCCATTCCACTTTAAGAACATAGGAATAGGTTTATTTAGGTAGGTTTGAATTTAATTGACAGATGTTTTCTTCTAGACTATTGCAGTGTATGAATGCCAATAATGTGATACAGTTCTAATGTGTGTTGTGTTAGCTATGGTACCAAACAACCAAATGTTTTTTAATCAAAAATTGCCTATAAAAGGATTCAGCATTAACAAAAGATGCATCACAATATTATTACATGTGCCATAATGGTTTTCACGTCTGTGCAAGGAATTAAGGCTTGTACAACATTAGAAAATATAACTTTCTATGTAAGTGATAAATATTTTTATTAGATAAGGTATGAACCAATAAGTAATATCCAGATTTTAAACTTAGTAACCACATATAGTGGTCAGTAGATTTTTGGTTAATGCTGAAGTTTTTTCTTTTGTATGATTCAGACATGGAGGACTAGAAAGTAGATTTAGAGGACAGGCACTCCAAGCAATAAAGACATGGAATGAAAGTTTATAAAGCAAAGTTTCATTACATTTAGTTTATCTGCCCTGCTGTGTTTGAGAGGAGATTTAAGAACATGACAGAATAATGAATGAGAAATTGAGATATGTAAGAACCTTCTCTTGTTTTTTTTTTCCATTGTCTTCCTCTTAAATCTCAGGCCAGGTGAATTTCTCTCCCCATCCATTTGTTGGATGCTCTGAAACAGCATCTAGTTTAATGTCAAAGGAGCTGATTTTAGTCTTAAAACTATTTTACTAGCATTTTGGATTGGGGCTCTTTAATATTAATATGATGACATCAGTGTAAGTATACCCAAAAATAGATTATGTATTTTCCAAAAAAATAGGAAAGTTTTCATATGAATATTGTGTGAAGAACAATCCTACTGTCATTCTCCAGTCTGTTCATTTTTCCTGCTCTGCCTCTGACTACTACTTTTCTGTTCATTTATTATCACTTTAAGAGTAACTTAATGCCTTGAATGGTAGCACAGTGTACATCCGAGTGGGGACACCCAGGTTAGGTTAATGAAGGAGTTCCGATTCTTGCTTCTGTGGCAAGTGACATAATAGGGTTGCATCCGAAGAAGTGAGGTTTTAACTCACGAAAGCTTATGCCCAAATAAATCTGTTAGTCTTTAAGGTGCCACCAGACTCCTTGTTGTTTTTGTAGATACAGACTAACACGGGCTACCCCCTGATGATAGGGTTCTGTAGATCCAGACTCTGAGACTTGCTGCTACTGGTTTTAAAATGCAGTGTAGATATACTCTTGAAATCACAAAAAATAAAGTTGTTATCTTTGAAAGTTAATTACTGACCGTGTACTTTAAATTTTTTACAAAAATTATTAAATGTAGCTAAATTCCTGTTTTGGTCAGAGAGAGAGAGCAGTGGTTCTCAGGCTGCAGAGCTGTTTTTGTCATGCTTTTGCAGCATCTCATAGTTCACTCAAGCAATGATACTTCTGGTTCAGGATAAAGCTTTCCCTGTGTGCGCGAGTGTGTGTGTTTTGTAAGCCAACTAAATTGAAAAACAAACAGCTCTTTGAACACTATTCAGTTACTTTGTTCATGTTTTTTTAGAATGGGTGTTTCTTTGGTAAAAATGCAACAGTGATCAAATTTGTACGTGAAACCAAAAAAGGGAGGTTGTAAAAAATATATATATACATGTTTGAGAACCACAGGGACTTATTCATCTGGAAGGGTGTGTCCTCTCTGTTATCTGTATCCATTGAGCAGATACAATAGAAATAAATGCTTTAGAAACATTGCAGTTGGTTAATGGGACTCAGCATGTCAAATTAATGAGATCTCTTCTGATAATTGTCTCCTGTTCACGTGAACATCTGGGTGGAAGTATCTTCTATAACAAATGTTATATACATACACACTTTTGCATTAACTTTTTTGAAAGCTAGAATACTGATTAAGAAAACCCACGTCCAGAATTTGCCCATTGACTTGGAAGGTAGCGGTAGTCCCTGATTGATATGCAATTTGGAAATAATTGCTCATTTTAATCAAGTTCCATACTGCAATTGTTTCATGATCAGCTTTCTGCTACCTTTTCTAGTTTACTTTCTCTTTCTCTCTAATCTTTTATAATTTCCCTTAGTATTTAGTACTCGAAGAGGTGTCAGAATAGTGGCGCTAAAGAATAAAATCTTCTGTCATCTCCCATGCTGCCTCATTCATGTATCTCAGTCCTGACATAGAGGGACCACCTTTAAGGGTGAGACAGTGGTTCAGTCTCGATACTACTTTGGCTTCTCTGAAACTGTGGTGATGGCTTTTGTGTTGCAGACACATGTCATTTAGGAGTTGGACTATGTGTACTAACCTATTTCACCAAACAGCTGCCATGTGACTGTCAGTTGCTACTGACCTAGGTCTGGCTTCATCTAATGACCTCGTGATGAAAGGCTCTATATAAAATTACCCAGTCCCTTGAGATCTACAGTCTTTCTTCTTGTCTAAACTTTTTTCTTTCTTCCCCAGTACTCATTCTTTTCTTTTTCCCTTTTCATTGCCTTCTGCTCATCTCAGTTGTCTGCATGTCTCTCACTTTCTCCTTGCCCTAATCCCCAGGTTTCACAGTACAATAATAGAATGAATTTAAATAGTCTAGAATAAAGTGGAAAATTGCAGAGCACAGTAAAAATTGCAGAATCTGATTTTACTTGGAGCATAATTTACCAGTGCCTTATTTTTTTTTTTTAAATAGCTCAAACTGCTTAAATATCTATTTAAGTTTTTTAGTGCTTCAGATTGTTTCTCATTAAAACAAATTATTTTTGGAGTTCATAGTTTGATCACTTCAATGCAGGTTATATCTGTAGACTAATGTAGCTTTGCATATACTATAGCTGTGTATTGCGATTTACTGTCAAAGGTGATCAGCAATTTTTTTAAACTTCAGTGGGTGTTGAATCCCTTAAATAAACAGTGGAAAGGACATTTAAGCCCTTTTGTATATGGGCCAATAACATCTACTATTAAAACTTTTTATTTGTCCCTGTGACTGATCACCGTTAGCATGAATAGCTTCCTTGATAGAGGCTCAGCTTCCTAGTCTCTGAGGAGACGGGTGGTATGTCTACACTGTATTGTAAATCCAAGTCTGTGGGACATGGGCTTGTGGACTCGGTATTTCCAAGCCCGTGATTGAGTGTCCACACGGCATCATAAACCTGGGTTTACAATTGCTGGACCCTGGTCTCTCAGCCATGCTAGTGTATCCATACTGCATTGCGCAGACCTTCTGACTCCAGTCTGCAGCTTGAGCTGCATCTACGCTGCAGAATGACAGAGCTTGGACCTGAGTCTGAGGAATTTGGACTCTGACGCACCCTACTGGCAGGGCCTTAGGACCTGGGACTTGAGTGTTTGCTGACCTGAGTCAGACTGATTTGTGTGGGAACTGACGAGGGGCTTGAGCTCAAACCTGAATCAGAACCCAAGCTTAGTGTGCAGTGTGGACATACCCAGGGAGGTTTCTGGCATGTAATTAAAAGCTGTCTGTTAGCATTTTTAGTCCACTGTCAGATTTATCTGCTCTTGAGCTGGCTTATTTCCCTTAAATGTATATGTTTAAACTTAATAAAAATATTGATGGCTATAGGTGCTCTGTTTCTGCCGTAAAAATGCTTCCAGAAATTCCAGAAGGTGCTAACCTGCCCACAAATCCTGCTTGGAATTCAAGAGATGACAGAGGATATGAAGACTGTTCTGCAACTCATTACACATGAGTGGAAGCTAATGGAGTTCTGCATATGTGTAGTGGTTCAGTTGGCCTGTGTGGAACAAGTTGCAAGATTGGGGCCTGAAACTCCAAGTGTGGCTATTGTTTCATGAGGTGGCTGAGTTAGAAACATATTTATTTACCAGAAGAAGTGGGCTATTGAGAGTCTGTGCAGTGTTTTTATTCTAATGTGACAAATGAAAATAAAAACAAATATGCATGTTGCAAATTATGTGCGACTGTAATTAGATCAATACACCCAGGGACTGTACCCCTTCATTTTCAATTAACAGTTTATCCGGTATGTTATCTTGCATTATAGATGCTGAAATCTTCATCTAAGGAGAAATATCCCTTGTTTACTTTTGTAAAGGGTCATTCTAGAGACTATGACTTTGCCTCCAGTCCGCTCCATGAAGAAAATGACCTTTTCTCCGAGGAGGAAAAGAAAAGATTAAAAAGATTTAGTACAGAAGAGTTTGTCTTGCTTTAAGGATATTTTACAGTAGGGTATTGGCAGCTGTCCAGGAGAACACTTGCCCTTTTAAAAAAAAATCACACAACACAAGGCAAGCAATATTGAAATTGATCTATTTTCATAAAGATTATAATGTCGTATATGTTTGGTCTTTAAAATGTCATTTATAAATGTAATTAATTATTTTTGTTTGTTCATTGCTAGTTGGATGAATATGATGACACTTTTTGCTAGTGAAGACAGACAGCATTGTTTAGAGCCAGACACAATATAGTGTGGATAGGTACCATACATGCCCTCCTTGATAGCTCTGCCAATGAGCCTAAGTCTTGACCTGCAGTCCCCACTGCTGTTCCAGTCCTGAACAGTCTGCCAATTATATGGTGGTTTTGTGATGTGGACATGTCATCTAGTTTTGAGACTACTGGATTGTTTCCAGGTGTAAGCAAAACTTGAATCTCGGGCTCCTGAAGAAAAAGCCTTGTTCATTTAATCTATTTTGCTGCCTAAGCCTCTATAATGGTTAATAATGTAACCATGAGATACCTTTCTAGCATTGCACTACTCAAGATGTAACTTTGATATATCAATAGTAATTGTTAGCTACAATCCAGATGCAATTATATAAGCAGAATTGTGAGTTAAGGTACTATTTAGCAATATGATTTTATAATGGCTACTCATTAAACTTGCTGTTGAACCTTAATATCAGGAATGAATATAAAGTATTGGCTTTTCCCTACCATTTTTAAAGGTTATGTTATTAATATTAACTGCAACCAATCAAAGCAGATAGACAGTTATTAAATGGGAGCAGTGTTTGTTTCCTGTCTCGACAATGTAATTGAGAATTCTGTTCCTACCCAGGCAGCTTCTAAATCAGAGCATAAAACAGCAAATTGGGGGTAGACAGTAAATATTCTGGGATATGATCTTCTGATATGTGTCATTACTATACATTGCTTTTGGTGATTTTAGATGTAGAGAACATCTAGCAAATAAATCTACATGAACAGTTTCATGCTTTAACAAACAAATTCAGAATTTAAAATACACATTTAACACTGCCTACAAATTTAAAAATAACTTTATTAAAGGTGTGAGATTAAATGCATGTACTGATGAACTATAATGGTAAATTTCTCTTGTTCGAATTGTTTGAATTCTGGATCTAAAAAAATATTGAGGTATTGAGGCAAATACTCTGTAATAAGGCAAATTTTACTGTATTGTAAACCAGCTATTAACTTATTCTAAAGTGCCATATAGGCACGGAATGCACAAATGTTGTCTACCCAAATAATAAATATTCTATGTATCACTAAAGTAATTTTTTCCTTTTATAAGAATGGAGATTAGAGTTACTAGTAGGGAGATTTTAGGCAGATCTGGGACAAGCGCATGTTCGTACCAGAGTTGAATTGTTCATTTTCACATTTGTTCATTGAGTTATCACTCCAAAAAACGGGGATTATTTTTCAGTTTCATTTTTTTTTCATTTAAAAAGAATTTCTTCAGTTGATTGGATATGGTAATCTCCTTATTAAATAATATTTTTAATCAGTGTAACATTACTTTTAGGTCCTGCATCTACATAAGGAATCAGTTGGGGCTGATCTTATTTGATATTTTTTCCTTAATAATCCGGAAGTAGTAGTAAAATTAATGTGTTAATGAAATGCAGATGCTAATTTGGGAAGAGTTGTGAATACTAGTGAGGACTAGAAAATATTGTAGATTTGAGTTTGTCTTGCATTTTTCTAATGATATTTTTGCTATGGAAAAATAATGCAAAAAATAAATATTAGGGAGTATGTCCAGAAAACACAACTACTGAACAAGACCTATGTGAGATAATGAACAACAAATTAGACATGAGCTTGCACTGTGCTTTAACACTTAAAAAAAAGAAAAGAAAAGAAAGAAAAAAGCCAATGCAATTCTGGGCTATGTATCTAGACACTCATCTCATAAAACAGGGAGGTGGTAATTGTTCTTTCTGATCTCATTGACACTTTCCTTTCTGCTGCCTCTTTGCCAGGAAGGTATTAACAAATTAAAGTTCCTGAAGAATAATAAAAATGATCAGGGGCCTGTAGGCACGGATTTAAGGCAAATTAACAAATATGTATGGCTTTGTTAATCTATTACTAAGAGGAGGGCATGACACTTTACAAATATTTAATGTATAAACACTGGTGAGGAGACGAGGAATTACTTGGGTGGTACAAGGGCATATAACTGAAATAGGATGAAACTGAAGGGAAAACTTCATACAGGAGAATATAATGATGTGTAATACTCACAAGGAAGTGTTGGAAGTCCCATCACATGTGACTATTGATACCTGACTGACCCAAACACTAACAAATGTACAATAAGGAATAATTATGCGTAAGGTGAACTCGATAAACTAACATCCCTCCCATTTCCAATTTCTATTACTGTCATAATAAAAAAATAAGTTTAGTATGCCTAAAAGGCTTTAATGCATGGGAGTTTACAAGTAACTTTTTAAGCAAGGAACCAAAAGTGAATTAAATTCACTTAATTTAGTGAATATTTCTTTAAGTGGTTACCCAGTAGACTTTTTCCTGACTCTATGAAATACTTAGTTTTGACCATGAGGAATAAATATGCTCAGTAAATATTACAATAAGTCTGTACGTAAGCAAGTATGCACATAAAGCATCACATCTCCGTTAAAAGAAATGTCCCTCCATTTCCTATTAGAGGCCCCATTCTTTACAGCAGTAATCATAACTGAGCTGCTAGTCTGATGTCTCAGGTTTGTCCTGTGGCGGATAGCTAATAAGCAGAATTAAATTTTGAAACTGGAGTGGGTTTGAGAGGGATGAACATTTTTGCAAAGTGGGAAAGATTGGGTTTGGTATTTAAACTAAAACAAAATTATCTGGGCTAAGTAACTTTATACATGTTTCATCTAAGAGTGAATCTGTTTGCCACAATTATAGACTTCAATTCAACAAGCCATTTCACCACGTTTTAACTTTAAGCATAGTACTTCCTGTTTTTAATAAAACCTTCTTGCTGCAAACTTACCTACAAATGGATTATAGGTAAAAGTGCCTACTGCAGTTCAGTGCATGTAACTTTTAACCTAGTATGCTGACTTAAGGATTGCCATTTCCTCCTCCTTTGCTCCATGGCGGAAGTCACACTTATATCACAAAATAAAACATGCACGTAGCCACACAAGTTAACTGTGTCTATAGAGATGCATGTAAGGATGATTTTATGTCCATGAGAAGAATGGATTGGCGTTCTGACTGCAAATAGAAATAATTTTATTGTAAATAAATGTTAAACATAAAATGTATCTGTAACACTTCAACAGGTTCACATTGTTCTAGGATCTGTAAGAACATTTTCATTTCTTACTCTTTTATAACTTGTGAAGAAGGCTTAATGGTTGAAATACCTTAGCTAACTTAATTTTAATGATAGACCTTTTGTTCAGTGTATATTTATGATAGATAGGAAAACCTGCATTGCAAAACTATCAACAATGTTAAGACAGCTGGTGGTGATGATATTGGGTCCTTTAGTCTACCATGATAGTGTGGCATTCAGAGCCAGCGGCACAAATTTGTTAGAACTAGTAGCAATTTTTAGTTACCTTTTCTCTCACTCCTCCAACTTCCATCTTGTTCCTTTTTCCATGTTGGTGATTTAGGTAAATGCCCCAAAATCTGTGTAAATAAGCATCTAATAAGGAAGGGGGAACGGGGGTCAGAAATGAAAACTGGGGAATCTTTTGAAGGAGGCATGGGGGATTTAATTATAATCTATGGTACTTCTTGGAAAAAGTAGGGCAGTCCAGGCCAAATTCCAGCTTGGGTACTTAGGGAAGAATTTAAGTTTTCCGCTTGTACTTTCAATGAAATACGGTGCTTATTTCTGGCCTTAAATTTTTTTTCACCCATCCCTCTTGGTCAGATCGCTTGCAGCCTCTGTTCTATAACCTCTCTTCCCTGTATTCCTGGCCAATTTGATCTGTTACCATGGATTTAACTATCATGTCTATGTTAGTGACTCCTGCATGTCCTTTGCTATCCATGACATTTCACCTTTGGTGGTCTTCATCTCTACCTGTCTACATAGTTTTCAAAATGCCCTATACTAGGCCTCACTATTTTAGAAATACAGCTAGTTTCATTACTTTTCCATGTTGCCCATAAAGCTAATTATGTAGGTCTTGAACCTAATTGTTCAAGATTCTAACTCCTTCCAGTCTTAGGCTAGGTCTACACTACCCGCCTGAATCGGCGGGTAGAAATCGACCTCTCGGGGACGCGACAATCGATCCCCGAATCGACGCTCTTACTCCACCAGCGGAGGTGGGAGTAAGCGCCGCCGACAGAAAGCCACAGAAGTCGATTTTGCCGCCGTCCTCACAGCGGGATAAGTCGGCTGCGATACGTCGAATTCAGCTACGCTATTCACGTAGCTGAATTTGCGTATCTTAAATCGACTCCCCCCTGTAGTGTAGATGTACCCTTACTTTCTGATTAGATCCCATTGCCCCAGTGAAAAATGGCTAGGGCACAGAAAGAAGACCTAAGGACTTCTGACACATTGGTCTGGAAAGCATTCTAGTATATTTCCTGACTCCAGGACAGGCAAGCTCACAGGTTGTCCTCATCCCTGAAGGTCCAGGTACAGTGGTGACACAAGTTAAATTACAAGGTTACTAGAAATTAATGTTTTTCTGTAACTACAGGGGACTTTAATTGGAAACTATGTTAATCGCATAGTAATTATCTTTACTTCTACTGCATTATCTCCTGAAAACTGTGCAATTAATTTGTGTCATCGCTGTTACTGCTGCTGCCTTCAAACACAAACTAACTGTGCATTAGTTACTCACACACCCAGCAGTGGCCTATATGCTTAAGTGACTTATACAAATCATTGACTGATTAGTTACTTGCTTTCTTGATGGACCCAGCCTCTCAATATCATGGAAAGTGGCAAATACATGCATCTTTTATATAGGTCTGTTCTTTCCCCACCCAATAATTGTTTCTGCTGTTCCCTTTCTTTTCTTAGGAGGGGGGCATTTTTGTTTATCAAGTCTAATAGCAGCAGGAGTCACCTCTGCCAGATCTTTCAATAACTAGCTGGGGCTTTGTCTTCTGCATCTAGACAAAGGCATATGCCTCCATTTATCAAAGTGAAGTGAAGTCTTGGGGTTGTCTTCCACTCATCTCTAGATGATCAGTGACTATAACCCCTTTTTCCACCAGCTTTCTATGAAAACCTGGTTCTGATGGCCCATGTGTTTTGTCACCACCAGTCTGGATTACTGTAAAACACTATATCTAGGATTGAAGGTGGATGCAATACAGAGGGTCCACTTTTGTGACTGTGCACCTACCTTCTCAATGAGACAGACTACCCATCATGAGCACTTCACCCATGTGTTCCACTTTCTGTTGGTTCCCAGTCTGTGTCCAGTATCCATTCAAAGCCATGGTCCTGATCTTCAAAGGCATCTGTGGGAGACCACATCATTCAGAATTTACCAAGACAACTGCTCTATGGGACAATGAACCTTTCAAAGCACCAAGACAAAGCATACGAGAGCCAGAAGTGGTCATCTTGGTCAAGGGGATACACAGGTAGAACAAATTTCCAGAGGAAATCTGATTAGGCCAGAGTCTGACTGCTTTCAGGACATACTCCAAAACCTTGCTCTTTGACAAAGTATTTCCATCATGATAGGCAGGGCCAATCAGAGGGGGGCGGGAGGAAGGAGGGCCATTTGGCCTGGGCCTCACATTTAGACACTTGTTAATTTTTTGGCATTTGATAAGTTTTGCAACTTTTTTATGCACATCCCTATTGGACCAAAAAAGCATTTGTTAAATAAAAAAAATTCCAAATTATGTCTGTCTCTTCTTTTGGTGCCTTATTTTGTTTTCATGTGTCATCATTTTTTATTTTTATTATGGCTCGGGGCCTCAAAAGCTGGAAATAGCAGAAGTGAGCATGAAAGGAGGACTAAGACTAAGGAGCTCTCTGCTTGTGAAATGACCATAGAAATCTGTATGCGCAGCTGTGTATTAGTTTTACAGCAATCAACTGTGTTAGGTTTGGATGGTTGGGTCCTAGTTTCTTATCTTGTTAAGCAAAGAATTTTTCAGTCCAAGGAAAGTCTTGTGAATTTTTAATCTCTAGACATAAGTGTTGTTCATGGATATCATGATGCAACCTTAATTGCTGAAAGTGTGGCACTAACATGGGGGAGCATGTTTGTAAATTATGTTAATTACAGTAGAGAATGAGCTCACTCTGGAGACCCGATTTATTTCCAGGAGTTATTGATGACCTGTAAAATCAAATGGTGAGTGAGTTATAACGGTCAATAATAGCAGAAATGAACATAAACAGCATGTTTAAAGTCCAGCCCACCTGGTGTTCTGTTTATGCATCGTTTGTATTGATGGACCATTTTTGTGTATGTGATGGAGCAAATAGTCTGTGGCTGCAGTATCAGGATCCCCCAATAGGGGCAGATTGTGCTTGATTATTTTAAGGTCTCCCAATCCATGAATTATCCATGATCACGATGTGATTTTTAACAAATTTGTTCATTTTTCACAATTATAGGACCGCTAGGCCCTGATCCAGCACTGAACACACTGTGGATGCAGGGTGAGAGTATAGAATGTGTAACAAAATTTTACCTTGTAGTTTGGTTGTGAACACCTCACTGATTTTCATTTACACAAAGGGCTATTTACACTTCTATGACTGTGTAAACTAGTTACACCCATTTTAAAGCCCCTTTATAGCATCACAGTCATGTAAAAGAGCCTTAAGCTATGTCAACACTAGAGACCTTCCAGCGGCACAGCTGCACCACTGTAAGGTTTCCTGTGTAACCGCTCTATACCGATGGGGGAGAGTTCTCCGGTTGGCATGATTAAACCACCCCAAATGAGCGGCAGTAGCTATGTTGGTGGGAGAGCGTCAAAAGTTTTACCAAGAAAAGTGCTAGTGTAGACATAGCCTTAGTGTAAATGAAAATCAGGACCTGAGTAGCTGTCATTGGACCATACAATTAGTCACCTTCATCAGATGGTATTTTCTGTTTCCTCATTGGATGATAAAAGCTTTATAAACAAGAGTCCCTTTCCCAGTTTGCAAGCAATCCATGGGCAGTCATATTGTTTATCTACTTTGTGAATAGTAAAAAAAGGCTTTTCTTAATGGTCGCAAGATCTCTTGTGTGTGAAAGCTCTTGGATGTTTGTTCACACAAATTCACGATGGTTTTGTTTTCTGCAAACACTCTTTCAGATTAAAAACTTCCTCTGATGTTTATGAATAAAAGCAGTTGTAATTGCCATCAGAACAAATCAGCGGGTTTTTTGTTCTTGTTTGTTTAAAGCAAGAAGATGAACAATAAATGTTTAGTGGTTTTTGCTTAACTCTAGCATGAGTGTGTATGTGTGTGAGCATATGTTAACAACCAGGGCTTTGTGAGTTCTGTGCTTAATACAAATGAGAGTAATACATATACAGTCTTTCCTTCTGCTCACCTTTTAGGCCCTGATCCCGTAAGCTGGTCTGCTCAAGTGAACCTCTATATCCATTTAAATTAAGGCTAAAGGACTACACATGCAAAGCAGCTTGCAAGATCAGGGCCTTGATTAGATCTCAGTGGATAAGGTTATCCAACTTAGTGGGACCTCTGCTGAGCCAAGGTTGCAGGTTTGGGCTCCTATCTTAGACAATAAGAGTTGGCAATTTATTGCAATCCCATAGTTTCTGCAGAGTGGTACTGAGTGAATGCCCACAATTGTTTTATTGGTATGTGCTGACTCAGTGGAGCAAGGTTGCATAGATTCTGTTTTTCAGGAAGTTGCGGGGAGGGAAGGAATTGTTGTTGCTGTGCATCAGTCAGTGGCTGTCTTAATTAAATAAGGAAGATGATCTTCATTTTTAAACGTAAATGTCAATTCCACTTAAAGACAATTAAAAAATCACTGCAAAATAATGCAAGGAGAGCAGCATAGGATGCTTGAATTAGCATATTTATTTATTTAATTTTAAACAAAGTGGGAAGTTTCCTCTTTGGTTTGCCTTGTCTCCGCTAACAACTAGGTCGATTAATAAATAAACTGAAGAAAAAGAAGAAAACCCCTCTGTGTAAATCTAAAAAAACATTTAGAAAGAATCTTATTAAAAAACAGGAGAACTAATTCTCCAAAGTTGTTACCTAATAAACTGGCCAACTTTAATCCTTAAACTGGGACAATTAAGAGTTACTTGCATTTTATGGCGGGCCACTCTGATTTTTTTTAGGTGCCTCTCTAAAGCTTGCAGTGTGGGCATCTGTTCCAAGAGTTGCTGTGCTTTCTACCCCTAAAAATAAATGAAATAATCTGACAGTTGTCTGCTTCAAGATTTACCAGCACCCCTAGGTTCATAGTAGATGAATTTGAAATCGGTGCAAAGGTTTTAAAATCTACACAGTATTGTGATAATCCATGTTTAAACACCATACAGTGGTATCTGGTTACCTTAAATTAGAAAAGGTCTGAACCAAAGGTGTGGATCAGAATTTTGTAACTCTGTAAGAAGCAGAATCCAAATGCTGGATCTGAACATACCTGAATTTACAGGTTTGAAATTCAAACCCTAATTTTGCCGATGTTTCAGGGTGTTGGGATGCAGCTGGCAACAGAGCCAATCATGGGCACTGAACTGAAATATGAACCTGAGTCTAGATTTTGTTTTCAGCCCTATTTCTCCTTCCAATGGGATGGGTAAGAAGACATTAAATTTTACAGCAGCTGTGAAAAGCAGAATGAAGTATTTGCAAAACACAGCAAGCTGATGTCTTGCAAATATATGAAGTTCTTTGGCCTTCATAGCTCAACCAGTGGTTTGTTGTTTTCATGCTAATACAAATTCTTGTATTAATAAGAGCACGGCCTTGGGTTTCTTCATCCGTATGGGAAAAAGTTACTTGTCTGGTGGTAAACAAAGAACAGAAGAATTGATTCACTGTCTTCAATTTTAAAAAGATGGTATGAAGCAATAGTGGAGCAATTTTAATTGTAACTATGTAACACTTGCGATCAGTAAGATCATTTGTGTTCTGTTTTTAGGAATTGGGGTACTAAAGAGTACATAGAGCATTAGAAATGCAAAACATGACCGCATGTTCTCAGGATTTTGTCAGTGCTACATGAAAGAGCGCTTGTGCTGGGATGCTCAACTCTGAGGGTATTCTCTGTTTAGTGTGTATTTACAGAGATGTATGAATATTTGATTAATGAGTCATGGTCTCTGGAGAAATTTAATAACTGTACTGCTGTACAAAGCCAGCTCCTTAACTGTTAACACAGCTGCCAATAGTGTCATTGACACTGAAGCCCTTTCTGCATCTAATATATTCTGTGGAGTAAATTCCTTCATTACAAGGGGATCTGTGGGACACATTATTCAGTTATCTGTTTTGAACTGTTACAAGCTCAATTTACAGATCCTGATTTGTAAAGATTTTTCCAGTGGAAACAAGCAGTGACACATGAGCTGTAAAACAGCAGTTTTATGTGGTTATGTTTTTACAAAAGTTAGTTGGAAGGTCAGATTTACAAAGTGTTGTTTTAAAAATTTCTCTATTATAATAAGGTCTGGGTACAAAGTATTATTACCTGCAACATTAATACAAAGTTTGTATACTATAAAAAGCATCTGCAACATAAGAATGAATTACAAATGTGGGCGTTAGTGGGTGGGTGTGTACATATCTGTATTTGTACAATCCAATAAATAAAAATTGAAGTTAGCAATACTTTTAAAAAAAATGGAACTAGTGCATCGCAGATTGATTCTAGTAATCCTTACCCACCTGAGCAATGAATTCAGTGAGACAACTCTGGTGAAAAAAGACTCTTTTGATATTTTCAGAGTGAGGTGCTAGTTGCATTTTTTTTTTAAATATGTCAGGACAAATTCATTATTACATTTTTGTTCAATACTTTTCCAGAAATAATTCACTCTAATTTAACCATTGTCTCCATTTTTATTTCTAATATCTGTGAAGACATCAGTTCTTACTTACAAAGTTAGGTGGATATTTTAGTGGTGTTACTTCAGTTAAACTACTTTAAATAATAGGGGAAAATGTCAAAAAAAGATAAATTTAGTGCCGAGGCTTTCACTGGAAGCTTTAACTGCAGGTTAGAATTATACATGCTATGCAGAATTTCCTGCAACACTTCTCCTTAGGGCCACAATGCATTACAGCAGACGTATAATGAAGCTGCTATAAAATCTCTGGTAATTAAGGGGGATTTGACAGTAATTGCAACAGTGAATCAACTTAATTATTACCTGCTTCAAAGAGAGCTAACCTGATGTTATAATCTAACCTTTTCTACTTTTAAAATGAGAGATTAAACAAGTATATGTAGCATTTAAGAATTAAATCTGTTGAGATAGAGTTCTATTAATATACTTTATTATATTATATATACTATATTATACAGTATGTACTATATATAAAGTTCTCCTCCTGTAGTTGCTGTGTACATATAATAGGAGTAAAAAGCAGCTGAAGGAGAAGAACTATCATCCAATGATTTAGAAACACACGGCGGGTGTTCGTTCATATAATAAGCGGAACCTTAGCCCATGTCTCTGATGCAACCCTCTTCTTGACTGTTAACAGCATAAGACCCATATAAAGATCTTTGTTATAAAATGCTACAACACATGGAAGTCTAGTTCCTTGAAGAGCCTTGTAAAGGAGACATGGTGAAGGTACTGTATTTGTGGACTGAATTTTAAGCAAACTATGCTGAAATATATTTCAGATGCACTGTAAAACCACAAAAGCAAGGGGATGCTGGCTCGAGGATGTCACAGCACTATTGTTTACACTCCAGTTGTGGCATTCACAATGCTGTGAGATTCTATGTAGCTTTTACAAATGTGTAAAAGTGTACACAGAATAGTTAACTTTCCTTTGGTCAAAATTGGCCAGATCCTTTTGGTTCACTCCCTCTAGGGCACCTGGCATTGGCCACTGTCGGCAGACAGGATACTGGGCTGGATGGACCTTTGGTCTGACTCAGTATGGCCGTTCTTATGTAATGTGTAACCTGGTCGCGTACTGGGAGGAAGACTGTTGACATAGGAACATATTTTAACTTCTTTTCAATATTTTATCCAATTCTAGTATAATGACATTGTTGGCAAATAACAAACAACAAAGCAATGTGGTTTAGAGCTCTTTGGGCTGTGGAGCAGACAGGTTCCAGCCTCAAGGAGCTTCCAATCTTCTTACCTTCATAAGCGCTTCACATAAACATCAAGGGAGAAGTAGATCCTATAATGACACTATGAACTCACTGATGTGCATTAATAGAAAGGATGAGTTAGTGACGAAACATCAGGGGCTTGATCCAACTCCTTTTAATATCAATGGACTCTGAGACAAGTTGGGTTGGATCCCAGGTTTGCATATCTTGAAGCATACATTAACTCTCTGGAGGACAAGTTCAAATCCTGGCTGGTCAACCCAGCTTTCCATCCTTCAGAAGTAGAAATATTGAGTTGCATGTGGTTAACCAAGCGTGGGTCTTTTGGAATAGACAATCAAAAAATCTTTCTTCATAGATTTTAGACAATCTTCATAGATTTTAAAGATCCCATAGCATCTCACATAAGACTAACGGGTTGCCTAGAGGATATTAACCAAAATTTTCCTCCCTGCCTCTCTTGCAGGGTGCTGCTCTAGCTGATTTCTATCCTTCCCCATAGGGGTAAGAGCATTTAATCAGTGCTCTATGTACATCTAGTATCTGAAGCATCTTGGAGGATGAGAGGCCCAATATGAAATCAAATAGTATTCTCCAAAAGCAACAGAGAATTGGGCACAATTATGATGAGGATGATGAATGTTTTCCATAGCACTATCCACACCAGGATCACCAGCCACAAACTAACAAATTTAGCCTGACAACACCCCGGTGAAGTAGGGATTTTACAGATGAAGAAACTGAGGTACAGAGCTGTTATGACTTAAAAAACGTGTTCTTGGAATCATACAACTACTCTGTTATTGTTTATATCTGCTTGTTAGGTTGTGGAAAGATCGTCAAAGACATTGTTTTGTTTTGTTTTTTCTGGTGCCATAAAATCCTGCCACTTACGATGTTAGTTTTTCCACTGTAGCCTTCAGTTTTCAGTAATTTGATAGCTTGACCATTTCAAATGGCCAGCTGCTGAAAACGTTCTCAACCCATGTAGCAGTTCCATGGTTTGTGTGAAAACACCAGTTTTTCATGCACATAAAAGGAACTTAAATTAACTGCATGGCACTAAAAGGGCAAGTCTGTGATATTGCCATTCTAAAACAACCATCTCTGGGACTTGTGGTATTAGCAGAACACAGTAGTTAAATCTGTATCCTTCAAATAAGACTTAAAACACGTACAATAGAAATAACTGCAACAGCTTGTTTCAGTTTTGTTGTTTGAAAATTCTAGTAATGTTGCTGCCCGATGACTGGCAATTAAAAAAAAAAAAAACTCTGCTAGGCTCTGCCTTCTGTTTAATAATGAAATAACATCTTAACTGTAGCTTTGGAACTCTGTCTAGTCCCCATAGCTACAAAATAGCGAGGGCCTGCAGGCTACAGGATAAGTTGAGCATAGCCCAAGCTCTAAAAGCTACCTTCAGTAGAGAGAACTGAGCCACAGTCCCTATGCTATTCATATCTGGTACTGAGGCTTCCCCCTTATGCGATCGGGCAGCTCCCAGTCTGGAGAATCCCTTTACCATGCTTGTAAATCAAGAAAGAGTAAGGGAACCTGTTCAAGCACAGCCCCCAAGAACGACTATGCTAGGGTTACCATATCTCATAAATAAAAAAAGAGGACCCTCCACGGGCCATGGCCCCGCCCATTTCCCCACCCCTAGCCCCGCCCCAACTCCGCCCCTTCCCCCACCCTAACTCCGCCCCCTCCTCCCTCCCACTCCCAGCCAGGGGGAAAGGGCTGCCCCAGTGCTACCAGCTTCACGGTTTGCCGGGCAGCCCCCAGACCCTGCGCCCCCGGCCGGCGCTTCCCCAGCGCGCAGGGTCTGGAGGCTGCCCGGCAAACCGTGAAGCTGGTAGCGCTCGGGCTTTGGGCAGCCCCTATGCCTCCGGACCCTGCGCCCCCAGCCGGGCACTTCCCCTCCGGGGCTCCGGCGGCTCTGCGTAACTTACACTGTATAAGTTACACAGAGCCGAAGAGGAGCAGAGCCCCCGCAGCTGGAGGCTCTGCTCCTCTTAGGCTCTAAGAGCCGGGCTGCCCCAGCGCTACCGGCTTCGGGCAGCCCCCGTGCCTCCGGACCCTGCGCCGCCGGAGCCCGGGAGGGGAAGTGCCCGGCTGGGGGCACAGGGTCCGGAGGCAAGGGGGCTGCCTGAAGCCGGTAGCTCTGGGGCAGCCCGGTTCTTAAACAGAGCCTCTGTGTCAGTTACACACAGCCCAGGGGGCTGGAGGCTTTGCTCCTCTTTGGCTCTGTGTAACTGACACTGGGTCAGTTACACAGAGCCCCGGCGGCTGGAGGCTCCAGCTGCCCCCGCTCTGTTTAAGAGCCGGGCTGCCCAAGCGCTACCGGCTTCGGGCAGCCCCCGTGCCTCCAGATCCTGCACCCCCAGCCGGGCACTTCCCGTCCCGGGCTCCGGCGGCGCAGGGTCTCCAGGCACGGGGCTGCCCGAAGCCGGTAGCTCTGGGGCAGCCCAGCTCTTAAACAGAGCGGGGGCGGCTGGAGCCTCCAGCCGCCGGGGCTGTGTGTAACTGACATAGTGTCAGTTACACAGAGCCGCAGCCGCTGGAGGCTCTGTTTAAGAACCGGGCTGCCCGAGCGCTACCGGCTTCGGGCAGCCCCCTTGCCTCCAGACCCTGCGCCCCCAGCCGGGCACTTCCCCTCCCGGGCTCCGGCGGCGCAGGGTCTGGAGGCACGGGGCTGCCCGAAGCCGGTAGCGTTCAGGCAGCCCGGCTCTTAAACAGAGCCGCCATTTTCCCGGACATGTTCGGCTTTTTGGCAATTCCCCCCGGACGGGGGTTTGACTGCCGAAAAGCCGGACATGTCCGGGAAAAAGAGGACGTATGGTAACCCTAGACTATGCTGTGGCCTCTCATATAAATAAATAAAGCACCTTCTGTTCTACTGCCTATCAAAGTGGCCTTGTTTATTTTACTTGTATAAAATCTTTGTGCCCCCCACCAAGTGATAGGGGGCACGTCACGATATTAAAAAGAAGTGCCTGGGTGGCTCAGTGGTGCTGGTACTACTTATTAACTGCCATCACCTGCCCCAGATAGCAGCGAAATGCCTGACTAAACAATTGGGCCTTTCACCCTGCCCTGAAAGGCAGCAATCCCCAGGCTCTGGGAGCTCATCAGAGGAAGTGAATTCCAAAAGCAAGGACCCCCTGCTGAGAACACTCTGCTGAAGAGACCCAGAAAGGTTTATCCCAGAAACTGACCCTACATGTGCCTAGGGTGACCAGATGTCCTGATTTTATAGGGACAGTCCCGATTTTGGGGTCTTTTTCTTATATAGGCTCCTATTACCCCCCACACACACACCCATCCCGATTTTTCACACTTGCTGTCTGGTCATCCTACTGTGCCCCAGTTTTTAACAATATGCAGAAAGGGGTGATCTCTTAGATTACAAGGGACCAAACTGCCCAAGAGACTGGGGAGAAATCTCAGTGACCACAGCCCCTCCAAAGTGAAGTCATAAGATAGGTAGAGACCTGCATCTTCAGCTGTCATAACTCCTATAAGATTCACTCTAGTCTGTAACTTGGTAGCACGCAATGGAAACTTTAGAACATTTCCTAGAATTCGCTTGTGCATATAGGTTGACCAGATGTCCCTATAAAATCAGGACAGTCCCGATTTTTGAGTCTTTTTCTTATATAGGTTCCTATTACCCACCCTCACCCCCTGTCCTGATTTTTCACACTTCCTGTCTGGTCACCCTATGTGCATAGCAAAAGCTAAATATGTGCTTAGATGCTTTTGGTCTCTCTAGTGGCATCAGTGGTTTCCTACTCATATATTCATGGGGGGGGGGGGGGGGGGAAGTGGCAGACTTTTTAAATAACAAATTTTCACTGGTGCCTTTTGCTATTTTAACCATGCATTTTAACATAAATGAGAGATTAACATAGGAAAAAGTACATCAGGTGCATGCTCAGTAACTATTTTTTCATAACGCTTTAATGGATTCAGGGTTGAGCGCTACTAAAATCTGGATTTATTAGAAACGCTCCGTGCATGTCAATGGAGTTTTTCTCATGAATCTGGATATTTTACATTATTTCAATAGAGCTGACCATCTGATTCATTAGAAATGCTCCAATATAACCAATGGACCATTTCTAATGATTCTGGTTTGACAGCAAATCCAAGGGTCAGCTGTACTGAAAACAATGGTAATAACCCCTAGGTTTATTATAAAAATGCTTGTGTTTCAATGGAGCATTTCTAATCAATCGGATAAATAGGAATTCTGCACCCAAAAAAAAAAAATCCCCTCTATTGGTGAAACAGATCCATGGATTTGTTGTTACTGCCATTCTTTAAAAAATACAGTAGACTTTTTTGGGTGGGTGCAGTAGGACTTTTTTGTACTTTCTAGTGAAATTCCCTCTCTGTTGTACTCACTTCTCTGTGAGGTAGAGGAGTATTCTTAGAAGAAGAAACCAAAGCACAGAGAAGTTCTGTGAGTTGCTCAGAGCTGGGATTAGAACTTGTGAGTTCTTGACTTTTTAATCATGTAGATGGTTGGAGCACACCTCTCTCTGCCCTCTTCCCTAGATGCTGCGATGGGAGCACCATCGCTGGTCATCTCTGCAGCAAGTTCATCCCAGTCCAGCCTGCAGCTATGGCGCAAGATCAGACCCTTAGGAACCTGCACGTCCTTCATCTTTCCCTGCAATTGGCCTAGGCCTACTGAAAAACTCTATTGAAATGCATGGACTGTCCATCATGTCCAATCAATGGGAAGATGCAAGGGGCAGTCTTAGGCACTACTCTTCACTGGGACAACCAATAGACTTGTTCCCCTGAACTGTGGCCCCCCCTTTGTAATGGGACTTGGGGTGATAATTGCAACTGTCTGGGCTGGAGAGGGGGAGACCCCAACTTCCTTTTTTGGGGTCTCCCCATGACCTTCTTCCCTGGACAATCATTCCCCTGTATTTAGGAGGGTCCATTTCTAGGGAAAGAGCACTCACACCCCCGCTAACCTAGCAGAGGGCGCATGTGTGTGTGGACACTGCTGATGCCATCCCAGAAGAGCCATGATGGGGTATTGGAGTGAAAGAACACACACCTCCTTCTCCTCCCCCACCTTCCCAAACAGCATCCTTTCCTGGGAAGCTCTGATATTATGATGTGACTCCAGGAGCAGGGACCCTAGTCATGGGCCTAGAAAGCCTATGTAGTAATCCAGCCATAGAGGTAAAATTGTGTGTGTTTTGGGATGGGGCTTCTGCAAAATGCTGCTAGGTAGGTTGAGCCTACTAGGATTTGTGAATGAAAGGAAAAAAACAGTGAGACAATTGTAATTATTTCAGGTTTGTTTATCAAATAATTTTTAGTTGAACTGATCCTATACAGAAACACATGTTTTACTAAGATTCCACTGAGGTAAAAAAAGCACTGGTAATGAATCCAGATTCCTTGTCCTCTTTGTGTGAATTACAAACCAGTCTAGTCCCAGACTGAACAATATTCTAGCTCTCCTTGTCACACTCTAGGAAATTCACTGATCAACTCATCTGAAAAAAAAAAAAAAAAAGCTGTGGTAGTGACAAATCTGCAAAAATGGAAACTCCTCTTTAAAAAAGATTAGCGTAATTTCTCTCTTTTTAGGAAGATAGATGATTTTACCTGGCTGTGAACGTTGAGGAATCCAGTCTAGAGCCAAAAGAAAAAGATTCTGCCCCGAAGTTGCTAAAATTTTGTGCCTCTGCCTAATGCTTGAATATATGATCCATGTATTCCCTGAATGTAGGAAAACATTGGCCCTGCCTATGATGGTTACTGAGAGTCCAGCATAAAGACTGAGTATGAATGAGACCACCCTTGATTTCCTTGTTTCTTGGCACTTTTGCATCCAGTTCAGTTGTCCTCTAAGTGATAAGGCCTTTACTGAAGAATGTAGATCCTGGTGGGAATATACTTGGTCAGGGGGATTATAGCAAAGATACCAATGTGATTTCAAGTCTTTTCCTGCCCTAGAGGCATTCACAAAATCACCAACAGGCAACCTCCCCCTACCCACTCAAATGAGATACAGCAGTTTATCATGTCAAACCTCACTGCTGAGCGCAGTGCCTAGGGCCTCTGGCTGTCAGAGGCAGGATTTCATCTTGGGGTCCCTAAGGCCAAATAGAAATGTTCATTTATGTTTCTTATTGCCTGGCCAAACCTGTGTGTGCTTAAAAAAGTTTAAAAAGCTGACCCATGTATTAATGGGGCTCAGAAAAATACCCAACAAGTGAAAATGTTAAATACATTTTTTTAAACAAAAATGCATTTTACTCTCTCCTTACTTCTTTTGCATTAGTTGCCTATATGATATGGTTCCTTCTGTGGTACTAGTTCTTGAAATGAATCTCTCTTATTGAAACCTTGGAAGCAATCCAATTTGAGATAAATATTAAAATATTGTTGGACAATCTGGTTCATAGACAGAACTACATAGAGGTGTGTGTGTCTATAATGAAGTATGTGTGTGTATAAATATATATTTTATACACTATCTGTATACAAATGTTGTGGGTGTACATATATATATTCAAGTTATATCCATTTAAGTATTTGTATGTGTATATAATATATATATGTGTGTGTGTGTGTGTTCAAAATGTGTGCATAGATGCACATATACTTGAGTTGTATATGTGTTTATATATTTATAGACTTGGAAGGATTAAATTTTTATTTGGTAAATGTTGGAAAACATCAATTTCACCGTACACCCACAAACCAACAGAAAAAATTTCATATCAATATAATAATAGTAATTTACAGATAGGCAAAGTAAGAAAAATGCTGCTTGACAACTTATTAGAGTTTGATTTAAGGATATTAACTTTGTGGACATCACATGTCAAAATATACAATTTGTGTTATACAGCTTTAACTTTTTGAATTTCAGCATCTAATGTTATGAAATAATTGTCACCTCTCCATTGTGTGACACCTCCCCATAATTCCCCGCAACTTTGAAAATTTAGATTGATAAAAATAGGGAAAAAAAGCTTAAAACCCATAATTCTGTGCAACTGTGAAAATTTAAATAGATAAAAATAGAAAAAACACTTAAAAATAAATATTGATATTATCCGTCAAAATTATAAAAACATAAAAATTAAATTCTGCCAAGCCTATATATTTGTGTGTATCTATATTATTATATACATTATATCTCTATGTACAAAGTGTGTATATACGCATATATATTTGAGTTATATTTGTGTGTGTGTCATATAGAGTATGTCTGTAAAATATTTACTATAGTGTGTGTGCATATGTGTATTCATGGTGTATGTAAATTTGTGTAAGGTTTTTGTGCAACCATAATTTAATCCTCTGTTCAAAATTTATTTCAGCTCACAACATGAGCTCTTTGAAACAATGTTAATTGTTTCAGAACCAAAATCATTGATGATAACTCTTTTAGGAATTGTCATGTTGTCTATAAATATTTAGCAACTGGATTGCATTTGCCAGTGTAACCCTGTATTACAGATGAAAAGGTAGCATCTGCTGAAATTAAAAGTGGCCACATTTTCACTGTAGCTTAATTAAATGCCAAAATTTATCTACATTAACAACAAAGTGGTGAAATTTATTGATCAATTCACATGATATAAGTTGACAAATGGCCTGAGCAATTTCCATAATTTTCTACACGTGTTAAAATTTGTAATGAAAAAAGAATACTATATTAACATTAAATGTAAAATGAAAGGGATATTTTGTAATGGGAGCTAACGCCTGGGGCAGTGTACTTTGTTTTCCATGCCTTGTCCAGGCATAGGCTGCTTGAGCTGTGTACAGATGGGTCTCTGACAGTCCTACAGCTGTTCTCCTAATTGTCCATTAAGTGTTCTATTGATTCTCTGATTCAAAGTACATGTCTTTCAGCTCAAGCTATCCTGTGAAGTGGCAGGCACATTCCTTGTAGAATGACAGAGCTGCTTGAAACCTAAAAATGTGGGCTGCCAGTTTCAATTGAGGATCCTGCTTTCAAAGGAAAAGGCTTGGTTAAAAGAGCTTTGTAATAGCTGGTTAGGTTTTAGTTTCTAAACTTTTAGCATCAATCAGTTAAAGCAGCAGCAACATGAAGAGTTTTAATTCCTTGTTAAACATGTACAGATTGCACCTGGCTGATAAAGGGCTGTGAGTATATCAATGCTTGCTAACAAGTGATTAGGCTTGTTTAGCTGTGTGCAGATTTTTTTTCCAGACCCCCTGACATGCGCAAAGATGTTCTCTTCTCATTTGACTTGCAAGTTCACTTTTTGCATTTTTTTTAAAGCGAGATCATCAGCAATTCCAGATTATGCCAGTCAGAATCCTGTTTAAAATCATCTTCCTTTAATCTGAAAAGTGAAAGATAAGATGCATATCTGTTCCAAGGACCATAAATCTTCAAAGAAACAAATAGCCATAGATAAAACTGTAAAAGTTATTTAGTTCTCCACTGAAAGAGGTTTATTAATCTAAAATTTCCAGTCCATTGTGTCATGATTTGGTTATCACACTGTATCTCATTTCTTGCAATTGTATGAGCCTTGTATCTCAAGCAAAGAGATGATAGCCCCATAGCTTAAACTTTATCAATTGAATTCAGATATATCTCCATCTCTAAGCAGATAAATAAATAAATAAATTGCAACATAAAAAATACCTTCCTAAACACAGAGATTTGGATTGTGCAATGTACAGATTTTTATCTAGAATTTTTTTTTTACCCATATTTGTATATATTGATTTGGTAATTAAATAAGTTTAAATTTCCACTTACTTTTAAAAAAAAACAGAAATTTAAATTATAATTCTCAATATAGAATAAGCAAACAACAAGGAAATGCTTATGAACTCCATTATAACTTACTACTTAGAAACCATCTGTTAGTTGTGCAAAAAGTGAGCTTTTTCTCTATAACTGAAATTACAAAACGGCCCTGTATATTTTTCTAAATATATATATAATTTAAATGAGACATGAAACTGTTTCAGATAAAACTTATAATAAGGAAAGTTGTTTCTGTTCAAGAAGATTTTTATCCTTTATAGTTAAAGAAAAACCACTCTCCAGTGAATGTTTAAGATATGCTTATTCTTTAATCATCCCCCTTATATTATTCCCCATTTTAGTTTTGCATTATACCTAGCAAAATTCACAATCATGGAAGATAACACATTACTTCGACCCATCAATCAAATTATTCAGAGCCTTTTAATTTAAACCAGAATCTTGCTCCTTGAATTATATTACATAGTTATTTTTTTTCTTACCTTGGCCCAGTTGTCTTTGGGATGTCAAATTTACAAGCAACAATGTGTGGTTCTAAGAAGCAAATGAACTAGCCAAAAATGCAAATGAAATTTCTGCCTATGATTCACAGGCGAAAAAAGATGCATTTGAAATTTTATAACCAGAGTCTCTCCCTATCCCATAAAAAGGAATATGTGTCAAATTAAAGAAGTCATCTAGGAGGTTGTAGAATATGTAGTAAGGCACATATTCTCAATTTAGGGATGTAAATTTCTATCTCCATGCATGGGGCTGATACACCAAATTCCCTGTGCATCAAGAGGACAATAAACTACTTCGTTGTTTTCACCGTCAAACAGATTGAATAAAAAAAGTCTCCTTAATGTAATAATAAACTATATATTGATACCTGCAAAACATTTTGTGAATCTACTTAGATTCCAGCACTTTCAATTACGCTGTTAGCCAGTTTTTTAAAAAGATTTTTAGAAGCTTTCAACTGTAGACTTTTGTCTTGTTGAATGAACTTCAGCTACACTAAATTTTAAGTAAATTTGTGATGACTGAGCAATATACATTGGCTGAGCTAGAATCCAATAACCCACAGGACAAATTAATTTTCAACAAAAAGGGCAGAAACCTCAAGTGCCATGAGTATATGGAATCTCAGTCTATCTCTCTGGAGCCATTTTTGCAAATCACTACAGCTATTCATAATCTAAATCAGTCTCCTTTAGCAGCAGAAAGATCTTTTTTCATGACAAAACAGAAGATGACATTCATTAGTGCCTAACTTGCATAAGCTACCTTAAATTTATTGGTGCTCTTAGACTTATCGGGATAAGAATTCCTTTGTCTACAGCTATTGGAAAATTCCGGATGTACTACTTAAAAATATAAATTGTCACTTTTATCAGAACTTTTGGCAGTTTACTTTATTTTAGAAGTAAAACTGGTGGTTAAGGTTTTAAGACTTCCAATGGGCGTTGTTTCAATCATGGTTAATATGCACCCAGGATAGCAATACCAGTGTAAGCGAGCGGCTGTACAAAAATCCACACTTCTTAGAGAATTGCTGCTGCTTAGAGCGAGAGGTGTAAACGCTGCACTATATGGTGTATAAATACAATTTAGGGCATTACAAATGAACCCTAAAATTTATGGATGGATTCATGGCCGAGGGCCAAATCCTCAGATGGTGTAGATCAGTGTATCCCCACTGACTTGTAGTGGTATTATCCAGAGAAATGGTGTATCACAGTGCTTCTATTTTGGACCGCTCCCTATGGTGGAGATCTTCTAGTGCACTCCTATTCCCTTTCCAATATCCCACATCCTGCAAAAGCTATAGAGCTTGGTTGTGTGAAAATGTATTATTAGGACAGTGTTAAGGAGTCAAAGTGTAAATAAATGTGCTTCAGGTGCCTGGTGGTTTCTGTCCTCCCAGTTTATACTCTTCATTCCCTCTCCTGGGTGTAGGACTCTACATTTATTAGTATTGAATCTCCTCTTGTTCCATGCAGTCCCCGCTCTTCTCAACTTTCCAAATCTCTTTGCAGTCTGTGTCTGTCCTCTCGGATATTTGCAATGCCTCGTTTTGGTGCCATCCACAAATTTGAGCACTGGTGGGTTGGGCTACAACTAGCAGAAAGTATATCTGTTTAAAGAAGGACAGGAACTTCCCCATTGTATCACAAGTCCAAGGGTTTGCAGACCAGTAGATGTCCATGGACCACAATTTGAGAACAACTTCTCTATCAGAGCCTTTCAGAATGAAAAATATATTGAGATCTGTTGGGATGCATATTTCTGATGTAGAGTCAGGGGAGCAATTTCTGCCTGCAGTTTGGCTTACCCATCTCCCATTGTCAATGGCAGCTGCCTGTGCATATTGGAGTGTGTGCAACATTGGACAATGATGTTTGTTGTCTTAGTGATATTTAAAAGCTGACAATGTGACTGATGCATAAAAGACATGAAATACATCCACCAGTGGATTCGGGGACTAAAACCACTTTAATGGATATGGGAGAATTATCCTTAAAGACTAGTTCATAAAACATGGACAGCAAGGGCAGAATACTTAGATTAAGTGCATTAGGGCAGGGACCATTTTATTGTTATGAATACAATGGGTCCATGGCATCTAGGTACTACCACCATGCAAATAAATAATAATAATAATATATTTCCTGCTTATACACTGTTAGTTTTAGGACATGCTCTTTAGTATTGTCTCTCTTGTGAACCCTACCCTCTTTAAATGTTCTGTTAGTACCTAGAGGCAAGAGTAAATTCTTTAGGCCATCTTCAGAAAATCATGATAACTTGTCCATCAGGATTCAGTGGTAGCCGTGTTAGTCTTTGTCCATCAGGGATCATCTTTGCATCTTCCTAAAGACTAAAAAGGAGGCTCAAATTTTAAAGAGAGGGAATTGAACCCTCAACAAATTTACCGAAGGATGCAGCGGATTGAGGACTTGAAGTCTTTAAATCAAGATGACAGGTTTCAGAGTAGCAGCCGTGTTAGTCTGTATCCGCAAAAAGAACAGGAGTACTTGTGGCACCTTAGAGACTAACAAATTTATTAGAGCATAAGCTTTCGTGGGCTACAGCCCACTTCTTCGGATGCATATAGAATGGACTATTCTATATGCATCCAAAGAAGTGGGCTGTAGCCCACGAAAGCTTATGCTCTAATAAATTTGTTAGTCTCTAAGGTGCCACAAGTACTCCTGTTCTTTTAAAATCAAGACTATCTGTCTTTTTAAAAGATATGCTATAGCTGAAGTTATGGGCTTGATGCAGAAATTATTGGGCGAGGTTCTTTGGTCGGTATTATGCATGAGTATAGACCAAATGATCGGGCTGTAAAATCTTTTAATCTATTCTATCTTCATGCCCCACCATATGCTCCTCTATCTCTAGGCTTTAGCCAAAGTGGACATGGATATTTATATTAAAATTCTAAAAATAAAATAGTGAACTGGCTTGTGTCTGGGGGCACCGCTCCTCTCTTCTGGATGGAACTGGCACTGCTTGTAGGCCTAGACCAGGGGTGGGCAAACTTTTTGGCATGAGGGTCACATCTGGGAATAGAAATTGTATGGCGGGCCATGAATGCTCACAAAATTGGAGTGGGAGTGTGGGAGGGGGTGAGGGCTTTGGTTGGGGGTGTGGGCTCTGGGGTGGGGCCAGAAATTAGGAGTTCAGGGTACGGGAGGTGGCTCCGGGTTGGGGCGGAGGAGTGGGAGGTGTGGGGGGGTGAGGGCTCTGGCTGGAGGTGCGGGCTCTGGGGTGGGGCTGGGGATGAGGAGTTTGGGGTTTGGAGCGGGCTCTGGGCTGGGACCGAGGGATTTGGAGGGCAGGAGGGGAATCAGGGCTGGGGCAGGGGGTTGGGGTGTGGAAAGGAGTGCAGGCTCCAGCTAGGAGTGTGGGCTCTGGGGTGGGGCTGGGGATGAGGAGTTTGGGGTTTGGAGGGGGCTCTGGGCTGGGACCGAGGGATTCGGAGGGCAGGAGGGGAATCAGTGTTGGGGCAGGGGGTTGGGGTGTGGGGAGGGGCTCAGGGGTGCAGGCTCCAGGTAGTGCTTACATCAAGCAGCTCCCGGAAGCAGCAGCCGTGTCCCCCCTCTGGCTCCTACACAGAACCGCGGTCAGGCAGCTCTGCGCGCTGCCCCGTCCGCAGGTGCTGCCCCTGCAGCTCCCACTGGCTGCTGTTCCCGGCTAATGGGAGCTGCAGGGGCGGTGCTTGGGGTGGGGGCAGCATGCAGAGTGGAGCCCCCTGGTTGCCTCTACCTGTAGGAGCCGGAGCGGGGCCATGCTGCTGCTTCCGGGAGCCACGTGGAGCCGCCCCCAACCCTGCTCTGGGCTGGAGCGGGGCAAGCCCCAGACCCCGCCCCCCAGCAGGAGCTTGAGGGCTAGATTTAAATGGCTGGCGGGCCGGATACGGCCCGTGAGCCGTAGTTTGCTCACCCCTGACTTGGACGGCTAACAGATGATAGCAGTTCTTCTTTAGCCTCAGTGGTAGGAGCCTGGTTTTGGAATCTGAATATATGGATTCTGTAACTACTGCCACCATGAAGTGTTGAGTAGCCATTGTGCAATAGCTACCGAGTCCTTGGAGGCCACAGATTTGTTATTCTGGGTTTTATTTCTAGTTATCAGATGAATTCTTCTGAAAATGTCCTGGCAAGGGAGCTACAGGAATTGCTTCCCATCCTAGTACAACAAATATAACTTTCCTCTAGGAAATAGTTCTCCTGGAGTTCAAATGACTGCTCTGACTCCTGTTTCTACTATGGAACTGTGATACTTTGGCTGGCTGGGCCTGGGAGCATCACACAGTTACATCTTTTTAGTTCTGGGAGGGGAGGTGCAGCACCTACTGTGTAATCTAGAAGAGTCCTTTTCCTCTCTCGTCTGCCACCCCCCTGCCCAAAAGAGGACTGTTCTAGTGGAACAAATTTGAAAAAGGCTTCTCCTTTTTCATCCTTTATTGAAATCATAACCCTTTGTTTCTGACCTACTGGTTTGTTACCAGGGAAATTCATAGGGCTATTGCAGATTCATCATTTTGACTCCTCTGTTCTCTCTATATATCTAAGTAAATGGGTCTAAAATTTAATTACAACATAGCAGTGACATGAGAACTCACTTTCTGATCTCAAATCCACATGATTTATAAAAGCGGGGTAAGAATGAAACATCCTCATCTTCGTACAGATTTTCAAAGTTACAGTAGGTGCACGCTCCTGCACATCTATGTTTGCATGCAAATACCATGGCTGCAGATCAAACCTTTTCCCCCGCAGACATGGTTGGGTTTTCACACTTACCTGATCTTGTCTATACCCAAAAACCTAATGTGCCCATGTATGCTAGGTATTTATTTCCCTAAATTAGACATGCAATTGTATGTGAATGCCTAACTTTGAAAATCTGGCTTTTTATGGACTTTACTGGCCTCCCTGGCATGCAGCCATATTGATGTGAATCCACTTTTTGGAACCATCCATCACAGCATATCCAAGACCTATATGTGTATTTTACTATGCCCTGATGCCCATTTTTTTAATACTAGAATACAATATGAGTTAAATAACTCCAACATGATGGACTAATCAGCATTGTCCTTGCCGTGTTCCACAAAGGTATGGGAGGCACTCCACTTTCTATCAAGCGTTTCTCTGACACATAGAATCTCTTCTTAACCACATTGCAAAACATTCCCTTTTCTCTATTGGTTTTCTGCCTTTTGCAAGGTCATTAATCTTCTAGTGATGATCAAATCTCATAAGTGTCAGAGGTTCAGATTAGCTAGTTAAGCACAAAAGTTTGGATGTTTAACCCAAATCTGAGAAGAACTATCTGAGCATTGTAGGTCTGTAGAACCCAAGATTTTCAGTACAAACACACCTTCTGCCACAGTCTTCCATCTTGTGTAGTTCTGGTTCCAGATGTAACCAGGAAGTTCAGATATAGGGGTGAAGATCAGATGCAGGGGCGAAGAACAGGATATGCTTGGAGGCAGGTATAGTGGAATTCTTCTGAAGTTTACTGTTTCAGATTTGGACAAAAGCTCAGGTTAGTTTTTATTGTATTGTTTATCTCTACTAGAAAAACCAGGAGTTCTTGTTTTATCATCTGTGTTCTAATCCTGGCTTTGCCGCAGCCTCAGTGGATGACCTTGGGCAAGTTTTTCCACTCTATAAAATGGCAATAGTAATATTTACTTCCCTTACAGAGATGTTGTGAGGCTTATGGCTTGTCTAAATAAATATTTAATTCATCACAAACTGGGGTTTTATACCCTCTACTAGCCTGCCGCAGACTAATTGTCCAGGTGGACTCTGTTGACTCTCATTAACAGTTTGTTAATGTGCTTTGATCTAGTCCCATTTCAAAGAGGACTAGATCAAAGTGCATTAATGAACTGTTAATGTGCTTCAGCAGGGTCCACATGGACAGTTGGTTGGTGGCAGGCTAGTGCAGGGTTGAGTCATACCACAGCTAGCCGTGAACTAATTGTGCATGATGACAAACCCTTAATATGTAAAATGCTCTGAGATCTTCAAAAGTGCTACAGTATTACTTATAGAAAAGAAAAGCATCCTAGCACAAAAGATTGTGGAGAAAAGGGATTCTAAAAATAGCCTCCCCTTTAGAAAGGTACAGTATGAAAAGTGTGCAGGGAGCATACTTAATGCACTATACCTGTTCCTAAAGCCATGAGCATTCCAGGTAGAACAGCCATTTAAGCCCTGTGTAAGTTCCCAATAGTCTCGCTTGTATTTAACAGCACAACAAAATGACTCTTACCTGACCTGATGGATTTTCTCCAGGAAAGCAGCGAGCACAGCAGCAATTGGGGAGGAATCTCCCTCCGCTGGTGGGGAGGGCTAGGGCCTTGTGGGGAAATCCTGTTGGAAAGAGCCTTTTCCTTTCTCCTGGATCTCTTTAATGTGTACGTCTCAGCTCTTTATGAAAGTGGATGATTTAGGAAGTATAAATGGATACACTCTGGTGCATCATCACAGCTCAGCTACGCTTCATGGTTCTCTCGCCCTAAGAACGTGGGCTACACGCTTGATCAGCCAAGAGAAGCTGCTGCATCTCCACTGATATATAGTTCAAAAGGTGCGGTGCATAGCCACTGTAACAAGAAAAGGATCAGTTCGTGGCCCCAGGATATTAACATGTTCCTCAAACCACCCTTCCAGGAAAAAGAACAGGAGTACTTGTGGCACCTTAGAGACTAACAAATTTATTAGAGCATAAGCTTTCGTGGACTACAGCCCACTTCTTCGGATGCATATAGAGTGGAATAAATATTGAGGAGATATATATACACACATACACAGAAGTGGGCTGTAGTCCATGAAAGCTTATGCTCTAATAAATTTGTTAGTCTCTAAGGTGCCACAAGTACTCCTGTTCTTTTTGCGGATACAGACTAACACGGCTGCTACTCTGAAACCTTCCAGGAAAGTTATGACACTAGAGTACTATGCAGGGGTTCTCAGGACAAATTTCTTGGTGGCCTCAGAGTGCGGCCACCAACTCTTGCTGGTGGCCTCTCTCACACTTTCCCCTAAAATACTTAATTAGCTTTAGGAAAAACAAATAATTATGCACATATACATGTCCAAATCATTGTAATTTATTTAGTGCTAGCTAGTAAGTCTATTGTAAAAAGTGATATTGTCAAACATAAAAGTATCACTTTTCACAGAAGACTTACTCAGCCCCGGCAAGCCTGGGGACAAATTAAACCCTGGACAGGGGGGTCGGGGTAGGCAGTAGGGGCCAGGAGCAATGGAGTTGTGGGGGCCAGGAGATCCAGTATAGGGCCAGAGACTGAAGCCCCGTGGCCCGTGGGATGAGGATGGAGCCTGAAGCCGTGTGGCCGGAGCCTGGGGTTAGAGCCTGAAGCCCTGCGGCGGAGATTGTCACCCCACCACCCCAGGGGTGAAGCTAAAGTCTGAGCCACACCACCTCTGGGAAGGTGGGGAACTCACCCGTTACCTGCTCCTCCAGTCTTGTGCCCCAGCTATCTCCAGAGAGGGGCCGGGACCAACTCCTGCCTGCAGCCCCAGCAGACAACACCAAGAGCAACAGGGAGGGGCCGCTGCTTTGCCCCCTTTCCCTCGGTCACAGCCCAGGAGGCTGCAAGAAAAGCCACTGGTGTCCGCATTTGAGAAATGCTGAGTTAGAGCAGATCAAACCACATCATAATCTTTGCTAATGATTGTTAGTTTTCAAATTGCAACATATTATGTCTCACATCAATTTCTCCTTTGATTTGAAGCTGATTGAGAGCAGAACAAAATGGCTCAATTATAAAGTTACCATACCTGGATCTCTCTAAAAATGAGCCCAACTTAATTTTAGCTCTGCATAATACTAAGGAAATCTCTGCTGTAATTTGGCAATCTTTTTAGGATGGTCCTGAGGGTGTAGCATAAAATAAAAAGGCAATTCACTCACATCAGACTTTTTGGTTTGCAGTTTAAGTTGATATATTTGAAATGAAGGCAAGGATTTGTTTAAACCTCTTCTGGAGTGAGACACCCATTTCCAGCGGCTGTGATATCTCAGCACGAAGCAGGGCGCGGGGAGAAGAGTAAGTGTAAGTAGGCTGACATGCTCCATACAGAGATTGTTCAGATTCACCTGGGAAAGGTAAAAACTCTTGAAAATGGAAGTAAATAACTACATTAAAATGGTTTATCCTACCTCCCTAACCCCCCCCCCAAAAACATAATGATCTGAAAACTAATTAGTACCACTCCCAGCCCCACCGTGCTCCGACATCCCCACGTTGACTTGTAGAGATGGGGATGGTAGCCTGCAAACCCCATTGAATCCATGGAGCCATGGGTCAAAGAGAGGCCAGTCCTTGCTAGCACACCTCTGGAGATAGCCAGCCTCCTACCTCCTTGGTCAGAAGGATCCCACAAGAGCCATGATTCCATTAGTTATTCTCCCTGCAGCTAGGCACTATTCCCTGTGCCCCAGTGGTATAGAAGGCTCTTCGGGGAGATGCTGCTGCTAGCAGCAGCAATGCCTAGACAGATTTCTGAAGGTGCTGTTTCCAGTTCATTTCATATGTGGAAGTAGGAAGCCTGTAAGTGATGGAGGGTAAGCATTGCAATGAATGCCTGAGAAGCCTGGCTTTCTGCTCCCACACGTACACCACACCATATAGCTGTTATAGTCCTCAGACAACCACTCTCGCCCCATCCTGCACTCGCTCCTCTCGCTCTCTTTTTCCCAGACAGTTCAGGAAAGTGGATGGCTCAGAGCATTAGCAATGGGATACAGATCCTTTCACGTCTAGATCACTAGTTTAAATTCAGTCATGGGGCCAACTTCTCCCTTTGCAGAATGCAAGCAACTCCCATTGATTTTCAATGAGAGTTCCACTGACTTCAAAGAGAATGAATTACATAATGAAATGGGAGACCAGAGACCAAGGTTGGTAGTGACCCACATTTGTTACCATGTGAGGCGTATTTGGTGGTCATACCCACTTTCCAGCAGACAAACCTCCACCAATGTCAGGACTAGTCGGCCCACTCATTGTCAGTATCTGCCATTGATTGTCTGGCTCTGAAGACTGGGTTATCCTGTCAGCCCTTGAGGTGATCCCATCAGGTCAAGGGTGAGGAAGCTTGTTTTATGGATCTCACATAGGAATAAGCTTAGGATAGCACTGCAAGATGACAGGCTCCACCCAGCAGTAGTTGCTATAGGAATGCATGAAAGAGATTTCGTTCTCCATGCCTACCAATGGGTCACTTTTCACAGAAAGCACATTGTCTTAAGATTGTCATGGTTTTAGGGATTGCCTCATTTGAACTGGTTGCTCTATGCTGTCCTAATGGCCCAGTGATGGCACCAGACTGTGAAACTGGCTCTTGGCCACTCTGATTGTGTTTGTTGTCTGAAGCAGCGTTTCTGATCCCCTGCTCTCTGTGTACTGTTATGAGACTAGCCCATCGAAACTGTCAATATAGTTTATTCCACGGCACACTTATTCCCTCATTTGCTCCAATGCATTTGAAAATCCTTAAGTATCAAGAGACATGGAATTAAAAAATAACAACCACCAAGTAAAAACAAAGCCATAACAACCAGGGGGCCAAATTCAACCCAGATGCAATTTTGTCAGAATAGCACCAGGGATAGAATTTAACTCACAGCATGTCTGAATCTTGTCAGTTGAAATAAAAGTGCAGCCATTGTAATAACAAATTCTGACTGTGTCACTTTCTCTAGATAAATGTAGAGGAAAATTTAAGGCATCAAGGGAAGGAGCTTAAAATCAGGTGATGCCCACATAATACACGCTGGAGAGGGAATCCTGGCAAGAATTTGATTGTGTGTATCTGTGTGTGTATTATCTATAGGTATAGGTATGTATATTAGAAATTCACAAGTCTAAGTCAAAACATCTAGAATGTTTCACTGGATGCAAAAAAATTCCTTGCAGCAAGATCAGTTTTTGCAATAAACTAAATAATCCCAACCGTTTAAGTAGGTGACCATAGTTAACATTCACATTTCCTTACACTTTGCAAGTGGTGAATGAGAGGTCTGATTAAACATGATACAAAAAGAGCTTGCAAGTAGCACTGTTTACTAACATTTCAATTTCTATGCCTCATTTATTAGACTTGGAATAAAAAGGTTAGAGGGGTGTTTGGGATTGTCTTTAACCTTGATGATATTTCCACTGAAGCAGCATAATGGCTCTTAATTGCTTAAGTGAAGAGAACATGTTGACATGTCCTTCTTTGTGCTTAAAGCTCTGTGCCTAAACCATTATGCTAATTCAAGCATTATATACACCAAAGTATTTATGGGACTGACACAAGTGATGTTGCAGGTAAAGGGCTGTGAAATGGTCTGTAAACAGAGAGAATTGATTCCAGGCCCAAAGCAATGCTGTTAAAGTCACAGACATTGAACAGCCAGCCCTACAATTTCTATCCAGATTGTCAAACTGGGTCAGACAGTGTCAGCAGGGCTGCCATTATAGATCAGATGGGTGGTTTAATAATATGTAAACCAACCACATAAATGGAAATTAACGTGGAAGCATTGAGTACCTGATTCTGGCTTTTTTTTTTTTTTTTTTTTTTTGCACAGCCGTTTTGATTACAGAATTCTGAGTTGCAACATTTGCTAAAACATTTAGGTGTAAAAAAGTAAATCAGCATTACAGATTGTAATTGTATTTCCCTAAGTCAAGAGAGCAGCACTGCAGCCTGAAGAGATCACCGAAGAATATGTGTATCATTTAAATCTTTGTGCAATAATATAAAATAAAAAAATCCATAGATTTGACCCACTAGTCCTTCAGTATATTTAGTTGTATACATTATCTGCCTTTTCATACTAGGGAGTGAGGTTAATATGTAAAAGAGCACTGTTACTTTTAAAATAAAACAGTTTTCAAATATCATCTTACATGGTTTACTAATAACCACAGACTCTCAAAACTGAAAGAATTTTAAAAGTCTAATTTGCTTCTCATCTTTTATGCCATTTATTTACTTTTTGTATTTCACTCACATAAATCAATTAAATTAGAAACTTTTTTTCTACTTATTTGCACTCTAGGTTCTGATGTACTAGCCCAATTCTTTTCTGTTTCGCTTTAAACTGATACAGAGGTATGTTTAAATCTCTCACTCACATCTAATGTATTTTCATTCAAATATTTTAATATATTTTTAATGTCATGAAAACATTTAAATTCATACTCAAATTCATGTGTAAATTGTAAGTTCAGACAAAAATCTTGTATTCATAGATGTTTGTAAGGAACTAGCATACTTTGGACATGATTAAAATAATACTAAATAATAATTTAAAAAAGATTTTGTAATACCTCTTTCCTTTTTAGAAAAATCTAAATGTTGAACCTAAACTCGTGCGTGTCCTTTGAAATGTCATGTGTTTTGATCTGATTTAGAAGTGATTCAGCAAGAGGGATATTTTTGATTAAATGGACCTTGTTGCACAGGAAAAATCTGGACAAGTTGCTGCCTGTTTCTTCAACCTCCTCCTTCACAACAAGATGCTGTTTCTCCAGCAAAGTACACTGCAAGGTACACACCAAGGACATACCTCTTTCCCCCTCTGTGGAAAAGTTCTGTTTCAGTGCTGTTTCCTTGTTCACAGATTTCTGCATTGTTGAGAATGTTATTCTGTAAAAACTGCACCAGACCAAACGACTCAAAGACAGATTTTGGCATCATGCATCCCAGCTTAACATGTCTGCCAACGGGGTTATAATGTTCTGACTGTTTCTTGGACCACTGGCAAATATTTATATGGCACTATAATATATCAGATCTATATGGTGATTGTAAAGAGGTGTCAATATTTTCATATTAAGCCACGATGTAAATATTTTTAATGGTTTCTAGGGTAGAATAGCAGAAATAGCCTAACCCCGGGTTGAGTCCCCAGCGCACTTTGGAGTTCCCTTAGACAAAACCCATTCACATGGGAAGGGGTTAATTTTACCCTTGCAATATTTTGAAAAGTAAAATAAATAGGCAGAGGATTTATTCTAGTATAATAATTGAAGAGGACTGATGGTCTTGGGAATACAAATGTGAACTAAGAGATACTGGAAGGTTCTATATCTATATTTGGGGGCTACATAATAATATATTTGCATATTACACAGTACATGATTTTTTGCATGTTTAATGCTTGAAACAAATATTTCTTAACTGATCAAATATGTTGTGCTTGCTCTTTATTAGCTACAGGTTGCAGGACATCTTTGACGTAAGATTTTTAGTGCCATGATGAAATTGAGGCAAAAATGTCACAAATACAATCTTTCCATAGGTGATAGTTCACTTCCTGTCCCACCCCAAAGCGGTAAATGGAGAGGTCTACAAAAATGGAGAAATAAAACAACAAAATTGAACCAGACACTTTAAAAACTTCATACAGTGATTGGTTGAGGTCAGTTTTAATGAGACTAATTTGCTTATATGATTTAGTATTTAACTTTACATGATGTCCACCATAGTAAGATGCAATACCAACC